>NC_091963.1:75764431-76975681 GCF_031021105.1 Erythrolamprus reginae
GTATTACTGTATTGCTAACCCAACTGTTTTGGACAGAGTCCTAACAGTTCAGGTATACATTTTGTTAATGTAGAAATTTTACTTAGAGCCTATTAAACAATAGAGCTAGTTGCCTGCCTGCAATCATGATTGTGTATCTATTAGAAGTAAATCCTACTTGCCTTACAGACAAGTAAATATGCATAGGCTTTATGTAGTTGAGAGATACAGTATTGATTAGTATTGGGTGTATTATAGAGAGAAATGAAAACTTCTGTAACAACAGATACAGTGGTACCTCTACCTAAGAACGCCTCTACTTAAGAGCTTTTCTAGATAAGAACTGGGTGGTTTTTTTGCCTCTTCTCAAGAACTATTTTCTACTTAAGAACCTGAGCCTGGAAAAATTTCCCAAGAAATTTGAGAGCGGCATGACAGCCCAGCCAGTTTCCTGCCATTCCCCCTTTAATCCTGGACATCTCTGGCTTTGCTGGGCTACCAGAGGAGCCTTTCGATGGTGCTTAAGGAGACTGACAGTCCAGAGTGAATGAAGCATTTTCATTTCTCTAGGTGCTTGGAGAGGGAATAAACCACTTCGCTATGGTGACTCCCTTGCACTGCCTCCCATACACCCGGTTTAAGGTTGTCTCCTGAAGTGTCTGGGCGTGGAAAGGCAAAAGGGGGCGCTTCGCCCTGCCCAGATCAACTTGGCTTTAGCCAAACTGAGGAGTCACCAGAGTGAAGGAAAGGCGCCAGTTACAAAGCGAGCATGCGAAGGAAGAAGAAGCAGGTAGCAGCAGTAGCTGCCTTTCGGTCAAAGGAATGGGAGCAATGTTCCCTCTAACCTGCGCAGCATGCTGTGGCGCAGGTAAGTCCCGAAGACGGCACAGAGTTTTCAAAGCCCGCGCAGAGCCAGCGCCGTTTCTCCCAGCGCGACAGCTGATTCACCCCTCCCAAGCTGTTGGCGGGGAAGAAAGCCACAGCTTCTCTGGCTCTGTCTGGGGCTGCCATCGCATGCGCCCACCTCCCCTGCGACCTCAGAAGAAGGCAAAACATTGGGGGGCTGATGGAGGCCAGCCCCCTCGTGCTGATCAAGGCCGCCCCACGGGCTTTCTCGAGCACCAAGGGACGGCCTTCCACTTCCCTTCAGCTGCCGCTGTGCACACTGTATCACTTGCCCGGCGGAGGGCGTTTCTTGTGGGGTCACTGCCAGCACCACCCCTAGTTTGGATGGGGATGGCTAGTTGCCACCGGTATCCGAAATGGGGGCGCTGCCGGCAGGGACCCAACAAGAACCTTCTGCCTCTGGGCAGCGGATGGGTGAGTGGAGGAGGGCACGACTGCGCTAAGGGGAGGAGAGGAAAATGCAGGTATGTATGACGGCCGCTCAGGACCTGCTTGTTCTTCCCTTGGTTCTCTCTGTATCCCCGCTACAGGGAGGGAGAACATCGCATCGGCCGTGAGGAAAAGCGGGGCGGCCAACAGCAGTGGTGGGGCCAGCCCATCCCATCTCGAGAGGCGGCTGAGGGGAAGAGCGGCGCTCGCCTGAGGTGACCTTGGCTTGCTTTCCTGCCTCTCATAGCAGAAGCTCGGCCTTCTACTCATTCCTCTCAGATCGTGCTCGCCTTGCGCCGCTCCACCGCCGCACAAAGCAGTTTAGACAGGGGACAGGGGTGGTGGTGTTTATATGTGGAGGTGCTCGTTGTACTCCCCGGCATTTGGCTCTGGCACAGCCCTGGCATAATGGGCATTTCCCTTCTAATCCCCAAAACTGACTGGATCCTTCTGTGTATATGTTGTGTATGTACATGTGCACGCATTCCTTCCCTTGCGTAATTGTGCATTGGCTGGAGAGACAGAGGGGAAGAAGGGGGAAGTGAGAGGGGGAGGGAATGTGAAAAAGAGAAAGAGAAAAATGAGAAAACGATGGAGGGAAAAAACGAGGGAGAGGAAAAAGAAAAAATGAGAGAGAAGGGGAGAGAAGGAAAAAAAGGGAGAGGGAAGAGAGGAGTGGAGGAGAGAAAGAAGGAAGGAGAAATGGGGGAGGAAGGAAGGAAGGAATGGAGGGAACAAGGAAGGAAGGAAGAATGAAATGAATGGAGGGACGGAAGAAAGGAATTTGGGGGGGGTATAATTTTTTTTAAATTTTTCTCTCAACATACATTCAAACAATACAGTATACCATCTAATTTTCCATGAATAAATGCAGTATTTTGTTTGTAATTAATATCAATCATCAAAAAAGTTGCAAAAGTTTTATTTTCTAATGTTGTCATCCAGGTACATACTTTTCTTTTAATTAAATTCCCTCCTTAATGTTCCTTCAAAAAGTGCAACACCAATTATATTTCTAACTTATTAACCTTTATGCCAAATTGCTTCCTTCTTTCTTTATACATTTTTCTATAAACCAATAAAACCTTGTATAGCCAATCAGATGTTAACAAAAGAAAATTAAAAACAAAACATATACAAATTTCAGACTTCTTCTCCCCTCTAAATAGTACATTTACCTAATCCAAAATTTAAAAATTATTTCAGCCCATCTAACATTTAGCCAATTAATACTTATCTACATTTCTTACTGAATTATTAATTTTAAATTTCAATCAACTTAAGAAAAGGGAAAAAAGGAAAAACATTCTCTATTTTCAATCAATTAAAAATCATTAACGTCATTAATTTCCCCAACAATTCTAAATTCAATTCCATTTATGCATTAATCCAAATCAGTATCACCTACTACATATCTTATTCTAATCAATACTTCTAACTTTATTAAAACAGATCAGCAATTCCTAAATTCATATCTAAATAGAAAAAATAATTAAAGTTTAAAAAGAGCAAACAAAACAATACTCCATGCTTAATCAACTCTTCTGAAACTCCAATTTCTTTAATCTGAGCAGAACATTAAACCGAACCCTTTTATTTTTTATTTTTTTGTATCCCCTTTTAATCCCCTTTTCCATTTTATTCTTTCTATTCTTCCTTCTAGGAAGGAAGGACTTTGTTAGAAAAATAAAGGGGTTATTGGATCAAACTCTGGACACTTGACAACGTAGTTATGATGGTGGCAATGTCCCAGGATTATGTGAACATCTTTTGGGATCTTCTGACAAGCAACTGCAGGGATTCACTTAACGACTCTGGCAAGAAAGGTGGTAAAGTGAGGCAGAACTCACTTAATAACCGTCTTACTCAGGAGATAGAAACGTTGATCTCCATTGGGGTCAGAACAAAAATCGAGGATTATCTGTCTGACCAGTGCACTCTTTTAGAAGCAGATCAGCAGATCAGGAGTCCATTTTGAAGTTCCACAGAAAACATCTTGGGGGGGAAGGCAGGTTGTCCTCGGCTTACAATGGTTCATTTACTGACCGTTCAAAGTCGCAACAGCCCTGAAAAAAGTGACTTATGCATCCTTTTCACACTTAGGACCTTTGCAGCAGCCCGATGATCGCAGGATTAAAACTTTGCTACCATTTCATATTTATGTCCATTGCTCTGTGTCCTGAGGTCACGTGACTTCCTTTTGTTTCTAACTGATCCACGCCCAGGCATGAAAATGTACTGCTCAGATATTATACTATTCCGCCCACACCAAAAAAAATATTAGAGGGAACAATTCCCCCCTCACCCACATGGCTTTCTCTCTCTGGCACAGTGTATGGGACACAGGCTTGTGCCGGGTGTATGGCAGGCGTGTGCTCCTCTTCACTGCCTCAGAGTCCCTCTTTTTTTCTTTTAAGCCTTAAAGTTTTGGATTTTTTTGATTCCCATCACCTCACCTTCTTTCTTCAGCAGTTACTGTCCTCTTCCTCCTACCCAAATTCTGAGTTTTTATTTCTTTCCTAATGGGTTTGCATGCATTATTTGCTTTTACTTTTTCGGGGGGTATTGTTTTTCACATCTTACAGAGATTCCAATTTACGTACCTCAAATTAAAATATAATACAATGCAATATCAAATGCCAATTTCTTAGTCAAATTAATCAATTTTTTCTAATTATTTATCCAATTATTTCTGGTATATATCATTCATCCTGTCCAAATGCTATCATCCGGATTTTAGATAATGTTCTTCACTTTCATTTATATTTAAAGTGCTATAGCTATCTAAATTTCTCTTGGCTATTTGCTGTTTTTCCTAACTATGCCATCGTGCTTCAGTCCCTTTCTAGCATTCTTAGAAAACACATTTGTACTTTCATTTTTTTTTTAAAAAACCTTATTTTATCATAACTGCCCTTAACAATAGAAAATATCCAAATTTACGTCTCTTTAAAAGCCCAGGAAGGAAGGAAAGAAAAAGAAGAAAGAATAAAAGAGAAAAGGAAAGGAAAAAGAAGAGCGGAAAAGAATAAGAAAAGGAAAAATACTATTCATATCGTATCTTAATCTATACATAGGAAGATGGGTTGCTATTAGAAATTTTAAAATACATTTCCTACTCAATTCATTTATTTCACTTCTTTCATTATATCAGTATGTCATTTCTACTTTAACAAATCAAAATAAATATAAATCATTATTATTCCATTATATTATCCCTAATTCTAAATGTCTTCCACTATCAAACTCAGTGATAATCTTCCCTGTATTGATTTTAACTCTGTTGTTTCATCTGTCTTTCCTATATAATACCTAACATAATTAGTACTAGTTATTATCCCATATTAATCCTACTCCTGTTATTGTAACTCTCCTCCCTTATCTTTTCCCCTTCTTCCCACTGTATTTATCACCATAAATCAAATAAGCAATGTATAATTCAATCAGAATAATAAAATAAAAAGAGAGAGGAAAAAAAGCAAAGAAGAAAATAGAAAAAAAGGTCGCCCAAAGATAATCATAATCCTCATAATCATTATCAAACATCTCATCTATATTATGCGCAATAATTATAATATTTTCATTTTTTCATTTATAAGCCATTACATTTTCTCATCCTATATAATTCTTCCATTTTACACTTTATATCACTTGCTTGTATATTTGTATATATATATGTAAGTTCCCATAAGATTAAAATATTTAAAAATCCAATTCATAACTCAATTCTTTTTGTAATTTATAACTTTGTAAGAACAGAGAAAAGAGAAAAGAAGGTTATTTTTAGTAACTTTTAAATATTCTTTCACGTATTTTAATCTTAATTTTCTTAAAGACATTTAATTCTTAAAAGTATTTAATTTCAATTTATATTATTCAATGTAATTTCTGTCAGATCAGTCCTATTTTCAAGATGGCGATCCGTGCAGATGCTTAATTACATCGCTAGGCAGTGAAAGTTAAAAAAAAGTTAAAATAACTCAACTATAGATTTAGCAAAATCAGCAAAAACAGCAAACCAGATTCAACTTAACAATAAGGAGCCACGAGAGACAACAAGAAACTCAAAGCAGCAAACAGAGGTGAGTGAGGGAGGGAGTGAAACAGAGAGCACCTTACCAGAGAGAAAGAGAAAAGAAAAACCACGCTGTCATTTACTAAAGTGTAAAGTGAGAGAGACGGAACCAAAAATACCTAACAGAGGGAGTACATTACCAGAGAGAGAGAGAGAAAGGCAACCTATGTATGTAACTCTGCCATTACCCAGCTGAGGCAACCCGATTAGTTCTGCTGCTCCCCAGCTGATTTAAATTACTCCATGCTATAGAAACCTCCCAGCTGATCTCCATACTGTTTTAACTGCAATTGCAACTAAAGTGCCTGCCGAAGCAGCACCAAGCAAGACAAACAAGGCACAGTCGATTCCCCACAGCCCTGCAATTTAAATTGGGGGAAAGGTGAACCTCCAAGAGCCCTATTCCCTAGCCAGCCCTACACAACTGACTCCAATAAGCCCAACAAGTTACCTGGGAGCTTGCAAAGAAAAGTCTTCAGTGAAGAGCCATCAGCCTCCTGCAGCTCATTTCAACAGCGTTAGGAGCCAACTGATTCTGCAAATGCCTGAGCCTTCCCAACGCTGATTTAGGATTAGGCACCTCCATTACCACGTGTTCCATCAATTTAACAAAGACCAAGAGACTTCCTGTGGTCTCGGAAGTGAAAGCTTCTATCAATTTGAAAAGTCACCTAATCTGGCAGCAACGCTCCAGCTCCCCCTAGTGGTTGGGAGGGATCCTAGCAATCATATTTTCAGATATATCTACCAGCCAAGCTATCAACTAAGGCTTGAGACACCTGAAGCTTGTAAACCAGGGCTAGGGCCTTGTTCCCGACGCACAGCTGATGCAGGAGGTTCCCCTGAGCCCCTGACATCAGCGGAAGTAACCCAAGACTTCGCTCCGCAGCCTCCTCAAACCCCCAGCAGCAATCCCAATGCCCAGCTGACAGCGGAGCCTTGCACAGGCATACAGCTGACGTAGGAACGTCAGCGGAAGTAGCCCAAACCCGCTCCGTGATCCGGCTTTGTATCCGCAGCCTCCTTTAACCCCCAACAACAATCCCAACGTCCAACTGACATCGGTGCTTCGCACTAGCATACAGCTGACAGTGGGAACGTCAGCGGAAGAAGCCTTAATCTCCTAGCTGACGCAGGGGGTTCCCCAGAACCCCCAGACGTCAGTGTACGAAGAAGCCCCAGCCCGGCTAGAACGTAAGAATCTGAGCTTCAGGGGGTAATTTGCATACTCCTGGTGCATGCTGGGAAGAAGCTAAAAGCTCACCGCGAGGCAAAAGAACACCGGGTTTGCTGACCAGGGAAGCAGAGGAAATCACCAACCCAGCAACAAGAGCAGACATGTCACCTCTGCACTCTCCCGCACCCACCCTGCAACCTACCACACACATAAAGAACAACACAGAGAGAGAGAGAGAAGATACACCAACCATGCACACAGAAGTCACTCCCCGAACAAGCATAGATGAAGACGGAACTGAATCCATGGTGTGCTGCAGTTTGTGCTCCATGTACTCACTCCTCCCCTCAAACCTCCAAAACTTTACCTGCAACAAATGCAAACTCATCCAGCTACTTGAGGAAAAAATCGAAAACCTAGAGAAAAACCTAACAACCCTGAAGCACCAACATCACAATGAGAAAATCCATCAGACTCCCAACAAAACCAACACCCCAGAGGAGCTAAGCCGAATCCACGCCCCAGAAGCAGTAAATAGCTGGACACACATCACCCTAAGACAAAAAAACAAGCCTCCACCAACTCCAACACTCCTCCTCCCAACCCCACTGCCTACAAGCAACAAATATTCAGTACTCTCGGAACAAGAAAACCTGCAAACATCTGACAAAGAACCACCAAGAACCAAGCACAACACAACTCCACCAAAAGCCTCAACAACAGAAGCTAACCTCCCTCACCCCAAGCCAGCCAAAAAGAAAAGGAGAGTACTGGTAATTGGAGACTCAATCCTCAGGGGAACTGAGCCTCCCATCTGCAGACCAGACAACCAATCTAGAGAGGTGTGCTGCCTCCCTGGAGCTAAAATCTCTGACATAACTGAAAACCTCACCAAAATACTCAAACCCACGGACTACTACCCACTATTGGTGATTCATGCGGGAATCAACGACACAGGGAAAGACATGAACCAAATTATGAAAGACTATGACCACTTGGGCAACACAATCAGAAAAACAGGTGCTCAGGTTGTTTTTTCTTCCATCCTCCCCACTAGAGGACGACACCCCGCCAGAGAACGCAAAATCCCGCAGATAAATCACTGGCTTAAAGGATGGTGTCGCCATAAGAACTTTGGCTTCCTCGACCATGGCCTGCACTATCTCCAAGAAGGGCTTCTAGCAAGCGACGGGCTACACCTCACTAGAGCGGGGAAGAACCTCCTAGGCAACCGACTAGCCCAACTCATCAGGAGGGCTTTAAACTAGCTCTGAGAGGGGAGGGTGACCAAACTATACGACAAAACACTGAACAAAACAAGGAAGGGGAACGGGACAAGCCTACAAACAAACCTGAGAATAAAAAATTTCTACCTGCAAACAAACACAAACATCTAAAATGCCTGTACACAAACGCACAAAGCTTGGGAAACAAACAGGATGAACTGGAATTATTAATACATGAGGGCCAATACGATCTAATTGGAATCACAGAAACCTGGTGGGACGAAACACACGCCTGGAACACACAGATAATGGGTTACAACCTCTTCAAGAAGAACAGGTCAAACAAGAAAGGAGGAGGTGTTGCACTATACATCAAAGACCACTACACTGCCACAGAACTACATCCAACCAAAGATGATAACCCCCTAGAAATCATATGGGTCAACATAAAAGAAAAAAAGAGCAACACCACAATTGGAGTATACTACAGACCACCCAATCAAACAGACACAATGGACGACCTCTTCACATGCCAACTAACAGACATATGCAACAAACACAGCACGACAATAATGGGGGACTTCAACTACCCAGACATCAACTGGAAAACTAACTCAGCACCAAGCAGAAAGTCTGCCAAATTTCTTTCCAGTCTAGCTGACAACTTTCTAACCCAAAAAGTTGAAACAGGAACCAGAGGGAATGCTATATTAGACCTAATACTAACAAACAGGGAAGAAAAAATAGAGGGAACAGAAGAAGAAGGGAAACTGGGAGAGAGCGACCACGTCATCCTCAAATTCAACATAGTGCAATCACTAGCTACTATACCCAACACCACTACAGTCCCAGACTTCAGAAAAGCGGACTTTAACAAGCTCAGAGCGAACCTTGAACAATGCCCCTGGAACGAACTCTTAGAAGGAAAAACCACTCAGGAAGCCTGGGCGATCCTAAAAAACTGCATCATAGACGCCCAAAACAACGCAATCCCCATGAAAAGGAAAAACAGGAAAACCAAAACTAAACCTGCATGGCTAAACAAAGCCCTCGCAGATGACATAAAAGGAAAAAAAGCTAAGTACAAACAATGGAAAGAAGGACTCATAACCAAAGCGGAATATCAGCAAACAGCCAGTTCCTGCAAACAAAAAATAAAAACAGCAAAGGCACAATATGAACAACACCTTGCAGCGGAAGTCAAAGACAACAAAAAAAGATTCTTCCAACACATCAACAATAAGAAGAAAATCAAAGAAACAATCGTCAAACTAAAAAACAAAGAGGGTAGAGAAATCACAGACAGCAATGACCAAGCACAGCTACTCAACGCCTACTTTGCATCAGTCTTCACACAAAAGGGAACCTCCCTCCAACCAATCTGCAATTTAACTGCAACAAACTGCCCCAGAACCGAACTCAACATAGGCAAAAGCACAGTGAGGGACTACCTGAGGGAACTCAACGAATACAAATCACCAGGGCCAGACGGACTTCACCCCAAAGTCCTAAAAGAATTGGCAGACACCATAGCGGAACCACTCCTCCTCATCTACCAAATGTCCTGGATCACTGGAGACCTACCGGAAGACTGGAAGCGAGCTGACGTAGTCCCCATCCACAAAAAAGGCAAAAAGACCGACCCAGGTAACTACAGACCAATCAGTCTGACCTCTATACCTGGAAAAATACTGGAGAAAATAATCAAAAAACAACTTACCCACTTCCTAGAAACAAACAAGATCATATCCAATAGCCAGCACGGATTCATCAGAAACAAATCATGCCAAACCAATCTCATATCATTTTTCAACACCATAACCAAGTGAGTTGACCAACGCAACTCAGTGGACCTCATATACTTGGACTTCAGTAAGGCTTTCGATAAAGTCGACCACAATCTCCTAATCCACAAACTAGAAAAAAATGGAGTAGATTACTACACATGTAGATGGATAAACAGTTGGCTGACCAACCGCACCCAATGAGTTGCCCTCAACGGCACCAAATCCACATGGAAAAAAGTAGACAGTGGAGTACTACAGGGCTCTGTCCTGGGTCCTGTACTCTTTAACATCTTCATCAACGACCTGGACGAGGGAATAAAAGGGGAACTAATAAAATTTGCAGATGACACCAAGCTGGCGGGGGTAGCCAACACCCTTGAGGACAGGCTCAGAGTACAAGAAGACCTAGACAGACTATCACAGTGGGCCCATACCAACAAAATGAGGTTCAACACCGACAAATGCAGAGTCCTCCACCTCGGCAAAAAGAACCCTAGACATACATACAGCCTGGGAGATACCCCACTCAGCAGTAGTGACTGCGAAAGAGATCTTGGAGTCTTGGTGGACAATCAACTAAACATGAGTCAGCAATGTGCAGCAGCAGCCAAAAAAGCCAACTCAATCCTAAGCTGCATCAACAGAGGAATATGCTCCAAGACCAGGGAAGTACTAATACCACTCTACTATGCCCTGGTCAGACCCCACCTGGAGTACTGCATCCAATTTTGGTCACCTCACTACAAAAAAGACATCGAAACTCTGGAGAAGGTGCAAAAAAGAGCAACCAAAATGATTAGGGGACTCGAAACCAAGACTTACGAAGAGAGATTGAGAGAACTGGGCATGGACAGCCTAGAAAAAAGAAGGTCTAGAGGGGACATGATATCAGTTTAAGATACTTGAGGGGTTGCCACAGTGAGGAGGGGTCTCTTTATTCCCCAGGGCACCAGAGGGCCGGACGAGGAACAATGGTTGGAAGCTGACCAAGGAGAGATTCAACCTGGAAATAAGGAAGAACTTCCTGACGGTCAGAGCGATCAACCAATGGAACTGCCTGCCAGGGGAGGTGGTGAACTCCCCAACTCTGGACACCTTCAAGAGGAGATTGGACTTCCATTTGGCTCGGGTGCTGTAGGGTTTCCTGCTCAGGCAGGGGGTTGGACTCGATGACCTAACAGTCCCTTTCAACTCTATTAATAAATAAATAAATAAATGTAATTTCAGTCAAATCAATCAGACAATTAGATCAAATCTATTCAAATCAGTTTCATTCAGTTCAAGTAATTTCATCTTGAACATTATCTTCCTGCAATGGTTTTAGCTGACCAGTCTTCCCATGGCAAGAATACTGTCTTTAAACCTATAACAAATGTAATTTCAGTCAAATCAATCAGTTCAATTAAATTGAATCAATTCAAATCAGTTAATTCAGTTCAAATAATTTCATCTTGAACGTTGACTTTCTTAATGCATTAGGTGGTCATTCTTCTCTAGAATACTGTATTTAAAAAACAGTAGCAAACTGCTATATTTCCTCCGGCCACACGATGTCGCTAGGTAATCAATTCTCTAAGTCTTCTCTATGTAGCTCTTCTCTGAATAGCTTTAAATGACTCTTTTACTGTAGCTTCCTGTTTTGTACTTCCTATCTTAAGATGTTTTTTGTTTATAGAGGAAAGGAAAGATAAGGATTCCAAAACAAAAGTTAAAAATTTCAAATTCCGGAAGGTGAATTACAAAGAGAACCAATTAAGTAGTTGAAAATAATCCAAATGATGGGCATTTTCGCTATTTTAGAAGCTTTCACTGAAATGCCAGTTAGCTGCCTTCTTCAATCTCAGACCATTTTAACTCCATCCAGCAACCAAGCGAGAAACAAAGGTCTAAAATCCCATTCAGGCATTCTCCGCTTACCATCATAGACAGAAAATCTCTGCTTCCCCTCTGCAAGTCTTTCAATTCTCTTTCCATATGGAATCATTCGGTTATCCTCCCAGCATTGGGTAGTCTCTGCAGCTGTGTTGGAACAGGCATGATTGCCTGTCCGGCTTCACCGCAGCCAGTGCGAGACAAGCCAGTTCGCCCAGCAGGGCATTCTGGCCCCTGGCAGGCCCAAGCGTCACTCTCCTTGCAGGAGAGATCCGGTCTGGTCCAAAAGGACCAGAACCCCCAGGCAATGGGACTTGGGGACATTTCCCACAAGAGAGGGAAATATCCCAGTACTGCAGTCACGAGACTCCGCCCCTTTCCTATTTGCTTTTACATTGATCCCTATGGAAAATGCTTCTACTTACAAACCTTTCTACTTAAAAACCCAATCACAGGACGAATTAAGTTCTTAAGTAGAGGTACCACCGTACTTTGTGCTCAGACCAAGTAGGTAGGGGTGTGTGTGTGTGTGTGTATGTGTGCATGCATGTGTGTATGTGTGCGTGTGTGAGAGAGAGAGAGAGAAAGAAAGAGAGGGGGGTATGAGAGGAAGGAAGGGGGGAAAATAGGAGGGCTGGAGGAATGAAGATAATATCGGGGGGGGGGAGAAGAGATGAAGAAAGGTAAAACCAGGATGGAAGGAAGGAAGGTAAAAATCAAGAGAGGGTGAAGGAAAGCTGAAATCCAAGGAGGGAGAAGAAATGAAGGAAGGTAAAATCAGGAGGGAGGATGGAAGGAAGGAAAGAATAAGGATGTGAAGAGGGTTCATGTGACTGGGTGAGACTGCGTGATGTTGCTTTCTGTGGAAAATGGATCGAAATGGCTCTTTGAGTTTTTGAAGTTGGTGACTCCTAATCTAAACTAACAATAACAAGAAAGCTATAATATGCCTCCTGCATTATTTGTATTATCTCAATGATATTAACCATTCAATTGTTAAGATATCCAAGACTTCTAAATCCTTTGCTGGCATACTCCTTATAACAGAAGTAGCAGATCATATGAAGATACATATGAATAAAATCCACTTATAATGAATCGGTAGGGCTCGTATAGGATATTAAGAAAGAAAGAGACAGGAAAGAGAGAGAAAAAGAAAAAGGAAGGAAGGAAGAGAGAGACAGACAGACAAGAAAAAAGAGAGAGGGAAAGAAAGAAAGAAGAAAAGAAAGAAATACAAAGAAAGAGAAAGAAAAAAGAAGGAAGGAAGGGGTAGAGAGAGAGAGAGAGAGAGTGCACACCACAAACCCTGCCACTAGATGTGGTTTCAGAAGACATTTTGAAACAGCACAGCAATTTAGGGCTGGAAGATATCTCTGAGGTCATCTAGTCCAACCCTGTGCTGCAGCAGGAAACCTTACATTATCTGGATTATTTTGATGCCTCTAACAGAAAGGAAATGGCCAGAAAGGATAAAGAGTTTACTAGGACAGAGGAAGGCCAAGATACTCCTTGACTTATGACCATAATTGAATCCAGAATTTTGGTTGCTAAGCAAGAATGTTATTAAGTGGGTTTCATCACATTTTACTCAATCCATGACATTTCCTGGCTCTTACAGTCTAGTGCAAGCTAGAGAAGAACATCTGAAGGCCTGTATAATTTTCTAATGAACAGAAGTTATGGTTAAATGTATGGCAGAAATTAGACTCTTGGTATGTTTTTCCAAATGCAATAAGTGAGGATGAATATGTAGTTTTAGAAGACGTGTGTGTTTGTGTATACACATACATACACATACATTATATATAGTAGATAGTGCATCTTTTTGTGTGCTTGTGTGTAATATGTATATACACATATGGAATATAACATAAGATTAAATAATACATTTTGGATTTTTAATAGTAGTAAATAGACAGGGAAATTGTATCTCGTTGCAAGAAGAGGCCAGGCACCCTTACCCTTGACACGAGTGACGTCAAGTTGACCACTCCCACACAGTCACATAACTGCCAAACCACTCCCACCCACACATATGACCACAAAGCCACACCCACCATCACATCAAGCCATGCCGACAAAACAAGCCACACCCACAGAGCAATAATAAAAATATTTGGAGCCCACCCCCGCCAAGCCCCATATAGTTTTTTTATTCTTGACAGTTTCTATTAGCTGTATTTATTTATTTATTTTAGTTATTAAATTTATATTGCCGATTTGCACATAATGATTCAGAGTGTCTTACTGAATGTTAAACATCATTTAAAACAACAAAATTAATAAAAAGGGATCAAATAAATTAACATCATATAACATAACATATAACATAACATAACAATATAATATTCTAAAATTTCCCCAGTGGTAGTAGATCACATGAATATTGATAATATTGAAATGTTTTTAGAGAATTTAAGATATGCCTACAAGACTTTTCAGGGCATGCACTGAAATAAGCTCACCCCCAAATAAGCCCCCTTCTCCAACTATCTGCGCATGCACAGCCTCCCCCACCCCATGCTCTGTCCTATCCCCTGCCCTGTCTCCCACTCCCAAATTGTGCCCAAACATCTTTCTCGAATCTGGCAGGTCTGATGCTTCTCTCTCTCGATCGGTCTGTGCAGAGAAACATCTTGCAAGGTAAAGAAAAAAAAACGAGTGCAAGCAATTAACAGCTTCTTGCAGTCATGAGAGGCTTTTCTTTACATTGCAAAATGTTTCCTGGCACAGACAGGCCCTGAGAGAGATGCAGCAGAGCTGCCAGAGTTGAGTAAGATGTGTATCTCACAGCCTGTCCCACCCCTCCCCATCCCTACCTGCCACCCCCAAATTGTGCACAAACTCAAGACGTGATCTTACTCAACTTTGGCAGCTCTGCCGTGTTTCTCTCCCAGCCCGTCTGTGCCAGGAAAATCACAAAAACTTTGGAAAGCAGTACCTCATGAGTGAGCACAACAGGAAGGGTGATGTCTTCCTTGCCCCACCCTCTTTTCAGCTAAGGAAGGGCGGGAAGAAAAGCACCCTTTTGGTCACTGGTGGTATAGGGAGATTGTATTCTGTCTGGGTCACTCCGGAAGCTATAACCAACCCAAAAAGATAAGCCAGACACACCGTAAAATTCAAATACAGTTTTATAATGTTCAAGGAAAATGAAGCTAACAGAAAATGTCCTTACAAAGCAGGAAAACACTGGAACTCCAAATATATACACGAAGGTAATTGTTCGTGCATCAATATAGGATTCTTGCTGCCAAGACAAGGCTGTAGATAACAGACCTACACCTCCCACGGTTCTTCAAGACTGCTGGGCCACAAGCCAGGAACAGAGACGCCGAGAAACAACGCAGGTTACAGGAACTCCAAACTGATAACACTCCACATGGCTTCAATAGCTTGCCTGCCTTATAAACCCTTCCCTGCTAATGAGGACCACACCCAAGCCCTGGTGTTCCTTATTCAATGCTGATAATATTTCCTTAATTGCTCCTTCCTTTGATCTAAACGTCTCTGTCGCATGTCAATGACAGCTTGTGCCTCGTCACCTAATGACTCCAAGCTACTGGCAGGGGAGAGCCCCTCCCCGGGGCTCCCATGCTGTTCTTCCTCGTCACATTCCTGACTGGACCCTCCCCCGTCCGACTGCTCAGCCCCCTCCTCTTCGCTGTCAGCCTCCTCCGGGCATGGAGCCAGCAGAGACGCAGCTGGCCTTTGATCTGCCTCAGGCTGAACCACAACAGATTGGCAGTGGGAAAATGGAGGAGCCATGTCGCTTAATGGTAAAGGTGCCGAAATAGTAGAGTCAGATTTCCAAACACACCTTTGCTTCCCCAATTTCAGAGAAAACAGAATTTTGGCCAAGAAGGTGACATTTCTGAATATCTCAGACTACGGGGACATCTCTTACTCCCCCAGAACAATGCCTTTCTCTTTTTCCTAGCAACCATCTTTCAAGCTATGCAGTTTAGGACAGTTTACGGAAAGTGCGTGTGGGGAATATTTGCTTGTATTTTGTGTGTGTGATTGTTTGAAATCAGGACAAGGGGGAAATCCCTATAGGAGGCAGTGGGTAGATTGGTTGCTCGCTTTTAAGCCACTGCAGCTGGAGAACAGAGCAAAAGAGAGAAAGGAGGGAAAATATCTCTTCAGGGAGTGGAGCAGAATTAAAGTGAAATGTTGCTGCTAAGATAGGGAAGGTTTGTTCCTTCCTCCCTCCACAGATTTTTCAGGCTGCTGTGGCCCTTGTGGTGGAGTGGGATGTGTTGGTCCACTCAGCCCACGCAAAGAATGGAAGGGAGGCAATGGTGGTGACAGGACATCCCATACTCACTGTCTCCTGCACTCCCAAAATAATCTCCCCCTCATAATAAGGCCAAGGCCATCTTTCAGGGATCCAAAGAAAATAAGACCTGTCTTCTTTTTTGGGAAATACAGTGGTACCTCAAGATACGAACCCCTCGTCTTATGAACAACCCGAGATACGAACCCGGGGTTCAGAAAATTTTTGCCTCTTCTTACGAACTTTTTTCGTCTTACGAACGCCAAACCCGAACTTCCGGGTTCGGCGTTCGAGAGGCTGCTGGGAAGCCCCCCGGCTGTTTTAAAAGGTGACAGCCGGGCGGCAGGGCTTCCCAGTGGCCTCCCGGACGCCGTTCAGCAAAAGTTCGGGTTCGGGAGGCCGCTGGGAAGCCGCACTATGACAGGCAGGGGAAGCGGCGTGGAGCAATGGGAAGCTGAAGCCGCCGGCGGTTTGAGCCTCCTTTTGCCCCACGCTGCTTTGCCCTGCCTGTTGTCCTGGGTGAAGTGCTGGGGGGAGGGAGTCAGGAAGGTCCTCCTGCTCCCCCCCCAGCCAGGGCGGAGCAGTGTGGAGCAAAGGGAGGCTGAAACCGCAGGCGGCTTCAGCTTCCCATTGCTCCCCGGGCGGCGGCAGACCGCCTTTGTATTTTTGGCTGGGTGGGGAAGCAGGAGGCACAGGATCGGGTTGGTGGGGGGCGGGGGGCGAGGCAGCAGGTCAGCATCCTGGGCGGGCGGGCGGCGGGCGAGCGGCGCGGAAGCCGGCGGCTGTGGCAGCTGCTGCAAGAGGCTTCCTCGCCCGCCGCCCGCCCAGGATGCTGACCTGCTGCCTCGCAGGGAAGCCGGGCAAGAGCGATCTTCTGCCGGCCATGGGCGAGGGGCAGGGAAGCCTCTTGCAGCAGCTGCTACAGCGGAGACATTTGGGTTTTTGGCTGGGGGAGGAGGCAGGAGGTCCGGCCACCCCACCCCTTCACCTTCCCCCCCAGCCAAAAACCCAAAGGTCCCCACCACAGCACCCGCTGCAGCCAAAAAGGCAAAGCCAGGCAGTTCCCCAGCCGCCGAAGGAGGCTTAACACCGCCCCTCTGTCCCACCCATCGCCCGTATCCAGCAGAAGCTGCCACCCGAGCGCTCTTGCCCAGCGGGAGGCGAAGCACTGATGTGGGGGGGCTGTCGGGACACCCCCCACCCCAGCACTTTGAATCCCGCCGGCCAAGAGCACTCGGGCAGCAACTTCTGCCAGACACGGGCAATGAGCGGGACAGAAGGGCGGGGAGAATCAGGAGGCTCCTTTGGCGGCTGGGGGCTGCCTGGCTTTGTGATTTTGGCTGGGGGGGGAGAGAGAGTTAGGAATGTCCTACTTCCCCCCCCCCCCAGGCAAAAACTCAAAGCCTGTCTCCGGCCGCACAGTTTAGCCAGGAGAGGAGCGGCGAAGGGACTTGGAGGAATGGGAAGTCCAAACCGCCCGGTTTAAGCTTTCGATTCCTCCACGTCACTTCGCCGCTCCTTTTGATGGGGGGGGGAGTTAGGAAGGTCCTACTTCTCCCCCCCAGCAAAAAACTCAAAGCCTGTCTCCTGCCGCACGGTTTAGCCAGGAGAGGAGCGGCGAAGTGACTTGGAGGAATGGAAAGCTGAAACCAGGCGGTTTGGACTTCCCATTCCTCCAAGACACTTCGCCGCTCCTGTCCTAGCTAAACCGTGCGGCAGGAGACAGGCTTTGAGATTTTGGCTGGGGGGGGAGAGGGAGTTAGGAAAGTCCTACTTCCCCCCCAGCCAAAAACTCAAAGCCTGTCTCCAGCCGCACGGTTTAGCCAGGAGAGGAGCGGCGA
The DNA here is from genome assembly GCF_031021105.1 of Erythrolamprus reginae. Lineage (NCBI taxonomy): Eukaryota > Metazoa > Chordata > Lepidosauria > Squamata > Dipsadidae > Erythrolamprus > Erythrolamprus reginae. The sequence goes on from NC_091963.1 coordinate 75,782,006, forward strand.
AGTGACTTGGAGGAATGGGAAGTCCAAACCGCCCGGTTTCAGCTTTCCATTCCTCCACGTCACTTCGCCGCTCCTTTTGACTGGAGGGGGGAGTTAGGAAGGTCCTACTTCTCCCCCCCCAGCCAAAAACTCAAAGCCTGTCTCCTGCCGCATGGTTTAGCCAAGACAGGAGCGGCGAAGTGACTTGGAGGAATGGGAAGTCCAAACCGCCCGGTTTCAGCTTTCCATTCATCCACGTCACTTTGCCGCTCCTGTCCTAGCTAAACTGTGCGGCAGGAGACAGGCTTTGAGTTTTTGGCTGGGGGGGGAGGGAGTTAGGAAAGTCCTACTTCCCCCCCCCCAGCCAAAAACTCAAAGCCTGTCTCCGGCCGCACAGTTTAGCCAGGAGAGGAGCGGCGAAGGGACTTGGAGGAATGGGAAGTCCAAACCGCCCGGTTTAAGCTTTCGATTCCTCCACGTCACTTCGCCGCTCCTTTTGACGGGGGGGGGGGGAGTTAGGAAGGTCCTACTTCTCCCCCCCAGCTAAAAACTCAAAGCCTGTCTCCTGCCGCACAGTTTAGCCAGGACAGGAGCGGCGAAGTGACTTGGAGGAATGGAAAGCTGAAACCGGGCGGTTTAGACTTCCCATTCCTCCAAGACACTTCGCCGCTCCTGTCCTAGCTAAACCGTGTGGCAGGAGACAGGCTTTGAGTTTTTGGCTGGGGGGGGAGAGGGAGTTAGGAAAGTCCTACTCCCCCCCCCAGCCAAAAACTCAAAGCCTGTCTCCAGCCACACGGTTTAGCCAGGAGAGGAGCGGCGAAGTGACTTGGAGGAATGGGAAGTCCAAACCGCTCGGTTTCAGCTTTCCATTCCTCCACGTCACTTCGCCGCTCCTTTTGACTGGAGGGGGGAGTTAGGAAGGTCCTACTTCTCCCCCCCCAGCCAAAAACTCAAAGCCTGTCTCCTGCCGCATGGTTTAGCCAGGACAGGAGCGGCGAAGTGACTTGGAGGAATGGGAAGTCCAAACCGCCCGGTTTCAGCTTTCCATTCATCCACGTCACTTTGCCGCTCCTGTCCTAGCTAAACCGTGCGGCAGGAGACAGGCTTTGAGTTTTTGGCTGGGGGGGAGGGAGTTAGGAAAGTCCTACTTCCCCCCCCCAGCCAAAAACTCAAAGCCTGTCTCCGGCCGCACAGTTTAGCCAGGAGAGGAGCGGCGAAGGGACTTGGAGGAATGGGAAGTCCAAACCGCCCGGTTTAAGCTTTCGATTCCTCCACGTCACTTCGCCGCTCCTTTTGACGGGGGGGGGAGTTAGGAAGGTCCTACTTCTCCCCCCCAGCCAAAAACTCAAAGCCTGTCTCCTGCCGCACAGTTTAGCCAGGACAGGAGCGGCGAAGTGACTTGGAGGAATGGAAAGCTGAAACCAGGCGGTTTGGACTTCCCATTCCTCCAAGACACTTCGCCGCTCCTGTCCTAGCTAAACCGTGTGGCAGGAGACAGGCTTTGAGTTTTTGGCTGGGGGGGGAGAGGGAGTTAGGAAAGTCCTACTTCCCCCCCCAGCCAAAAACTCAAAGCCTGTCTCCAGCCACACGGTTTAGCCAGGAGAGGGGCGGCGAAGTGACTTGGAGGAATGGGAAGTCCAAACCGCCCGGTTTCAGCTTTCCATTCCTCCACGTCACTTCGCCGCTCCTTTTGACTGGAGGGGGGAGTTAGGAAGGTCCTACTTCTCCCCCCCCAGCCAAAAACTCAAAGCCTGTCTCCTGCCGCATGGTTTAGCCAGGACAGGAGCGGCGAAGTGACTTGGAGGAATGGGAAGTCCAAACCGCCCGGTTTCAGCTTTCCATTCATCCACGTCACTTTGCCGCTCCTGTCCTAGCTAAACCGTGCGGCAGGAGACAGGCTTTGAGTTTTTGGCTGGGGGGGGAGGGAGTTAGGAAAGTCCTACTTCCCCCCCCCAGCCAAAAACTCAAAGCCTGTCTCCTGCCGCACGGTTTAGCCAGGAGAGGAGCGGCGAAGTGACTTGGAGGAATGGGAAGTCCAAACCGCCGGGTTTCAGCTTTTGATTCCTCCACGTCAGTTCACCGCTCCTTTTGGCTGGGAGGGGGGAGTTAGGAAGTTCCTACTTCTCTCCCCCCCCCCAGCCAAAAACTCAAAGCCTGTCTCCTGCCGCATGGTTTAGCCAGGACAGGAGCAGCGAAGTGACTTGGAGGAATGGGAAGTCCAAACCGCCCGGTTTCAGCTTTCCATTCCTCCACGTCACTTCGCCGCTCCTGTCCTGGCTAAACCGTGTGGCAGAAGACAGGCTTTGAGTTTTTGGCTGGGGAGGGAGGGAGTTAGGAAGGTCCTACTTCTCCCCCCCCAGCCAAAAACTCAAAGCCTGTCTCCTGCCGCATGGTTTAGCCAGGACAGGAGCGGCGAAGTGACTTGGAGGAATGGGAAGTCCAAACCGCCCGGTTTCAGCTTTCCATTCCTCCACGTCACTTCGCCGCTCCTTTTGGCTGGGGGGGGGAGTTAGGAAGGTCCTACTTCTCCCCCCCCCCAGCCAAAAACTCAAAGCCTGTCTCCTGCCGCATGGTTTAGCCAGGGCAGGAGCGGCGAAGTGACTTGGAGGAATGGGAAGTCCAAACCGCCCGGTTTGAGCTTCCCATTCCTCCAAGTCACTTCGCCGGGTTCGGGAGGCTGCTGGGAAGCCCCCCCCCCCGGCTGTTTTAAAAGGTGACAGCCGGGCGGCAGCGTTTTTTTGCGGGTTTTTTTTGTTGTTGCACGGATTAATTGACTTTACATTGTTTCCTATGGGAAACAATGTTTCGTCTTACGAACCTTTCGTCTTACGAACCTCCCCCTGGAACCAATTAGGTTCGTATCTTGAGGTACCACTGTACATTATACACATGAAAATCCCTGCCTATGGAGCAACATTTCATGATAGTCATTACTCTGTGATGTATGGAAAATGAGATAACTTAATAAAATGGCACTAAAAGATCTGATTAAAAATAACAGTTGAATAAAGTAAAGATGCAAATTACGTGTGTCAAATAGTAATTGATGTTCAAATTTATAGAAAATTATAATACATCTTGAATTAATATAATAATGCAATCATATAATTGCATTTGATGCTTTTTGTTCATCATTTGTATGTATGTGGCTTTAGCCATCAGGTTTACTTGCTTACTTGGACAGTAATGACCCTGTTCCGGAAAAGGACTGGGATCGGATGCATATTAGGGATAACTTAAAAATTGCAAATGTAAGTATGAAATTTTCTTTTTGAATTGTTTTACTATACACCCGATTTAAAATATCATGGCTTAAGTGAAGGTAAAAAATGATTTAGTTCAATTTTTATTCTGTGGATAATTGATTTCTATAAATTAATTTTGGTGATTGATGAACTTTCCTCAATAGGATCAGTTTGGGAAGTTTAATAAAGTGCCAGAATGGCAACGACTTGCAGGAAAAGCCGCTAAAGGGGTTGAAAAATTTGCTAAAGAGAAGGTGGATTTGGTTTTGATGCACTGGCGAGACAAAATGGGAATAGCACAAAAAGAGGTATATAATATTTTTGGTATTCGTGTTAATAGGATTTCTTTACATTTCATTTGTTTGTCTAGATGTGTTTGATTGTGTTGATTTTATAGATGACTCTGAATGTATTATCAGTATATTCTTATCTACAGAAAAATTGAAGATATTAAGAAGAAACTATCAACCCTAATATTTTCTTGAAACTGAGGAATTGGTATTTAAGATTAAGATATAAGTTTAAGGAAACACCTTTATAATTTGATTACTTAATACACTGTATACAGTATTTAGGTGTATGAAAATATCTCTCTGTATGACAAATTCTCAATTTGTCTTTGAATTTGCTTTTGCTTACTTATGTATTTATGTACCTTTTGATGCATATAATTGTTTATGGCTTTTTACATTACATAGTTATGATCTAATTTATACTCTGTTCTTAGCCATAGTCTGATTTATGTTTTGGCCGAATAGTCTGTAAGCAAACCATGGTTTTCTTCTGAAGAGGGAGTTGTGCAAGATGCTAATATAAAAACAAACCAACTTTGATATGGATTAGTGTGCTAAATATGTGAAGTTTGATTTTGACAGGAATAGATAGAAGCATTGTAAGTACCATATTTTTGGAGTACAAGGCGCACTGGAGTATAAGTCTTTGGAGAGGAGTCTTCAGAGAGGGGCGGCTTACAAATGTAATATAATAATAATAATAATAACAACAACAACAACAACAACAGACAACAACAACACATCTAGATTTTAGAGATAGTAATATATCATTTAATAAAATACCAGTGTAGCAGAATACTTTTTACAATCATGTAAACTTCAAACTTGACAGCTTTAAACTTGTGGGCTTCAACTCCTAGAATTCCTTCTTTTTTTTGGGGGGGGGGGATAATTTTTTTTATTTTTTTTCCTACACCTTACAGAAATACAAATTCACATACCTTTAAATTAGAATAGTATCAATTGCCAAATTCTTAATCAAAATTTTAAATTATTTTTCTGTGTTTTTTTGGTATACATTATTCATCTTGTGCTACCTCCTTTTCTAATTTTGTCATCCGGATTTCAAAGATAGTTTTCTGTTCTCATTCGGGTTCAAAGTGCTATTAGCTATCAAAATTTATCTTGGCTATTTGCTTTTTTCTACTAAAACTATGCCATAGTGCTTCAGTCCATTTCTTATATTCTTATTTATCTCATTCATGTTTTTTAAACCCTCATTTTATTATGACTGCCCTTGATATTGGTTCATATCATGCCTTTGATCTAATTATAACAATAGCAATACAGGGAGAGGAAAGGTTATTATTAAGAATTTAAATTATATTATCTTCTTTCTGTGCTTAAACATTATATCATTCCTTTCTTTTTTAAGATAAAGATTTTTTTTATTTTTCTCTCCAATCACATGTACAGAAAAAAAGAAAATACAATTAATTTTAAGTTATATTAAAATATATCATTTTTACAATTTCGGTATCAATAGTTTAACCAATGCTACCTCCTTAACATTTGACATCTGAACAAAAATAATTACTCCAATTTCTTATATAATAACAAAAAGACTGTTAGCCAATATACATTTTAGGCTGTTCCTATTCTTAATCACATCTAATTAATTAGACCATAATGCTTCAATTTTCTCAAAATCTCCTCCATATCAGTTTTCATGTATATTTTAAACCATCTTCCATAATAGCTGCTCTTTAAAATGAAAGAAAAGAAGAAAACATTAATAATAATAATAATAATAATAATAATAATAATAATAATAATAATAATAATAATTTTTTAGATTTTTATGCCACCCCTCTCCGAAGACTAAAAAAGGAGCAAAAAGTTCTAATTACCTCCAACGGTATTTAAATTAAATCCAACCCTTGCTAAAAGATAGTTAAAAATATATATGGGGGGGGGGGGCAAAAGAGAAATCCACCAAATAGTATGTCCCAAATATCACCAAATTAGTAAACCAAATTTAAAAAGCTAATTAAAAATAATTCCTTTTAATAGGTAAAAATAAAAAATAAGAATTAAAGAAAAATTTTAAAATTAACAAGGAAAGAAAATGAAAGAAAAAATAAAGAGGAAGAACAAAAACAACACTGAATACTCCATATACTAATCATACCCTACTCTAGTTGTAACACTTTCAATCCATAACACTTTCAATCCAATCATACATTATTCTAGAAAAAAAAGTCACTGTAAATTCAGTGGAATCATCTTCCCTACTCTAATTATAACACCATCAATAGAACCATCATACCCTATTCTAAAAAAAAGTCACTGTAAACCCAGTGGAATCATCTGCCCTACTCTAATTATAACACTTTCAATCCAATAGAATCATCATACCCCATACTAAAAAGAGAGAAAAAAATCATTAAATTAAATTTAATAGTCATATTCCAGATTAAAAATATAATCAATATTTCTAATTATTATTATTCCCTTTTCTTTAACAAATAGGTTTCAACAAATATCATTAAAATGTTTTCTATTTCCATGCTTTTTCTTCTTACATTCTATATCATAATTCATCTATTTATATAATTCCATAATCTTTGTTTATTCCTAGTAAAAACCTTTTAGCTATAACATTTGTTCTTACTGTTATTTTCTTTTCCCTTCTTCTTCACCATCCCTCTCCTCCAAATATTTAAACCAATAACAATATTAACCAAATTAATCATTAATCACTCCGCCCCTCTCCATATCATTCCTTTCATTTTACAAATACATCATTTCTAATTTAGCAAATCATAATTATAGTGCAACATATTTTTCTATTTATGTTTCACTTAAAGTATCTTTCATAATCAATCCCAGTACAATAATAATTTTCCCTAATCTATATATTTTTCACTGTCGTTCCCAGTGTAATAACCTTCCCTTATCTATATATTTTCCCTAATCTATGCATCTTCCCTATTCTATATATATATCTTCCACTGTCAAATTCAGTGTAATAATCTTCCCTAATCTACTTAATTTCACCGTCATTCTCCAATGCACTCGCAAGGAGAGTCCAATGTGGGTAATTCTGATTGGTAGGGACTGAGTTTAATTTAAATATTAGGAAGGTACCGCCCCCTGGTTCCTCAGTCAAAAAAACTCAGTTGCAGTACCCAGGGACTTAGAGTTTTTTCCTCTTAAGCATTCTATTGCCTTAAATGAAATTTTAATGTATTAAATAACTTTTTTGTTCTTTCTCCTTATTAACAGGTAAGAAGAGTCTTCATATTAACTTACTTTAGAGCAGTATAGGGGGGACACTCTCCGGGGGTCTCACCCTCTCGGCTGCAGCTCCTCCCCCTATAGACCCTCAATCAGCCATAACGCTACTTCTTCTATTATATAAAAAATTTATCTGAAAAGGGAGTGAGCCACCGGGTTGCTCATCTCCGCGGTCTCCCTGGTTGTTTAAAAGAGCGGTTGACTTCGGAGAGCTCCACCCCCTCCGAGGAACATACCCAATCTGTTGGCTGGCGAGGACTCGAGCCGCATTCAACAGCTACATGTGGAGATTGCTGGCCATTCATGAGGAGGAAGATCGTGGCATTAATTCCAAAAACAAAAAGGAAGAAACTTAGTATTTAGTGGGGCCTCAGATCGGGCGAGAAGCCTAAGCAGTGCCTCAGCCTGTCACGGTTGTTATGGAAACCGGGACAAGGCACAATGGCCGCCATTTTGAAATGGGGCGGAGATACCAGGGTCACCATGGCGACGGTTACGGTCGCCATTTTGGGCAACTAAGGAGTTTTATTTAACCAATGAGTTGCTGGTTGAGCCTTAGCAACACGCATGCCCAGTAAGCCCTTACCTGTCATTTTGCCTGCTCGAGCAAAGAGACAGAGTATGAGGCGATAAATTTACGGTTGATCTTCAAATGTGAGTTAAAAGGTGGATAATTATGGCAGAGCCAACAGTCCTCGGGGTAGATGGGTCTGTTACACCTAAACCCAGTACCCCAAAAGAGAAGACCCAATCAGAGAAGGGAAAAGCCAAATCCTCTCAGACTTCCTCAGAGAAGCTGAGAAGAGAATAAAAGCACTAAAAAAGCAATTGGAAGCAACCCAAAGACAGTTACTGCCCACGGTTGTCACAAATGCAGGAACCATTATCCAACCGGTCTCCCCCTTAATCAATTTAGGGGTAGTAGGCTCAGCAACGGAGAGGGACTGGTCCCTTGAGAGGACTATACAACAACCTACAGTCTTTGAAGCTGAGCCACTTAAACAGACACCAGTTTGGCCCTCCTATCCACCAACTACTCAGATGGCCCACCATCACAGTGTTGACAGTTGCCAGCTGCAACATGCACGACTTCTGCTACAGGATTTCATGATACACAAGACACATGGCAGAATATGCCCCCAGCATTGCAAGATCTCATAGCCAATGCTTACTCACAGGGCATAGCAACAGGGGTTCAATATTATACCCCATCAGTAACTCCAAGATTCAGGGATCCTTGGGTTGGCCCAACACCTCAATCCATATCAGGATCAATGGATGAGAAGGTTCCTTCCAGAGAGGAGGACAGTGACAACGATTTGTCAGGGGATGAGCACCCTCCAGAACCTCCTGCTGTTATAGGCCTATTCAAGCCATCACTATTCCGTGTACTACTGAATAAGGCTAAGTTGACCATAGAGCAAGCAGGTGAGGGTAAACAAGCTGCAACTTCGACAGCCACAGTGACAACCGGTGTCTTGTTTGCAGTACCAAAGAAGGAAACAGAACATATTCCTTCTTCTGAACTCTTTTTAGAAAATATAAAACAGCCATGGGAGAACCCAACAGCTGCCCCAGGCCCATCATTAGTAGAACGTAAATTTTATACCTTTGAGGAGGATATGGAGAAATTGCTGATTTCCCCAATGATAGACAAACCAATAGCAAGCCTGGTGTCTAGTGCCCTGGTGCCTTCAACCGTTTCAGACGGACTTAAAGCTGAAGATAAAAGGGCAGAGAATGTTGTGCGTAAAACGTATCAAATGGCAGCATGGGCTCTACGAGCGGCTTCAGCGGCCTCATTTTTTAATCGAGCCACTATGTTATGGATTCAGGAAATGCAATCCAGACTGAATCCAGAGGATAGCAGGCTTCACCAGGATCTTAACAAACTTGGTGGCCACTGAATTTTCTGCAGATGCCACTGTGAGTGCAGTGAAATTTGCGTCCAGAGCAATGGCTTCTTCGGTCTCTTTCCACAGATTAATATGGCTGCGTAGTTGGCAGGCCGATGTCAAATCCAAGTGGAACTTGGCAACTTCTACCTTTCATGGAGAAAAACTATTTGGGGAATCCCTAGAAGGAGTACTTGTACAAGATAGAGATAAAAAGAAAGTAATGCCAAGAACAAACAGAAGAACCGAAAGACGTTTCAACCCTTTCGGTCCGAGCCTTCCTCGGCAGTCACCCAAGGTTTGAGGCCATTTTTTCAGGGCTCCTTCAATCAGGGAACTTTCCATTCAGACAGAATGTACTTTGGAGATCGCAACAGATCTTTTCAACAAGGACGTCGCCCCTTCAGAGGATCGAACCCCAGAGGGTTCAAACGTAACAAATGACTTCGCTCGTATCTGCCCACTTGGGGGCAGACTACAGAATTTCACAGGTGTCTGGGAAACCACGTCCTCAGATGCCAGGGCAATTGCTACAGTGTCTCAGGGCTTGCGCATCAAATTTTTTCATCTTCCCCCGAACCATTTTCTATCTTGTCCCACAGTGACCGACCCACAAAAGAAAACACTGTTATATCAGGAGGTGGCTCACCTGCTACAAATAGAAGCGATCGAGGAGGTTCCCTTGCTCCAAAAAGGCAAAGGGTTTTATTCAGTAGTATTTATAGTTCCCAAGGCCTCCGGGGGATGCCGCCTGATTCTAAATCTGCGTCAATTGAATCTCTACATGCTGCACAGGAGATTCAAGACGCATTTGCTTCGTACTATTCTTTCAGCCATACGACATAAGGACTTCCTTACGTCAATAGACCTGAAGGAAGCTTACCTTCATGTGCCTATCCATCCTGGGCACAGACAGTTTCTACGATTCTACCTAGACGGAACACATTTCCAATTCAAAGCAATGCCGTTTGGCCTAACTTCGGCACCAAGAACCTTTATAAAATTAATGGACATTCTCACGGCAAGCAGGCACAGGTCGTTGCACCTAATGGCGTATTTCGATGACATAATAGTATTATCCAAATCCACAACACAGGCAAGTCGAGATGTATGCTCAACCATAAGGACTGTTCAGTCTAACAGTTTCATAATCAATTGGGAGAAGAGTCATTTGACCCCAACAACATGCATATCGCACCTCAGGACGGTCATTGACACCGAGGCATGTATGGTTTTTCTATCCCAGGGCAGACAGACAAATATTCTAAACTTGCTAGAGGTGCTGGGAAGTCAAAAGAAACCTTCTCTAGCCTTTCTCTCAAAGGTGTTAGGCACCCTGGTATCCTGTATATACATCATACCTTGGACTCGGCACCATCTTCGGCCACTCCAATGGCTGCTTCTACCTTTTCAAAGATTAAAATCCAGCCACACTCAAAGAAGGGTGTCTCTCAGCTCAAACCTCAGGAAATCCTTACAATGGTGGGTATCTCCAGTGATCCAACAAGGGTCGTCATTCCGGAACTCAGTTCCTCTGATGATAACAACCGATGCCAGCTTGACTGGATGGGGAGCCCATCTTTCATCCCACATGGCACAGGGCCTTTGGGGACCTCAGGATTTGCAGGAAGTGAATATCAACTTCCTGGAACTGAAAGCAGTTTCATTAGCCCTTCTCAGTTTTGCTCACCTGATAAGGGAACAGCACGTTTTTATATGGACAGACAATGTGGCCACATGAGCCCACATCAATCACCGGGGGGAACGAGATCCGGGAGATTGATGCGGGAGTCAGAGTCATTGTTCCGTTGGTCAGAGTCCAATCTAGCCTCACTCACGGCGGATCATATTTCAGGACCGGAAAATATCTGGGCAGACAGGCTAAGCCGCAAGACATTGGACCCAGCGGAATGGCGCCTTGCACCCAGATTATTTCAGGAAGTATGCAATCCGTTTGGTACCCCAGTGATAGACCTTTTTGCCACTTGCGAGAACATGCAACTTCCCCGATTCTTCTCCCGCTACCCTTCTCCGGGAGCGGAGGGAATAGATGGCTTATACCAGCCATGGCCACTAGGACTACTTTACGCATTCCCACCAATGCGTGTCATCCAAAGAGTGATACGAAAAATCTTACAGGAACAGGCTGAAATATTAATAGCCCCATATTGGCCTCGCCGGGCTTGGTTCGGGGAACTGAAGGATCTCTCTATCTCCCCGTACTGGAGGTTTCCAGATCACCTGGTTTCCCTCAACCAAGGGGACATCCTTCATCTGGACCCCCAGTGGTGACAACTAACCGTGTGGCACTTGAGGGGGATCACCTAAAGCGCCAACATCTACCAGACACAGTCATTGCTACCATTCAAGCCGCACGCGGACCATCTACTAGGAGAATTTATCAGGCCACACGGTCAGCGTTCTGTGATTTTTGCAGACTGCTGGAAGTAGATCCTCAGTCGGCAGCACCAGAAATTGTGCTAATCTTTCTCCAAAAAGGACTGGACAAAGGCCTTGCATCGAATACTTTGCGAAGACATGTAGCAGCATTGTCTACAATATTAGTTCAAGTTCACTACCGCCCCCTGACGCGGCACCCATGGATTAAAGGTTTCTTGCGAGGGGCATCCAATATCCGACCACCGACAGTCCACAAATATCCATCTTGGGACTTGTCCTTAGTTTTAGGAGCTTTAACAGGCCCTCCATTCGAACCAATTTGAATGATTTCCTTACATTTCCTATTGATAAAAACCGCGTTCTTGGTGGCAATCACCTCAGCCAGTCGCGTGTCTGAAATTTCAGCCTTGTGTCAATTCCACCCAGACAGAGTCGTATTAAGACTTGATCCGGCTTTTGTGCCAAAAGTAAATTCCTGGTACCACAGAGCCCAGGAGGTGATTTTGCCAGACTTTTGCACTCACGGTACTCACCCCTCAGAGCTGAGGTGGCACAAGCTCGATGTGAGACAAGCTTTGAAAATCTATGTATGTAGAACACAATCCTTCAGAACATCCGAAGCGTTATTTGTGTCTTTTTCATCGCAAGCCATGGGCGTCAAGGTTTCATCACAAACCATCAGTCGATGGATCCGCAACTGCATTTCAGAAGCATAAAAAGCAGAGGATCCACAGATTCCGCCAGAAATAACAGGACATTCTATGCGGAGCGCCAGCACATCAGCGGCGTGGGCTACAAAAGCATTGCTCGAGGACATCTGTAGAGCGGCCACGTGGGCGGCTCCATCAACATTCATTAAACATTACCGTATTGACTCATTCGCTTCCTCGGAAGCAGCCTTTGGGAGGCGAGTGTTACAAAGGATGTGTTCGACTCCAGCACCCCTGGTCCAGCCTTCTCCCTCCCTCTAATTAGAAGGTATATCCCATATTGGACTCTCCTTGCGAGTGCATTGGAGAAGAACCGTTGAACTTACCTGAACGGTTTTCTCTATGCACCGCAAGGAGAGTCCCAACCCCCCCTTACTTTGGACCAGGATCACTGGACCTTTATATAGTTGATGAGTTTAACGTTATCTTGTTATTCAATAAAATGGGTTTATGGTTTACTGCTCCTTTGTTTTCTTTTTTGACTGAGGGGCCAGGGGGCGGTACCTTCCTAATATTTAAATTAAACTCAGTCCCTACCAATCAGACTAGAGAATTACCCACATTGGACTCTTCTTGCGGTGCATTGAGAAGACCGTTCAGGTAAGTTCAACGGTTCTTCCCAGTGTAATACTCTTCCTTACTCTATCTATCTTTCACTAACATACCCAATATAATAATAATCCCTAATCTGATTTTCACAAATCATCTCAGTGAAATAATCTTTTATCTATTTGTTTTCACCATACTGTATTTCTGAAAATAATGATCTTCTAGTCAGTTGAAATCCCAGATACTTCCCAAAAAATATTAATCATAATCAGTACTATTTATTTTTCCGACATAGATAATCATAACTTTATTATATCCCTTTTCCCTTTCCCCATGTTTTTCTTTACCATTGTAATTCACATAATAATCTTATAATTCAGATAATCAATACGTTCAAAATTATCTCTATAAATCCATTTAAGAACCTTATACAGTTATAAAATTATCATTATCTAAGTCCCCTTTCTCAATTCAATTTCTGTGCTGCAAATAAAATCTGTAATATCCACATGTTTCTGCAGTTCTATAAAATAATTCTTGTAGAACAATAGAAATTTTCCTCTTCAAGATGTTGTAGCCTCCAGATGGAAATAATTAAGAAAATTCAGTCACAATCAGCATAGATAAGGTGTTCCCAGAATCAAGGTTGAAAAACAAATTGTACGTCCAACAAATCTTCTCCTGTCTTCTCCTCCAACCTGCATGTAGCAATCTTATTAATTCCACAAAAAATATTTTAAACTTATTTATATAATAAGAACTTAATTTTCTCAGCTGATTAAAACCAATTTGCCAAAGTTCATAAAAATAGTTCAGTAATCCGATAAACAAATTTTAAAATCCTCAATCTTGGGCTTCTCCCATGCCTCTGGAAGGAGAGTCCAGCATGGGTTTAGCTCAAGTCTTATTGGTAGGACTGAGTTTTAAATTAACATAATTACATAATAATTAGGTACCGCCCCCTTGCTGCCCCAAGAAGCCAGTTTTAAAAAACTCAGTCTAGGTTAAGGACATGAGTTTTCTTCCTCTAGGATGAGTATGTTTAAAGTAGTAAATAAATTTGATTGTATTTGAACTTTGTAATTTTTTTCCTTTTCTCTTACACAGATTCGTGTTCGGCTGGGGTCTCTGCCCTCCGCGGGCACCCCCCCTACCTTTCCTCCTTTTGGAGCCTCTTCTCTCCGTGGGTACTGCCCAACGAGGAGCAACTGGGCTGTCAGTCCCTGACCCCCGTGGCCATACTAAGCCCAAAACACCCCAGATGGGGGGGGTCCGCCCCTCCCCATTGACGGGGGTGGCTGGAGAATAAATGCCGCTGCCATGGCCGCGGCCGCCATTACAAGCCGCCTAACAGCTGATCGCTCGATCGCAGGGAGCGGATGACAGCGGCTGGCTTTGCGGGTGCCCGAGAGTCCCTGGGGAGGGATGGCTGCCTGGACTGCACAGCAAGGTTTTCCCCCGGCTCTGATGGCCATGGCGCTCAACTCTGAGGCGGATTCCTCGCGCCCGCCATTTTTTCTGGAACCCGAAGGCGCGAACGTTCTTAATTAACGTTTTAAAAAGGCGCGAACTGGGCAGGTTGCCAGCCTTTGTGGAGGCTCCTATTCTGCCCGGAGACAGACGCTGGGGGTCACGTGGTGTTTTGACAGCCAATTAAGGAACAGCCTAGCTGTCAGATTGCACGCACGTCTCACTTGCGAGTGAGAATTTTGCGGTGTAGGCCAGTGACTGCCCTTGTTGGATTCGCGTTGTGAGTACGCTGCCCCTATAACGATAATGGCTGATCAAATCGAGGCAAGGGAGGAGCAGGCCCAAGCACTTAAGGCACCTCCAAAGGGAAAGGACAAGGCTTCAGGCAAGCCTAAGAGCAAATCCTCCCAATCGGGCTCCTCTCTTCGTGAGGCTGAGAGAAAAATCAAAGCCCTAGAGCAACGTTTGGAGGCGGCCTTGTCCCCCTCCATCCCAGGGGGACTGGCTATAGGTCCCTTTCAACCACTTCCTCCATCAGCTCTCTCACCTGCTGTGTCAATGGGGCTCCAAGGCACTGCAACAGAGAGAGACTGGTCACCTGACAGGCAGGCATCACAATTTCCTCCTCCACCTTTGCCTTCTCCTGCCTCGAGGCCTGAACGGCCTTCATCATCTAATAGTCAGGCTTTGCCACAGGTTGGGTTGCAGACAGCTTATGCTCCCTCATCTACCTTCACGCCAACGGCAGCGGGTCTTAGAGACCACACAGACGCTTGGCAAGCCTTTTCACCAACGTTACAGGACATTATCGCTAATGCTTATACACAAGGCATAGCGGCGGCAACCCAGCGTTCTAATGCCTTCACATCACAGGCTAACCAACCCAGAGATATCTGGTCAGCTCCACCGCCCCCTGCTGGGTTGGGTTCTATGTCTATTGACCATTCCAATTTTGAGGAGGACAGCAACCACGGGAACGGTTTGTCGGACGACGAATTCAGTTTTCCCGAGCAACCAGCAGTGTCCGGCCTATTTAAACCCTCCTTGTTTAGGGTTTTATTGCACAAGGCGAAACAGGCCTTGGATGTGCCGGGATCGGCGACTCCGGTGGAACCAGGAGATGGGCCGTGCACATCGGCGACATTGTGCAAAGAACCCACCAAGGAATCAGACAAGGTTCCTGCGCTGGAAATATTTCTTGAAAACATCAAGCGCCCATGGCAACATCCAGCGGTGGCGCAAGGGCCTTCAAACCTAAAGCGCAGATTTTATACATTCGATGACAACATGGAGAATCTGCTAGAGTTTCCCCCCGTGGACAAACCGGTGGCCACATTGGTCTCCCATGCGGTCGTGCCGTCAGAGACTGCTGATAACTTGAAACCTGATGAGAGGAGGGCGGAGACTCTCCTGAAGAAGACTCACCAGATGGCCGCTTGGGCTCTTCGGGCGGCATCCACTGCCTCGTTTTTCAATCAGGCATCCATCATGTGGATCCAGGAGGTCCAGGCGAGGCTGGGCTCAGACGAGACCCGACTGAGGCAGGACTTAAACAAGCTCCTAGCGGCGGCTGAATTTTCTACAGACGCCACGCTACATGCAGCTAAATTTGCCTCAAGGGCTATGGCGTCAACCATCTCGTCACGGCGCTTACTTTGGCTGAGGAACTGGCAGGTGGATGCCAAATCGAAGTGGACATTGTCCTCGGCTCCCTTTGAGGGCACAAAACTGTTCGGGGAGGCTCTTGAGCCTGTCCTGGTGGAGGATAAGGACAAGAGGAAGGTCCTTCCGAGATCTTACCACCGCCAGGACCGCAGGACTGGCCCGTACTCCCGTCGTCAGCCCTTTCGGTGGGACTCGTGGTCGGCCATGTCACAGCCGGCCAGACCTTACTCCCAGGGTAACTTCTCGATGCCCTATAGAAGTGACAGATCTTACTCCCAAGATCGGGGTAGAGGTTTCTCCCAGACAAGACGGCCCTTCCGGGGATACCAGCAACGGAACCTTCGATGTTCCAAGTGACTGCCGAGACGACACCCCCTTGGGGGGCAAGTTACAGCGGTTCAGCGAGGTCTGGCGGACTACTTCTTCAGACCCCTGGGTGTTGGCAACTATATCTCGGGGACTGCGAATCGAGTTTCTGCACAGTCCTCCGCATCACTTCGTAACTTGTCCTGTACCCAAGGATCCCGCAAAGAGGGCTCTCTTGGAACAGGAGATTTACCACCTCTTGCAGATCCAAGCAATCGAGCCAGTTCCGGACAATCTCAAAGGTACGGGATTTTATTCAAGAGTGTTCCTCGTACCCAAAGCGTCAGGGGGTTGCAGACTCATCTTGAACCTCAAACATTTGAACCAGTATGTTCTTTACCGAAGGTTCAAGATGAGCTCCCTCCATTCCATCCTGGCCTCCGTTCGGGCAGGGGACCTTCTTACCTCAGTCGACTTGAAGGAGGCCTATCTGCACGTCCCCATACACCCGGCCCATCGACAATTTCTCAGATTTTGTCTAAACCACGTCCATTATCAATACAAGGCAATGCCCTTTGGCCTGTCATCGGCCCCGCGTACCTTCACAAAACTCTTGGACGCGCTGATGGCCGATCTATGATCCCAACCAATCTGGATCCTAGCATATTTGGACGACATCCTCCTCCTGTCTACAGACCGCAGGGCGACACACCGGGATTTGCAGACCACTTTGGCCTTACTACAACATCACGGCTTTGCGATCAATGTACCAAAGAGTCACTTGGTCCCTGCAACCAGGCTCATCCACCTGGGTGCAGTAATAGTTTCCCAGAGGGTGTATCTCTCTCCGGAGCGGCAGCTCAACGTTTGCTCACTGGTGAACAGTCTCCAGTGGAAACGGAGGGTTCCATTGTCCTTCCTATCCAAGGTACTGGGAACCCTGGTATCCTGTGTGGACATTGTTCCTTGGGCCCGTTACCATTACCGACTGCTTCAGTGGACTCTACTCCCATTCCAGCGATGGCGTCTAAGCCATACGCATCATCTGATCTCCATGGGACACGAACTACGACTTTCCCTGAGATGGTGGAGATCCCCGGCACTGCCTCAGGGCTCCCCCTTTGGCCAGTTTCGTTATACCATCCTTACCACGGATGCCAGCCTTCTGGGGTGGGGCGCCCATGTCAACTCCCATGTGGCCCAGGGGTTTTGGAAACCCCAGGATCTACACCTGATCAATATCAACTTCCTGGAGTTGCGAGCGGTCCGCTTGGCATTACAGACCTTTTCCACCCTACTAGAAGGACACCACGTTCTCGTACGCACGGACAATGTGGCGACCAGGGCGCATTTAAATCATCAGGGAGGGACGCGGTCTCTCAGACTGATGGAAGAGACGGTTCTTCTTTTCGATTGGGCGGAGATGCATCTTTCCTCCTTACATGCAGAACACATCGCGGGAGAGGACAAAAAACAGGCGGATTGGCTCAGCCGACAAGCGCTGGACCCGACGGAGTGGAGGCTCGATCCCCTTCTGTTTCAAGAGATCGTCCGTCGGTTTGGGGACCCGGTGGTGGATCTGTTCGCCACGCCCCAAAATACCCAACTCCCGAGGTTTTACTCCCGGTTTCCATCCCCGGGAGCCGAGGGGGTCAATGCCCTGCACCTTCCGTGGCCAAAGACCTTACTGTATGCCTTCCCTCCAATTCCACTTATTCCAAAAGTATTAGGGAAGATCCTGATGGAAAAGGCGGAGGTGATCCTGTTAGCACCACATTGGCCTCGAAGACTTGGTTTGTGGACCTCAGGGAACTATCCATCTCCCCACCGTGGAGGATTCCAGACGACCGGATCTCCCTCAGCCAAGGGTTTGTGTATCATCCGGATCCTCAATGGTTCCACCTAACCGCTTGGCACTTGAGGGGGACAGGCTGAGGAGCTGTCACCTTCCCGAGAATGTTATTGCCACAATTCAAGCGGCTCGACGCCCTTCCACCGCTCGAATTTATCAGGCGACATGGGCTGCCTTTACATCCTTCTGTAACAGCAGACACTTACGACCCCAGGACTCTTCAGTTCTTTCTGTTCTGGAGTTTTTACAAACAGGCTTGGAGAAGGGTCTGGCGCCAAACACGTTGAGACGTCAGGTTGCGGCGCTAGCCACCATTATAAAGGGGGACGATGGGGGCTCCTTGACCCATCACCCTTGGATTAAGGACTTCCTCCGGTACGTCGTTTTCCCACATGGGACTTAACTTTGGTCCTTCAGGACCTCACGGGTCCACCATTTGAACCTTTAAGGACAGTTTCATTACGTTACCTTTCTATCAAAACGGCCTTTTTAGTAGCAGTTACCTCGGCCCGGCGGGTATCCGAATTATCTGCACTGTCGGTGAGATCGGATTTGTGTAGGTTCTATCCAGACAGAGTTAGTTTTCGTCTGGATCCCACGTTTATCCCGAAAGTCAACACACACTTTCACAGAGCCCAGGAATTGGTGTTACCAGATTTCTGTACTCGTGGTAATCACCCTTTAGAGCTTAAGTGGCACAAGGTAGACGTACGCAGAGCGTTGAAGCTTTACATCAGGCGTACCAGCACTATACGAAAAACTGAGGCCTTGTTCCTCTCATTTGGTTCCTGTAGACTGGGTCTCAAGGTTTCTTCAAATACCATTAGCCAATGGGTAAGACTCTGTATAGTCGAGGCATACAAGGCGAGTTCAACTAGTCCGCCGTGTGGCATACAGGCTCATTCAACAAGGAGTGCGGCTTCGGCGGCGGCTTGGACGACGCAAGCACCCATTGAAGACATTTGCAGAGCCGCGGCGTGGAGTACACCCACAACCTTTATTCGCCACTACAAGTTAGATGCCTTTGCTTCGGCTGAGGCTGCCTTTGGCAGGCGTGTACTTCAGAAAGTGTGCGGGGAGGCGCAGTCCATGGTTCACCAATCTCCCTCCCTGGAACATTAAATTTGGGTATATCCCATGCTGGACTCTCCTTCCAGAGGCATGGGAGAAGAACCGTTGTACCTACCTGAACGGTCTTCAAACCCTCCCTCTTGAACCATGGGAGTTCTAGTTCTTGTTGTTATTCTTGTTGTTAAATAAATTGTTTGATTATTCTTACCTTCGTTTTTTAAAACTGGCTTCTTGGGGCAGCAAGGGGGCGGTACCTAATTATTATGTAATTATGTTAATTTAAAACTCAGTCCTACCAATAAGACTTGAACTAAACCCATGCTGGACTCTCCTTCCAGGGCATCGAGAAGACCGTTCAGGTAGGTACAATGGTTCTTTTATTGTCCTTACAGAAGTTTTTTGCTATTGTATCCAATTGCAAATTAGCTGCTTCCTCTCCATTTTTTTCCCCAGCTCTTGTTCCCGTTTAAAAATCAAGAAAAAACAATCCAAGCTCCAGTTGTCTGAATCACTCACCAGCACCATTCTTAACCCAGTTCCACTTGCTCCAGCCTGTTTCTTAGTTCTCTCCAGATGACTTCCATTTTACTTTAAAATCCTTTCATTGCGGTGTCAGCTTGGCTTCGTTGACTTAGGCACAGCAGCTCAGCCAATTTCATCCACTGCCGGTGCAAGACAGACCGGTTTGATTGGTGGAGTATTCTGACCCCAAACCAGATCCCTGGCAGTGTCCCTTTGCATCCCTTCCCCTTCAGGGAGGATCAGGCTTGGTTCCATGGGAACCAAAGCCCCCCAGGCAGCAGGGATTCAGAGTTTCCCCATGGACAAAAGGAAACTCTGTGTTGCCAGCGCCGTTGACTCCGCCCCTCTCCTAGAATAGTTTTTGTGAAAAATGGGCCATTTTTCACACATTTTTTTCACAAAAATTGAGTGGACAGAGGATTTGGGAAGCCTGCAGGGAGCTTTTATCACCCATTTTTTCACAAAAATTGAGGCATTTTTGTCTTCCCCCAGTCCCCAGGAGCTCTCTTCAGGCTCCCTAAAACCTTTCCCAACCCCATTTTTGTGAAATAAATGGGTGAAAATTGGCCCATTTTGCACAAAAACTGCACCATTTTTCCCATCCTCCAGGAGCTCCCCTCAGGCTTCTCAGACCCTCTGTCCACCCAATTTTTGTGAAAAAATGGGCAACAAATGGCCCGGTTTTGCAAAAACAGGGCTCTTTTTGCCATCCCCCAACACCCAGCAGCTTCCTGCAGGCTTCCCAGACCTGTCCAAAAATGGGACTAGGGTACGAGGCTTTGGTACAGGAAAAATGGCTGCATTTGGTGTATAAGACGTATCGACATTTCCATCGTCTTTTGGACGGGAGGTGGAAAAGTGCATCTTATACTCCAAAAAATACAGTAGTCTTATTATCCATTCAGTTCAGTGTACTAGATATATCAATTTATGAAATTACGAGTATGACCAACATATATTACATAATTTCAATTGTGACTACACCTAAAGGTCTAGGCTCTTTTTTTTAATGGAATAATTGGAGAAAAATTAAGAGCCATTTTGGTTCATACATTTGTTATATATTCAGTTCATTAAATGACATTACATTTTCCAACGCTAATATTTTCTATTACTTTAGCCTATGAAGATCCCCTCCCACCAGCAGTGTGGTTAGTAGAAGTTAAGATTTATGGTTTAAGGTTCTCAACCCATTGTGCTATTATATATCATTACCTTATTTATAGGAGGTTGTTCTAAAATATTAAAACCTTTGGGAGGCATTTATGTTTAACATAAATTTTGTTTTTCTTTTATTTTCCAAATACAACTAGGATAGAAACAATATGGTGAGTCTTTATTCTTTTCTGAAAACTTCCTTGAATTAGCTTAGTGTAGTGATGGCAAACCTTTTTTTGCTCAAGTGCCAAAAGGGCGTGCATGCGCGCGATACCATACGCATGTGCGCCCACACCCAAAATGCAATGCCCTCCCCCTCTGCATGCATACATATACCCCCACTCCCCCCCCCCATGCATATGTGCATACCTCACTGAAGCCTTTGGACTTCCGATAAGCCTGTTGGGCAATTTCCTGAAGCCTGTGGAGGTTAAAAAATGGTCCAACAGGCCTACTAGAAGTTTATTTCTGAACTTCTGGTAGGCCCTTTAGGTCCATTTTTCACTATACACAGACTTTGGAAGCTTTCCTGAAGCCTGGGGAGGGTGAAAACGGCCTTCTCCCACCTTCTGGAATGCCAAAAATCAGCTGGCCAGTGCACACATGTATGCTGGAGCTGACGCAGGGCAAAGCTCCACGTGCCCTCAGATATGTCTCTGCGTGCCACCTGTGGCATGCATGCCATAGGTTCGCCATCACGGGTTTTGTGTATAGCAACTTGTCTACCAATATAAAATTGATTAAAACTATTGCTTGGTTAAGTGTAGCTTATTGATGTTTCAACTCTTTAAAATGTAGAGGTCTTCACTTGCTAATATATCTTCTATTTTGGTTATTCTTCTCCAAACCGATTGCCTCATATTTCCAGTTATTTTCATAAACATTGTAAAGAAGCTGTTTTCTCACACATCACGTAACAACATAGTTAAGTGGTTTTATACCATACTTTTGCAGTAAATTGTTAAGATTCCATAACAATGAAAAAGAAGCTACACATTTTTTGATTTACAACTACAACTGAGACCAGAGTCTTTGTAAGTTGATGTGATCATAAAGCAAATCATCACATGACCAGACCCAATTTTACAACTATTTTTACTTTGGCCATTAAGCAAATAACTGCAGTTAAGTAAAGCATGCACTCATTAAATGAATCAAACAGTTGTAAGTGAATCTGGTTTCCTCAATTGATGTTGCTTGTTTGAAGATAGCTGGGAAGGTTACAGATTGTGATCACATGATCGCCAGATATTACAACCATTGTTAATGGGCATCTGAATTGCTAAATTTCAAACATCTGATTCTCAGTCATCCAGGTCAGGGTTGTCCCAAAGGTCCTTTTTCAAGAGGCAATTGGACTTTCTTGTTTTTTTCTTTTGAAGATGTTTTGCTTCTCATCCAAGAAACTTCTTCAGCTCTGACAGGACAATGGGGAATAGAAGGATCTGCAATCTTTTCCTTTGGAAATCAATTCCTACTCCCACATCATTCAAAAATTGTTCATCCCAAACTGTATAGCTAAAAGTCTCTAAAGATTCTCAGATAATGGTTGTCCCTAAGTGTTTTTTCAGGAGAGAACTGGAATTTTTTTTTTAAAGACATTTCACTTCTCATCTATAGAAGCTGAAGAAGCTTCTTGGATTGCAGATTACAGGAACCAGGAGCACTACTCAGGTGACCCTAAAGACACAGATAAACCTCCAACTGCTTCAACTACCCTTTAAAAGGATGCAGATTACCAGCTGCCTGCAAGGAATATAAACCCTTGCATTCCCCACTATCCTATCAAAGCTGAAGAAGTTTCAGGAATGAAAAGCAAAACATCTTCAAAAGAAAAAACAAAGTCCAGTTGCCTTATGAAAAAAAACACTTTTGGGACAAGCATCTGTACTGTGATCACATGACTGGTGAGCATGATAATCATATCTTCAAAGATATCACATTTGCTGAGGCCATTGTTGGTTTAAATCATAAATAAAGGCTGTAGTGCAAAGCAGAAATGAGTGAGGTTATATTTGCCTCATTTTTTAAACTTTTATAAAATTGAACAATATTGATATGATCGCCTATCTCTCCTTACTGTTTTAGATGGGGAAAAGGTATCTATGATTTTTGAGAAAGCTTCTATTTTTCGCAAAAGGAAAGCTTGAACTCATTTCACTGTTGGGTTCAGTTATTTTCTGGACATAATTTGATTGACTTTATTTTGTAGAGCCTCAATCAGAAGCCAGTAATACTGAGGAAACGAAGACAAAGAATAAAAATACAAGCCAACTGGGATCTCTTTTATTACCGGTAAACAATTCAGAGAGAAATGGTATAACTCCTCATCAGTTTTGTTAATGTTTGAGCAGAGTAATCCTTGTTTACCAAGGTTGTGCACACACAGAAAAATTTATATTGAGATTAGTAGTGAATAACTACTCAGCCACACAAATATACTAACTTGAATTAAAGTTTACTTTGAGAAATAACATATTCAGATAAACAGTCTAAAGTCATATACATAACAAATCAGAATAACAATCCAAATACAGTAGTACCTTGTGATACGAACCCCTCATCTTATGAACTTTTCGAGATACAAACCTGGGATTCGGGATTTTTGTGCCTCTTCTTACGAACTTTTTTCGCCTTACGAACCCGCCGCCACGAATGCCGAACCCGGATGTTCGGCAAAAGTTCGGGTTCGGGAGGCCGTTGAGAAGCACCGCCCTCCGGCTGTCACCTTTTGAAACAGCTGGGGGACTTCTCGGCATTCTCCCAAACGCTGAACCCGGAAGTTCAGCAAAGGTTCGGGGTTCGGGTTCGGGAGGCTGTCGAGAAGCGCCGCCGCCTGGCTGTCATCTTTGCAGAAGAACCGCGGAGCTGTCGACCAGTCGGGAGGCTCAAACGGAGGTGGGGAATCCGAATAGGAAATTCCATGAGCAGAGCT
Source organism: Erythrolamprus reginae (assembly GCF_031021105.1). Taxonomy (NCBI): domain Eukaryota; kingdom Metazoa; phylum Chordata; class Lepidosauria; order Squamata; family Dipsadidae; genus Erythrolamprus; species Erythrolamprus reginae. The sequence goes on from NC_091963.1 coordinate 75,805,296, forward strand.
TTGACGTCACAGAGACGTCCTTCCTAGCCAGCCGAAACGTGGACTCCAGGAAGGACTATCTTTCTGACGTCAAAGCTCCACCCATGGAATTCCCTATTGGGATTCCCCACCTCCGTTTGAGCCTCCCGACCGGCCAACAGCTCCATGGCTGTTCTGCAAAGGTGACAGCCGGATGGCGGCGCTTCTCGATGGTCTCCCGAACCCGAATGCCAAACCTGAACTTTTGCTGAACTTCCGGGTTCGGCATTCGGGAGAACACTGAGAAGCCCCTGGGCTGTTTCAAAAGGTAGCAGCCAGGCGGCGGCACTTCTCGGTGGCCTCCCAAACCTGAACTTTTGCTGAACTTTTCAGGTTCGGCATTCGGGAGAACGCCAAGAAGCGCCCCGCTGTTTCAAAAAGTGACAGCTGGGCGGCGGTGCCCAGTGGAGTGCCGTTTTTGCTATTTTTTTTCCTTGCATGCATTAATCCGTTTTACATTGTTTCCTATGGGAAACATTGCTTCGTCTTACAAACTTTTCACCTTACGAACCTCCTCCTGCAACCAATTAAGTTTGTAAGACGAGGTATCACTGTATTACCAAGTACATAATCTTTCTTATCAGTTGTCTTAGAAACATAGAAGATTGACAGCAGAAAAAGACCTCATGGTCCATCTAGTCTGCCCTTATACTATTTCCTGTATTTTATCTTAGGATGGATATATGTTTATCCCAGGCATGTTTAAATTCAGTTACTGTGGATTTACCAAACACGTCTGCTGGAAGTTTGTTCCAAGGATCTACTACTCTTTCAGTAAAATAATATTTTCTCATGTTGCTTTTGATCTTTCCCCCAATTAACCTCAGATTGTGCCCCCTTGTTCTTGTGTTCACTTTCCTATTAAAAACACTTCCCTCCTGAGCCTTATTGAACCCTTTAACATACTTAAATGTTTCGATCATGTCCCCCTTTCCCTTCTGTCCTTCAGACTATACAGATTGAGTTCATTAAGTCTTTCCTGATAAGTTTTATGCTTAAGACCTTCCACCATTTTTGTAGCCCGTCTTTGGACCCGTTCAATTTTGTTAATTTCTTTTTGTAGGTGAGGTCTCCAGAACTGAACACAGTATTCCAAATGTGGTCTCACCAGTGCTCTATACAGCAGGATCACAATCTCCCTCTTCCTGCTTGTTATACTTCTAGCTATGCATCCAAGCATTCTACTCGCTTTTCCTACTGCCCGACCACACTGCTCACCCATTTTGAGACTGTCAGAAATCACTACCCCTAAATCCTTCTCTTCTGGAGTTTTTGCTAACACAGAACTGCCAATACAATACTAAGATTGAGGATTCCTTTTCCCCAAGTGTATTATTTTACATTTGGAAACATTAAACTGCAGTTTCCATTGCTTTGACCATTTATCTAATAAAGCTAAATCATTTGCCATATTACAGACACCTCCAGGAATATCAACCCTATTGCACACTTTAGAGTCATCGTCAAATAGGCAAACCTTCCCTACCAAACCCTCCCCTATGTCACTCACAAATATATTAAAAAGAATAGGACCCAGAACAGACCCTTGTGGCACATCACTTGCAACCAGTCTCTGTTCAGAATACTCACCATTAAAAACAACCCTCTGATGTCTATGCTTTAGTCAGTTGCAAATCCACTGAACTATCCAGGGATTAAGTCCAATCTTCACTAACTTATCTATCAGCTCTTTATGTGGAACCATATCAAAGGCTTTGCTGAAGTCCAGATAGGCAATATCCACGACACCACCTTCATCCAACACCTTTGTAACATAGTCAGAGAAATCAATGAGATTAGTCTGACATGATTTGCCTTCAGTAAAGCCATGCTGATTTGGGTCCAATAAGTTATTGTTTTTTAGGTGCTGATTTATCCTCTTTTTGAGTAGAGTCTTCATTATTTTAACTATAACTGATGTCAAGCTAACTAGCCTGTAGTTACCAGCTTCTTACTGCCCTTCTTGTGGATAGGCACAATACTGGCCATTTTCCAATCCTCAGGAACATCTCCTGTTAAAAGGGATTGGTTAAACAAATCAGTCAGGGGGGTAGCGATGACAAATCTGAGTTCTTTAAGAACTCTGGGGTGGATGCCATCTGGACCCATTGCCGTATTTATCTTTAATCATTCAAGTTCTTCTAAGACATCAGCCTCTAGGATCACTGGAACTGAATCCCTACAGCTGGAAGCATTATTATTTCCATCTATTGTAATGTGTCTTTTGAAAAACTGAACAGAAGTAGCTATTGAAATGGTCAGCAAACTCCTTATTCCCATCAATGTATGTATTGTTCACGGTACTAAGCTTCGTGATGCTGCAGTTTTTCTTCTTCCTATCACTAATATATCTGAAGAAGGTTTTATTCCCCTTTACAGATTTGGCAATTTCTTCCTCTTTTGAGGCTTTAGCAGCATATATTACCTGTTCCCGCCTCCTTCTGTCTCATTTTATACACCTCTCTATCAGCTATACTTCCAGACTCTTTATACCTCCTATAGGTAGACTTTTTTTTCATTGACTATAGCCCTTACATTATTGCTAAACCATAGTGGTTTCTTCTTCCTTTTACCTTTAGTTATTTGTCTTACATACAGTCCAGTGGCTTTTAAGAGGGCCTTTTTTTAATACAGTACACTGGGTGCTCGCTCCTGCCATTTTATCCCCCCCCCCCTTAATTCATTATTTAAATATCCCCCCATTGCATTAAAATTTGTTTTTTCTGAAATTCAATACTTTGGTTGCAGTATAGGATTGCTCACAATCAGTTTTTACATCAAACCACAAACATGATCACTAAATCTACAATATTCTCCCTTCTAGTCGGTGTCTTAACCAGCTGTGCCAGAGCTGCTCCTGTAAAGGCCTCTACTGTATTCTTACTTTTGCATATAAGGGCACTGGGGATATTCCAGTCAACATAAGGCATGTTGAAATCACCCATAACCACAATATCTCCCTTTACTGCCATTTGGGTAATTTCATCCACCATCTTGTTGTCATAATCCTCAGATCGCCCTGGAGGCCTATAGATCATGCCAATTCTAATGACAGAACCCTCTTTAGTTTGCATGCAAACTCAGAGAATCTCCAGTTCTTTACATGTATTTTGAATTAGTGTTGCTGTTAGACTTTCCTTAACGTAAATGACTACTCCACCTCCCCTTCTCTCTACTCTATCTTTCCTATACAATGTATATCTTGCTATGGATATTTCCCATTCATTAGAGTCCTTAAACCATGTCTTAGTTATGGCAATCAGATCCAAATTATCTCTAGAATATTATGGCCATTAACTCACAGAGCTTGTTCCTCAAGCTTCGAGCATTTGTGCAAATTACGCGAAGAACATTATTATCGTTATTAGTTTGCCCCTTATCATCAACAACTACATCTATTTTATCTGGAACCAACTCCCCCCCAGAGATCAGAATTGCTCCCACCCTCCTCGCCTTTCGTAAGCTCCTTAAAACCCACCTCTGTCGTCAGGCATGGGGGAATTGAGATATTCCTTCCCCCCAGGCCTATACAATTTATGCATGGTATGTTTGTTTGTTTGTGTGTATGTTTGGTTTTCAATAAGGGTTTTTAGCTATTTTAAATATTAGATTTGTCATACACTGTTTTATTATTGTTAGCCGCCCCGAGTCTATGGAGAGGGGCGGCATACAAATCTAATAAATAAATAAATAAAAATAAATAAATCTACTTTATTTACAACTCCCTTTTCATAAACGTCAAGAAACTGATTTATCCTCATTGGTCGGGGACAGAAATCATCCACATCAGTTACATTTCTGTCCCCTTTACCTAGTTCAAATGCCTGTTCAAAAAAGTTCTGAACTCCTCACCGAGCACCTGGGTACCTCTGTATGATGGATGCAAACCATCCCTCTTAAACAACTCCCTATTAGACCACCTACTGACATCATTACTTACATAGCCAAAACCTTTAGCTTTACACCACTGCCTTAACCACACATTAAACTCTGTGATACAAGTTGTTTTATCCTCCTGACCACAAACTGGCAACACCTCTGAGAAAGTCACTGAATCAGTTATTCTGGCCATCTCCACACTAAGACATTGGAAATCATTTTTTAATATATTAACATTTCTCTGAGACAAATCATTTGTGCCAAGATGCACCACCACATCAACATTATTACCTTTACTCAAAATAAGATGGCCTTTTTTAATACAGTCCAGTGGGTGCTCACTCCTGCCGTTTTATCCTTACCATTTAATTCATTCTTTAAATATTCCCCCATTAAAATTTGTGTTTCTGAAATCCAATACTTTGGTTGCAGTATAGGATTGCTCACAATTAGTTTTTACATCAAACCACTAACATAGGTGGTTACTGCAACCTAAATTTTCTCCCACCTTAACCTCTGAAACCCGATTCCCATTCGTAAAAATTAAATCTAGAATATTCTCCCCTCTAGTTGTTGCCTTGACCAGCTGTTTCAGAGCTGCTCCTGTAAGGGCCTCTACTATATTCTTACTTTTGCATGTAAGGGCACTAGGGACATCCCAGTCAATGTCAGGCATGTTGAAATCACCCATAACCACAATATCTCCCTTTACTGCCATTTGGGTAATTTCATCCACCATCTTGTTGTCATAATCCTCAGATTGCCCTGGAGGCCTATAGATCATCCCAATTCTAAAGACAGAACCCTCTTTAGTTTGCATGCAAACCCGGAGAGTCTCCAGTTCTTTACATGTATTTTGAATTAGTGTTGCTTTTATGATAGTCTTTATCATAATCAGTAAACAAAAATATCAAGCTTAAACACATTTTAGCTACAATATATAATTGTAATACAGAGAGATTGCAAAGAAAATGCAGAGCAAACCTAACAGTGATTAGCCATTAACAGTGAGTTACAATGCATATTGTTGGTTTATATATTGCCAACCCAACTGTTTTGGACAGAATCCTAACAATTTTTAAAAATTATCTTTTAAAATCTGTTTTTTACCCTGTTTGCATAGATTTCTCCAAGATCATGCTAGATCCAATTTGATCTGGAATTTCAAAACAAGGGAAGAATTAAGAGATTCCTTAGAGACTGAAATGCGGGCATTTCAGATTGACAGAGAACTTGGCAGCACCAATGTCATTTCTTGGAATCACCATGAATTTGAAGTATGTCCATCTGATATTTATCCCATTAAATTAGAAGCTTAGTTTATTTTGAATCTAAACATCATGTTATTTCTAAATTATTAGAACATAACATTCTGATTAAAATTATTTACATAAATACAAATCAGTGCCTTTTCTATTTAAAAAATTCTTATTTGAATTATAAGTATTGGGAGTATTATAAAAGTAAGAAATTTAGCTTATCAAGTTAAGCCCCATAAGCCTCCAGTCCTGGTTATCTATGGAATTGTCCAGTGGCTTCTGTTGATACACTATGATTATGATTCAGATATCATATGTCGTATACAGGATCCAAAGAGTTAAGCTTCTCTGCTGCTTCCTCATTTATTAGAATAGTCTGCCTCTTGCTATCAGAGTAGACCTATGGTATAGTTTAAAGAAAGTTGTGGAAACTGGATTTTTTAAAGAAAAACATAGGAGCATATCTGAGATAAATTAAAACTCTTACTTTATCTATGGCTGGCATATTTTCTTGCCTTTTGGCCTTGAATTTTTTAGTAATTTTTTGTTATTTTTCTTTTGTATTGTTTAACTTTATCATACTATTGTAATTTGACCTTTTTACTGTTGAAGTGAATGTAAGTTGTTCTGAGTTAAGTTTGACTAGAAAAATATGTTAGCTTCAACAAATAAATAAATCTTGCTCAAATCTCATCACCGGCTCAAGGTTGACTCAGCCTTCCATCCTTCTGAGGTGGGTAAAATGAGGATCCGGATGGTGGGGGCAATATGCTGGCTCTGTTAAAAAGTGCTATTGCTAACATGTTGTAAGCCGCCCTGAGTCTAAGGAGAAGGGCGGCATAAAAATTGAATAAATAAATAAATTCCTGCTATGTCATTTCTACAATAGGTGAATTCAGTTCAGTGAGATTTATTAATCCTAATGGGTAATTGAGATTGTTCATTATTCAATTACTGATTGCTTTATGGTGTCATATAAAAATAATAGTTGTAAACAGAAATACATTCACATCTTCAGATATGTACACATTCCCAAGAATAAGCAAGTATTCCTCTATATTCTTCTACATATGAGAATGTTTCTTACCAACAATCTCAATTTTGTACCAAAAAAATTCTGAAAATTTATATTAATTTCATTTCTTATGCATAGACATTGTATTAGAATCTTTTCTACTTTCTCCTTGCAAAAGGTGAAATATGAATGCCTGTCAGAAGAAATTAAAATAGGGGATTATTATTTGAGATTGCTTTTAGAAGAAGATGAGAATGAGGAAAGTGAAGCAATAAAAAAATCGTAAGTTGTTATTACTTTAACTTTAAAACTTGCATTTAAGATGCAGAGACAAACTCTTAAACCAATCTTTATTCTTTTTCTTGACAGGAATGAATTTTTCAATGAGTTGTACCATCGTTTCCTGCTCACCCCTAAAATAAATATGAAATGTCTCTGCTTACAAGCCCTGGCTATTGTATATGGAAGATGCTCTGAGGAGATAGGTTCATTTGGTGATACTAGATACATTGTAGGGATGTTGGAAAGAGTAAGTATTTCTAAATTATTGCACAGTTTTGGAAAGTAGGTAGTAAATGTAATGCCTTTCTCCAAATTTGACTAGCAAGCAGCTAAGATTTGCCTTTGAATTTTTTTCATGAGAATATAAATTGATAATATTTCCTGAATTTCTTCACTATAAACATTATTAGAACTGATGTTTTTATCGTATCCATTCCTGTATTCCAAAGGTATTAAAATATGTTACAAAATCATGAATTATATACAATAAGGCCAGGTTGAAAAAATATTTTTTTAGATTTTGCCATAATTTTGCCATAATCAGAATAAATAATCAGATAAATAATCAAACAAATTACTAAAACTGTATTACTATTATTCCTCTTTTTCTTACTAGTATCTATCTCTACCCATTTATTACTATTAACCATGTTGCTTGTATCTTTCAATTTATATTGTTTTTCTTTCCTAGTACAATTTGATAGCTCATTAATAACCTTGATTATCACTTAGTGTTGTATCTTTTTATTATTGAATAATGTATTTTGTTCTCCTTGTGTATGCTGAGAGCATGTACACCAAAGACAAATTCCTTGTGTGTCCAATCATACTTGGTCAATAAAGAATACTATCCTGTTCTGCTCTGCTTTGCTTTGCTCTATTCTATTCTATTCTGTTCTTCTGTATTGTTCTGTTCTATTCTATTCTATTCTTAACATGGTTCTGAATTCCTCCTTTTGAAGATATTTTATGAAACGTCAGCATTATCTAATTTTGGGGCATCACATTTTTGCAGAATATATAACACATGCAAGGTAAAGAGCCGTATGTATGTAGGAACAACTGTCATTGTCATTTGAATTTGCTGGTTTTAATAGTTAGGGCTCTTTTGAATTCTTCAATATTTTAATAGTTAGGGTTCTTTTGAATTCTTCAATATTTGTGCCTTGTCTATATGTTCCGTCATTACTGTTTTCAGCATCCCTGTTCCACAACTTTATTTGGAGTATTATTTGTATTATGGGATTTACCAAAGAATTGTCACTAGACTAAATAAATTAACTCCAGAACATTCATTTTATCTTAAACAGTCATGCACTGATTTCACGCAATCAATTGTGTTATAAGAAATCCTAAATATAGTTATATATTTTATACAAAATTTATAAAATATAAAAAAACTGACACCAGCCCCAGAACAACACAGGATGCCACTACCAATCACCCTCACCAGACTTAAACCCACACCCACCCTACAGACAAAATACAACCACCACCCAGAAGCCAAACCACAACAGCGCCTCCAACTGCTGCACCCCCCTCTGACATGCGCATTAAGCAAACTGGCATACACCAAAAACACATGACCAGACCACAAACTTACAGCCAAACCATCTAGGCCCTCAGCAGTCAGGATTCAGGCCCGGCTACAGAACAGAAACTGCTTTGGTCGCATTGATGGATGATCTCTGGTGGGCCTGGGGACAGGGGTTTATCCTCTTTCCTGGTGCTTCTTGACCTCTCAGCGGCTTTCGATACAATCGACCATGGTATCCTTCTGCGCCGGCTGGAGGGCTTGGAGTGGGAGGCACTGTCCTTCAGTGGTTCTCCCCCTACCTCTCCAGTCGGTCATAGTTGGGGTTAGTAGTGGGGGGCGAGGTCGACCTCTAGGCTTCTCCCTTGTGGGATACCTCAGGGGTCGGTTCTCTCCCCCCTGCTATTTAATATCTACATGAAACTGGTGGGCGAGATCATCCAGGGGCATAGCGTGAGGTATCATCAGTACGCTGATGATACCCAGTTGTACACCTCCACCCCATGTCCAGTCAACAAAGCAGTGTAAGTGATGTGCCGGTGCCTGGAGGCTGTTAGGGTCTGGATGGGTGTCAACAGACTCAAAATCAACCCTGATAAGACGGTGTGGCTGTGGGTTTTGCCTCCCAAGGATAATCCCCCCCATTACCCTGGGGGGGAATTACTGACCCCCTCAGAGAGGATCTGCAACTTGGGCATCCTCCTCGATCTACATCTTACATTAAAGAACCATCTTTCAGCTGTGGCGAGGGGGGCGTTTACCCAGGTTCGCCTGGTGCACCAGTTGCGGCCCTATCTAGACCGTGAGTCCACAGTCACTCATGCCCTCATCACCTCGAGATTCAACTACTGTAATGCTCTCTACACGGGGCTACCTTTGAAAAGTGTTCGGAAACTTCAGATCGTGCAGAATGCAGCTGTGAGAACAATCATGGGCTTCCCTAGGTATGCCCATGTGTCCCCAACACTCCGCAGTCTGCATTGGTTGCCGATCAGTTTCCGGTCACAATTCAAAGTGTTGGTTATGACCTATAAAGCCCTTCATGGCATCGGGTCAGAATATCTCCAGGACCGCCTTCTGCCGCATGAATCCCAGTGACCAGTTAGGTCCCACAGAGTTGGCCTTCTCTGGGTCCCGTCGACTAAACAATGTCATCTGGCGGGACCCAGTGGAAGAGTCTTCTCTGTGGCGGCCCCGGCCCTTTGGAACCAGCTACCTCCGGAGATTAGCATTGCCCCCACCCTCCTCGCCTTTCGTAAACTTCTTAAGACCCATCTCTGCCGTCAGGCATGGGGGAATTGAGACATCATCCCCAGGCCTATATAGTTTATGAATGGTATGTTGTGTGTATGTTTTTTAAATTATGGGTTTTTAGTTTTTTTAACATTAGATTTGTATTTTACATTGTTTTTTTACTATTGCTGTCAGCCGCCCCGAGTCTGCAGAGAGGGATGGCATACAAATTTAATAAATAAAATAAAATAAATAAATAAACCACAGACTTACATTACAAAACAGCTGAATAATCTGCAGGCTCCAACTGCCACAACTACTCAGGATATCACCCCTAATCCGCAAACATCAACTAATCTGCATACATCAATTGCATCAATTACTCAAAGTTTTACCCCACCAACTAACCAGGGAATTTCAGTACAACTTGCAGCAGCTGAGCCAGCTTTCCACACCCACCCACCAGTATTTATAAAGGGAAGGCAGCATTGTTTGCCCTAGCACAAAGCTGAAAACACCAGCCTGAAGGAGATGAGTGAGACCTTGTTGAAATGTCACCAGGAATCTCTGAAACTTACATGGGAAGAAACCCGTGTAAATATATTCAAATTTATAAAGAGCTGATAAAGAAATAGAGGGAGACCATGATAGATCTATTTCAAGCTTTTTAGCTCTCGTCAGCTAGCCATACCCTCATAGCATTCAAATCTAGGTTAAAGGTTCTAATCACTAGGCCACAGGTTCTACTCATTTTTATCAGTTGAGATCTATCCTGGTCTCCCACTATTTCTTTATCAGTTCTTTATAAATTTGAAAATATGATTTGGTGTCTGAATGGTCCCTGGAGTGAGGCTGAGAGGCAAAAGGAAGCAGTGAGTTCTCTCCCATATTTGGATCTGCCAGGTGACTTGACAGAAATATATACAGTGATCCCCCGGGTATTGCGATCCCTATCATTGCGAAATGGCTATATGGCGATTTTGCAACCCGGAAGTAAAAACACCATCTGCGCATGCGTGCCCTTTTTTCTATGGGCACGCATGCGTAGATGGCGCCGGGCAGATCAGCTGCTGGGCGGCTTCCCTAGGTCTTCCCCCTCTTGCTGGCGGGAGGGCGAGCGGCGGGCATCAGCGAGGAGTTTCCCCACCGCCCACGCAAACTCCTCGCTGCCGCTCGCCCGCCCTTCGCCCGCCCACGCCGTTCATTCTCGCCGCTTCCCAGCTGAGTCCTGAAGCGAATTGGCTGTTCTGTTAGCGAAGTAGTGCTGCGGAAGATGGTGTTTTTACTTCCGCAGCGCTAGCGAGGAGCCGAAGATTGGGGGCCGCACGGCTGTTTTAAAACGTCGCCGCCGGCATGGGGGGCTTGCCAGCACCCCCCGGACCCCCAACCCGGGTTTGGGGGGCTGCTAGGAAGCCCCCCATGCCGGCGGCGACGTTTTAAAACAGCCGCGCGGCTTCCCAACTGAGTCCCGAAGACAAACGTCAAAGGCGAACTTCCGCCAGCGAATGGCTTGTCCGTCGCCTGCCTGCCCGCGCGCCCGCCGCTCGCCCGCCCTTCGCCCGCCCACGCCGTTCATTCTCGCCGCTTCCCAGCTGAGTCCTGAAGCGAATTGGCTTCAGGACTCAGCTGGGAAGCGCGAGCGAGCGGCGCCAGCGAACGGCTTGTCCGCCGCCTGCCCGCGCGCCCGCCGCTCGCCCGCCGTTCGCCCGGCCACCCGCCGTTCGCTCGCTGCTCGCCCGGCCACCCGGGTTCGCCTTTGACGTTTGTCTTCGGGACTCAGTTGGGAAGCCGCGCGGCTGTTTTAAAACGTCGCCGCCGGCATGGGGGGCTTCCTAGCAGCCCCCCAAACCCGGGTTGGGGGTCCGGGGGGTGCTGGCAAGCCCCCCATGCCGGCGGCGACGTTTTAAAACAGCCGTGCGGCCCCCAATCTTCGGCTCCTCGCTAGCGCTGCGGAAGTAAAAACACCATCTGCGCATGCGCAGATGGTGTTTTTACTTCCGCAGCACTACTTCGCTAAAACCCGATCATTGCTAGGGGTCCTGGAACAGAACCCTCGCAATGATCGGGGGATCACTGTATAGGTTAATTCTCTGCCTTACAAAGCCAAGGTTGCAAGTTCAAGTCCCAGTGAGGGTATGGCTAGCTGATGAGGCCAAAATAAGGCTGAAATAGATCTCTCCTAGTCTCCCTTAATTTTCAAATTCAGCAAAAACATGTCACACACATACACACACACATAGATATAGTTAAGTTTAAGTTTATTGGATTATTGGATTTATATGCCGCCCCTCTCCGAGGACTCAGGGCAGCTTACATGTAAAAAAGACAATATATATCGAAAGCCAAATAATTAAAATTCAATTACAACTAAAAAACTAAAGAACTAATTAAAATACATACATAACTATTCAACCAACAAACACACTATACATTCATTGGCTAGGGGAGAGAATCTAATAACCCCAAGCTTTAGACTCTTACGAAAGGCGAGGAGGGTGGGCGCAGTAAGAATCTCCAGGGGGAGCTGATTCCAGAAGGCCAGGCCCCCGTAGAGAAGGTCTTCCTCTAGATCCCGCCAAATGACATTGACTAGTTGACGGGACCTAGTGAAGGCCGATTCTGTGGTACCTAACCAGTTGCTGGGATTCATGCACAATTCTGCACAATTTGTAGTTTCTGAAAACTCTTCAAAGGTAGCCCCATGTAGAGAGCATTGCAATAGTCGAACCTTGAGGTGATAAGGGCATGAGTGACTGTGAGTACAGACTCCCTGTCCAGATAGGCCCACAACTAGTGCACCAGGCAGATCCGGGCAAATGCCTCCCTCACCACAGCTGACAAATGATGTTCTAAAGTCAGCTGTGGGTCGAGGAGGATGCCCAGGTTGCGGACCCTCTCTGAGGGGGTCAAAAGATCACCCCCAGGGTAAAGGGTGGACAGACTCCCCCCTGATTAAGGAGGGAGCGAGTCACCCTAAACAGGGCGGCTGGGCGGGATTCCACAGATGCAATCAGGGCGGCATTATATGCGCATCTTGTCGCCCTGAGTGCCACTTTGTAAATCTCCATGTGAGCTTTACAAGTGTTCAGTCAGATTCAGATTTACTTCTCCAACTCTTCTCTTGACATCTCTTCTGACGTTTCATCCCCGGAGTTCCTCAGTGAACCAAGGAGATCTCCAGGGTCTACTGCCAGAGAAAGGTTGCAAAGGCGCAATTCAGTCTAGAGCCTCTGCTGCCGCCGTATTCCAGGCTGCAGCAAGATATTCTGCCGAACTGTGTACAAGCGAATCCAGCAGAACCCCAAACGCCCTCTGAAAGCCTCTGGATCCATCAGGTGTCAGGGGTGTAAACTCTAATCGGTTCCGCCTCCCTGCAGGGAAGGATTGGAACCTTAAAATCCAGCCGTAGCACAAAATGATCTAACCATGATAAAGGCAAGGTGTCTAAGTCCCTTAACTTCAGATCATTGTTAGTTAGTTGGTTGGTTGGTTGGTTGGTTGGTTGGTTGGTTGGTTGGTTGGTTGGTTGGTTGGTTGGTTGGTTGGTTAGTTTACCTATACTGCATCCTCCTTCAAATGAAAACAAACAGGAAGCATATCAGTCAAAAAATTATTTCCATGACATTTTGCTACAAAGACTTGGCAGCATAAGCATACCTTCCATACATTGCCTGAAATGGACAAACCACTCTGTTGACTGACTGCTAAAACAATGAGAAGCTGGCTCGTCATACTGTGAAATTTTGCCCATGCTCTCTAAACATAAGAATTCATGGAATACTAGATATGTACTGGAGGAAATAAGCAGAAAATGCAGAACTATGTGTTTTCCAAGAAATTATATTTGTTTTAACTAGTATGATATTGTGATTTGCTTTAACCATTGATTTGAAACTTTGATTGAGTTGATGACTTGCCTTATTGTGATTGTTGTGGAAACAAGGCTATTATTTCCAAAAGTCATAGTGTGTTCATTATTTTCAGTCTTTGGAGATGGCAAGATAATATTTAAGTATGTTGCTAGTGATGTATTAAAGCAGAGGTGTCAAATTCAAGGTCCATGGGCCGAATCCAGCCCACTGGCCCGCAGTGCTGTCCTGGTCTACACAGTGCAAAAAGGAAGAATTGGGCCTGTATGGCTTCAACTCAATCTACTGAATACGAAGAGAGGAAACATGGCAGCAGTTTGGGAAGTGGTGTCAAGCTGGCCGTGCCCACCCACATGCTCCAGCCCCCCCCCCGAAGTCAACCAAAGTCCTGATGCAGTCCTCAATGAAATTTAATTTGACACCTCTGCATTAAAGGAAACCGAGATAGCATTTAATCACATATTTTCATGCTTTTTCTTTTAAAACACAAGCCTTATATTTTTTATAGTGCACTGACAGACTGGAACGGGACAGGCTGATATTATTTCTTAACAAACTGATTCTTAATAAGGTGAGCAAGATTTCAAACAACTTTAGTTGTTGAATATTTGTAGGTTTATATAATTATAATAAAGTCATATTCAGTGTTCTGTTTTTCAGTTTACACATAAAATCATGTTAGAAATGAGGAACTTGTTTAATAGATGTACTGTTGCTCTTAATAAAGTTACTCTTCTTAACTGCTTCACATTTCCAGGCATCATTTTCAAGGAAAATAAACTAATGGATAATAACAGAATTCATCACCAATTCTCTTTTAATTTTCTGGAGAATATTGTTTTTTTGTAAACCATAAAAACAGCACTTAGTAAATTTATGTTAGTTGAGATATTTATAAAGTATATTATTTGTTTTGATTAGACAGTCTATCTAAATTTAAAAGTAAACTTCATTATAATAATTATAGAAAATGGGATCATTTATCAACTATAAGGCATGAATTAATTATATCCCTTCCTGATGCATATGCTCCATGTCCTGAAAACCAAAAACTGGATTATTGCAAAGATGACCACTATGGACAGCTCTTGAACAGTCCAGAAATTAAGATTGGCCCACAATGCTGCAACCAAGTTGATATATGACACAAATGACTTCTAAATAATCGTTGTTTTGGTTCAAACCTGGAACAAACTTCATATTTTTGAAGTTCTGTCAAATTCTTTCAGCAGAATAATGTCAGAGCCTGGATGATTTTGGTTGTTTCAGTGAAACAGATTCTTGGGCAAATAGGTTCTTGGACAAACACCCCCCACCCACCCCCACTTAAGGCAATAATATAAAGCACTGCCAAAAGTTCTGAAACTTTGTGCATTTTTTCTGTTATTACCTCAAAAAGTTAGAGGCAGGATAGTGGGAAATCAGAGGGTCAACAGAGGAAAGGTTAGCTGGTTGACTGGTAACTTATTCCACATCCTTATCAGGAACACTGCTGAGAGGGAAGATATTGGTTAGCCACCGATATTGATTTTTCATCACTTCTTCTCACCACCACCGCCCCAATTTGTGCTCAGAATTGGCCTGTTTAATTCATTGTACAGATTTTTAAAAATATCTAAAATGCACATGTTTCAGTTCAGACACAGACCATTCTAAGATATCACATGACTCTAATCAATACCCTAGTTATCACTCGCATTTCAAACTGTATTCAAATTATTTACTACGGTGTACAAGTCATGCAATATAGTTTAAGTATCTTTCAGGGTAGTCTAATTCTCAATTGTCCTTTCTGCATTCTGAGATCATTAACAAGCCAGCTTTCACAGAAATAATAATTTTGTCTATCATATTGTGAGGTTTTTTTTTTATTATGAAACAAACTGAAGCTGAGTTGGAGCAAAATATATTTAGGAGGGATATGTAAACCAATATTTTTATTGTAACTTAGAACTGTTTTTATTCTGAGTGTTTTCTTTTTAATTTTACCACTTTTTGGTATATTTTTAGCTATTGAAATTATTCTGCACATATTTTTGCTAAATAAATACTATATTTGTCTTAAATAAATACTACCTTTTAAAAAGAAGCTAATTTTCATTTCACACTTTAAAAAATCTGCTATAAAATAATGGTTAGGATATATGTTAGGGTTAGTAATGTATCCAACTGATGCATTTTATAGCCTTTATGGTTAAAAGTAGGATTTCTCTGGGAAATCATATTTTTAAAAAGTAAAAATTAATGTAGGAGAATTTTGGAACATCCACTAATCAATTATTGTTAATAAAAATAAAGAGGGGTGCCTTTACCAAAATATATACTAATGGTTAACAGTGAAAGCAAGTACTAGTTGTTCATCATTTATTCAATAATTTATTGAAATGTAATATTAGTAATAAAATCAGTAAATAATGCAAGCTAGTTACAATTTTATCACTAGAGCTCTTTATAAGTTTGTGTTTTCTTCTTACATTAAGATTAGCATGTCATGCAATAAAAATTAGACCAGAAAAAAATATTTTAAAATATATGATTTCTTATAAATTATTTATATTCTTATTACAGAAAAATGTTAAAGGGCTTATGGATTCAAATGGTGTCAGAATCCTTGTGGATCTCCTTACTCTAGCCCATCTTCACACAAGCAGGGCAACAGTACCATTCCAAGTATGGCATTTTTGTTTTTTTAAGCTTTATATAAATACAAATAAGTGCATATTCTCATAAAATCAAAAATATCACCTTGGAATTAATTTGAAACTTAGCCTGTTCAAAATTGGGAAGTTATTTAATATGTTTTTTAAGACTTGAGTTTGACTACTAATTATCTCATTTTAGACACCTATTATCTAAATTTCATCTGCCTTTTCCTGTATGGTTAAATTCTCGTCCTTTAGCCCAGTAACTTGAAAAATTGATGAGTCCGACTATGTGTACATATTCTAACAAGACAGTGACATTTGTACATTTAAATTGCTTGTTAAACTAAAATCTATTTTTCTAGTTCCATAATGCTAAACTTGCTCTTTTTTTTCAAGAGCAATGTTATTGAAGCAGCACCAGATATGAAAAGAGAGAGTGAAAAGGAATGGTATTATGGCAATGCAGAAAAAGAGAGAAGAGGCCCATACAGCTTTAATGAGGTATCTTTCAAATTTTTATTGAAAATATATAGTGTTGGCTCGTGGCCTTGTAATCTTTCTCAGAAAGGAGTATGTTTATAAATTGTGAAATCATATGTGTGGTCCTCAGTACTCTCTGAGCTTGGTAGCTGTCTTGCATTCATTATTAGCATTGACATTGTTTCATTACCTCGAGGTTCGACTACTGTAATGCTCTCTACATGGGGCTACCTTTGAAAAGTGTTCGGAAACTTCAGATCGTGCAGAATGCAGCTGCGAGAGCAGTCATGGGCTTACCTAGGTATGCCCATGTTTCGCCATCACTCCGCAGTCTGCATTGGCTGCCGATCAATTTCCGGTCACAATTCAAAGTGTTGGTTATGACCTTTAAAGCCCTTCATGGCACTGGACCAGAATATCTCCGAGACCGCCTCCTGCCGCACGAATCCCAGCGACCGATTAGGTCCCACAGAGTGGGCCTTCTCCGGGTCCCGTCAACTAAACAATGTCAGTTGGCGGGCCCCAGGGGAAGAGCCTTCTCTGTGGCGGCCCCGACTCTCTGGAACCAACTCCCCCCAGAGATTAGAAGTGCCCCTACTCTCCCTGCCTTCCGTAAACTCCTTAAAACCCACCTTTGCCGTCAGGCATGGGGAAACTAAAACACCTCCCCCAGGCATGTACAATTTATGCCTGGTATGTTTGTGTGTGTGTGTGTTAGTATATTGGGATTCTTTTTAAACTTTTAAAATATTTAAATTTATTTGGATTTGTTACGATTTGTTGTGTCTTGTTGTGAGCCGCCCCGAGTCTGTGGAGAGGGGCGGCATACAAATCTAAATAATAAATAAATAAATAAATAAATAAATAATAAATTACCAAACCAGGTAATGTCATCAGTGCTAATAGGGATGGGAGTTTTCTCTCAATATATATTATAGTGGCTTCCCCTATCAGTGATGGGAATGGCCTGGGTAGTTCTGTGGTGGGGCTGTTTACTGTTAGCAGTTCCTTGATTGGGATATTGAAATAATAGGTTAAGGTAAAAGTTCCCTTTGTACATATGTGCTAGTCGTTCCTGACTCTAGGGGGCAGTGCTCATCTCTGTTTCAAAGTTGAAAAGCCAGCACTGTCCAAAGATGTCTCTGTGGTCATGTGGCCAGCATGACTAAATGGCAAAGGCACACAAACCTATTACCTTCCCAGCAAAGGTGGTCCCTATTTTTCTACTTGCAGATAATATGTATTTGATGTCAAATGATGCAGGAGAACATTTTTTTCAGCTATGCCATGAGCAACAGCTAAGCATAATGCACATATAGTTTGAACAACCCAAGTGGCGACTAAACACTTGGATTTCACCCAAGAGAAAACACTGTAGCCAAAATGCCACAAGAGGTGGAAATTCCATCCTTGCTGTGAAAACATTCCATGATGCAGATTGTGGATCAGAACATGAACTGTTAGCTGTCAAGGTAAGGTTCAGGTTTTGAAGTATCAAACGTCCACCCATGATTCAGAAATTTGATGTCAAGAAGATTCCTTGCATATGCAGTTGAAGTTAAGAACAAATAACGGAAGTTAAGAACAGATTTAAACTCCTCAACTTCCCAGAAAAACAACCTGATGAGCTATGGGCCAACTGTCATTAAAATAGCCCAAAACATATTACATACCATCACTAACCCAATCGTCATTAAAGTAGCACAAGGACATATTGCATACAAGAAACCAACAAAATTGGCCAGATGGATATAACAGACTGCAAAAGAGAGAAGGCAAGAAAAAGCTATTGGTGACAGGGAAGAAATGCAAAAATCAAATACAAAGTTCCAGATAGAGGCAAGAAAAAAAATTATTGGGCTGAAAAATGTAAGAAACTACGAACCATCCATGAAAGATCATACAAGAGAGTGTTTCTCTTATGTGAAGAGAGACGGAAACCTCTTTATGGCAAAAAAAAGTTAGAGGAGGTAACGAGCAGGAATGGCATGATCAATTAGCAAAGAACAATGTCTGCAATATGCAAAACAACTTTACACAAAAAAACAAGGCCAAGCCCTAAGAAAAAGCTGACCTACCAAAAATGGAACCAGATACTCTGGAGAAATAAGTGTGTGGGCACTCAACCACCGGCCTAACTGCAAAGCCTCAGGAGTTGATGGAATTCTTGCAAACCTACTGAGAACACTATCAACAAAAGCACTGAGAGTGCTTTGCCCAAAAAATGTAACACAAAAGACTGTTCCAACCACTGAACATGATGTTACTCATGAATAAAATACTTTTGAAGATAATCCAGAAATATTTTAATTCAGTCACTATCAGAGAACTGCCTGAGGTACAAGCAGGATCTCAGTAAGGAAAAGGAATGCATGATCATATGCCAATCTACATTGGATGATATAAAAAGTAAAAGAATACCAAAAAGATCTCTACATTGATTTCATAGAAGCCATGGTCTTGACAATGACAAGATCTAGAATTGCCTCAACGAATTGGGAATATCAACACATTACATCCAGCTCATTCAGTCATTTCAGAAAAAAACTATCCTGCAACCTGCAGCTCCTCCACTGCAAAAATATATGGACAACTCATCTAGATCAAGAGAAATCTACAGATGCAATTTATATTGACTTCTGCAAAGCCTTTGATTCAGTGGTCCACGACAAACTAATCCTAAAACTCAAATCCTATGGCATCTCAGGATCCCTCCATAGCTGGATTACAGCATTCCTGTCAAACAGACAACAACAAGTGGTCAAAATAGGAAGCACCATATCCACCCCCATCCCAGTTAAAAGCGGTGTTCCCCAAGGTAGTGTACTGGGACCAACGCTCTTCATTCTCTACATCAATGACCATTGCGATTACATCACAAACAACTGTGTCCTCTTTGCCGACGATGTAAAACTCTTCAACACCACTGATAACACAACTACTCTCCAAAAAGACCTTGACGCTGTTTCTGAGTGATCTAACACATGGCAACTCCAAATCTCAAGTAGCAAATGCTCTGTCCTACACATTGGGAAGAAGAATCTGAACTCCAAATACGAACTGAATAATCAAATTATCACAGATAATCCCCACTCGGTTAAAGACCTTGGTATACTAATAACAAAAGATTTAAGTGCCAAAGCCCACTGCAACAATATAGCCAAGAAGGCTTCAAGAGTTGTAAACCTAATCCTATGTAGCTTCTGCTCTGGCAATCTCAAATTACTTACCAGAGCTTACAAAACTTTTGCCAGACCCATCCTCGAATACAGCTCATCTGTTTGGAACCCATATCGCATCTCAGACATTAACACCCTTGAAAATGTCCAAAGATACTTCACCAGAAGAGCCCTTCACTCCTCCACTCTAAATAGAATACCCTACGAGACTAGACTTTCAATCCTGGGCCTAGAAAGTTTAGAACTAAGACGCCTTAAACAAGATCTAAGTATTGCCCACAAGATCATATGCTGCAACGTCCTGCCTGTCGGCGACTACTTAAGCTTCAACCACAACAACACAAGAGCACACAACAGATTTAAACTTAATATTAACCGCTCCAAACTTGACTGTAAAAAATATGACTTCAGTAACCGAGTTGTCGAAGTGTGGAACTCATTACCGGGCTCCATAGTGTCATCCCCAACCCCCCAACACTTTACCTTTAGATTATCTACGGTTGACCTATCTAGATTCCTAAGAGATCAGTAAGGGGTGAGTACAAGTGCACTAGAGTGCCTTCCGTCCCCTGTCCTATTGCTCTCCTATATCTCCTATACCTTTCTTCTATTCCTATATCTCTTCTTCTATTCTTTCATTGATATGTTCTATTACTATATCTTCTTTTCTATTATTTCTTAGATATATTTTACTATGAGTATCTTCTCTATAACCTTCAGCATGTATTTTACTATGTGTATATAGATATATACCCACTAAAACCCTCATTGTGTATTGGACAAAATAAATAAAATAAAAATACAATAGTCCCTCGCTATACCGCGCTTCACCTACTGCGGCTTCACTTCATCGCAGGTTTCTGAGGAAGTCGATCGGCAGATTTAAACAGCCCGCCGAACTCGATCGGCAGGTTTTTCAAAATAAATAAATAAATCTAAAATTTTAAATACTGTATTTAAATACTGTATCTAAAATAAATGCTGTGTGGGAAGGGTTTATAAACACTTAAAACAATGAAAACTTACCAAACAATTACAATATAAATACTTAAATAAGTACTATCAGTCGATAAATTCCCCATTGCGGATTTCACCTATCGCGGCCAGGTCTGGAACGTAACACCAGCGATAGGTGAGGGACTACTGTAAAATAAATACTTGTCAGCTGCTACAGTCAGTATTTAAGGAAAATAAAACTCAGAGTCCTTTTTAAGGTTCAAAAGTGAATTTATCATAAAGCAGAACTGAAAGCAGTCAAGGTTAAAGCAAAGACTGGACATGCGTATATCAAACCCCTTTTTGATCCTCCCTCTGGAGAACGGCCAATCCCTAATGTCCATGACCATCAGGTGGATGCATCTTCAACCAACATCACATTTATGGAATGTAACTTGTAATGGTCTCCTTCAGGTCACCTGAGTATGGTGGGGGGGGTATGGCTTCTTAAGCTGGAATCCTCCTCAGATTGTTCCTCTCCGCTTTCATGTCGGGACATAGTTACCAGTCCCTGGTAGAATTAATTCTCCAGGAGTGACTGCTTCAGCAGTCTTTGCTTAATGTCAGCTGCTACAGTCAGTATTTAAGAAAAATAAAACTCAGAGTCCTTTTTAAAGTTCAAAAGTGAATTTATCATAAAGTAGAACTGAAAGCAGACAAGGTTAAAGCAAAGACTGGAGAAAAAGGCGCGATACATGCGTATATCAAACCCCTTTTTGACACCCGCCCTCTGGAGAACGGCCAATCCCTAATGTCCATGACCATCAGGTGGATGCATCTTCAACCAACGTCACATTTATGGAATGTAACTTCTAATGGTCTCCTTCAGGTCACCTGGTTTTAAGGAAAATGATACTTATTCCACTTCACAGGGCCTCCTGCATACTTCCCCCCCAATACCCAAGACCCCTCCCCATAACTATTGGCAACCAAGCATAGAAATGAGGCAGAATTATAGCGAAGGTTGACAGTACTCTGCTCAGGCAGCTACTGTAGGAACAAAATATGGAAACACAAAATGTTCAGAATTGAAAAGGTGCTTGACAAGATTGCATTCTGTCATGCTATTCAACTTGTACAGAAAAATATTTTGGAGAAGTACGCATTTGGAGAACTTTAACCATTGTGGTTAAAATTGATGGTAGGACTATCAGCAACCTTCGATATGTAAATGATACAACATTGCTTGCAGAAAGTAAAAAGATATGGAGCTGCTAATCCTGAATCAAAAATGAAAGTGAAAAATTTGGATTGCACCTTAACATCAAGAAAACAAAGATAATGACAATAAACACTCAGGTCAAAGTGCGGATTAACAATGAGGCTATCAAAATAGTAAAGGAATTCATCTTACTCGGCTATAAAATTGAGCAAACTGGTGACTGCAGCCCTGAGAACAGAAGACATATAGCCTTTGGAAGGCATGTGATGTATGGCATGAAAAATAACTGAAAGATAAAGACATCAGCCTCACAATCAAATGCACATTTGTTAAACCAATAAATTTTCCAATTGCAACTGCAAAAGTAACAAAAAAAATCCTCACGGAAAATATCACTTAAAGACAAGATTGCCAAAGAGAAGCTGTCATAATTTAGTCATGCCATGAGAGCTGACTTGCTTGGAAAGTCAATCATGTTGCCACCTTGATGTCAGCTGGGTGGACAATGTAAAGGATGACAGGGCAAAGGCAGTAAGAGACAGAGCAGCATGGAGAATGCTGATCCATATAGTGGGTCAGGGTCAGACATTACTAGATGTTTGATGACACTGATGTGTTTAGAAGTCCATCCATGAAATTGTAAGGAATAACCAGTTCATGCTATGCATCTGTATTTGCAAGATGGATTTTTTTGGGGGGTGGGGTGGGATGGTTGCTTTCTTTCATTAGTTTCCTTTCTTTGGGAAGGAAAAACAGAGCATTGCTACCAAGGAGCATTGCTACCAAGGAGTTATATTCAATCTTTCATTGGGGGAATTTTTTTATAATTGAGCTATTTTTTTTCCAAATCAAATAATCGAATACTTGTCTATTTTTTTTGAATAAATTTTGATTTATGGCATAGTAGAGATTTGGGCTGTTTGATTAGTCCTTTAGATTTGCCCAGATTGTTGTACTGTTTTATCTTTGGCAAAGTACTTTTTACATATCTGCTTTCATAGACTAATGTAAACATGATTTTAAATATCTTAGATATACAGTAATACCTCGTCTTACGAACTTAATTGGTTCCAGGACAAGGTTTGTAAGGTGAAAAGTTCGCAAGATGAAACAATGTTTCCCATAGGAATCAATGGAAAAGCCAATAATGCGTGCAAGCCGATTAGGAGAATCCAAAATATTAAGGCTTAAAAAGAATGTGGTGGTCAGACAAAGCTGAGGGGAACAGAGTGGGGGCAGGGAGTCCCAACGAAGCAAGGTGAAAAGAGCCTCTCTTGAGCTCCATGAGTCCCTGCCTCCCATTTTTGTCCCCCCCCCACTCTGCTCATCTCCCCCACACCTTTCTCCTCCCTTGAGCTCCATGAGTCTTTTCTTCCCATTTTTATCCACCCCACTCTCCTCATCTCCCACACACCTTTCTCCTCCCTTGAGCTCCATGAGCCTTTCCCTCCCGTTTTTGTCCACCCCACTCTTCTCATCTCCCCCACACCTTTCTCCTCCCTTGAGCTCCATGAACCTTTCCCTCCCGTTTTTGTCCACCCCACTCTCCTCATCTCCCCCATACCTTTCTTCTCCCTTGAGCTCCATGAGTCTTTTCTTCCTGTTTTTGTCCCCCCTACTCTGCCCAGCAGAGCGCCCGTTTTTGCGATCCTGGGATTCCCTTCCTGGGATTTCCCTACATGATTGCAAAAACGTGGAAGTCAGGAGGTGGGGTTTCCCATGGAGGGGAGCCTCAGGGGATCCCAGGATCGCAAAAACCTGCGCTTGGCTTGCAACGAAAGTCTGGAGGCGGGGCATCTCAGTGGCGGCGGCAGATTTGTAAGGTTAAAAAAGTTCGTAAGAAGGGGCAAAAAAATTCCAAACCCTGGATTCGTATCTCGAAAAGTTCATATGATGAGGGGTTCGTATCACGAGGTACCACTGTATTTACTACTGTTTTCAAAAACTGAACATTTGTCAAACATACCGTTCTGAAAACAGTGTTCATTACAGTATTCAATTTCTAATTCAGATGCAGGAATTGTGGACAGAAGGAAAATTGACTTCAAAAACACGCTGCTGGGCCCAAGGCATGGATGGATGGCGACCATTGCAAGTTATTCCTCAGTTGAAATGGTGTCTACTAGCCACAGGACAAGCTGTGCTAAATGAGACAGATCTGGCCACGCTTATCCTCAACATGCTTGTCACAATGTGCAGCTATTTTCCCAGCAGGTAAAGAACTTAGATTTCAGGTTGCTAATATTTTTTGTTATTGCAAAAGTCTTAAATGGTCCATTTCTGGGAATGAAGACAATGAAAAGCTTTTCAAGAAGCCCTCCAAAAACATAATTCTTCATTGTAAAAGATGTCAACCTCTATAAAACTCATACATTGATGTAGCAAAGAGTTTGTTCTAGGAAAAAAACAAGAATGTGAAGCACAAAAGAACATCTGCTAATTAGCAAAAAAACAATAGAAGCAAATGATTTTGTACTAATATACTGATTAGAAAAATATATTTATTGTAGAGATCAAGATAATGCTGTTATAAGACCTTTACCCAAGGTGAAGAGGCTTCTCTCAGACAACACTTGCCTTCCCCATATCATTCAGGTAAATGGACATTCCATCTTGCCTTTCAGACATATTTAAAATTCCCTGCTTAATTTTCAATATGCTATGCATGTTTATGCTTTTTTAACTAAGTAATGTTTTGGATAGTAACAGCGATTTAATTTGAAATGAATATTTAACTTTTTTTACACTACAGCTTTTGCTGACTTTTGATCCCATACTTGTTGAGAAGGTTGCCATATTACTCTTCCATATCATGCAAGACAACCCCCAGTTACCTCGTCTTTATCTCACTGGCATATTCTTCTTCATTATGATGTACACTGGTTCCAATGTACTCCCTGTTGCAAGGTGAAAACAAAATTTCTATATATCTTGGGTTGGTTTGAGTAACATGCAATCTAGCAATTCATAAGTGTTTTATTTTTTATTTAGCATGATGTTCAGTCCTAGATCAATATGGAAGCCCGACGTATTGGTCAGTCAAATATCAATTTCCTGCTTATTTTGTCATTTTTTCCACCAGTCTGTAAAAGAAATGAGAAAGATACAATATACAAACAGCAAACCATGAGTACACAAACCAGAATTTGTAAATGAACAGGAGCCCATAATTTCAAAATGTGTTTTATTGTGAAACATTGTATTTTATAAAACCATTGTTTTATTGTAAACCATTGGGGGTTTTTTGAGGATAGATAGGTTTACTCTCCACATTATCTCTTAGTAATATAAGCAAAACAAGCCATTATATTGTAGTGGTGATCTGATGATGAGGCATAATATAGAATTAAATTACTAGTAGGAGTTCAAGTTTAGATCATTCTTTTTCCATACTGGGGAGAAGATAACGGCCAGATGTAGAGAGCAATTCCTGATCTCAAAAGGCCAAACCATCATATTCGATACTGACGGTTCAAGATGCACTCACTTCAGTCCATCTTAGGGTGCGTTTGGAAGGGCGACCTCCTGGCTTCTATTGATGCAATGGAGGTCTATCGCCACACTCCCATCCATCCTGCAATACCTCTGCCCTTTGGACTCTTCTCTGCCCCCAGAGTGTTCTTGGCGGGCCACCTGAAAACATGCCCCATGTGCGTCCACTGTTACCTGGATGATGTCCCTCTTCTCCACTGCTTCTGGAAGGAGAGTCCAGTATGGGTTAATCCCAATCCTATTGGTAGAGACTGAGTTAAAAATTAACATGTTAATTAGACACCGCCCCTTGCTTGCCCCCATGGGCTCAGTTTTAAAAACTCAGTCCTTGGAGAGAGACTTATGAGTTTTGTTTCTGTATAAAATAAGTATTAATAAGTAATAAATTATAATTGTACAATTGACTAACATGTTGTTTCTTTTCTCTCCTTTTACTGTTTTTCAGATGCATCAGACAAGAGGAAGGGGTCTCTGCCCTCCATGGGCACCACCCCTATCGACTTCCCCGTGAAACCTCTTCCCTCAGAGGGTACTGTTTTATTAAGGGGACTCAGCCTTGGGTCACTGGCCTCAGTAGCCAAACCCGGCTGCAGTCGAAGGTGGGGGGATCCGTCCCCCCCACTGGGAGGCTGAGGAGCCAGACGATTGGAGAGCAGAGAGCGGCGGCACGAGGCTCCAGAGTTTACAAGTCGGGCGAGGACAGCGCTCGCCAGAAGATGCTTGTATAAGGGCTCAGCGCCGACCATATGTTCGGCGCCGCGAAAACGCTGCCGTCGTCGCGGCTTTACTAAGAGCCTCAGCCTCATTCGCTTGCAAAGCAGGCTGACAGTGCGCTTACCATATGATCGGCGGCTCTCGTTTAAGCTCATTGATCCGCCGCCAACGCTACAGGCGCTGCTGGCTGGGGGGCCTCTGGTACCCTAATAGCCATGAGGAAACGAGGGGCGATGCAAATTACCGCCCTCGTCAAACCGCGACCGCCATTTTGGAACGCATAACGGTCGTGCCCGCCATTGGAACTTGTGTTTTCGGCGGGAATCTCCCACTCCATCCCCCCCCTCTGTTGCCATCGGCAAAAGGGAAAACGGCGCGAAGGATCGCCCGAGGGGGCAGAGCGCCCTGGAGATGTCTGTGTGACAGACAGGACACCATTTTATATTCATTGCTGGTGAGCTTCGTAGATGACAGCCTTCACGTTACAGCCTCCAGGCATAGTTGAGAAAGGATTTCGTTCCTAGTCGTTCTAATCTTGCTGTGTGTACAATGGAGCAGTCAAATGTGAGTGTAGACAAGGCGGCTGCCTCAGTGCCAGCTCCCAAGGACAAGGACAAGGGAAAATCTAAACCCAAGTCCTCACAGGGGGCTTCTTCCTCAGCGCTCAGGGAGGCTGAAAAGCGCATTCAAGCATTGGAAAACAGACTGGAGACAGCCCTCCAGGCTCCATTCTTGGCTTCTGGCCCTTCCCCAGGCCCTCAGTTGCCAGGAGCCTTGACTCCCAGATCAATGGGCCCTGGGGATTTAATGTCAGAAAGGGATTGGTCCCCAGATCGCCAGGCCGAGCCGCAGGCCCAACCTTCCCTCAGCAAGACCGCTGTGGGGATTTTCACCTCAATCTAATGCGGGTCCTTCAGCTACCTTCACCCCTACTGCTGCAGGCCTTAGGTCCCAGCCTGAGGCCTGGCATGGATTATCACCGGCCCTGCAAGAGATGATTACCAATGCCTACCCGCAGGGCATGGCATCTGGGGTGCAACAATGCAGCCAACCTCCTCGTCAACAACAAGGCCGGAATCTTTGGTCTGCACCGCCCCTTTTGGGTCTGGGCTTCTCAGAGGAATCAGCATTGCAGGAGGACAGTGACAGAGAATACGAGTTGTCAGAGGATGAAACATCACCTGAGCAACCATATGTCGCGGGACTTTTCAAACCTGCCTTGTTTAGGAGTCTGTTACACAAGGCCAAGCAAGCGGTGGATCTCCCCAGTCCGACAAAGCCCGCTGACATACCTAGATCAACTACGTTATTGAAAGAACCCAGACCTGAAACAGACCATATCCCGGCATCGGAAATCTTCGTAGAAAATCTCAAGAGACCATGGCAGCACCCAGCGGCGGCACAGGGCCCATCGATGTTGGAGCGTAAGTTTTATACTTTTGACGAAGAAATCGAGAATTCGCTCCAATTTCCACCGATTGATCATCCGGTGGTGAATCTGGTGTCAAACGCCATGGTCCCCGCCGAGTCAGGGGATAACCTTAAACCCAAGGACAGGAAGGCGGAGATCCTGCTCCGGAAGTCGCACGCAATGTCCGAATGGGGATTTCGAGCAGAGGCCGCTGCCTCCTTCTTTAATAGGGCCTCGATAGTTTGGATCGAGGAGATGATGGCCAGATTAACACCGGAGGACGGTAGACTGCGGCAGGACTTAAGTAAACTTTTAGCCGCAGCAGAGTTTTCGGCTGATGCCACCCTCCACGCTGCCAAGTTTTTGGCGAGGGGGATGTCCACCACTCTCTCATCCATTTGTTGTGGTTGAGAAGTTGGCAGGCCGATGCAAAGTCGAAGTGGCGGTTGGCCTCTTCTCCCTACCGTGGTGCTGATCTGTTTGGAGAAGTTCTGGATAAGGTCCTTATCGAAGATAAGGATAAGAGGAAGATTCTCCCCAAGTCAAATAGACGGCAAGACAGAAGGACTACGCCTTACACCAGGCGTCAGTCCTTTCGCTGGGATGCTTCCTCAGGGACGGGCCAGTTCCAGAGACCGTACGCACCGGGCCGTTTCAACCAGAATTCAACCTTTAGGAACAACCGTGCCAATTTCCAAGACAGAACAAGAGGTTATCAGCAGGCTAGACGCCCTTTTAGGGGCACCGGTCAGAGGGGCTTCAAATGCCCCAAATGACTCAGACAGCGGTCAGCCAATAGGAGGGAAGCTCCACCTCTACAGTTCCTCCTGGCGTGCCACATCATCGGACAAATGGGCAATAGCCACGGTGTCTCAGGGCCTAAGGTTGGAGTTCCTTCAACCCCCACCCAACCGTTTCCTCCAGTGCCCGCGGAA
Source organism: Erythrolamprus reginae (assembly GCF_031021105.1). Lineage (NCBI taxonomy): Eukaryota > Metazoa > Chordata > Lepidosauria > Squamata > Dipsadidae > Erythrolamprus > Erythrolamprus reginae. Next base: position 75,833,399 of record NC_091963.1, read on the forward strand.
CCCGGCAAAAAGACAAGAACTATTTCAGGAGATAACTCACCTGTTGCATATCCAGGCCATAGGGCCGGTTCTACAGCACGCCAGAGGGACCGGTTTCTACTCCGTGATTTTCACTGTCCCAAAGTCATCAGGAGGTTGCCGTTTGATCCTGAATCTGAAGCAGCTAAACCTGTATATTCTATACAGGAAGTTCAGGATGCATTTATTTATTTATTTATTTATTTATTTATTTATTTATTTATTTATTTATAGAGTTGAAAGGGACCGTTAGGTCATCGAGTCCAACCCCCTGCCTGAGCAGGAAACCCTACAGCACCCCAGCCAAATGGAAGTCCAATCTCCTCTTGAAGGTGTCCAGAGTTGGGGAGTTCACCACCTCCCCTGGCAGGCAGTTCCATTGGTTGATCGCTCTGACCGTCAGGAAGTTCTTCCTTATTTCCAGGTTGAATCTCTCCTTGGTCAGCTTCCAACCATTGTTCCTCATCCGGCCCTCTGGTGCCCTGGGGAATAAAGAGACCCCCTCCTCACCGTGGCAACCCCTCAAGTATCTGTAAACTGCTATCATGTCCCCTCTAGACCTTCTTTTTTCTAGGCTGTCCATGCCCAGTTCTCTCAATCTCTCTTCGTAAGTCTTGGTTTCGAGTCCCCTAATCATTTTGGTTGCTCTTTTTTGCACCTTCTCCAGAGTTTCGATGTCTTTTTTGTAGTGAGGTGACCAAAATTGGATGCAGTACTCCAGGTGGGGTCTGACCAGGGCATAGTAGAGTGGTATTAGTACTTCCCTGGTCTTGGAGCGTATTCCTCTGTTGATGCAGCTTAGGATTGAGTTGGCTTTTTTGGCTGCTGCTGCACATTGCTGACTCATGTTTAGTTGATTGTCCACCAAGACTCCAAGATCTCTTTCGCAGTCACTACTGCTGAGTGGGGTATCTCCCAGGCTGTATGTATGTCTAGGGTTCTTTTTGCCGAGGTGGAGGACTCTGCATTTGTCGGTGTTGAACCTCATTTTGTTGTTATGGGCCCACTGTGATAGTCTGTCTAGGTCTTCTTGTACTCTGAGCCTGTCCTTAAGGGTGTTGGCTACCCCCGCCAGCTTGGTGTCATCTGCAAATTTTATTAGTTCCCCTTTTATTCCCTCGTCCAGGTCGTTGATGAAGATGTTAAAGAGTACAGGACCCAGGACAGAGCCCTGTGGTACTCCACTGTCTACTTTTTTCCATGTGGATTTGGTGCCGTTGAGGACAACTCGTTGGGTGCGGTTGGTCAGCCAACTGTTTATCCATCTACATGTGTAGTAGTCTACTCCATTTTTTTCTAGTTTGTGGATTAGGAGATTGTGGTCGACTTTATCGAAAGCCTTACTGAAGTCCAAGTATATGAGGTCCACTGAGTTGCATTGGTCAACTGACTTGGTTATGGTGTTGAAAAATGATATGAGATTGGTTTGGCATGATTTGTTTCTGATGAATCCGTGCTGGCTATTGGATATGATCTTGTTTGTTTCTAGGAAGTGGGTAAGTTGTTTTTTGATTATTTTCTCCAGTATTTTTCCAGGTATAGAGGTCAGACTGATTGGTCTGTAGTTACCTGGGTCGGTCTTTTTGCCTTTTTTGTGGATGGGGACTACGTCAGCTCGCTTCCAGTCTTCCGGTAGGTCTCCAGTGATCCAGGATATTTGGTAGATGAGGAGGAGTGGTTCCGCTATGGTGTCTGCCAATTCTTTTAGGACTTTGGGGTGAAGTCCGTCTGGCCCTGGTGATTTGTATTCGTTGAGTTCCCTCAGGTAGTCCCTCACTGTGCTTTTGTCTATGTTGAGTTCGGTTCTGTGGCAGTTTGTTGCAGTTAAATTGCAGATTGGTTGGAGGGAGGTGCAAACCATCTTAACAGCAATTTGCCCCCAGGACCCTTTGACATCACTAGACCTGAAGGAGGCATACCTCCATGTGCCAATTTACCCTCCACATCAAAGGTTCCTGCGATTTTGTGTAGAGGGTGTGCACTACCAATACAAGGCCATGCCATTCGGCCTTTCATTGGCACCACGAGCATTCACAAAGCTCCCTGACGTCCTCACAGCGAGCCTGCGCGCACAATCGGTGCGTCTAATGGCCTATTTGGACGACATTATAATCTTGTCCAAATCACAGGTGCGGGCTCAACAGGACTTGCCTTGACGATGAGGACTCTGCCAGAGCACGGATTCATCATCAATGTGCCCAAGAGCCAGCTGATTCCATCTACAACACTTCTACACCTGGGCTCTATCATAGACACAACGTCATGCACGGTGTATCTTTCCCCGGACAGACGGAGAAATATAATATCCCTCATCTCGTCCCTTCAAAGAGACAGGAGAACATCCCTAGCCTTTTTGTCCAAGGTGTTAGGAACCTTAGTCTCTTGCATAGGGATTATCCCGTGGGCCAGACACCACATCAGAAGCCTTCAGTGGTTTCTGCTCCCAGCCCAAAAGGTCCGGACGAGTCATTCAAGCACATGTGTTCGTTTGCCACAAAAGATAAAGGACTCTCTAGCATGGTGGGTCTCACCAGCCTTGCAATGAGGGTTGTCATTTCGGACTCATGATCTAGTCATGCTGACTACGGATGCCAGTCTGTCGGGTTGGGGAGCGCATATTGGCCATCATTGCGCTCAAGGACTATGGTCAGAGGAAGATCTCAACCCAGTGAACATAAACTTTCTGGAGCTCAGGGAAGTGTTTCTGGCGCTCCAGCACTTCACACTACTTACTCAAGGCAAGCATGTATTAGTCCTGACGGACAATGTCGCGACCAAAGCCTACCTGAACCATCAGGGGGGCACGAGGTCGCGACGCCTCATGCAACAAGCTTCGGCCCTCTTCAATTGGGCCGAGAGGAATCTAGCATTGTTATCAGCAGACCATATTGCAGGGGTCGACAACACTCAGGCAGATTGGCTGAGCAGGACCACTCTCGACCCAACGGAATGGAAGCTGGACTCCCAACTATTCCAGGCAATCACGAAATGTTTCGGCACGCCTCTGGTGGACATGTTCGCGACACACACCAATGCGCAACTCCCCAGATTTTACACTCGTTATCCTTCACACAAGGTGGAGGGAGTCGATGCCCTGACCTCGAGTTGGCTGCAAGGTCTCCTATATGCCTACCCGCCGACAAAGATCCTACAAAGGGTAGTAGACAAGATCTTACAGGAAAGGGCAGAAGTAATTCTAGTGGCTCCTTACTGGCCGCGCAGACCTTGGTTTTCAGATCTAGTGTCTCTTTCAATCTCCCCTCCATGGAGGATTCCGGATAGAGAAATATCCCTCAGTCAGGGATCAATCAACCACCCGGAACCCCAGTGGTTTCAACTAGCCGTTTGGAGATTGAGCGGAGCAGATTGAGAGGACACAATCTTTCTGACAGCATTATTTTGACAATGCAGGCAGCTCGGCGTCCATTCACCTCGAGAATCTACCAGGCCACCTGGTCGGCCTTCTGTAGGTTCTGCAAGGAAAACAACACGGATTCGGAGTCAGCTTCGGTGTTGCAGGTATTGGGGTTCCTACAAGCGGGTCTAGAGCGGTGGTTAGCTCCAAATACCCTCAGGAGGCAGGTTGCAGCTCTGGCAACAATTATTAGAGCAGGGGACTATAGGTCTTTATCTTTCCATCCTTGGATAAAGGACTTCCTTAGAGGTGCTGCAAATAGTCATCCCCCGACAATTCACCGATTTCCGTCTTGGGACCTGTCGTTAGTGCTAAAGGCTTTGACCGGTCCACCGTTCGAACCCTTAAGGTCCATACCACTTAGATTTCTTTCAATTAAAACGGCCTTCCTGGTCGCGATTACATCGGCTAGAAGGGTTTCGGACATATCGGCGCTATCCATACGTCCAGATCTCTGCATATTTTATCCCGACAGACTTGTTTTACGTCTAGATCCAGCTTTTATGCCCAAGATCAACTCCCTGTTTCACAGGAAGCAGGAGCTAGTGTTGCCTGACTTTTGTGCTCAGGGGAACCATCCGCTAGAACTCAGGTGGCATAAGCTGGATATCAGGAGAGCTGTCAAGATCTATATTAGGCGGACAGATTCATTTAGGAAGTCTGAAAGGTTGTTTATATCTTTTTCACAGACAAAATTGGGGCTTGGAGTTTCCCCCAAGTCCATCAGTCATTGGATCCGAGAGTGTATTGCTGAGGTGTACAAAACTACCACTCAGACTCTCCCTCAAGGGATCACTGCTCACTCCACTCGCAGCGCAGCCACATCAGCAGCCTGGATGACACAGGCTTCGGCTGAGGACATATGCCGGGCAGCAACTTGGACTGCACCTTCTACGTTTATCCGGCATTATAAACTGGACACTTATGCTTCGGCTGAAGCTTCATTTGGGAGAAGGGTTTTGCAGAAAGTTTGTTCTTCTACTATTGATTCCTGAATCTGCACTCTCCCACCCTTGGACTAGAACTGGGGCATATCCCATACTGGACTCTCCTTCCAGAAGCAGTGGAGAAGAACTGTTGTACCTACCTGAACGGTCTTCTCGATGCTCTGGAAGGAGAGTCCAGACCCACCCAAGTAATCGTTTGATTCAGGGGATTGGGTTCGGATTTTCTAGTTGGTTGTGTTTAATGGCATATTCAATAAAATTGTGTTGGATTATAATGACTTCGTTTTTTAAAACTGAGCCCATGGGGGCAGGCAAGGGGCGGTGCCTAATTAACATGTTAATTTTTAACTCAGTCTCTACCAATAGGATTGGGATTAACCCATACTGGACTGTCCTTCCAGAGCATCGAGAAGACCGTTCAGGTAGGTACAACGGTTCTTCTCGGAGACAACCTGGCTTATCCTAACTATGGATGCCAGCCTCTCTGTTGGGGAGCACATATCGACTCGATGTTGGCTCAGGGACTGTGGTAGGAGCAGGAGGCCTTACTTCTATAGCTCTTATACTGGTAGTAGACGCCCCCATAGCAAAACCTGAGGTATTGCTGGTGATCAGGGTGGATGGGAATGTGGAGGTAGGCTTCCGTTGGATCAATAGAAGCCAGGAGGTTACCTCTTCAAACGCATACCAAGATGGACTGAAGTGAGTGCATCTTGAACCATTGGTATCGAATATGACGGTTCAGCCTTTTGAGGTCAAGAATCTCTCTCTAGCAATTATCTTTTCCCCCTAAGAAAATGACCGTTCAGGTAAGTAGAACAACGGTTCATTATCAACATTTTTTCCTTGGTGAACATCTGCATAAAAATTTATCTAAATCTCATGGTACATTAGCATGATCAGTAAGGTACTACTGAATTAAGGTATATAAAAATTATAATCACTGTGAACCTTAGCATTATAAGATGTGCAAATGTAAAAAAACATTTTTAATATCATGATTTCTCACAGAACCCTAGGACTCTGCAGAAAATAAACGAGAAAGGCTAGCTTAATAGAAGCACTTGAATTATAGAATTCATAACAATCAAATACATTTATCTTCTAGGTTTTTGAAGTATACACACTCAAAGCAGGCTTTCAAGTCTGAAGAGGTAAGATATATTTATAATAAAAATCTGTCAGAGTTATTTTGAACTTGTGTTGGAAACATGGAGGATGCCAGTCACTAGACAGTTTTCTTAATAAAGACACTACAACAGGAAATTCTTCAGGTTCTTTTATTTCTTCAGTAGTAGTATCAAAAACTATTTATTCTACATTATATTACAGAACAAACCTCTACATTATATTACAGAAATCAGGGAGGGGAATCTGCCACCTGAAAACTCTTTCCTCCACGATTCTCGTGTTTCATTAGCCGTTTTTAGAATCAGGGAGGGGAATCTGTTACCTGAAAACTCTTTCCTCCAGGATCCTCATGTTTCAGGCGCTGTTTTTGGAATTGGGAGGGAATTGCAGTATTGCCGTCCAAAAACACTTTCCCTGATAATGCTTTGCACATGCCTTTGCACAGTGCATGTGAAGTTAAGAGTGTGCATCTTCTCCCTCTCCTTCAAATGATCCCTCCCACCCCATTTCCCTGCTATGCAAAATGCTTTCCTCCCTAATTCTAAAAACTGAGCATGTGGAGGCAAAAAAACCCACATTTTCGGGCGCTTGCAGCCAGCGGAGATTGCGACAACAGTGTTTTTGGATGGCAGCGCCTTGCTTTATGCCCCTTACGCAGCACCTGATTCGCCTACCAAGTCCTGACTTCCGCACTTCTGCGTGCCACTTGCAGAATCAGGCTCCGATGAAAGCTCAGCACTGTGTTTACAAGATGGCAGCATCCAGGAGGACTGAAGTGCTCCGTCTCTATCAGGCCTTGCTGTGAGAAAGCCACACTTTCAGTGCCTATGGCTGTAAGTAGCAAGACAGGGATATTTTGGGAGTAGAGCCTGCCATCATGAAAATCATATCCCACTACACCACACCCATTCCAGTTAAATGCACATAGGATGATAGGGTTTGTTTTAGATAAAAAGATCTGTGCTGCTCATTAACAAAATCTGAGTGGAAATGAGGATGCCGCTAATCCTGATGCTGGTAGGCAGAGGCAGAATTCTTTTTTTTCTTGTTATCCTCCCCCAAAATTAAGGTGCATTTTATACTGTGAAAAATACAGCAATTATTGACAAGAAACTGTTTACCATCTTTCTAGAGTTCAGTGCTGCTCCGACACTATAAACACAAACATTTTGGGAAAGAAATTGGCTAAGTTAAACATGGAACCCAGATTCTTATTCTTACCCTTTTTCTTGGTTAGGGCCTTCTACTCAAACACTTATTTTAAAGCCCATATAGATGTTACTATTTTTCTAAGAATATACCTAACCGTGGTGGTGTTGGAAAGAATTGTATCCTGAGCCCCAGTGCTTTTTAATATCTCTTAATGTTCAAAAATAGTCCAAAGATCCATAATAAATTCATTAATTTAGGAGAAACCCTCCCATCTTACTACCTCTCACAATACTAGACAATACAGTATCAACAGTAGGGATCTTCAAATTTCTAGGTTCTATCATATCATTCTATCATATGACCATAAAATGTTCACCTAACCTCAAAAATGTCATCAAAAAGCACAACAAAGAATGTTCTTTCTGCGCCAACTCAGGAAGCTCAAACTGCCCAAGGAGCTGCTGATACAGTTCTACAAAGGAATCATTGAGTCTATCATCTGCACCTCTATAACTGCCTGGTTTGATTCTGCAACCCAACAAGACCGACATAGACTTCAGAGAATAATCAGAACTGCATAAAAAACAATTACTGCCAACCTGCCTTTCATTGAGGACCTGTATCCTGCACAAGTCAAAAAGAGGGCTGTGAAAATATTTACTGACCCTCCGCATCCTGGACATAAACTGTTTCAACTCCTGCCCTCAAAACATCGCTACAGAGCACTGCACACCAAGACAACTACAGTAGACACAAGAACAGTTCCCCCCCCCGAATGCCATCACTCTGCTAATAATAATAATAATAATAATAATAATAATAATAATAATAATAATATATTAGATTTGTATGCCGCAGACAAATAATTCCCAGACAAATAATTCCCTCAACACTGTCAAACTATTTACTAAGTCTACCCTACTATTACTACTATCATACTGATAACAAATAATTCTTTTAGCTAAGAACAAAACTATTTTTCCACTTGAAAAATACCTGTCAATAAGTATAACCCAATTCTCAAAAAGTGTCTATTCTAGTGTTGGATTTGGATTGCTAGATTCCATTAACATTTCTATGATCTGGCATATTATGTGGATATATATACCACATTTTCAGAGTATAAAATGCACCTGAATATAAGACACACTTTAGTTTTAGAGGAAAGCAAGAAAAAAAGGCCTCTGCTTCACAGTAATTTGCCAACAGCAAACAGTACAGATGGTATACACTGTTTGCTGTGTATTTATGTGCATATGACCCATAGAAATAGGAAAGACTTGGAGAAATGTACATTATGGCCAGAAGGTTTTCTTAAATGTATCACACTAACTCTTCCCAATTATTTAAATAACCTACTCCAAGCATAACTAAGCCAGGTTTTAACTCAGCTGCTTTATCTTAATACTAAACAGGACAGTGTTATATTTCAGACTATGCTTCTGCAGAGCTGTTAAAATTGATGTGGCTTTCTGGAAGTATACATTATTCTCTATTATTTTAAAAAAGATACAATAGCACTGGGTTCTTCAGATCAGGCATTTATTTTAAAAATCTTCTTCATTTTGTTAAGTTGTCTAGAACAATAATTAAACAATCATTAAAAAATAAGTCTAATAATTTGAACGTTCTACAGACTTACTGTATATAGCTATTGATTTACCACTTTGCATCCAGATTCAGCAACTGACTAGCACAAGAAAATAAATTCTCCCTCTGCCTTTCCCTCCCAATTTGCCTACTTGGAGCTAGTTTCAGTTTAGCACATGGCCAAATCAGCTGAGGGTCAGGAAGCTGATAGTGAGTTGCTTGGCTTAACAAGCAACTTGGCTCCTCCCTGTTTGCAGCAAGGAGGTAAATTGCTGTGAGGCAGAGACCAAAGGATGAGGGTGGCTGAGTGGGTGGGGCTATATTCGACATATAAGACGCACCAAGTTTTCACCCTTTTGGAAGGTAAAAAAGTGTGTCTTATACTCCGAAAAATACATAATACGGGGTGTGTGTGTTTGTGTACTGTATATATATATATATATGATAGCTCAGCCATCAAACATATTGATCATTTATTGTTTGTCAACTTAGCTTTTGATACTTAACATTCCTATTTGAAAGTACAACTCATTGAAATCTATACATTTGTAAGCAGAACTGTTAATTTTATAATTAAGGCAATTGCTCTAAAAACCTGTTATATTGAACAGTTGGGTATCCTGAATTTGCCTGAATACTGATCTTTTATATTTACCACATATATTTTATTTCTATTTTTTCTTTTTAGCTATTTTATCCTGGACATATATCCTGTATTTTATTTTTGCTTTATATTTTTGATATGGTTGTAAGTCATAAGGCTAATCAGTCAATAAACTACCTCATTCGTATTTAAATAAATAACATTTCAAGTAAATAAAGGTGCAATTCAGAAATTTTAGACCTGCTAAATTTCAAATCCTTTTGACTGAAACTAAAATCTAGTTTAAATAGAGGGCATCGTGATGATTAAAGCAATTATTTGGCTGCTTTTATTAGGTTGCAAGTCATCTGGAGCCACCTCTAGGTGAAATGGACAGTATTCAGATATAATAAATAAAACATAAGTATCTCATCCATTTAAGAATAAATTATAATGAACGTCTGCAAAAGTATTCACAATTTTGTTACAAGAAAATAAGCAACTTTAATATGAGCATGTTTTTTTTATTTAAATTCTTTATTTTTTTTAATGTCAACAGGTTTATTTACACTTATTTGTGTTCCTGGTTTCTTTTTCAGGCAAAAGGTCAAGATATAGTTCAGAGAAGTATTTTGGGGCATATCCTTCCAGAAGCTATGGTGTGTTATTTAGAAAATTATGAACCAGAAAAATTTTCTGAAATTTTTTTGGGTGAATTTGACACTCCAGAAGCCATTTGGAGCAGTGAAATGAGGTAATTAACTTAAAATATCCTGTAAAATGAAATACATTTTTTTCGTTGTACAGTGGTACCTCATGATACGAACCCCTCATCTTACGAACATTTCGTGATATGAACCCAGGGTTCATGATTTGTTTGCCTTGTCTTAAGAACCATTTTCACCTTACGAACCCGAGCCGGGGGCGTGGGCTCTCCTACTGCGCATGAGCTCTACCTTGTGCTCTCTTACTGCAGCAGGGATTTCCCTGCCTTGTGACTGTCATTTCCGGAATTTCCTCCCTGCCTCCCTCCTATTCCTCCTCCTCCTCCTGTATTCCGCCTCCCTCCCAGCCTTCGGGCAGCATTCGCCTTCCTCCGCCGCCATCGGCACCCAGCTCCTCCTTGTCTTCTCACTTCTTTACAAGTTGACAGTCGGGCAGCGGCGCAGAGGCTGGGGGCGGCGAGGGTGTGTGGAAGAGGCACCTAAGGCAGAACTTTCAGCTTCTGGGTGGATGGGAGGAGTTAAGCGGCTGGGCTGGCAAAATCTCCATGCTGCTTAGTTTCTCCCAAAGCTGAAAGAAACGCTGGTAAATAAAAGGCAGAATTTGCAGCTTCTGGGTGGATGGGAGGAGTTAAGTAGCTGGGCTGGCAAAATCTCCCTGCTGCTTAGTTTCTCCCAAAGCTGAAAGAAACGCTGGTAAATAAAAGGCAGAACTTGCAGCTTCTGGGTGGATGGGAGGAGTTAAGTGGCTGGGCTGGCAAAATCTCCCTGCTGCTTAGTTTCTCCCAAAGCTGAAAGAAACGCTGGTAAATAAAAGGCAGAACTTGCAGCTTCTGGGTGGATGGGAGGAGTTAAGTGGCTGGGCTGGCAAAATCTCCCCGCTGCTTAGTTTCTCCCAAAGCTGAAAGAAACGCTGGTAAATAAAAGGCAGAACTTGCAGCTTCTGGGTGGATGGGAGGAGTTAAGTGGCTGGGCTGGCAAAATCTCCGTGCTGCTTAGTTTCTCCCAAAGCTGAAAGAAACGCTGGTAAATAAAAGGCAGAACTTGCAGCTTCTGGGTGGATGGGAGGAGTTAAGTGGCTGGGCTGGCAAAATCTCCGTGCTGCTTAGTTTCTCCCAAAGCTGAAAGAAACGCTGGTAAATAAAAGGCAGAACTTGCAGCTTCTGGGTGGATGGGAGGAGTTAAGTGGCTGGGCTGGCAAAATCTCCCTGCTGCTTAGTTTCTCCCAAAGCTGAAAGAAACGCTGGTAAATAAAAGGCAGAACTTGCAGCTTCTGGGTGGATGGGAGGAGTTAAGCGCCCGGAGGAATCAATGTAAAACGCCGCTGGGCTGTAGCTCCTCCCATCCACCCAGAAGCCGAAAGTTCTGCCTTTTGTTTACAAGCCTCCACGCGTTTCTTTCGGCTTCGGGCTGCTTGCTCTCCCGGAAAGACCCCAGCCCACACCTTTGGGAGCTTCCCAGCCGGGTCCCTTCCACGGGGCAGTGGCCACGGCTCCCCCCAGTTCTCCCGCTGACCCTTTCCACACACGCACACCATCCCCAGCCTCCGCGCCGCCGGCTGTCATCTTCTAAAGAAGCAAGAAGAGGAGGAGGAGCTGGGCGCCGGTGGTGGCGGAGGAAGGCAAATGTGGCCCGGAGGCTGGGAGGGAGGCGGAATACAGGAGGAGGAGGAGGAGGGAGGCCAGGAGGGAGAGGGGAAAGGAGGGAGGGAGGGAGGAGAGAGAGAGAAAGGTTTCTGCCTGAACTTACAGATAGGGGTGGCGGCGCAGCGCTAATCCGGCAAGGGCTTCCCCAACCTTTCCCCAACCGCTACCGGACTCCCGCAAGATGATCCTAGAACCCCAGTGGGGCCTCCCAGACACAAAAAATCAGAGAAGACGCCCGTACAAACCGCCCGTGCGTTTCCCTCCCTTCCCTTCCAGTCACTGCAAGCCGGACAGTAACTGTTGACTTTTCAGTTAATCCACCCATGAGGGTCCCTCCGGGCAGCCTGCGCTGTCTCCCCCTGTCTCCCCCCCCTCCACCCACCTCCGAACAAAATCCGAATGCCAGCGGTAATGAGGCAAAAGGGGTGAATTTGGGGCTTGCACGCATTAATAGCTTTTCCATTGATTCCTATGGGAAACATTGTTTCGTCTTACGAACTTTTCACCTTACAAACCTCCTCCTGGCACCAATTAAGTTTGTAAGACGAGGTATTACTGTATTTCCATTGACTTTCCGATTTCTGCCTATAGTTTCATTAGATGAATGTCTATAGTTATTCATTAGTAATTCATTAGATGTCTTTGCAGCTTGTCACAAAGTAGCAGATTTAATGTCTGATAAGAAAATAAGTGCCTCAAAAAATGTTAATGTTTCTTTAATTAAAGAAATATTTGTAATTTGCAGGCGCATGATGATAGAGAAGATAGCAGCACATCTTGCTGACTTCACCCCTCGTCTTCAGAGTAATACAAGAGCACTTTACCAGTACTGCCCCATACCAGTTATCAGTTATTCTCAACTGGAAAATGAGTTGTTTTGCAATATTTATTATCTCAGACATCTTTGCAATAAGCTTCAGTTTCCTGATTGGCCAATTAAAGATCCTGTAAGTCAATTTGTGGTCATAATCCTAGTTTCTAACATTGTGGAAATATGCCAAGAAATGTGAGATCCCTATTCTCATGGATATTAGGCTGATTATTCTCCTGTTGTGAGGTACATGTTTATATGTTTAGCTTAAATTAGTTGACATTGTTCTTTCAAATTTGCAAAAAATAACAAGAAAAGGAAAAATAAGATAATAGTTTTTTCTCTCCATTCTTCTTGAAAATAATTATTTGAAAGAGCTTTTGTGACCAGGTTATCAAAAATTAGCACCATAGCCATTTATCATTCTGAAGACATAAAAAGTATAATGTAAGGATTTTTTAAGAAAAACCTCCAAACCAGAAAATTCTAGTCCTATTCATTTGCCACTATCACCTTGCCTGTACTCCACCACCCCAAATTTAAGTATCCGTAATTAGAAATATTAGTTTTTACTAAGTGAGTCAGTGAGAGATTGTTAAACTAAATCATTACTTAACATTCAATTTCTTACATGGGAAAGCTAAATAGAAATCTTCTATATTCAGGTTAAACTTTTAAAAGATACTCTAGAAACTTGGAAGAAGGAGGTTGAAAAGAAGGCACCTACAATGTCCATAGATGATGCTTATGAAGTTCTGAATCTACCAAAGGGTCAAGGGCTGTAAGTTTCTAATTATAAAATATAATTATATAAAATATAATTAAAATCCTTAAATAAAAGATTTAAGCCTTTATATTGCTGTCTCAATTCAGCATGGAGTAACATAGATTTGGATGTTACACATAATGTAGAATTTCAATGGATTAAATCAACTATTTCCAAGACTCTGTTGTCAAAGTTAAATTTTAATATTATAGATGGAAAAGGTGAATTTTTTCTTCTGACTAACAAGACTATTTAATTGTAGGTAATACCTATAATCTTTTCTGTACTTTATAGACATGATGAAAGTAAAATCAGGAAAGCTTATTTTAAACTGGCTCAGAAATACCATCCTGACAAGAATCCAGAAGGTCGGGTAAGTGTCTTATATTAAATATGTGTGATTCTTAGAAGAAGTCTTGTATCCTAATCCAGTAACAGAACCTTTAATATGTTAAGCTTTCCCACTTACTTTGCAGAATAGAATACATTAATATATGCATTCCTTTGTATGTCCTTAGTTCTCTCTCATCCGAAATTATATAAACTAGCATTTATTAGGCTAGATCTGAAGTTACAAATTTACTTACAAGTTTCTAAATACTGTATTCTTAATTAAGCAATATTATAAATAAAGATTGGTGAATTAGGAAGGAGAATGACTCTATGGAGAATCTGTAATAGGTCAGTTAGTCACATTGAAAAAATATTTAGAATATCTACATTTACCAGTTAAGCTTCCCTGTCCTGTGCTTAGGCTGATTTGACTCTAAGATAACTTAAAGAAATCCAATCTGAACTGAAGTTGTCATTTCTGTGTTGAATAATTTCCTTGCAGCTATGCCCTCCCACATTTTTGTCCCAAGAAAGTAGTGGGTAATTCTTTTTTTCATGTGTATTCCTGAAGATATTTTCATACATGGTCCTTGACTTATAACCCCAATTGAACCTGGAACTTTGACCATAGCTTTTGCAGTCATCAGTTGAATGACTGATACAATTTTACAACTGTCAACTGTTAATTTTATTGAGCGAGTTAGTAAGAAATTGTTAAGCAAATCATATGGTCATAAATCCAAATCCAGTTTATCTAGTGGGCATTTTGTGCTAGAATAGTTACAAAATGCAATAGAGCTTCTGGCAAGCTATAACTCAGTTGAAGGGTGTTCCTTTCTCTGTGATGTGTCTGGTGAATTGCTAATCTATGAGAAAGGAAAGATCTCCACTTAACATTTGAGGAAAAGACTGCAGCAGGACAGGCATAGGGAGATCATAGGGAGGTAAGAAGGTTGTGAGTAAACATTAAATGTTGTCAGAGTTTGGTTTATTACTGCCCTTAGAAATCATAATTACCCTATTCTGGTATCAGGCAATCAAGTTGTGGACAAGTTCTGTGTTATGCTCTAGCAAGTATTGTATTTAGTATTTGCATATTGCAAGGGTTTCTTGATAGAATAATAGATTGCAGAATTTTAAAAAGGAACAGCATTACTGAAAATTATGTGCTATACAGTATATATAATATGTATAATTATTCCTAAAAAACCTACTACTTTTCCAACATTAAATTCATTTTCAGATAGTATTTATATATATTTTCTTTATCCTTTTTTAAACTATAGGATATATTTGAAAAGGTCAATAAAGGATATGAATTTCTCTGCACAAAGTCCTCTAAAATTGTTGATGGTCCAGATCCTGAAAATATAATTCTGATTCTGAAAACACAGAGTATCCTTTTTAACAGATACAGAGAAGGTAATTAGATCTAGTAACCAATGTATTATACAGTAAAAAAATTAGCAAATATATACTCCCATATTTATTTTAAAACTTCAATGCTAGAATACTACAAACGTTAGAGATTATTAACAACCCTATCTAAGCAAAATTGCTGGAGTTTCAACGTGCTTCGTAGATCCTCAGCTTATTATACAGTTCCAAATGAATATATCAAACTAAAAATAGTGAAAAATATACCCATGCAGTTATATTAAAATATTGTACTCAGAATATCACATTAAATGTATTTTCTTTCAAAAAAAGAGAAGAAACTTTTTAAAATGTGAAGAAAAAATATTTGATAAAATATTTGATACTTGATAAAATATAAAAATGTGGGTTAGACATTATCACCATCAGATGGATTCCTAAGTGGCTGACCAACCGCATTAAACATGTAGATCTCAACTGAACCACATGCACATGTAGTGGGGTACCCCAAGGCTCTGTTTTAGGCCCAGTACTTTTCAACATTTTCATCAATTATTTGGACAAGGGGATAGATGGGGAACTCATCAAATTTGCAGACAACACAAAGCTAACAGGAATAGCCAATAGTGTTGGGCGAACCGAACTTGCATAGTTCGGGTCCGTGCAGAACTTTGCAGTGTTCAGCATACCAAGCTCGAACATCACGGTAGGTGGGAGATGGAGGTGGGGAGGGCTCTGACTCAGCGAAGCAAGTGAGGAACTCTGGGAGTTGAAGTCCACAAAGTCTTAAAGTGGACAAGGTTGGCTGGTGGGGCCTACGTCAACACAGAACCCGTCCCCCTCCCCTTTCCAAAGAGCGCTGGGGTGAGCTAAGGCTGCCCTGGGCAATGGGCGCAACAGGGGGGGAGAGCCGTGCCGCCTCCAAGCCCAAATACCCGCCCCGGTGCACACAGCAGCTCCCCCGCCTTGGATGCCCTCCACTTGGGCTTTGTTTCCCACCATCCCCCAGCAAGAAGGTGGGCTGCCCAGGGTTGATGGGATTTCCCCGCCTCGGGAATGGCGCTGCAAGCAAAAGGAGACGGGGAATCCCATTTGCTTGCTGCCCATGCTGGGATTCCCAGGGTGGGACTTTGACGTCACAGGCTGAGGTCACTTGGAGGGGGCAACGGCGGCGATGGGGGGGCGTGCCTGTCTTGTGCGCTGAAGGGATGACCGGCCGGCCAGAGCCCTCCCCGCCTCCCCCTCCTGGCCATCGCCCACTTGATGGAGCCCGACACCTCCCCCATAGCGCTTCAGGATCCTGGCCGGCAGCTTCAAGCAGGCTCTGGCCAGGAGGGGGAGGCGGGGAGGGCTCTGGCCGGCCGGTCATCCCTTCAGCGCACAAGACAGGCACGCCCCCCCCACCGCCGCCGTTGCCCCCTCCAAGTGACCTCAGCCCAGCTGCTGTCCCCATCTGCCCATGTGTGTGTGTGTGTGTGTGTGTGTGTGTGTGTGTGTACAATCAGCAGCTGCCCTATTGCAGCCCCCCTGCTTCTTTATTCCTCAAACTAGCAGAGCCATCCATCCATTTAAACCTCAATCCTGTCCTTTTCCCTCGGAAATGATTTTCCGTTCTATTCCGCATTCTTGAGTCTCTCTCTTCCCCGCTCCTTAAACTTCAGAAACTCACCAGGTCCTGCCCAACCATTGACCCTCAGACTGGAAAAAAACTCCAATGATAGAAAGGGTGGGTGGATGCGGGGGAAAAATAGTGTTAAAACCTAAAGCCATTTTACAACTCTTCTTCCTAGAAGCCATTCTAGGAATAGACATCTCGGTCAATTTAACCCTTAGAGAGAATTATCCCCTATAATTGGGTTTAGGTCACTTCCTGCTTTTAACACTATTTCTATTTATTTATTTTATTTATTTATTTATTTTGTCCAATACACAATGAGGGTTTTAGTGGGTAAAACACATAGTAAAATACATGATGAAGGTTATAGAGGAGATACTCATAGTAAAATATATCTAAGAAATAATAGAAAAGAAGATATAGTAATGGACCTCTTAGGAATCTGGATAGGTCAACCGTAGATAATCTAAAGGTAAAGTGTTGGGGGTTTGGGAATGACACTATGGAGTCCGGTAATGAGTTCCACGCTTCGACAACTCGGTTACTGAAGTCATATTTTTTACAGTCAAGTTTGGAGCGGTTAATATTAAGTTTAAATCTGTTGTGTGCTCTTGTATTGTTGTGGTTGAAGCTGAAATAATTGCCAACAGGCAGGACGTTGCAGCATATGATCTTGTGGGCAATACTTAGATCTTGTTTAAGGCGTCTTAGTTCTAAACTTTCTAGGCCCAGGATTGAAAGTCTAATCTCATAGGGTATTCTATTTCGAGTGGAGGAGTGAGGGGCTCTTCTGGTGAAGTATCTTTGGACATTTTCAAGGGTGTTAATGTCTGAGATGCGATATGGGTTCCAAACAGATGAGCTGTATTCGAGGATGGGTCTGGCAAAAGTTTTGTAAGCTCTGGTAAGTAGTGTGAGATTGCCAGAGCAGAAGCTACGTAGGATTAGGTTTACAACTCTTGAAGCCTTCTTGGCTATATTGTTGCAGTGGGCTTTGGCACTTAAATCTTTTGTTATTAGTATACCAAGGTCTTTAACCGAGTGGGGATTATCTGTGATAATTTGATTATTCAGTTCGTATTTGGAGTTCAGATTCTTCTTCCCAATGTGTAGGACAGAGCATTTGCTAGTTGAGATTTGGAGTTGCCATGTGTTAGACCACTCAGAAACAGCGTCAAAGTCTTTTTGGAGAGTAGTTGTGTTATCGGTGGTGTTGAAGAGTTTTACATAGTCGGCGAAGAGGACACAGTTGCTTGTGATGTAATCGCAAAGGTCATTGATGTAGAGCAGTGTTTTTCAACCAGTATGCCGTGGCACACTAGTGTGCCGTGAGACATGGTCAGGTGTGCCGCGAAGAAGGAAGCTCAGGTTCCAGTCTCGCAACTTTTTGCTGAGAGAGAAAGAGAGAGAAAGAAAGCAAGAGAGAGAGAAAGAGAGAAAGCAAGAGAGAGAAAGAAAAGAGAAAGAGAACACAAGAGTGAGAGAGAGAGAAAGCAAGAGAGAGAGAGAGAGAAAAGGAGAGGAAGGGAGAGAGAGAGAGAGAAATGAGCAAAAAGGGGAGAAAAAAAAAGAAACGAGAAAATGATTGAGACAGAGAATGAGAGGAAAGAGAGATAAACAAAAGAGAGAGAGAAGTGACTCTTGATTTAAAGCATATGATAAAAAGCACCCAAAGAATAAGAGAGAAAACCCCCCCAGCCCTCACCTGTTTTTGGAAATGGTTCAAGAGTGTGTATATATATACACACACACACAAGGGGGGGAGGAGACAGGGATGGAAAAAGAGAGGAGAGTGTCTTAGGGTGTTATTTTGGTTGGCGGTGTGCCCCAGGATTTTGTAAATGTAAAAAATGTGCCGCGGCTCAAAAAAGGTTGAAAATCACTGATGTAGAGAATGAAGAGAGTTGGTCCCAGTACACTACCTTGGGGAAACACCGCTTTTAACTGGGACGGGGGTGGATATGGTGCTTCCTATTTTGACCACTTGTTGTCTGTTTGACAGGAATGCTGTAATCCAGCTATGGAGGGATCCATCTAGATGAGTTGTCCATATATTTTTGCAGTGGAGGAGTTGCAGGTTGCAGGATAGTTTTTTTCTGAAACCAAATTGTTTGTTAGAGAGCAAATTATTAGTTTCTAGATGGAGAGTAATTGATTTGTTTATAATTGATTCCATGACTTTGCATGGGACGCAGCATAGTGAAATTGGTCTGTAGTTATCTACAAGAGAAGGGTCTCCTTTTTTGAAGATGGGGATGGCCATTGCTTTCAACCATAGCTTAGAAAGTGTGCTGGTTCTGAAGGATTTTTCAAAAATTATGCTTGGTGGTTCAGCTGTGGCAGAAGAGAGCTTTTTTAGGAAGTAAGCACATAGACCATCTGGTCTGACTGATAGAGAAGGTTTAAGGTCACGTAATGCTTTTTCAACTCGGTCTTCAGTGAAGTCTACTTGGGTTAAATCGTTGAGGGAGTTTGAGGTGCGATTGATGAAATTGGGGAATGAGCCATTGCTGTTAACAAAGACAGAGCCAAAGAAAGAGTTGAGGAGGTTGACTTTGGATGAATCATCATGGTATTCTTTATTGTTGGGTCCTTTGAGAGGTGGGATAGGTCTAGAGTCTTTGAGTTTATTGTTGACAAAGTTGTAGAAAGCTCTATGAGATTTGGTGCGTAGGAGGTTTTCCTCTTGTTTGCTGTAGTAGTTAAGGCATTCTGTTTTTATTTGATTGCAAATGCTTTTATATCGGCTTTTTTGTTTTTCCTCCAGAGAGATTTTTTTCTTGTTTGTAATTTTCTTATTGAGATGGGGAGGTTATTTTTTTTGTTTATGGTACATGTTAGAGGTACATGAAGTCTGATGATAATTTTCATTTCAAGTAGGAATGTGTTGTAGAGGTCATCAGTAGTGTAGCATTCAGAGAATAGAGTTTTCCAGTTTAATGTTGAGAGGTGTGCTTCAATGAGTTCGCAGTTCGCTTTTTTGAAATTGAATTTTGGTGTTGTATTATTTGGGTGGATCATAGTGTGGCTTAAGTTTAGACTGAGGTTTATCATGCTGTGGTCACTGTTGGAAAATGGTTCTGTTATTTGTAAGCCATATATTGTACTTTTGCTGTTGCAGAAGATGAGATCCAGACAGTTATCAAGTCTGGTATTGTTAGTTACTAGTAACTAGTTACTAGTTACTATTATATATAGTAGAATGGATGGTTTCCGTGCTGCATTCATTTTAGGACTAGTTGATGTGTGGTAGGTTGAGGTCTCCGAGGAAGATAATGGGGTATGGGCAGTTGGTTGCCCACGTTAGTAATGTGGATAATTTGTTAGCATGTTCGATGTCGTAGTTCGGGGCTCTGTAGCAGAGTAAGAAGCGAATTGTGGTATTTAGGGATAAATCACAGACAATAGTTTCAGGTACCAATAAATCCTGTGCAACTTTGAGGATTTTTAGGTTCAGCGATTTTTTGTAGAATATAGCTACTCCGCCTCCTCTGCGGGATTCACGGTCTGAGCGGAAAACATGGTAGTTTTTTGATGTGATAATGGAGTCTGGGTAGGAAGCATTTAGCCATGTTTCGCATATAAAAATTATATCAAAGTTGGAGGTGTCAAGTAGAAGGAGGAATTCAGATATCTTGTTGACTAAACTTCTAGCATTTAATAGTTTACATTTGAGATTGGTCTTGTGTTGGGGATTGGTTTTGGGGTGGTTAGAGGAAGTAAGGGGCACGCTTTCCTATTCTTGGTTTGAGGTGGTAGGGTTGTCCATTTGTTGTTGTGGGATAATGGTCTGGCAGGTGTCAGTTTGATGTTGTGAGATGGTAGGTTGAAAGTTAGACCGGAAGATGTGGGGAGAATTATGGGTTTTGGGTTTGATGCTTTCTGTGCGGTAATCTATGTAAAGGTTTGTTCTCCAATGCACTTGCAAGGAGAGTCCAAGATGGGTAATTCTACAGTCTGATTGGTCGGGACTAAGTTTAATTTAAATATTAGGCTGGCACCGCCCCCTTAGCCCTCCAGTCTAAAAAACTCAGTCGCAGTGAAGGGACTTTGAGTTTGTTCTTCTTATGTTTTATTGTTCATTTTATTAATAAATTTGTTACTAACGTTTTTATTTCTTTTCTCCTTTTCTCTCTTTCTCTTTTAGGTGCAGCAGGGGGGAAGGATTTCCTCGGGCAGCCAGGGTTCAAACCTCCAGTGGGTTTCACCCTGTCAGCTGCTGCTCCTCTGGTCTTGTCCCCACATTATTGGAAGCCCTTGTGGGACACAGAGCGAGCTCCCGGGCTGTCTACCTCCGTGGTAGCGCCCGGCAGCCGAGGGGTGACTGACGCCTCGGGGGGGTCCGCCCCTCCCGTGGTGGATATGTCACAGGGCCACCTGTCCAGTCCGGGCTGGATGCGCCCCCCCCACTCCGCTACCTCCATAAGAGAGCCGACAATCAGCTGAGCGCCTCCGCGGCGCGGAAACAGCGATCGCCGTCGGCAGCGGTTTAAAGGAGACATGTCAGGCGCCGGGCTTGGAAGAGGGCCTCTGGAAACACAGTCAGGGGGCGGGAAAGCTTGGCTTCCTGCCCGTTTCCATGACAACAGCCCGGCGGCCTTTTTTTTTTGGGAGGCAGGGCTATACCGGGCGATTCAGGAGCGCCCATATGTATCCATGGTTGCCGAGGCAATGGCCCGGCGGCCATTTTTTCTGCATAAAGAGGCTATTTGCATAAGGAGCCTCCCTCAGGCAGGGAATAGGAGTGCTGAGCGTTCCTTCTGCCTAACAACGAGCATGCGCAGTGAGAAGCTTCTTCGTGAGGGGTTTTTTTCTCCCTAACGGTCGTTGATGTGGCGTTGCTGCTTCAGCTGATTACTCTCCTTTTCGTGAGTTACTGACCATGGCAGATCAATCAGCCCAGCCAGGGGAGGAGGCCACTGTCACCAGGCCCAGCACCCCCAAGGACAGGGCCCAGAAGCCCAAATCTTCTCAGGGGGCCTCTCTCAGAGAGGCTGAAAAATGCATAAAAGCACTTGAGAGGCAGTTGGAGGCCTCTCAGAGGTCAGTGGGTCCTGCATCTTCTTCTGCTCCACCTACCCATGCCATCCCTCCGCCAGCCTCCCCCATGTTCACACCAGGGGTTGTAGGCTCGGCCTCTGAGAGGGATTGGTCTCCTGAGAGGGTCCTCCAACCAACTGCTCCAGCTAGACCAGAGGCCTTAGTTTTTGGGAGACAGACCACCTGGCCCAGCACTTCGATGGCGCCTCAGGTTGCTGCTCCTCATCCTTTTGGGCAGTCCCCTGCAGCTACGTTCACTCCAACGGCTGCGGGGTTGCGCAATGCTCAGGACGCTTGGCAGAGCATGCCACAGGCTCTGCAGGACCTTATCTCTAGCGCATACACCCAAGGGATGGCTAATGCGGTGCAACAGCAACAGCAGCTGCCAGCAATTCCGGTGCCACCCAGGTATAGGGATCCCTGGATGGCTCCTGCCTCTCAATCGATCATGGAGTCCAGAGAGGAGGATACCTTCTCCAGAGATGAGTTTAGTGAGGCGGAGGATGAGCTGTCCAGCAATGACCAGCCACCGGAGCAACCGATATACACTGGCTTGTTTAAGTCATCCCTCTTCAAGGTCTTGCTGAACAAGGCAAAGGCGACCATTGACCAGGCTGGGGAAGGCGGTCAGGGTGCTCCTTCAGCGCCGGGTCAGCCCACGGGAGGCCTGTTTGTCTTCTCCAAACAGGAGACTGTTAATGTGCCATCCTCCCACTTATTCCTGGAGACGGTCCAGCGCCCATGGGAGAGCCCTGCGACAGCCCAGGGCCCATCTAACCTGGACAAACGCTTCTATACCTTCAACCAGGCTATGGAGGATCTTCTGGAGCTGCCTACGGTGGACAAGCCGGTGACCAGCTTGGTTTCAAATGCCCTTGTCCCTTCAGAGTCTCAGGAGGGATTACAGGCTGAGGACAAGAGAGCGGATAATGTCGTTCGTATAGCTCATCAGATGGCGGCTTGGGCCGTAAGGGCTGCATCGGCGGCCTCATTTTTTAATAGAGCTACGATACTCTGGATACAAGAGCTTCAGTCCAGAGTTGACCCACACGATGGGAGACTTCGCCAGGACCTGAACAAGCTGTTGGCGGCCACGGAATTCTCCGCGGATGCCACAGTCAATGCGGCTAAGTTCGCCTCTAGAGCAATGGCGTCGTCGGTGGCTTCCCGAAGGCTCATTTGGTTGTGGAATTGGCAGGCCGATGTAAAATCCAAGTGGGCCCTTGCCTCTTCACCTTTCAAGGGCAAGAAACTCTTCGGGGAGGTCCTGGACGATGTGCTAGTGGAAGATAAGGATAAGAAAAAGGTTATGCCTAGATCCAGCAGGAAGCAGGAGAGACGCTTTAATCCTTATCAGAGGAGACAGCCCTTTCGTTCAGATTCATCCTCGACCAATAATCAGATGTCAAGGCCCTACTTCCAGGGATCCTTTGGCCAGGGTTCCTTTCGATCAGATAGGGCCTCTCAGTCTGATCGCAACAGGTCCTTTCAAGGCCGCCGCCCCTTTAGAGGTTCCAACAGGGGCTTCAGAAAGACCAAGTGACTTTCCAGTGGTTTTCCCCTTGGGCGGCAAGCTAATACATTTCTCGGACATCTGGATAAACACCTCCTCGGACCCCTGGGCGGATACCACGGTATCAGAAGGACTGAGGATCGAGTTTCTTCGCCCTCCACCTTGCCGGTTTCTTCCTTGTCGTACTCCCTTGGACATTCGCAGGAAGAGGCTTCTGTACCAAGAGGTGTCACACCTTTTGGAGATAGGGGCCATCGAGGAGGTCCCTCTACCCCAACAGGGTATGGGGTTCTACTCAGCAATCTTCCTGGTCCCGAAGTCCTCAGGAGGGGTACGTCTCATACTGAACCTTCGGAGATTTAACCTTTATGTCAAGTACTGGAGGTTCAAAATGCATTCTCTCAAGTCTATTCTGGCAGCCATCAGGCAGGGGGACTATATGACATCCATAGACGTAAAGGAGGCCTACCTCCATATCCCCATTTTTCCACCTCACCGACAGTATCTGCGCTTCAGTCTGGATGGGGCCCATTTCCAGTACCGGGCCATGCCGTTCGGGCTTTCATCAGCCCCAAGATCATTCATGAAGCTGCTAGACGTCCTCACGGCCAGTCTCAGACATCAATCGGTGCGCCTGATGACCTACCTGGACGACATCGTGATTCTGTCCAGGACAAGAGACCTTGCATATCAGGACTTACATCTAACGATCCAGACGCTTCAAGATCATGGCTTTTCGGTCAATTTCGACAAAAGCCACTTGACTCCCACGACCCGTCTTGCTCACCTGGGGACCATCATAGATTCCAGGAGGGGCCTCGTCTTCCTGTCCCAGGAGAGACAGTCCACCATCAGGGAGCTCGTTCGGGACTTGGCATCTCAACAATTCCCCAGACTCTCATTCCTATCCAAACTGCTCGGTACGCTGGTTTCATGTATCGATATCACTCCATGGGCCAGGTATCACTTACATCCTCTCCAGTGGTTCCTCCTGCCATTTCAGAGGAGGAAGTCCAGCCACTCGCACCAACAGGTGCATCTCGACGCAGGGGTACGGAGATCCTTACAGTGGTGGGTGTCCCCAGCACTGGGAAAGGGTTCCCTATTTCTGGAACGTTACCTTCTTACAATGACGACAGACGCCAGCTTGACTGGGTGGGGAGCTCATCTTTCCTCACACATGGCCTACGGCCTATGGGAACCGTCGGACTTGTGCGATGTCAACATCAACTTTCTGGAGTTGAAGGTGGTCTCCTTGGCCCTCCTCAGTTTCGCGACCTTAGTGAGGGGCCATCATGTCCTTGTACGGACCGACAATGTCTCCACCCGGTCTCACATCAACAGACAGGGGGGGACGCGCTCTCGAAGACTGATGAGGGAGTCGGAGTCCCTGCTCAGGTGGGCGGAGGCCAATCTGGCTTCCCTGTCGGCGGAGCACATCTCGGGAGTAGAGAATGTGTGCGCGGACTGGCTGAGCCGGGAGACCTTGGACCCAGGGGAGTGGCAGCTGGATCCCGCAGTGTTTCTGGACATTGTTCAGAGGTTTGGGAGGCCAGTTTTGGACCTGTTTGCTACTCAGGGCAACTCTCAGCTCCCACGTTTCTTCTCCCGCTTCCCGACCCCGGGTGCAGAAGGCGTGAACGCTCTTCGACTTCAGTGGCCACCAGGACTTCTGTACGCGTTTCCACCGATCTCCATCATTCCCAAGGTAATGCGGAAGATTCTGGAGCAAAGGGCAGAGGTGCTGTTGCTGGCCCCTTACTGGCCTTGCCGCATTTGGTTTGCGGATTTGATGCAACTGTCAGTGTCGCCCCACTGGAGAATCCCGGACCACCGGATCTCCCTCTCCCAGGGCTTGATATCACATCCAGAGCCTCAGTGGTGGCAGCTGACCGTGTGGCGATTGAGCGGGAACATCTAAAACGCCAAAATGTGCCAGACACAGTCATCGATACGATTCAGGCTGCTCGCAGGCCTTCGACAAGAAGAATTTACCAAGCGACCTGGGCTTCCTTTTGCAAGTTCTGTGAGGAAAGGGAGGTGGATCCACAAAGGGCCTCCCCTCTCATGGTCTTAAGTTTTCTGCAGGCAGGCTTGGAAAAAGGACTCGCACCAAACACGTTGCGCCGTCATGTGGCCGCTTTATCCACGATAATAGGAGGAGACAGTTACCGCTCCCTCACCAGACATCCTTGGATCAGGGACTTTCTAAAAGGGGCCGCCAACATCAGGCCACCACCGATACATCGGTTCCCTTCCTGGGATTTGTCTTTGGTGTTACACGCTTTAACTGGTCCTCCATTCGAACCGTTTCGCCATATTCCACTCCGAATGTTGACTCTCAAGACTGCTTTCTTGGTAGCGATGACGTCGGCCAGGAGGGTCTCTGAGATTGCTGCTTTCTCCACCAGGGAAGACCTGTGCAGGTTTCACCCGGATAGAGTGGTCTTAAGACTTGATCCAGCATTTCTCCCAAAAATCAACTCCACCTTTCACAGGGCACAGGAAATAGTCCTACCGGATTTCTGTGCCCATGGGACTCATCCTTCAGAGCTGCGGTGGCACAAGCTCGATGTGAGACGAGCCTTAAAAATTTATATCCGCAGGACTCAGGAATTCAGGGTGTCAGAGGCTTTGTTTGTGTCCTTTGCAACTAGATCGTTGGGCACCAAAGTCTCTTCTCAGACCATTAGCCGCTGGTTGCGTGAGTGCATTGCAGAGGCTTACAAGACTAAGGGTTCTCATGTACCACAAGGACTTACTGGACATTCTACACGCAGTACGGCCACTACAGCGGCCTGGAGAACTCAGGCTTCGTTAGAGGACATTTGTAGGGCAGCCACTTGGGCGGCTCCGTCCACATTCGTCAGACATTATTGGATTGACTCCTTTGCTTCCGCGGAGGCAGCTTTTGGGAGGAGGGTATTGCAGCAGGTGTGTTCATTTTCAGAGCCCCCGGTCCAGCCTTCTCCCTCCCTTGGTTAATATCTTGGGTATATCCCATCTTGGACTCTCCTTGCAAGTGCATTGGAGAAGGACCGTTGAACTTACCTGAACGGTCTTCTCGATGCACTGCAAGGAGAGTCCAAACCCGCCCGAATTCGGGATCGGGGCTCCTGTTGGAGGGTTGTGTGTGTTTTTATCTTTACTAGTTACCTTGAATGTTTCAATAAATTTTGTTAGCTTTACTGCTCCTTCGTTTCTTTTAGACTGGAGGGCTAAGGGGGCGGTGCCAGCCTAATATTTAAATTAAACTCAGTCCCAACCAATCAGACTGTAGAATTACCCATCTTGGACTCTCCTTGCAGTGCATCGAGAAGACCGTTCAGGTAAGTTCAACGGTCCTTTCACCAAGTTCATAGCATCTCTTGAGTTCTGCCCGTAGTTCGCGAGAGCGAATACGTTGGAGGAGAGAAAGATTTGGTCTGGATCTGAGTTTGTTGAAGGACTTGTTATTTCTGGCAATGTGGTTAATGGTCTCCCCACATCCACCCACCCATTTCTACCATAGGAGGGCATCCAAGGCGGGGGAGCTGCTTTGTGCACCGGGGCTGTGTGCTGTATTTTGGGCTTGGAGGCGACACACCTCTCCCCCTCATTGTGCCCATTGCCCAGGGCAGCCCGTGGCCGCCTGTCTCCTTTTATTTCTTACGGAAAAGATGCGTCTGCAGCGTCTGAGCCTTTTCCGTAAGAAATAAAAGAAGACAGGTGACCGCGGGCTGCTTTGGCGGAAGACAGGAGGGTGGGGCCAGAAGTGTTGGGGTTTGGGTTCGACGAACTTACCCGAACTCCATCGCCAGGTTCTTCCGAACCCGCCGAACCCAAACTTCGTTGGGTTTGCCCAACACTAATAACCAGCACTGCAGAAGATAGGCTTATGATACAGAAGCATCTTGACAGAATTGAACATTGGGTACTATCTAACAAAATGAAATCTGATAGTGAAAAAAGTAAGATTCTACATTTAGGTAAGAAAAACAAAATGCATAGGTGGAGTATATGTAGTACCTTTGTCAATAGTAACTATGAGATGAATCTTAGAGTCCTAGTGGACAATCATTTAAATATGAGCTAGTAGTGTGTTGCAGCTGCCAAAAAAGCCAACAAAGTTCTAGGCTGCATAAACAGAGGGATAGAATCTAGATCACATGCTGTATTAATACCACTTTATAGGGCCTTAGTAAGGCTACCCTTCAAATACTGCATCCAGTTTTGGTCACCACAATGTAAAAAAGATGTTGAGATTCCAGAAAGAGCAGAGAAGCAGCAACAAAGATGATTGGGGGACTGGAGGCTAAAACATACAAATGTTTGCTAGAACTGTGTATGTCTGATGAAAAGGACTAGGGGCAAGCATGGGCTGCTTCCCAGGTGGGGGGCAGGATGCTATGGGGGTAGTAAAAATGGAGTTGTGCGCACAGCTCTAGCACCAGCAGCCGTGCACATGCGCAATCAGCGTGATTCTGGTGAAAATTGCTGGTTTTATCTTCTGCGCCGAAATGTCATTCGCGTGAGGATCCTCACACAAGATTTTGGTTGCTTTGCATGCACAGCAACTAAATCTCATTATGGTGCCTAGAGCAGCAGACCCCCAGCCAGCAGCAAGAACGGTTGTGGTGCCACTGAGCTCCGGCCGCCCGGCCTGCTCCCCGCACCACAGAAGAAGGCGAAGGAGCAAGCAAGTGGCGGTGGCCTCTTCCCAAAGAGGGGAAAAAGAGACCGAGCGATGGGGACACAGAAGGCAACCAAAAGGGGCGGGGACAGTGGAACGAGTGACTGGGACACGCAGGGGAAACCTTTGCATTGGGGGGTGGCCGGAGGTCTTTTACCTGTGCAGGTGGGGGGTTGGGAGGGAGAAGAAGGCTCTTCTGCTCCCCTCTTGCCCTCTGAACAACAGCAGCAGCCATTTTTTCACCAATTTTTTGCTTTTTATTTGCTTCTACACATGCCTGAAAGCACAAAAAATGCCAAAAATTGGCAAAATCTTGCATGTGCATCCTCACGTGAGATTTGGCTTCTGCACGTGCCCAGAAGCTGAATCTCCCGCTGGGAGCACATGCATACATGCGCTCTCGGCACATTTCAGTAGCACTCCCAAGTGTGGCCCTTCAGTTATTAGGGGTGACATGATAGAGGTGTTCTGATATCAGGGGTTTCCACAAAGAAGAGGGAGTCAAGCTATTTTCCAAAGCACCTGAGGGTAGAACAAGAAGCAATGGGTGGAAACTTAATCAAGGAGAAAATTAAGGAGAAATTTCTTGACAGTTAGAACAATTAATCAGTTGAACAATTTGCTTCCAGAAGTTGTAAATGCTCCAACACATTGAACAACCATTTATCTGAAGTAGTGTAGACTTTCCTGCCTAAATAGGGAGTTGAAGTAGAAGACTTTCAAGGTCCTTTCCAACTCAGTTTTTCTTTATAGTGGGTGAAGCTAACCTCCAAGAATGGGATGACACCATCCCTTCAGTCAATTAGAACTGAGTCTGACGAATTGTATATCTTCCTACTCCTACCTCAGTTCTCCCTCTTTGACTCAGTCCTTGGCCTAAACAGGATGCGTAAAATTCTCACTCCCATTCTTTGAGGATTATTCCACCACTCATTAACTACTGTGAGATTTTTTCCAGCTGGCTGGCTTGTCATCGCTGTTGTTGTTTTGAGGACAGTGGAAGCTTTGTTTCTCTCTCTCTCTCTCTTAAATAAATTTTATTAATTTTTTAATAATAACAGATACAAACTACATAAAATAGAGTGTCCAGTGATGCATGCTTCCACCACCCAACATCATTCAGTCAGACTCCTCCACCAAAATGAGACTGTACCTTTTTTACATCATTTTAAACCAAGGACATTATAATATTTACAACTTATAGAGTGATTCCAGTTTATTCTTTATACCTTGGTCTCGAATTCTACTAACCATATAACCTCTAACCCTGTCCCATCATCCCACCAGTTCTTTCACTTTATTTTCATTAATTATATTCATTTTATATCCATAATTTCAAACTGAATGTGTTCTACCATGTACCAGTACCACTTTTGTATTGTCCATTTTGTTGCATCCTTCCAACCTAAAACTATTACCGCTTGGGCACTTTCTATAGCTGCTACTTTAATTTCTCGGAATTCACCCATATCACTCCTTATTACTAATACTGCCATCTCCTTTGTAATCACCCGTTTTATATTTAACATTCTATTAATTTCCTTTGCACCTCTTTCCAGAATTTCTGCACTCCCAAACACTCCCAAAACATGTGCATAAACACCCATCTCTCCTGACACCCATACAAACAGACACCCTTAACATTCCAATAAATATATGCAAGTTGTGCAGGTGTATGATTATGTAAAATTTTTCTCCTCATTTCTCTAACCCTTGTATTCTTAATTTTCCTTATATTCTCCACTATATTCTTCATCTCTTGTATGTCTATTTGCAATTCACTTTGCCACTGTCCAGTTAGTCCCTGGATCACACACCCATCTGCCTGTGTTAACATCCTGTATATATTACCTGATTGTGCCTTTGTAATACTGCTTTTTTCTCTTAAAAATTTCTATCTCTTATTCTGTCTCTTCCCTTAGTAGTGCTTCTTTATTTTCTCTTTCATTCAAATATGTGCATATTGCATTTATTTGCAACCATCTCTGCTGACCCAACCACCATTCTATTCGGTTTCTGCTAACCCTTTCATTGTTCTCATATGGCTGTTCTATCCGATTAATCACCCTGCCCTTCAACTCACCTATTACCTTGTTTAGGTTTGTTTCATTGTTTCTATTTATGGCATACAATGTTGACAGCTTTGATTTATTTAATCCTAATTTCCCCTGCCACAACGTTTTCAAAATTTCTAAAGTCCCTTTCAAAGGGCCTAATAATTTATCTAAATCACTTTTATTCCACCTTTTAAATATTAATTATTCCTTATCCCACTAATCTCTTTTTCCAACTTAACCCATTTATTTTGATACTTGCAGCTCCATTAGTCTTCCAATTTGGAACGCATCTCTAAGCTATGCCTTCCCTTTCCTCCATGTTTCTCATTTCCTATTAGCCAATTTTTCCTTATGCTTGGCCTTTTATCTTCTTCTACCCAATAATTTTTTTATTTAATATTTTTATTGATTTTTTCAAATATAAACACACACATGACATAAAACAGGTGCTTTTTGATTAGTGCCCACCACCAGACAAACATTTACACCCCACCACCGAATCGGGGGTGTTTCTTGTATAAACTATTTTAACTCAAGAGCAAAGTATCTATTTACATATTAAAAGGGATTCAATTTGTTTCTTGTAGCTTGGTCTCGGATTCTACTCGCCATATATTGTCTTACCTTGTCCCATCGTCCCATGAGTTGTTCATCCTTTTATCCATAATCCCAAATTGAATGTGATCCATCATGTACCAGTACCAATTTTGCATTGTCCATTTTGTCGCATCCTTCCAACCCAATACTATTATCGCCTGAGCGCTTTCTATCACTGCTTGTTTTATTTCTCTAAATTCTCCCATTGCATTGCTTTTAACCAATACTACCATTTCCTTTGTAATCATCCATCATGTATTTAACATCATATTAATATCCTCTTGCACTTTTTGCCAAAAGTTCTGCACTACTGGGCATTCCCAAAGCTCCTTTAAACACTCTTTTATCTTGGCACCCATTCCAACAAATACCCTTAACATTCTACTGAAAATATGCAAGTTGAAGGGGTGTGTAATACCACTTATGTAATATTTTCCTTCTCATTTCCCTAACCCTTGTATTCTTAGTTTTCCTTATATTCTTCACTATATTTTTCATCTCTTGCACCTCTACTTGTATTTCACTTTGCCACCATTTAATCAATCCTTGGATCACATCCCCGTCTGCACTTCCACCTTATATACATTACTTGCTTGCGCCTTAGTACCGTCACTTTTTTCTCTTATCATTTTCTCTATCTCCTCCCTAAATAGTGCTTCTTTATTCTCCCTTTCATTCAGATATTTACATATTGCATTTATTTGTAGCCATCTTCCCTTACCCAACCTCCATTCTATATGATTTCTACTTGGCCTCCCACCCTTCTTATATAACTGTTCTATCTTAATTATCCCTCTTCCCTTCAACTCTCCTATAACCCTATTTAGATTTGTTTCGTTATCTCTATTTATTACATATAACGATGACAGTTTTGATTTATATAATCCTATTTTCCCCTGCCATTTTTTCCAAATTTCCATAGTCCCTTTCATGGGACCTATTAATTTATCTAAATTGCTCCTATTCCAACTTATAAAAATTAATTCTCTATTCTTCATCCCATTTATCTCTTTTTCCAATTTCATCCATTTATTTTCAAATAATTGCAACTCCATAAATCTTTCAATTTGAAATGCTTCCCTATACAACTCCAAACAAGGAATTCCTCATCCACCCTCTTTTTCATTCACTATTAACCACTTTTTCCTTATTCTCGGTCTCTTTTCTTCTTCTACCCAATAATTAACTTTTTTATCCCACTCCATAAAAACTTTGATGCTAATAAACCCTGTGGCAATACCTGAAACAGATACATCATTTTGGGAACTATCATCATTTTTAATGCTCTTATTTTAGCCATTCTCCTTAGCTTTTTCTCTTTCTAGCTCCTCATCTGTTTCAACATTTTCCTCCATATTTGTCTCTAATTTTACCTCCTCGATTTTCGCTGAGTTTCTGAATAACCAAATTCCTAAATATTTAATTTGCTTTAATCTTAACTTCAACCCTGATTCTTTCCTAATTTCTATATGCTCTCTCGGACCTGTATTTAAACACATAATCTCTGATTTTTCCATATTGGCCGACAACCCCGATTCCTATTTAAAATCTTGCAAAATATTTCTTAGACCTTTAATCATCTCCATCGGGGTCTGGGTCAGTATAATTGCATCATCTGCAAATAGGTTTAATTAATCTTGTCTTATCTTATTAGCTAATGTCTCTATTGCTATTACAAATAACATTGGAGATAAAGGGCATCCCTGCTTGGTGCCATTTTGTATTTTAATTCTCTGCATTCTTTGTCCATTCACCTTTATATACGCTTCATTCCCTTTATAAATCTCTTTTATAATTCCACAAAATTTGCCCCCCATATTTAATTCATTACATAATTTGTATAAATAGCTATGGTTAACTTTATCAAAAGCTTTATAAACATCTAATTTCAAAATTCCCAATTTCCTTTTAGTAACAGTAGCATGGTGCATCACATTTATTACATTTCTAATTGGTTCACTTATTTTCCTACCCTTCACAAACCCATATTAATCCTCTTCAATTATTTTTGGTAGAATATTTTTGAGTCTATTTGCCAGTATCTTCATAAATATTTTATAATCTTGATTTGCCAAATTAATAGGATGGTAGGACCCAGACTCTCTTAAATCTCGATCAGTCTTCAGAATGGTAACAATCTCTGAAGTCTTCCATGTCTGCGGGATATCATGAGTTAACAATATATTATTAAACAGTTTCCCCAACTGTGGCAACAATTCATTCATATAGGTTTTATAAAATTCTCCTGTGAACCCATCCAGGCCTGGTGCTTTGGCTTGTTTTAACCCTTTAATTACTCTAACAATGTCATCTTATCTGATTTCTGCATTCAATATTTGTTTATCTTCTTCACTTACTATTTTCCCAACATTAAGGACTCCTATATTTACCTGCTTCACTTTATACAAATCCTCATAATATTTTCTCATGATCTTCTATAGCTGCTCTTTACCATATCTAACCTCTCCACTAGGGTCTCTCAATGCTACCTCCCTTCTCTATCTTTCTGAACTCCAACCTCCTCAAATAGAACCCAATGATAAATAAGAATCGCCGTACCTCTACTATTTTGCATTCCTCGAGATTCATATACCCATTTCCAATTTCTATCATTTACCAATTTATCCCTTCCTCCCCATCTTTTATGTGTTTCTGTCAAAATCATAATATCCACCTTGTTTTGCATAGCCATCCTCAGTATCCTGTAACGTTTCAAATCCGATCCCAAACCATTCACATTTAAAACCATTATTGTACACTCATTCAAAATATACAAGGATAACCCTTTTCCCCTCTTGTTTTGCTCTTGATTTACTTATTTTTCCCTTCCTCACCCCAATCACCCCCCCAAAGTGCCTCCCCCCCATGCTCCCCCTGCCAAGAAGGGAGAGGACTAGAAAAATCCTTGTCCAATCATGAGGTACTTCTACTGATTACGTTCCTACGCTGCTGAGCTCCACTTGCAACCGCTTTTTAATATATTTAGAGAAAAAAATCCCCTCCCACCCTCCTTTATTTAACCATTGAATAATACCTTCTTTTACTTTTTCCCATCTCCTCCCAACAAGAATAAAAATTAACAATAGTTTCCGGAGCCATCTCCAGAGGGGGGCAGCAGAGTCAGTTTCAACTCTTCACTTCTTTGCTTTCCTCTCACGCTGGGCTCTTGTTCTTCTCTGCTCCCTTCTAATGGCCTCCACCTGCCCCGTCAACTCCTTCAGCTGCTCCTCCCTTTGCCTTTCCTCCTCGTCTGGGGTACTGCAACTGCTGAAATAATCTTCTCCTGCTCCTTGTGGCTCTCCAACTGCTCCGCTTTCTCCAAATTCAATATCCAGTTGCTTCAATAGTTCCTTTCCCTCCTCCAATGATCTTGCTCTAAACATCTTATTTTCCTGGAACACCAAATTGCAGCTGGAAAACCCCAGATAAACTTTTTTCCACTTTGATATAGACAGCTTGAAATTGGGCGTAAAGCAGCTCTCGCTCTCAAAGTTTCCCAGAAGAGATCTCTAAGAACTCTTATCTCATTTCTATCTTGATTAAAGCCGGCACAACTTTTCAAATACTTATAGATCATTTCAGCTTTCTTCTCACTGGCCAAGGCCATAACAATGTCTGTTTGCCTCTCCCGGTTTCTACGTGGAACGCCCCAATGAACATGCTCCATGTCATCAAAAACAACTTGAGTGCCCTGCGCTTTCATCCAACCAAAAAGTGCTTCAGCTAATTTCAAGCATGGAGCAAAATCTGGTTTAAAACCATGCAGACATAAATTTCTTCTCTGACGATCCTCCAAATTGGCAAGCCTATAATTATATTGCTTACAAACCTCAGCTTGGCTTTTAACTTGTTGCTCTAAGTTCTAAGTTTTCAGCTGACTCATCTGCTCCCTTTTTAACTATTTTAATATCTAGGGAAAGATTTTCCAATACACTTTTGACTTGCTGGAATCTTTGTTCAAAGCCGCCAACAATCTGAAGTAATTTACCCACTTTCGTTTCAATTTTCCCGAGGCTAGGGTCAGCCCCTTCAGCCATTTTATTAAGATTTATTGTACTCACTTCGTGATAGCGAAAGAAAATCCGTCTTCCCTTAAAACTGCAAATCTTAGATTTTTCTATAATTGCTCTATGGCTCTGCTTATCTTCAAGCGAAATTTATGATGTTTTGAGGGAGATTTTCCACTTTTTTCAATTTTTCATATGTTGGCTAGCGTCTCTATTGCCATTACAAATAACATTGGACATAGTGGGCAGCCCTGCTTAATCCCATTTTAAATTTTAAAGATATGCATTCTTTGTCCATTCATTCTTATTTCTGCTGCATTCTCACTATATATTCCTTTTATAATCTCACAAAATGTATCTCTCATGTTTAACTATGGTTAACCTTAACAAAGGTTTTATACACATCTAATTTCAAAATTCCCAATTTCCTCTTAGTAACAGCAGCATTGTGTATCACATTGACAGCAGTTCTTATTGGTGCACTTATCTTCCTTCCCTTTACAAACCCATATTGATCTTTCTCAATGATTTTTGGCAAAATATTCTCAATTCTCTTTGCCAGTATCTTCATAAATATTTTATATTTTATATTTTATGATTTGCCAAACTGATGGGATGATAGGAATCAGGATCCCTTAAATCCTAGTCCTTTTTCAGGATAATGACAATCTCTTATATCCTCCATGTCTATGGGATATTATAAGTTTTAAATATATCATTAAACAGTTTCCTCAAATACGGTATCAGTTCATCCATATAAGTCTTATAAAATTCTTCTATATACTCATCAGGGCCTGATACTTTGGTTGTTTTCAACCCTTTAATTAATCTGACTATTTCATCTTGTGTAATTTCTGCATTTAACATTTGTCTATCTTCCTTAGTTACTTTTTCCCCAATGTTAATGACTCCCAAATTCACCTGTTCTTCTTTATACAGATCTTCATAATGGTTTCTCATTATTTTCCTCCAACTGATCTTTACCATATCTTACCTCACCAATAGAGTCTCTTAATGTTAATATACAAGATTTTTCTTTTCTCTTCTTTAAATATCTTACCATTTGTTTCATTGATTTGTCCCATCCCATAATCCTTCATCTCCTTGCCATTGTAACATTGTAACTCATTGCCATTGTAACATTGTTCCATTGTAACTCATCAGACAGTTTCAATTGTTTCTTTTTAAATTTCAATAAAGTGTTCCATTCCCTTTGTTCCATCCCCTTCTTTTCGTGGCTCTCAATTGCTCTTGTATCAAATATATTTCCCTTATCTTAGTCTCAGTTTCTCTCCCTCATCTCTTCCTTATATCCATATTTATACATTGCCCCATCATAAATGCCTTACTTGCATCCCATACAATTGATTGCTGTATCTCCCCTACATCATTTATTCTAAAATATTCACATAATTATGTTAGCAATTTAAGTTTATCTTGTTCATTTGAGGTTACAACCATATTATATCTCCAGATTCTTTGATTACGCATGCGTCGCTGAGGGTTTTAGAGGCAACCACAGGAGGGCCCCCTGAAAAGATTTTGAAAAGTTGATAGAAAACGCGAAAAACTCCCTCAAACTCCTTGAAAACTGGATAGAAAGAAAGAGAAATTAAAGGAGAACAAAGAGAAGTGAAGAAGAAAGTTTGGAAAAGGTGGATGCTGCTGAATGCCATTGGATTCTGAAATTGGAAAACAGTGAGTAGAATACAAAGAAAAGATGGCGGAGGGTAGAGCCAAGCCAGGCATGGAAGGGAACATAGATAAATTGCTACGGATGTTTGGCTCCATGGAGGAGAGATTTAAAGCGATGGAAAGTGCATTCGGAGGCCTCATTAATGATGTGCAAGGGCTTAAAAAGGGCAAACAGGAGCAGAAAGAGAAAATTGAAACAATTGAAAAAGAAATGAAAGCCCAAGCTAGAAAGGCAAATTATATCACAAAACAACAAAACTTCAGAACAGAACGTTTTCATGGCTTTAAGCAGGGGTTTGGAAAAGGTCTGAGATTACCTAAGGCAATTCAACAGTGGTTCAAAACAAATGACATAGATATTGATGAACAGGAGATTGAGAGGGCCCATTGGAGTATTGGCCGCAGAGACCTGCAGAGACAAAGACATTGTTGTTGTGTTTGCAAGTGAAAGGCTGAAAAGCTTTATGAACGTTTGCAAAGCCTGACAGATCTGAAGTACGATGGAAATGAGATAAGAATTTTAAGATACCTCTCTAGGCAAACTCTACAGGAAAGGGCTGCATTGATACCAATTACAACTTTTTTGTTCTGGAATGGTGTCAAATTTACATTGGGATTTCCTGCAGTCGTTCTAGTGTACCAAGGAAATCAGATGTATAGAGTATGCACATTTGAGGAGGGGAAAAATTTGTTGCAACAACTGGACATAGAGTTTGAAGAATGCAGAGATCAAAGAGGAGAAAGCAGAAATCCAGTGGGGCAACAGATGCAGCTGTCAAAGGAGGAGAGGCTGATATAGCAACTGATTCAAGCGGAAGGGGAACTCCAGATGATTCACTTTAGGCAGAGCTGGAAGAGAAGGAAAGAGATGAACAACTGAGAGTCATCAAGGCACAGGTCGCAGCTTTATGAAGAGGGAAAGAGAAGAAACCAAGACAGGCATGTGTGAAGAAATTAAAGACTTGCCAATGACTTTCTTTTTTGCAATTGTTTTTTGAAGCTTTTTGTCAGGTTTCCCTTCTCCTTTTTATGGGGGAAGGGAATAGCATAATACAAGAAGAGCTGAATGCTGAAGGGGGAATTAAGGAAGAGAGTGGTGGGGACTTAATTTTGTTGTTGTTGTTGTTGTTGTTATTAAGGGAGCCAGGTGGTGGAGGAGTAATCAGTATTGGTGCCTTCGTGGAAGGACAAATATTCAATTTATTGTACTTCCTAAAGCAGAGGGGGATCATGGTGGGGTATGAGTAGGGTAAAAAGGAGAAAAATAAGTAAATTAGGAACACTACAAAAGGGAAAAGGGAACATAATTATATATAGTGAGTGATTGGACTATTATGGCTTTAAATGTGAATAGATTGGAATCGAATTTGAAACATTATAGAGTACTAAGAATGGCCAGGGATAATAGGGTGGTTATTATGGTTTTAACAGAAATGCGTAAATGACGTTGAAGAATGGATAAACGTATAATTGATAATAATTGGAAATGGATATATGAGTATTGGAGTAACCAAAATAGCAGAGGTGTGGCAATTCTTATTCATCAAAGAGTTCCATTAGAGGTGGTGGAGGTTCAAAGAGATAGGAACGGGAGATGGTTATTTGTTAAAGGGAAAATAAATCAACAGAAAATAACATTAGCAGCAATTTATGCTCCAAATGTGAACACAAAGCAATTCATAATAAATACAAAGAGAAAGTTAGATAATTTGGGGGAGGGCACAGTGTTTTTGGCAGGAGATTTTATTATGCAATTAACAGTGGGAATGGCAAATATAAGAACGTTGCATTTAAATAGACTTAATATGGTTGATCTTCATGTGGATCTACCAAATAGAGGTACTTATTATTCTGTAAAACATAACACATTCAGCTGTATTGATTATAAATTAATGAATAGGATGGAAAATGTACAAGTTAAAAAATCAGAAATTGGTTGTATATGATTGTCAGATCATGCCCCACTACTAGCGGTGGTTAGAATGGGTCAGGAAAGTGGGGGCATTGGCTCTCTCTGCTGCCTGGGTGTCAAGCCAAGGGCCATCCAAGGGGGAGGGATTCCCCCCAAGTCAGCCTTGGGAGTTTCGCTCCACTTTCCTTGCCCAGCTCCTTTGGTGGCATTGCGGTCTAGCCAACAGTGCTGCTGTTTCACCAATTCATTAAAGTGTTGCTGGAATTTTTGTGCTCACGTGACCCCTGGTCAAGGGAGTTCTTACTCTCTTTACTGCTTGGCCTG
Source organism: Erythrolamprus reginae (assembly GCF_031021105.1). Classification (NCBI taxonomy): domain Eukaryota; kingdom Metazoa; phylum Chordata; class Lepidosauria; order Squamata; family Dipsadidae; genus Erythrolamprus; species Erythrolamprus reginae. The sequence continues at coordinate 75,871,322 of NC_091963.1, forward strand.
GAGTGGCAGCAAGACCGGCTTGCAGCAGCATATCCTGCTGGCGCAAGTGTCACCTAGCCAGTCGCTTCCCAACACTTGACCACCTGTCAGTTGCTGCCGCCCGCCCCCCACTAACAGAGCTCACCCTTCCACTTGGCTCCTTTTTTCAGATAGCACTCTTCGGTTCATCACACCTGAGTTGTCACTGGATATCGCCACCAGAGCCTGCTCTGTCAACCAGAAATCATTTTGGTGGCAATGAGGCTGACCTTCTGTAGCAGGGGACATTTTGGGGGCGCAGTGGCCATCTTGCCTTCCCAGAAGGCAGGATCTGCCATTTTTAGTGCCACAGTGGCCATTTTACACCACTGTGGCCTTGTTATCTCTTTTCTGTGGTGAACTCTGCAATATTGCAGAGGCAGGCAAGGGCAAGCACAAGGGTTGCTCTCACAAGAGCTTACATTCAATGCCTGCAGCCCCGTTCTCATAGACCTCTCGTGCTGCAGCTGGCCCTTCTTTCCATGGGGGCAGTCCCCCCACCCGCACTCCCTGGCAGGGCCAAACATGGGCTACCCAGCAGGATGAGTATTGCAGGGTTTCCTGGGCTACCCAGTAGGATGAGTGTTGAAGGGCCAAAACATTGGACAACATTTGCGCCAAGTCCAATTGCCACAAGTAGATCCATAGTCTGAAATGCTCAGAGGGGTACACCTCAGCAACTGGGGTGACCTTGAGGGTACCTAAGAGGAGGTGGCATCTCTTCATCCATCTAAATCCATGTCCTTGGACAACCCAAATCTAAACATCACTGATCTGAGATTTCAGGGGCTCTGGCTTCCCAGACCACTGCGAACCTTACTCCATTGGCCACGGGGATTACTTCCCCATTGGCAATAGCAACATTTGACCCTAATTTGCAGGCCCTAGTAGTGACCATGATCAAGCAAGGCATTGAGGCTCTGTCTTCAACAGAGAGCCATGCCAGTGATTTCAGCCGTCTATACCAGCTGACCCTTCTGACCACGCTTCTGCCTTGGGGTGCACTTACTGTGGAGAATGGTCTTATGTGGAGAATGGTCTTATGACCACTACTCCTGTGACCAATTTCTGGGTCTCAAACTGATTTAGAGGAGGGTGACTTTTCTGATGACGAGGGCCTCACTCTTTATCTTCCTGTTTCTATGGGCCTCTTTCATCCTGGCCTTTTCAAGGCCCTCTTATTTAAGGCAAGGTATGCTGTCAACTTTCACTTGACTGCCTCAGGGTCATCAGAAACATCATCCACCTAGGCCCCTCTGTTTGAGGAGTCAACTTCTGAGGCTGAGATAATTCCAACCCCTCCTCTCTTTGTTAAAGTTGTCTTGCGGCAATGACAGACTCTCACATCAAGGCCCTTTCCCACTCATTTGGACAAACGGTATTTTAACATAGTGCCTGATCTGACGCAGCGTCTCCAGCTGCCTCCTGTTGACAACCCAGTCTTGGCCTTATATTTTTCCGCCCACCCGCTGGGTGAATCTGATGAGTTGCTGTGACTGTAGGCCTGAAGGATGAAGTAGGCGCTGCAAAGGGCTTATCAGGTAGCCGCCTGGGCTGTCAGAGCCTCCACTACCACCTCTTTCTTCTGTTGCACATCATTGCAGTGGCTACAACAACTCCAGGAGTGCCTACCAGTGTCCAACCTCAGAGCCAGCCAGGGCCACTGCCCAATTTATGTTTGATGCCACCCTTCAAACAGACCGCTTCTCTGCGGGCCTCTGTGGTGGGCAGGAGGATGCATTGTTTGCGCAGTTGGTCTGTGGACACACACCATAAGTGGCGCTTGGCATCCGCTCTCTTAGGAGCCAACAGTTGTGTGGGGAAGCCTTAGACCCCATATTAATCAAGTCATGGGAAAAAGAGGAAAGTTCTTCCTTTACTCACCAATAACAGTTCCTTTTGCTCCTCCCCCTACAATAGGCACCCCTTTCAGGTCTTTTACCAAGGTCCTAGGTATGGGAGGTTTTAGGCCCAATAAGGGTTCAGACAATGCCTTTGTCAGGATGGGGGTGGGGGTGGGTAAGGGCAGACAGTTAATGTGGACCTTTCGAGGTGCAGGAGGTCACTCCTCCTGCCATGCTAAGTAATCCCTTGCTCAATCCTCACCATTTCATCTGGGCTCTCCCTAGAATTTATCTCCACTCCCCTAATGTTTTTCATTCAATGCCCTGTGTCTTCCAGTCTTGACAAATGGGTTCTCATGGATGTTGCCATCCAGCACTTGCTGAATATTCGAGCCATTCAACAGGTGCCTGTGGATCAGCAAAAACAGGGATTCTATTCTATCCCATTTGTGGTCCCCAAATCCTCAGGTGAGTGGAAAGCAATTCTTGACTTGAAGCATCTAAATCGATATATGGTATATAAGAAATTTAAAATGCACACGCTTCACTCTATATTAGGCGGCATCTGGAAGGGGGACCTCCTCGCTTTCATTGACCTCACTGAAGCTTACCTATATGTCCTGATTCAGCCTCCCCATCAAAAATTTCTCTGCTTCTATTATGCAGGTTCCCATTACAAATATAGGGCTCTTCCCTTTGACCTCTCTTCAGTTTCACAGGTTTTCTTCAAGGTGCTGGCGGCATGCATGTCCCATGTTACCTGGACAACATCCTCATTTAGTCATTGTCCAGGCACCTAGTGATGCAGGATGTCCAGGTAACTATTAACACCTACAAACACCACAGGTCTCAATAGATTTGGAAAAGAGCTACCTGTCACTCACCACTAGACTGATCACATGGGAGCCATTGTTGATTCTCTAGAGTTCATAGTGTATCTTTTCCAGGAGCACCAGGACAGTATTTCTGAACTCTCTCAGCAAGTTCTGGGGCATACAGGGTTTTCTCACTCCTGGGTAAAATGATATCTGCCATCCATATCTGCAGTCCCTTGGACTCACCTGCATTCTAGAGATTTGCAATGGTTTCTCTTGCCATTTCAGAAGTTGGGGCACAGCACATCACCATCCAGGGTCCTGATTCCATTTGCCATCCAACACTCACTCCATTGGTGGACCTCGTCAGTCATAGCAAAGGGTTGCTACTTTGGCAGAGTCACCATCACTACCAATGATGGGATCTATGGTTGGGGGGCCCATGAACAGTCAGCTGTAGCTCAGGGCACTTGGACTCCGATGGAGGCACACTTCAATATAAACGGACTGGAGCTATAGGCAGTCTACCTGGTGCTCAAACAGCTGAAATATCTGGTGGCCTGTCAGCACATCCTGGTACTGTAGACAATTTGGCTGCAAAGACCCACATGAACCGTCAAAGGGACACCATGTCCTGTCATTTCATGGATGAGGCCAGATCCCTGGGGCTATGGGCAGAACACAACCTTCTGTTGCTTTCAGCAGAGCACATCTCTTGAGTGGCCAATATGACAGCAGATTGGCTCAGCCACATCACTATGGACCAGGTGGAGTGGAGCCATCACCTTTCCCTCTTCTAACCCCTGGTGAGTTGCTTCAGTTTTCCAATAATGGACCTCTTTGCTATTCCAGAGAGCACCAGATATTTCACCCGCTTCCAGACCCAGGGCATCGAGGGAGTGGATGCCCTTTCTGCAACTGGTCTGGCCTGCTGTATGCGTTCCCCCCTCTGCCTCTCCTCCCCAAAGTTATCTGGAAGATATTGGAGAAGGCCTAGGTGCTGCTCTTTGCCCTCCATTGACCCAGGAGAACCTGGTTTGCAGACCTCAAAGCTCTGTCAGTCTGCAAGCCATGGAGAACCCCACAGACAGAATTGTTGCTCTGTCACATATCAGTGATACACTTGGATCTACTGTTACCAGTTGACTGCCTGGTGGGGCACTCTAAGGTATTGCCAGGTTCTAGAAAATCTTGTTAGAGAGGCAGTGGCAGAAGCTCAATGTTAGAAGGGCACTGAAAATCTATCCCAAGCACACTTTCTCCCTGTGCAGATCAAAGGCAGTCTCTTCTCAACCCACATCCTTGGGACAGAAGGCGTTCTCCATGCGGCGCTGGCTGCATAGTGTAATTGCAAAAGCTTATGACCTGCAGTCCTTACCATGATCGACCAGAGTGACAACACACTACCCATAATGCTGCAACAACGGCTGCGTGGTCCACTCAAGAGGTTTGCTGAATGGCCATTTGGGCCTCACTGGTTCCCCTTTATCCGCCACTATAAAATTGATGTTTTTGCGTCTGCTAAGTTGGCATTTGGTCACAGGGTCCTCCAATGTGTGGTGCCACAGTCAGGAGAGGCCAGTCAGACTTAACCCTCCCAACAGATGGACTACTTTGGTATGTCCCATTCTTGGAGGTTAGTTCCACTATGGAGAAGGGGTGTTGGTCGTGATACACCTCTTCTCATAGGGTGGAGCTAACCTCTAGTTCCACCAAATTGTGATGATCTTGTTTGTTTGACTTTGGGAGCTACACACAGAGTCTGACCATCATAAGGGGAATTGAGGCAGGAGGAGGAAGATAAACCATTTGTCAGACTCAGTCCTTGTTGGCTGAATTCTTGCAGGCTAGCTCCACCGTATGAGAAGAACATATCAGGTAAGACTAACACCTCTTCTATGTCTAAAGGTTTCAACCATATTCTTATTGAGAAACTTGTTGAGCTATCAGAGATCTTTAGTGTTATCTCCAACCTTATGTATGTAATATATTTTGATGTGATATATAAAGAAGAATGAATTCCAGATGTTTTATCTCTTCATTAAACTTTCTTTCATTTTAATTATGAATGTTTCTGAATAAATATCTTTGTTGTTATTTTATAAAAGAAAAGCCAGCAAAAAGTACTACATGTTAGGTTCTCAATGGGATTCAATGACTCTTCTAAAATATTATTAGCAGGAATATTTTAAAAATCATAGAAATATAACTTGTGGCATAGAATAACTGCCAAACTTCCAAGATTTCATTGCAGATATTGATTTCTGACATTCTGTCCCTTTCCAGATTTGAAGCCATATAAGTATGCAGGTTATCCAATGTTGATTAAAACAATCATGATAGAGACTTCAGATAACCTTTTGTTTTCCAAAGAGTCTCCTCTGTTGCCAGCTGCCACAGAATTAGCCTTCTACACAGTCAGTTGTTCAGCACTTAATGCAGAAGAACTAAGGAGAGAGAATGGAATAGAGGTACATTCAAACTTACTAATAGAAATGTTTGTTGTATTATATTCGACAAAGGAAAGAAATGGATTTTAAGAATGATTATTATTAAATATTTTCAGGAATTTTAATTTGTACCCTGTTATAAATACCATGTTATAAATACAAAGTTTTAAACATAAAACTGCCTTTGAGTTTGTACAAATAGAAGAGGTTTTAAAACTGCTGTTTTGATTTTACATTGTAGAATACTAGAAATGTTTGTGAAAATAAATATTTGGGCTATTGAATCTCAGCTTGTAGCAGGAATAGGCATGGTGCTTTCAAGTGTTACACACTTTTTATTTGCCATATATCCACGCCTTTGCTGTTGCTGGCTGAGATTAATGGGATTTGGTATGGAAATATTAGATTGTCGATATCTATATTATATCTTTAAAATATTGGTCAGAGTTAGTATACATAGCTTTCTAACTTTTGATAGTTTTCCATTTGGTAATTTACAGAACAAATGTCATCCATCCTTACAGGTTTTGCAAGATGCTTTTAATCGTTGTGTTGCAGTCCTAACATGTTCTAGTAAGCCAGAGGATATGTCAGTCCAGGTAATTCTTAAAGAAATTCTACCATGCATAATGGATGTGGTCTAAAATATAAATAAAATACTAACTATACAGGATACTGCAAAGATAGATTAGAACAGCAGTTCATTTTGCTCAAGCACCGATACCATTCTTTGTAATTCCTATTATTATTTCATTGGTATGACTGCCCAATTCACTGAAGCAACTCGTTAAGTATATAATAATAATAATTATTATTAGTAGTAGTATTAGTAGTAGTATTATTTATTAGATTTGTATGCTGCTCCTCTCCGAAGACTCGGAGTGGCTCACAACAAGAAAAAAGTACAAATCCAATAGTTAAAAACAATTTAAAACCCCTTAATATAAAAAACAGTCATACATCTCAGATAAACCATACATAAAACGAAAAATGGCCCAGGGGAATCAATTTCCCCATGCCTCACGGCAGAGGTGGGTTTTAAGGAGTTTGCAAAAGGCAAGGAGGGTGGGGGCAATCCTAATCTCTGGGGGGAGTTGATTCCTGAGGGTCGGGGCCGCCACAGAGAAGGCTCTATCCCTGGGCCCCGCCAGACGACATTGTTTCGTCGACAGGACCCAGAGAAGGCCAACTGTGGGACCTAACTGGTCACTAGGATTCGTGTGGCAGAAGGCGGTCCTGGAGATATTTTGGTCTGAATCCATGAAGGGCTTTATAGGTCATAACCAACACTTTGAATTGTGACCGGAAACTGATCGGCAACCAATGCAGACTGCGGAGTGTTGGTGTAACATGGGCATACCTGGGGAAGCCCATGATTGCTCTCGCAGCTGCATTCTGCACGATCTGAAGTTTCCGAACACTCTTCAAAGGTAGTCCCATGTAGAAAGTGATACAGTAGTTGAACCTCGAGGTGATGAGGGAATGAGTGACTGTGAGCAGTGACTCCCAGTCCAGGTAGGGCTGCAACTGGTGCACCAGGCGAACGTGGGCAAATGCCCCCCTCGCCACATCTGAAAGATAGTTCTCTAATGTTAGCTGTGGTCGAGGAGGATGCCCAGGGTGATGGAAAAACAGATGGAATTGTCCTTGGGAATCAAAACCCACAGCCACTCTGTCTTATCAGGGTTGAGTTTGAATCTGTTGACACCCATCCAGACCCTAACATCCTCCAGGCACCGGCACATCACTACAACTGTGCGTTGACTGGACATGGGGTGGAGATGTACAGCTGGGTATCATCAGCATACAGATGATACCTCACCCCATGCCTCTGGATGATCTTGCCAAGTGGTTTCATATAGATATTAAATAGCAGGGGGAGAGGACCGACCCCTGAGGTACCCGACAAGGGAGAAATCTAGAGGTCGACCTCTGACACCCACTAGCACCACCTGCGACTGACCGGAGAGGTAGGAGGAGAACCACTGAAGGACAGTGCTTCTCACTCCCAACCCCTCCAGCCAGCCCAGAAGGATACCATGGTCGATGGTATCGAAAGCCGCTGAGAGGTTAAGAAGCACCAGGACAGAGGATAAACCCCTGTCCCAGGCACGCCAGAGTTCATTAATCAAGGCAACCAAAGCAGTTTCCGTGCTGTAGCCAGGCCTGAAACCCGACTTGCTGAGGGGCTAGATAATCAGCTTCTTCCAAGGACCGCTGGAGCTGGAGCATGACTACCTTCTCAGCAGCCTTCCCCATAAAGGAAAGGTTGGAGACTGGACGGTAGTTGTTGAGAATGGTTGGGTCCAGGGAAGGCTTCTTGAGGAGGGGGCGCACAAGTGCCTCATTGTAGGGAGCCGGAAAGGACCCCCTACCCAAAAAAGCGTTGACAATCTCCGAAACCAGCCAGGAGGGACAAGGATCCAGTGAACAGGTGGCTGAACTCACAGCTCCACTGGCCTTGTCCACTTTATCAGGTGTCACCAGATCAAACTATTCCCAGACAGATGGACAAGGATGGGCCCCAGTTACCTTGACTGAGTCGTTGTCAGTTGACTCTGTTATCCAATCGGAACCGAGGTCCGCTCGGATCCGAGCGACTTTATCAGCGAAAAATGTGTTAAAATCCTCGGCACTGCTCTGCAAGGGCTGTCCAACTCCCCCCTGGTTAAGAAGGGAGCGGGTCACCCTAAACAGAGCGGCCGGGTGAGATTCCGCTGATGCAATCAAGGCAGCATGATACGCGCATCTTGCCTCCTTGAGCGCCACTTTGTAAGTCTTAATATGAGCTCTTACAAGTGTTGGATTGGATTCGGACTTACTCTTCCTCCATCACTTCTCTAGACGTCTCTTCTGCCGTTTCAACTCCTGGAGTTCCTCAGTAAACCAAGGAGCTTTCCGGGGTCTAGTGCTGTGGAGAGGTCGCAACGGCGCAATCCGGTCAAGAGCCTCCGTTGCAGCCTTGTTCCAGGCTACAGCAAGAGACTCTGCCAAACTGTGCATCTGGAATAACCCCAAGTGCCCTCTGAAAGCCCTCTGGGTCCATCAGGTGTCTGGGGCGGAACCACCTAGTCGGTTCCGCCTCCTTGCGGGGAAGGATTGGAACCAGGAAGTTAAGCCACAGTAGAAAATGATCTGACCATGACAAAGGCAACACTTCTAAGCCCCTTAATCTCAGACCATAACCCAATTGCTCAGAGAGGAATTCCATGTCGGGTGCATGCCCCCCCTCATGAGTCGGACCCTGTACTACTTGAGTCAGATCCATGACTGTCATGGTGGCCATGAACTCCTGCGCTAGCACAGAGGTTTCACCAAGCGACGGTAGGTTAAAGTCCCCCAAGACAATAAGTCTGGGGAACCCTACCGCCAGCCCGGCTACCTCTTCGAGCAGCACAGGCAGGGCTGTTGACACGCAGCTTGGAGGCAGGTACATGAGCAACAAGCCCACCTGAACCCCTAACTCCAACTTCACCAGGAGAGACTCACAACCCACAATCTCTGGAGCAATGAGTCTATGCAGGCAAAGGCTCTCCCTGGCTATGATAGCCACTCCCCCCCTTCCCTGGGGTCGAGGTTGATGCCATACCTGAAACCCAGATGGGCAAATTTCAGAGAGAGGAACCCCTCCTTCTGAGCCCAGCCAGGTTTCAGTCACATATGCCAGGTCGGCCTCCTCCTCCAAGATCAAATCCTGGATGAGGAGAGCTTTATTTACCACCAACCTGGCATTGAGTAGCAGCAGCCTGAGCCGAGAGCCAGGATTACACTCGTTGAACGCACGGAGCCGGAACAAGGGATCGCTATTAAGCAGCGATCCCTCCTTCCCCTAGAATGGGTAGCTCCATGGCTCCCGCCATATCTGCCTCTCCCCAGCAGCACCAGGATATTCCTACCCTCCACCATCTCAGAGATAGGTGCCCTCTCCCCTCCTGCCTCTCCATCGCCAGGTGGGTCAAATGTATCATTCATACCAATCCCATTTCTCATGCATACCATCCCACCCATTCCACCCATCCCATCCACCCCAGTCATTCATTCCATACATATTATTCCATCCACCCCAGTTATCCATCAATTAACACCCCCCCCAATAAATTAGTTTAAAAAATTAAATTAAATTAATAATTAAAAAAACCCACTAATAAAGGTAAAAATATATAAAATATATAAAATATAGGGAGAAATACAATTGACAAGCAGTTCTTAAGCAAATTAGCAGCAAAATGGTGCCAGACTCTAAGTCGGCTGAGTTCCAGAAAGTCAGAATCAGAGTCATTAAGAGTATCCAAGTCACTGAGTACAGTGATCTCTTTGATGCCAGCCGCTGCCACGGGCCAGCACTCTTCGTTATCTTGTTACCTTGAGTTCCCCTGTCTCTGCAACACCCCCAGTTCTCGACAAGCATTCTGGTCGCCCTCCGGTATCCGTTGTTCTTTTTTTTTTCTTAGATGTTTTTATTGGTTTTACTTCAAGACAAACAAGACAAACAACATTTAACATTTAAAGGAGCTACCATTGCTCCGCTAAGCATAGAAGTCTTACTAATACACAAAAAAAAGTCTAATTGTGATTTAGATCAATACAGAAAGATAATTCATGATATACTACTATAATACAACATCTACTTCGGTATTTCCATTTTAACATTGTAATTTAAATAATTGGAGTCAATTCGAATATACTGAAAACTTTTCCATAAAATTTCTTAATGTACTACTATAATATAACATCTACTTCTATATTTCCATTTTACCAATATAATTAAGATAATTAGAATCAATTAATTAAACAAAAAACTTATACTTAAAATTTCTTAATATACTACTATACTATAACATCTACTTCAACATTTTCGTTATAATTAAAATAATTGAAAACAATTAATAATGTTAAAAACTTATCCATAAAATTTCAATGTTATTTATTCAATTTAATAAATTTAAATTTTCTAGAGTTCATTTATATATTATTAATAATCTTTTTTAACATTCCACCAATTATACACTTTCGCCCAAGTTTTATAAAATTCTGTTTCCATTTGATTATTTTACTGTTTCGTCATCATATCTAATTCTGCACATTCCATGATTTTCTTAAAAACATCTTCGTCTTTTGGAATTTCCTTTTCTTTCCATTTTTGCACAAATGTAATTCTTGCCGCTACTAAGATATGAATTATTAAATAATATATTTCTTTTTTATATTTGGTATCGCTAATGCCTAGTAGGAAAAATTCTGGAGTCTTTTTAATCTCCTTGCTCGTTATTTCCTTGAACCATTTTTCTACGTTGTCCCAATAGATCATAGCTTTGGGGCAGGTCCACCATGCATGGAAGTATGTACCAATTTCTTTTTTACATTTCCAGCAAATTGGAGAGGTATTTGGGAACATCTTTGAAATCCTATATGGTGGAAGGTGCCATCTGTAAAACATCTTAATTTGATTTTCTTTAAAAGAAATTGATTTAGTTATTTTCCAATTATATATCCATACCTTTTCCCATGTTTCCAAATTTATTTCTTTTCCAAAATTTTTACACCAGCTAATCATGTTATCTTTCAATATCCAACCTATCATTTTATAGTTTATTAAATATTTATATAACTTCCCTATTAATTTCCCTTGATTTCGAATTAATAATTTCCCAAATATGTTATTATCTTTTTTTAAAATAAAAGTTCTGACATCTTTTTGATATCTAGAAATAATCTGGGCATATTGCCACCAGTCTATGTCGATGCCTATCTCCTGCAGTTCTTGTTTGGTTTTTAATTTTAGTTGATTATCCAGTAGATCTCTATATTTCCATATTCTACTATCTTTTAACAAATTTGGGTGTGAAATAGCTTCTATCGGTGAAATCCATTCTGGCATTACTAAAAAATGATTTTTCCTTATCTCATTCCAAACTTCTATTAGTGCTTTCCTAATAAGGTTACTTTTAAAGTATGAATGAGTTTTAAGCTTTTCATACCATACAAAAGCATGCCAGCCTAGCATTAAGTCATGACCCTCTAAATTAAGTAGTCTTCGATTCTCAAGAGTTTACCATTCTTTTATCCACGTTAAGGCCGTCGCTTGGGAATATAGCTTCCAATTAGGGAGGCCAAGTCCTCCTCTCTCTTTACGGTCTTCTAATGAACTTTGTTTTATTCCTGGTTTCTTTCCCTGCCATATAATTTTTTTTGTAATTTTATTTAATTCTTTAAAAAAAATTGGTCTGGGGTTGATTGGGATAACTTGGAATAGAAATAATACTTTAGGGAGGATATTCATTTTAATTGTGGAGATTCTTCCAACTAAAGATAACTGTAAATTATTCCATATTTCCAAGTCCTTTTTGATTTGTCCTAACAATTTTGTATAATTATCATTTTTTAAAGATATAGCTTTAGAGGTAATCCATATACCCAGGTATTTGACCTTTTTTGTTATTTTAAAGAAAGCCTCCAATTCTTTCCCTATTTATTCTTTGTATTCAGAGTCACGTAATATGTTTCTATTCATAGACCAATTATTTACTTTTCTCTTACCTTTCCAATATATGACTAAAGGGTTGTGGTCTGCCCAGCTGTTGGTTTCTATTTCGAGGTCTCTGATCTTTTCCATCGTATGTGCTCATGCCCAGGCCTTATCAATCCTAGTCCAAATTTTATGAGGATTAGAATAGAAAGTGTATTGTTTATTTTGTGGGTGGCATTCACGCCATATGTCTTTTAATAATAATTCTGTACTCATTTTCCAAAATGTGGGTAAAATTATCTTTTTTTTCTTTTCTTTCTTTTTCCCTGTATAATCCATTTGACTATCTGAAATCGCATTGAAATCACCCATTATTATCATATTTTCTATTGGTAGCTCAATTATGTTATCATGCAATTCTTTATAAAATTGTTTTTGGTTATCGTTTGGTGCGTATATTGATATAATAACGAGAGGTTTCATTTCTAAATCCAATTGTACAATTAAAATTCTGCCTTTGCTATCACTGTATATTTGTTTTGACTCTATTGTTTCATCAATGTACATTGCTACGCCTCTTTTTTTAAAAATTTGCTAAACTAGTATAAAGTTTCCCAAATTTTGGTTTATTAAGTAAACTCCTCTTTGATTTTTTAATATGAACTTCTTGCAAAATATTTATTTGAGCTTTTTGTTTCTTAAGTTTAGTCAATATTTGATTTCTTTTCCTAGGGTTATTCAAGCCGTTAACGTTGACTGAGAAAATTTTCAAGTCATGTGACATTTCTATTTATAGTATTTTTTAATTTTTTTTGGTTCACGCAATCTACTGTCTAACACCAATTCTTGTTGCGTTTGTGGTTGCTTCTTTTTAACATCTTGCATTTCTCCCCTCTCTTTACCGGTGGCCCCCTTTTCTTCTTCTTTATCTTTAAGTTCTATCTGAAGTTGGTCGGTTTTGTTCAATCTGCTTTGTGCGAAAAAAGCTCTTGCCTCGTCCACACTCTCTATCTTGATTTTCATTGCTTGCCAGGTCAGAGAAAGTCCTTCTGGTACTAGCCATCGAAAAATTATGTTCCTTTTGATTAAGACATTTGTAAGAAAATAGTACTCTCTTCTGCTTTCTCTTACCCTCTTTGGGACCTGTTTCAGAATTGTAATATCTTTCCCTTTGTGTTTCCAGGTCTGATTTGTCGCCTGTTTTAAGATGTCATCTTTAATTACTCTTCTTGAGAATTTGATGTGGACTTCTCTTGGTAGGTTGTGTCGCCGTGCATAGCCAGACTCTATCAATTTCATCTATCTCTCTTATAAGTTCTTGAGGGTCCATTTGTAGGATTTCTCCTATTATCTCCACCATTTTTGCAGGTAGATCTTCATCTTTCTCTTCATTTATATTTTGGAATCTCAAGCCATGTGATGCGGATTGAAGTTCAAGGTTGGTTATTGCTTCGTCAAAGCCTCTGTTGATTGCATAATTATGTTCTTCGTATTCTTCCACCTTTTGTCCTAAATCATGGATTTTATCTTCCGTTGCTTTTATTCTTTTTTCGTTTTCTTGTAAATTCTGTTGTATAACTTTCATGTTTCCATCCATCTCCTTCATGCTCCCTTTGACTTCGCCAATTTCAGTTTTAACATTGCCGATCTCCGTCTTAAGCTCAGTTTTCAGAGCACCCATTTCATTTTTCATTTCTTCCTTCATTTCTTCAAAGTATTTTTTCACTTCTTCTTTATTTGTATCCATTTGGGATTGTATTTGTGTTTGTGTTTTCTGCATAAAATCTTGAATGACCGCTAGGGTGTCTTGAATAGTCTGGAGATTGGATTCTGTCGGCATCTTTTCTTTTTCTTTTTCCTTAGCTAACATTGTTGTTATTGTTCTTTGTTGTAATGGGGATGATGTGGGAGATACCTTTGGGGTAGAAGTTTGGAGTTTGAGTTGGAGTGGATGTTTGTTTTCGAGTTGTTGTTGTAACAGAAGTCACACTTTGAGCCCTATAAGAACCTTTCATGTCTCAGAGGTTTACAATATATTATGCAATACCTTGATATAACTTCTTTTTACTTAGAAATTAAAATAATAATTATGCAATATTTAAAAAAGAAAGATTTAGCAATCAAACAACAGAGCAATCCAATAAAAAGTCAGTATTTATAGAGAATAAAATATATATATATAAATATAAGAAGGAAGGAAAAAGAAATAAAAAAGGAAGGAAGTTAATGATGAAAAAGTTATGGTTGTTAATCTTAAAATACACTCTAAAGCAATTATCTAACAATACACTTAACAATACACTTAACTGTAATATAGATTCTAAAATATGTTATAAAATTGTGAAATTGGGGGGTTCACCAAATAAGAGGGGGGAAATAGTATTCTAGCACATTTTAAATGTCTGTTAAGAAAAAGAAATTGAAAAGACCAGGATAGGATATAGGGAGAAAGAGATAGGAAAAAGAAAAAAGGATTTAAAATTTTTCTATAGATATGTAAATATAAAAAAGAAGTTTAACAAAAGAAAAAAGGGCTGAAAAAAGTGTTTAGATGTTGATGTAAAAATAAAAGGAAATGTAGCAATATAAGACGTAGTAATATCTTCTAAAGAAAAATTTATGATGTTTTAAATAAAAGGAGATAAAAATATATAAGTGCTTTGTAAAGGGAAAAAAGAAAAAACAAGTTTTGTTTATAGCAAAGTCCTCTGGCTAGGTTCTCAGTCTTATATTAAACAGAAAAATAGATCCAAAAAGGAGTGAAAAATTAACAATCCACGAGGAGAGACAAGGAAAAAATATAAAGGCAAATGTATTGCAAATATAAAAAAATAAGAGATGTAAAAAAAAGGAAATATAATAAGGAGATACTTTAATCTGTCTCTTTCAGTTTAATCCTTATGCTCTTGTCATCTAGAAAATAGTCCTTCTATGGATACCTCAAAATTGCTAAAAATCCTTTTAATATCAGAGTTTAAAATCCAATCCAGTTGAGAGGTGAAAAGTAAAAAGTAGTATCTTTAAAATTTAAAAAATTAAAAATTCATTAAGGAGATTAAATCCATTCACCACGATCCCATTTGAATTGGTCCACTTAAAACTTTATAAAATCTCAAATAAGTTCATAGAAGTTCATTTCATTTCGACTTCCGGTTTCGTTGAGGACCGCAGTGGAGTCTCTTGGCAGGGCTCTGCCTTGAGACTCCTTTCACCCTTCCAGAGGTCGCCCCAACGCGATTGGATCGAGTCCAGATGGCTCGATCCTAGAACAGGGGATTTCCCTCTGTCCTAGGGGCCATCGCTGAGGCTCCGGAGGCAGGGGGTCTGTCCTGCAGCTCTGGAACAGGGAGCACCGGTCCTCTCGCAAGAGGACTCGGCCATTACGATCCCACCAAACCAGCGGGAAGCAAGAAAGAATCAGAAAAGTGAAAGCAGAGATTAAAGCTACTCTTATTGAAAAAGGAATACACTAAAGAAAATACAATCAAGGTAAAAAGATTTTTTTTTTCTATGTTTCATGTTAAATAAGAAGATCGAAGTAAAAGAAAGTGGAGAATAAAATAGTTTTAAAAGAAGGCGAAAGAGAAAGTTGTCTAAAAACATTGTATCCAGGCGCAAAATAACAGCCGGAACTTACTTTCACTACTTTCACTTATTGTCTTGAATTTCGACTTGAACTGTCAAATGCTTGAAAACAAGGGGAATTTAAAGGATTTTAAAATGAGACACTAAAAGGTTTAACATATATAAAATGAAATTATTTGGCTGAATATTTTTCTCCCCTTTTGAAGCAATTGGTTACAAAAAATATTAGAAAATGAAGTCCGGGCTCGGATTTTTCTAGCGGAAGGATCAAGACTGCTTACTATCTAGTCACAAAACTTGAATAAATATATAAAAAATATTTTTCTCCTATTTGGGATTTCTTATATTTGGATTATCTGATTGACCCTATTTGGATTACTTCGTTGGATCATTTCGTTTGGATTAACGGCGGTTCTGTTGGATTCGTAGCGGAGAGGCTTTACATTTTCCCTTAAGCTGCGAGAGACGGATCGACTTCATTCTAACATTGGATAATTAAATTGCAATCGTTTGGAAAACAGATTCTATAAATTTTGAGAAGATTAAACTTTACTGTTTTTATTCTTTAAATCAACGGGACCTTCTTTTAACCTATACTAAAGTGTTTTCTAAAACAGATTACATCTTCAATCAACAAAATTATTCTATTATAAGAGGAATATTAATAATTGGTTTTTTGCTTCTTCCTTCTTACAATTTTAAGTTTTGAATTTTAAACCCATATTATAATCATCTTGGTTTTGTATATGCATTGTTAAAAATCCTTGGCTTCCTGCTCCTCCTTAATTGAATTATATTTTTTCTTTTCTTTTAGATTGCCCTCTTCCTTTTACTCTCTTTTTCTCTTTCTCTCTATTTTCTTCCTCCTTCCTCCTCCTTTGGTTTTCCTTTTTTTCCCTCTTCTCCTGCTGTGCCAAACCAATTTCTTTTTTCTTGATACTTAGAGTAATAAGAGTTTACGAGTCATATTTTGAATATTGAATTTTAATTGCATTTGTACTTGAACTATATTTCAAATTTCAGTGTGTATTTGAATTTTTACTGTGGTTTGCTTAGGGTAATTAATTGCGTAGGTTTGGAATTTATAGCGATTTTCTACACACTGCTAACATAAAAAAATACTAATTTTAAATTTCAAAATGTCAAGTACTTCTACTTATACTAAAACAATTAAGAAGCAAACATCTGTTGCATCGTCCCCTCAAGGCTCGCCTCATCCCTCTCCCGCACAGCCGGTCTTATCAGCAACTATGTTTACCAAGGAGAAAGAGAAACCACAACAACCTTCACTTGCCTCAATTCAAGAGACACTAACTGCATTAAATGAATTTATGCTTCAATCTCAACGCGATGCAACTCAGCAGAGAGATGAAATAAAAACAGAGATGGCTGAAATGAAAGTAGACACAGGAGAGATGAAAGACCAGATGAAGGAGATCAAACAAACCTTGAAAGACAGTGAAGACCGAATGAAAGCAGCTGAAGAAAAGGCGGAGAAAATGGAGAAAAGAATTGATCACCTTGAGGACAGAGCGGATTCACGCTACAGAAGACATGATGAATCAATTACACATCTGGAAATGCAACGTGCGTCATATGGGCTACGATTTCAAAATATAATAGAAGAAAAGGATGAAGATTTAAAGGCCATTATGGCTGACATTATTGGGAAAATCCTCAAGATAGACCCACTTGAAATAATAAAAGAAATCGATGAAGTTTTCAGAACTTCGAATAGCTACATACGTCGTTTCAACCTTCCACGAGAGATTCACATCAAATTTGTAAGAAAAACTTTGAGAGATGACATATTGCATTGGTCAAGAACTGGTCACTTACAACACAAAGGTAAAGAAATAAAAATATTAAAACAAATTCCAAGACGTGTCCGAGAGAACAGAAGAGATTACCATTTTTTGACCAAACTCTTGATCAAAGAGAATATAACTTTTCGCTGGCTTATTCCACAAGGACTGTCACTGACATGGAAATCAACAAGATACAAGTTGGAGAATTTGGATCAAGCAAGAGACTTTTATGAAAATAGTGGAATAAGCGAAATGGAACAGCTAACAAGAGAACTGGAAGCAATGCAGGCGGAAGCCATGGGGGCATCTGCACAAGTGGAGGAGCAGGACCACGGGGCCAGAAGAAAGCAACCCCAGCGGGAAACCAAGAAGTACAATAAATGACCACATCGAGAGACTTAAAAATTTTCTCAGTAAATGTTAATGGACTAAACGAACCAAAAAAAAGAAAACAAATATTTTCTAAAATTAAGAACCAAAAGGCTCAAATTGTTATACTTCAAGAAGTACATATAAAAAAACGTAATAGGAATTTATTGTTAAATACTAAAATTGGAAATATGTATGCTGCATTAGCAGATCAAAAGAAAAGAGGAGTAGCAATGTATGTTGAGAGTTCTATAAATTCCAAACAATTATTTAGTGACAACGAAGGTAGAATTTTGATTGTCCAGGTTAATATTGAACCTAGACCTCTTGCTATTGTTTCTATATATGCCCCAAATGATGATCAAATTGCATTATATAAAAAATTACATCAAAAAATTATAGAGTTAAATTTGGAAAATATGTTAATTATTGGAGATTTTAATGCCATAACAAATAGGCAATTAGACCACTCGGGGGAGAAGAAAAATAGTAAAAAGAAAAAAAAAAATTATTACCCTCCACTTTTCAAAAAATGAAAGCAGAATTACTATTGAATGATATTTGGAGGGAAAGACATCCCCAAAGAAGGCAATATACTTTCTACTCAAACCCCCACAAAATTTGGACTAGAATAGATATGGTGTGGGCTCCCAAAACAACAGCAGAGTATATACAAGAGGTGGAAATAGATGTTAATACTTGGGCGGATCATAACCCAGTTATAGTCTATATGAGAAATAGTAAAAAGTATTATAACTGGCAAATGAATAGAAATATTTTGAAAGAGAAAGAATATAAAGAATGGATTGAGAAGGAATTAAAAATATTTTTTGAAATTAATAAAAATACAGATACTACTCCCCAAAATTTATGGGATGCAACTAAAGCATACATAAGAGGATTAACAATATCCTACACAGTAAAATACAACAAAGAAAAGAAAAGAAAATATGAACAATTAACGAATGAATTAAAACAATTAGAATTTATATCACAACAAAATATGAAAAATAAGGATTTGGGGAAAAAAATAAATTTAATTAAACATAAAATTAGACTGGAAGAACAAAATCAAATACTGGAAAAAATAAAAAGAGCTAAGCAACAATATTTTGAACATGCCAATATACCAGGTAGATGGTTAGCATATAAACTGAGAAAACAGAGACAATCTAAATTAATTAAACAATTAGAAGACAAAGATGGAATAATAAAATATGACACAGAAGGAAAAGCAAACATAGTACAAAGTTTTTTTAAAGAATTGTATAAAGATGATAATATTGAGGAAGATGAAGTATTTAAATATTTAGAAAGTTCAGAGTTACCACAATTAACAGAAGAACAACAGGAGAGGATGGAGAGTCCTATAACAATGGAAGAACTCCTTACAACTATTAAGAAGCAAAAAAATAACAAAGCCACAGGACCAGACGCTATCCCAGCAGAGTGGTATAAAATAGAAAATGAAACATTAAGAAATAATATGTTGCAAATCTTTAATGAATGCAGGTTAGATGGTAAAATTCCTAAATCATGGTCTGAATCTTTGATAACTTTAATTCACAAATCGGATACAGCAATGGAAAAAATTAAAAACTATAGACCAATATCATTATTAAATGTAGACTATAAAATATTTATTGCAATATATGCAGATAGGTTGAAAACGATAATAAATAGTAAAATCCACTCAGACCAAAATGGTTTCCTGCCAGGCAGACAAATTAAAAATAACCTTAGAACAATTATTAATGTATTAGAATATTATGAGCAACATCCAGATAAAACATTATCATTAATGTTCTTAGATGCTCAAAAAGCTTTTGATAATGTTAATTGGACATTTATAAAAATGCAACTAAATAAAATGAGATTTGGCCCTAAATTTGTTAATTTAATAGACGCTATCTATTCAGAACAAACAACAAAAATCATATTAAATAATGAGCAATTGGAAGCATTTAAAATAAATAAAGGAGTTCGACAAGGATGTCCTATTTCACCCCTCCTGTTCATTATGACTTTAGAAACACTATTAATAAAAATAAGAGCAGATTCAAAGATAAAAGGGTTAACAGTTGGAAAAGAGATATATAAAGTCCAGGCTTTTGCAGATGATCTGACCTTTATAATGGAAGATCCGATAGTTACAGCACCAAGATTAATCCAGACAATAGAACAATATGGTAAGGTAGCAGGTTTGAAAATAAATAAAAATAAAACACAATTTATAACAAAAAACATGAATAAATCACAAGAAAGCAATTTAGAATGTATTACTGGAATACAAATAGTTAAAAAAGTAAAGTACTTGGGAATATGGCTAACAGCCAAAACAATAACATTAAAAAATGATAATTATATAAAATTAATTAATGAAATTAAAAAGGATTTAGAAATATGGAATAACTTAAAAATATCTTTTCTGGGAAGAATTGCCACAATTAAGATGAATATCTTACCCAAGGTTTTATTTTTATTTCAAGTGATCCCAATAAATCCAGGGGCAATTTTTTAAAAAAATTTAACAAATGTGGTTAGAAAATTTCTATGGCAAGGCAAAAAGGCAAGAATCAAGATAAACATGTTAGAAGATATAAAAGAGAGGGGAGGTTTTGCCCTCCCAAATTGGAAATTATATTACCAGGCAGCCGCCTTAACATGGATTAAAAATTGGATAACCTTAGAGGATACGAGAACATTAAAATTAGAAGGACATGATCTTATGCTTGGCTGGCATGCCTTTGTATGGTATGATAAAGACAAAAATCATTCTTATTTTAAAAGACATACACTAAGAAAATACTTATTTGATGTATGGAAAGACATAAAGAAAAACCACTTCTTAACAATTCCGGAATGGGTTGCCCCATTAGAAGCAATAATACATCCAAATTCTATTAAGGATACAAGAATAATAAGATATAAAGATTTGTTAGATGATCAAATGAAATTAAAAACTAGAATTAAATTACAAGACGAAGGGATACAAATTGATTGGTGGCACTATGCACAGATTAGATCTAGATACCAGAAAGACAGTATACTTTATATATTTAATAAAAATAAAAATCTATTAAGTGATTTAATTACTAAAAATCAAAACAGGGTAATTTGGAAAATATACAAATACTTGATTGCTCACAAGAATATTGATTTAACATTAAAAGATAGTATGATACTGTGGTGTAGAAATATAGGCAAAGAAATAGATTTAGACACATGGGAGAAAGTTTGGATGCACAATTGGAAGATGACAAAATCAGTTTCTTTAAAAGAGAATCAAATTAAAATGTTCTATAGATGGCATCTCCCACCAAGTAGAATAGCAAAAATGTTTCCCAAGACATCACCTTTGTGTTGGAAATGTAAGAAAGAAATAGGATCCTACTACCACCAATGGTGGACATGTAATAAAGCTAAAATGTACTGGAGAATGATAGAGAAAATGACAAAAGAGATTACAAAGCAAAACATAGAAATTACCCCGGAGTTCTGTTTACTAGGAATTACTAACCAAAATTACAAAAAAGAAATTTTGTACTTAATTATACATATTTTTACAGCGGCAAGGATTATTTACGCGCAAAATTGGAAAGGGGAAAATATCCCCAAAGAAGAGGAAGTTATCACAAAAATATTATTTTGCGCGGAGATGGATATGATGACAAGGCGCTTAAATGATCAAGAAGAAACGAAATTTTATGAAACATGGAACAATGTTTATGTATGGATAGATAAGAAAAAAACAACAACAGAAGATTGATAACAAGTATAGATGTTTTGGTTTAAATCTTTCTTTTTCTTTTATTAAGAATAATATTAGAATTAGTTTATATACATAGAATTGATAAGATTATTTGGTTTTATATTAGTTATAACTATCTTTCTTTTTTATAATATCACTTTTTCCTTATTAGATATTTTGTATGAGTAGTATTGAACTATGCATTTAACTATGTATTCCTTTTTCTGTATCTGCATTTATACTTTTGAGAGAAGCGGGGAAGATACATCCCCACATTTTATGTTGAATGTTTGTAAGTCTGTGTGTTATTTTAAGAAAATTAATAAAAAAATATTGAAAAAAAAGAAAAGGAAAAAAAAAGAAGTTCATTTCATTTCATTTTATAATGTATGGGTAATTTATCTTAGGGTTTTCAATCCAGGAATCTTAAGAAAATTCAAAGTCCAGAATCGTTATATAATAATTAAGTTGTAAAATCGCCTCTTCTCTCTTCTTCTTCTTCTTTTTTTTTTCCAAAGTAAACAGTTTAACAAAGGAAAGTAGATCCGGCTATGTCTTACTTTCGCAGAAGGATTTCACTCAGAGAAATAAACTTTTTCTTTTTCGCCTTTAGGGTTTAAGATCTTCACTTTTAAAATATTGAATGCCAAATTTTACCTCGTATGTGCGTGTATTTTCTTCTTTCTCTTGATCTTCTTATTGTATACTTCTGTTGTTTTTCTTCACTTCCTCCATGGACAGATCGCTATGGCCGTGTCCCTGCTTATGCAGGGGCGCAGTTCTCCATACTGCAGCTGCGGGGCTTTCCCTACCCTTTGGGGCAGCGGCGTACTGCCCCTAGGGACCCAGGAGACCCCCTGTTCAATGTTGAGCCCTCCGGCCTCGAGCAAAGCGAAAAATGCGCCCTGCAGCAAAAAAAGGGAAGGAATGAAGACGGGGCAGTGTCTTCTCCCTCCCGGCGCGATCGGAGTGTCACCCAGAAGTCCCGGTATCCGTTGTTCTTATGGGGCGACATCTCTGGCTCTCCATGTTCTCTGCAGACCGGCACGATCTCTGGGTAGCTTCCAAACAGCCTCCACACAGCCTCAGCACGACCTGTCGACCCTTCTCTCCTCCAGCAGCCTTCTTCCTCTCAAGAACGATCAGTCAGTTCAGCCTCTCACAACGGCTCTCCCTCCAACAGTTCTTCCGACATCGGGCGCCCCCACCATCCGGCACCCCAGCGTCCCAGGTCCGTCTGTTCCGGCGGTCCCACAGTCTCAATCTTTTTGTACAATGTCTCTCTCTCTCTCTCTCTCTCTCTCTCTCTCTGTGCGCTCTCTCAGTGCTGCAAACTGCTCAGCTCTGTGTGCTCTCTCAATGCGGCAGGCGGCTCAGCTTTCAATAGCGGCTGCCATTTTCCGAACCCCAGCTGATCGGCTCTCAGCAACTCCATGGTGAAAAATTAAACTAAAACACCACGGGGGGAAAACCGCAGTGAATCTTCTGAGGCAGGGGCTTCTCAGCTCTCTGGAGCTGCTAAAAGCTGCTGGGTTAAGTCAGTTTTTCCCCTCAATTTTATGATCTTTCACCGTAGACCAGCAGAGCAGCAATCTCCTCCCCCCTTCTTGCTACCCAACTGGAACCAGACTCCATAATAGCATGTTAAACACAATACAAATAAACATCAAACCAGTAGCAGCTTTGGAGGTCTTCTAGTCCAACCCACTATTGAAGCAGAAGATATAATACCAAGTCAGACAAATGGTTGTTCAGTTTCTTCTTAAAATCTGCAGTAATGGAGCATCCACAACTTCTGAAGGCAAGTCATTCCACTAATTAATTGTTCTCACTATCAGGAAATTTCTCCTTAGTTTTAGATTGGATTTCCCTTTAGTAAGTTTCATTCATAGTTTTTTGGTTTGGTTTGGGAAATAGGTTGATTCTCTATTCTTTGCGGCAGCCCCTTAAACATTGCCCCTTAAACATTACGTCACCCCTATCCTCATTAGACTAGATATATCCTGTCACTCAACCATTCTTCCAATGTTTTATGGTCCAGTCTCCCTAATCATCTTTGTTGCTCCTCTCAGAACTATAGAGTCTCAACATCTTTTTTGGATTATGCCAATCACAATTGGACGCAGTATTCAAAGGTGGTATTACTAAGGCATTATAAAATGGTACTAATTCTTCATGTGATCTGGATTTTATCCCTCTGTTAATGAAGCCTAGGACTGGATTGACTTTTTTTGGTTATTATAGCACACTGTTGGCTCACATTTAAGTGGTTCTCCACTAGAACTCCTAGATCTCCACTAGAACTTCTAGATATCTGTCACAGTTACTGCTGATGAGCCAAGTACCATCTATTCTATACCCGAGGGTTTGATTTTTCTTGCCTAAGTGTAAAACATTATTTTTTTCACCACTGAATTTCATTTTGTTGGATTTGGCCCAATGTTCCAGTTGTGAAGGCCATTCTGGATCTTGGACTTATCTTATAAAGTATTGGGTATTACTATCAGCTTGGTGTCATCTGCAAATTTGATGATTTCCCCTTCCTCTCAACTAAATCATTTATGAAGAGTACTGGGCCTAAGACATAGCCTTGGGGTGGGTACCTCGCTGCATACGTTTCTTCATGTAGATGCAATTCCATTGAGTGTGTTTGGTCAGCCAGTTATTAATACATCTGGTGGTAATGCTATCTAATCCACAATTGTTTTTATCTTACCAAGTAGCAAGTTATGATTCACTTTGTTAAATTTCTTACTAAAGTCCGAATATAAACAACATTTCACTAGCCAGTTTGTCAAAGAACACAATAACACACCATTTGTCAAAGAATATCTGACAAACCTTATAATTTTTGCTTATAATTTTGCCTGCCTCTATGTGTTGGCAAATTTGTTGTTTTATTACTTTTCTCTTCAGCATTTTCTGTGGTATTGATATTAGGCTGATTGATCTTTATAGTTACTTTAGTCTGGAGAATCATTCTATAGAAAATCAAAATTATTCCAAATACTTGTTCCCTTCTATATGCACAATCCCTCCCCCATCTCTGTGCACGCTCACAGGCCTCACCGAAGCCTGGGACGGTGAAAAAACAGCCCAATGGGCAAATTGGAAGTTTGGAAAACACAGTTCCGGTTTGCCCATTGTGCTGTTTTTGCACTCTGGAAGTTCCCTGAACCCTCCAGAATGCAAAAAACAGCACAATGGGCAAACTGGAAGTGCATTTTCTGAACTTCTGGTTTGTCTGTTGGATATTGTTTTGCACTCTGGGGCTTCAGGGAAGCTTCCCTGAAGCATCTAGAGGGTGAAACTGTCTTCCCCAAGGCCAAAAATCAGCTGGCCAACCTGCGCATGCATGCTGGAGCTGACATAGGGCAACACCTCGTGTGCCCTCTGATTTGACTCACATGCCATAGGTTCGCCATCTGAATAAATGTTGTTGTTTAGTTAGTAACATGGTTGCTAAGTGAATTTGGTTTCCTCAATGACTTTGCTTGTCAGAAGATAACAAAATGTGATCAAATGAGTCAGGACATTGCGACAGTCATAAATATGAACCAGTTACCAGGCATCTTAATTTTAATCATGTGACCATCGGGATGCTGCACAACAGTCATATCCATTTATGTGTGATAAATCACTTTTTCAGTGTCTTTATAACTTCAGAAAGTCATTAAATGAATGGTTGTAAGTCGAGAACTACCAGATAATTGTTCTCATTAGAAAAACATTGGTTAGATCCAAATTTAGTCCCATTTACTGAGATACAAACTGAAAACGTAATGGAGCTTACAGTGCTCATCAGGCTCATTTTCTTTCCCCTATTCATAGGTGTGTGGACACATTAGTAAATGCTACAGTGTGGCTGCTCAGTTTGAAGATTGCAGAGAGAAAATTACTGAAATGCCCAATATTATTAAGGACCTCTGCAGAGTGCTGTATTATGGCAAGGTAAACTCTTGCTTGGCCGCTATGTTAATGCTCTAACTTTTTCAAAATAGTTCCTATATGGATATGGATGCTATGTAATTTTATGAGATCTCATTCAAAAGAGATTCAAATTTCTTACATGAAGAAGACATTTTTGTCTTATCCTGCTAAACTAGGTTTGTCGAACATAGTAAGCTTCTGGCAGCAGTAGACCATGTGTTTATCTTATTACATCTCAATTATACTATTATGCCATATTATAGTATGCTATAATATAAGCAATTATGCTATAAGCCAGTGTTTTTCAACCAGTGTGCCATGGCACACTAGTGTGCCGCGAGACATGGTCAGGTGTGCCGCAAAGCTCAGAGAGAAAGAAAGCAAGAGAGAGAGAAAGCAAGAGAGAAAGAGAGCAAGAGAGAGAGAGAGAGAGAAAGAAAGAAAGAGAGAGAAAGAGCGAGAGAGAGAAAGAGAACAAGAGAGAGAGAAAGAAAGCAAGAGAGAGAAAACAAGAGAAAGAAGAGAGAGAAAGAGAGAGAGAGCAAGAGAGAGAAAGAAAGCAAGAGAGAGAGAAAGAGGGAGGGACAGAGAGAGAGAGAAAGACATAGAGGGAGGTAGGAAGGGAGAGAGAAAGAGAGCAAAAAAGAGAGGAAGGAAGGAAGAGAAAGAAAGAGGGATGGAGAGAGAGAGAAAGAAAGAGGAAGGAAGGGAGAGAAAGAGGGAGGGAGAAAGAAATAGAGTGAAGGAGGAAGAGAGAGAGAGAGAATTTTTTTGTCCCAAACTTTTTTTAGCCGCCCCCCCCCCCCCCCCCCCGCTCAATGTGCCCCAGGGTTTCGTAAATGTAAAAAATGTGCCGCAGCTCAAAAAAGGTTGAAAATCACTGCTATAAGCAATACATTTCAGGGGAAAGCAGAAATGTGCAAAGAACTATGGCATTTTACATTAGTAGATTTCTTAATTCCTATTAAATTTCAACAGCTGTCACTAAAATCCCAAAACAAATGTATTTATTCCTGCTTAGAACATTCCACGTGTGGCTTCAATCAGCGTACAATGTGCCAGCTCATTTGCAGTGGATTATTGGCTACAGACACATCTGTTCCAAGCTGGCGTTCTGTGGTATTTATTAGGCTACCTCTTTAACTATGATTACACACTGGAAGAGAGTGGCATTAAAAAGAGTGAAGACTCTAATCAGCAGGTAATCATTATGCATTGCTAATAGATTGCTAATTTTTAAAATAATGAAATATTACATTTTAAATTTCCTGACAAATATTTCTAGCATACTCTTTGGAATGTACAGATTAATTTGAAATCCTTAGTCAGGATCGTTTAATATACAGTGACACCTTGTCTTACAAACACCTCTTCATACAAACTTTTTGTGATATGAACCCGGGGTTTAAGATTTATTTGCCTCCTCTTAAGAACCATTTTCATCTTATGAACCCAAGCCCGAGTGCGTGGGCTCTCTTACTGCACGTGCGCTCCCTTACTGCCACAGGGATTCCCTTTCCTTGTGACTGCCGCTTCAGGGATTTCCCGCCTCTGGATTGCCAGTTAATAAGGACCACGTTCCCTATATGGAGCCAGCTGAGCCAGGAGGAGACCAAAGTTATAACAAAGGGGGTGAGAACTTATTTAGAAGACTGGAGACTAAGGTGATATCCCTCCCCCCTGGACTACTATTTCTGAAAAAACAGTCCTTTCCCTTTATTGCCTTTGGAAGTATCTTACCGTACCCTTTGTGGAAGAAATGTGACTCAGGAAATTTTTTAAAGACTGACTCGAGCTAATGGTTTTTTTTAATGTATTGTTTTTATTATTGTATTTTTCCCTATATCCTGTATATTTTTTTTATTTTTATTAGTGGGTTTTAACTATTATTAATTTAATATTTTAATTAAATTATTGGTGTTTTTTTAATTGATGGATAATTGGGGTGGATGGAGTAATGAGTATGGAATGAATGGCTGGAATGGGTGGGTGGGGTGGGTGGGATTATGGTATGAATGAGGTGAATATGAATGGTATGAATGATATACTTGGCCCACCTAGCGCTAGAGAGGCAGGAGGGGAGGGGGCACCTATCTCTGGGATGGCAGAAGATCAGAATATCCTGGTGTTGCTGGGGTGAGGCAGATATGGTGGGAGCCACGGAGCTAACCATTCCAGGGGAAGGAGAAATCGCTGCCTAATAGCAATCCCTTGTTCCGGCTCCGTGAGCTCAACCCAGGGCACTGGTGACGAGTGTAATCCTGGCCCTCGGCTCAGGCTGCTGCTACTCAATGCCAGGTTGGTGGTAAATAAAGCTCTCCTCATCCGGGATTTGATCCAGGAGGAGGAGGCTGACCTGGCATGTGTGACTGAATCCTGGCTGAACCCAGACGGAGGAGTTCCTCTCTCTGAAATTTGCCCATCCGGGTTTCAAGTATGGCATCAGCCTCAACCCCAGAGAAGGGGGGAGGAGTGGCTATCATAGCCAGGGAGAGCCTTTGCCTGCGTAGACTCATTGCTCCAGAGATTGCGGGTTGTGAGTCCCTCCTGGTGAAGTTGGACTTAGGGGTTCAGGTGGGCTCATTGCTCACGTACCTACCTCCCAGCTGCGTGTCAACAGCCCTGCCTGTGCTGCTTGAGGAGGTAGCCGGGCTGGCGGTAGGGTTCCCCAGACTTATTGTCTTGGGGGACTTTTACCTACCGTCACTTGGTGAAACTTCTGGGCTAGTGCAGGAGTTCATGGCCACCATGACAGTCATGGACCTGACTCAAGTAGTACAGGCTCTGACTCATGAGGGGGGGCATGCACCCGACATGGAATTCCTCTCTGAGCAATTGGGTTATGGTCTGAGATTAAGGGGCTTAGAAGTGTTGCCTTTGTCATGGTCAGACCATTTTCTACTGCGGCTTGACTTCCTAGCTCCAATCCTTCCCTGCAGGGAGACAGAACCGAATAGGTGGTTCCGCCCCAGACGCCTGATGGACCCAGAGAGCTTTAAAAGGGCGCCTGGGGTTTTTCCAGATGAACTCGTCCACAGTTAGGCAGAGTCTCTTGCCGTGGCCTGGAATAAGGCTGCGACGGAGGCTCTTGACCAGATTGCGCTGTTGCAACCTCTCTGTGGCAGTAGACCCCGGAGAGCTCCTTGGTTTACCGAGGAACTCCGGGAGTTGAAACGCCAGAAGAGACGTCTAGAGAAGTGATTGAGGAAGAGTAAGCCTGAATCCAACCGAACACTTGTAAGAGCTCACATTAAGACTTACAAAGTGACACCAAGGCGGCAAGATGCGCGTATCATGCCACCTTGATTACATCAGCGGAATCTCGCTCAGCTGCTCTGTTTAGGGTGACCTGCTCCCTTCTTAACCAGGGGGGAGTTGGGGAGCCCTTGCAGAGTAGTGCCGAGGATTTTAACATATTTTTCGCTGATAAAGTCGCTCTGATCCAGGTGATAACAGAGTTGACTGACAACTAGTCAGTCGAGGTGACTGGGTCCCATCCTTGTTCATCTGTCTGGGAAGAGTTTGATCTGGTGACACCTGATGAAGTGGACAAGGCCAGTGGAGCTGTGATTTCTGCCACCTGCTTACTGGATCTGTGTCCCTCCTGGCTGGTCTCAGCCAGCAAGGAGGTGACACGGAGCTGGGTCCAGGAGATTGTCAACGCTTCTTTGGATAGGGGGTCTTTCCCGGCTCCTTATAAGGAGGCACTAAGAAGCCTTCCCTGGACCCAGCCATTCTCAATAACTATTGTCCAGTCTCCAACCTTCCCTTTATGGGGAAGTTTGTTGAGAAGTTTGGTGGCGCTCCAGCTCCAGCGGTCCTTGGAAGAAACCAATTATCTAGGCCCTCAACAGTCAGGTTTCAGATCCGACTACAGCACGGAAACTGCTTTGGTCGCGTTGATGGATGATCTCTGGCAGGCCCGGGACAGGGGTTTATTCTCTGTCCTGGTGCTTCTTGACCTCTCAGCGGCTTTCTATACCGTCGACCATGGTATTCTTCTGCGCTGGCTGGAGGGGTTGGGAGTGGGAGGCACTGTCCTTCAGTGGTTCTCCTCCTACCTCTCTGGTCAGTCGTAGTCAGTGTTAGTGGAGGGGTCAAAGGTTGACCTCTAGGTCTCTCCCTTGTGGGCTGCCTCAGGGTCAGTCCTCTCCCCCCTGCTACTTAATATCTACATGAAACCGCTGGGTGAGATCATCCAGGTGCATGGGGTGAGGTATCATCAGAACACCGATGATACCCAGCTGTACATCTCCACCTCATGTCCAGTCAACGAAGCAGTGGAGGTGATGTGCCGGTGCCTGAAGGGACTTTCTCCTTTCACCTTCACCCCCAGAGACCTTGTTGTCTCCTTTCCTTGCAAGGCAATTTTAGGACTGAAAAGATGGGCAAACAAGCTCCTCGAGAGTCAGGAGATCGAGCCTTGCTTGCCACTGGGGGAATCTCACGGTGACAGGCAAAAAAGCCGCCAAGCCAGAAGGGATTTCGGATTGCGGTCTTGGGAAGCCAGAGTGCGGCGGTGGCGGCAGCACATTTCCTGCCATAGGACCTGTTTCTCACCATGGACCTGCAAAAACTCCAATGGAGGGTCGTTCAGTCCAAATCCCTTTACCCAGAAGGGAGTACCCATCCTCGGCTTTTGTGTGCCGAAGCCTTCAGTAGCCAAAACTTAGAGACCTCCATGAGGGAGCACTCCCCAAAAGACCGCGGCGACTCCGATGCTTTCTTCACTGCCTGGCCTTCAGGAGCAAGGCTGGGTATAAATCCTGCCTTGCACCCTCCTCCTCCTCTGCCTGGCTCTCCCCACCCCACCCCACGTATTGTGGATTTCAGATAAATAATTTAAGAAGCATTATGAGTGAGTGAATGAATGAGTAACACAATACTCAGTGTTCTCTTGTTGTTTTAATATAGCAATACAAGAGATGGGGGAGAAATAGGACAATAAGGAGAATTAAATGGAGTCAGTTCCTTACTTTATTCCAAGAATGGCTTGGATCTGGGTGAATCATAATGGCCATCAGGGATTCACTCTATGATTGCAACTGAGATTGCCAGAATTGCCATTGCTAAGCAAAATGGTTGTGTGACATTTCACTTAGCAACCATATCATTTAGCTATGGAGTTAGCAGTCCCAACTAGGGTTATTCAATAAGGAGTACTTGTAATCTACAGTAATTATATTTCCTGGGAGAGGAAGAATTCAGGAATTCAAGATTTCTGAAGATTTCAAGATTCAAATGACAATCACAAAAGGCAGCGATTTAGAAACCTGAGCTTTTGTACAAGCACCTTAAAAGAGGTTAGTTTAGAAAATTTTTAAATATCAAGCTGCTTCTTCAGCTTGAAAACTCTCATATACTACCAGCAAAGAAGTTGTATAACTTACCATGAAGATTGGTTGATATGTGAAGCCTCTGCAATCTCTGGTTGTGATCTGAAACTGTTTTTCCTTATCAATATTGTATTTTTTCCATGTAGCTCTTTACCAAAGAGTCACAGAAAGAGGCATTCCAATTCCTATTCCTTTCCATTATTCCTTCAGAAAAGCTCTCATATATTCATTTAAGAAGATTTTTCTGAATAGTGTTACTAGACATAGAGTTAATGATTATTACCAGAATTGTTAAGATTCAAGCTTTATTTCTTTTGCATCTATATTTTCACTGTAAAGAAAGAAGCTAATATTAGAATAAATAACAAGCATTGGATTTATTCTTATTTTCTGTTCATAGGAAGTAGCTAATACTCTTGCCAAACTCAGTCTCCTTG
Organism: Erythrolamprus reginae; assembly: GCF_031021105.1. NCBI lineage: Eukaryota > Metazoa > Chordata > Lepidosauria > Squamata > Dipsadidae > Erythrolamprus > Erythrolamprus reginae. Next base: position 75,902,131 of record NC_091963.1, read on the forward strand.
CTTTGAGTCGGCTTGGTGGATATCTTTCTGAAGAGCAAAGTACACCTGATAATCCAGCAATCAGAAAAAGTCTCGGAGTCCTGTTGACCCCTTACATTACAAGGAAACTTGCTGTGGTCAGTCCTGCTGAGGTACATGAAAACTCTGAGATTTTATAACAGTATTTTTTAATTATTTAATGAAGATACTAAATCATGTTCTAAAATATATAATGTGTTAGTTTTAATAGTGACAGAGTATGAAAATATTCAATCTTAATAGCTTTGGAAAATAAATGTTGCCCAGGTCTTTAGTTTTCAGTATTTTAGCTTCTTATTACTCAAAATATTTGAAAAATGTGGAATATATTTCACCCTGCCTTTTTAATTTGTCACATGTTCTTTCTGGTCAGGTCCTAATAGAGAGTGGTTAATACTAAAAGTTTCATAGCAGCTTCTGTCTGCCACATGACACTTGCTTGAAATAGCTCTTGAGGGCTATATATAGTAAATGAATCTACTGCAGATTGAACCACATTAAGTATATATTGCTGTCACATTGCTCAAGTGTTCCTGGTAGGAACAATACATTCACAAGTGATTTGAAGTTGAAGTTAACCTGTATGACAAGATACAACAAGTTTTCTTTTTTCATTTTTTGTTTGTTTTTCTGAAAGCTGAAGGCAACTTAAATAGAGTCTCCTCTAACTTTATTCTCCAAAAGAATAACATGTTAAATGGCTAGTCTGAGAGGAAATATTTGATCCAAAGTTAACCAATAAACTCTATAATTGAGAGAAGTCTTCATAAATCCAACACCTTAATAACCACTATGGCAGCATATCTCTTAATTTATAAAGCAATTGCAGAGCAAAGACAGTTTCATATATTTTCTGTAGTATTCATATAATAAAAAATGAGATTAATAAACCAGAGATAAATTTTAAAATGAAAAAATGTTTCATTTGTAAATATTAAAGATTACACAAAAGGAAATAAGTAGGGTACTATACAATTTAGAACCAAAACTAGCAGTAATCTTCAAAATGTGTTTAATACTCTATTAAGCTTCTCTGAGACAGTTAATGTGAGAAGTAGTTATTAATTTTCACAATCCTGAAGGATTCCTGACATTTCACAAATATACCATTAATCATGCACAATCCAATTAAATAAACATAGAATACAAATCATTTAAACAACCAATCTGTAATATCTAGACAAGAATGTACAATATCACATGCTTTCTGGAAACACTTCACTTTGAATTATTTCAGAGAATCAGAGCTGACCAGGAGGCATTCCAAAGAACTGAGTTTTCCCCTGAAAAATAGTATTGGATCATCTCTGGCAGGCCCGGGACAGGGGTTTATCCTCTGTCCTGGTGCTTCTTGACCTCTCAGCGGCTTTCGATACCATCCTTCTGCGCCGGCTGGAGGGGTTGGGAGTGGGAGGCACCGTTCTGCAGTGGTTCTCCTCCTACCTCTCCAGTTGGTCGCAGTCGGTGTTAGTGGGGGGTCAGAGGTCGACTTCTAGGTTGCTCCCTTGTGGGGTGCCTCAGGGGTCAGTCTTCTCCCCCCTGCTATTTAATATCTACATGAAACCGCTGGGTGAGATCATCCAAGGGCATGGGGTGAGGTATCACCAGTATGCGGATGATACTCAGTTATACATCTCCACCCCATGTCCAGTCGGTGAAGCAGTGGAGGTGATGTGCCAGTGCCTGGAGGCTGTGAGGGTCTGGATGGGTGTCAACAGGCTCAAACTAAACCCTGACAAGACGGAGTGGCTGTGGGTTTTGCCTCCCAAGGACAATTCCATCTGTCCGTCCATTACCCTGGGGGGGGGGAATTACTGACCCCCTCAGAGAGGGTTCACAACTTGGGTGTCCTCCTCGATCCACAGCTAACATTAGAGAAACATCTTTCAGCTGTGCCGAGGAGGGTGTTTTCCCAGGTTCGCCTGGTGCACCAGTTGCAGCCCTATTTGCACCGGGAGGCACTGCTCACAGTGACTCATGCCCTCATCACCTCGAGGTTCGACTACTGCAATGCTCTCTACATGGGGCTTAGTTTGAAAAGTGTTCAGAAACTTTAGATCGTGCAAACGCGGCCATGAGAGCCATCATGGGACTTCCAAGATCTGCCCACGTTTCGCCAACACTCCGCGGCCTGCACTGGCTGCTGATCAGTTTCTGATCACAATTCAAAGTGTTGGTTATGACCTAAAAAGCCCTATTTGCACCGGGAGGCACTGCTCACAGTGACTCATGCCCTCATCACCTCGAGGTTCGACTACTGCAACGCTCTCTACATGGGGCTTACTTTGAAAAGTGTTCAGAAACTTTAGATCGTGCAAACGCGGCCGTGAGAGCCATCATAGGACTTCCAAGATCTGCCCACGTTTCGCCAACACTCCGCGGCCTGCACTGGCTGCTGATCAGTTTCTGATCACAATTCAAAGTGTTGGTTATGACCTAAAAAGCCCTACATGGCATTGGAGCAGAATATCTCCGAAACTGCCTTCTGCCGCACAAATGCCAGCGACCGATTAGGTCCCACAGAGTTGGCCTTCTCCGGGTCCCGTCGACCAAACAATGTCGGCTGGCGGGACCCAGGGGAAGACCTTCTCTGTAGCAGCCCCGGCCCTCTGGAATCAACTCCCTCCAGAGATTCGAATAGCCCCCACCCTCCTCACCTTCCGTAAAATGCTGAAGACCCACCTTTGTCGCCAGGTGTGGGGATAATTACCACCTTCTCCCGCTTTTTATTATGTCTTCGGCCTTACTGTATGATGGATTAGGTTGAATGTGTATGATTGCATAGTTAGGGATTTTACTATGTATTAATGTTTTTAAATTGAATTAACTTCTCCTATTAGATTTGTAATGTATTGTATCATTATTATGTTGTGAGTCGCCCCGAGTCTTCGGAGAGGGGCAGCATACAAATCTAATAAACTATAACTATATAACTACTGTATAACTATTTCCATAGCCTTAGTCCTCACCTAAAATCAGAAACAAGCTTCCCTCAGCTGTATCAAATTGGCCAGCCAGTTCCAATGGGAGAATGGAATTCTGCAGACAACTTGGCTTTCAAGCCATTTAGGGATTTGTAAATTAGCATCAGAACTTTAAATTGCACTGTTGACAACCAGCAAAGAATCTAAATGCTGGCCAATACACAAGTTGCCAGATTTGGAATCAGTTGAAGCTTCTGACTTGACTTGAAAGGCAATATAAAGCTAAGTGAAGAAACAAAGCTGCTGGTCCAGGAGAACAACTAAGTTACAGATTTGTCCTTTTTTCTTTCCTTCTCATGAACCACTACTAGACCATGCAGAGAATGGTGGTGAATATACAGTTACTGGTACTTCATCTTGCTCCAGACTGAAGGGGAGAGGGCTTTAGATCATTAATCCAACCTGAAGTAATGATGTAAATCAACATATTGCAATTTGATGATAGTGGACTTCAATCTGCTGAACCATCCCCTCCTAGTGGTGCATGTAAATATTAAATAGGAGTAAGCAGAAAACTGACCACTGAATCCACCTCTCCTTCACCCCAGGACTAAAATCAGCCATTGAGGAAAGAGCAGAAACACTGTAACCTCGACTTTATCCTTATGCAAGTGATCCAGAAGGATACTACCGTTGACAGTATCAATTTTCTTAACTTGGATATGTATTTTTAATGAAATATTTTTATATAGATTCTGAAAATGCTCAACTGCAACACAGAGAGCCCTTATTTGATCTGGAATAATCGGACAAGAGTTGAACTCCTTGAATTCTTGGAATCTCAGCAGGAAAGCATGATTAAAACAGTGAGGCATTTTTTTCAAAATTGTTAGGATGGCTTGTTGGGGAATTAAGTTTGTTACTATAAAGTGCATATGCAGGCTATGGTTACTGCTTTTGCCAGAATTAATAAATTATTTTCAGATTTACTGGGCTATAATGTATATTGATTATTTTAATATGAAAAAAACTTTGTGAAAAACATTTTCAGTTTATCAGTGCTTTTGTTCAACAAAATATCTGAATTTGTTGAACACTATCATATGTTTTTTGTGGATGTTTTTATAATGACAAGCAGAGATATGTTGATATAGTGAAACTTCCATTTAATAGACAAATGAATCCTAAATGCAACAGATTGATCTATTCAGACATCTCAAAATAATAAAAAAGGTTCCATCCAAAATAATTTGTAAGAAGCATTTAAATCTCTATTAATTTGATATCACATGCAGCAATTTCCATCATTTGCATAGTGGCGTTACATGCATGGCATAAGTGCAAATCAATAATGTCATTGCACAAATGTAATAAATGGCATAATTTGTGATTTATTTAACTAACATTTGGAAATACATCCACTTTCCACCAATTAATCTATTAAATTGAGATTTCAATGCACTTCTTGTATAGTTTTAAATCATTGGTATTTTTGTTGTCCTCCAATGTCTACATTCAAGAGTAAAAGAGATGAGCATAGCTCCTGCTTTTATCTGCCTACAGTGCTAGTCTCTTATGATGTAAACTGGAAGTAAAATTTTGAAATCAATTGCAGGTAGTCCTCGACTTACAACCACAATTGAGCCTGGAATTTTGGTTGTGGTAGTCATAAATCAAGGCTCCCACTGACTACATCCAATTTTACAATTCTTTTTATGGCATTCATTAAGTGAATAATGGGATCATAGGTCCGAATCACATAGCTATTAAGCTAATGGCACAATCATAAATACAAACACATTCTCTGAATAGGTACTGTTTACCATAAATTGATAAAACTGTTTTGCAGGACACTGCAACAGTTGTAAATTTTGAACTGGTTGCCAAGCACCCAAAATGCTGGGGAGGTGGGACTGTGCAATATTTTATGATGTCCTTAAGTACATTATGGGCAACAAAGCATCCATTTCAAGAACCAGTCATAAGTCAAGGTCTTCCTATATCATTTTAATATACAGTATATTTATAATAATTGTGCTGCTTTAAAATTAATTTTCATTTAAATTTCTCACTACAGCAACCAATAAATCATTTTAAGAGTATAATTCATTAAGTACAAACTCTAAGATAATATTTTTATTTCTAAAGGGTGAATGTGATAAAAGTTATGGATCTGAATTTGTCTTCAGTGATCATGCAAAAGAGCTTATTGTAGGAGAAATTTTTGTTAGAATTTACAATGAAGTTCCCACATTCCAGTTAGAGGTAAGAGTCTCTAGATTTAAAATAGAGATGTTGATGAACAAATATTTATAAAAATCACATATTTTGGAACAGGAACAGGTAACTTAGTAATCTCTAGAATGTTAGTATTCAATTCCTATCAGCCCTATATAGTATGATATATGGGATTTCCAAATGTTTGGAGAATACCATTTTGATTATTTAGGTTATAAACATAATTTGGTTGCTTATTAAAGTTAAAAAAGTAAAATGTATTTTGTTAATGCCTTAAGTCAACATTGTAAAATTTAAAAATTTTCTTCTTAATTCTTGCATTATCCTGCAGCTTCCAAAAGCATTTGCTGCAAGCCTTTTGGATTACATAGGATCACAAGCCCAGTATCTTCATACATTAATGGCCATAACTCAAACAGGGAAAGTTGAATCTAATCAACATGGAGAGCGACTCAGAAGGGTTGAAATGGCTTTGGAAGCTCTGAGAAATGTGATAAAGCACAACCCAGGTAAATGAGGCATGCTGGACATTTTTAAGAGAGGGGTGTGTGTGCGTGTACGTGCACACATGAACAAACACACACACACACACACACACACACACACACACACACATATATATACATACATACTGATACACATATACACCAGTGGTAAAATCTAAAAAAATTCCCTATCTGTCTGTGAGCATGGCTTGGTAGTCATGTGACTCGGTAGGCTTGGTTAACTTGTAAAATGTGATGAGACTTAACAATGTTCTTGCTTAACAACCAAAATTTTGAGCTCAATTGTACTCATAAGTTTCCTCCCTCCCTTCTTTCCTTCCTTCCTTTTTTCTCTCTTTTTTTCTCTTTCTCTCTCTCCCTTCCTTTCTCTATCTTTCTCTTTTTTCTTTCTTTCACTTTTTTCTTGTCTGTGTCTCTTTTCTCTCTCTCCCCCCTTCCTTTTTCTTTTGGTCTTTCTTTCTTCCTCTTTCTTTGTCTCTCTTTTCTTTTCTCTCTTCCCCCATCTGTGTCTGTCTGTCTGTCTGTCTATCTATCTACGAGTATCTGTGTGTGTGTGTGTGTGTGTGTGTACCTGTGTCTGTCTGTGACTTGCATGTGGAGGGCAGCCAGCTGCTCGCTTGAGAATTTTTGACAGGACACAAAGGGACGTGGCTTCTCTCCTGCCATAATCTTGCCATGTCATTCCTCTCCCCCCCCCTTGCAGCTCTTCAGCTGAGTGCAGAGGATACAAGCTCCATCCCAAAATGGCAGGAAGCGAAGGCAGTTACAGGGCAGCTTCTCTCTTGCACTAAGGCTCTGGTGAACCTCTTCTTCTTCACATGCGATAGTGGGACATGGCAAGGCGATGGCCGTAGCCTTAGTGCGGGAGCAAAGCTGGCCACTCTCTTAAGGAGGGTTTTAACAGTATGCAAAAGGATGTGGCTTCTCTCCTGCGCTAAGGTTGAGGCCGGCCATCACCTTGCCATGCCCCTCCACACACACAAGAGGAGGAAGAGGAGGAGGTTCACCAGAGCCTTAGTGCAGGAGAGAAGCCAGGTTCTTTTGCATCCTGTTAAAACAGCATAAGGCAACCTTTCCTTCCTGATGCTTTTGGCCTGCCCTTCCAAAGCTACCCCACTGCTGTCTGCTGTCCATTTTTGTTTCATGGCGGGAGAAAGAAGAAAGTGAACAGAGGCAGTGCTCCGGGAGGGCAAGCTGATAGATGGACATGTGCAGCCACAAGAACACAAGAACAAGGGGACACAATCTGAAGTTAATTGGGGGAAGATCAAAAGCAACATGAGAAAATATTATTTTACTGGAAGAGTAGTAGATCCTTGGAACAAACTTCCAGCAGACGTGGTAGATAAATCCACAGTAACTGAATTTAAACATGCCTGGGATAAACATATATCCATCCTAAGATAAAATACAGAAAATAGTATAAGGGCAGACTAGATGGACCATGAGGTCTTTTTCTGCCGTCAGACTTCTATGTTTCTATGCAGCCAGGCAGGGAGAGAGAGCAGGGCAGTGGCCCCCTCCAAGCACAGAGCACAAAGGCGAAGCAGGCAAAGTGGATCTAATGCGCATCGGCCTCTGCCTGTGCCATGTCCTGCTCCAACCAGCCATGTGACTACAAGCGTTGCTGCACAGGCCAAAGGGAAAGCTCCATAGTGGCACAGCCATGCCTGGCCTTCTCCCTGCATGGAGGTGGCTGCTGCCCACCCAGCTTCTAGCGTCTTCTGTGCCTCTTGCTCCTCTCCCAAGTATTGGCCTCACCCTACGTGCCTCCGCAGCATATTCAGCATGCCCAGTGGAGGCAACACGTGGCTGTGAAGGATCCTCACTGCTCGCCTTACCAGAGCATCATAGTGTCAGGCCAAAGCCACCGTTCTGAGTTAGAGACTTTGGCCTGCAACAAGTAGAATAGTACTGTGGAATTTGGGAAGGTTGGTGGCATGAGGGGAAAAGATACTAGCCCCAACAAATTCCTTCCAGAAGATTCAAGGTCATCCTTTGTTCAGCACCAGTGGAAGTATAAGAGGAGGACCATGGACGTTCAGAGAACCAGAGTGGTCCACGTGATGAACTTATGGGTGTGAAGATGAAGAATGAATCTTAATCTGGGTGGGGAACTATAGAAAAAGTTAGTATTGGTTTGACCACAGTTTGCATCCCACATGGCTATGTTAATAAATTGAAACTTGGAAGAAGGCCAAGGTTTGGACCCTGATTTATTTCTTGGATGTTTATTGGGATGCTGACACACATCTGTGTCTCCTCTAAGGGCTGCCCACTGGCCGTGTCAGAAGTAGTGCATTTCCCATCATGGGGTAAACGGGCTTGAAGCATTGCCAGGAAGGCCACTTGCAAGGTAGGCAAGCATGGTAGGGCTGCGTGGAAGGGAGTCTGTTAACTCCCTTCCTTGTGGCCCTGACATGCTTGCTTGCCTTGGCCTTCTGCTTGCTGCCTTTGCAGGCTGTCCCTGGGGACACCGGGAAGGTCATGTAGAAGGCAGACAAGCATGACAGGGCTGTGGGGAAAGGAGTAGGTTGCTAGCTCCCTTCCCCAAGGCCCTACATGCTTGCCTGCCTTCTCCATGGCCTTCTGCTTGCCTGCCTTCACAAGCTGGCCACAGGGACACCAGGAAGGCCGCATGGAAGGCGGGCAAGCATGTTGGGACCTCAGAGAATGGAGTAGGGAAGCCAAGCTGGGATGGGGACAGGGCAGCTAGGTAGGTTGCAACTTCGCAGGCTTACCTGGCAGACAGATCAGAGGTACAGCGCTTCTGGCAGGCAAACTGCAAAGCAGAGATTGGGTGGAGCAAGAAGCAACTGGGGGACAGGGTAGGGCAAGCAGCAACTGGGGGACCAGTTTAGGGACGTGGCCAGCCAGTTATTGGTACCAGTTCAGCAAATCAGGCCACATGTCTGCTAATGGTTCTCCCGAACCGATAGCATTTCACCCCTGATACATACACACACATTATACATATACATACAGTATGTCACAGAAGTGAGGTCACTCCCTCACATATTGTAAATATTTAGATATAACTTTCGATGTGACAACATTGAAGAAATTACACTTGGGTACAATGTAAAGCAATGAGTATACAGCTTGTATAACACTGTAAATATGTTGCCCCCTCAAAATAACAAAACACACAGCCATTAATGTCTAAACTGCTGGCAACAAAAGTAAGTACACCCCTACATGATAATATCCCTATGGGGCCCAAGTAGCCATTTTCCATCCCTGGAATCATGTGACTCATTAGGGGTGTACTCACTATTGTTGCCAGCAGTTTAGACATTAATGACTGTGTGTTGCATTATTTTCTGGGGACAGCACATTACACTGTTATACAAACTGTATATTCACTATTTTACATTGTACCCAAGTATCATTTCTTCAGTGTTGTCACATCAAAAAGTATACTTAAATGTTTATAAAATGTGAGGGAGTGTATTACTTCTGTGATATACTGTATACACACACACATACACAGGTATATATACATGTTTCTCTAAAAAGGAGGCTGGGTCTTATTTTCTTTTGACTCCTGAAAAAATGGCCAAATGAGTCTAATTATTGACTCACCTCGTGACAATGGCACAGGCAGCCCAGCCCAGCAGGAGTCCACTTCGACCACTTGCTGCCACTCACACACATTGCCCTGGCCTCCATTTTGCCTTCAGATGCCACACAAACACAACCCTACAGATTACCTTTAAAAAAATCTGGGAATTTAGATGGAAACTCAACTATGCATTATACAATAAATTACAGGTGAATTTTAAAAACTATCCATTAAAATTCATTTTTTTAAAAATTTCTATAGGTTCAGAATGTGAATGTATAGGCCACTTTAAGCTGTTATTTTCCCTTCTACGTGTCCATGGAGCTGGTCAAGTGCAACAGTTGGCTCTGGAGGTATAATAATACTGTTACCATTTTAAAAATGTTATGGAGTCTTGATTATATTTTGTAGTTTAATCTTCATCAGTTTAGTGCCCTCCAGTATGTTGGAGTATAACTTTTGTGTTAGAGCAGTAGATTGGAAATTGCTGACATTAATGAACCAAGGTTATGTTTTGTAGGAAGCCAATATTGATTCTGAAAATAATAAATGGTTTTTTGGACAAAACAGACATTGTTCAAGGCCAAATACCATTAATGCTTACCATTCAGAATATTAACTTCTGGAAAAGTGCTAGACATTCCCAGAACAGTCAGATCAACAAAGAAAAGAAATCTGGCTTCCCCATTGCTTGTCAGGCAGTCGCAAAAAGTGATCACATATGCCTAGAACACTGCTGCTGTCAGAAATATAAACCATTTGTTAAGAGTCTGAATTTTGATCACATGATCTTGGGATGCTACAATTGTGTGTGAAAAGTGGTGAGTCAGTGCCATTGTAACTCAGTCACTAAACAATTTTTTTTTATTTTTCTCCACCATAAAATAAAACAATACATAATTACAAACACTAAAACAATACTTACAATCAGTCATATCTAAAACTTTTTATTTTCCATGCTAAACCTTCAATAAAGGCTCTTATCTCTCATTACTCTTCCAGACAAAAAAAAATCTGTAAAATTCATACATCATTATCAATTATTAAACCTCTAACTAAAAATATTTTAATCCACCTTACTATAAAAACTTGCATTGCATCAATATAAACATTAACAAAATCTCTTCAATCTAAATCTTAATAAAATATCCTAACATATAAGTAATAGAGATTCTACGTATATGCAAAATGAAAACTTCTCTTAGAACATCATTTACTCCATAATAGAAAATTCTATCCAGTGGTACTTCTATCTAAGAACGTCTCTACTTAAGAAATTTTCTAGATAAGAACTGAGTGTTCAAGATTTTTTTGCCTCTTCTTAAGAACCATTTTCTACTTAAGAACCCGAGCCCAGAAAAATTTCCCAGGAAATTTGAGAGTGGCACAAATGCCCAGCCAGTTTCCTGCCATTCCCCCTTTAATCCCACCCATCTCGGACTTTTCTGGGCTGCCGGAGGAACCTTTTGGTGACACTTAAAGAGGCTTTGCCAGTCCAGCACGAACGAATAATTTTCCTTTCTCTGGGCACTTGGAGAGGGAATAAACGTCTGCCAGCACCCAAAGAAAAGAAACGCTCCCTTCGCTCTGGGCAGCCCAGAGCGAAGGGAGCGTTTTCCTTTCTCTGGGCGCTTGGAGAGGGGATAAACCACTTTGCTGTAGTGACTCCTTTGTGCTGCCTCCCATACACCCGGCGCGAGGTTTCCTCCTGGAGCATCTGTGTGTGGAAAGGCAAAAGGGGGCACTTCGCCCCGGCTGGATCAACTTGGCTTCAGCCAAACCGAGGAGTCACCACAGTGAAGGAAAGATGCCGGCTACAAAGCAAGTGAGCGAGAGGAGAGGGGAGCCCTTCAGCATGAGAAGGAAGAGGAAGCAGACAGCAGCAGCAGCCTTTTGCTCAAAGGAGCAGGCGATTCCTCCCTCTTGCCCACCTGGGTTTCTCTCTCTGGCGCAATGTATGGGAGGCAGCCTCACGCCGGGTGAATGGGAGATGCGTGCTCCTTCTCGCTACCTCAGAGTCCCTCTTTTTTTTAAAGCCTTAAAGTTTTGGATTTTTTTGATTCCCATCAACTCACCTTCTTCCTTTGACAGCAACTGTCCTCCTCCTTTTCTTCCTCCTCCTCCGACCCAAATTCCAAGCTTTTATTTCTTTCCTTAAGGGTTTGCATGCATTATTTGCTTTTACATTGATTCCTATAGGAAAAATTGCTTCTACTTACAAATTTTTCTACTTAAGAACCTGGTCATGTAATGAATTAAGTTCTTAAGTGTTCTGTCAGGCTCTCTGGTAGAATCCTCCCAAAAATTCACAGGTACAAATTTCAGACACACACACGTTTGAACATTCAAAACAATGTTCTTTATAATGAAAATTCACTTAAACTAAGCCCTATTTTGGTATAGCAAAGAGCACTTGTCTCCAAACAAACTGGTAATTTATACAAGTCCCTTATAAGTCCTGTGATACTTAGCTTGCAGCTGTGAGGCAATTCAAAGTCCTTCTTTCACAAAGTGAAACACACTTTGCTCTGGTTTAGTTTCAAAGCAGGGAAAAATCAGCACACAAAAAGTCAGTCAGTAAAGCAGTCATGAAACACAACGATCAGATAATCCTCCACAATGATCAAGCCCACAGGTTGCTATTTATAGCAGCCTCACTAATTATCACAGCCCCACTCAACCACAGGTGGCCTCATTTTCTTTGATAATAATCTCTCAGTTGTTGCCTATGCATCGCTCTCCGCATGCGTGGCTGTATCATTAACTCTTGTTCTGAATCCAAGGAGGAGCTAGATAATTGATCTCCTTCTGAGTTGTCTGCCACACTCTCCTCCTCCCTGTCACTCATGTCTTCTTGGTCAGAGGAGCCTTCATCTTCAGATTCCACCGGGGGCAAACCAGGCCTGCAGCATGTGGATGTCTCCCCCACATCCACAGTCCTTGGGGCAGGAGCTGGGCCAGAGCTAACCACAACATTAAGTAGAGGTACACTGTATATTTAAACCAAAAACATTAGCTAAGAATTGTGTTAAATAATTATTTAGTGCTACCACCACTTCTTATCTTTGCCATCTGGTTAACAACATTTAAATTAATTCTCTTGTTTCAATTTTTCAGTATTAGCTAATTAAAGTATCTCTTAACCACCTATCCAATCATAAAACTTCCCCCAAATCTTATAATAATCAGAATCTTGCTTATCTTTAAATTGCAACGTCAATTTATTCATCTCTGCACAGTCCATAATTTTTCTCAAAACTTTCCTTTCAGTTGATACTTTATTTAATTTCCAGTTCTGAGCATAAATAATCCTAGCTGCCGCAATTATGTATATGATTAAAAATGTTTCATCCTTATTGAAAGTATCTGGTAAATATCCAGAAGATATATTTCCAGTTTAAGTTCGATAGTCTTTCTTAAAATCTTTTTAATTCAGAGATGAATTTGTGACCAACATTTACGTGCTGCTGAACAAGTCCACCACATATTATAAAAGGAGCAGCAGTTTATTGACAAATTCTTATGCATTTCTGCTAACTTCTCAGTCGACATGTGCCATCTATAAAACATCTTATACATATTTTCCTTAAAAGCAGTTGATATTGTCATTTTATAATTTCTCTCCCATAGTTGCTGCCAGCTATCTATTGTGTAACCTATTTTTCTCATCCATTTTATCATTATTTCTTTCACCTGCTCAAATTCTACTTCAATAGATAAAAAAAACATTTGTAAAATTTTTAAATCAAATTGTCATCTTGACCCAGTAAAATTTTTCTATTTCTGTTTTTTGTAAATTAATATCTTCTGTTTAACATCTTTCTCCAACCTTGATTGTAACTATAAGTACATAAACCAATCCCATTTTATTCCTTGTTTTTCTAGTTCCTGAAGTGATTTTAACTCAATTGACTGTGAGATTATATCCTTATATCTTGGAATATTAGTCCTATCTATTGTGGTGCATAAATACTACTATTGTCGAGATCCAGAATGGTATTTTTATGTAGTGTTTTAGTTTCATCATTTCCCACATCATCAATAACGAATTCCTTATAATATATCTCTGAAAGTAACTGTGTATTTTCTTCTTCTCATACCACATATATGCGTGCCAACCTATCTGTAAATTATGTCCTTCTAATACCAATAATCTTTTATTTCTAAGTAAAACCCATTCTTTTACTCATATCATTGCTGCAGCTTGATAATAGAATTCCCAATGTGAAAGCCCAAATCCTCCTCTTTCTCTAGCATCCTGTAAATTTTTTAAGCTAATCCTCGGTCTTTTCCCTTGCCATATAAATTTTGTAGTCATTTTATTTAGTTCATTAAAAAAGTCTTTAATGAATCTTAATTGGAATAGTAAAAAACAGAAACAGTAGTCTTGATAGTATCTTAATTAAAGCTATTCTCCACTGCACTTGGAAGGAGAGTCCAACATGGGTTAATTTACCAATCCAATTGGTAGAGACTAAGTTAAAAATTAACATATTAGCTAGGTACCGCCCTCTGGTAGCCCCCATACTTTCAGTTTTAAAAACTCAGTCCAAGAGTAGAGACTGGTGAGTTGTTTCTCTATATAAATAAATTGTAATACCTTATATTAACATGTCTTTCCTTTCTTTTTCTTTTTTTCTCTTTAGATCCTTGAAGAAGACAGGATGGGGTCTCTGCCCTCCACGGGCACCAACCCTAAGGTTTTCCTCCTTAGGGGGCTTCTTCCCTCAGCAGGAACTCCCCCGGAGAGGAGCAACTCAGCCCCGGGTCCGCCCCCCCCCCGGGAGGCTTGAGGGAATCCCCAGATCCCCCGAAGAGCACTGAAAACAGCAGGGGTGGCTGTCAGTGCCTCTCAGCTATTAGACGGCCACCGAGCGTTCCGCCGCCACCGCTGCCGCAGCCCAAGAGCCGAGAAGCAGTGAAGATGTTCAGGAACCCAGAACGGGCCTGAAACAAGAGGAGAGCACCAGGATCGGCAGCAGAAGCTGCAGGAACGCCTCTCAGCTGATGGCAGCCAGTGGGCGTGCTGCCACCACCCATGCCGCTGCGATGCCGGGGCCATGATCGACTCAACGCCGAGACCACTGGGTGACCCGAGCGTTCCGCCGCCACCGCTGCCGCAGCCCAAGAGCCGAGAAGCAACGAGGTGGATAACAGCTTAGCCATCAAACTCCTGGCTCATTGTGAGTAGAATGGAGAGCAGCCAGGCAGGTAAAAAACCGGCCCCCTCACCTTCAGCCCCTAAAGACAAGGACAAGTCCAAGTCCAAGGATAAGGCTAAAAACCCACAGGCCTCCTCTTCTGCCTCCCTCAAGGAAGCAGAGAGGCGAATTAAGGCCCTGGAGCAGAGGTTAGAGGTAGCCCTCCAACCCCCCGTGACAACTCCTAGGCTGCTTACGCAACAGGCACCTCAGGCTTCAGAACCACTAACCCCTCGGTCCACCCTTGGGCCTACAGGGAGTTTTGTAGAACAGGACTGGTCCCCTGAGAGACAGTTACCCTTCCTACCACAGATGATAGTCCAGCCTTGACCAGACCTGGGTCTGCAGGTCATCCCATGAGGAACATGCAAGGCCCCTCGGCTACATTTACACCTACTGCCGCCGGGTTCAGGGACCAACCTGAAACATGGCAACATATGTCACCTGCCCTGCAGGAAATGTTCACAAATGCCTATTCTCAAAGAATAGCGGCGGGGGTGCAACAATATAAACAACACCCCTGCCAGGCCCTGCCAAGGAATCTCTGGTCTGTACCGCCCCCTTCGGGTTTGGGGTCCTTGACAGAAGAACCTGCCCGGATGGAGGATAGGGATAAGGAGTATGATTTGTCGGACGATGATACAACCCCCGAGCAACAACAGGCTGCGGGGCTCTTTAAACCAGCCTTATTCAGGATTCTTCTCCATAAGGCGAAACAAGTGATGGATCTACTAGGCATCACTAAGATGCCTGAAAACACTGACACGGCTAAGACATCTACCACCCTGTTAAAGGAACCTCAACCCGAATCAGACCATATTCCAGCATCAGAGATTTTCCTTGAAGTCGTAAAACGCCCTTGGCAGCATCCTGCAGCAGCACAGGGCCCCTCTGCCATTGAGAGGAAGTTTTATACCTTCGACGAGGAGGTCGAGAAACTACTAGAGTTCTCACCGATTGACCAACCAGTGGTAACCCTGGTTTCCAGTGCTCTGGTGCCTTCAGAGACAGGTGACAGTCTAAAACCAGAGGACAGGAAGGCAGAGACATTGTTGCGTAAAGCACACCTGATGTCCAGTTAGGCCTTACGAGCGACAGCTTCAGCATCCTTCTTCAATAGGGCTTCGATAATGTGGATTCAAAAGATGCAACTTGGGTCCAGCAAGGGTCGTCTGCGCCAGGATTTGAGTAAGTTGCTAGCTGCAGTGGAATTCTCGGCCAATGCCACCCTCCACGAGGCAAAGTTTTCGGCGAGAGGCATGGTGACCACTCTGTCTTCACGACGCCTTCTGTGGTTGAGAAACTGGCAGGCCAATTCAAAATCAAAATGGTGCTTGGCCTCGGCCCCTTTCCAGGGCTCTAAGCTGTTTGGGGATGTTTTAGAATTGGTCCTCATAGAGGACAGGAATAAGAGGAAGGTACTTCCCAGGGCCCACAGGCGACAGGATCACAGGTCTTCTCCCTACACAAGACGACAGTCCTTTCATTGGGACCCTGCCTCCAATATACGCCAAAATACGAGGAATTACTCACAAGGCCAATATAGCCAATCGTCATTTAGAAGCGATCACAGATCATTCCATGATAGATCAAGAGGCTATCACCAGACAAGACGCCCTTTTAGGGGCAGTGGTCAGAGAGGATTCAAACGCACCAAGTGACTCAGCCGCAATACAACCCATAGGAGGCAAGCTGCTTTGCTTCAGTACCTCATGGCGGTACACATCCTCCGACAAATGGGCACTAGCCACAGTTTCACAAGGACTGCATCTGGAATTCCTCCAGTCCCCATCCAATCGTTTCCTACACTGCCCAGTGATCCGAGACTCTCAAAAGAGAGCACAATTACGCCGAGAGATTGCACACCTTTTGGACATTCAGGCTATAGAGAGGGTGCCCCGTCACGTCGAGGGCATGGGCTTCTATTCAGTAGTCTTCATAGTTCCCAAGGCTTCCGGAGGCTGCAGAATGATCCTTAACTTGAAACAGTTAACACCTTCATATGTTACAGAAGGTTCAGGATGCACTCTCTCCAAACGATCTTAGCATCAATTCGCCCACAGGACCTTCTTACGTCCATAGATTTGAAGGAGGCTTACCTCCACGTTCCCATTTACCCGGCACATCAGAGGCTCCTGTGCTTTTGCCTGGAAGGGACTCACTACCACTATCGGGCCATGCCCTTTGGCCTTTCATCGGCCCCTCGGACATTCACAAAGTTACTAGATGTCCTGACAGCCATCCTCTGATCTTGGTCCATCCGTTTGATGGCCTATTTGGACGACATAATTATACTGTCCAAGTCCCCATCTCAGGCGAAGGAGGACTTGGCCCTAACCATATAGACACTGGAGACACACGGTTTCACCATCAACAAGGAAAAGAGCCACTTTCTTCCCTCAATCCAGTTATTGCACCTGGGTTCCATCATAAACACAGTAACGGGTACCGTGTCTCTGTCTCCAGAAAGACAAGCCAACATCCGTCATTTGATTTCCAGACTCCAACACCAGAGATGAGTTCCTCTCTCACTGCTGTCCAAGATACTTGGAACCTTGGTGTCATCCTTAGGCATTGTGCCATGGGCCCGACACCACATCCGGGCCTTAGAGTGGTTCCTTCTCCCTGCACAGAGGGCCAAGGTGAGTCACTCTCACAGGCGGGTCAGTCTTCCTCGAGAGGTCAGAGATATCTCCAGCCCTACTTCTGGGGTCCTCCTTCCGCACACAAGATCGCATCATTCTTACCACAGATGCAAGCCTCTCAGGCTGGGGGGCACACATTGGGCCTCACATGACTCAAGGACTCTGGGCCGCAGAGGATTTGACCCCAGTCAATATTAATTTCCTCAAGCTCAAGGCAGTGCTCCTTGCCCTCCAAGCCTTCTTCTCTCTAGTTTCAGGCAGACGTGTTGGTCTTAACAGACAACGTTGCGACCAGGGCCCACCTAAACCATCAGTGGGGCACAAAGTCACAGCGCCTTATGAAGGAGACCACGAAGCTTTTCTACTGGGCCGAGATTCATCTGGCGTTTTTGACAGAACATATCGCTGGAACCAGCAACACACAAACAGACTGGTTAAGCAGGGCGACCCTGGATCCCTCGGAGTGGAGGCTGGACCCGGAACTTTTTCAGCAAATAGTTCTTCGATTCGGGACTCCATTAGTGGACCTTTTTACAATCCATATCAATGCCCAACTCCCGAGATTTTACTCCCGGTTCCCTTCGCCGGGGGCAGAAAAGATCAATGCTCTACTATCTTCCTGGTCCCAGGGCCTTTTGTACGCATTCCCCCTGACGAGTCTCATCCAGAAGGTAGTGGACAAAATACTGGAAGAATGAGTGGAAGTGCTAATAGTGGCTCCCCACTGGCCACGCAGGCCATGGTTCTCAGATCTAGTAGCCCTGTCAGTGTCTCCCCCGTGGAGGATTCTGGATCAGGACATTTCTCTCAGCCAGGGGACCTTACATCCTCCAGATCCCCAGTGGCTCCAACTAATCATCTGGCACTTGAGAGGAACAGACTGAAAGGACAACAATTACCAGAAAAGGTCATTATTACTATGCAAGCCGCTCGACGTCCCTCACTGTCCAGGATTTACCAGGCGATGTGGTCGGCCTTCTGTGACTTTTGTGCCACACAACAAACCAATCCTAAGGAAGCATCAGTGATTCCAGTCTTAGAATTCTTGCAAATGGGGATTGGTCGGGGTTTGTCCCCTAACACCCTGAGGAGACAGGTGGCGGCCCTTTCGACCATTATTCAGGTGACTGAAGCACGCTCGGTGAAGGACTTCATCCGAGGAGCCTCTAACAAACACTCTCCGCCGGTCCACAGGTTTCCATCATAGGACCTTTCACTCGTCTAACGGGTGCTCATGGGACCACCGTTTGAGCCCCTGAGATCGATTCCTCTTCATTTCTTTTCCATTAAGACGGCCTTTCTCGTAGCAATAACTTCAGCTCACAGAGTGTCTGAACTATCGGCCCTATCTATTCGTCCGGATCTTTGTATATTTCATCCACATAGAGTCGTTTTGAGGTTGGACCCCTCCTTTGTACCAAAGGTGAACACTACCTTTCATGGGAAACAAGAACTAGTGCTCCCTGACTTCTGCACTCATAGCAACCACCCTGCAGAGCTGAGGTGGCATAAGGTCGATGTCAGACGAGCATTGAAAATATATATTAGGAGGACTGAGCCATTCAGGAAATCTGAAACGTTGTTTGTGTCTTTTTCCCAGCACAGGATGGGGCTAGGAGTGTCATCAAAATCCATCAGCCATTGGCTCCGGGGCTGTATCAACGAAGCATACCAGGCAAGCTCAACCCCCGCTGCCGGGGGTGACAGCCCACTCGACCTGGAGTGCAGCTGCATCGGCAGCATGGTCAACACAAGCATCTATTGAGGACATTTACCAAGCGGCGACATGGACGGCTCCGTCCACATTTATTCGTCATTACAAGTTGAATTCTTTCGCTTCAACAGAAGCAGCATTTGGGAGATGAGTTCTACAGCGGGTGTGCTCATCTTCAACAACCCTGACTCAAGCTTTTCCCTCCCATGGGCCTTGATCTTTGGTATATCCAGTCAATGAAGCAGTGGAAGTGATGTGCCGGTGCCTGGAGGCTGTTGGGGTCTGGATGGGTGTCAACAGACTCAAACTCAACCCGGATAAGACGGAGTGGCTGTGGGTTCTGCCTTCCAAGGACAATTCCATCTGTCCGTCCATAACCCTGGGGGGGGGGAATTATTGGGCGTCCTCCTCGATCCACAGCTCACATTAGAAAAACATCTTTCAGCTGTGGCGAGGGGCGTGTTTGCCCAGGTTCGCCTGGTGCACCAGTTGCGGCCTTATCTGGACCGGGACTCACTGCTCACACTCATGCCCTAATCACCTCAAGGTTCGACTACTGTAATGCTCTCTACATGGGGCTACCTTTGAAAAGTGTTCGGAAACTTCAGATCGTGCAGAATGCAGCTGCGAGAGCAATCATGAGCTTCCCAAAGTATGCCCATGTTACACCAACACTCCGCAGTCTGTATTAGTTGCCGATCAATTTCCGGTTACAATTCAAAGTGTTGGTTATGACCTATAAAGCCCTTCATGGCATCGGACCAGAATATCTCCAGGACCACCTTCTTCCGCACGAATCCCAACGACCGGTTAGGTCCCACAGAGTTGGCCTTCTCCGGGTCCCGTCGACTAAGCAATGTCGTTTGGCGGGACCCAGGAGAAGAGCCTTCTCTGTGGTGGCCCCGACCCTCTGGAACCAGCTCCCCCCAGATATCAGAGTTGCCCCCACCCTCCTTGCCTTTCGCAAGTTCCTTAAAACCCACCTCTGTCGTCAGGCATGGGGGAATTGAAATTTCACTTCCCCCTAGGCTTATAGAATTTATACATGGTATGCTTGTATGTATGAGTGGTTCCTTAAATTGGGTTTTTTTAGATTATTTTTAATATTAGATTTGTTTACATTGTCTTTTTATTGTTGTTAGCCGCCCCGAGTCTTCGGAGAGGGGCGGCATACAAATCTAATAAATAAATAAATAAACATCCCATGTTGGACTCTCTTTCCAAGTGCAGTGGAGAAGAACCGTTGAACCTACCTGAACGATCTTCTCAATGCACTGGAAAGAGAGTCCAAACCCACCCAACATTGTTCTAGTTCAGGGACGCTGGAGTATTTGGGTCCAATTAAGTTATGTGTTTCATTATTGTTGAAAATAAATAGTTTTTTTCCTTACATTGTTCTCGTTTTTAAAACTGAAAGTATGGGGGCTACCAGGAGGCAGTACCTAGCTAATATGTTAATTTTTAACTCAGTCTCCAATTGGATTGGTTAACCCATGTTGGACTCTCTTTCCAGTGCATCGTGAAGACCGTTCAGGTAGGTATAACGGTTCTTCTGCCCATCAGTGATAACTGAAGGGTCTTCCATTTTTCTAAGTCCTTCTCAATCTTTTTTTAAGCTTTAAATAGTTGTCTTCTTTAAGTGATGAACATCTAACTGTTAGGAAAATTCCCAAATACTTTACTTCTTTTACTATTTGAACATCCAACTGTCTATTTCTGCTTTGCAGTCATATTCTTTGTAATCAGTTTAGTTTTATCTTTATTAATCTTTAATCCTGTTATACTTCTCCATATCTTTAAATCTGTGATAAAAGTTTCAAGCCTGAAGTTAAAGGATTTTCAAGTATAAAAATCAAATCATCAGCAAAAGCTTGTAGCTTATATTCCTGATCTCTTATTTTAATATTAAGTCCTGAGATGTGAGGATCAAATCTAATATTTTTGTTTAAAACTTCCAACGACAAAATAAATAGCAATGGTGACAAAGGACATCCTTGCCTCGTACCTTTAGTCATTTCAATCATTTGTGTCATGTCTCCATTAATCAATATCCTAGCCGATTGTTACTTGTATATTGCCTCAATAACATGAAGAAATCTTGTGCCAAAGTTCATATACTGTAATTGTCTATTCAAAAATTGCCAATTCAGATTATCAAATTCTTTTTGGGCATCTCTTTCCCAGGATGCTGTTCATAATATTCAGTAGTATTTAAAATTATGCACATATTGTCTTTTATTTCTCTTTTAGGAAGAAATCCATTTTGATCTTCAAAATTCAGACAGAAATCTTTAGTATATTCGCTATTATGGATACAAATATGTTATAATCCACATTTAAAAGCGATATTGATCTATAATTTTTCACTTTCAAGGTATCCATCCCTTCAATGAAATAAGGGTGTCTGTCCAGGAGTCAGGTATTTTACCATCAAGCATAACTTCATTAAATATTTCCAACATTAAAAGCCTGAAGACTTCCTCAAATGTTTTATAAACTTCAACTGGTAATCCATCTGGTCCCGGAGCCTTTTCATTCTTTTGTTTGTTTTTTTGTTTTTTTGTTTGTTTATTTATTAGATTTCTTTTTTTTTTTTAAAGAAGTTTTATTAGTTTTTATCACAATTATACCAACTGAAATAATAGGAAACTTTGCAAACATTATTTCTCATTTTACAAACCACTCATAGTTATATAAGAAATATAAAATAAGTCAAAAAAAGAAAAGAAAAGAAAAAAAACATACATAAAAGTTTCCCCCCATAACAATTACACTAATCTCTTTCCCTCCCCCTCGCCCAACCCTCCCAACCTCCCCCAACCTCCCCCCCCTCCTCGAACTTCCCAGAGTGAAATCAAATTATCAATTCCCTTAAAATCAAAATCATACGTACTTAAATTCTATATTGTCTATTATCCTCCCTGACTCTATTACCTTCACATCCAAATCCGTTTAGACTCTTTATACTAATAAAAATCCTAAACTATTCATATGCTATTTGAAATTTTTTAGACTGATATTTCATTTGAATATAATCAATCCATTTTTTCCAGTCCAATATGTATTTTTCATTCGAGTGATCCTTCATGTAGGCCGATATCTTCGCCATCTCTGCTAGATTCATGACCTTTATTGTCCATTCTTGAATTGTGGGTAACTCTTCCTTCTTCCAATATTGGGCAATCAAGAGTCTCGCTGCTGTTATTAGATTCAGTATCAATTTAGTCTCTATACTTGTACAGTCTGTGGTAATACCTAGTAAGAACAACTGTGGTGTAAACTTCAATTTTTTCTTAAGAACATTTTGTATAATCCACCATATTTTTATCCAAAATGCTTTTACTTTTACACATGTCCACCACACATGAAAGTAAGTAGCGTCCATACAATCACACCGCCAGCATTTAGGCTGTATATCCGGATACATAGTAGCCAACTTCTTAGGATCCAAGTGCCATCTATAAAACATTTTATAAAAATTTTCTCTCAAATTTTGAGCTTGGGTGAATTTGACATTTCTTACCCAAATTTCCTCCCATGTATCTAATGTAATCGTTTCCCCAAAATTCTGTGACCATTTTATCATACAATCCTTAATTAATTCCATTTCAGAGTCTTTTTCTATAAGTATATTATATATTCTTTTTATATGCATTGGACCTTGGTCCTTAATTTGTTTTATTAATTGTCCTTCCTGTTGTTCCATACCCAGTCTTTGATCCTTTTGCCATCTATCCTTCAACTGAGCATATTGAAACCATGTTTGCACTAATCCTTCTTCTTTTAAGTCATTCAAAGATTTTAATTGTAATACTCCATCAGTTAATTCCAATAATTCCTTATATGTTACAACATCTTGCCTTTGTTCTATACTAGTATTCTCTATTGCGTGTCTGGGCACCACCCATATAGGTACTTTATAATCCATTATCCCTTGATATTTTCTCCAGACACGCAACAGAGCATTCCTTAATACATGGCTCTTGAAAGTCCTATCCACCTTTTGATTATAAACCAAATATGCATGCCAGCCATATAACAATTCATACCCTTCTATATTCAATATCATTTCATTAGTTAAGTTTACCCAGTCACTTATAGCTACCAAAACTGTTGCATCATAATACAATTTCAAATTAGGCAATTTTAGGCCACCTCTTTCTCTTATATCCTGCATTATTTTCATTTTAACTCTTGGTTTTTTCCCTTGCCATACATATTTATTAATTCCTCTCTGCCATTCCCACAATTTTGACTCATTTTTAAGTATTGGAATCATTTGAAACAAAAACAAAAATTTAGGTAAAACATTCATTTTGATTACCGCTATCCTCCCCAACAATGATAATTGCAATTTTTTCCATTTATCCATCTCTATCTGTATCTTGGACCATAAAGTTTCATAGTTATACTTATATAATTTTCCATTCTCTGCTGAAATATAAACCCCCAGGTATTTTACTTTTTTCACAATCTCACACCCAGTTGCCTTTACCAAACCTTCTTTTTGATTCCCTGTCATATTTATTGTTATCATCTTGGTTTTCCCCACATTAATTTTGAAACCAGATACTTTCCCAGTATTTATTAGATTTCTATGCCACCCTTCTCAAGGCGACTCAGGGTGACTTACAACATTAATATAACAACATATAAGAAATCTAATATCTCTAAAATGTGAAAATTTGCTAAGAACATTTTAAAAAACCCCATGAACACTCACATACATTCATCCAATCCAATCGTATCTCATATCGGCCAGAGACAGTCTCTTATCACTCACAGCCCCCATGCCTGCCGGCAAAGGTAGGATTTGCAAAAGACCAGGAGGGAGGGGGCAGTACATATCTCCAGAGGGAGTTCGTTCCAGAGGGCCAGGGCTGCCACAGAGAAGCTCTTCCCCTAGGCCCTGCCAGTCGACATCGTCTGACCGATGGGACCTGGAGAAGGCCGACTCTGTGGGACCTAACTGGCCGCTGGGATACATGAGGCAGCATATGGTCCCGAAGATAATCTGGTCCTAAACCATGTAGGGCTTTATAGGTCATAACCAGCACTTTGAATTGGGCCCGGAGACCAATTGACAACCAGTGCAGTTCGCGTAGTGATGTTGAAATGTGGAAGATCTCGGTAGTCCCACTATAGCTTGCGGGGCTGCATTTTTCATAATTTGTAATCTCCAAACAGTCTTTAAAGGCAACCCCACGTAGAGAGCATTGCAATAATTGAACCTCGAGGTGATAAGGGCATAAGTGACTGTGAGACGTGACTCCCTGTCCAGATAGGGCCACAACTAGTGCACAAGGGGTACCCGTGTGAATGCCCCCTTTGCCACAGCTGGGAGATGGTCTTCTAAGCTCAGCTGTGGATCGAGGAGGACACCCAAGTTGCAGACCCTCTCTGAGGGGGTCAGTAATCCCCCCCCCAGGGTAATGGACGAACAGTTGGTATTGTCCTTGGGAGGAAAAACCCACAGCTACTCCATCTTGTTGGGGTTGAGTCTGAGCCTATTAATGCCCATCCAGACCCTGACAGCCTCCAGACACTGGCACATTACCTCCACTACTTCACTGAGTGGACACGGGGTGGAAATGTATAGCTGTGTATCATCAGCATACTGATGGTAACTCACCCCATGCCCTTGGATGAACTCATCCAGCGGTTTCATGTAGATATTAAACAGCAGGGGCGAGAAGACTGACCCCTGAGGAACCCCACAAGGGTGAGACCTAGGAGTCGACCTATGGCCACACGCTAACACTGACTGTGACCGACCAGAGAAGTAGGAGGAGAACTACCGCACAATGGTGCCTCCCACTCCAAACCCCTCCAGCCTGCGCAGAAGGATATCATGGTTGATGTTATTGAAAGGAAGGATATCATGGTTGAGGTTAAGAAGCACCAGGGCAGAGGATAAACCCCTGTCCCGCACCCGCCAGAGATCATCTGTCAGTGTGACCAAAGCAGTTTCAGTGCTGTAGCTGTTAACTCCATTATTATTATTCTAGCATCAAGACTTTCCTTATATGTTTCTGGTATTTTAGGTAAATTTGCTTCTTCCAAATATTGACAAATGTTTTCATCATCTGTTATCTTTTGCTTGTATAGGTCTCTGTATTATTTCCAAGTGATTTGTTTTTTCTCTTCCTCTTTATATTGACCTTTCTTATCTTATAGTTGTTTTATCCATTTTTGCTCTTTATCTTTTCTAATCTTATAAACCAGCCATCTTCCTGGCTTATTTGTCTGTTCAAAAAAAATTAGTTTTGCTAATTTTATTTTCCTAACTACTTCTTTATTCTCTATTAAATTTAGTTTGTGTTTAATTAGGTCCACCATTTCTTGAATGTTTACATCCTGAGGGTTTAACTGTTATTGTTGTTCCAGTTTTCTATCTTTCACGTCAAGCTCTTTCTTTTCCATAAATTTAGATTTGTTCCTCTTATTCATATATGTAGTTACAAGACCTCTAAAGTAAGCTTTGGATGTATCAAAGTATTTGCAAAGACCTATGTTCTCTTTTATCTTCTTGAAAAAAGAAGTCCATTTCTTTTTTAATGAATAATTGGAACTCTTGTTCTTGTAGTATTTCTTGCCTCATTGTCCATCTAAACATTTTACCTTTTCTTTTCCATTTCATAACGATAGGATTATGATCTGCCCAAACATTAGAATCAATATCTACTTTTTGAACATAGTTAAGCAAGTCCAGTGTACTCCATATCATATCAATTCTTGACAAGTATATCTCACAGAGTAGAAAGTATATTGCTTTTCTTTTAAATGCCTATCTCTCCAAACATCCACCATACTCCATTCATCTACCATATTAAAATAAGATTTAGGCAAAGTACTCTTTTTAGATCTATTCCCCGCATTTGTTTTATAATCCAAATTTGGTTTTACTATCGCATTAAAATTTCCCAATAAGTAAATATTCTCGTAATTTAGTTCATTCATTTTCTTATGTAGCTTTGAGTAAAAGGCTTCTTGATTGTCATTTGGGGTATATATTGCTACTAATAGTATTTTTTAATTATTAATTTTTATCTCCACCATTAGTATTCTACCTTCATCATCAGAGTGGATATGCTTGGAATCCAGTTTCTTCTGTATATTCAAAGCCATTCCTCTTTTAGCCTGGTCTATCAATGTAATATAAAGTTCTCTAAAAGACTTGTTCTCTAAAAAATTCCTCTGTTGATTTTTAATATGAACTTCCTGAAGGCAGATTATGTCCAAATTTAATTTTTAAAATTTATTAAAAATTCTATTTCTCTTATTTGTTGAGTTAAGTCCGTTCACATTTATCGAAAACCATTTAAGATCTTCATCCATTTTTGTTTATATTTGTTTTCTTATATTAAGGCTTTTGCTTCCCTGGTCATCATTCTTTCTCTTTGTTCCTTGTTGTCAATCAAAAAGAGTTGTTCTGCAGTTATCTTCGCTTCTAGCTGTTGAGATGAAACATCTGCTCCTTCTGCTGCCACATCCAGTAAATGTTCTTCACTCAAATCTTTTAATCCCTCTTCTGTAGAAACTGGTTCCTTTGCTCTCACACTCACTTACATCTCCTTTGCTTCTTCTTCAGCTTGTTCAAACTTTTGTCGAACGAATAGTTCAGCCTTATTAACTGAATCCAATCTGTATCTTTGACCTTGCCACACCAAAAATATATCTTCCAGTATTAGCCATCTAAAAATCAATCCATCTTTGGTGAAGCTTTCTTGTTAAGAATTGATACTCTCTTTGTAAATCTCTTATCTTCTTTGGCACTTGTTTTAGAACTGTAATTTTCTTTTCTCTGTACTTAAGTGTGGCAGTTCTCAGCTTTTGATGTAATTGAGTTCTACAAGTCTTTTTGATAAATCTTACATGGACTTCTCTTTGTAAGTTGTGCCTAATCACATATCTGGTGCTCACTCTGTAAGCCTCATCTACATCCATCATTATTTTCTCTTTGTCTTCTATTGTTTCCACTAAAATGTTGCCTAGTATCTCATGTAAATTCTCACCTTTTTCTTTTGGAATATTCTGGAAGCGCAAATAAAATTCAGCAGGATCCACTTCAAGGATTATGGAGGTCCTCTCTTGTCTTTTCTCCTCTGTTATCTATTCATTTTTAGCAATAATTTTCTTCATTGCTTTCATTTCAACATTTACATGATTTAGATTTTTAATCACTTGATTCAATTTTCTTTTACAAGGTTAAATTCTTATTTGCGCTTTCTCTAGCTAATTTAACATTTTCTCTTAAAGCTTGCAATGTGCTCTTGATTTCAGCCAATTCAAATTTCTTTGCAACACTTGCTCTTTGTGGAGGTGTACTTGAAGGATGAGGTGATTTCTTTGCTATAATCCAATCAGACCACGATAATCCAATCAGATAGTAATCTAAATGGTGGGTATACAAACTTGGTGTTAAAACACAACCAATAAAATCAAAAACTAAAAAGAAAAAAAGGGAGTGGAAAAAACCCACCAATCTTGAAGTAATCCAAAGATTGAATCTAAAAAGCTTGTCTCTCAAAATAGCGTCTGATTAAAAAAGCCAACTTAAAAGAACATTTTATAAAATCCAGAAAAAAATTATTAAAAATGACAAAAGGGAAAAAAGGAAAAGTAAAGATAAAAATAAAAACTTAAAATTGAAAATCCAAATTTCAAAATGTAAAACTTAAAATCAAATATTCAAAATCCAGAATCCAAAATTCAAACTCCAAACTCCAAAATTAAAATTAAAAAAAATTAAAGTTAAAAATCAAAATCAAAAAGTAGAGATTATTAGCAAAGGAAAGAGTAAAAATTATATTCAACTATAAAAATTAAATGGAACTTGTATTAAAATTGCATGGAGCCACAGATGTGCTCGTGTTTCAGCGAGTTTTTTTTTTCTTCCATGCATGCCAAAACCGAGGCGTACCTGCTGCTCCATGAGCGATTTTGCTACCTTGACAGGTGCATAAGCAAAATTGCGCTGGCCTCGCAAGCACTCACGAGCCGCAGTGGCGAGTGCAATTTAGGGTTCCGGCTATTAGCCCACCGCTGATGTGCCCACACCTCTTCCCTCCCCCCATGCATGTGCATTCTCCCCGCTCTGCTCTCCGTGTATACGTACAAGTCTTTCTGAAGCCTGGTACCTGAAAAAAGTTTGGGAAAACATATTTCCGTTTTGCCATTGTGCTGTTTTTTGCACTCCGGGGCTTCAGGAAACTTCCCTGAACCCTCCAAAATGCAAAAAACAACACAACAGCAAACCAGATGTGTGTTTTTCTGAACTTACGGTTTGAACATTGGGTGATATTTTTTTTGCCCCCTGGGCTTTATGGAAGCTTACCTGAAGCATCCAAAGGGTGAAATGACCTTCTGAAAAATCAGCTGGCGGAGTTTACACAGGTTAAAATCTGGCATGTCCTCCAACATGCCTCCACATGCCACA
Source organism: Erythrolamprus reginae (assembly GCF_031021105.1). NCBI lineage: Eukaryota > Metazoa > Chordata > Lepidosauria > Squamata > Dipsadidae > Erythrolamprus > Erythrolamprus reginae. Next base: position 75,930,381 of record NC_091963.1, read on the forward strand.
GGTGGCACGCATGCCATAAGTTCACCATCACGGTTCTAGACCCATCCAAACGAGGCTAAAGCTTACTAATCCAATTTTGTTTTCTTTAACAGGTGGTGAACATAGTGACAAGTAATCAAGATTGTGTAAATAATATTGCAGAGGCTATGGTTCTTTCCAACTTACTAGCTCTCCTGCATTCATTGCCTTCAAGTATGTGCATCACATTTTAATTTATTTAATTTATCTCTGCTGTTTAGCTAAATAGTACAAAAAGAGGAATTTTTAGATATTAAAAAAAATCTATTTTGAAGAGTATACTTGTGTTACTTTATCTAAGAATAATATAGACCCAATTTAGAAAGGCATATACAGTATTTGTCTTTTAAAGCTAATTCTTGGAAGATTTAATAGCAAGTATTGCATCTCGCAGTAGCTGACCATATATTACCTAGTCTTATAAGTCAAACAGTTTTCAGGTCAAATGTGATTCTTGGTTATTTCAAGAATATTATATTCTTGGCAACAGTATGCAAACTCTTAATTATTACCTTCAATCCGGATGGGTTTTTTTTCCCCAGTCCTATTTTCCATTTGGGCCTTCCATACATATAATGTAGGTGTAGACTATATTTATCTTTTTGAAATCAACCAAGGTTGGCAAAGTGTTGCTGCTTGCTAGAAAGTCTCATAAAATATTGCTAATTAGATCATTAAAAAGAGATAAGGAATATTTTTGTTAGATTAATTATTATGTCATACTTTTGATAGTAAAACAGCTGCTGAATTTTAGATAGTCACATAACAATATGTATTTAGATTCAGAAAGAATTCAGTTTAATTATTCACATTGCAAGACAGATAAATCATAAAAGTTAATCCAGTTGCAATAGAACAGTCTATATTTGAAATAAAATTGGAGATTGATGTCCACCTGTCATATGCCTTATATAAAAGAAATAAACCAGGAAATTCTATAAACCTGATATATAACTTTAAACAAATCATTTTGTATTATATTAGTCTATGTCTAATAGCTAACTATAAAGTTTCACAAATGTTAATTTTGGCAGGTCGACAACTAGTTCTTGAAACTCTGTATGCTTTGACATCTAGTACCAAAATAGTTAAAGAAGCTATGCTAAAAGGTATGACAACTGTTTTGCTGTGTTATTATTACAAGTTTTTTGTTGCATTCAAAATTAATATCTCCAAACTTCCTGTAATTAGAAATATTAGCAGTTCTGTACTTTTTTAGGTGCATTAATCTACTTACTTGATATGTTCTGTAATTCGACACATCCACAAGTTCGATCTCAGACAGCAGAGCTTTTTGCTAAAATGACAACAGACAAGCTGGTTGGTCCAAAGGTAAGTATAGCATCATCATAGATGATTCATAGATGTTTTTAAAGCAACCCAAGACATACATGCCATACAGTATATACATAATGCCTTGGATTTGGCTTGAACTAAACTTCTCAGAAATATTGGACCTTTGCAGGACTTGAATTGGCTCGGCCAGACATTCTGGCCAATTAGCTTGGCCCGAAATAAATATCAAGACACATGAGCTTGGTTTCCAATTGCCCTATGAGGAAGGCATCACCTCTAGTAATTTATTCAGAAAAAAAAACTTATTTTGCTTCATTCCACTGATAGAATCTATTTGTTTGATTAACTGGTATATTAATAGGTATGACAAATTGTAAGCTCTATGTCTCTGTGTGTTTTTTCCCTTAGGTTAGAATTATCCTAATGAAATTTCTACCTGGTGTCTTCATGGATGCTATGAGAGATAATCCTGAAGCTGCTGTTCACATTTTTGAAGGAACACATGAAAATCCAGAGTTAATATGGAATGACAATTCCAGAGAAAAAGTATCTACGACTGTTCGTGAAATGATGCTAGAGTATGTCAGAATAAAAAAATAATGTCTCTACGTTTCTTCTCAACAAATCTGCTACTTTAAAAACATTTTTTGTAGGCTTAAAATATTTATTGTCTTTTTTTTAAAAAAATAATCTTTAATAAATACACCATATTTTTCGGAGTATAAGAGACACTAGAATATAAGATGCACCTAGATTTTAGAGGTACAAAACAAGGAAAAAAGTATTCTGAACCAAATGATGCAGTAATATATTATTTAATAAAATACCAGTGTAGCAGAATGCTTTTAATAAACATGTATACTTTTTATAACCATGGACAATTTCTACAAACTTCAAACTTGACAGCTTTAAGACTTGTGGACCAACTACCAGAATTCCTCCTCCAGTCATGCTAGTTCAGAAATGGGGGTTGAAGTCCACAAGTCCGGGATTTAATCCTGGAGGAGGAGGCCGACCTGGCATGTGTAACTGAAACCTGGCTGGGCCCGGAGAGAGGAGTTCCTCTCTCTGAAATTTGCCCAGCCGGGTTTCAGATACGGCATCAACCTCGATCCCAAGGAAGGGGGGGAGGAGTGGCTATTATAGCCAGGGAGAGCCTTTGCCTGCGTAGACTCGTTGCTCCGGAGATTGCGGGTTGCGATACCCTCCTGGTGAAGTTGGACTTAGGAGTTCAGGTGGGCTTGTTCCTCACGTACCTGCCTCCCGGCTGCGTGGCACAAGCCCTGCCTGTGCTGCTGGAGGAGATAGCCGGGCTGGCGGTGGGGTTCTCCAGACTTATTGTCTTGGGGGACCTCAACCTGCCATCGCTTGGCGAATCCTCTGGACTGGCACAGGAGTTCATGGCCACCATGGCAGTCATGGACCTGATCCAAGTAGTATAGGGTCCGACTCACGAGGGGGGGCACGCACCCGACATGGTATTCCTCTCTGAGCAACTGAGTAATGGTCTGAGATTAAGGAGCTTAGAAGTGTTGCCTTTGTCATGGTCAGACCATTTTCTACTGCGGCTTGACTTCCTGGCTCCAATCCTTCTCCGCAGGGAGGCGGAACCGATTAAGTTGTTCCGCCCCAGACGCCTGATGGACCCAGAGGGCTTTCAAAAGGCGCTTGGGTTTATTCTAGATACACTCGTCCACAGTTCGGCAGAGTCTCTGGCTGAGGCCTGGAACAAGGCTGCAACAGAGGCCCTTGACCGAATTGCGCCGCTGCGACCTCTCCGCGGCACTAGACCCCGTAGAGCTCCATGGTTCAACGAGGAGCTCCGGGAGCTGAAACTCCAGAAGAGACGTCTAGAGAAGCGATGGAGGAAGAGTAAGTCCGAATCCGATCAAACACTTGTAAGAGCTCATATTAAGACTTACAAAGTGGTGCTCAAGGCGGCAAGATGCACGTATCATGCCGCTTTGATTGCATCAGCGGAATCCCACCCAGCCGCTCTGTTTAGGGTAACCCGCTCCCTCCTTAATCAGAGGGGAGTTGGGGAGCACTTGCAGAGTAGTGCTGAGGATTTTAACGCGTTTTTCGCTGATAAAATCGCTCGGATCCGAGCGGACCTCGACTCCAATTGTAAAACAGAGTCGACTGACAACGAGTCAGTTGAGGTGACTGGGGCTAAACGTCTTTGTCCATCTGTCTGGGGGGAGTTTGACTTGGTGACACCTGATGAAGTGGACAAGGCCATTGGAGCTGTGTGTTCCGCCACCTGTTTACTGGATCTGTGTCCCTCTTGGTTGGTTTCGGCCAGTCGAGAGGTGACACGGAGCTGGGTCCAGGAGACTGTCAACGTCTCCTTGGGGAGGGGATCCTTTCCGGCCCTTTATAAGGAGGCACTTGTGCGCCCCCTCCACAAGAGGCCTTCCCTGGACCAGCCGTGCTTAATAACTATCGTCCAGTCTCCAACCTTCCCTTTATGGGGAAGGTTGTTGAGAAGGTGGTGGCACTTCAACTCCAGCGGTCCTTGGAAGAAGCCGATTATCTAGGTCCTCAACAGTCTGGATTCAGGCCCGGCTACAGCACGGAAACTGCTTTGGTCGCGTTGATGGATGGTCTCTGGCGGGCCTGGGACAGGGGCTTGTCCTCTGTCCTGGTGCTCCTTGACCTCTCAGCGGCTTTCGATACCATCGACCATGGTATCGTTCTGCGCCGGCTGGAGGGGTTGGGAGTGGGAGGCACTGTCCTCCCATGGTTCTCCTACCTCTCCGGTCGCAGTCGATTTTAGGGGGGGGTCAGAGGTCGACCTCGAGGTCTCTCCCTTGTGGATTGCCTCAGGGGTGGGTTTAATATCTACATGAAACCGCTGGGTGAGATCATCCAAGGGCATGGGGTGAGGTATCATCAATATGCCGATGATACCCAGTTATACATCTCCACCCCATGTCCAGTCAACGAAGCAGTGGAAGTGATGTGCCAGTGCCTGGAGGCTGTTGGGGCCTGGATGGGTGTCAACAAACTCAAACTCAACCCAGACAAGACGGAGTGGCTGTGGGTCTTGCCTCCCAAGGACAATTCCATCTGTCCATCCATTTCCCTGGGGGGGGGGGATCATTGACCCCCTCAGAGAGGGTTCGCAACTTGGGCGTCCTCCTCGATCCACAGCTCACGTTAGAGAAACACCTTTCAGCTGTGGCGAGGGGGGCGTTCGCCCAGGTTCGTCTGGTGCACCAGTTGCGACCCTATTTGGATCGGGACTCACTGCTCACAGTCACTCATGCCCTCATCACCTCGAGGCTCAACTACTGTAACACTCTCTACATGAGGCTACCTTTGAAAAGTGTTCGGAAACTTCAGATCGTGCAGAATGCAGCTACGAGAGCAATCATGGGCTTTCCCAAAAATGCCCACGTTACACCAACATTCCGCAGTCTGCATTGGTTGCCGATCAGTTTCCGGTCACAATTCAAAGTGCTGGTTACGACCTATAAAGCCCTTCATGGCACCTGACCAGATTATCTCAGGGACCGCCTTCTGCTGCATGAATCCCAGCGACCGGTTAGGTCCCACAGAGTGGGTCTTCTCTGGGTCCCGTCAACTAAACAATGCCGCTTGGCTGGACCCAGGGGAAGAGCCTTCTCTGTGGCGGCCCCGGCCCTCTGGAACCAACTCCCCCCAGAGATTAGAATTGCCCCCACCTTCCTTGCCTTTTGTAAGCTACTTAAAACCCAGCTCTGTCGCCAGGCATGGGGGGAATTGAGACGCTTTTTCCCCCTGGGCCTTTACAATTTCATGTATGGTATGTTTGTATGTATGTTTGGCTTTTTATATTAATGGGTTTTTAAAATCATTTTTAGTATTTATTGGATTATTATTGTACATTGTTTTATTACTGTTGTTAGCCGCCCCGAGTCTTCGGAGAGGGGCGGCATACAAATCCAATAAATAAATAAAATAAAACAAATCAATAAATAAGTCTTAAAGTTGCCAGGTTTGGAGACCTTTGCACCCTTAATCCTTAACCCAGGGGTCTCCAAATTTGGCAACTTTAAGACTTGTGGACTTAAATTCCCAGATTCCTCTAGTCATGCTAGTTCAGGAATGGGAGTTGAAGTTCATCCGCCCCTCCCAAGCTGTTGGAGGGGGAGAAAGCCTGGGTTTCCTTGGCTCTGCCGTCGGTCACGCCCACCTCCCCTGTGACCTCCCATTCGAAGGCAGAAGATTGGGGGGGGCTGATGAAGGCCAGCCCTCTCGCACCGATCAAGGCCGCCCCGCGTTTTCTTAAGCACCAAGTGACATCCTTCTGCTTCCCCTCAGCTGCCACCTCACTTACCTGCCCCGGCTCTGATACAGACCTGCGCAGCGTCGGAGGAGGCGTTGGCCTCCTCCCCCACTGCCGCACTGGGGGCTGTCCCCTGGAACCAGGGGCGACAGGCCTGGGCTCGGGCCTGAGCTCCACCTCCTCCCCAACCGCCGTGCCGGGAGCTGCCCCCCCGGAGCCGGGGCCGACGGACCCGGGCTCGGCCTACTCCGCCCTAAACTCCGCCTCCTCCCGTGCCGCCCTGCTAGCCAGCAAAGTGTCAAGGCTTCTGAGGTGAGCTGCGCGGCGGCAGCAGGAGGCAGAGCCAAGGGGAGGGTGCAGAGCCAAGGGGAGGGCGCGCCGGCCAGGAAAGCGACGCGCTTTTCAAACGTGCTGCTTTTCTGCACCTCTTTCCTGGCAGGGGGGAGAGGTAGCCACCTCCCCCCCTCGCGACACCAGGTTCAAGCCCTGTGCCGGTGAGCAAAACCAGCTGCCCAGGAAAGCCCTGCACTGGTCAGCAAAGCCAGCTGCCTGCCGGAGAAGTGAAGAGAAAGAAAGAAAAGAGGAGGGAAAGAGAAGTGGAGAGGAAGGAAGGAGGATGGGGAGGGAGAGAGAAAGGGAGGAAGAGAGGAAGGAAGGAAGAGAAATATAAAGGGAGGGAGGGAGAAAGAGGGAGAGGGAGGGGAAGAGGGGACGGAAGAGAGAGAGAGAGAGGAAAAAGTGGAAGGAAGAGAGAAGGAAAGAAATGAAGGGAGAGAGAGGGAGAAAGAAAATCAAAATCTAGTTTGAAACTAACTCAACTATTTAAGTGGCATTTTGATACTTAGCAGAGTTGCCCCATTCTGAGGTCACTGTTACAGACACACAGTATTTTATTTTGAAATTCTCTGAGGCAAAATATGGGTTTTTTAAAAAAAACCAAAATATCTTTATTGCAGATTAAGATCAGCAAAACAATATCAATCATCCAATTTCTCAATATGCTTTAATTTTCATGTCTCTCAGCTGCGTAAAAACCTTTGGTAATTTATAATTAAAAAGAAAAATAACAAATATCAAAAGAAAAACGCAGGCTACTGAAAAACAACATGGTTTCTTCCCTTTGGCAAGAGTGGCAGAAATTTAAGGAGGGATGATTGATTATTAAATATGGATTGACTATGGAATGATGGTAAAAGATATATTTAGATGTTTAATTTTACAAATTATTTTAATTTGTAAAATTGGATTAGAATTTTAGAACTATATAGAATTACATAGGTAAAATTAATGAAAGATACATAGGATAAATAAGGGGTTTATGATATGTACTGTATGATTTTATGAGTTTGCATTATGAATTTAAAATATACTTGGAAATGTAGAAGATTGATGAAAGTTAATAATAGTAAATGCTAGGTGCCTGAAAATTAATTGAGCTTGGAAATATTGAATGAAATTATAGAAAAGTAAATATGGAAATATATTAATTGATGCATTGGTGTTCAGATGGATTTTCATAGTATTATTAGATTACTATAATGCTATGATAAATATTTAAGAAATGAAGATTTTAAAGCATGGATTTATTAATAGTAGTGTTTTTGGTTTTGGTGGTTGTTTCAGTTTTAATAGTAATAGATTTTGGTTTTGTTTTATTATTAATTTATTTTAATAAAAAAGAAGGGAATTATTTTCCTTATTTATATATTCATTAATTAATTATTTATTATTTATTTTGACTTCTATGCTGCCCAGTCCCAAAGGGACTGCTGGTCAGACACTATTCTTTTCCACTCACACCGGGAAAAAAATAGAGGGAACACTGGTGCACTGTGCAAGGGAATCAAACTTCCTGAACTAGTTCTCCTCTAACTGTGGCTACTTTGCTCTTTAATCATTTTAGCTCTATTTACAAAGAGCCATAAAGATTATCACTGGAGATTCAGGAAAGGAAGTGCTAGGGTCAAAGCTGCAGTCTTTTGAGAAGGAGGTAGGGAAAGAGGAGCTGCTTATCTCTCTTCCCTCCCCCCCCCCCCCTTGCAGAAATGATTGAAAATGATCTAACAGGAAGTGGAAAGTATCTCCTTCTGTAGTCAGGGCAACACTGGGGGTTGCTTTAATCCGATCTCACCTTGGGAAAGAGAGACTGCAGTCCAGATCGCTTTAATACCAGAGAGGTTGGTGAAAGAAACAGTGTTGAATTCAGGTTTCTTTTAGTGTGATAACTGGAAAGGGGGTAAAGTTTCTGTGCACACGCGTTGTGTCTCTCTTTTCATTCTGCTTTGGGAAGGCAGAGACGTGGGCAGGGCTAGGCTAATCAGTGATAGAAATTAATAGGGAAATGCTGGAAATTTGCATTAGCTACCATAAAAGGAGGTTGCTCAGAAGCATTTAGTAATTTTGCATAATGATACAAACCCCTCTCTCTTCTCTTCTCTCTCTCTCTCTCTCACACACACACACATGCACACACACACACACGGCAGAGTCTGGTACTCGGAGCATGCAGGGAGAGTGCAGGGAGAGCAGCTTCTACCGTCCTTCCCAGAAAGCGTCACTGCTGATCGGCTGCTTGGGGGTGTGGGGGGGAGGAGCATTCCCCCAAAGCCTTTCATTGCAGCTGAGTGTGTTTGCCCTTTGAGGCTGCCTGCTTTCCTTCTCCACCTCGGGGTGCTCCCCCCCCATGTTGCTATCCTCAAAGGCTGATCAGAGCACACTAACCTCCACCCCAGGCGCTGGAAATTAAGCCTTGCGTTTTCTCTGGTGAAGCTGCCATTTTGATCGCTAACTTCACTATCTCCCCTTTTGTTCTTCCTTTCTGATTGGTGGGTGGATCAATCTCCTGGAATACCGCCAATCAGCTGTCTGTTGCCAGTAATTGCGGCTATTACCACTGTCCCGCCAACTTCTTCCCCCTCCCTGGGTGCAGCATTCGGTGTATAGGATGCACCCAGTTTTTGACCCTCTTTTGAGGGGTAAAAAGGTGCGTCTTATACACCGAAAAATACGGTATACATTAAAATAACAAAGGAAAAAAGAAAAGACAGAGAGAAAAATAGACATACAGTATATATAGACAAATCACATTTAAAACAGGCAAAAGGTTTAGAATAACTTATAGTAATATATATTATCACCATTTGGAGTTGGTTTAAAGCTCAAATTTTGAAATATTTAGCTTTATTCCAGATGGCTTTAGTCTTGTATGAATATGCGTATCTATTCAACCTTGCAAACAAATATGTTAAATATCCAATATTTAATGTCTTTGATGCTCCCTGAACTTGCTTGTTTTGTTGCAGATATTTCCTTACCCTTAAGTAGGTAACATCATCAGTGCTAAGAAGGAGTGTGCTCTCAGTTTATATTATAGTGATTTGTCTGTTGGTGGGTGGGGGAGATTTTGGAGATTCTTTGGTTGGATTGTTTACTAATGACTCATGGGCAGGTTTTTTAAATTGGTGTACAGTGTTCCCTCAATTTTCGCGGGTTCGAACTTCGCGAAAGTCTTTACCACGGTTTTTCAAAAATATTAATTAAAAAATACTTTGCGGTTTTCCCCCCTATACCATGTTTTTTCTCACCTGATGACATCATATGTCATCGCCAAACTTTCATCTGCTTTTAATAAATATTTTTTAAATAAACTTTAATAAATAAACATGGTGAGTAATAATCTAAATGGTTGCTAAGGGAATGAAAAATTGCAATTTAGGGGTTTAAAGTGTTAAGGGAAGGTTTGTGATACTGTTCATAACCAAAAATAGTGTATTTACTTCCGCATCTCTACTTCGCGGAAATTTGACTTTCGCGGGTGGTCTCGGAATGCATCCCCCGCGAAAAGCGAGGGAACACTGTATTGCTTACTTGATTGTTGATCTGAAATTGATCTTCAAGTTAATTTATGCTGATCTGAGTGCTGATACTGGATAGAGGTGCTGGAATCTTTTTCTCTTGGGCATGTTGATTGTCTCAGCAAACAACAGATAGACAAGTCACCAGAATATAAATTGATAGCAAACAGCACTCCTTACCAGCACTGATGATGTTATCTAGCTAGTTAAGGGTAATGAAATGTCTCCAAGAAAACAAGCAAGCTCAGAGAGCACCAGGAACCCTCATTTCAACCCTGAGCTACAAATATTCTCCTTTGTTGGTATTTAATGTCTTTGTTTTAAAAAAAATAAAATAAAAAGTAGTCTTTATAAGTTCATCAAGCTCTTAGAAATCAGCTGAAGATTGCATATTGCTAGCCTGACTTTGTTTTCAGAGAAAATAATAATTTCTTTTCTTTTTTTAAAGGCACTTTAAACTGCAAAGGGACAACCCTGATCTTAACTCAAAGGTAAAAACATCTTAATATAAATATAATTAAAATATTTACATTTTTAAAATGTTGTTGTTTATGTCCTGTCCATTTTCATTTTGTGTAAATATTCTTTCATTGCCTGCTCTGATTGTCTTATTTCTTAAAGCACTCAAAATACATCAGTATACAACTCATAATTCCCAGCTAATGTGGTTATTTGCAGTGCAATATTGGGGAAGTAGCAACAATATATTTAATTATGTATTAAATAAGTTGGAGCTCTTCTTTCCCCTAATTACCAGCTAGGCCCCAACTGTCCATTGTGGACTTCTTATTCAGGGATCAGATTTGCAAAATAAGAATAGAGATATCTGGTTTCAATTTTAAATATTTTTATTCTAACTTACTTCCTTTTGCCCATAAGTAATAAATAAAAAATAGCTGAAACTTCTATATCAGGGAAATAGAATAACATTTTTCTCCTTTTTTGGTTTGTTTTAGTTGCCTGAGGACTTTGCTGTTGTATATGGTGAAGCAGAGGGTGAACTGTGTGTAGGGGGTGTCTTCTTAAGAATCTTTATTGCCCAGCCCGCTTGGGTCCTACGGAAACCTAGAGAATTTCTCATTGCCCTATTAGAAAAATTCACTGAACTACTGGAGAAAAATAATCCCCATGTAAGTTTAGTTTCTAAGTTTGACTTCAACTTTGTGTAATTGTTAATTTAAATTTTTGAAAGTGATAGAATCCTTCTCATTCATAGAAGAAGAAATAAATGTAAGAAGAAATAAATCTGAATTCTTTTCTAGCTTACATTCACTAATTTAAAATTGAATATTTCTGTTGATAGCAGCATCCATTGAAGTAGACTTACATAAGAGTTAATGACATTTTACTTTCAAATAAATCTAAAATGAAATTAGCCTTTTTATTCTTTGTTCTGGTAATAGAATGTTTTATATTGACAAACAGTTCAAGATGATAAAAGACTAACATAGAGTGAAATCAGTGAAGCCTATGAAAATAATTTTTCAAATATCGAAAAACAGCAGCAGTACATCATACTTCAAAACAACTTAGTATATACAGTTAAAACTATTAAATTGCAGCTTGAATTCTCTCCAGTGTAAATGCAAAACCATGAAATACTTGGAGAATAGTTTTATCAAAAAGAGAAGGTGTGTTTTCAATACAGTTTTGAAATATTCCATTCATGTAAAACTTGTGGGGAGTACTGTTTAATCATGTTTTTCAATCTGATTAATATGATTAAAGTTTAACCTGCTATGTGTGCTATGTTGTATAATTTACTTTCTTTGTGTTTTGAAACAGGGGGAAACTTTGGAAACAATAACAACAGCAACAGTATGCCTCTTTAGTGCTCAGCCTCAGCTAGCAGACCAGGTTCCCCCACTGGGTCATCTTCCCAAGATTCTTCAAGCTATGAATCATAAGAACAATGCTATTCCTAAAAGTGCTATGCGAGTCATACACATACTATCTGATAATGAGGTATGCAGCCTTAAGTCATAATAAAAAGTGTATGTTTATTAGGATTGGGTGACATAACTAAGGTCTGACTTAGTTATGTGTCCCTCTTTCCACTTTTTATATTTGTCCTTTTTGTCATTTAATTTGTCAGAGTTCTTTATGCAGTCATGCTGATTTCTTTCTGAGAGTTGTTATTTTTCTTCTTCATTAGTATTGTGGTAGACTGGTTTTTATACTCTCATTTTTCAAAATTTTCTCTTTGAGGATTCTCATCCATGGAATCCTTCCCAAGTTCTCTCTAAGTTTATTGAAATTCGCTCTCTTAAAGATTCTAGTTTGACTTTATTCTATTGCTTTTGCTTGCATAATGCTGAATTCCAATATTGCATGATCACTTGCCCCCAAAGTTCCTTCTTAGCTTCAACACTTTCTATCCTTTCTGCTCTGTCTTGCACGGCAGCCGGCTGGTAATTAGCCGCAAATAAAATATAATTAATATATTGCATTAATTATATTTTATTCTATTAATTATATTTTTAATCACTATTGGGGGCTTTTTAATGATGGATGTTTATGACTATTGGAATGAATGGGGGAGATTGAATGGGAGTGGATGGGATGGGTGGGATGGGAGAGATGGGTGGGGTGGGTGGGATTATGGTGTGGATGAGAAGAATGAATATGGTATGAATGAAATACTTGGCACACCTGACGCTGGAGAGGCAGGAGGGGAGGGGGCAACTATCTGGGGTGACAGAGGGTCGAAATATTCCGGTCTTGCTGGGGAGAGGCAGCTATGACGGGAGCCATGGAGCTAGCTGTTCCAGGGGAAGGAGGGATCATTGCTTAATAACGATTCCTTCTTCCGGCTCCATGAGCTCACCTCAGGGTAATGGTGACGAGTGTGACTCTGGCCCTGGGCTCAGGCTGTTGCTACTCAATGCCAGGTCAGTGGTAAATAAAGCTCTCCTCATCCGGGATTTGATCCTGGATGAGGAGGCTGACCTGGCATGTGTGACTAAAACCTGGCTGGGCCCAGAGGGAGAAGTTCTGGGTTTCAGGTATGGCATCAGCCTGGACCCCAGGGAAGGGGGAAGGAGTGGCTATTTTAGCCAGGGAGAGCCTTTGCCTGCGTAGACACATTGCTCCATAGATTGCTGGTTGTGAGTCTCTCCTGGTGAAGTTGGACTTAGGGGTTCAGGTGGGCTTGTTGCTCACGTACCTGCCTCCCAGCTGCGTGTCAACAGCCCTGCCTGTGCTACTCGAGGAGGTAGCCGGGCTGGCGGTGGGGTTCCCCTAACTTATTGTCTTGGGGAACTTTAACCTACCGTCACTCGGTGAAACTTCTGGGCTAGCGCAGGAGTTCATGGCCACCATGACAGCCATGGACCTGACTCAAGTAGTACAGGGTCCGAGTCAGAAGGGGGGGCATGCACCCGACATGGTATTCCTCTCTGAGCAATTGAGTAATGGTCTGACACTAAGGGGCTTAGAAGTGTTGCCTTTGTCATGGTCAGACCATTTTCTACTGCGGCTTGACTTCCTGGCTCCAATCCTTCCCCGCAGGGAGGCGAAACCGACTAGGTGGTTCCGCCCCAGATGCCTGATGGACCCAGAGGGCTTTCAGAGGGTGCTTGGTGTTATTCCAGATGTACTCGTCCACAGTTCGGCAGAGTCTCTTGCTGAGGCCCATAGAGCTCCATGGTTCAACAAGGAGCTCTGGGAGTTGAAACGTCAGAAGAGACATCTGCAAAAGCAATGGAGGAAGAGTAAGTCCGAATCCGATCGAACACTTGTAAGAGCTCATATTAAGACTTACAAAGTGGCACTCAAGGTGGCAAGATGCGCGTATCATGCCGCCTTGATTGCATCAGCGGAATCTCGCCCGACCGCAGTGTTTAGGGTGACCCGCTCCCTTCTTAACCAGGGGGGAGTTGGGGAGCCCTTGCAGAGTAGTGCCAAGGACTTTAACACATTTTTCGCTGATAAAGTCGCTCAGATCCGGGCGGACCTTGACTCCGATTGGATAACAGAGTCGACTGACAATGAGTCAGTCGAGGTGACTGGGGCCTGTACTTGTCCATCTGTCTGGGAACAGCTTGATCTGGTGACACCCAATGAAGTGGACAAGGCCATTGGAGCTGTGAGTTCTGCCACCTGCTTACTGGATCTGTGTCCCTCCTGGCTGGTTTCGGCCAGTCGGGAGATGACACGGAGCTGGGGGGGAACTATTGACCCCCTCAGAGAGGGTCCGCAACTTGGGCGTCCTCCTCGATCCACAGCTTACATTACAGAACCATCTTTAAGCTGTGGCGAGGGGGGCGTTTGCCCAGGTTTGCCTGGTGCACCAGTTGCGGCTCACAGTCACTCATGCCCCCATCACCTCGAGGCTAGACTACTGTAATGCTCTCTACATGGGGCTACCTTTGAAAAGCATTCGGAAACTTCAGATCGTGCAAAACGCGGCCGCGAGAGCCATCATGGGGCTTCCAAGATCTGCCCATGTTTCGCCAACGCTCCATGGCCTACACCGGCTGCTGATCAGTTTCTGGGTCACAATTCAAAGTGTTGCTTTTAACCTATAAAGCCCTTCATGGCATCGGACCAGAATATCTCCGGGACTGCCTTCTGCCGCATGAATCCCAGCGACCAGTTAGATCCCATAGAGTTGGCTTTCTCCGGGTCCCGTCAACTAAACAATGTCGGCTGGCGGGATCCAGGGGAAGAGCCTTCTATGTGGCGGCCCCGACCCTCTGGAACTAGCTCCCTCTGGAGATTAGGATTGCCCCCACCCTCCTTGCCTTTCGTAAACTTCTTAAGACCCACCTCTGCCATCAGGCATGGGGGAATGGAGACATTGTGTTTACTATTGTTGTGAGCCGCCCCAAATCTACGGAGAGGGGCGGCATATAAATTTAATAGATAGATAGATAGATGGATGGATGGATGGATGGATGGATGGATGGATAGATAGATAGAGATAAATAAATAAATAAAAACTCCAACATAAAGGTTTCAAAATGAACAAGAGTCTATTTACCTTTGTTGAACTACACAAACACGAACCTTCGTTGAACTGCACAAACACGAACCAAACAATGTCTTTCAACTGCCAAAATACAGTATGAAGCCAAGTTAATAAGATAAATTCCTCAGTTGATTCTCAGTCAAAGTCTACTTACAAGGATATTAACTCTATAAATGTCCAGTATTGTATCAAGGTTTGTCAGGCAAAAACACTCTTCACATGCTCTTTTCCTCCGGAGGAGCGAACATTGGCTTTTTGCAAAGAGTACCTTCCAACTCCTCCCCCTTATATACTCTCTGGGAGTGCAGTGTATGCACAGCAGTACTCACTTCCTCTTTCTGAGCTTTCTTAACTGCTCCTGCCTCCCCTGCATCCTTCTTACCCGTACATTCAGGATCGGATCTCTTATCTCCTCTTCCTCCTCCTCAGACCCTGGCAAAGCCAGGCTGACTGTGCCCCAGTTCATCAGGCTATCCCCCCTCAGAAGGCCCCTCCCCCAAGTCCTGACCACAGGACCAGGTTTGAACAAACGCTGTAAATAGAAAGCCCGAATCAGGTCAGGGGCATTGACTAAACCGGCATCCACCCACATGCAATTGTCTGGTCCTCCCTCGGTCTACTCCACCAGGTACTGAAAACAGTCCCAAAGCCAATGGAATCCCAGATGGTGGCTATCTCCACTTTGGGCAGATAGTCACAGACATGGGACACAGGGGGGGCTGTGGCAATAGGCCGTAGCAGACAATCAGAGCTGACCGGATCCAGCAGAGAGCGATGAAAGACCAGATGGACCTTAAGGAAGGCAGGTAAAGTCAAGCGGTATATCACGGGGTTGATCACCTGCTCAACCAGGAAGAGACCCATGAAGTGCGGATCCAGCTTGTGGCATGGCCTTTCCGAGGAGATGAACTTGGTCGAGAGCCACACATTGTCTACCACAGCCAAAGGGGGAACATCTTGGTGAGACCGGTCCACATATTGCTTATAGTCATCCTTGGCCTTTGTCAAGTAGTACTGGATCTTGGACAGGAAGTACTCTGCAACTGGGATGGGAGAGTCCAGGAGCGTGAGTGGGAAGAAGCGAGGATGGTAGCCATAATTTGTGAAGAATAGGGTGGCCTGTGTGGACGTATGCTGCACATTGTTGAAGGCAAAACTTGGCCACCAGGACTTACTCTGACCAGTCGTTCTCCTGAATGTTCACAAAACACTGCAGATATTGGCAACGGACGCCAATGGGCACATGTGTTGACATACAAATGGATGACATGCCAAAGCCTAGGCCACCAGAACATTCTCGAGACCAAATCGAAGGTCTTGAACAGACCAAAGTGATTAGCTGCAGGGGTGTCGTGGCACTGAGTAAGGATCAAATCTCAGAGCAGCACCGCAGGAACATACAGTTTCCCACGATCCAATCATGATGCCTTTCGGAGAGATGATATGCCCGAGGGACTCGATAGTGGACTGGAAGAACTAACACTTCTCCAACTTCGCTTAGAGGGAATGTTCCCACAAATGTTGCAAGACACAGCACATGTGCTGGAGGTGGCTGGAGCGGGATGACGAATAGATCAGGATCTCTACCAACTACATGACCATGTACTGAAAGATATTGTACATAAAATGTTGGAACACTGCAGGGGCATTGGTGTGGCCGAAGGGCATGACGGTGTATTGAAAGTGGCCATACCTGGTCCCAAAGACAATCTTCCACTTGTCACTGGGCCGAATGCACACCAGATTGTATGCACTGCAGCTGGATTTTCGTGAAGATCTGGGCCAAACTCAGATGCTCCATGAGCTCAGGGATGAGAGGCAGAGGGTACCGTTTGCGCACAGTACTGACGTTGAGTTTCTGGTAATCGCAGCACAGACACAGGTCTCCCGGGTTCTTTTTCACAAGCAGGACCAGGGTGGCGAGGGACAAGGATGAGGGCTGGATGTAACCCTTGGCCAGATTCTTGTCCATGAACTCTTTCAAGTTGGCTAGCTCAGGCTCCGACATGGAGTATAGGCGACCTACCAGAATCTGGGTGTTGGAGGTCAGGTCGATGGCACAGTTGTACAGTCGGTAAGGGTGCAAGTGCTCTGCCTCCTTCTCATCAAACACATCTGCGAACTTGGGAAGGTCGGCTGACAAGGTCATTTCAGATGAGCCTGGCCCTTGGGTGGCGGAGGTGGTCCAGGCACTGTAAGCTGTTGAAAGAGACCTAGTTCTGAGACCACATAATTTGCGGGTCATGGAGTTTCAGCCATGCCAGCCCCAGGACCAAGGGAACAGGAAGCCCCTGGTCACATACAGTTGAACAGTCTCTTTGTGGGAACCAATGGCGAGGCATACCAGCTGAGTCATGGACCTGATGTGCCCGGATAACAGCTCCCATCCATTAATGGTCTCCATGGTGATTGGGGGCTTGACAGGACACAAGGGAATGCCATGGTATTGGGCGAAGACTTTTTCAATAAAGTTCATGGTGGCCAGAGCGTGTGCGGAGAGGGCTTAGAGCTGGTTCTCCACCATGAGCTGTATCTCCAAAATCAGGTATCTCAGGGATCCAGGAATGATAGGGGAAACATTGTCCTTGGGTCGCACACCTGCCCGAACTTACATCTCTGCAAGGCCGGACACTGCTCGTTTCCCGGCAAGGTGGCATTGACTGGCTGCGCCAGGGTTAGAACCCGAGCTGGAGCAAAGACTGCCGGCCCACGTCTCTTATGGGGACTCTAAATAACATAGTATCCCGCCTCCCCACAGAACAAGCATAACCCAACAATGTGGTGTCGGGCCTTTTCTGGCTCAGTCAGGCCCGGTCAGATGTCACTGTGGTCCATTGATTCCTCAGGGTCCCCAAGAATTGCACAGGGTACAGGGTACGGGGCCGTTGCTGGGACAAAACATTGTGGGGCAAGGACAGGCGGTTGGACCAAGATTGTTGACACCCCCTGAAATGGAACAGGCACAGGTGTGGCGACCCCTGATCCTGGAGATGGTGCTGTGGCACGGCAAGCTTTCTTACCCATCAGGCAGGACTCCATGATAAAACACAGTTCCTCCAGGGTCTCCAAACTGGGAGGGAGCTTCCAATAGAGCAACTCATCAAGCATTTGCTCCAACAGTCCGTCTTGGAAAGCCTTATTTAATGCCTCTGTGTTCAGCTAATTTGATGGATCAGCCTCCGAAAGTCACTGATATAGGCTGCCATGGGGCGTGAGCCTTTATAAATTAGGTAATCCATCTTTGTATGAAGACAATTATTAGGCACACTAAACCAGGTTGAATACAAAATAAAATACGGCCAATATGGCATTTCTTTAAATGCCATTGGTCGTGTCCTTTGGCCTGCATCTACTTATTGAATGTAGTACAATGGTCAGCTGTTTATTGTAGGAGATAAACAGACAGAGTGGAGGGACAGAATTAAATGAATCATCAGCCCATCGTTGTTACGTTCCAACAATAATTGACTAGATTCTTGAATAGAGTTTGAACATTAAATCTCAACTGCAACTTAACATATAATGTTTAGAATGTTCAGTTCTAAATTGGCAGTTGATAATGGTCAATTGAATTCAAGAGGGGTTGGATTCAGACCGTTTGTGGGAAAGTAACAAATTAGGCTGATACTGTAGAGATGTAGAAATCACAGACACAGAGCTGTGGTTTCTGGAATGCTTTGTCCTTTATTGGTCTCTCTGAGCGAGCGGTCTACATTTTATAACAAAACTCTTATGTACACAACTATAAAACATTAATTTCTTCACTTAATCTAGTTACAATGTAAATGGTTTAATATAGCGGTCCCCAAACTATGGCCCGGGGGCCGGATGCGGCCCGCTGAGGCAATTTATCCGGCCCGCAGCAGCCCACAAGATTTTATCAATAGATATAATAAGCTCCCGAATCTCCTGTCAACTCACCGCGGTCTGCTGCTGAGCGAGGAGGCGGTACAGAGGCAAGGGGCGGGGAGGATAGGAGCGAGATAGAGAGAAAGGGAGAGAGAGAAAGAGGGAGAGATACAAAGAGGGAGAGAGAAAGAGAATGAGTGAGAGAAAGAAAAAGAGAGAGAGGCACAGAGAAAGAACGAGAGAGAGAAAGAGGGAGAGATAGAGAGGAAGAGAGAAAGGGGGAATAGATGGAAAGAGTGAGAGAGAGAAAAGAGAAAAATGAGAAAATGATGGAGAGAAAACAAGAGAGAGGAAAATGAAACAAATGAGAGAAGGAAGAAAAGAGAGAGGGAAGAGAGAAATGGAGAAGAAGGAGTGAGGGAGGAAAGGAAGGAAGGAGAAATGGAGGGAGTTTGTTGATTTAAGTTTAAATTTACTTGTTAATAAAGAAGTATAAATTACTTTATTACTTAATTATTTAATTACTTCTTTATTTTAAATATTGTATTTGTTCCCATTTTGTTTTTTACTTTAAATAAGATTTGTGCAGTGTGCATAGGGATTTGTTCATAGGTTTTTTTTATAGTCCGGCCCTCCAATAGTCTGAGGGACAGTAAACTGGCCCCCTGTGTAAAAAGTTTGGGGACCCCTGGTTTAATATGTAACACAGACCATCAAACATCCTTTCAGCAAGATGGCTAAAACAAACAGGAGAGCATCTTAATTAACTAAACAAACAGAAGGATTTCAATTACGTAAAGTCAATAGAAGCTTAAACATTTATTTCCTTAAACTAATCAAAACAGGTGAGTTGTCTCAATCCAGTAAGTAGGTTCTTAATCCATTTATTTATTTGATTGATTGATTGATTGATTGATTGATTTATATACCCCCCCTCTTCGAGGACTTGGGGTGGCTTACAATGTATAAAAACAGAGGTGACAATGGACACCCTTGTCTAACTCCCTTCTGTATCTGGAATGTTTTGGCTATATTGCCATTTACTATCACATTGGCAGATTTGACGAATAAATACTCAACAATTAAGAAAAACAGTTACAAAAACTGGTAATACAAATAGATCAGCATCTTCAAAGATGGAAAAACTTATAGGTATCTTTTCTAGGTTGTCTAGCCATTATCAAGATAAACATTCTTCCAAAATTATTATGCTTATTTTAAGTAGTTCTGGTTAAATTAGATAAAAAAAATATTTACAAATTTAGATAGAATAATAACAAAATTTATCTGGCAAAATAAAAAACCAAGAATAAAGAAAATAAGTCTACAAGACGATAGAAGCAGAGGTGGCTTTGGACTCCCGGATTGGAAATTATACCAGACAGCAGCAACATTAACGTGGATAAGGAATTGGATTAATTTGGACGATAATCTCACCCTGACACTAGAGGGTCATGATTTATGAATGGGCTGGCACTCCTTTTTATGGAACAAAAAATATTTTAGAAGGCACTTAGTGAGAGAAACATTGATAACAACATGGTTGGAAATTAAAAGAAAACATTATATCAAAGTTCCAAACTGGCTTTCAACCATGGAAGCTATGCTCTACCCAAACACATTTGACAGAAATAAAAATTTAAAATATAAACATATTTTAGATAAAAATGGGAAATTGAAAGATAGGGAAGAATTAAATAATCAAAACATGGAAATAGATTGGTGGCCATACGCCCAGATACAATCCCGCTACAAAGCAGATATGAAAGATACTGGAATTGAAACTGAATCCACACATTAGACAAACTTCTGACAGGCTCAGAAAACAAGACTCTATCTAAACCTTACAATTATTTCTTCCAATATGAAAGAAATGAAGAACTGGTTAAAGGACCAATGATAGCCTGGGCCTAAAACATAGGACATAATATTCACTTGGCAGACTGGGAGCAGATTTGGAACAGAAATCTTAAACTATAAATTACTATAAAATATGTTATAAATGGTATTTTGCTCCTACATGATTGGCAAAGATATATTAAAATTTAAATCTGCTGGCAGTGTAAAAAAAAATTAGGCACCTTCTTTCACATGTGGTGGTTGTGCCCTGACACCAAAAAGACTTTGGAGTAGGATAGAAAATGGATATAGAAAATTACCCACCTACAAATAGAATTTGCACTGGAACTTCTCCTCTTAGGGATATTCAAGAATAACTATACTAAGAGCATTAAATGTCTCATACTTCATATCACCACAGCGGCTAGGATCACTTTTGACCAATTTTGGAAAGATTTGGGAACCCACACAGAAAGCATAATAATTAGCAAAATTTATAAATGCGCTGAGATGGACAGGCTAACAATTGACTTGTGAGGCCAGAAAGAATCAGCGTATTTTGAAATATGGAATAGATAGTACCATTGGATCGAGCATAGAAAAACAAAAGTAAAAATAAAGAGTTAAAATAGAAGCATAACCTGTAAATATGTATATAGAAAAGTATAAGTATTTTAGCTATCACAATAATGTAATATCAGTACAATATGTCCCAATATATAAAATGTGAAGAAAGATGCAATAATGTAACACTGCAGAATCACTTATTGTATTTATTGTATTATTGTATTATTGTTTTTGCAAAAGAGACTGGAAATTAATAAATTCTATTTAAAAAAACAATGTATAAAAACAATATAAAATATCTAAATCTAATTAAATTTAAAAATAGCTAATCTAAAAACCCAAATTCCGTAAAAATCAGTCATTCCCATTCAAACCAGCAAACATACATTTCATTCATCGGCCAGGGTGCAGAATCTAATGGCCCCAAGCCTGACAACACAAATAAGGAGGATGGGGAAGTGCGAATCTTTGGGGAGAGCTGATTCCAAAGGGCTAGAGCCCCCACAGAGAAGACTCTTCCCCTAGGCCCCACCAAACGACATTGTTTAGTTGACAGAACCTGGAGAAGGCCAACTCTGTGGGACCTGAGCAGTCGCTGGGGTTCATGCAGCAGGAGGCAGTCCTGTAAATAGTCTGGTCTGATGCCATATAGGGCTTCATAGGTCATAACCAACATTTTGAATTGCATCTGGAAACCAATCAGCAGCCAGTGCACCCCATGGAGTGCTGGAGAGACATGAGCATACCTAGGGAGGCCCATGACCACTCGCACAGCTGCATTTTGCATGATCTGTAGTTTCCGAATGCTCTTCAAAGGTAGCCCCATGTAGAGAGCATTGCAGTAGTCGAACCTCGAGGAGATAAGGGCATGAGCAACTGTGAATAGAGACACCCTGTCCCGGTAGGACCGCAACTGGTGCACCAGTTGAACCTGGGCAAACGCCCCCCTCGCCACAGCCAAAAGATGATGTTCAAAGGTCAGCTGTGGATTGAGGAGGACGCCCAAGTTGCAGACCCCCTGTGGGTTTGTGGGTGTCAAAAGTTCCCTCCCCCCAGAGTGATGCATAGACAGGTGGAAGTGTCCTTGGGAGACAGAACCCACAACCACTCTGTCTTGTCGGCGTTTAGTCTGAGCCTGTTAACGCCCTCCAGTTACCGGCACATTACTTCCACTGCTTCACTGAGTGGACACAGGGTGGAAATCTATAGCTGAATACCAGCATACTGATGGTAACTCACCCCGACTTCGGATGATCTTAACCAGCAGTTTCATGTAGATTTTTTTTTTAAATAATAAATTTTTATTGGTTTTTTATAATAGTTTACAGACATATAACAGTGCACAGTGCATGTGCCCATCACCTAACAACAACACACACCCCATCACCCCCACCACCCATACAAGAGGATTCAAAACAAAATTTAATTGTTTATCTATTATTCCTTGGCTCTATCTTGTTCTAGTATTACTAAAAGAGTGATTGCAATTTATTTTTCATATTTACATCACAGATTCTACTTAACATATAGTCTTTTACCTTGTTCCATCGCACCATCAGCTTCTCCAATTTATTCTCATCAAAATTATTTAATCTTATTTCCATAATTTCAAAATGTATGTGATCCACCATATACCAGTACCAATTTTGTAAGGTCCATTTTGTAGAATCTTTCCATCCTAATACCATCACTGCTTGAGCACTTCCCAGTGCTGCGGTTTTAATTTCCTTAAATTCTCCTAATTCTCTATATTTGATTAAAATTGCTATTTCTTTTGTAATAATCCAGTTAATGTTTAACATTTTATTAATTTCATTCTGGATTACATTCCAGAATTTCTGAATTTCTGCACACTCCCAGATCATATGCATAAAAAATCCTTTTTTCTGGCATCCGTGCCAACATATGCCCTTCTCTTTCCCCTGGAAGTGTGCAATTTGTGCAGGTGTATAGTACCATTTATGTAAGATTTTTCTTCTCATCTCTCTAACTCTCGTATTTTTAATCTTATATATATTTTCTATTATTTCTTTCATTTCTCTTTCATCTATTTGTAAATCATCCTGCCAACATCTTGTTAAACTTTTTGTTACTTCTTCTTCCATTTGTAATAGCATTCTATATATACTACCGGCTTGTGCTTTACTTTCATTTATCTTTTCACTTATTATTTTTTCTACACTATTTTCTTCCCGTAAGAAGGCTTCTTTATTCTCACTTTTGTTTAAGTATATACATATTGCATTAATCTGCAACCATTTCTGTTTACCAATCCACCATTCCAATCTAGTTCTACTAACTCTTCCATCTTTCTCATATAATTGCTCAATTCTCGTTATTCCTTTACTATTTAATATTTTAATAATTCTATTTAGATTAACATCATTGTTTCATGTAGATGTTGAACAGCAGGGGGGAGAGGACCATCCCCTGAGGAATCCCACAGGGGAGGGACCAAAGGGTCGACCACTGACCCCCTGCCAACACCAACTGCAACCGACTGGAGAGGCAGGAGGTGAACCACCATAGCCCCTCCAGCTGGTGCAGGATACCATAGTTGATGGTATCAAAAACTGCTGAGAGGTCAAGAAACACAAGGATAAAAGATAAACCCCTCTCTTAGGCCTGCCAGAGATCACCTATCAGTGCGACCAAAGCAGTTTCTGTGCTGTATCCAGGCCTAAATCCTGACTGTTGATGATCCAGATCGGCTTCATCCAAGGACCGTTGGAGCTGGAGCCAACACCACCTTCTCAACAATCTTCCCTATAAAGGGAGGGTTGGAAACAGGACAATAGCTGTTAAGTACAGTTAAGTACAGGGAAAGCTTCTTGAGAGGGGGCATACAGCTGCCTCCTTCCAGGGAGCTGGAAAGAACCCCTCCCTCAAGGATGCATTGACAATCTCTTGGAACCAGCTCTGAGTAACCTCCCTGCTGGCCGAAACCAGCCAGGAGGAACACGAGTCCAATAAACAGGTGGCGGAGCTCACAGCTCCCATTGCCTTCTCCACTTCCTAAGGCGTTACCAGGTCAAACTCCTCCCACACAACAGGACTAACAAGCTCCTGTCACTTCAACTGACTTATCGTCAGCCGATATCACATTCAATTGGAGTCAAGGTCTGTCCGTATCTGGGCAATTTTATCTGCGAAAAACCTATTAAAAGCCTCAGCACTACTCTACAAGTGTTCATCAAACCCTTCCCCCCCCAATTAAGGAGGGAGTAAGCCACCCTAAACAGGGCGGCTGGGTGGGATTCCGCAGATGCAAGCAAGGTGACATGATATGCATATCTTTTTGTCTTGAGCGCCACTTTATAAGTCTCAGCATGAGCTCTTACATGTGTTCGGTTATATTCAGATTTACTTTTCCTCCAACACTTCTCTAGATGTCTCTTCTGGCGTTTCATCCCCTGGAGTTCCTCGGTCAACCAGGGAGATCTCCAGGGTCTACTGCCACAGAGAGGTTGTAAAGGCTTTTTTAGCAAGATTGGTTTTCCATATCGTTGCAACAA
The DNA here is from genome assembly GCF_031021105.1 of Erythrolamprus reginae. Classification (NCBI taxonomy): domain Eukaryota; kingdom Metazoa; phylum Chordata; class Lepidosauria; order Squamata; family Dipsadidae; genus Erythrolamprus; species Erythrolamprus reginae. Next base: position 75,954,564 of record NC_091963.1, read on the forward strand.
TTGGTTATAACCTACAGATACCTTTTTAATTCCATTGTCCCAGCTTTGCCTGTTCATCTCTTACATGTATTCCAATTAGTAGAGTGCAAGTAAGCTTTCTTCATGAACAGACCAAAATGGAAAATAGAACAAAGCTCTTAAGATTGTTCCTAATATCTCATATATTTCACATTACTTCACATATTTCTATTGAAGTCTATCTGAGTCCTTGACCAGAAATTCAAATCAACCTTTAACTTAAGCAGTTGCAAGATATTAATATTTGGCAAACTTTTGTTTTTATAGCTTTGTGTTCGTTCAATGGCAGTGTTAGAGACCATTTGCCCTTTGATGAATGGAATGAAGAAAAGATCAGATAATGTTGGCATAGCTTGTGAAGCACTTAATCGAATGTTTCAAAAGGAACAAAATGATCTAGTAGTCCAAGTAAGCAATTTTTGTAACTTTCTAATAAAATGGCACTTTATTTGAGATTACAGTTGTGCATTTTTCCTATTAATATATATTTTTATGACCCTGTTTCACTATTCCAAGTGACTCTGGGTCACTTACAATAATATAAATTCATAGATACAAAAACATTAAAAGCATTAAAACTAAGTTTAACAATTAAACAAATAAAAGTTAAAACCAAGAATGTAGATGGTATGGGAGTGGACTTTTGTCTCATTCAATCAACCATCTCTAGTATAGCACACTTCCTTGGGGGCACAGAGTGTGGCAGGTTTTAAGACTTTTCCAAAAGGATGGAGGGGGATCTAAGGTAAGGGACCATGGCAGAGAATATTTTTCTCCTTGATTGCTGTTCACAATTCCTTGGATTATCTGACACTGTATTGTCAACAATGTTACTTTATGAAGATTAAGGTAGTGAACTTTTTTGTTTATGATTACGTTGTTATTATAGAATGTTAGGAATATGTTATAAACCCTCAAGAAATTCCCCAGCATTTATATTTCAGTCAAAATTGACAGATATATAACCAATGAAAGTATACAGAAAAGTTGAAATAGGTTCAGAGAGGAATTTCATTATGACCATAAGCCTGGAAATCAAGTCATCTGATGAATGGTTAAAGAAACTGAGGATCCATAGCTTCCATAGAAAATGATGAATGATATGCTGGTTATTTATAAAAATATAGTCATGTGTAGGACAGACCTCTTTTCTAAATACAGAGAGATGAAATTAAAAGAGGATCCAGACCAAATATTAAGAGACATTTGTGACAGAGCATTGAGATGTTTATCTAAAACAGAGGTGGGGAACTATGGCCCTTTTATGACTTTTGGACTTCAATTTACAGAATTTATCAGCTAGCATAAGCCATAAAAAGGGCATAGTTCCTCACCTCTGACCCAAATAATATTATATCCCTCAAACAAGTTGGATAATCCCTGTTAAGAAAGCATTCTTACACAGGATTAACAACATCCATAAAATTCCTTCCAGCTCATATATTCCATGGTTCCACATTTGAATTCAATTTATATTCATTTACTATTGAAATATTTTTAACTTCAGCAAAATGCAATAGGAAGGCTCACAGAAGTCTGAATCAAAATGTCTGAATTGCTCACATTGTCTTGCAGGCCTTGAAAGCAGATTTAATACCCTATCTCCTAAAATTACTTGAAGGTGTTGGCCTTGAGAATCTGGAAAGCCCTTCAGCTACAAAAGCTCAAATTGTTAAAGCACTGAAATCAATGACTTGTAGTTTACAGTATGGAGAACAGGTAAAATCCCAAACATGTCTTACATTCATTTTAAAGCATATGGAGCAAGAGGATTCATTGTAACTTTTATTTTGAAAATACAAGTTCTTCTGACTGATGAAGTTATGGAAACAGAGGATTTGATAAAATCAAAAATGACACTAAGCCAATTTCTATAAGGATAAGTGAGCCCTCTCCAATTTTTACAGCAAATACAATTTGTGTCTCTTATTTTCTCACTTTTGTAGGTGAATGAAATCCTGTCTCAATCTTCTATATGGAGTGCCTTCAAAGATCAGAAACATGATTTGTTCATATCTGAAACTCAGACAGCAGGGTACCTCACAGGTCAGTGTATGTACAGCTAGGGTTGTTGTCTGTCCTTCCTTGTCTTGTGTCCTTGAAAGATCACTTAATTAACTTCTAGTTGGTTTCCATGTTCAGAAATTGCTACATAGTACAATACAGGCTAAAGTGATGTTCCCATTCATTTCTCCTGATGGTTTACATCTGTATAGATGATTGTGAAAGCAGTTACAAGAGTCTGAGAAATAAATGAACAGGTGACTTCCTTTCAAATCCTTTTAATTCTCGAAGGATTACAGGATTATGTTTCAAGCATGAGATCACAAAGCATTCTCAAAATGTGATAGTTATGCTTCACTTTTTGCTTTAAAGTACTTTGCCATCTGTGCTTTCCTTGCTTCTGGTTTCTTTCTCCTTCAGGTATCTCCTCTCCTTCCCTTCTATCTGGTAGCAGTCCCCTTCATCTCAGAAGTGGGCTTTAGATCTCCTTTTGGCAGGCAGCTTGCTAAACTTCTCTCTTGCATTCTCTAAAGCAGGTAGATACCATTTTGCTCAGTGCATGTAGCTTGGGGGGAGGGAATCTACTCATTTTCCCTACCAGTTTGGAAGTGCATGTGCTGTGCATTCGCCCTCACATCCGATTTTTGATCCTCTGCATATGTGCAGAGGGTTAACCAGGAAGTAACGTCTAGGTAAGTGGGCAGAGCCCCGCACTGCCACTGCTAGAGGATTAAAACCAGAAAGTAAGGATGCCCAGGTGGGTGGGTGGGTGGAGCCTTGTGCTTCCACTGCTACCACTTCACCCAACCACATGCCACCATCATCTGCACGTACATTCTGGACAGAACCAACCGGATTAACCACTATTTTATAAATTATATGCTTACAAGATATGTTATATACTATTGTAGAAAACATAGGCTGTTTTAAATGAGTATAAAATGCTGTAGTTGCTGCCATGCTTTTGGGGTTCCAAATTACAGCTGTCTAAATAAGAATTTTTATATTTATACATGTGAGAAAACCTATTTTCAGTTATGTCAACATTTAATAATGCTTGAAGATACACATGGAAATCTGAATTCTGATAACTGATTGCTTATAATTAATCTAGCTAAGGAATTTGAAAACAAAAACTGTCATGTAACAGATAAAACTAGTGATCTTAGTCTGGTCTGAACTAATCTAACAATATACTCAACATTGTGTTTTTTTCCTCCCCTTATGGAACAGGTCCTGGAGTTGCTGGCTATCTTACTGCAGGGAGGCCTTCATCTGTTATGCCCAATGTTCCACCTCCTGTAGATCATGAAGCTGGAGATATTGGCTAAGGGATATGAATGGCCTACAAAAGGGACTCAAAGGCAAAGATTTATTGGCTTAAACTTTTAGAATAAATTTTGCCTGCCTTTCCCAGTTTCAAAACAGTATTATTCGTTTTTCTATGAATTTTTTAAAAAGAAAATTTATAATTGAATTATAACATAAGAAAGTACTTTGTGGATCAGCCTAAAAGGGACACAAGATTTTTTTTCTTGCTGTACATAAGCACATTTATTTCTTATATTTTTGTTTATAAGACTGAATCAAAACAATTTTCCTAATATTTTATATTATACTAATTAGCATGACTGAAGTTGAACTGCAGTCTCAAAGAATTGGCTAAATCTTTTGATCCTCCCAAATTGCACTAGAAGTTTCTTTCTTCAATGCTTCAAGTTGGACTTGATTGTCTCTGAGAACTTGACTGGCTTCTTGTTGTTTGTCTACGTCTCCAATCATTACAATAAATAAGATCCTCATGTGTTTAACTGACTTTACCAAATCAAAAAATTAAAATACAGCAAAATTATATTTAAAAATTACATGGTATATACAAGCGTTGTGCCATTGTGATATGTTCTATATATTATTCAATATATACAACTTTCTATATTGAATGTACATTATACAAATCATATGTACATAAAATTTAAAAGAATAAAGGAAACTGAAAGCCTTGTTGAAACAAACTTGTATTACTTTTTCATTTCTTGGTAAAACTAAAAGGAAAATCAATATACTTTTATGAATACTGATCTAAACTGGATGTATTTTTTCTGTTATTAATGGCTCTCATAGCATGAGGTAAGACAGAATTATTCTGTTCTAACTAGATATCACAAGAATTGTCAACAACAGAGTCAAAAACAGACATTTCTACAAAACATAACTTGGGAATTGTAGGGGAGAAATTAGATTAGAATTTTCCTACAGTTCTTTGCTGTTATATCTTAGCAAAGTTTAGCACTTTTCCAGCTCTTGTATGAGTACCTTTTGTGAAACTGACAACAAAGGAGGCCATGGGTTGTGTGTGAGCTAAATGACATTCTGGGGGTGAGGTGGGGGAAGAGCGCATTGTTGAACTTGATTTTGTAAAACTGCCACCTGATTCATTAAGTTTTGGACATCCAGGAGTAAGGCCTGATTATCAGCTCGTAATTGGTCCATGATATCAAGAAGAGTGGGGACCTAATCGGATCGGATCGGGATAAAGGAAAAACCCACTTGCAAAGATGTCAAACACATGTACTTTTAAAAAAATTATTTGTACAAACAAGGTCAGTCTCTCATTCCATGTTGGCAGCATTCCAGATCAAATTGCCTAAGAGATAACGAATAGAAACATAGAAGATTGACGGGAGAAAAAGAACTCATGGTCCATCTAGTCTGCCCTTATACTATTCCTTATATTTTATCCTAGGATGGATATATGTTTATCCCAGGCATGTTTAAATTCAGTTACTGTGGATTTACCAACCAGGTCTGCTGGAGGTTTGTTCCAAGGATCTTCTACTCTTTCAGTAAAATATTTTCTCACATTACTTCTAATCTTTCCCCCAACTAACCTCAGATTGTGCCCCCTTGTTCTTGTGTTCACTTTCCTATTAAAAACACATCTCTCCTGAACTTTATTTAACCCTTTAACATATTTAAATGTTTTGATCATGTCCCCCCCTTTCCCTTCTGTCCTCCAGACTACAGATTGAGTTCACTAAGTCTTTCCTGATAAGTTTTATGCTTAAGACCTTCCACCATTTTTGTAGCCCGTCTTTGGACCTGTTCAATTTTATCAATATCTTTTTGTAGATGAGGTCTCCAGAACTGAACACAGTATTCCAAATGTGGTCTCATCAGTGCTCTAGACAGCGAGATCAAAATCTCCCTCTTCCTGCTTGTTATACCTCTAGCTATGCAGTCAAGCATTTGTACTTGCTTTCCGTACTGCCTGACTGCACTGATCACCCATTTTGAGATTGTCAGAAATCACTACCCCTAAATCCTTCTCTTCTGAAGTTTTTGCTAGCACAGAACTGCCAATACAATACTCAGATTGAGGATTCCTCTTGCCCAAGTGCATTATTTTACATTTGGAAACATTAAACTGCATTTTCCATTGCTTTGACCACTTATCTAGTAAAGCTAAATCATTTGTCATATTACAGGTGCCTCCAGGAATATCAACCCTATTGCACACTTAGAATCATCGGCAAGTAGGCAAACCTTCCCTACCAAGGCAATGGCTGCTGCCAATAGCCAAAGCCAATTTTGACATTCTTCAGTTATCTAATTTGTTTTTAAACACACTCAAAGTCTTCTGATGTTCCTCAGAGAGTTGCATCTTCACTCAATGAATTTAAAGGGATAACCGCAGTTTGCCAGCGAAGCATTTCTGGACCTTCTCCAGTACAAACATTGGAACTTCACGCCTTATTGTCCATAAATCTTCACTATATACTGTCTGGATGTGGTCAACTGTTTCCTAGAGCTATAACTGTCTTCACTTTCTTTCATAGATATTGCCTTCTAGAACTTTTCCCATAAAGATATTCTGTCTGCTTCGTGACCTTCTTAGTCTCGCATCTAATAGTGGCTCCCGATCCCCAATGTCTTCTTCCTCTGAGTCAGACATTACCATCATTGAGGTTTCTACAGTCTCTGGAAGTTCCTCAGGTTTCTCAGGTTCCAATTCTCCCTCATTCTCACTCTCTGACTCAGTTGTCAAGGACACTGGCCTAGGGCATAGTTCCCTCTAAGCTGAGCAGTGAGCAATCGCTCACTTAAAAATCATAATCAACTCAGAGTTTTCCAAACCTGCCCAGAAGCCGAGAGGGAAAGAGTGAGAGGGAAGGAGAGAGAGAGGAAGAGAGGAAGAGAGAGAAACAGTTAGAAAAAAGAGAGGAAGGAAAAGAGAAAAAGAATGGCAGTAAGGAAGAGAGAAAGAAAATCAAAATCTAGTTTGAAACTAGCTCAACTATTTAAGTGGCATTTTGATATTGATAGAGTTGCCCTGTTATGAGCTTACTGTTATAGACACACAGTACAGTATTTTATTTTGAAATTCTCTGAGGCAAAACAGGGTGGGTTTTTAATTTGTTTGTTTATTTATTTATTTATTTATTATTTCTGTGCCGCCCAGTCCCGAAGGGACTGCCGCTCAGACACTATACTTTTCCGCCCCCCCCCCCAAAAAAAGTTAGAGGGAACACTGGCCTAGGGTACCAAAACAGACCTGATTAATCCTCCTCAGAATCTCTGACTAACTGCTCTGGTCGGGGACCACTCACAACAATTAGAGTGATTTTTAAAACTTTATTTATTTTATTTTATTTATTTATTTATTTATTAGATTTGTATGCCGCCCCTCTCCGAAGACTCGGGGCGGCTAACAACAATATAATATTAAAAGACAATCTAAAAAACCCCAATTTAAAGAACCACTCATACATACTAGCATACCATGTATAAATTCTATAAGCCTAGGGGGAAGGGAAATTTCAATTCCCCCATGCCTGACGACAGAGGTGGGTTTTAAGGAGCTTGCGAAAAGCAAGGAGGGTGGTGGCAACCCTGATAGCTGGGGGGAGCTGGTTCCAGAGGGTTGGGGCCGCCACAGAGAAGGCTCTTCTCTTGGGTCCCGCCAAACAACATTGCTTAGTCGACGGGACCCGGAGAAGGCCAACTCTGTGGGACCTAACTAGTCGCTGGGATTCGTGCGGCAGAAGGCGGTCCCGGAGGTATTCTGGTCCGATGCCATGAAGGGCTTTATAGGTCATAACCAACACTTTGAATTGTGACCAGAAATTGATCGGCAACCAATGCAGACTGCGGAGTGTTGGTGTAACATGGGCATGCCTTGGGAGGCCCATGATTGCTCTCGCAGCTGCGTTCTGCACGATCTGAAGTTTCCGAACACTTTTCAAAGGTAGCCCCATGTAAAGAGCATTACAGTAGTCGAACTTCGAGGTGATGAGGGCAGGAGTGACTGTGAGCAGTGAGTCCCGGTCCAGATAGTGCCGCAACTGGTGCACCAGGCGAACCTGGGCAAACGCCCCCCTCGCCACAGCTGAAAGATGTTTCTCTAATGTGAGCTGTGGATCGAGGAGGACGCCCAAGTTGCGGACCCTCTCTGAGGGGGTCAATAATCCCCCCCCAGGGTTATGGATGGACAGATGGAATTGTCCTTGGGAGACAAAACCCACAGCCACTCCGTCTTATCCGGGTTGAGTCTGAGTCTGTTGACACCCATCCAGACCCCAACAGCCTCCAGGCACCGGCACATCACTTCCACTGCTTCATTGACTGGACATGGGGTGGAGATGTACAGCTGGGTATCATCAGCATACTGATGATACCTCACTCCATGCCCTTGGATGATCTCACCCAGCGGTTTCATGTAGATATTAAATAGCAGGGGGGAGACGACCGACCCCTGAGGCCCCCCACAAGGGAGTAACCTCGAGGTCAACATCTGACCCCCCACTAACACCGACTGCGACCGACCGGATTGGTAGGAGGAGAACCACTGAAGAACAGTACCTCCCACTCCCAACCCCACCAGCCGGCGCAGAAGGATACCATGGTCGATGGTATCGAAAGCTGCTGAGAGGTCAAGAAGCACCAGGACACAGGACAAGCCCCCTTCCAATAATTAGCTAAAATATTAATAACTAAAAAACTCCGTATAAAATACTATTAATAATTAATAAAAACAGCAAATTAGTCTAAAACTGGAATACCAAATTACACTGAATTACTCTTAAGGTCATAAAATTATTATTATTAAAAAACTTGGTAAAATTTTAAAGTGCTAAGGTTATAAAGTGCTAAAAATATAGGAAATCATTAAAGTCAATTGTCCATCAAGTCAGCAATACAGCACCAGTTCTAAAAGGTGAATTCTGGGGAAAAGGTTTCAATGTTCAGGGAGAAGTCCTAGTATATTGTTCTTCAGCGTCTTTGGTGTCAGCCACTGTCAATATCTGAGTCTCAGGATACAGTGGTAAGGTGGTCTTCTCAATGCTGGCCATAACCACTGACCAGTGCTGTAAGAGTTCAGGCTCTTTACCTCGGTTTGAGTTGTCCCTGGTTCTTCCCTCTCTATGGAAACTCCAATTCTCGACAAACACCCCAGTCACCCTCCGAAAGCCATCAGACCTGCTGGGCAACATTTCCGGCTCGTCTCCTCCTCCGTGGTTCTGCACAGCTCGCAAAACGCCCCACATGGTCCCAGCACAAACGGCATGGAAAGCACGAACAGTTGCAAACTCTTTGATCTCTCCTTTCACGGCAGCTCCACTCTCCATTTCAATCATGTTTGTCGGCAGCTCGAATTTCAGTAACGGGTGACGGTCCCTCCGATGCTAGATGCCCCCACCATTTGGCAATCTGACATCCCAGGCCCGTCTAGACCGATAAGCCAGGGTTAGTGAAGCGGCAGATGACAGGCGGTTCAATCAGGCAGCCGCCATTTTCCGAGCCCCAGCTGATCGTGCTGGTCGGCTCTCCGATGTCTCCAGCGTCTCTCAGAAGCAAACGAACAAATCTTCCGAGGCAGAGGCTTCTCCCTTCTTGGATGGAACCCAAAATTGAGCTGCTGCCTACGCTAATTGTTCCTATACAGCCGATGTTATCGCCGAAATCTAGCGGAGCAGCGGATGTAAATGTGTTAATACAGGAGGCAGTAGATGACAGGCAGCCAGGCAGTAGATGACAGTTTTGCTGTGACTTCCATTTTAGAAAGACTGCTATGAATTTGCCACTTTTTTCTTCTTTTCAGTCTCCAAAAAAAGGACTGGAATCACTAATTATTTATTGCACATTATGTTAAGAAATACAAAAACTAATATTTAACTGCTAAAAACAGCTTAATCTAATAACAGATCTTAAAAACCTACATAATGTAAAACAATTTGTTCATTAAATGACAGAGTAGGGAAAGTCAAATCAGCTAGAAGAAAATGGAGTATAAAAATAAGAAAATTCCCCAAAAGCCTTTACGATTTTTAAAAACAATCTGCTATAAATATAAAATGGTAATAAATTGCCATTTAATTTAAATTATGAAGGTCATAATTAGTTATGACCTTCATCTTGAGCAGCTGCACAAGAGTACCTAATCTGAATACTTGTTGCCACTAAGATTCCCATACTTTAGAATGAATAGATTTTTGCTGAGGAATGCTTTGGTTTTTTTGGATTGCGCATGCGTCAAAGTTTTTTCTAGATGCTCCTATCTCGAGCTCCGATATGATATATTACATAAAGGGGAAATTCTCCCTCAAAATACAATAAATCCTTCTTAAAGAAAAGCAGAGGCGTAGAGCATTCACAGAAGTTCTAAGAGAATCTAAGATTTGCGATTTCAAGGGAAGACGGAACTTCTTTCGCTATCACGAAGTGAGTTCAATAAATTTTAATAAAATGGCGGAAGGGGGTGAACCTAGCCTCGGCAAAATTGAAGTAAAACTAGACCAGCTGTTACAAATTGTTACAGGTTTTGAACAAAGATTTCTGACAGTGTAATCGGCATTGGGAAATCTTTCCTTAGACATTAAAACAGTTAAGAAAGGTGCTGATGTGGCAACTGAAAGGATTCAGAATTTAGAAAAACAAGCTAAAGGTCAGGAGGAGACTTTTAAACAATTGAATTACAGAATTGCTAATTTGGAAGATCGCCAAAGGAGAAGAAATTTACGTCTGCGTGGATTTAGACCAGATTTTGCTTCAGGCTCAAAACTAAACGAAGCAATCCTTGGTTGGATGACAGCACAAGGTACCCAGGTTGGTTCTGATAATATTTTACGTGCCCATTGGGCCACCCCACGTAGAAACCAGGAGAGGCAAAGAGACATTGTTATGGCCTTGGCCAGCAAGAAAAAAGCTGAGATCATCTACAAATATTTGAAAAGCTGTGCTGGCCTTAAGCAAGATGGAAACGAGATAAGAGTTCTGAGAGATCTCTCTTGGGAAACTTTGAGAGCGAGAGCTGCCTTACGTCCAATTTCAAGCCATTTATATCAAAGTGGAAAAAGGTTTACTTGGGGTTTTCCAGCTGCCGTTTTGGTGTTCCAAGAAAATAAGATGTTTAGAGCATGATCACTGGAGGAGGGAACGGCACTATTGAATCAACTGGGAATCGGGTTTGAAGAAAGCAATCCACAAGGAACTGAAGGAGGGGAGAGCACAGTAGTTGGAGAGCCACAAGGAGCAGAAGGAGGAGATTATTTCAGTGGTTGCAGTACCCTAGACAAGGGGGAAAGGCAAAGGGAGGAACAGCTGAAGGAGTTAACGGGACAGATGGAGGCCCTCACAAGGGAGCAGAGGAAAACGAGAGCCCAGTGTGAGAAGAAAGTGAATAAGTGATTTTGTTGCGCCTCCCTCGGAGCTGTTTCTGGAATGTAGTGTTAATTTTTATTCTTGTTGGGGGGAGAAGGGGAAATGGTAAAGGAAGTTTAAAAAGTAAAAGGTATTATCCAAATGGACAAGGGAGGGTGGGAGGATCTGTTCTCTCTAAGCTGTACGTATCTGCGCACGTGCGCACCCTAAAACAACCCCCCCACGCACCCTTCCCCAAGGGCACGCAAGGAGCAGCAGCCTCCGCCCCCCGCGCCTCCGGCCCACTCGCACCCCTGGCTTCTCACCACTGCCCCCCGCCCACCCGATCCGACTCTCTCCTCCATTTCCCACCTTGGGGCAGTGCTCCTCCCGCAGCGGGAACGCCTGCCCCACCGCTCTCACAGTCCCTTCGCCAAGAGCGCTTTCGTCCCAGGCTGTCAGCGAGGGGGCTGCAGGAGAGGCGGGGCAGGCATTCTCACAGCGGAGGTCGGCGAAGGTGATTTTCAATGTCGGGCACACGGGTGCGCGCGCTCCCCATCCCCCTGCCAGCCCGCTCGGAACATTCAAAATAAGAAAAACCTTCACTGCCAAAGGTTTTTCTTATTTTGAATGTTCCAGGCAGGCTGGCAGGGGGATGGGGAGCGCGCGTGCCTGCACGTCAAACATTGAAAATCACCTTCGCCGGTCTCCGCTGTGAGAAGAATGGAGAGAGAACAAGAGAGAGAGTGAGAGCAAGACAGAGCAAGATAGAGAGAAAGTGAGAAAGAGAGAGAAAGAGATAGCAAGAGAGAGAGAACAAGAGACAGAAAGAGAAAAAACGAGAGTGAGAGAAAAAGCAAGAGAGAGAAAAAACAAGAAAGTGAGAAGAGAGAGAGCAAGAGGGGGGAGAGAAAGAGATAGCAAGGGAGAGAACAAGAGAGAGTGAGAGAAAGAAAACAAGAGAGAAAGAGAGAGAGAAAGCAAGAGAAAGAAAATGAGAAAAAGTGAGAAAAAGAGAGCAAGAGGGGGAGAGAGAAAGAGAGAGATGAGAGAGGAAGAAAGAGAATGAGAGGAAAGCAAGAGAGACAAAGAAAGCGAGTGAAAGAGAAAAGTGGAAGAGAGAGAGAAATGATAGAAAAAGGGAGAAAAAGAGAAATGAGAAAATGATTGAGGCAGAGAATGACAGGAAAGAGAAACAGAGACAGAAGTGACTCTTGATTTAAAGCATATGGTAAAAGCACTTAAATAATAACAGATTTTAAAAAAACCAAGCCCTCCCCTGTTTTTATTAATAGTTATGTTTTTGTTTTGGCTGGTTGTTTTAGTTTTAATAGTAATGGATTTTGGGGGTTTTTTAATTATTAATTTCTTTTAATAAAAAAGAAGGGATTTCCCCCCCTTATTTATTTATTTATTTATTTATTTATTTATTTATTTTCTATGCAGACACTATATTTTTCCACCCACACCGAAAAAAAATTAGAGGGAACATTGGTGGGAGGGGAATTTCTCTCTCTAATTATATTTAAAAGTGGTTGAAAGTGGGGCTCAGTAGTGTGGGAACACAATCAGGAGAAGTGCCTCATGACTGGAGCAGGTTTTTTCTTGTCCTCCCCCTTTCTGGTGGGGGAGCACAGGTGGAGGCACTTTGGGGGGAGTGACTGGGGTAAGGAAGGGGAAAATAAGTAAACCAAGAGCAAAACAAGAGGGGAGAGGGTTATTTTTCTATATTATGAGTGTAATATAATGGTTTTAAATGTGAGTGGTTTGGGATCAGATTTGAAACGTTACAGGATATTGAGGATGGCAAAGCAAAATAAGGTGGATATTTTGATTTTGACAGAAACACATAAAAGACAGGGAGGAAGGGATAAATTGATTAAGATAGAAATTGGAAATGGGTATATGAATCTCGAGGAACGCAAAATAGTAAAAGTACGGCGATTCTTATTCATCAGAGGGTTTTATTTGAAGAGGTTGGAGTTCAGAAAGTTAGAGAAGGGAGGTTATTTGTTAAAGGGAAAATTAATCAAAAGAAGTTGGCATTGGCAGCAATTTATGCCCCAAATACGAAAACAAAACAATTTATAATAAATACAAAGAGGAAGTTGGATAACTTTATGGAGGGCACAACGTTTTTGGCAGGAGATTTTAATATGCAATTAACAAATGGGATTGAAAATAGTAGGATGTTAGATTTAAATAGACTTAACATGGTGAATCTCCATGCAGATATTCCAAATAGAGGTTCATATTATTCAGCAAGATATCATACATTTAGTTGCATTGACTATATATTAATGAACAGGGTGGGCAATATACAAGTTAAAAAAGTAGATATTAAAAGTATTTGGTTCTTAGATCATGCCCCACTATTGGCAAAATTGGAAATAGGTCAGGAATGCAACCAAAGAATTTGGAGATATCATGCAGTTGTAACTGCTAGTGAACAAGATAAAGATAAACTGCAGACAGAGCTATGTGAATATTTTAGAATTAATGATGTGAGTGATATTAAACAATCATTTGTGTGGGATGCATGTAAGGCCTATATGAGGGGACAATGTATATGTATGGAAGCAGATATTAGAAAGAGGTGGGGTAGAGAAAGGGAAATGAAGATAAGGGAAATAGACTTGATACAAGAGCAGCTAAGATTAACTAAAAGTAGGGATTGGAATAGTTTATTGAAATTGAAAAGGAAACAACTGATGGTGTACGATGAGATCCTATGGAAGAAGATGAGAATGACGATGCGACAAAAAACATTGAGCTCGGGGACAAAATCAATGCAGCAAATGGCAAGATATTTGAAGAAGAGGAAAGAAAAATCATGTATATTAGCACTGAGAGACTCTAGTGGAGAGGTTAGATATGGTAAAGAGCAGCTAGAGAAGATAAGAAAATATTATGAGGATTTATATAAAGAGGAGCAGGTTAATATAGGAGTTCTCAATGTTGGGAAAATAGTAAGTGAAGAAGATAAACAAATATTGAATGAAGAAATTACACAAAATGAAATTGCTAGAGTAATTAAAGAGTTAAAACAAGCCAAAGCACTAGGGCCTGGATGGGATTACAGGGGAATTTTATAAAATTGGTATGAATGTATTCTTGCTGCATTTGGGGTATCTGTTTAATAATATATTGTTAACTCATGATATCCCGCAGACATGGAAGCTTTCAGAGATTGTTACTATCCCAAAGATTGATCAAGATTTAAGAGAGCCTGGGTCCTACCATCCTATCAGCTTGGCAAATCAAGATTATAAAATATTTATGAAGATATTGGCAAATAGACTCAAAAATATTTTACGGAAAATAATTGAAGAGGATCAATATGGATTTGTGAAGGGAAGGAAAATAAGTGAACCAATTAGAAATGTAATAAATGTGATGCACCATGCTACCCTTACTAAAAGGAAATTGGGAATTTTGAAATTAAATGTTTATAAAGCTTCTGATAAAGTTAACCATGGCTATTTTATACAAACTATGTAAGGAATTAAATATGGGGGACAAATTTTGTGAAACTATAAAAGAGATTTATAAAGGGAATGAAGCGTATATAAGGGTGAATTGACAAAGAACACAGAGAATTAAAATACTAAATGGCACCAAGCAGGGATGTCCTTTATCTCCAGTGTTATTTGTAATAGCAATAGAGACATTAGCTAATAAGACAAGATAACACTTGGGCAGGATATAAAATAGGGAAATTAGAAATGAAACTAAACTTATTTGCAGATGATGCAATTATATTGACCCGGACCCCGATGGAGATGATCAAAGGTACAAGAAATATTTTAAACAGGAATCAGGACTGTCGGTCAAAATGGAAAAATCAGAGATTGTGTGTTTAAATACAGGTCTGAGAGAGCAGATAGAAATTAGGAAATAATCAGAATTGAAGTTAGGATTAAAGAAAATTAAACATCTGGGAATCTGGTTATTGAGAAACCCAGCGAAAATCGAGGAGGTGAATTATAGATCAATATTGAGGAAAATGCTGAAACAGATGAGCTGGAAAGAGAAAAAGCTAAGGAGAATCTCTAAAATAAGAGCCTTGAAAGTGATGATAGTTCCCAAAATGATGTACCTATTTCAGCTACTATCAGGGGGGTTATCAGCATCCAAATGTAGAGAGTGGGATAAAAAACTTAACTTTTAGATTGAAGAAAATAAGAGACCAAGAATAAGGAAAAAGTGGTTAATAGCGAATGAAAAGAGGGTGGATGGGGACTTCCTTGTTTGGAGCTGTATAGGGAAGCATTTCAAATTGAAACATTAATGGAGCTGCAAATATTCAAAAATAAATGGGTAAAACTGGAAAAACAGATAAACGGGATGAATAATAGAGAATTAATTTTTATAAAGTGGAATAGGAGCGACTTAGATAAATTAATAGGTCCCATGAAAGGGACTATGGAAATTTGGAAAAAATGGCAGAGGAAAATAGGATTATATAAATCAAAACTGTCACCGTTATATGTAATAAATAGAGATAACGAAACATATTTAAATAGGTTTATAAGAGAGTTGAAGGGAAGAGGAATAAGTAAGATAGAACAGCTATGTGAGAAGGATGGGAGGCCAAGTAGAAATCATATAGAATGGTGGTTGGGTAAGGGAAGATGGCTACAAACAAATGCAATATGTAAATATCTGAATGAAAGGGAGACTAAAAAAGCACTATTTAGGGAGGAGATAGAGTAAATAATAAGAGAAAAAAGTGAGGGTACAAAGGCACAAGCAAGCAATATATATAAGATGTTAGTGCAGTCAGACGGGGCAGTGATACAAGGACTGACTAAATGGTGGCAAAATGAGATACAAGTAGAGGTGCAAGAGATGAAAAATATAGTAGAGAATATTAGGAAAACTAAGAATACAAGAGTTAGGAAAATGATAAGGAAAATATTACATGTGGTATTACACACCCGTTCAACTTGCACATTTTCAGCAGAATGTTAAAGGTATTTGTTGGCATGGGTGCCAAGATAAAGGAGTGTTTATGCATATACTATGGGAATGCCCAGTACAACAGAATTTTTGTCAAAAAGTGCAAGAGGATATTAATAGGATATTAAATATAAGATGCATAATTACGAAGGAAATGGCAGTATTACCGGTAGTTAAAAGTAAAGAGATGGGAGAATTCAGAGAAATAAAACAAGTAGCAATAGAAAGTGCTCAGGCGGTAATAGTCTTAGGTTGGAAGGACGCGACAAAATGGACAATGCAAAATTGGTATAGATACATGGTGGACCACATTCAATTTGAGATTATGGACAAAAGGATGAATTTGACTAATGAAACTGAATTGCGACAACTGATGGGGCGATGGGACAAAGTAAGACGATATATAGCGAGTAGGATCCGAGACCAAGCTATAAGAAACAAGTTGGAATCACTTTATAATATGTAAATAAATATTTTGCTCCTGGGTTAAAACGATTTATATAAGAAACACCCCCGATTGGTGGTGGGGTACAAATGCTTGTCTGGTGGTGGGCACAATCACTGAGGACTTGTTATATGTTGTGTGTGTGTTTTTCTTATATAAAAATCAATAAAAATATTTTTTTTTAAAAAAGAGGAATGCTTTGTTTTGCTGAGGAATGTTTTGCTCACTGAATTATTTGATAAATTTAAAACCAATCAACTCAGTAATTAAAATATTTTATTGTTCAAAGCAGATTACAAAGATGTTGAATATGTTCATTTATTTGTTTGATATCAAAGTCTGTATTTATATTTACCACAACTTCAAAGAAAAAGAAGAACCTTACTAGAGATGAAATAAATGGAAATGGTAATGTAATATAGTACAAGTATGTAAATAATGTAACGTAACTTTCATTTTCATCATCCCCAAAAGTGAACAGCAGAGATGGTGAATTCTGTTGGCACTTGATAATAAGAACAACACTTGTGTTCTTATTCTAGTTTTGCAATTAAATGACAGCTTTTCTGAGAAATAAAGACAGATTACTGAAATTTAATCAAGGTTTTGCTTCATTTTTTGGAATGTTCCTCTTTAAGTGTCATACTTAATTTTAAGAAAAATGCTGTGGAGGAAGGTTTTGAATTGCCATCACAAAATAAAATAGTTGTTACAGATGTGCATTCAGTTTCCTGGCTTGGTCAAGCAGTTCCAATTTTGCAATTGCTGAAAGATGAACTTCATCAGGGCCATCTGCCACACGCAAAGTCCGAATATAGGCAAACCTGTGAAAATATTAAGATAGTGCAAATTCAATAATATAGAACAGAGCTTGGTAACTGCTGCTTCAGGACTCTTTATAGTATTGGAACATTCAATGACTGCTATACATAATATCGACAAGAACAGCCAAATTATAGTTAAGTCTATAGTTTTAATAATGTGATTAAGCTTTAATCACATTATGCTTGGTGTAATCACATCTTTTTGGCCAAGACAAATGACTGAGTGGGATGATTGAAGTTCTAGCAGAGACAAATCCTTTGAACTAAAAACTTAAACAATAGTAAAATGCATGCTTACATTTATAGTGCTTTAAAATCAGCATTCCTATTGTGTTTTGATATTTAATTTAGCATAAAGCACAATAAATATAAGATTTAAAGAATCAAAATATTTTAAATTACTATATTCAGGAAAGTACTGAAGTTGCAAGGTTCATAAATCTTAGATGGGTTTCAGGCAATAATTCAAACCACAATTAATATTACAAAGGATAAATGAAGCTAGTTTGCAACGGTGTCAATAATATTGAAAGAATAAGCTCAAGGTTTAAAATTTTCCAATTTAATAAGGGATACCAACTGCTTGGCCATAGTCTTGATCTGCCATAACTGAAGATTTAGGAACTTAGTATATATAGTTATTGGGAAGGTTATAGCTAGCTGAGTTGGTGCTTGTATTTTCTACTTACATTTGACCCAATGGGAAGTCGTCTGAGAATCCAGCAGCACCACAAATTTGAATAGCACAATCTATCACTTTAAGGACTGCTCGGGGTGCTACCACTTTGATCATAGCAATCTGTGAAGATATGTTAGAATTTTTTAGATTAGTGTAGAAATAAAAATTCATTCATGGCAAGCTGAATTTTTAATCTAAGGAGTGAAAAGCATTGTAGAGTTTGATTTTTTAATTCTTTCTAAGACTTAGAGATTGAGTGGGACATAGCAAACAGAATTAAGCATTATTAACATGAGTATTAATCTTATCTTCAGACTTTTGTTAATAAAACTCCTTATTCCTGTGATTCCTTATTTCATTGGTTCCTTAAAATCGACACGAATAGTAGAGGACAATCACAAGAAGCACAGTGGGATAACCTTATCAAACTTGGTCCAAACAAGAAAGACTCCTATTTCATTTAGCCATGAAATACATAAAGTTTTGGGCACTATTTATATCTCAGCCTTCATTTTTTGGGGGAGGAGATAATATGGATTTCATAATAAAATTCATCAGTATACACAGTAGAATTTAATCAAGTTTATCAATAAAAGATATAATTCTTAAAATGTTAAATATTATTTTGAGGAGTACATAATGACCTACTATGTATGCTATGCACTCTACTGTGTATGAGCCATGGTGGCACAGTAGTTAGAGTGCAGTACTGCAGGCTACTTCTACTGATCGGCTGCCAGGAGTTTGACAAATTGAATCTCACCAGGCTCAAGGTAGACACAGTCTTCCATCCTTTCAAGGTTGGTAAAATGAGGATCCAGACTGTTGCGGGCAATATGCTGATTCTAAACCACTCAAGAGAGAGCTGTATAGTACTAGGAAGCGGTATATGTCTAAATGCTGTTGTTAATACTATTGTTATTCAATTATCAATTGGTTAATTAACTGTTGACATCAATTCACATCATTGACAAATTTAAATCCATTGATTAAAATTAATGAACCACACACACACACACACACACAAAATTAAGAATGAGAGCTGTTATGTTTCTCACATACAGTGCTACCTCTACTTACGAACTTAAATCGTTAATTAACTTGTTAACTTTTACCATAGGAATCAATGTAAACGCAAATAATGCATGCGAACCATCCCAAAAGTTTCTGAGCTGGGGTGGCGCAGCAGGTAGAGTGCTGTACTGCAGGCCACTGAAGCTGACTTGTAGATCTGAAGGTCAGCGGTTCAAATCTCATCACCGGCTCAAGGTTGACTCAGCATTCCATCCTTCCAAGGTGGGTAAAATGAGGACCTAGATTGTGGGGGCAATAGGCTGGCTCGGTTAAAAAGTGCTATTGCTAACATGTTGTAAGCTGCCCTGAGTCTAAGGAGAAGGGCGGCATAAAAATAATAAATAAATGAATGAATGAATGAATGAATAAATAAATAAAAATAAATAAATAAAATAAAATAAATAAAATAATAAAATAAAATAAAGTGATCCCCCTCCTCTCCCTCCCCCCCATTCCCTGGACACACACACACTTGTGTTCACACACTCGGCCCGACACACACACAAACACCTCCACCTCCTCGTCTTCCCTCTGCTAGGAAGCGCCCATTCCCTTTTTTTGTACAAAGCAGACCCCATATTAGTGCCTCCGATGAAGCCTTGATCACCAAGCTAGGGTTGTCAGAATCCGCACACGCATGCCCCTCTCAGGCTCCTCCACCTCCTCCTGCTGCTTTCCCAGCATTTTGCCTGCCTCCCACCGACCGTTCGCTTCCCCGGCTTGCTGCTCCAGTCAGCTTCCCAGGTGCTGGCTTGAGTGAGCTGTTCGCGATGTGCCTGTGGCATCCGAGACAGGGAAAGGTGGCCGGGCTACACAGGTTGCACCTCTCCCTGCTGGCTTCCACCCATTCCTCACAACCTTTATAAAGCCGATCCGAGGGGGGGGGGAGTTTGTAAGTGGAAAATGGTTCGTGAGAAGAGGCAAAAAAATCTTGAACATCCGATTCGTATCTAGAAAAGTTCGTAAGTATGAACGTTCGTATGTAGAGGTACCACTGTATATGCAAATGTTTATGAAAGCCACCATTTCCTTTTATTCTCAGCAAAAACAGTTTCATTAGTTTAATTAAATTCCTAATAGTTTGCCTCTTCCTGTCAGTCCTGTTACCTCTTTCCTGGCTGCTTTATTGTCCATTTTATCTATTTTATTAGCAGCTTTCAGTATAAGCAGCCTTGCCTGTTCAATAGCAATGCGGCACTCAGCAATCCAGTGAGCAACAACTTCCTATAGGAAAGTAAGGCAAAAAGCAAATTAGAAAATGCAGTTTATAAACAAAACAAAAAGCTACAAATGGTGCTCAGGTTTTTAAAAAATGAATTTATTTTGCTACCCTATATCTTTCCTTATCAGCTTCATGTCCAACTTATTTTTGGAAATACAAGACACACCTTTCCCCCCCTAAAAGAGAGTAGAAATCTCAGTGCATCTTATACACCGATATAGCCATTTTTGGCCTCCCGAAGCTTTGTCCCCGTGTCCCGTTTTTGCGAAAAATTAGCTTTTGCGAAAAATTAGTTTTTTGCAAAAATGGGATGGATACAGGGTCTGGAAAGCTTGCAAAGAGCTCCTGGGGACTGGGGGAAGGCAAAAAGGTGCATTTCTCAGAAAAATGGTATTTTTTTACATCCCCCAGCACCCAGGAGCTCTGCAGGCTTCCCAGACCCTTTGCTGACCCCATTTTGGGGGAGGAAATGGCAAAAAAATGGCCTGTTTTTTTAAAAAATGAGAACATTTTTGCCATCCCCCAGGAGCTCTCTCCACGCTTCCCAGACTTTGCCTGCCCCGTTTTTACAAAAAAAAAAAAATGGGGGTGAGGAACAGGGATGTTTTTGCCTTTTAATTACCCCATCTAGCATGACTGGAGGAAGAATTCTGGGAGCTGAAGTCCACTAGTCTTAAAGCTGTCAAATTTGAAGTTTGTAAAAAATGTTTGCCCAGTTTCGCCTGGTACACCAGTTGCAGCCCTACCTAGACCGGGAGTCACTGCTCACAGTCACTCATGCCCTCATCACCTTGAGGTTCGACTACTGTAATGCTCCCTACATGGGGCTACCTCTGAAGAAGTGTTCGGAAACTTCAGATCGTGCAGAATGCAGCTGCAAGAGCAATCATGGGCTTCCCTAGGTATGCCCATGTTACACCAACACTCTGCAGTCTGCATTGGTTGCCAATCAGTTTCCAGTCACAATTCAAAGTGTTGGTTATGACCTATAAAGCCCTTCATGGCATCGGACCAGAATATCTCCGGGACCGCCTTGTGCCGCATGAATCCCAGCGACCAGGTAGGTACCACAGAGTTGGCCTTCTCCGCATCCCGTTCAATGAAACAATGTCTTCTGGGGGGACCCAGGGGAAGAGCTTTCTCTGTGGCGGCCCCGATCCTCTGGAATCAACTCCCCCCGGAGATTAGGCTTGTCCCCACCCGCCTTGCCTTTCATAAACTCCTTAAAACCCACCTCTATCGTCAGGCATGGGGAAATTGATTCCCCTGGGCCGTTTCTGTTTTATGTATGGTTTATATGAGATGTATGATTGCTTTTTATATTAAGGGGTTTTAAATCATTTTAATCAATTGGATTTGTACTGTTTTATTGTTGTGAGCCGCTCCGAGTCTTCGGAGAGGGGCGGCATACAAATTTCATTCATTCATCCATTAATTAATTAATTAATTAATTAATTAAGTAAGTACATGGTTGTAAATGTTTTCCTGCTATACTGGTATTTTATTAAATAATATATTATTACACCATTTGGTTCAGAATATTTTTTTTCCTTATTTTCCTCCTCTAAAATCTAGGTGTATCTTATATTCTGGTGTATTTTATACTCCGAAAAATACAGTAATTAGGTTGTGAACTCACATGATGATAGAGTTTCTTCCCAAATGTGATCCTTTGGGCTGATCGCTCACACAGAATCTGGAGAGCAGTTTCACCTGCTCCAATTGATCTCATACAGTGGTGAATACGGCCAGGTCCAAGTCGTCTTTGAGCTATTTCAAATCCTCTTCCCTCTCCTGTGTTACAAAAGGAAAAAGGTCATTCTTTTCTCTTTGTGAGTGTGTGTGTGTGTGTGTGTGTATATATATATATATATATAATTAGTTACTACATTGGAATATAAAAGTTCTGACTGATAACAACTTTCTAGGTCTCAGACAGAATGTTTGGATAAGACACTTTTCTTGATAAGGCTTTTTGAAAGTGATTGCCATTGCTTCTTTACCAGGACAGAGAGAATGACTAGCATAAGGTCAACCAACTGGCACTATGCCTAAGGTGGATTAAAGCTCCCAGATTCTAGCCTAATTTCTTAATCATTACACCAATTTGGCTCTCATGTGTATCATAAAATTATGTAAAGTTCAAAAAGTCATGGCAAATCTGATTCCTCCCAGCTCAGGTAATTCAACCAACAAAGATTTTTTGACAATCCAATTACTATCAGAAGAAGAAGAAATTCAAGATTCACCTAGTATCAGATGGGTGGCAGGGACATGAACATCATTAAAATGTATTTCAAAATGTCCACCATGAAAATAATCTATAAAATTATGAAGACAATCAAGTATCAACTAAGGAAAACTGCCATCAGTGTTATTTAGAAAAGAAGATCCAATATAATAACAGTAAGTCATTCTTTGGAGAACTGGAATAAAAATAATATAGTAAAGAACCCATCAAATGCATGTAGCATTTTAGGAATATACTATTTCTGCACAGTTCATTGTCTGAAACTTTTTCTATAAAGTCAACAAACCTACCTATCTAGCAATAGAACATGAAATGCATATAAAAAAGCAAATTTGTTTACACAATCATGGCTACTGCCTTTCTTTTTTTAAAACCATATCTCGCAAATATCATGTTTCCACCCCCTCTCTCATTCTCTCTCTTCAAACTGAGCATAAACTTTAAAAATCCACCGCATTAACCTTACAACATACTTCCTATTATAACGTCAGGAAACCTATTGCATCCCACATATTTTTCTCTCTCTGAAACTCAGATTGATTTTTCTGGTATAGATGGTGCAAATACAGTTCCATGCATACACCTGATCTACAGAGATCCCCATCTCCTCCCTATCCCCATCTTCCTCCCCCCTCATTCATTCATTTATTTATTTGATTTGTATGCCGCCCCTTTCTGTAGACTTGGGACAGATGACAGCAATAATAAAACAATGTACAACAAATCTAATAATTTAAGAAAAAACACTGAAAAACCCATTATTAAAAGCAAACATACACACAAACATACCATGCATAAACTGTATAGGCCCGGGGGAGATGTTTCACTTCCCCCATGCCTGACGGCAGAGGTGGGTTTTAAGGAGTTTACAAAAGGCAAGGAGGATGGGGGCAGTTCTAATCTCCGGGGGGGAGCTGGTTCCAGAGTGTCGGGGCCGCCACAGAGAAAGCTCTTCCCCTGGGTCTCGCCAGAAGACATTATCCGGGTTGAGTTTGAGTCTGTTGACGCCCATCCAGACCCCAACAGCCTCCAGGCACCGGCACATCACTTCCACTGCTTCGTTGACTGGACATGGGATGGAGATGTACAGCTGGGTATCATCAGCATACTGATGATACCTCACCCCATACCCCTGGATGATCTCACCCAGCGGTTTCATGTAGATATTAAATAGCAGGGGGTAGAGGACCCACCCCTGAGGCATCCCACAAGGGAGTAACCTTGAAGTCGTACTCTGACCCCCCACTAACACCAACTGTCCCAGGCCCACCAGAGATCATCCATCAACACAACCAAAGCAATTTCCGTGCTGTAGCCGGGCCTGAATCCTGACTGTTGAGGGCCTAGATAATCAGCTTCTTCCAAGGACCGCTGGAGTTGGAGCGCCACCACCTTCTCAACAATCTTCCCCATAAAGGGAAGGTTGGAGACTGGCCGATAGTTGTTAAGAATGGCTGGGTCCAGGGAAGGCTTCTTGAGGAGGGGGCGCACAAGTGCCTCCTTGTAGGGATCCAGGAAGGACCCCCTCCCCAAAGAAGCGTTGACAATCTCCTGGACCCAGCTCTGTTTCACCTCCCTGCTGGCCGAGACCAGCCAGGAGGGACATGGATCCAGTAAGCAGGTGGCGGAACTCACAGCTCCAATGGCCTTGCCCACTTCATCAGGTGTCACCAGTCGACTCTGTTTCCCAATTGGAGTCGAGGTATGTACAGATCCGAGCGATTTTATCAGCAACAAATGTGTTAAAATCCTCAGCACTACTCTGTAAGGGCTCCCCAACTCCCCTCTAGTTAAGAAGGGAGAGGGTCACCCTAAACAGAGGGGCTGGGCGGGATTCCGCTGATGCAATCAAGGCGGCATGATACACGCATCTTGCCGCCTTGAGTGCCATTTTGTAAGTCTTAATATAAGCTCTTACAAGTGTTCGATCGGATTCGGGCTTACTCTTCCTTCATCTCTTCTCTAGACGTCTCTTCTGGCGTTTCAACTCCCGGAGCTCCTCGTTGAACCATGGAGCTCTACGGGGTCTAGAGCCACGGAGAGGTCACAACGACGCAATCTGGTCAAGAGCCTCTGCTGCAGCCTTGTTCCAAGCCTCAGCAAGAGACTCCACCGAACTGTGGCGAGTGCATCTGGAATAACCCCACGTGCCCTCTGAAAGCCCTCTGGGTACATCAGGCCTTTGGGGAGGAACTGCCTAATCAGTTCCGCCTCCCTGCGGAGAAGGATTAGAGCCAGGAAGTCAAGCTGCAATAGAAAATGGTCTGACCATGACAAAGGCAACACTTCTAAGCCCCTTAGTCTCAGACCATTACTCAATTGCCCAGAGAGGAATACCATGTTGGGTGCGTGCCCCCCCTCGTGAGTTGGACCCTGTACTACTTGAGTCAGGTCCATGGCTGTCATGGTGGCTATGAACTCCTGCGCTAACCCAGAGGTTTTGCCGAGCGATAGCAGGTTAAAATCCCCCAAGACAATAAGTCTGGGGAATCCTACCGCCAGCCCGGCTACCTCCTCGAGCAGCACAGGCAGGGCTGTTGACACGCAGCTGGGAGGCAGGTAGGTGAGCAACAAGCTCACCTGAACTCCTAAGTCCAACTTCACCAGGAGGGACTCACAACCCGCAATCTCTGGAGCAACAAGTCTACGCAGGCAAAGGCTCTCCCTGGCTACAATAGCCACTCCTCCCCCCCTTCCCTCTCCCTTCAGAGAGAGGAACTCCTCCCTCCGGGCCCAGCCAGATTTCAGTCACACTTTCCAGGTCGGCCTCCACATCCAAGATCAAATCTCAGATGAGGAGAGCTTTATTTACCACTGACCTGGCCTTGAGTAGCAGCAGCCTGAGCCCAGGGCCAGGATTACACTCGTCACCAGCACCCTGGGTTGAGCTCACGGAACCGGAACAAGGGATCGTTATTAAGCAGCGATCGCTTCTTCCCCTGGAACATCCAGTTCCGTGGCTCCCACCATATCTGCCTCTCCCCAGCAAGACCGAGATATTCTGACCCTCTGCCACCCCAGAGATAGATGCCCCCTCCCGTCCTGCCTCTCCATCGTCAGGTGGGCCAAGTATATCATTCGTATCACTCTGATTCCCCTCATTCACACCATAATCCTATCCACCCCACCCACCCCCATTCATTCCATAACCATCCACCCCATACATATACCAAATTACCAAATTACTATTGTACACTGTTTTATTGTCGCTGTTAGCCGCCCCGAGTCTCCGGAGAGGGGCGGCATACAAATCCAATAAATAAATAAATAAATAGCCCCATTCATTCCAATAATCATAGACATCCATCACAAAAAAAACCCCAATAAGTTAGCTTAAAAACAATTAAAAAACATTAAAAACAAGAAAAATGAGCAATAAGAAATATATGGGAAAGTAGTCAATCAGCAGTTCTTAACAACAGCTGCCAGATTTATTATTATTTATTTTATTTATTACTTGGATTTGTATGCCGCCCCTCTCCGAAGACTCGGGGCGGCTCACAACATGTAGAAACAAATCATAAGTAATCAAACAATTTAAAATTTTAAAGATTTAAAAAACCCCATATACTAACAGACACACACACAAGCATACCATATATAAATTAAACGTGCCCAGGGGGAGATGTTTCAATTCCCCCATGCCTGACGGCAAAGGTGGGTTTTAAGAAGTTTACGGAAGGCAGGAAGAGTAGGGGCAGTTCTAATCTCCGGGGGGAGTTGGTTCCAGAGGGCCGGTGCCGCCACAGAGAAGGCTCTTCCCCTGGGGCCCGCCAACCGACATTGCTTAGTTGACGGGACCCGGAGAAGGCCCACTCTGTGGGACCTAATTGGTCGCTGGGATTCGTGCGGCAGGAGGCGGTCTCGGAGATATTCTGGTCCAGTGCCATGAAGGGCTTTAAAGGTCATAACCAACACTTTGAATTGTGACCGGAAACTGATCGGCAGCCAATGCAGACTGCGGAGTGATGGAGAAACATGGGCATACCTAGGTAAGCCCATGACTGCTCTCGCAGCTGCATTTTGCATGATCTGAAGTTTCCGAACACTTTTCAAAGGTAGCCCCATGTAGAGAGCATTACAGTAGTCGAACCTCGAGGTGATGAGGGCATGAGTGACTGTGAGCAATGAGTCCCAGTCCAGATAGGGCCGCAACTGGTGCACCAGGCGAACCTGGGCAAACGCCCCCCTCGCCACAGCTGAGAGATGTTGTTCTAATGTGAGCTGTGGATCGAGGAGGACGCCCAAGTTGCGGACCCTCTCTGAGGGGGTCAATAATTCCCCCCCCCAGGGTAATGGACGGACAGATGGAATTGTCCTTGGGAGGCAAAACCCACAGCCACTCCGTCTTATCCGGGTTGAGCTTGAGTCTGTTGACACCCATCCAGGCCCCAACAGCCTCCAGGCACCGGCACATCACTTCCACCGCTTCGTTGACTGGGCATGGGGTGGAGATGTAAAGCTGGGTATCGTCCGCATATTGATGATACCTCACCCTAAATGGTGTTGAAGCAATTAAGTTCCAGAAAAAGTCCTGTATAAAAGTCCAAATAGGAGTCCAGGTCCCCAAATGTCCACGTTTCTGGGTAAGATGACCATTGTAATGCAGGCCACTGCCAGCATATCTCTCCTGGCTCCTATCAGTCCCTCTAGTCATTCCCCAATGTCCGCTGCTCTTCTCAAGAGGCATCTCCAGTTCTCTAGATAATCCTCCCTATTCCATGTGTTTTCTGTCTCATAGGTACTCACTCCGGATTCGATCTTGTAAATCCACCCTTTTCTAATGGCCCCTCCGACTCTGGGCGCCCCCACCATCTGGCGCTCTGGCGTCCCAGGACCATCTGATTCTATGGTGAAGATCCTGCTGTCTTGCTCAGTTCTCTTAATGTTAAATCTACTCAGAATGGCATGGCAAGCAGATGTCTCAAAAGGCAGCGAGTAACAGTAAATGATAAGCAGCTGAGTAGACAGGCAGAATGACAGGCAAAAAACAACAGGCGGCTCTATTTTAGCTGGTGGCTGCCATTTTCTGAGCCCCAGCTGATTACCCAGCAGATTACTCAGCAATATCTCCGTGGCGAAAGTAACCAAACGCCACGGAGCAGGGGGCATCGAGGTCTTCATGGACCGGATGCAAAGGAGAACTTTCTTCTGGAAGGTCCTGATCCCCTCTCTGTCCTCCCCAGTGTAGATGTACGAATGGAGGCAGCAGGCAGTGTACCACAATGCCACAGATGACAGGTGGCTCAATTTCGTGTCACGGTCGCCATTTTCCGAAGCCCAGCTGATTAAATTGCAGACTCCGGGGCGAAGAAAGGAACAGAAGAAAGGAGCAGAAACAACACGGGGAACAGGGAGCGAGGATCTTCTTGGCCAGCAGCTGCTCACTTCTCCAAACTGTAGTGTCGCAGATGACAGGCGGCTCAGTTTCGTCTCGCTGTCACAATCACATTCACCATTTTCCGAAGCCCAGTTGATTACAGGCTCTGGACGAAAAACGGAGCAGAAAAGAGCAGAACAGCATGGAGGGACAGAAAATGAGGATCTTCTTGGGCAGCAACTGCTCACCTCTCTGAACTGTAAATCCGGTGCTAAATGAAACCACAATTCCCATATATTTCTTGATGTTATCACTCGTAGTCCAGCGGAGCAGCAATTCTACCCTCCTCCTTGCTCCCCACCGGAATCTTCCTCCCCCCGTCCCCATCTTCCTCCCTCATCCCCATCTTCCTCCCCGCAATCCCCCAGCTCAGAAATGAAATATTCAGACGAAACTTAAAGCACTCAAAGTACAAGCACATAACAATTCCACTTACCAAAATAGCCAAAGACTGAAAGAGGCCTTATAAGTTTCACTCCAGGTGTATCCATTGGCACAATAATCATACTATGCTGTTTATATCTAATAAAAGTAATGTGATATTGAATACTGAATAAGACAATAACAGAAGATACTCTGGATTAATTTAGCAATTTCTAAACATTATCAGTTTCCCTACATGCAAAGAACTTCTTACTAGCACTGATGATGTTACCTAGCTTGATTAATGAAATGTACAAGCGGGCTCAAAGAGCACCGAAGACCTCTCAGGTGAACCCTGAGCTACAAATATTCTCCTTTAATAGTTATGATTCTTAGAGCAGCAACCTAGAAGTAATTGACAGTATCTTAGCAGCTGTGTGACAAAAATTTACTCCATAGTGTAATTATACCAAAAATTAGCTGTTTCTTGTTTCATAAATATTTCAAACATTTCTTCTTACTTGGATGCAGAAGTATTTTTATCTTTGCCCATTACAATAGCAAACTTGCAGTTGGGATTTCCAGCTCCTGAAAAATGAACACAAAAAAATTTCTTGAAAGCTTTATCATTGGATTAAGAATCTACAATATTTTTAACTTTTCAGAAAAGAAAATACATGATCAATAGATGTTGCTTTCCAGTAAATTTAAAAGCAACAGTTAAACAGAACATTGGAACACTGTGTGTGTTGGAAAACTACTTCTAAATAGGACAAAAATATTAGCCATATGTAGAAAAAGCTTTGTGCTGGTATAAGATCATGTTTTACACTAAGGCAGAAATCCAGAAAATTTTGCTGATCATCCCTCATCTACAAAAAGATCAATATTACTATCTTTTCTAATGGTTTTGGACTTGTCATTAATATAGAAAAAGCAAAAAATATCCTAAAAAGACAAATTTGAACAATAATTTATTATGTATATTCAGATGTGAGCTAGCTTTCTTCAGCATAAACTTGCAACAAAGTTGGGTGTGGGAATATATCCCCCCCCCTTTAAAAAGTTTTTTAATCTTTTATCCAACACTCCATACACAAATCCATATACTTTCAAATATACAGTATTACCATAAATACATACTTGTACATTTTAATCAAACATTTGTATATTCTTTATATATAAAACAATTGATTCCAGGTATTTTTTTCTGTAATTATATTGCTTCTAAATAAAAATAAAAAAAATCTAATTTTGTCATTTGGGATATCCACCAATTAATTTAAAAAAATTCCCCTCAAATTAACCACTATTAGCTTAATTTACCAAAATAGTTATTCTTCCTCTTGACATTTAATAATTATCCCATATTTCCTTCTTCATCTTATTTATCATTCTTTTTTTCCCTCCTGCTTTATCATAACCAAATGACCCATAGGAAACCCTATTCATTTGGATAATTTTCTTAAACTAACATTATGCTTCTTGTATAATCTTCCTTATTTTATCAACTTTATTTCAAGTCATTTAATTCTTCAAGTCTCAACATTTTCCAAATAAATTAAAGCCGATCTCACAATATAGTAAATAATCTCTTTTTTTCATTTAATCTATTTCTATTCTCTCTAACTTTTAGATATCCACCTTTAAAACTAGTGATTAATTTATTCAATCCAAAAATTAGCCTAACACTATTATCAATTTATCTTTCTAATATATACTATCCACCAATATAAACAAGACAAAAAACCCTCTTCAATTTTAGCAGTTTAATTACATTAATTATATCTATCATTCTTATCACAATAAATTATAGGATAATGATTATAATTTAAAAAAGGAAAAAGGAAAAAAAAAGAAAAAATCTTTCAACCACATTCCAACATCCATCATCAAATTCCTATTAATTTCTCAACCACTTCCCTTTTGTATATATAGTGTCTCCATCCCCATTTCATATTTTCTTCCCATTCTTTTTTACTTTTATAGCAAAAACTCTCTCTTTTTCTCCTTTTAAAATCTGTTCTCTGTATAAATCTAGTTTTTTCCATACCTTTTATAACTTTATGCTTCTCAAACTCATCATCGTCATCATCAATCTAAACATGATCATTTTTAATATCATTTTCTGTTTTGTCACTGTAAACCCCAGTGAAATCATTAGGTTCATCAATATAATCATTAAGCAATATTTCATTATCAATATTATTTCCCTCTTCAAGGAGAGGGCCGTGGCCAGGCGCCATGGCAGTATGGAGTTCTCTGCTCTCTGTGGGAACCTTGAATTGTGGGAACCAGGGGGGGCGGTTCTTTTGGAACTGACCCCAGAGCTGCCCTGGAGGGGCAGTGAAGAAAAGGGACATTGTTTGGGACCTATTTGGGGGCAGCATACTCCACAGAAACCTGAACAAGAGCCTTCGACTGGCAGTGACAAAGATTGGCTTGGTGAGAGAGATATAATAGCAGCTGCGGCTATGTGTTGAAAGGATCGGGAATATAAGCAATTGGGAGCGATCTGGAATGAGGGTATGAAGACTTGTGCAGGAGGACTAGAGAAGAGCAAAAAAATGAGGTTGGTGAATGCCTTTTGTGCCTATTATTATTATTATTATTATTATTATTATTATTATTATTATTATTATTATTATTATTATTATTATTATGTCAATACAACACAGAAAACGAGATCACTATGCTGGATTTTGTATTTCATCACCAGTCGGGCGCTTCCCAAGCACCTAGGACTGCATGATGTAGCGGCGAATTATGTTTGCCGATCCCAGTAAAGCGGCCTTTTGCAATTGACAGATGGAGATTTTGTCAATTCTGAAGGTTTACAAATGTCCACTGAGATCCTTTGGCACTGCGCCCAGCGTGCCAAATACCACTGGGACCACTTTCACTGGCTTATGCCAGAGTTGTTACAGCTCGATTTTTAGATCTTCGTATTTCACTAATTTCTCTAGCTGCTTCTCCTCAATTCTGCTGTCTCCTGGGATTGCGATGTCTGGTGTGTTATGCTTCAGAATTCGGTCAGTCGGAAGTCGGAAGTCCCACAGAAGTTTTGCTTGCTCATTTTCAACCACTTTTTCAGGCTTATGATCCCACCAGTTATTTGCCACTGGCACATGTTCCAGTGGATCATCTGTGCCACAGCATCGTGTCTATGCTTGTAGTCAGTCTGTGCGATTTTTTGCAGCAGCTGAGTATGTGATCAATTGTTTCATCTGTTTCTTTACAGAGTCTGCACTTTGGATCGTCTGTTGATTTTTCAATTCTGGCTTTGACAGCATTTGTTCTAATGGCCTGTTCTTGTGCTGCTAGTATTAGTCCTTCTGTGTCCTTTTTGAGTGTTCCACTTGTAAGCCATGACCAGGTCTTTTCTTTATCCACTTTGCCTTCAATCTTCTCCATGCAATGCTTTCTTCCGCCAACTGTCCATACGATGCTGAGTTACAGTTTTTCTGTACTGGTCCTTAGTTTGCTTCACCTTGAGAAACTTCCTATTGTTGACCTTCATTAACGCTGACTCTTTGCTGTCCTTCACATAGTCCGCTAAAGCATGCTTCTCTTTTTCCACTGTCTGCTTCACTTGCAAAAGTCCTCTGCCGCCTATTTTCCTTGGTAAATACAGCCTGTCAACATCACTGCGGGGGTGTAGCGCATGATGGATCGTCATTAATTTTCTGGTTTTCCTGTCCAAGTTGTCTAGCTCTGCTTGAGTCCAATTATTATTATTATTAGTAGTAGTAGTAGTAGTAGTAGTAGTATTAATATTATTAGTATTATTATTAGAATTGTATGCCGCCCCTCTCCGGAGACTCAGAGCAGTTTACAACAACAAAACAATATAAATCCAATAGTTTAGTTTAGTTTAATCAGATTTGTATGCCGCCCCTCTCCGCAGACTCGGGGCGGCTCACAGCAACAGCAATACAAGACAAATCCAATATTAAATTAATTTTAAGAACACCACAAGTTAAAAACCAATCATACACACTAGCATACCATACACAAATTTTATAAGCCTAGGGGGAAGGAACATGTCAATTCCCCCATGCCTGACGACAGAGGTGGGTTTTAAGGAGCTTACGAAAGGCTAGGAGGGTGGGGGCAACTCTGATATCTGGGGGGAGTTGATTCCAAAGGGTCGGGGCCGCCACAGAGAAGGGTCTTCCCCTGGGTCCCGCCAAACGACATTGTTTAGTTGACGGGACCCGGAGAAGGCCAACTCTGTGGGACCTAACTGGTCGCTGGGATTCGTGCGGCAGAAGGCGGTCCCGGAGATATTCTGGTCCGGTGCCATGAAGGGCTTTATAGGTCATAACCAACACTTTGAATTGTGACCGGAAACTGATCGGCAACCAATGCAGACTGCGGAGTGTTGGTGTGACATGGGCAAATTTAGGAAAGCCCATGATAGCTCTCGCAGCTGCATTCTGCACGATCTGAAGTTTCCGAACACTTTTCAAAGGTAGACCCATGTAGAGAGCGTTACAGTAGTCGAGCCTCGAGGTGATGAGGGCATGAGTGACTGTGAGCAGTGACTCCCGGTCCAAATAGGGCCGCAACTGGTGCACCAGACGAACCTGGGCAAACGCCCCCCTCGCCACAGCTGAAAGATGTTTCTCTAATGTGAGCTGTGGATCGAGGAGGACGCCCAAGTTGCGGACCCTCTCTGAGGGGGTTAGTGACTCCCCCCCCAGGGTGATGGATGGACAGATGGAATTGTCCTTGGGAGGCAAAACCCACAGCCACTCCGTCTTATCCGGGTTGAGGTTGAGTCTGTTGACACCCATCCAGACCCCAACAGCCTCCAAGCACCGGCACATCACTTCCACTGCTTCGCCGACTGGACAAGGGGTGGAGATGTAAAGCTGGGTATCATCTGCATACTGATGATACCTCACCCCATGCCCTTGGATGATCTCACCCAGCGGTTTCATGTAGATATTAAATAGTAGGGGGGAGAGGACCGACCCCTGAGGCACCCCACAAGGGAGTAACCTAGAGGTCGACCTCTGACCCCCCACTAACACCGACTGCGACCGGCCAGAGAGGTAGGAAGAGAACCACTGAAGGACAGTGCCTCCCGCTCCCAACCCCTCCAGCCGGTGCAGAAGGATACCATGGTCGATGGTATCGAAAGCCGCTGAGAGGTCAAGAAGCACCAGGACAGAGGATAAACCCCTGTCCCGGGCCCGCCAGAGATCATCCATCAGCGCGACCAAAGCAGTTTCCGTGCTGTAGCCGGGCCTGAATCCTGACTGCTGAGGACCTAGATAATCGGCTTCTTCCAAGGACCGCTGGAGCTGGAGCGCCACCACCTTCTCAACAACCTTCCCCATAAAGGGAAGGTTGGAGACTGGTCGATAGTTGTTGAGAATGGCTGGGTCCAGGGAAGGCTTCTTGAGGAGGGGGCGCACAAGTGCCTCCTTGTAGGGATCCGGGAAGGACCCCCTCCCCAAAGAAGCGTTGACAATCTCCTGGACCCAGCTCCGTGTCACCTCCCTGCTGGCCGAAACCAGCCAGGAGGGACACGGATCCAGTAAACAGGTGGCGGAACTCACAGCTCCAATGGCCTTGTCCACTTCATCAGGTGTCACCAGATCAAACTCTTCCCAGACAGGTGGACAAGTACGTGCCCCAGTCACCTCAACTGACTCGTTGTCAGTCGACTCTGTATTCCAATTGGAGTCGAGGTCCGCTCGGATCCGAGCGATTTTATCAGCGAAAAACATGTTAAAATCCTCGGCGCTACTCTGCAAGGGCTCCCCAACTCCCCCCTGATTAAGAAGGGAGCGGGTCACCCTAAACAGAGCGGCCGGGCGGGATTCCGCTGATGCAATCAAGGCGGAATGATACGCGCATCTTGCCGCCTTGAGCGCCACTTTGTAAGTCTTAACATGTGCTCTTACAAGTGTTCGATCGCATTCGGACTTACTCTTTCTCCATCGCTTCTCTAGACGTCTCTTCTGGCGTTTCAACTCCCGGAGCTCCTCGTTGAACCATGGAGCTCTACGGGGTCTAGTGCCGCGGAGAGGTCGCAATGGCGCAATTCGGTCAAGAGCCTCCGCTGCAGCCTTGTTCCAGGCCTCAGCCAGAGACTCTGCCGAACTGTGTACGAGTGTATCTGGAATAACCCCAAGCGCCTTCTGAAAGCCCTCTGGATCCATCAGGCGTCTGGGGCGGAACAGCTTAATCGGTTCCGCCTCCCTGCGGGGAAGGATTGGAGCCAGGAAGTCAAGCCGTAGTAGGAAATGGTCTGACCATGACACAGGCAACACTTCTAAGCCCCTTAGTCTCAGACCATTACTCAGTTGCTCAGAGAGGAATACCATGTCGGGTGCATGCCCCCCCTCATGAGTCGGACCCTGTACTACTTGGGTCAGGTCCATGGCTGTCATGGTGGCCATGAACTCCTGTGCCAGTCCAGAGGTTTCACCGAGCGACGGCAGGTTAAAGTCCCCCAAGACAATAAGTCCGGGGAACCCCACCGCCAGCCCGGCTACCTCCTCGAGTAGCACAGGCAGGGCTTGTGACACGCAGCTGGGAGGCAGGTACGTGAGAAACAAGCCCACCTGGACCCCTAAGTCCAACTTCACCAGGAGGGACTCGCAGCCCGCAATCTCTGGAGCAACGAGTCTACGCAAGCCAAGGCTCTCCCTGGCTATAATAGCCACTCCTCCCCCCCTTCCCTGGGGTCGAGGCTGATGCCATATCTGAAACCCGGCTGGGCAAATTTCAGAGAGAGGGACTCCTCCCTCTGGGCCCAGCCAGGTTTCAGTAACACATGCCAGGTCGGCCTCCTCATCCAGGATCAGATCCCGGATGAGGAGAGCTTTATTTACCACCGACCTGGCATTGAGTAGCAGCAGCTTGAGCCCAGGGCCAGAATTACACTCATCACCAGCACCCAGGATTGGGTTCACAGAGCCGGAACAAGGGATTGTTATTACGCAACGATCTCTTGTTCCCCTGGAACGGCTAGCTCTGTGTCCCCCGCCATATCTGCCTCTCCCCAGCAGGACTGGAATATTCCGACCCTCTACCACCTCAGACATCGGTGCCCCCTCCCCTCCTGCCTCTCCTGTGTCAGGTAGGCTAATCAAATCATTCATACCATTTATTTCATCCATACCAAAGTTCCACCCAGCCCACCCATAACAATCATTCATTTCATACATGTCATCATACCCACCCCAATAATTCATTAGTTTAAAACTCCTTCTAAAAAATTAGCTAAAATATTAATTATTAAAAATTCAATATAGATTCAATTAAAAAACAATATAAAAATCAATTACACTAAAATAGGATACTAATTAACACTATGTTATTCTCAAGATCTTAATAGAATAACATATAATTATTAAAAATCGTTAAAGTTATAAAGTGCTAAAGTTGTAGAGTGCAAAAAATATAGGAAATAATTAAGATGATATTCCATCAGGTCAACAACACAGCACCAGTTCTAAAGAGTGAGTTCTGGAGAGAAAAGTTCAATGACCAAGGAGAAGTCCAAGTATATTGTTTTCTAGGATCTTGGGATCTTTGGTGCCAGCCACTGCCACTGGCTGGCACTCTCAGTTCTTTCTGTGGATCCACAATCACTTTTCCTCCTCTGCTCCCAGTCTCCAGTCCCTCTACAGTCTTACATGGTTTTAGTACAGACTCCATGTGGGCTCAGTAAGATGAGTTTCAATCTCTGGCTCCGACTCGGTCTCCTCCTTCCTTGTAAGTCCACCTATTCCGATGGCCCCTCCGATGCCGGGCGCCCCCACCATCTGGCGCCACGGCTTCTCAGGACCATCCAGTTCAATGGGGAGGATCCGGCTGGCTTGCTCAGTTCCGATAATATTACAACCACTTAAAGTAGCAGCAGCAGCAAGCAGATGACTCAGCAAAAGGAAAAGAAACAGCGAACAACAGCCGATGGTAAGCAGGAAGTAGACAGGCAAAGCGGCAGCCGGCTCCAGTTCTCATCAGGGGGCCGCCATTATCCGAGCCCCAGCTGATTGCCTGGTGATATCTCCCTTGCGAAAAGAAAGCAGCCTGCAAAACGCTGCGGAGCAAGGGGGGGGGCATCAGAATCTCCCCAGATTATATAAGGGAGTGTCTTCCTCTGGGGCTCTGTCTTCTCACTGCTCTCTGTCCCTCCGAAATGAATAAGCAGCAAACGGAGGCAACAGACTGTGTGTCTCGAAGCCGCAGATGACAGGCGGCTCAGTCACGTCACAACGCCGCAGTCGCCATTTTCGGAGCCCAGCTGATCAAACTGCCGGGCCTGGGGTAAAAGAGGGGCGGAAAACAGCGCGGGGGGAGCAGGGGGCGAGCGTCCTCCTCGGCAGCAAATGCTCACCTCTCCAAAACTGCAAGTCCTGTATAGCATTAACCAGGGGTTCCTATATTATTTGATGTTATCTACCGTAGCCAGCGGAGCAGCAGTCCCACCCCTCCTCTCTGCTCCCCAACCGGTTTTAAAAACAATTTAAAACCCTTAATATAAAAACAATCATAGATCTCATGCAGACCATAAGTAAAGTGGAGACGGCACAGGGGAATCAATTCCCTCATGCCAGACAGCAGAGGTGGGTTTTAAGGAGTTTGTGAAAGGCAAGGAGGGTGGGGGCAGTCCTAATCTCTGGGGGGAGTTGGTTCCAAAGGGTTGGGGCCTCCAGGCACCGGCACATCACTTCCATTGCTTCGTTGACTGGACACGGAGTGGTGAGGTACAGCTGGGTATCATCAGTGTACTAATGATACCTCATCCCATGCCCTTGGATGATCTCGCCCAGTGGGTTCATGTAGATATTAAATAGCAGAGGGGAGAGGAACGACCCCTGAAGCACCCCACAAGGGAGAAACCTACAGGTCGACCTCTGATCCCCCCCCCCAACTAACACCGACTGCGACCGAATGGATCGGATTCAGGCTTACTCTTCCTCCATCGCTTCTCTAGATGTCTCTTCTGGCGTTTCAACTCCCGGAGCTCCTCAGTAAACCAAGGAGCTCTCCGGGGTCTAGTGCCGCGGAGAGGTCACAATGGCGCAATCTGGTCAAGAGCCTCCGTTGCAGCCTTGTTCCAGGCCTCAGCAAGAGACTCTGCCAAACTGTGGATGAGTGCATCTGGAATAACCCCAAGTGCCCTCTGAAAGCCCTCTGGGTCCATTAGGAGTCTGGGGTGGAACCATCTAGTCGGTTCCGCCTCCCTGCAGGGAAGCCAGGAAGTTAAGCCGCAGTAGAAAATGGTCTGACCATGACAAAGGCAACACTTCTAAGCCCCTTAGTCTCAGACTATTACCCAATTGCTCAGAGAGGAATACCATGTCGGGTGCATGCCCCCCCTTGTGAGTCGGACCCTGTACTACTTGAGTCAGGTCCATGGCTGTCATGGTGGCCATGAACTCCTGCGCTAGCCCAGAGGTTTCACCAAGCCACGGTAGGTTGAAGTCCCCCAAGATAGTAAGTCTGGGGAACCCTACCGCCAGCCCGGCTACATCCTCGAGGAGCACAGGCAGGGCTTTTGACACGCAGCTGGGAGGCAGGTACATGAGCAACAAGCCCACCTGAACCCCTAAGTCCAACTTCACAAGGAGGGACTCACAACCCGCAATCTCTGGAGCAACGAGTCTACACAGGCAAAGGCTCTCCATGGCTATAATAGCCACTCCTCCCCCCCTTCCCCGTAGTCGAGGCTGATGCCATACCTGAACCCAGCTGGGCAAATTTCAGAGAGAGGAACTGCTCCCTCTGGGCCCTGCCAGGTTTCAGTCACACATGCCAGGTCGGCCTCCTCCTCCAGGATCAAATCCCGGATGAGGAGAGCTTTATTTACCACCGACCTGGCATTGAGTAGCAGCAGCCTCAGCCCAGGGCCAGAATTATACTTGTTACCAGTACCCTGGGTTGAGCTCACAGAACCGGAAAAGGGATTGTTATTGAGCAGCAATCTCTCCTTCCCCTGGAACAGCTAGCTCCATGGCTCCCGCCCTATCTGCCTCTCCCCAGCATGACCGGGATATTCTGACCCTCTGCCACCCCAGAGATAGGTGCCCCTTCCCTCCTGCCTTTCCAACGTCAGGTGGGCCAAGTATATCAGCATACCATTCCCATTCACCTCATCCACACCGTAGTCCCACCCACCCCACCCCACCCATCCCACCCACCCCCATTCATTCCATAATCATCCACACAATACATATAACCCCATTCATATTGTGGTCGTTAGCTGAGGTTCCATTGTACTATAAACAAAAGTCAAATTTGTGGATGTTATCTTTAATGACTGAATTGTAATGCAAATGATTGCTAAGATACCATTAACATATCCAATTGAAGAGCTTCCTGATGATTTATTTCTGAAAAGTGGAAGAAAGTGGAAGAAGAGAGTGGAAAAAAGCTGAGAGAATAAAACAGATGTGCCTTTTATAGGCTTGAGATTGAGGCTGTGGAAGTTACTGCGTAGCAGTTGAATTATCAGAAAATGGAAGGCTTGTAAATTGGTGACACGAGAAAAAGAGCCTGCTGGTTGGTAGACTTGCTATTTCATTTGGTCTTTTGGGAATTTTAAGACAAAGATTTAAGAAATTTAAGAATTTGTAAACATGATGGAATTTAATTTTACTGAGTTGAGAGAATCACTGAGAGAATTGATGGAGGTTTTCTTTGACAATTGTTTAGAATTTTTGGAAATGCAACTTAAAACAAGACAAGATACTGCAGAAAATGAAGATATTAAGAAAAATACTGAATCATACAAGGAGGAAGGAAAAAAAGTGATGACCGATGAAATTAAACTAGACTGTGTTGATGATTTTAATGTATAATATTATGAACACAAAGATGATGATTACTTTGAAAATGATGAATTTATTAGGGGAAAAGAGAGAGACAGTAAAGATGTGGAGGCTAACAACTGTAAAGAGATAGGTAAGGGATTAATAAGGTTCTTAAAAATAGAAAAGGAATTGGGGTAAAGATTAGGTATGATCAGAACAACAGAAAGAACAGAAAAAGAGAAAGGAGAGAGAGAAAAGGGGGAAATTAAAGAAATGGAGATGGAAAAAATACAAATATAGTACAAAAAAGATGAGGTTAGATAAAGTATTATTATGAATATATGAGAGGCTTTTTATTTTGGTTATCTTTTCAGATCCTTCTTTATTATTGTAATGCTCTTTTTGTTGTCTTTGTTTTATTGTGAGTAAAGGTGATAACGTTGATGTGGTGGTGCATCTTGGCACAAATGATTTGTCCCAGAGAAATGTTAATGTATTAAAAAATGATTTCCAATGTCTTAGTGTGGAGCTGGGCAGAATAACTGATTCAGTGACTTTCTCAGAGGTGTTGCCAGTTTGTGGTCAGGAGGATAAAACAACTTGTATCGCAGAGTTTAATGTGTGGTTAAGGCAGTGGTGTAAAGTTAAATGTTTTGGCTATGTAAGTAATGATGTCAATAGGTGGTCTAATAGGGAGTTGTTTAAGAGGGATGGTTTGCATTCATCATACAGAGGTACCCAGGTGCTCAGTGAGGAGTTCAGAAGTTTTTTGAACAGGCATTTGAACTAGGTAAAGGGGACAGAAATGTAACTGATGTGGATGATTTCTGTCTCCGACCAATGAGGATAAATCAGTTTCTTGAAGTTTATGAAAAGGGAGCTGTAAATAAAATAGATTTATTTATTTTTATTTATTTATTTATTAGATTTTATGCCGCCCCTCTCCGTAGACTCGGGGTGGCTAACAACAATAATAAAACAGTGTATGACAAATCTAATATTTAAAATAGCTAAAAACCCTTATTAAAAACCAAACATACACACAAACAAACATACTATGCACAAACTGTATAGGCCTGGGGGGAAGGAATATCTCAATTCCCCCATGCCTGACGACAGAGGTGGGTTTTAAGGAGCTTACGAAAGGCGAGGAGTGTGGGGGCAATTCTGATCTCTGGGGGGGAGTTGGTTCCAGATAAAATAGATGTAGTTGTTGATGATAAGGGGCAAACTAATAACGATAATAATGTTCTTCGCGTAATTTGCACAAATGCTCGAAGCTTGAGGAACA
The DNA here is from genome assembly GCF_031021105.1 of Erythrolamprus reginae. NCBI lineage: Eukaryota > Metazoa > Chordata > Lepidosauria > Squamata > Dipsadidae > Erythrolamprus > Erythrolamprus reginae. Next base: position 75,994,495 of record NC_091963.1, read on the forward strand.
AGCTCTGTGAGTTAATGGCCATAACATTCTAGAGATAATTTGGATCTGATTGCCATAACTAAGACATGGTTTAAGGACTCTAATGAATGGGAAATATCCATAGCAGGATATACATTGTATAGGAAAGATAGAGTAGAGAGAAGGGGAGGTGGAGTAGCCATTTACGTTAAGGAAAGTCTAACAGCAACACTAATTCAAAATACATGTAAAGAACTGGAGATTCTCTGGGTTTGCATGCAAACTAAAGAGGGTTCTGTCATTAGAACTGGGATGATCTATAGGCCTCCAGGGCGATCTGAGGATTATGACAACAAGATGGTAGATGAAATTACCCAAATGGCAATAAAGGGAGATATTGTGGTTATGGGTGATTTCAACATGCCTGATGTTGACTGGAATATCCCCAGTGCCTTTATATGCAAAAGTAAGAATACAGTAGAGGCCTTTACAGGAGCAGCTCTAGCACAGCTGGTTAAGACACCAACTAGAAGGGAGAATATTCTAGATTTAGTGACCATGTTTGTGGTTTGATGTAAAAACTGATTGTGAGCAATCCTATACTGCAACCAAAATATTGAATTTCAGAAAAACAAATGGGGGGATATTTAAATAATGAATTAAAGGGGAGGGATAAAATGGCAGGAGCGAGCACCCAGTGGACTGTATTAAAAAAGGCCATCTTAAAAGCCACTGGACTGTATGTAAGGCAAATAACTAAAGGTAAAAGGAAGAAGAAACCGCTATGGTTTATCAATGATGTAAGGGCTATAGTCAATGAAAAAAAGTCTACCTATAGGAGGTATAAAGAGTCTGGAAGTATAGCTGATAGAAAGGTGTATAAAATGAGACAGAAGGAGGCGGGAACAGGTAATATATGCTGCTAAAGCCTCAAAAGAGGAAGAAATTGCCAAATCTGTAAAGGGGGATAAAACCTTCTTCAGATATATTAGTGATAGGAAGAAGAAAAACTGCAGCATCACGAAGCTTAGTACCGGGAACAATACATACATTGATGGGAATAAGGAGTTTGTTGACCATTTCAATAGCTACTTCTGTTCAGTTTCTCAAAAGACACATTACAATAGATGGAAATAGTAATGCTTCCAGCTGTAGGGATTCAGTTCCAGTGATCCTAGAGGCTGATGTCTTAGAAGAACTTGAACGATTAAAGATAAATAAGGCAATGAGTCCAGATGGCATCCACCCCAGAGTTCTTAAAGAACTCAGATTTGTCATTGCTACCCCCCTGACTGATTTGTTTAACCAATTCCTGTTAACATGAGATGTTCCTGAGGATTGGAGAATGGCCAGTGTTGTGCCTATCCACAAGGGCAGTAGAGAAGAAGCTGATAATTACAGGCCAGTTAGCTTGACATCAGTTGTAGTTAAAATGATGGAGATTCTACTCAAAAAGAGGATAAATCAGCACCTAAAAACCAATAACTTATTGGACCCAAACCAGCATGGTTTTATTGAAGGCAAATCATGTCAGACTAATCTAACTGATTTCTTTGACTATGTCACAAAGGTGTTGGATGAAGGTGGTGCCGTGGATATTGTCTATCTGGACTTCAACAAAGCCTTTGATACGGTTCCACATAAAGAGCTGATAGATGAATTAGTGAAGATTGGACTTAATCCCTGGATAGTTCAGTGGATTTGCAGCTGGCTGAAGCATAGACATCAGAGGGGGAAAAGGGGGGACATAATTGAAACATTTAAATATGTTAAAGGGTTAAATAAGGTTCAGGAGGGAAGTGTTTTTAATAGGAAAGTGAACACAAGAACAAGGGGGCACAATCTGAGGTTAGTTGGGGGAAAGATCAGAAGCAACATGAGAAAATATTATTTTACTGAAAGAGTAGTAGATCCTTGGAACAAACTTCAACAGACATGGTCGGTAAATCCACAGTAACTGAATTTAAACATGCCTGTGATAAACATATATCCATCGTAAGATAAAATACAGGAAATAGTATAAGGGCAGACTAGATGGACCATGAGGTCTTTTTCTGCCATCAGTCTTCTATGTTTTTATGTTTCTATTTTTCAAATAAGCAATTATTTAATTTTATAAGAGAAATTTGCTGAAAGGTGAAGTCCTGTCTGAAATAAATGAGTGTACTTTTTTTTTTTAAATGATGTTTATTGAATATTTACAGATATAAAAGACAATACATTGACAGATCAAAATGTTCATAGAGTGTGAATACAGTCATCGTTTCTCAGTCACATCGACCTACACCCACAATCCCCCCTCCCTATCCCAGCTGCCAGCTTGCAGCTATGCTTTATTTTATTTTCACGGTGGTATATATCAGCGAAATCCTATATCTGTAGATTTGAACAGTTGCGTATCTCAGTATTTCTATTCTAAATGTTGTAGTTGGTATTGTTATTATTATAAGTATAATTAATTTTAATCTCTTTTTTTATTATTATTATTATTGAGATAATAATGTTAATTCAGCTGAAAAGGAATCTGCGAATAAATAAAATATTATTTTTTCCCTATTTGTGATGTTTTTGTATATCCAAACTTGTTCATTTGGTTGTGTTTTATTTGATTGTTGATTTTTTTTAATTCAATCGGGTTTTTTCTTCTCTCTCCCCCTGTCGTTAATCCAGTTGTAAAAATTATCCCATGTATCTGTGTCTTGTATTTTCGTATTATTTTTTAATTTTCGCGCTAAAGAATCAAATTCAGCACAGTCTAACATTTTCTTAATCAGATCTCTATCTGTTGGCACTTCTTCTTTTTTCCAGTTTTGGGCTATAGTGATTCTACTTGCTGTTATAATATGTTGTATTCGGTGGTATTCTTTTTTCTTGAGTTTTACGTCTATTATCCCTAATAAGAAAATCTCTGGTTTGAGTAAAAGGTTAATTTTCGTGATTTCATAAATCCAGCTTCTAATTTTGATCCATAATGTTTTTATTTTTTGGCATGTCCACCACATATGGAAAAATGTTCCGTTCGTGTTTGCGCATCTCCAGCAGTTTGGCTTAGTTTTAGGGAAGATTTGAGCTAGTCTTGATGGTGACATATGCCACCTGTAGAACATTTTTATAGTGTTTTCCTTATATGCTACTGATTTAGTTATTTTATAGTTCTTTTTCCAAATTGTCTCCCATTGTTCGATAAAAATATTGTATCCAAAATTCCTTGCCCAGCTGGTCATTGATCCTTTTACTATTTCTGTTTCCATTTTATAGTTTATTAAATAGTTATATATTTTTGTTATAAAGTTTCCCCCCCCTCCTAATATTAATTTATCGAAAATTGTGTCCTTTGCCAGTATTCCTTCATTTTTAATATCTTTTTGCCACTTTGAGGGATCGCTGTCTAATAACTATTCCTTGTTCCGGCTCCGTGAGCTCAACCCAGGGCACTGGTGATGAGTGTAACTCTGGCCCAGGGCTCAGGTTGCTGCTGCTCAATACCAGGTCGGTGGTAAATAAAGCTCTCCTCATCCGGGATTTAATCCTGGATGAGGAGGCCGACCTGGCATGTGTAACTGAAACCTGGCTGGGCCCGGAGGGAGGAGTTCCTCTCTCGGAAATCTGCCCAGCTGGGTTTCAGATATGGCATCAACCTCGACCCCAGGGAAGGGGGGGAGGAGTGGCTATTATAGCCAGGGAGAGCCTTTGCCTGCATGGGCTCGTTGCTCCGGAGATTGCGGGTTGCGAGTCCCTCCTTGTGAAGTTGGACTTAGGGGTTCAGGTGGGCTTGTTTCTCACGTACCTGCCTCCCAGCTGCGTGTCAAAAGCCCTGCCTGTGCTGCTCGAGGAGGTAGCCGGGCTGGCGGTGGAGTTCCCCGGACTTATTGTCCTGGGGGACTTCAACCTGCCGTCGCTCGGCGAAACCTCTGGGTTGGCACAGGAGTTCATAGCAACCATGACAGCCATGGACCTGACTCAAGTAGTACAGGGTCCGACTCACGAGGGGGGGCACGCACCTGACATGGTATTCCTTTCCGAGCAACTGAGTAATGGTCTGAGACTAAGGTGCTTAGAAGTATTGCCTTTGTCATGGTCAGACCATTTCCTACTACGGCTTGACTTCCTGGCTCCAATCCTCCCCCGCAGGGAGGCGGAACCAATTAAGATGTTCTGCCCCAGACGCCTGATGGACCCAGAGGGCTTTCAGACGGCGCTTGGGGTTATTCCAGAGGCACTCGTCCACAGTTCGGCGGAGTCTCTTGTGGAGGCCTGGAACAAGGCTGCAGCGGAGGCTCTTGACCGGATTGTGCCTTTCCGACCTCTCTGTGGCGCTAGACCCCGTAGAGCTCCATGGTTCAACGAGGAGCTCCGGGAGTTGAAACGGCAGAAGAGACGTCTAGAGAAGCGATGGAGGAAGAGTAGGTCTGAATCTAATCGAACACTTGTAAGAGCTTTTATTAAGACTTACAAAGTGGTGCTCAAGGCGGCAAGATGCGCGTACCATGCCGCCTTGATTGCATCAGCGGAATCCCGCCCGGCCGCTCTGTTTAGGCTGACCCGCTCCCTTCTTAATCAGGGGGGAGTTGGGGAGCCCTTTCAGAGCAGTGCCGAGGATTTTAACACGTTTTTCGCTGATAAAATCGCTCAGATCCGGGCCGATCTCGACTCCAATTGGGAAACAGAGTCGACTGACAACGAGTCAGTCGAGGTGACTGGGGCACGTACTTGTCCACATGTCTGGGAAGAGTTTGATCTGGTGACACCTGATGAAGTGGACAAGGCCATTGGATCTGTGAGTTCCGCCACCTGTTTACTGGATCCGTGTCCCTCCTGGTTGGTCTCGGCCAGCAGGGAGATGACACGGTGACACGGAGCTGGGTCCAGGAGATTACCAACGCTTCCTTGGGGAGGGGAGTTTTTCCAACTCTCTATAAAGAGGCGCTCGTGCACCCCCTCCTCAAGAAGCCTTCCCTGGACCCAGCCGTACTTAATAACTATCGCCCAGTCTCCAACCTTCCCTTTATGGGGAAGGTTGTTGAGAAGGTGGTGGCGCTCCAGCTCCAACGGTCCTTGGAAGAAGCCGATTATCTAGGTCCCCAGCAGTCGGGCTTCAGACCCGGTTACAGCACGGAAACTGCTTTGGTCGCGTTGATGGATGATCTCTGGCGGGCCCGGGACAGGGGTTTATCCTCTGTACTGGTGCTCCTTGACCTCTCAGCGGCTTTCGATACCATCGACCATGGTATCCTTCTGCACCGGCTGGAGGGGTTGGGAGTGGGGGGCACTGTTCTGCAGTGGTTCTCCTCCTACCTCTCCGGCCGGTCGCAGTCGGTGTTAGTGAGGGGTCAGAGGTCGACTCCGAGGTCTCTCCCTTGTGGGGTGCCTCAGGGATCGGTCCTCCCCCCCCTGCTATTTAATATCTACATGAAACCGCTGGGTGAGATCATCCGAGGGCATGGGGTGAGGTATCATCAGTACGCTGATGATACCCAGCTTTACATCTCCACCCCATGTCCAGTCAACGAAGCAGTGGAAGTGATGTGCCGTTGTCTGGAGGCTGTTGCGGCCTGGATGGGTGTCAACAGACTCAAACTCAACCCGGATAAGACGGAGTGGCTGTGGGTTCTGCCTCCCAAGGACAATTCCATCTGTCTGTCCATTACCCTGGGGGGGAATTATTGACCCCCTCGGAGAGGGTCCGCAACTTGGGCGTCCTCCTCGATCCACAGCTCACATTAGAAAACCATCTCTCAGCTGTGGCGAGGGGGGCGTTTGCCCAGGTTCGCCTGGTGCACCAGTTGCAGCCCTATCTGGACCGGGACTCATTACTCACAGTCACTCATGCCCTCATCACCTCGAGGTTCGACTACTGTAATGCTCTCTACATGGGGCTACCTTTGAAAAGTGTTCGGAAACTTTAGATCGTGCAGAATGCAGCTGCGAGAGCAGTCATGGGCTTACCTAGGTATGCCCATGTTTCGCCATCACTCCGCAGTCTGCATTGGTTGCCGATCAATTTCCGGTCACAATTCAAAGTGTTGGTTATGACCTTTAAAGCCCTTCATGGCATTGGACCAGAATACCTCCGAGACCGCCTCCTGCCACACGAATCCCAGCGACCCATTAGGTCCCACAGAGTGGGCCTTCTCCGGGTCCCGTCAACTAAACAATGTCGGTTGGCGGGCCCCAGGGGAAGAGCCTTCTCTGTGGCGGCCCCGACTCTCTGGAACCAACTCCCCCCGAAGATTAGAACTGCCCCTACCCTCCCTGCCTTCCTTAAAGTTCTAAAAACCCACCTTTGCCGTCAGGCATGGGGGAACTGAAACATCTCCCCCGGGCATGTACAATTTATGTATGGTATGTTTGTGTGTGTGCTTGTTAGTATATTGGGGTTCTTTTTAAACTTTTTAAATATTTAAATTTATTTGAATCTATTTGGATTTGTATGATTTGTTTATGCCTTGTTGTGAGCCGCCCCGAGTTCGCGGAGAGGGGCGGCATACAAATCTAAATAATAAATAAATAAATAAAAAATAAATAAATAAATAAATAAATTAACATATATGGCCACCAATCGATGTTTATATTTTGTTCTGCTAGCTCTTCTCTTGTTTTAATATTGCCTTCTATATTTAATAATTGGTTATAAGTTATCATCTTTTTTAATTCTGTGATGTTCGGGTGCGTAAGAGCTTCCAAGCTGGAGTATCATCTGGGTATTTTTGTATAATTATCTTTTTTTATTTTTAGCCATGTAGTTATTAAAGCATCTCTAATCATGTGGTTTTTGAAATATGATGGGATTTTTTGATATTGGTTCCATAAAATGTTGTGCCAGCCAGATAGCATATTGTGGCCTTCTAGTGCTAATAATCTTTCGGCTTTGATCTCTATCCAGTCTTTGATCCAGAGGAGATTGGTTGCGTAGTAATAAATTTTAAAGTCAGGTAGACCCAAACCTCCTTGTTTAATTTTATCCTGTAACCATTTCAATCTTATTCTGGGTCTTTTGTTGTTCCATATAAATTTGGAGATGACTTTATTTAATTTATTGAAAAAGTGGTTATCTAATTTTATCGGGATTGTTTGGAAAAGGTATAAGAATTTCGGCAAAATTGACATTTTAATCGTCGCTATTCTACCCAATAATGAAATTTGCAATTTGTTCCAGTCATTTAATTGTTTCTCAGTTGTTTTCAATAATGTTTCGTAATTGTTTTCTTTAATGGTACTACATTTTTTTGTTAGTGAAATCCCTAAGTATTTCACTGTTTTGGCAATTTTAATTTTCGAAATTTCTTCCAGGGTCTTTTCTTGTTCTTTGTTCATATTTTTCGTTATAATTTTGGTTTTTTGAGTATTTATTTTTAAACCTGCTACTTTGCCGAAATCCTCCACTTCCTCCATTATGTGTTTCCTGATTCCAATGGGTTTTCTAATATGAAGACTAAGTCGTCTGCATATGCCTTCAGTTTAAACTCTTGGCCTTTGGTTTTCAGCCCTCTTATTTTTGCATTGGATCTAATCTGCCTTAACATAGTCTCTGTGGCAAAAATGTACAGTAAAGGGGATAGTGGGCAGCCTTGGCGAACCCCTTTTTCAATTTGGAATTTGTCAGTTATGTCCCCATTGATTGAAATTCTTGTATATTGTTTATGATAAATTGTCTCAATCATTGTAATCAGTTTGGAGCCAAATTTCATTTGTTTTGTTAATTCCGTCATAAATCCCCAATTTAGGTTGTCAAATGCTTTTTGGGCGTCTAAAAAAATAAGAGCTAATTGCTTATCCGAGTATGAGAATGTGAGAATAGTATGAACTTTGATTTTAGTGATTTGATTTACATAATTAACATGAATTATTATTACTAAAAATACTACTTTCTAGAGGAAAAATTACAGCATTGAAGATGGAGTAATTCCTGACTTGATAATTATTGAATCAGAAATTATTGTAGTTTATGAGATAAGGTTTAAATGGAAAATTTGAAGATACACTATATGAGAACTTGAATTATTGATCAATTTTGGAATGTTTTTTTAATTAGTTTTGAAATCATGCCTAAATGGAAAAGCTCAAGTTAGGATATATTATCGCCTCCATGCTGGAGTACCATTTCGGGATTTGTGTATAGTACATTTTTCAAATTCTGGTCCAGACTGTGTATATTGAGTTCCCGATTATATGTTGCCTAAAATATTTATGTATTTTTCTTTATTATCCCATAGAAAGGCATGCCACCCTATCATCAAGTCATGTCCTTCTAATATCAATAATCTTTTATTTTCTAATTTAATCCATTCCCTCAGCCAATCTATAATTGATGCATTATAATATATTTCAAAATCAGGTAGCCCAAAGCCTCCTTGTTTAACACTGTCTTGCATGTATTGAATTTTAATCCTAGGTTTTTTTCCGGCCCAAATAAATTTTGTTATAATTCTATTCAATTTTTGGAAGAAGGTTTTTTTAAACGTAATTGGAATTGTTCTGAATAAATACAGTATTCTAGGTAAGATAGACATTTTAATTGTTGATATTCTTCCAATAAGTAAAATAGGTAGTTTATTCCATTTTTCCAGTATTTCTTTCATTAAGACTGTATAATTGTCTTCTTTTATTGTAGTTGCCCTTGGTGACAATTTTATTCCCAAATATTTAACTCTTTTTACGATTTGTAATTCTAATTTATCTTCTAATGTTTGCTTTTCTTTATTTGTTAAGTTTTTTGTCAATATTTTAGTTTTCTGCTTGTTGATTTTTAATCCTGCTACTTTGCCAAATTTAATAATCTCATTTAATAGATTTTCACCGGATTCGATGGGATCTTCTATATTAAATACCAGATCGTCAGCAAATGCTTTAATCTTATATTCTTGCCCCTTTATTTTCAACCCTTTGATGTCTTTATTTGATGTTATCTGTATTAATAAAACTTCTATAGCCAATATAAATATTAAGGGGGAAAGAGGGCATCCCTGTCTTACTCCCTTTTCAATTTTTATGTTCTCTGTTAATTGTCCATTTATAATAACTCTTGCTGATTGTTTAGAATATATTGTCCGGATAGCTCTTATAAATTTTTCTTTGAATTTCATCTTAATTAATTGGTTAATAAAGAAACCCTTGTCTTACGAACAACCCGAGATACGAACCCGGGGTTCAGAAAAATTTTATAGTCCACGTTCAGCAGAGATATGGGTCTGTAATTTTGAATTTTATGTTTCTCTGATTCGTTTTTAGATATTAGACTCATGATTGCCTCTGTCTAGGAATTGGGTATTAGACCTTTTTCTAACACTTCATTGCCTCTTCTTACGAACATTTTTCTTCTTACGAACCCGCCGCCGCTGCCGCCCCTGCCACCACTGCCACCACCAAGAAACCCCGCCGCCCAGCTGTCACTTTTTGAAACAGCGGGGGGCTTCCCAGCGTCCTCCTGAACCCGAACGCCAAACCCAAACTTCCGTGTTCAGCATTCGGGAGGCCGCCGAGAAGCCCCGCGGCTGTTTCAAAAGGTGACAGCCAGGCAGTGGGGCTTCCCAGCGGCCTCCCGAACGCTGAACCCGGCAGTTCGGCAAAAGTTAGGGTTCAGGCGGCCGCTGGAAAGCCCCGCCGCCCGGCTGTCACCTTTTAAAACAGCTGGGGGGCTTCCCTGTGACCTCTCGAGCCTGAACGCCAAACCCAAACTTCCGAAAGAAGCGCTGGGCTGGCAACTTTTCTTTTTAGCGCTGGGGAGGCAAGCCGGCCCTTCTGCTCCTCCCCAGCGCTAAAAAGAAAAGTTGCCAGCCAGTGCCAGCAGAAGAGCGGGGGCAGCCAGGAGGCAGTCTTTAACATGCAGCAGAGGCTCTGGAGCGCCGCCCGGTTGTCGATGCAGCGCTGGCTTTCGCTCTTGTTGCGTTCCGCCCAGGAAGCTCTCCGATCTCGGGAAGGAGCCCACGGTCAGTCGGCTGCGGGCGGGAGGAAGGTGAATGCGGCCCGGAGGTTGGGAGGGAAGCAGAATACGGGAGGAGGAAGGAGGCAGCCTCCACGCTTTTCTTTCGGAGGAACTAATTGGCCAAAGACGTTCCCATCCCAGCGGCGCATTTACATTGATCCCTTTCTCTGGCCACTTAGCTCCTCCGCCGAAAGAAAAGCGTGGAGGCTGCCTCCCTCCTCCTCCCATATTCCGCCTCCCTCCCAGCCTCGGGGCCGCATTCGCCTTCCTCCGCCACCACCAGCATCCAGCTCCTCCTCCTCCTCTCGCTTCTCTACAAAATGACAGCCGGGCGGTGGCCCGGAGGCTGGGAGGGAGGTGGAATACGGGTTTTTGGCTGGGGGGGAGGGAGTTAGGAAGGTCCTACTTCTCCCCCCCAGCCAAAAACACAAAGCCTGTCTGCTGCCGCTTACTTGAGCCAGGAGGAAGAAGCGGTGTGGAGGAATGGGAAGCTCAAATTGCCGCCGGTTTCAGCTTCCCATCCCTCCACGTCACTTCGCCCTCCTGTCCTGGCTCAAGCGAGCGGCAGCAGACAGGCTTTGGGTTTTTGGCTGGGGGGGGAGGGAGTTAGGAAGGTCCTACTTCTCCCCCCCAGCCAAAAACACAAAGCCGGTCTGCCACCGTCCGCTTGAGCCAGGAGGAAGAAGCGGCGTGGAGGAATGGGAAGCTCAAACTGCCGCCGGCTTCAGCTTCTCATTGCCCCGTGGGCGGCGGTGTGTGTTTGGCTGGGGGAGGAGCAGGAGAACCTTCCTAACTCCCTCCCCCCAGCACTTCGCCCAGCACCACAGGCAGGGCAAAGCAGCATGCAGCAAAGGGAGGCTCAAACCGCCGGCGGCTTCAGCTTCCCATTGCTCCGTGGGCGGCGGCAGACCGCCTTTGTGTTTTTGGCTGGGGGGGAGCAGGAGGACCTTCCTGACTCCCTCCCCCCAACGCTTCACCCAGGATGATATGCATGGCAAAGGGGCGGGGAGGATCGGGAGGCTCAAGCCTCTTTCAGTGGTGGCAGCCGGCTTGCACGCATTAATCGCTTTCCCTTTGATTCCTATGGGAAACAATGCTTCGTCTTACGAACTTTTCAACTTACGAACCTCCTCCCGGCACCAATTAAGTTCGTAAGACGAGGTATTACTGTACTTGTTATAGAAATTGAAATCAAACGAAAGAAAACAACTCTAGTTGTGATATATGCTCCTAACAAAGATCAAAAAACCTTTTATAAAAAATTGTATCAAAAAATAATAAAAATTAAAAAAGGAAATATTTGTGTGGTCGGAGACTTTAATGTAATAATAGATCATGATAAAGACTATAAGGGAAAAGAGAAGAATAAAAAGAAAAAAGAACTACCAGATGAACTTAAGGATATTATAGAAGAATTCAAATTAAAGGATACATGGAGGGAAAGACATAAAGATGAATACAAATACACTTATTATTCGAATCCTCAGAAATCATGGTCTAGACTGGATATGATATGGGTAAATATAGAGCTCCAAAAAGAGATAACATCAGCAGAAATTGAACCCAATTTCTGGGCAGATCATAACCCATTAAGTATTGCAATTAAAGGGAACCAGATTAAGAAGAATAGATGGACAATGGACACGAAAATTATACAAGAAAATAAATATAAAGAATACATAAATAATTAGATATATTTCTAGAAAAAAAATGGAATAAAGATACTACGACACAAAATATATGGGATACAACAAAAGCCTTTGTTAGAGGGATAACAATAGCATACACAAGCAAAAAAAATAAAAATAAAAATAAACAGAATCAAACATTTCAATCCAACCAGAGGCAGTTCTACCAGAACCTGCATCAGCAAACAGATAAGAAAATTGAAAAGCCAGAGGTGAAAATAACAACAAAGTTCTGGAAAGATCCCTGGGAGGTTGAAAAGGACTATAACAGGACTGCTGGGTGGACAAAGGAGTTTGAGAAGGAATTCTCAGGGAGCAATATGCAGCAGCTGGAGATAACACCCGAAATGATTTCAGAAAGAGTGAAGAGGGTAAAGAACTGGTCATCCCCTGGCACTGATCAGGTGCATGGTTTTTGGCTGAAATACCTGACCAGCCTGTATGCAAAAATGGCCGAATTGTTCAACAAAATACTGCAGACAGGAAATATCAGTGAATGGCTTACAACTGGCAGAACATATTTAATACAGGAAGACGCAGCGAAAGGAGCCATACCAGGAAACTACAGGCCAAAAACACGTTTGCCAACCATGCTCAAACTGTTGACAGGTATCATAGCTGACAGAATTCAGCACTACCTAGAAGAAAATGACATCATGCCAGTGGAGCAAAAGGGTAATAAAAGACGAAGCAGAGGTACGAAAGACCAGCTCCTAATTGATAAAATGATTTCAGAGAACTGTAAGAACAAGAAAACAAATCTATACATGACCTGGATTGACTACAAGAAAGCCTTTGACTCATTGCCACACAGCTGGGTCATAAAATGCCTGAAAGTCATTGGAGTCAATGAAAACATCAGGAAATTCATAGAAAAGGCGATGAAATATTGGAAGACTGAGCTTTTTGTTTGGAATGAAAGCTATGGACTGATCAACATCAGAAGGGGCATCTTCCACGGGGACTCTTTGTCCCCATTGCTATTCATCCCGCTGTCACTCATCCTATAGAAAACAAACCTAGGCTACCAAACTGCTAGGAATTCACCAACAATTTCACACCTGCTGTATATGGATGACCTAAAGTTGTACGGAAAATCAGAAACTGAGATACAGTCACTAACCAACACTGTGCAAATCTTCAGCAAGGACATCAGCATGGAGTTTGGCCTGGATAAATGTGCCACAGTGGCACTGAAAAAGGGGGAAATCACTGAAAGTGAGGGCACTGAAATGCCAAATGGTCAAACCATCAAGTGCCACCAGCCAGAAGCCTACAGATACCTGGGCATCTTGCAACTGGATAATATCAAGTATGGCCATGTGAAAACTGTGATCAGCAAAGAATACATCCCGAGGACCAGAAAAATTTTGAAGAGCAAACTGAATGGTGGCAACACTATCAAGGCTATAAATACTTGGGCCATACCTGTCACACAGCACCACTGTAACATTGTTTTTATTATTGTTGTGAGCCGCCCCGAGTCTTGTATGCCTCCCCGAGTCTTCGGAGAGGGGCGGCATAGAAATCTAATAAATAATAATAATAATAATAATAATAATAATTATTATTATTATTATTATTATTATTATTATTATTATTATTATTATTATTATAGTGAACTGGACTCAAGCAGAGCTGGATAACTTGGACAGGAAAACCAGAAAATTAATGATGATCCATCATACACTACACCCCCGCAGTGACGTTGACAGGCTGTATTTACCAAGGAAAATAGGCGGCAGAGGACTTTTGAAAGTGAAACAGACAGTGGAAGAAGAGAAGCATGCATTATCTGACTATGTGAAGAGTCAGCGTTGATGGAGGTCAACAATAGGAAGCTTCTCAAGATGAAGCAAACTAAGGACCAGTACAGAAAAACTGTAACTCAATGTCGTATGGACAGTTGGTGGAACAAAGCATTGCATGGCCAGTTCTTGGAGAAGATTGAAGGCAACGTGGATAAAGAAAAGACCTGGTCATGGCTTACAAGTGGAACACTCAAAAAGGAGACAGAAGGACTAATACCGGCGGCACAAGAACAGGCCATTGGAACAAATGCTGTCAAAGCCAGAATTGAAAAATCAACAGACAATCCAAAGTGCAGACTCTGTAAAGAAACAGATGAAACAATTGATCACATACTCAGCTGCTGCAAAAAATCGCACAGACTGACTACAAGCATAGACACGATGCTGTGGCACAGATGATCCACTGGAACATGTGCCGGAACTACTATTTACCAGTGGCAAAGAACTGGTGGGATCATAAGCCCGAAAAAGTGGTCGAAAATGAGCAAGCAAAACTACTGTGGGACTTCCGACTTCAGACTGACCGAATTGTGAAGCATAACACACCAGACATCCTAATTGTGGAGAAAAATAAAGTATGGATCATCGACATCGCAATCCCAGGGGACAGGAGAATTGAGGAGAAGCAGCTAGAGAAATTAGTGAAATACGAAGATCTAAAAATTGAGCTGCAACGACTCTGGCATAAGCCAGTGAAAGTGGTCCCAGTGGCACTTGGCACACTGGGCGCAGTGCCAAAGGATCTCAGCGGACATTTGAAAACAATCGGAAGTAACAAAATCTCCATCTGTCAATTGCAAAAGACCGCTTTACTGGGATCAGCAAACATAATTCGCCACTACATCACGCAGTCCTAGGTGCTTGGGAAGCGCCCGACTGGTGATGAAATACAAAATCCAGCATAGTGATCTCGTTTGCTGTGTTGTATTGACATAATAATAGTAATAATAATAATAATAATAATAATAATATGAAGAAGAAGTTTCAAAACATGGAATAGAGAACTGAAATGCATAGATATAAAATTTTAATGGAAGCCTTTTCTGTAATACTTTGATCATTTTAATTACTATACAAACTAAAGGTATCTAACAAATTTAAAAAAAACAATGAGATACTTTTGCTTCATACCTGCTGCAGAGACATTTTATATTAGGCACCAATTTAGTCAGTTTCAGTCTGAAGTCTCCTCGTTTAGTGATATCCACTCGATTTCTTTTTTTCAGTAGCAAATAATTTATAGCACTAAAGCCACATTCAGCTAAATATCAAGATGGGAATGGTAACAACAGTTTTCTTGCAAAGTTGGTTGAATTTGGGTATTTAGTTTCTGTCTCATCACAAAGCCATGCCATCACTCCTTTTATATTGAATAAAGTTTTAACTGACTCATCATTTTGCATTTCGAAGAGTTTTTCTTGGTACTGCATTGTGGCGCAGCAGGTAGAGTGCTATACTGCAGGCCACTGAAGCTGACTGTAGATCTGTAGGTCAGCGGTTCAAATCTCATCACCGGCTCAAGGTTGGCTCAGCCTTCCATCCTTCCTAGGTGGGTAAAATGAGGACCCAGATTGTGAAGGCAATATTCTAGCTCTGTTAAAAAAATGCTATTGCTAACATGTTGTAAGTCGCCCTGAGTCTAAGGAGGCAGGTAGCCGTGATTGCAAAGCAAATTCAACATTTTAATGAAATAAAAGGAGTGTACATATAGTATTCATTGTGTAGATCGAAGGTCATATGGTTGGGCAAGCCCAGATGTGACACAAAGCCACATATGGATGCTCAGTTCACATTATGCTGTTAGCATAAGTTAGCATGGATTCTGCTCAGGCTTTACAATCACAGAGCTTCTGGGTAGGCATGGGAAAGTTCAAACCTGGGGAAATTCTAGGCTATAGGAAAATGTAACAGCAGTGATGTGCCTACTGCCAAGATACTCCTTAAATTTCCCAAGAGTTTGTCCTTGCACCTGCAACATTAACAATGCTGGATTATTCATTGTATGCACAATTACCACATTATGTAAAACTGCACATGAACATAGCTAAACTAATGTAAGAGATAACATTCATTATAAGAGAGCTGGTTGGGAAAATAAAGCTGTTGTTGTTATTGATGGATACTGGAAGGTATGTGTGCGTGGGTATGAGTGTGTGCACGCACGTGTGTGAAAAATTGTTTTGTGAAGGTGGAGAAAAATAAAAAACATTTTCGGGGGAAAATACAATTTCTAGTAATAAAAAAAATATTATTTCCATCTTCATCATCATTTTCATTTTCATCAGTCTTCTTTTCTTCTACTATTATCTTCTCTTTTTTTCATTCTATTCTTTCTCACATACAGTACTTCAATTCCGAAAGCTCTTCTGAGATCATTAAGAAGTTCATTAAAAACATCAATAATCTCTTCATGATTAATTCATAACTTTAAAATGACACTTCTCAGATCAAAAATAGAAAAATCTTTTATTTTGGCAGAATCAGTCCAATTTCAAATTTCATTCAGAGGCGTTACCTGTCCTTGCTCATCACTTGTCTCCAAGCCTCAAGCCACCAGTCATTAGGTTTTCACAATCTGTCCAGCTGTTAACAAAATGTATTCCACAGCCTTTAATAATTTATAAATTTTCTTGTTGGTAGTTAAAAGTCCAAGTCCTTCTATCCCTTGTTGTTTTTAATATCTATTCAGGTTCATTATTATCCAGTCCAGCTATTTTCTTCCAAACAATAACAAATTTGGATCTGTCTTTGAAAATACTCTGCTTTCTAGTTTTCAAATCTTTTAAGGACAGCACCTGGGCAAGTATCTATAAAAATATTTAACCATAGCAGTAATAGCGGCCGGCACAGGAGGGCCTGTTGGGCAGAGCAACCAGTGCTGGAGAGAGAATGGAGACCAGGACGAGCTGGAGCTGCCGAGCAAAATTGCAAGCGCTGGCTGGTGGGAGTGACTGGCACCAGAGAGTCTGTGGGGTAGAGCGACCAGTATTGAGGCTGAACTGCCCAGGATTAAACCTGGGGGCTGATCAGAACTGGGCATCCTGGCTGGGGGTGATAACCAGCATTAAGAACATTGTTTTACTATACCCCACTTTCATATGGAGAGCCTCAGGAAGACTACTTTTAGAACAGTGTCTCTTCGGACAGACAGTAGGAAAGGGGGTTTATGGATGCCAGCACCCCCTATTATACCTGCTATTATCTTTGTTACAACAGTTAAAGATACTGAGCTAGAAGGGAGAGGGTGTCACGCTGTGGATTGACAGCCTCCAAAGACATTAAGAAACATCCTCTAGTTAGATAGTTAACTCTGTTTATTAATGTAGCTCCTCCCTCTCTATGATGTAACACTGCTTTTCTCACTTCCTCCTCCTTGCAGGAAGAGAAGCTATTAGCAGCCATTCTGGTCTTTGTCTTTAGAGATGTAAGACACACTTTCAGCCGCTCCAGGCTAAACTTATTTTTTCTACTTTTTATAATAAAAGTTTGATTCATTTTAATATGAATACTTGTGCTTTAATATCCATCGACCCCCGGAAAGCCTTACTTCAGTTTTAACAGGCTGAGTGCTCTGCCGGTAAGTTTCTCTTTCCGACATGGTACCGAGAGTTTGGCTCATAATTAAAGCAACAAGAGCTTACGCACCGTAAGCACACTGGCTGTTCCCCGATGCCAGCCAAAAGGAAGAAGATTCCTCCTTTGACTCAGAGCTACATAGATGGAATTTCTGATGGACAGCTAACTGCCCTCAAAGACCTCATTCGTACTACGGAAGAGAAAAGAAACTTCATCATGTCTCAGCAGCGAATGCTGGAAGCCTCTGATGCTGGCGAAACTCAACAAATCGTAAGTCATTCTTATCTGATTGAGAGTGGGGAAGAAGAAGTTAAAACTGTCCTTGGGGTCCCCATAGACACCACTTCTACCCAGCCTAGTGATGATGAAATTGAAGATGAGACCCTAATCCCCTCCCAAGAATTCCACTCATCAACTTTGCCTTCTAAAGCTAGCGCTAAGACAAAGCACGTTGATGATCAGGTCTCTCTGACTTCTAGCAGAGTTAAGGGAACCACCTCGAATCTGGATAGAATTGAGGAAATGATTGGGAAGCTTGAAAGTGAAATTCGGGATTTAGAGTAATTCTGTATTCATCTTGATAACCAACCAGGCGGGAAAACAGTACAGTAGCAAGACTCATATGTGTGTTACCTGCAGCAAGTTACTGAATCGAGAAAAGAGTTAAGGGGATTAAAGAAATTGCAAGTTAAATTTCTAACTGAACAGATGGAATGTATGTTTATGGCAAACCGTCCGCATGCTCAATGCGCAGAAGCTGATAACGATGGAATTCTATTGTCTTGTCCAGCCGAAGGCAGTCATGCGCAGTTTAGCCAAGCCACATCATCAACCTCTGTAAGTGACCCAGTTAACACTGCACATGCGTCAGTTATTTCTCACTTTTTTCCTGCCACGTTGCAAACAGAGGCTTCTTTGTTTGCAGCCAAAAAAGAAAGGGGGGTTGGAATGCCCACCATAGCTGCAAGAGGGGGAGTCAGCTTACCCACAGCAACAGCAGCAGATAACGCAGCAGCGGCCTCTAGTGGATGGTATGCCCACAAAGCAAAGGCATATCCTGAAACTAAAACTCATGAGATGTTTGCTCAATATGATGCTAAACCAGTTTTCTCACAAGCTTTTCAGGCTGCACAAATGCAACGGGATGCACCTCCTCCAACTTCAGCTACTTCTGTACCGCAACAGATACCACCAGTCCTGAATCCTCGTCTGCCACTGGCCCAACCTTCTCAGCCTTTACCCTTGCCTCTGGGTACTGTGGCCCAACCGCAGCAGCCACAAGTAGCCACGCCGGCTACATCTACAAGGCAAGCAATCACCTCATCAATCCTGAAAGGTGAGTCCATGTTGAAGGGGAATGGGCAGAACTATAAGATTTGGCTCCATAAGATGAGATTGCTCCTACTGGCCCATCAGATCGATCAGATCGCTCTGAATCCTCCAGTAAGGCGCTGGACTGAAGAAGAAAGAGAAGCTGACATTAAAGCAACACTTCTCATTCTTATGAGCATAGACTCAGAGCTATCAACCAGGTACTCACATGACATTACTTCTGCTGAGCTATTAGAGTCATTGGATGGTATGTTCAGGCCAGTTTCAGAAGAAGGCAATTTTCTTCTGTTATCCCAATTCCCCACTGCCAAACTTAAGTCTGGGGATGAAATTGCTCCACACTTGTCTAAGATGCTATCAATGCATAAAGACTTAGAAGAGAGAGGATACCACATGGATTTCTTGCAAGTCAATGCTGCTATCATAAATTCTCTCGGCCCTGAATGGAAGGAGGCTGTTTTCAGATTTAGCAGCTACCCATTGGCCCTTAGAACTACACAGAGACTCTGTAACTTGCTCATTGAAGAAGAACAATTGCTGCACACAAGGTTTAGACCAATGTCAGCTACATACAAGCCTAGCTTGGCCAAGAGCGGTCAACAGAAAACTAGTACACCAAGATACACACGCCAGAAGCAATCCAAGAGAGATGACACTTGTAAGTCTACCGATTTGCAAAGTGTTCAATCTGGCGAATCTGATTCTCCCACGTATCCAACTCAACCCAAGGGAGTCCAGAAGAAAGGATCCAGAGGAAAGAGTTCCGGGACTGCTAAGTCAACTCCCAAAGACTCCAAAGGTGAGAAACGTGTTTATGTTAACACTCTCCTCCTCAAAACTGTTCCTGACAAGAGTCCACTCTACAACATACGTCAATTATGGACTTTAGACAGCGGAGCAGCGGTGCACATCGCGTACCAGAAGGGATTCTTCACTGAACTTCACCAGACAGATGTCAAGGAGGGGTTTGGAGTTGCAGAATACCTCTGCAAAGTGGAAGGAGAAGGAAAAGTCTACGTCAAAGAACTGGACTGCCACATCTCGCATGTTTTCTACGTTCCAAGTGCCAAGAACAGCATTCTCAGCGTGTATCGCCTGAATGAAGAATTAGGAACTGTAGTAACCCATGAACTTTCACAATCTTACATTATGAGGGATGGCAAAATCCTTGCCACTGGTATTCCTATTAGAGGAGTTTATTACTTAAAACCTAAACCTCCACCTAAGGGTGATGTAAGTATAAAAGTTCCAAAGGGCGAAAGCACAGGTCCAGAGAGAAAACCTGGTGCAACCATAGATTCAGAGGCTCCTAAAGCCAATGAAATCTCCGAGGTTCCTAATGTTGTTACAAATGTTAAACATGTATTAACAAACAAATCTTTCCATTCCAGGTGTGTTCAGAGATGGCACCGCCGCTTGGGGCATGCTTCTTACCCCGTTTTAGCAAAGATGCCTGAGTTTGTTGATGGTTTCAAGGTTGATGGTGCTTGCAAAGTTCATCTAGATTGTAAAGTGTGTAACACAGCAAAATCTAAGACAGCTCCAATACCTAAGTTTGCTCTTAGATTGTCTTCACGCATTTTTGAATTGGTCCACACCGACGTTGTCGGTCCATTTCGGCCTACTAAAGGTAACTGTAAGTATTTCTTAACTGTAGCTGACAGTTACTCACGTTATGGTTTTATTTTTCTAATGAAACACAAATCTGAGGCGTTTCAGGTCTTTAGAGACTTTGCTGCAGAGGTACTTACCCAATACGATGTCTGGATCAAGCGCATTCAAAGTGACTGTGGTGGAGAATTTACGTCCCAACAGTTCCTTGGATAGATGAAAAGGAATGAAATACGTCAACAGACCTCTCCTCCTCACTCTCCTGCCCATAATGGTGTTTCTGAACGAAGGAACGGAGTTCTGCAGACAATGTTTCGTTGTCTTCTTGAGGATGCAGGAATGGACTTTTCATACTGGGGGGAAGCATTGAGGTACGCTAATTACATTGTTAACAGAACATGGAGTAGCGCAATACAAGAGACTCCTTATTACTTGCTTCATGGTAAGAAGCCTGATGTTCAAAACATCTACATTTTTGGTTGTTATGCCACTGTTAACATTCCACTTGACCAAAGAAGAAAAGGAGGTCCTGTGTCAGAAAGAATGAGATTCATCGGCTTTGATGAAAGCTCTAAGTATTACAAATTTGCTGACACTTACCATAGAGCTGTTATTTCTAATTCAGCCAAATTTGAGGAAGACACTAATTGGTCCAGTATACATAGTAATGATACTTCAGTTTATTTTCCTAAGGATGATGGTATGGCGGAACCTGATTCTCAGGCAGCTGTTCCAGATAACCCTGATGTTCCAGATGATGAACAGTCTTCGACAGTCGCAGAGGAGACCTCTGACGATGAACTTGGAGACGGAGATGATGATGAACAATGGACCAACATTCAAAGGCGTTCAAAGAGAGCCACCAAGGGAACTCTTCCAAAGAGATTTGCACAGCAAGTATCTCAATCTCCTTTTTCTTTCTTGTGTAACAATCTTACACTTCCACCTGAACATTTTCACCAGACTAAATTTTTGCCTGAATCTGAACAAGAGAAATGGTATGAGGCTATGGAACGTGAACTGGACTGTTTAAAGAAACTTAAGGTGTTCCAACAGGTGGAGCCTCCAACAGACAAGAAAGTCATTGGCACACGCTGGGTGTATAAAGTCAAACAAAAACCTAATGAAGGAAAGATGTACAAAGCTAGACTTGTAGCTCAAGGATTCTCTCAGATTTATCCAGATGACTACACTGACACATTTTCACCCACAGTCAGAAATGAGAGTGTCAAGATTGCCCTGATCACTGCTACTGCTTTGAATTTAGAGGTTTTTCAGTTCGATGTAGAGACTGCCTATTTGAACGCTGATCTGAATGAAGAGATCTACGTCAAGAGTGCTGCCGGGTTCCAGGACCGAGAAGGTGATGTCTGGTGCCTGCACAAGTCTCTCTACGGCCTGAAACAGAGCGTCCTCATGTGGTACCGCCACTTAATTCAAAAGCTAAATTTAATGGGCTTTATTAAGTCCGTCTCAGATGAATGCGTGTTCACAAAAGGGCAAGGTAAGACTTATGAAATTGTTCTTGTTTATGTTGATGATATTGTTTACATTGGTCCTAATGAACGCATGAGTGAAACTTTTGCTAAGGGTCTTGAGAAACATTTTACCTTAAAAAGCCTAGGGCATATTAATGATTATCTAGGTGTTCAGATTGAAAAAACTGAGAAGGGGTTTTGCAAAATTGTAACATGTCTGATGCGAACACTTGTCATTCCCCTATGCAGACTGATTTTTACAGGTTAGCCCGAGAAGAACATCCTGAGTTTGAGGACCAAACGCTGTATCGTTCAGTGATTGGATCGCTACTGTACATCAGCAGTTGGACAAGACCTGACATTTCACTGGCTAAACTTATTTTTTCTACTTTTTATAATAAAAGTTTGATTCATTTTAATATGAATACTTGTGCTTTAATATCCATCGACCTCCGGAAAGCCTTACTTCAGTTTTAACAGGCTGAGTGCTCTGCCGGTAAGTTTCTCTTTCCGACAGAGGGTTCTCCACTTAAGATCTTACCTGTGGGAGAACTACTCCCCTCTAGAAGAACATAGGATGAACTTTGAAGAGGGGACAGCTTACATCCCCAATGAAAGATCTTGTGGCTTGGCTGACTTTAGAATGATATTTGTTTTAAATCTTGACTTGAATTAATGAATTATTGAATTATTAATTTTAATTAATTTAGATCTTGCTATATTAATTGTAGTTTTAATGTTTTTAATGTTCTTTCTAATGTTTTATTGCTGTATCTTAATTAACATAAAGGGGTTATTTTAGAGATGGATGATTGGGATTGGATGGAGAGTATGTATGAAATGAATCGGATAAATGCTATGAATGGAAGGGTCAGTTTACCTGGCGACGTAGAGGCGGGAGGAATGGGGGAACCCATATCTGGAGTGGCAGAGGGCCAGAATATTCTGGTCATGCTGGGGAGAGGCAGATATGGTGGGAGACATGGGGTAGATCGCTCCCAGGGGATGAGAGCTCGCTGCCTGAAAGTGATCCCTTGTTCTGGCCCCATGAGCTCAGACCGGGGTACTGGTGATGAGCGAAATCCAAACCTGGGCTCAGGTTGTTGCTATTCGATGCCAGGTCAGTTGTAAATAAAGTTTCCCTCATTCAGGATCTACTCCTGGAGGAGTCTGACCTGGCATATGTGACTGAGACCTGGCTGGGCCCAGAGGGAGCAGTTCCTCTCTCTGAAATGTGCCCAGCTGGGTTTCAGGTATGACACCAGCCACGACCCCAGAGAAGGGGGGAAAGAGTGGCTATTATAGCCAAGAAGACCTTCAGCCTACGCAGACTTGCTGTTCCTGAGATTGTGGGTTGTGAGTCCCTCTTTGTGAAGCTGGATTTAGGGGTTCAGGTGGGCTTGTTGCTCACGTACTACCTCCCAGCTGCGTGTCAACAGCCCTGCCTGCGCTGCTTGAGGAGGTAGCCGGGCTGGCAGTAGAATTCCCTAGACTTATTGTCTTGGGGGATTTTAATCTGCCGTTGCTTGGTGAATCCTCTGGGTTAGCACAGGAGTTCATGGCCACTATGGCAACCATGGACCTGACCCAAGTATTTCAAGGGCCAACTCACAGGAGGGCCACATTCCTGACATGGTATTCCTCTCAGAGCAGTTGAGTAATGATCTGAGATTAAGGGGCTTAGATATTTTGCCTTTGTCATGGTCAGATCATTTTCTGCTACGGTTTGATTTAAAGCTCCAATCCTCCCCCGCAGGGAGGTGGAACTGACTAGTTGGTTCTGCCCCAGGCGCCTGATGGAACCAGAGGGCTTTCAAAGGGCACTTGGAGTTTTGCTGGATTCGCTTGTACAGAGTTTGGTGGACTCCCTTGCTGCAGTCTGTAATATGGCAGCAGCAGGGGCTCTTGACCAGATTGCACCGTTGCGACCTCTCTGTGGCAGTAGACCCTGGAGAACTCCTTGGTTTACCAAGGAACTCTAGGGGATGGAACACCAGAAGAGACCTCTAGAGATATGTTGGAGAAAAAGTAAATATGAATCTGACCAAACACTT
This sequence comes from Erythrolamprus reginae, assembly GCF_031021105.1. Taxonomy (NCBI): domain Eukaryota; kingdom Metazoa; phylum Chordata; class Lepidosauria; order Squamata; family Dipsadidae; genus Erythrolamprus; species Erythrolamprus reginae. The sequence goes on from NC_091963.1 coordinate 76,017,925, forward strand.
TTAAGAGTTCATATTGAACTTATAAAGTGGCACTCAAGACGGCAAGATGCGTGTATCATACTGCTTTGGTTGCATCAGCGGAATCCCACCTAGCCACCATGTGTAGAAAGACTTGCTTCTTCCTTAATCTGTGAGTTCCGCCACCTGTTTATTGGACCCTGTCCCTTCTGGCTGGTCTTGGCCAGCAGGGAGGGGAAATGGAGCTGGGTCCAGGAGATTGTCAATGCTTCTATGAGGGAAGGAGCTTCCCAACACCCCCTCCTCAAGAAGCCTTCCCTGGACCCAGCTGTATGTAATAACTATCATCCAGTCTCTAAGGGGAAGGTTGTTGAGAAGGTGGTATTGCTCCAGCTACAGCGGCCCTTGAATGAAGCCGATTATCTAGGCCTTCAACAGTCAGGATTCAGGCCCTACAACAGCATGGAAATTGCTTGGTCACACTGATGGATGATCTCTGGTGCGCCTGTGATAGGGTTTATCCTGTATTGGGGTGCTCCTAGATCTCACAGCGGCTTTCGATACCATCGACCATGGTATCCTTCTGTGCCGACTAGAGGGGCTGGGAGTGGGAGGTACCATTTTGCAGTGGTTCTCCTCCATCTCCGGTCAGTCGCAGTCGGTATTAGTGGGTCGGCTTCTAGGTCCCTCTCCTGTGGAGTTCCTCAGGGATTGGTCCTCTCTCCCCTGCTGTTTAATATCTACATGAAACGCTGGGTGAGATCATCCAAGGACACGGGGCGAGTTGTCATCAGTATGCTGATGACACCCAGTTATACATCGCCACCCCATGTCCACAGTGAAGCAGTGGAAGTGATGTGCTGGTGTCTGGAGGCTGTTAGGGTCTGGATAGGTGCCAACAGGCTCAAACCTAACCCCGACAAGACAGAGTGGCCGTGGGTACTGCCTCTCAAGGACAATTCCATCTCTCCATCCATCACCAAGGGGGAAGGGACTTTTAACCCCCCTCAGTGAGAGTCTGTAAATTGGGTGTCCTCCTCGATCTACAACTGACCTTAGAACATCATCTTTCAGCTGTGGCGAGGGGGGCATTTGCCCAGGTTTGCCTAGTGCACCAGTTACGGCCCTACCTAGATAGGGAGTCTTTGCTCATTGTCATTCATGCCCTTATCACCTAGAGGTTCGACTACTGCAATGTGGCTACCTTTGAAAAGCATTCAAAAACTACAAATTGTGCTTGCCCAGACATGCTCTACAATCTGCATTGGTTGCCAATTGTTTTCCGGACTCAATTCAAAATGTTGGTTATGACCTATGAAGCCCTACATAGTTATGACCTATGAAGCCCTACATGGCATCGGGCCAGAATACATGTGGGACTGCCTTCTGCCGCATGAAACCCAGCGACCGGTTAGGTCTCACAGAATTGGCCTTCTCCAGGTCCCGTCAACTAGACAATATCATTTGGTGGGACCTAGGGGAAGAGCATTCTCTGTGGGGCCCCTGGCCCTCTGGAATTAGCTCCCCCCAGAGATTCATAGTGCCCCCACCCTCCTCATCTTCCGTAAAAGCTTAAAGACCTATCTGTGCCGCCAGGCTTGGGACCATTAGACCCTTGCCCCGTGGCTGACAAATGACCTATGTTTTGCAATGTGATGGGAATGAATGATTTTAAATGTCAGTAGAATTTTAAAGGGTTTTTTAGTGAAATTAATTGGATTTTTAGATTTGTACATTGTATATTGTTTTCTATGTTGTGAGCCGCCTCAAGTCCTCGGAGAGGGGCAGCATACAAATCCAATCAATCAATCAATCAATCAATCAATCAATCAATAATTCCTCCTTGCTGATGCTGTATCACAAAAATCCCAGTATAATAGCCAAAGAGAGGAAGAAGGCCATCCGATCATCCCATACCTTCCCCCACCTTCCGGAAAGTAAAGAGAAAATTGCAACAGTCCACACCCGAGACCAGACTAGGAGACAACCCTCACCAAGAGAAAAGGAGTGGGAAAATAAATTGAAATCAGTTTTGCCAGTAGGGTGCCGGACCTGGCGAGATGCAAGGCAACACAATACAAGGCAAGACAAGGCGAGACAAGCAGAGAAGGCCAGAAGAACCAGCAACCTGAGTGCACAAATAGTTGTTTAAGCTAGCTTGTCCCTGCAGTGTATAGGCGCACACAAGTGCCAACTAGCAATTTAGGCTGTCAGAACTGCATTATGTTTAGCATTTGTATATTTACCTGACATTGAATGTCATATGCTAAATAAATTAGTAAATAAGTAAGTAAATAGTTGCTTAATGAATTAGTATGTAAGTATTCAAATACATGTATAATAAAACAAGAGAAACCAGTCTATTTAATGAGGGAGATGTGCTAATACAAAAACTCACTACTATACTTTTACACTATAGGAAACATTTTTACTCACCACTGCTCCACCACTTTTTGCCATTGATTATATAGTTGTCTCCATCTCTCTGAATGTTACAGTTCATATTGACGGCATCACTTGATGCAACATCAGGCTCTAAACCAAATATCAGAATTTAGCATAACTTAAGCAAAAGCAAACAGAAAATATCTTACAGATTTTTCTAGATATCAAGAAGGGTTCCTAGGTATGATATCAGAGATGAACTTCCAAAGAAGGCATGGTTTCCAAACACACACACATTTCTTGTCTCCTTATCCTCTGTAAATTAGTGACAGAATGTATGAGTGAGTGATGAGATTTGTCTATCATCTTTATATCTACAATTTATTGGATTTCAGATAATTACAGAGCTTATCTATAAATTTCAATACAAATTCAACATATTATTAATTAATATACAGTAACAATTTCAATTCAACTGGCAACTAAATTAACCATTAAGAGTAATGCCAGAATTCAATTGCTGGAATGTGATACTACAGGTTGACCTTCACTTATAACAACTGGGCCAGAATCTCAATAATTGAGCAAAGCAATCCCATCTCATTAGCAAATGCTAACATTTCCCCCTCTACTAGCTGTAAATGCAAATAGGTTAAGAGCCAGAAATAGTATAGGGGTTTTTCTTAAATTTATAATATTTTAATTAATTGGATTATGTATTGGATTGTCTTTTCACTTGTTGTGAGCCGCCCCGAGTTTTCGGAGAGGGGCGGCATACAAATCCAAATAATAAATAAATAAATAAATAAATAAATAAATAAATAAATAAATAAATAAATAAATAAATAAATCAGGTGATGTGATCAGGAGGGCTAAACTAATGTTTTTGTGACAACTGAAATGCTCTACAAATCATAAAGAATCAGTTCCAAGGCCATCATTATGATGGTGAGTGCAATCCAGAGGTGCAATCCAGAGGTGGGCTACTACAGATCACACCAGTTTTCTCAACTCACCAGTGGAGAATTTGGGGGGGGGGGGCTTAGTTTTTGCTGAGCAAAAAAAGTCACACTTGTACTGTTCAGGTCGTATACGACCCGGACCAAAAAGATATTAATTTAGGTACTTAGATTTGGTCTTTTTGAAAACTTTTTTTTGCTGGGATACTAATTTGAACTTTTCTGAACACAATGTTATATTATTATTTTGCTCGCAAAAGGCTGCCCTTAGCGTTTTTGTGCAATTTTGTTCATTTTTATCTAGCTCAGGCTGACAGTTCAATTTTTTTTTTACCTTTTTGTGTTGGATCACTATTTTGAACATCTCTGATCATTAGAAGTTATGCTTATTGGGGGTTTTTGCTCAGAAATAGGGCTTCCACCCCCGCTATGGCTGCGTGCAATCATTTTTACTTTATCTTTTTTTTAGGTTCCAAATCCTGCCAGTTCCAACTTTTTTGAAACTTTTTTCACTGGGATACTAATTGGAACTTTTCTGAGCATAATGATATGAAAATTGAACTGAAAAAATAGATGCTTATTTGTTTATTTTGCTCATAAAAGTCCCCCCCTCGGTTGTGTGCAATTTTTTCAACTTATATATATTTCAAGCTCCAAAATCAAAATATGATTAAAACTTTTTGCATTGAATTACTAGTTTGAACATTTCTGAACATAATGATATGAAAATTGAACTGAAAAAATTGATGCTTATTTGTTTATTTTGCTCAGAAATAGGGCCTTCACCCCCACGGCTGTGTGCAATCAGTTTCACTTACCTTTTTTTTAAGGCTCCAAATCCGAAATATTTTTCATACGCTAGGCATTGATTTACTAAACTGAACATTGCTAATCATCAGAAAAATATTCCCTAAGGTTTCAAATTGATGTTTATATTTTTATTTCACTCAGAAAGGCAAAAACCACATTTCGGCTATGTGCAATCATTGCCACTTTTTTTAGCCTGCCAGTTCCAATTTTTTTTAAAATGTTTTGGATTGGATTACTAGTTTGAACATTTCTGAACATAATGATATGGAAATTGAACTGAAAACATTGATGCTTATTTGTTTATTTTGCTCAGAAACGCCTCCCCCCTGATTTGGAGCATCTTTTTCAGTTTATGTTTTTTAGGCTACAAATCTCTAAAAAAAATTCCCCTAAGGTATTGATATACACTACTAAATTGAACATTACTGATCATAAGAAAAATAGAAATGAGCTGAAAAAAATTGATGCTTATTTGTTTATTTTACTTCCAAAAGGGCTACCTCCCCTCGGTCTTGCTGTGTGTCATTATTTTCAGTTTTCATATGGAGCAAAATAAACAAATAAGGATCATTTTTTTTCAGTTTAATTTTCATTTCATTATGTTCAGAAATGTTCAATCTAGTAACTCAATGCCTAAGTTATTGAAAATATTTGGAATTAGGGACCTAGAAAAATTTATAAAGTGACATGCTTGATAAAACAGTGGGTCGGCCCTTTTATGACCAAAATAAACAAATAAGCATCAATTTTTTCAGTTCAATTTTCATTTCATTTTGTTCAGAAATGTTGAAACTAGTAATCCAACAACAAATATAGCAAAATTGTATGCAGTTTGCAGGCTAAACTATCTATAAATTGGAAAAATTTCACAAAAACGCTATGGGCAGGCATTTACGAGCAAAATAAAAATATAAGCATTAATTTTTTCATCTCAATTTTACTATCATTCTGTTCAGAAAAGTTCGAATTAGTATTCCAGTGAAAACGTTTTTCAAAAAGACCAAATCTAAGTACCTAAAATAAACCTTCTTTGGTCTGGGTCGGATGCGACCCGAACAGTACAAGTGTATAGTCTTTGCAAACAGAACAGCAGGCTTTAAAGATTGTTAAAGGGTTGTATTAAACTTTTTGGCGTATACTTCCAACACAGCTGGAACAGTTATTTACAGAAGAGTTGGCTTAGCTATAGAAGAAATGGTTGAAAGGTAGGATGCAAGCTTGGCATTCTTGTCTGATTTTTTTACTGCCTTTCTGGGGGAAGGTGATCTTTCCTTCAATCTGATGATTTCCTAAGGATATCTTGTGAGGTGATTGAGACCAGCTGGTGATGCAAATGGATTTAATGATTCAGGGGTGGGTTCCAGACTGTGTTACTTCCAATTTGCTCAGGGACACAATGTATCACATGGGTGCGCACACATGGTAAAAAAAAGGCTTCTGCACATGCACAGAAGCAAAAAACAAGGTGGTGTCGCCTGTAGTGCTGCAGAGAGAAGCAGCTCAGGGGCATGGTAAGCCTGTGTTGCTGTGGTTTCAGCACTGCCAGTTACTACCTATTCAATAGAACCGGTCTGAACCGGTAGGAACCCATCTGTGAAATGATTGCTTCTCCTGGCTGGGAAACTGTTCACTGAGCATAGAAGTCTCTTGTCTATTGGGATTCTTCAGTCAACCATATCAGATAGGGTCTGCAACTTGGGTGTCCTGGATCCACAGCTGAGCCTTGATCACCACCTCTCGACTGTGGCCAGGGGGACCTTTGCCCAAGTTCGTCTGGTTTACTAGTTGCGGCCCTACGTGGATCATAAGGCTCTATGCACAGTCGCTGAGGCCCTCATCACCTCCCTTCTTGATTATTGCAATGCGCTCTACATGGGGCTACCTTTGAAGAGTGTTCGGAGACTCCAAATTGTCCAGAATGCAGCCATGCGAGCTGTCATGGGTATACATTGGTACACCCATATAACACCTACGCTCCGTGTGTTGCACTGGCTTCTTATTAGTCTCCGGGCACAATTTAAGGTGTTGGTTATCACCTATAAAGCCCTATATGGCTCAGGCCAGACTATCTACAGGACCGTCTCTTGCCATATACCTCCCAGAGACCTATAAGAGCACACAGAGTTGGCCTTCTCCAGATCCCGTCAACTAAGCAATGCAGGTTGGCGGGAACGCAGGGGAGGGCCTTCTCTGTTGCTGCCCCGGCTCTATGGAATAAACTCCCCCTGATGTCCATACTGCTCCCACCCTATTGGCTTAACGTAAGGCCACGAAGACCTGGCTTTGCCAACAGATCTGGAGGCCATGAATCAACAACAACTATGGCCTAATTGTATGAATAGTTAGTATGCATTTTGGGTTAGTTTATCATGTTTATTAGGGTTTTTAATTAAGGTTTTATAACTCAGATTTTATATTTTACTTCTTTTTATTGTTTTTGCATTTTATACTGTTGTAAGCCGCCCTGAGTCCTTCGGGATTGGGTGGCATAGAAGTCAAACAAACAAACAAATAAATAAACAAACAAACATGCATACATACATACATAATAACCCACAGAAGATGTCAGCACTTAAGAGATAAATAGATAACTATATTCATAGGAAAAAATTCTTTGCAGCAAGATTTGAACAAATGCAGAATGGGATTAGACCTCACTCAAGATGTTAATTTATCTCTTTACCTCGGCATTTGCCCACCCACTTTTGGAATATCTTAAATGACCTCTCTGCTAAAGGATTTCACTTTATGAGCAAGAGTAACTTGGCTGCTGATAGTTATCCTTATATTTTAACTATTTTAATTCCTAAATGTGCTCTGGCAAACTGCCTAATTTGTAACTCCAGGTTACAAGTATTGCTGAGGAAAAGGAAGGCATTTAGATAGACTGTTTTAGGTTTCCATGATGGCTGTGACTCATTGATCTTCAGTGTTTATTTCCCAATTTCTAATCTAATGAATGGTATTTAGTGCAGCTTTTTGCAAGCAAAGAAACTTTTTGTGTTTTTGTACATAAAACAGTTCATTTAGTGATTTTCAAAGGGCACTGAAAAAAGTGACTTATGACCATTTTTCACACTTATGACTGTTGCAGCATCCCACTATCATGAGAGGATGGGCGAGGTACCCCTTGACATAAGTGACACAGAGTTAGCCATGCCCATCCAGCCAACCATTAAGGTAGAGAACTGGTCGTTAAAATATTTGCAGCCCATCACTGGTGCAAACCTTTCCTTCAAGAGAAAGTTATTCTTCAGGAAAGGAGCTATGACAGAGAATGTCTGACATCAGGCTTTCTTTTTTCATCACATTTGATAAATAGTGTCTCTTAACAAGTTTTCCTAGTCATCTGAGTAGGATTGGTAGGAACAGTTGGGAAAAGATGGTCCTAAAGATACTCAGGCCCCAAGCTATATAGCATTTTAAGCAATGACCAGTACTTTGCATTACACCTAGAAAATTATCTAGATATAACAGATGGGGTATGGTAGGGTGGGAGAAATTAAAATGGGGGGGGGGATTCCCCAGTCTCCTAATACATAGTAGTAATTAGCTGAGAATGCATTTTAGAGTGAGTTGGAAGTAATTCTGTTTTGCTGTTGGAAATTATAGAAATACAGTACTTTATTCAGAGTAAATTAATAATCTTGCTGATATTTATAAAGTAGTCCTGGTCAAATTCTCTTACACTGAAGAAACTGAAGGATTTCTAACATGCTGGATTCAACCCAAAATTTTTACAATGCAATTTTCTCTCTGCTACAAATGAACATTTGCATGTCTAAAATATAAAACGATTACCTGTCATGCAAAAACAAGAATTAATTTTTCCTTCCAGAAGAGGCTCCAGCCATTGTTTCTTCTGTTCTTCAGTCCCATACAAGTATAGGATCTCCATATTTCCTGTGTCTGGAAAATAGATGAAACATTTAAACACCCTTCCTATTTTATCCAACATACATGATGTGATGAAAATTCTGTCAAAGCAGTTAGATAGTCCCTCACCTGGTGCATGACAATTCATTACTTCAGGAGCAAAGAAGCACTTCCCAGTCTCTTCTGCTATTAGTGCATAGTCCAATTGACTAAGACCACTAAGAGCTGGCAGGAAGAGATTCCATAGGCCTTCTGCTTTGGCATTTTTCTGATTAAAAGAGAAAAATGGATGCAAGTAACTCAATCCTAGGTCTATTCAATTTTAACTGAAACAGGAATATAGAAGTTAAATTACATCACAAAACTTCCCTACAAATGTTTCTGCTGCAGGATATCTGAGATACCACACAACCTTTTGATGAGACAAACTTCTTTTCAAAACTACTGAATGAGATTTTAAAAAACAGTCAAAAAACAAGTGAAAAGTCTGAGTGCGGTTGTAAGGGGCTATCATCGTGGCAAGAATGCATCCTACCAACTATTTTAACAATGATTTTAATGATTGATTTAGTATTCTTTCCAGAAACTAACCACATCACCAACAGAAACACATCAAAACATATCTACTAGAATATATAGTAAACCTGCCATGACTTGTCCCTTTTTAAGGAGAGCATTTTACACTTGGACGAACCAAATGACTGTTCAGGACTGAACAGGAGATGAGATGAAGACAATAAGGTATGGACATAGAAATAAGTAGAGGTCATTGGGACATATTCATTTACATTTAGATTCATATAAGGCAGTGTTTCTCCATTATTTTCTATTACGTCCCCCCAGGAGGAAGTAAACATTTCGCATGTCCCCCCCAGCTCTCCATCGGGACTTTTGTTTGCAATATTCAGCATGTTTTTGCTGAAAAAAACCTCAAGCAGCTTATCAGCATGATTGGAGCATAATGTGTTTAAGCAATGTCTTAATTTATTTTGCTTCATGTTGTGCACTGCCAACATTTTTAGACACAGTAAACAAACCGGTCTTTCCTCATCTTCCACCGTATTCACAGTAGAGCCATGTGCTACATACACTTTGTCATATTTCCGCATCTTAGCTTTCGGGAGACTTACGTTTGTCTCATTATCTCCATCTCTCTCCTCCTTTCCTTTTATCCCTATTAAATATTTTTCCATGGTGTCTCTTAAAGGTTTGTTATACACTTCATATCTCCTACTCTGTGCTGTGTGCTATTGTTTGGTGCAAAAATCACCTACTCCCTGAAGCAAAAAAAGCATGTTCCCCGGGATCACACACACACACCGATATTGTTCTGCCGGGGGGGGGGGGCACCCCACTATTTGAAAAACACTGAATTAAGGAAATGCCATTAGAGACATATGATGGCCTAAGGCCACAAGCTGTCATTGATTGAACAATAAAAACAATGGAATTAGTGTCATAGACTCATCCAGTTCTCTGACTATCTGGCCCTGGGTAGCAGCAACAATTCTCCAACCTATTCTTTTTTTAAAAAAAATAGTTTATTAAGTTTCAAATGTTTAAAAAGGGGAGGAGGGGAGGGAGGGTCCGTAAGGTCAAAAGGATGTGGGAACATAAACGTATAAGTACATATTGGTGCAGTATGTCTTAAACTATACAAGAAATTGTCTTTGTCATTGAAATACAGTGATCCCCTGATCATTGCGAGGGTTCCGTTCCAGGACCCCTAGCAATGATCGGGTTTTCGCGAAGTAGCGCTGCGGAAGTAAAAACACCATCTGAGCATGCGCAGATGGTGTTTTTACTTCCGCAGCGCTAGCGAGGAGCCGAAGATTGGGGTTCCTGGGAAGGGGACTCAGCTGGGAAGCGGCGCGGCTGTTTTAAAACGTCGCCGCCGGCATGGGGGGCTTGCCAGCACCCCCGGACCCCCAACCCGGGTTTGGGGGGCTGCTAGGAAGCCCCCCATGCCGGCGGCGACGTTTTAAAACAGCCGCGCGGCTTCCCAATGAGTCCCGAAGACAAACGCGGAAGTTCGCCTTTGACGTTTGTCTTCGGGACTTATTGGGAAGCGGCGCGGCTGTTTTAAAACGTCGCCGCCGGCATGGGGGGCTTGCCAGCACCCCCCGGACCCCCAACCCGGGTTTGGGGGACACATGTCACACAACATACGTAGAGACCCAGTTTGCTGGAACTCGGCCAGCCCAGCCTAGCCGCTTCCCCAGAAGCAACAGGCGGCCTAAAAACCTTCCCTTAGCCGCGCCAGCGAAGCTACTACGGCTGGGCTCCTCCGGACCCGCCTCCAGCGAGGGCTATGATGAGGGGGCTGCCCTCCCCATGGCATTACGGCACCCCCCCTCCTCAAAGAAAAGCCTCGGCTCGCCCCCCCCTTAAACCTAAAGCGGAGCGGTCTATCCTGCTAATATGGCTGGGGAGGGCTGGGAACCTTCCCACCACCACCATTAGTCTCCCAGCCTTAAGGGAAGGAGAGGGGGCTCCCCCCTCCCTCCTGGAAATGACCCCCCCACTTCCTCCCCCCGTAAGAGTAACAATCACAGCAACCGGGGCTGGCAAATCGCCTCACCAGCAGCAGTGGCGGCAGCCGGCGGGAACAAAAGCAAACGCGGGGCGATGAGAAGGCTGGCCCCGGGCGGAGCTTCTGCATTCCGAGCAGCAGAGGAGGAGGAGGAGAAGGCGGCGATGGCACCCCTCCCCCCGCTCCCTGGAGCCCTTGCTGTCCTCCCTTTCCCCCAACGGAGCTGTGGAGTTCCCGCACCTCAGGGCGCGAGAGCAGCGGGCAAAATTGCTTAGCTTTGGGGCGAAGCCTTGGATTGCCGCCGCCGCCTCCTCCTCCTTCTTCTCCTCTACCGCGGCCCCCCCTCCCCGCTTCCTTTGCTCTGAAGTAACGGCCCAGAGAGAAAAGCTGCAGGATAAACGCGCTCAGGCGACCGTGAAAATTTAATCCTGCCCAGACACCGGGAGGGTTGACGCCAACGCTCTCCCCTCCCTTCTCCGGCCACTAGACGCTCGACGCCCGCCGGCCCAAGACGAGCTCCGGCGCGGCGATTTGCAAAGGAAGGGCAACCATGACAACCGCAGCAACAGGAGGGGGCCGTGCAAACTCCTCGATGCAAGACGGGCCCCGTTAAAGCTGCCCTAGTTTCTATTTTATTTATTTTATTTATATTAATTTCGTGGAAGAAAAAAAGAGGGGGGAGGGCGGGACAAGTAGAGCGAGAGCGAGAGAGAAAGCAAGGAAGAAAAGACTAAAGCTTAGAAATTCTGCTTTTCATCATTCCTATCACCCATTTTCTCCCACTCATGACTGTATGACTGTAACTTGTTGCCTTTGACGTTTGTCTTCGGGACTCATTGGGAAGCCACGCGGCTGTTTTAAAACGTCGCCGCCGGCATGGGGGGCTTGCCAGCACCCCCCGGACCCCCAACCCGGGTTTGGGGGGCTGCTAGGAAGCCCCCCATGCCGGCGGCGACGTTTTAAAACAGCCGCGCGGCTTCCCAATGAGTCCCGAAGACAAACGCGGAAGTTCGCCTTTGACGTTTGTCTTCGGGACTCATTGGGAAACCGCGCAGCTGTTTTAAAACGTCGCCGCCGGCATGGGGGGCTTGCCAGCACCCCCCCGAACCCGGGTGGCCGGGCGAGCAGCGAGCGAACGGGGGTGGCCGGGCGAAGGGCGGGCGAGCGGCGAAGGGCGGGTGAGCGGGTGCTGGGGGGGGTTTCTCACCCTCCCGCCAGCAAGAGAGGGAGCGAACGGTGTGGGCGGGCGAAGGGCGGGCGAGCGGCAGCGAGGAGTTTGCCTGGACGGTGGGGAAACTCCTCGCTGATGCCCGCCGCTCGCCCTCCCGCCAGCAAGAGGGGGAAGACCCAGGGAAGCCGCCCAGCAGCTGATCTGCCCGGCGCCATCTACGCATGCGTGGCCATTAAAAAAAGGGCGCGCATGCGCAGATGGTGTTTTGACTTCCGGGTTGAAAAATCGCGATTTAGCCCGTTCGCAATGATCGGGATCGCGATACCCGGGGGATCACTGTAGTTGTCTTATAATCATGGTTACATTTCATAACAAATACATAATGCATAAGAATAAGTAAATAAGATAGGTTTATAAGTAACAGAGGAAAGGGGAGAAAATTGAGGAATAGAGGGAAATAATGAGGGGGAAAATATAAATAGAAAGAAGTTAGTTGAGTAGGGGAGGGGAGAAGGGGAATCTGCAAAATCGCAGACGTTTTCAGGAGATGCGACAAAGTATAATACAATAGTGGGTGTATATGATTAGAGAATATAGAAGTTAAATATAGAAGTTAAATAAGTAATAAGTAATAAATAATTGTATTAGAATAATATAGTATTAGTAGTTGTTTCAAATAAGTTTAAAAGTGAATAAAGAGAAATATGTTACCAAAGTTTGTTTTCACAGACGGATTAGTTGTTGGTATTTGGAATTGTTCTATCAATAGGTAATATTTTGATTTAGAACAGTCAAAGATGAGGTGAATTTATTACATTTAAGAAATGAAGGGTAGGTATTTTTTGCTGTGGTCCATTGGTACCAATTATCCCATATCTTATAACAATCGGACTCTTTTTTATTTTGAATTTCCATTGTAATTTTAGACATCTCCGCACATTCCATAATTTTAGTAATAATTGTTAACATAGAAGGAATTTTTTCTTGTTTCCATGTTTGGGCATATGAGATTCTAGCAGCTCCTAAAATCTGTAAAATAAGATATTTTTCCTGTCAGGTAAGTTTTCGTCTAAATATGCCTAAGAGATATGCTTCTGGTTTGAGTGATAGGTTGATCAATATGACTTGGTATATTAAAATTTTAATGTCTTTCCAGAATTTTTTGGCGTATGTACAAGTCCACCATAAGTGGTAGTATGTTCCTGGTTTTGTTTTACATTTCCAGCATTTAGGAGATAAGTTTGGGAACATTTTAGATAGCCTACCTGGAGGGAGGTGCTATTGATAAAACATTTTAATTTGATTTTCTTTATAAGACATTGCTAATGTCATCTTATAGTTTGAGGTCCATGTTTTTTCCCATTCTGTAAGATTAATTGTATATCCAAAATTCTGGGCCCAGGCTATCATACAACCTTGACTTGCTCTTCAAAGTTGTTGTACGTTAATAAGTAATTGTATAATTTAGAAATCATTTTTACAGTTGGACCAAAAAAATTTGTATCTATTATATTATTTTTTTGGAAGCCAAATCTTATTTTGTGTTCATTGTATTTGGAATTAATTTTTAAGTATGTTAACCAACCCACGTTTATCCCTATATTTTGTAATTGTTGTCTTGTTAGCAAAATATTATTGTCGTCAAATAAGTATTGGTATATTAGTAATTTAGAGGGGGAGAAAAGATTGGGGTAAATGATTGATTTGTTCGGTGATAACCATTTTGGTACAGAGTTATAATGGTTTCTTTTTATAAGATGCCAAATTTTTATTAGAGTTTTTCATAAGTAGTGATGCTTAAAGTAATTAGGTATTTTGTGGGGGTCCATCATTAGAAATGAATGCCATCCAGATTGAAGGTCAAAGCCTTCAAGAGTCGGCAATCTTGTGTTTTTAAGGGTCACCTAGTCTCTTATCATGGTTAAGATCGCTGCTTGGCAATATAAGTGGAAATTGGGAAGACCAAGGCTACCTCTGGTTCTATGATCTTGAAGGTTTTTAAATTTAATTTTGGCCTTTTTCTTTGACCATATAAATTTCCGAATTTCCTTATGTAGGGTTTCAAAAAAGGTTTTGTTTAAATTTGTTGGTGCAACTTGAAAGAGATACAAAAATCTTGGTAAGATGTTGGATTTAATAGCAAATATTTTCCCCATCAAAGATAGTTTCAGTTTAGACCATCTTAATAGGTCTTTTTGAGTATCTTTAAGTAATTGATCATAATTGTCTTTTTTTTATGGTGCTATAATTTGAAGTCATCCATACACCCAAATATTTAATTTTTTTGACTACTTTTATGTTAGTCAAATCTTCCAAGAGTGTAATTTGTTTTGGGATCATGTTTTTAGTTAAGATTTGGGTCTTTCTCTTATTGATTTTTAAACCAGTTACTTTTCCAAATTTATATATTTCATTTAATAGTATCGGTGCAGTTTCTATTGGGTCTTGTACAATAAAAACAACATCATCTGCAAAAGCCTGTAATTTGTATTGTTTTCTTTTAATATTAATACCATGAATTTGATTGTTGTTTCTTATATTGTTCAAAAGTGTTTCTATCACTAAAATGAAAATAAGCGGGGCTAGTGGGCATCCTTGGCGTACGCCTTTCATTATTCATATTTTATCCGTGATATCATTATTAAAAAGAATTTTGACAGATTGTTGAGAATAAATAGCTTTAATTAAATTAAGGAAGTTTTTGCCAAAGTTCATATAATCAATTTGGGTGGTAAAGTATTGCCACTGGAGACTGTCAAATGCTTTCTTTAGATCCATAAATATTAGGGCAACTGGTTTGTCAAAATGTTTATCGTAGTATTCAATAGTATTTAATATTATTCTTGCATTAGTTGCTATATTTCTCGGGGGCAAAAATCCATTTTGATCAGAATGAATAGTAGTATTTAAATTTTTCTTTAGACAGTCTGCAATTATTGAAGTAAAAATTTTGTAATCAGTATTGAGAAGTGATGTCTGTAATTTTCGAGGTGTTGTCTGTTCTGATTGGAAGTGGAAAGATTGTCCCAGCCACGTGCTGTAATGCAGCCAAGTGTGCAGCCTCCACTTCCACAGCGCCCCCCGAGGAGGGCTGTTTGGACAACTGTTGGTTCAGGAAGATTACGTGCGGTTGAACAAAAACATAACAATTTTGGTCTCTCTGTATCCAATTCCTATAATGTTCTTGCGGATTTAAATAGTAGGGATGTTGTAGATATTAGCAAGGCCCCTCAGGCGGAGAATGAGGGGATGTTCAAAGGAGAAGTTGTTGTAAATGAGGAGCATAGTGTCACCATACCAAGTCCAGTTAGTAGAAATAAAGAGAGGACACATGTTCTTGTGGGTGACTCGATTGTCAGAGGTGTTGATTTGGGACAGAGGAAGGATGTAGTGAAGGTGATGAGGTGTCTTCCAGGAGCCACTGCCCACAGGGATAGGAGGCGGATTACAAACATTATCAAGGCTGTGAGTAAAGATAATAATGTTGATGTGGTGGTGCATCTTGGCACAAACGATTTGTCCCAGAGAAATGTTAATGTAGTAAAAAGAGATTTTCAATGTCTAAGTGTGGAGCTGGGTAAAATAACTGATTCAGTGACATTCTCAGAGGTGTTACCGGTTTGTGGCCAGGAGGGTAAAACAAGTTGTATCAGAGAGTTTAATGTGTGGTTAAGGCAGTGGTGTAAAGCTGAAGGTTTTGGTTATGTAAGTCATGATGTCAATAGGTGGTCTAATAGGGAGTTGTTTAAGAGGGATGGTTTGCATCCATCATACAGAGGTGCCCAGGTGCTCGGTGAGGAATTCAGAACTTTTTTGGACAGGCATTTAAACTAGGTAAAGGGGACAGAGATGTACCAGATGTGGAGGATTTTTGTCCCCGACCAATGAGGATAAATCAGTTTCTGGAAGCTTATGAAAAGGGAGCTGTAAATAAAATAGATGTAGTTGCTGATGATAAGGGGCAAACTAATAATGAAAATAATGTCCTTCGGGTAATGTACACAAATGCTCGAAGCTTGAGCAACAAGCTCTGTGAGTTAATGGCCATAATATCTAGAGATAATTTGGATCTGGTTGCCATAACTGAGACATGGTTTAAGGATTCTAATGAATGGGAAATATCCATACCAGGATATACACTGTATAGGAAGGATAGAATAGAGAGAAGGGGAGGTGGAGTAGCCATTTATGTTAAAGAAAGTCTAAAAACAATACTAATTCAAAATACATGTAAAGATCTGGAGACCCTCTGGATTTGCATGCAAAATAAAGACGGTTCTGTCATTAGAATTGGGGTGATCTATAGGCCTCCAGGGCAATCTGAGGAACATGACAACAAGATGGTGGATGAGATTACCCTAATGGCAGTAAAGGGAGATATTGTGGTTATGGGTGATTTCAACATGCCTGATGTTGACTGGAATATCCCCAGTGCCCTTACATGCAAAAGTAAGAATATAGTAGAGGCCTTTACAGGAGCAGCTATGGCACAGCTAGTTAAGACACCAACTAGAGGGGAGAATATTCTAGATTTAGTTTTTACCAATGGGAATCGGGTTTCAGAGGTCAAGGTGGGAGAAAATTTAGGTTGCAGTGACCATCTATGTTTGTGGTTTGATGTAAAAACTGATGGTGAGCAATCCTATACTGCAACCAAAGTATTGGATTTCAGAAAAACAAATTTTAATGCAATGGGGGAATATTTAAATAATGAATTAAAGGGGAGGGATAAAATGGCAGGAGCAAGCACCCACTGGACTGTATTAAAAAAGGCCATCTTAAAAGCCACAAGACTTTATGTAAAGCAAGTAACTAAAGGTAAAAGGAAGAAGAAACCGCTATGGTTTAGCAATGATGTAAGGGCTATAGTCAATGAAAAAAAGGCTGCCTATAGGAGGTATAAAGAGTCTGGAAGTATAGCTGATAGAGAGGTGTATAAAATGAGACAGAAGGAGGCGAAACAGATAATATATGCTGCTAAAGCCTCAAAAGAGGAAGAAATAGCAAAATCTGTAAAGAAGGGGGATAAAACCTTCTTCAGATATATTAGTGATAGGAAGAAGAAAAACTGCAGCATCACAAAGCTTAGTACCGGGAATAATACATACATTGATGGGAATAAGGAGATCGCTGACCATTTCAATAGCTACTTCTGTTCAGTTTTCTCAAAAGACACCTTACAAAATAATAATAATACTATAGAGGGATATAGCATTGCTTCCAGCTGTACGGATTCAGCTCCAGTGATCTTAGAAGCCGATGTCTTAGAAGAACTTGAAAGATTAAAGATAAATAAGGCAATGGGTCCAGATGGCATCCACCCCAGAGTTCTTAAAGAACTCAGATCTGTCATTGCTACCCCCCTGACTGATTTGTTTAACAAATCCCTGTTAACAGGAGATGTTCCTGAGGATTGGAGAATGGCCAGTGTTGTGCCTATCCACAAGAAGGGCAGTAGAGATGAAGCTGGTAACTACAGGCCAGTTAGCTTGACATCAGTTGTAGTTAAAATGATGGAGACTCTACTCAAAAAGAGGATAAATCAGCATCTAAAAAACAATAACTTATTGGACCCAAATCAGCATGGCTTTACTGAAGGCAAATCGTGTCAGACTAATCTCATTGAGTTCTTTGACTATGTCACAAAGGTGTTGGATCAAGGTGGTGCCGTGGATATTGCCTATCTGGACTTCAGCAAAGCCTTTGATACGGTTCCACATAAAGAGCTGATAGATAAATTAGTGAAGATTGGACTTAATCCCTGGATAGTTCAGTGGATTTCAAGCTGGCTGAAGCATAGACATCAGAGAGTTATTGTTAATGGCGAGTATTCTGAGCAGAGTCAGGTTACAAGCGGTGTGCCACAAGGGTCTGTTCTGGGTCCTATTCTTTTTAATATGTTTGTGAGTGACATAGGGGAAGGTTTGGTAGGGAAGGTTTGCCTATTTGCCGATGACTCTAAAGTGTGCAATAGGGTTGATATTCCTGGAGGGGTCTGTAATATGGTAAATGATTTAGCGTTACTAGATAAATGGTCAAAGCAATGGAAACTGCAGTTTAATGTTTCCAAATGTAAAATAATGCACTTGGGGAAAAGGAATCCTAAATCTGAGTATTTCATTGGCAGTTCTGTGTTAGCAAAAACTTCAGAAGAGAAGGATTTAGGGGTAGTGATTTCTGACAGTCTCAAAATGGGTGAACAGTGTGGTCGGGCGGTAGGAAAGGCAAGTAGGATGCTTGGCTGCATAGCTAGGGGTATAACAAGCAGGAAGAGGGAGATTGTGATCCCCTTATATAGAGCGCTGGTGAGACCACATTTGGAGTACTGTGTTCAGTTCTGGAGACCTCACCTACAAAAAGATATTGACAAAATTGAACGGGTCCAAAGACGGGCTACAAGAATGGTGGAAGGTCTTAAGTATAAAACGTATCAGGAAAGACTGAATGAACTCAATCTGTATAGTCTGGAAGACAGAAGGAAAAGGGGGGACATGATCGAAACATTTAAATATGTTAAAGGGTTAAATAGGGTTCAGGAGGGAAGTGTTTTTAACAGGAAAGTGAACACAAGAACAAGGGGACACAATCTGAAGTTAGTTGGGGGAAAGATCAAAGGCAACATGAGAAAATATTATTTTACTGAAAGAGTAGTAGATCCTTGGAACAAACTTCCAGCAGACGTGGTTGGGAAATCCACAGTAACTGAATTTAAACATGCCTGGGATAAACATATATCCATCCTAAGATAAAATACAGGAAATAGTAAAAGGGCAGACTAGATGGACCAAGAGGTCTTTTTCTGCCGTCAGTCTTCTATGTTTCTATGTTTCTATGATTGTCTTCGGGATCAATGTTATATAGGCTTCTGACCAGGAATTGGGGAGTTTAGCATGTAAGAGTGCATCATTATAAATATCTAACATTATGGGTTGGAATATATCTAAATGTTGTTTGTAAAATTCGGACGGAATTCTGTCAGGGCCCGGAGTTTTATTGGGTTTTTTGCTTTGCAATTGCAGCTTTAAGTTTTATAGTAGTAATTGGATTGTTTAGGAAGTGTCTTTGTTTGTCATTTATTAATTTTTTTTTGTTCTAAATAGTTTAGTATCAATTCACCATCTATTTTTACGGTATTGTATAATTCTTCATAAGGCATTTAAACTAGGTAAAGGGGGCAGAGATGTAACTGATGTGGATGATTTCTGTCCCCGACCAATGAGGATAAATCAATTTCTGGAAGCTTATGAAAAGGGAGCTGTAAATATAATAAATGTAGTTGTTGATGATAAGGGGCAAATTAATAATGATAATAATGTTCTTCGGGTAATTTGCACCAATGCTTGAGCAACAATGGAGATAAAACCACTACTGAATGGGATTGAGGACTGTCGGAGACTGTCCAGGACATTTTGCAAAAGCTGAAGCTCCCACAGAGGAAGAACCTGGGTCAATTACAACCAAGATAAAGAGACAGAACTTTTACAGTATTGGTCACTGATTGCAAACATCACTAAAAAGACCATTCTGTATTTATATCCTGAGACTCTGATATTTATATTTAACTTCTTAGATCTTTTATAACTCTGAGAACTAACCATCTTAATAAGCTTGGAGTTTGGCGCCATCTTGCTGCTGTTGCTGTTTTATGCTATTCTTTTTAAGAACTATTAGCAAATTAATTACGTCTAGGCTATTTTTATATTTTTATATCTTTGTTATATCTATTATATATTTTTAACTTTTTAACTATTTTGGGGAGGGTTAATGTATTTATGGTATGAGTGAATGGGATTATTTGAGTAATTATTGGAATGAGTGGAATATTGTGAATGGAATTGATTGGGAAGGGGGTGATAGATGGAATGGGGTGGGAGGATAGGATTATAATATGTATGAAATGAATGAATATTATATGAATGGAATTTCAGGCACACCTGACGCTGGAAGGGTGGGAAGGGGGGCGACACTTATCTCTGGGGTAGCAGAGGATCAAAATATTCCGGTCTTGCTGGGGAGAGGCAGGTATGGCGGAAGCCATGGAGCTAGCCGTTCCAGGGGAAGGACGGATTGCTGCTTAGTAGCAATCCCTTCTTCTGGCTCCATGAGCTTAACTCAAGACACTGGTGATGAGTGTAATTCTGGCCCTGGGCTCAAGCTGTTGCTACTCTATGCCAGGTTGGTGGTAAATAAAGCTCTCCTCATCCGGGATTTGATCCTGGATGAAGAGGCCAACCTCGTTTCTGTGACCGAAACCTGGCTGGGCCCGGAGGGAGGAGTTCCTCTCTCTGAAATTTGCCCAGCCGGGTTTCAGATATGGCACCAGCCTCGACCCCAGGGAAGGGGGGGAGGAGTGGCTATTATAGCCAGGGAGACCCTTTGCCTGTGTAGACTCGTTGCTCCAGAGATCGCGGGTTGCGAGTCCCTCTTGGTGAAGTTGGACTTAGGGGTTCAGGTGGGCTTGTTACTCACGTACCTGCCTCCCAGCTGCATGTCAACAGCCCTGCCTGTGCTGCTGGAGGAGATGGCCGGGCTGGCGATGGGGTTCCCCAGACTTATGGTCTTGGGGGACCTTAACCTGCCATTGCTCGGCGAAACCTCTGGGCTAGCACAGGAGTTCATGGCCACCATGACAGCCATGGACCTGACTCAAGTAGTGCAGGGTCCGACTCATGAGGGGGGGCACGTACCCGACATGGTATTCCTCTCTGAGCAATTGAGTAATGATCTGAGACAAAGGGGCTTAGAAGTGCTGCCTTTGTCATGGTCAGATCATTTTCTACTGCTGCTTAACTTCCTGGCTCCAATCCTTCCCCGCAGGGAGGCGGAACAGATTAAGATATTCCGCCCCAGACGCCTGATGGACCCAGAGGGCTTTCAGAGGGCGCTTGGGATTATTCCAGATACACTCATCCACAGTTCAGCAGAGTCTCTTGCTGAGGCCTGGAACAAGGCTGCAGCGGATGCTCTCGACCGGATTGCGCCGTTGCGACCTCTCCGCGACACTAGAACCCGTAGAGCACCATGGTTCAACGAGGAGCTCCGGGAGTTGAAACACCAGAAGAGACGTCTAGAGAAGCGATGGAGAAAGAGTAAGTCTGAATCCGATCGAACACTTGTAAGAGCTCATATTAAGACTTACAAAGTGGTGCTCAAGGCGGCAAGATGCGCATACCATGTCGCCTTGATTGCATCAGCGGAATCATGCCCGGCCGCTCTGATAAGGGTGACCCGCTCCCTTCTTAACCGGGGGGGAGTTGGGGAGCCCTTGCAGAGTAGTGCCGAGGACTTTAACTCATATTTTGATGATAAAATCGCTCGGATCCGGGCAGACCTCGACTCCGATTGAATAGCAGAGTCGACTGACAATGAGTCAGTCAAAGTGACTGGGGCACATACTTGTCCACCTGTCTTGGAAGAGTTTGATCTGGTGACACCTGATGAAGTGGACAAGGCCATTGGAGCTGTGAGTTCCGCCACCTGTTTACTGGACCCGTGTACCTCCTGGCTGGTGTCGGCCAGGAGGGAGGTGACACGGAGCTGGGTCCAGGAGATTATCAATGCTTCCTTGGGGAGGGGGTCCTTTCCAACACCCTCCAAGGAGGCGCTTGTGCGCCCCCTCCTCAAGAAGCCTTCCCTGGACCCAGCCGTACTTAATAACTATCGTCCAGTCTCCTTGAGAAGGTGGTGGCGCTCCAGCTCCAGCGGTCATTGGAAGAAGCCGATTATCTAGGTCCCCAGCAGTCGGGTTTCAGGCCCGGTTACAGCACGGAAACTGCTTTGGTCGCGTTGATGGATGATCTCTGGCGGGCCCGGGACGGGGGTTTATCCTCTATCCTGCTGCTTCTTGACCTCTCAGCGGCTTTCGATACCATCGACCATGGTATCCTTCTGCGCCGGCTAGAGGGGTTGGGAGTGGGAGGCACTGTTCTTCAGTGGTTCTCCTCCTACCTCTCCGGTCGGTCGCAGTCGGTGTTAGTGGGGGGTAAGAGGTTGACCCCGAGGTCTCTCCCTTGTGGGGTGCCTCAGGGGTCGGTCCTCTCCCCCCTGCTATTTAATATCTGCATGAAACCGCTGGGTGAGATCATCCAAGGGCATGGAGTGAGGTATCATCAGTATGCTGATGATACCCAGCTTTACATCTCCACCCCATATCCAGTCAACGAAGCAGTGGAAGTGATGTGCCGGTGTCTGGAGGCTGTTGGGGCCTGGATGGGTGTCAACCGACACAAACTCAACCCTGATAAGACGGAATGGCTGTGGGTTTTGCCTCCCAAGGACAATTCCATCTGTCCGTCCATCACCCTGGGGGTGGAATTATTGACCCCCTCGGAGAGGTTCCGCAACTTGGGCATCCTCCTCGATCCAAGGCTCACATTAGAGAAACATCTTTCAGCTGTGGCGAGGGGGGCGTTTGCCCAGGTTCACCTGGTGCACCAGTTGCACCTGGTGCACCAGTTGCAGCCCTATTTGGACCAGGGGTCACTGCTCACAGTCACTCATGCCCTCATCACATCGAGGCTTGACTACTGTAATGCTCTCTACATGGGGCTAACTTTGAAAAGTGTTCGGAAACTTCAGATCATGCAGAATGCAGCTGTGAGAGCAATCATGGGCTTTCCCAAAAATGCCCATGTAACACCAAAACTCCGCAGTCTGCATTGGTTGCCGATCAATTTCCGGTCACAATTCAAAGTGTTGGTCATCATCTATAAAGCCCTTCATGGCACCGGACCAGGGTATCTACGAGACCGCCTTCTGCCGCACGAATCCCAGCGACCGGTTAGGTCCCACAGACTGGGCCTTCTCCAGGTCCCGTCAACTAAACAATGTGGCGGCCCTTTGGAACGAACTCCCCCCAGAGATTAGAATTGCCCCTACCCTCCTTGCTTTTTGTAAGCTTCTTAAAACCGACCTCTGCCATCAGACCTGGGGGAACTGAGATATTCTTTCCCCCTAGGCCTTTACAATTTATGCATGGTATGTTGTTTGTATGTATGTTTGGTTTTATAAATAAGGGTTTTTTAATTGTTTTAGTATTAGTTTTAGTATTGGATTTACATGATGTTTTGTACTATTGTTAGCCGCCCCGAGTCTATGGAGAGGGGCGGCATACAAATCCAATAAATAAATAATAAACAAGCTCTGTGAGTTAATGGCCATAATATTCTAGAGATAATTTTGATCTGGTTGCCATAACTAAGACATGGTTTAAGGACTCTAATGAATGGGAAATATCCATAGCAGGATATACATTGTATAGGAAAGATAGAGTAGAGAGAAGGGGCGGTGGAGTAGCCATTTACGTTAAGGAAAGTCTAACAGCAGCACTAATTCAAAATACATGTAAAGAACTGGAGACTCTCTGGATTTGCATGCAAAATAAAGAAGGTTCTGTCATTAGAATTGGGGTGATCTATAGGCCTCCAGGGCAATCTGATGAATATGACAACAAGATGGTGGATGAAATTACTCAAATGAGAGTAAAGGGAGATATTGTGGTTATGGGTGATTTCAACATACCTGATGTTGACTGAAATATCCCCAGTGCCCTTACATGCAAAAGTAAGAATATAGTAAAGGCCTTTACAGGAACAGCTCTAGCACAGCTGGTTAAGACCAGATGGGAGAATATTCTAGATTTAATTTTTACGAATAGGAATTGGGTTTCAGAGGTTAAGGTGGGAGAAAATTTAGGTTGCAGTGACCATCTATGTTTGTGGTTTGATGTAAAAACTCATTGTGAGCAATCCTATACTGCAACCAAAGTATTGGATTTCAGAAAAACAAATTTTAATGCAATGGGGGAATATTTAAATAATGAATTAAAGGGGAGGGATAAAATGGCAGGAGCGAGCACCCAGTGGACTGCATTAAAAAAGGCCATCTTAAAAGCCACTGGACTGTAGGTAAAGCAAATAACTAAAGGTAAAAGGAAGAAGAAACCGCTATGGTTTAGCAATAATGTAAGGGCTATAGTCAATAAAAAAAAAGGCTGCCTATAGGAGGTATAAAGAGTCTGGAAGTATAGCTGATAGAGAGGTGTATAAAATGAGACAGAAGGAGGTGAAATAGATAATATATGCTGCTAAAGCCTCAAAAGAGGAAGAAATTGCCAAATCTGTAAAGAAGGGGGATAAAACCTTCTTCAGATATATTAGTGATAGGAATAAGAAAAACTGCAGCATCACGAAGCTTAGTACCGGGAATAATACATGCATTGATGAGAACAAGGAGGTTGTTGACCATTTCAATAGCTACTTCTGTTCAGTTTTCTCAAAAGATACCTTACAATATAATACTATAGATGGATATAGCATTACTTCCAGCTGTACAGATTCAGCTCCAGTGATCTTAGAAGCCAATGTCTTAGAAGATCTTGAACGATTAAAGATAAATAAGGCAATGGGTCCAGATGGCATCCACCCCAGAGTTCTTAAAGAACTCAGATTTGTCATTGCTATCCTGACTGAATAATTTAACCAATCCCTGTTAACAGGAGATGTTCCTGAGGATTGGAGAATGGCCAGTGTTGTGCCTATCCATATGAAGGGCAGTAGAGAAGAAGCTGGTAACTACAGGCCAGTTAGCTTGACATCAGTTGTAGTTAAAATGATGGAGACTCAAAAAGAGGATAAATCAGCACCTAAAAATCAATAACGTATTGGACCCAAATCAGCATGGCTTTACTGAAGGCAAATCATGTCAGACTAATCTCATTGATTTCTTTGACTATGTCACAAAGGTGTTGGATGACAGTGATGCCGTGGATATTGCCTATCTGGACTTCAGCAAAGCCTTTGATACGGTTCCACATAAAGAGCTGATAGATAAATAAGTGAAGATTGGACTTAATCCCTGGATAGTTCAGTGGATTTGCAGCTGGCTGAAGCATAGACATCAGAGAGTTATTATTAATGGCGAGTATTTTGAGCAGAGACAGGTTACAAGCGGTGTGCCACAAAGGTCTGTTCTGGGTCCTATTCTTTTCAATATGTTTGTAAGTGACATAGGAGAAGGTTTGGTATTTGCCAATGACTCTAAAGTGTGCAATAGGGTTGATATTCCTGGAAGCGTCTGTAATATGGTAAATGATTTAGCTTTACTAGATAAATGATCAAAGCAATGGAAACTGCAGTTTAATGTTTCCAAATGTAAAATAATGCAGTTGGGCAAGAGGAATCCTCAATCTGAGTGTTGTATTGGCAGTTCTTTGTTAGCAAAAACGTCAGAAGAGAAGGATTTAGGGGTAGTGATTTCTGACAGTCTCAAAATGGGGGAACAGTGTGGTCAGGCAGTAGGAAAAGCAAGTAGAATGCTTGGCTGTATAGCTAGAGGTATAACAAGCAGGAAGAGGGAGATTTTGATCCCACTATCTAGAGCACTGGTGAGACCACATTTGGAATACTGTGTTCAGTTCTGGAGACCTCACCTTCAAAAAGATATTGACAAAATTGAACTCAATCTGTATAGTCTGGAGGATAGAAGGAAAAGGGGGGACATGATCGAAACATTTAAATATGTTAAAGGGTTAAATAAGGTTCAGGAGGGAAGTGTTTTTAATAGGAAAGTGAACACAAGAACAAGGGGACACAATCTGAAGTTAGTTGGGGGAAAGATCAAAAGCAACATGAGAAAATGTTATTTTACTGAAAGAATAGTAGATGCTTGGAACAAACTTCCAGCAGACGTGGTTGGTAAATCCACAATAACTGAATTTAAACATGCCCGGGATAAACATATATCCATTCTAAGATAAAATACAGGAAATAGTATAAGGGCAGACTAGATGGACCATTAGGCCTTTTTCTGCCGTCAGTCTTCTATTTTTCTAAGTCCTGAATTATTTGTTTTTTGTCAGTATTGGTAGTTTTCAAGTGTCCACAGTTATCATATAAAGCCTCAATATTTTTATCTAGTTTTTGCTGGGCCAGTTTAAGAGCCAACCATCGACCTGGTTTGTTAGCAGATTCAAAGTATACTTGTTTCGCGATTTTTAATTTGTGAGAAAGTTGCTGTTGAGTTATTAAATTTATTTTGTGGTTGATGTGGTTTATTTCTGCCAGAATTGCATTGTTTGTGAGGTCAGTGTGTAAAGCTTTTTCGGCATTTTGTAAAGATATATTTAGTTTTTGTAATTGGTCATGTTTTTCCTTCCTTTTTTTGCTGAGTAAGATATGTAAATTCCTCGGATGTAAGCTTTGGTGGCGTCCCATACAATTTGTTGAGATGTCTTCGCCATTACAATTGATTTCCAAAAAAGTGGGTAAATCGCATTGTATTGTATCTTGAAATTGTTGTTGATTAATAATTGTTTGATACATGGACCACCTTTGCGGTTTTTTGGTATTTGGATCTCTGAATGATAGTAGTAAAAGGTTATGATCTGCCGAAGTAGCGGTTAGTATTTGTATATCTATAATTTCATTTGTGATTTCAAGGTTAGACCTAGCCATATCAATGCGGGAACAAGATTTGTGCGGTGGGGAAAAGAAGGTGTATTGCTTAGTGTCCAGGTGATAATATCTCCATATATCCTTTAGGGCGAATTCATAAAAAAGTGGTTGAATGTGGATGGTAATATTTTCCTTGAGTTGTGTTTGGTAATACCTTTGTAGTTTTTAGTTCTATCTGGGATGGTGTTAAAATCTCCAATTATAATGAAATTTATTAGATCCAATTCTAGTATTTTTTAATGTAAATTCTGAAAAAAAGTAGATTGGTTGATAGAAGGGGCATATATTCCTATAATAGTGATTTTTTTTAATGTCCCAAATTTAATTGGACTATAAATATTTGGCCATTTTGATCCACATATATGAGTTTAGGAAAAAAGGTCTGTTTGACGTATATAACAATGCCTCTTTTTTTAACAGATGCAGATGTCATAAAAAATTCTCCGAGGTTAGGAAAATGTAATAAATTAATCTCATCTTTTGAAATGTGAGTTTCTTGTAAGGATACTATGTCATAATTATGATTAATCAGTTTATGAAAAGTTTTTGTTCTCTTTTTGTACGAATTTAAGCCATTAATATTAGTAGAAAATAGAGTGATCTCGTTTTGTCTATTGTTTTGACTTCTCTTTTCGGGCCTCATTCTTTACTCGGGTGATTGGACCTCATCCAGCGTAATCATCATCCATTTGTTTTGTTTCCAGGTCTTTGTCTAGAAGGTTGTTGTTGGAACTAAGCTCTTCTGTTGTAAGCTTATCTCTACTGTCTCTTTCTTTTGGTCTTATCTCTTCAAATGATTTAAAAATATGGTCATGGAATTCCTTTGTTTCATCAAGTGAGGTAATTTTATAATTTTTGTCGATCAGAGTAACCATAATACCTTCGGGGATAATCCATCTAAACTGGATATTGTTCTTATTTAATTTGTCGACTATCGTTTGATATGGTTTTCTTTTTTCTCTAACACGTCTTGGAATTTGACGAAGGACAACAATGTCTCTACCTTTGTAGGATACCGTATGTTCTTTAGACATATTGTATACCTCGTCTCGGATACTTCTTTTGAAAAATCTGATATGGACTTCTCTTGGATGTCTTGCATAGGAGGTCAAAATTTGGTAAATTTCATCTGTATGGTTGATCATTTCTTGGGGAGTCTTACCGGTAATATTCACTAATATCTCAACCATTGTGTGGGGAAGATCTTGGTGTTAGGCTTCGGTGACATTTTGAAAGTGGAGGAAAAATGCTTCCAGTTGTTGCTGGGCAATTCCCGGTTCTTCGGGATTGTTTTTGGCATTTTGAGAGTTACGATTGCCAAATCGGGCGACTGCGGACCCGTAGAGCCCACGGTTTTGAAGAGGAAACTCTAGCGCACCTGGGGGTGGCCGGCGGGCCCCTCAGGAAGCAGAGAACCTCTCCTGATCGTCTCTCGAAGAGTTCTGCCTTTTGGGAGATCCGGAACCGCAGCGTTCCTGATTCATTAGAGGAAGCCGCGGTAGCGACGGAGCACTCTTTTGGATTATAATTGAAAAACTGTGAGTGATATTTGGGATTTGAAAATTAAAGAAAGTAACCCCCTTGAAATTTGAAAATTGGTTCCATTCTTTTTAAAACCTTGGGCGAACAAGAGGCAGCGACTCCGAGTCTTTGGAGAAACATGGCGGCAATGATTCTGCAATAAACAGCTGGAATAGGTGGAAATAACATACATTTCGCTGGACCCCGATTTTATTTTGTTACAACTGTACTGTTGACTGCTGAGTACCGATCGCAAACACCTTTGAAGGTAAGAGAAGGGAGCTCTCCTTAAGTCTGCTGTCGTCGTTTGGAGTAACACTTTGAACAGTTTGAATGGAATAAATCAGGTTACATTGATCTTATAACAACAGGAATTCTCCTGCATCCCCTTTTTGTGTTTACTTCACACTACTTCCCCCCATTCCTGGAATCTGTGTTCTTGTTGATTTCCTTTCCTTTTGTTAGGATTTAATCATTCTGAAGAAGTACTTAACTTTACTTTTGGATACCCAGAGCATTACTTATTTTGGCTGGACTTTTCTTAGACATTTTACTTAATTTTACCTACAACAACTGATCAACTGACGAACTGTGGGACTAATTAAGCCTTCTTGAATACATTTAGAAGTCTGAACTATAGCTACCTGGCTTTTTGAAATTATTTGATCTTTCATTAATTTAACTACTTATTGAACTACCCATTGAACTTTTTCACCACCTTTTGGATTACCTCATCTGTTGAATGCTCCATATCTACAGGATTCTCCTTAATTTAAACAACACTATAAGTATTTAAAGAGGAACTCAATATATTTCTGTTTCTATTTTTTACTTTTTTCTACTTTAGATTTATACTACTTCAACCTTTAAACTCATATTAAATTTATTAAACTTATGACATATAATAGATTAAACAAAATTATATCATTTTGGATTAAGTTGAAATACAAATTAAGCATTTTTCATATAGACATTCTCAATCAATCTTATATAAATTAACCTTATACCTTATATTTATATTATATTAATAATATTAACAATATAATCTATTATATGTCATAAGTTTAATAAATTTGTACCTATTTCTATATATTCCAATATATTTATAACCTACCATAATAGTCAAATACTTCAACTTAATATTTAAATAACTGATTTTCTGATTAATTGATTATATATAGTAAGTTGTTTCTACAGAATGAACTGTTTGCATTTTTTTAACCTGAATATTTGTCATTTTGACCAACCTTGGATCATACTCTATTTTCTTTTTCTTCCCTTTTTTTCCTTTCTCTTTTCTATTCTCCTCTCTGATGAATTGATTACCCATATTATAATTGTTATTATTGAATGAATTGATGATATTACTAGCTAGATTCGTTGTATTTATATTTCCATACTCTATATTTTAGACATTGCATTTGATACTTGATATTTGATCCTTGAAACCTCTGAATCACTGTTCCTTGTAAGCTGTGTGCGTGAGCGCACGCGCGCCCCAAAATACCCCCCATGCAACCTTTTCCACGGGCGCGCGCTCCCCATCCCCCTGACAGCCTGCGGGGGAGGGGGCGGGGAGGCCGGCAGTAGAAAGAAAAAAAGGGAGCCGCGGCTGCCCCTGCCTCCCCACGGTGCCTCCGGCCCCCTCTTGGCCCTGTCCCCCGCCCGCCCGATCAGCCCCCTCTCCTCCTCCGCCCTCTCTCTCTCTTTGTCACTTACTTTCTTGCCTTGCCTCCTGCCTTGGGGCGCAACTTCTCTCGCGGCCGTGGCTGGCTGCGGATTCTCCTCCTCTTCTCTCCGCGTGCTTCGGGAATGCCCACCCCGCCCCTCTCGCTGCCCCTTTGCTGGGAGCACTTTCGTCCCAGACTTTCAGCAAGGGGGCTGCAGTAGAGGCAGGGCCAGCGTTCCTGAAGCGCTCGGAGAAAGCGCTCTCGCAGCCCCCTCGCTGACACAGAGAGAGCGGGGGGGGGGAGAGAAAGTAAGTGACAAAGAGAGAGAGAGAGAAAGGGGGGGAGAAATAGCAAGAGAGAGAGAGAAAGAAAACAAGAGAGAAAGAGAGAGAGAGAAAGGGGGGGAGAGAGCTAGCAAGATAGAGGAGAAAGAAAGAAAGAGATAGAAAGAAAGAGTGAGAGAGAAAGAAAGCAATAGAGGGAGAGAAAGAAAACAAGAGAGAGAGAAAGAGAGAGAGAGAGAGAGAGAACAAGAGGGGGAGAGAGATAGAAAGAGAGGGACAGAGAAAGTGAGAAAAAGAGAGAGAGAGCAAGAGGGGGAGAGAGAAAGAGAGAGAAATGACTCTTGATTTAAAGCATATGGTAAAAAGCACCCAAATAATAACAGGAAAAAAAAACCAGCCGTTTGTGTGTGTGTGTGTGAACTTTTGAACCATTTCCAATAGCTCACCTGTTATTGGAAATGGTTCAAGAGTTCACACACACACACACACAAGGGGGGAGGAGACAGGGATGGAAAAAGAGAAGATAGTAATAATAGTAATAGATTTTGGTTTTGTTTTATTATTAATTTCTTTTAATAAAAAAGAAGGGAATTTTTTTTCTTATTTACTTACTTACTTACTTACTTACTTACTTACTTACTTACTTACTTACTTACTTATTTATACTTCTATGCCGCCCAGTCCCAAAAGGACTGCCGCTCAGACACTATACTTTTCCACCTTCTGCCGCACGAACATTGCTCTGAACCCTTTCTCTCATTTCATTACCCTAGCTTTCCTGATACTCCTATATTCTTATATCTACACCTGTTCCTATTCTACCTTACTTTTCTCAATTTTCTCTCAACGTACTTATATCTATTATTAATTAATTATTAACCAACTTTACAAACTCTCTATCACAACTAATAACACTTAACAATACTTAAAATTGTATGACTGCATTGGACTTCATCTGGAATAGACTTAGGATGTCCTCGTCAAGTCAATCTATTATAACAAAATCTTGGAAGAAGAACACCAATCAACCATCAATACTGCGTTTGCAGCACACTACAGAAATGGCTTCATCAGAAAAGTTACCCACGACACAATTTTTCCAACCAACACCGACGATCACACTAAACTCGCTCTTCGACATGAGTTGATTGATCGGAATTATGGTGTCTTAACAGGAACCATGGGAGTGATGAAAGACGATATAAAAAAAAATAGAAGACCATGTGAGTCATTTTGATGAGCGTATGGAAAAATTAGACAAGCGAATGGAAGGCGTCCAGGGGATCCTAACACATAATGTTCAAAGAATAACAAACATGGAAGAAACTAGTGACAGGATGGATACGCGTTTACAATTCGCAGAAGCAAGAACTGAATATATCAAAAAAAAAACTCTAGAAGAATCAATAACTAATCTTGAACTCCAACCTAGTCTTAATGGAGACAAATAAGAAATAATTTCACTGGTCTCCAGTATTCACATACTCTAACTAAACCTTCCTAATTTACACAGAATGAATACAAATTCATGAATACAAATTCATGAATTCCAGCTCCTGTTATTTTCACAGTTTTCCAGATTTTGCAGTTGTTATACTAAAATATACTTTAAAATACATGTACTGTAAGAAATGAATAAAAATATTTTTATGCAGATTTTTTTAGCATGAACAAATAAAAATGGGAAAATAAGACAAGCCAAAATTTGTTTAAATCAAACTGTTTGTTTGGATTTATATGCCACCTGAAGGACTCTGGGCAGCTCACAATCAAACATAAATATTGCAGTGTAAAACCATTAAAAACAATTTAGAACAATTTGTTTTCCACAATTAAAATAATTAAAACAGTATAAAAAATCATGCATGTCTCTAGTGGCCAGATTCCAATGGTATGCTATCTGATCAGTGACCCCTGGCCTCCCGGAAAAGCCAGGTCTTTATGGCTTTTCGGAAGGCCAGTAGGGTGGGAGTAGTTCGTATCTTGGGAGGTAGCTGGTTCCAAAGAGCCGCCACA
This sequence comes from Erythrolamprus reginae, assembly GCF_031021105.1. Taxonomy (NCBI): domain Eukaryota; kingdom Metazoa; phylum Chordata; class Lepidosauria; order Squamata; family Dipsadidae; genus Erythrolamprus; species Erythrolamprus reginae. The sequence goes on from NC_091963.1 coordinate 76,049,561, forward strand.
GAGAAGCCCTCCCCTGCGGGCCCGCCAGCCAACACTGTTTAGCTGACGGGACCCAGAGAAGACCAACCCTATGGGCCCTTGTTGGTCACTGGGAGTTATGTGGTAGAAGGTAGTCTCGAAGATAGTCTTGTCCTAAGCCATGTAGGGCTTTAAGGGTAATGATGAACACCTTGAATTGCACCCTGAGACCAATTGGGAGCCAGTGCAGCCTACGAAGAATTGGTATAGTGTGGGTGTACCTAGGCTTGCATGGCTGCGTTCTGGACTAGCTGCAGCCTCTGAATTCTCTTCATGTAGAGCGCATTGTAATAATCTAACCGTGAGATGATAAGGGCATGAATGACCATGAAAAGGGCCTCCTAATCCAAATATGATCGCAATTGGTGCACTAGGCAAATCGGGGCAAAGGTCCCCATGTCAGATTTCATCTAATCCTAGTTGTGAATCTAGGAAGACACTCGAATTGTGAACCTGTTCTGAGAGGGGTAATTTCCCCTTCCCAGAATCAAAGATGGATAATCAATGTGATCTATCTGAGGTAATACCCACAGCTGCTTGGTCTTGTCAGGGTTAAGTCCCATTCAGACCCTTACAGCCTTCAGGCACTGACACATCACGTCCACAGCTTCACTGAGATATATAGCTGGGTATCGTCAGCATATTGCTGATACCTCACCCTGTGTCGTTGAATGATCTCATACAGTGGTTTCATGTAAATGTTAAATAAAAGGGGAGAGAAGACCGAACCCTGGGGACCCCACAGAAGAGGGCCGTAGGGGTCGACCTCCATCCTCCTATCAACACCAATTGTGACCGACTGGAGAACCTATGGAGAACCACTATATAATGGTGCCTCCTACTCCCAACTCCCTTACTTATCGCAGAAGAAAACCATGGTCACTGAAAGCAGCTGAGGTCAAGTAGTACAAGATAGAGGAGTGCCATCTATCTCGGGCTTGCCAGAGACCACCCATCAGGGTGACCAGAGCAGTTCCTATGCTGTAGCCAGGCCTGAAGCCAGATTGAAAAGGGTCTAGACTCTAGATAATCCATTTCATCCAATGACCATTGGAGCTGGAGGGCCACCACTTTCCCATGAAGAGCAGGTTGGAGACTGGATGAAAGTTCTTCGATTTGGCTGAATCTAGGGAAGGCTTCTTGAGTAGGGGCCTTACAACTGCTTCCTTTAAAGGTTGCGGGAAGGGCCCCCTCAATCAAGGAGGTGTTAACCAAAGCCTGGAGCCAATCTCATGTCACCTCCCTGCTGGCCAAAACCAGCCAGAGAAAATCAGAAGAGAAACCAGCCAGGAGGGGCATGGCTCTAATAAACAAGTAGAAGAGATCACAGCTCCAATAGCCTTGTCCACATCCTCAGTAGTTACAGTATCAAATTCTTCCCACAGAACCTAATATCTACCCCCGTCATCTCGGTCAAAATTGCCCGAGTCCAGGTCCATCCGAATCTGGACGATTTTATCCATCAGAAACTGAACAAATTCCTCAGTTCTACCTTGTGCTCCCTCTACATGTCAGGATCAGTACTGTCCTGAGTTAATATTCCATTTAGTGTAAAAAGTTTGTGAGTATGCAAAGTAGACATACTGCTGAGTGACAATGACAAAGCTGCAAACTGATTGGGCTAGAAAAGTAAAAATAGCAATGCACCTTTGCAGTGGGTGTGGTTGCAGTGGTTGTAGTGATTCGCTGTGGTTGGTTTGGTTGGTTGGTTGGTAAGTTTGTAGTGGTTAATAATCTGCAATTAATGATGGCATTGTGTGCCGGGGACTCGAGCAGATTCCTTGCTGTAAGCAGCTTCCATTTTTATTGTAAAAATGCTCAGGCTGCTTACAGCAAAGAATCTGCCCAGGTGCAGTATCTCCTTGAGAGAGACGAGGACAATCTTGGCGTTTCCTCTCTCCCAACTCTCTCCTTCTCAAACCCTCCCCCACTTTCTCTGGCGTGCTTGCAATCTTAGCTCGTGGCTCCTTGGCTTTTCTTTGCCTTTCTTCCGCCTGCCCTGTTCCATGAGTTGGAGCATAAAGACATAGAGCATGGAGGCATAGCAGAAACATGGGAAAACAAGAAGTAAAAACAAAACAGAACAAACACGGAGTTCCAGCCAATAGAGGCTTTTTCCAACATATACCCCAAAAGCAGATAATTGTGTAACCCACTGTCCAGCAAGCATTCCTACATCCCCCCCAGAGGCCAAAAGGGGTGCCATGCAGCAAGCCTTCTTACATCCCCCCCCTCCGGCTGTTTTGGGCCTTCTTACATTCCTCTGGGGGCTAAAAGGGATGCAAGAGACCCTGAAAGCAGGGCACAGTTTGCTTTCTCTTGCACAACATGAAGTCAAAAAACAGATGGCTGCTGCAAGCACAGTGCAGCTTCTGTGCATGCTCAGAATGAAAAATACCCCTCCCCAATAGCAACAGATGTGCAATGCCAAAGAATTGGTTTCTGCACATGGTCAGAAGTAGAAAAACTAAAATAATTTCCTAAAAATTGAAAAATATTCAAATAATTTTTAAAAAAATGGTGACCCACAGCGGCTGGCAAGGGGCATCATCAGCAGGCCACTACTGGTGCGCCACACTGGACCCTACCAGTAGCAGTCCATCACTGCATTGAACCATCCTGGAAACAGTGAAGGACTTGTCAGTAGTGCCTCTATTAGTGAAAACAGAGCTTAAGAGGGCTGCATGCGGCCCTCCTGAGCTACATTTTTGCTGGAAGAAGGTTGCAGGAGACCATTGCAGCGAAAAAGAAGCTCAGGAGCACAATGCTTGGATCTCCACAGGCATCCCTGGTATGAAGTCGAAAATACCCCCACCCCCCCAAGCCACACTCCGGTCCCCAAGATCAAACACAACCCTGATATGGTCCTTAATGAAATCGAGTTTTACACTCCTGATGCAAGATCTTTCTTTTACAATATACTATGGACTGAAAAAAAGAGTACCTTGAGTCTCTCCATGACACTAGGTTTTCTCCATATATCTGGTGAATTTTTCTTTCTAGCGTAATATTCAATTATTTCCTAGAGGGTATATATAAAATAATGTACAAATAAACATTCTCATGTTACGCCATCTGAAGGCTGTAATTGAAAGTATTGATTAATCTCCTGTCAAACCTTGGATCTTATAGACTTAAAACAAGTTATTATTTCAAATTGGAATTGGGACTTTCATGTGTCCTAATCTGTACATTTTACTTGGTTTCTGTCATTGACTTAGTTAGTTAGAGATAGATCTATCTCTGCAAAATAGAGATACTCTTGGCCTTGTGTAAATTAAATGGCATTTCCAAGAAGTTTGCAAGGCCCAAGATGATGTTGATTTGGTCCTGTTTTAATAACTATTTATGGTAGAACTTACTTTTTCTGCTGGAAAAACATGCTTTTTCATGAAATCCTTCACTTTCTGAAGGATTATTTTCCCCTCTGTGGACTGCTGGAATAATTCTACAGGATTACAAGGAAGTGTGCCAGTGCTGAAAGTTATTCTAGAATAAAGCAACATATGACCAAAAAGAAGTATTAAGTATGTGAGCTGTCTTCAGTTACTTATAAAAATAATAAAAATCTAATGAACAAATACATTGATAAATTTAAGGAAAGGGCAAACCTGTGTCTCAGATAGGCTAACTGATCTGGGCTGAAAAACAGAGATACAAGATCTCTACCATACATACAAATCATTCTTGTAAATTTATTATAAAGATAAGCAATGTAGCATCAAAGAGCAGTCAAAAAAAGAAAACTTTGCAGAACCTATTTGATGTACAGGTGGCATAGTTGCTTCTTTAAAACTCTTTCAACAATCAATTCTTACTTTTTTGTTACTAGTAATCCAGCTTCAGCCAGAGGTCTCACTACATTGCTGAACTCCAAACTGTTTTCTGCAGAGGAATTACCCAGGAGATATCTGGCATATATACCCTAAAGAATAATTTCAATATATGAAATTTAATATATAGCTCAGCACTTTAACATTATATTACAGAGGAATGTTTAATGATCTATATTTATTTTAATCTTGACCAATATAAATTTTTAAAAAGATAACCCATCAAATTTATTTATTTATTTATTTGTTTGTTTGTTTGTTTGACTTATATGCCGCCCAATCCTGAAGGACTCAGGGTGGCTTACAATAATATAAAAAGTACAGTTAAATTGCAGAAAAATTATCAGAAATAACAATTGTATATATCTATACATGATATACAGAGTAGCTATAAAATTTCAAAATAATGGCATAGAGCATAAAACTATGAAAATTCTGTGAAACTTAAAACTATGGAACATACAATAGAATTGCTGGGAACAATGCAATAATAGGATTCATTAAATTTAAAGTTACTGTAATTTTCATTTACCATAGTCATTATATGCTATATGAAAAGCAATAAATGATATTGTATGTTATCCATATCCATATTAAATTGATGTCTCTTTTTATTTATTTCTTCCATCAATAATTTATTATTTACTTTGTGCTAAGACTACAGGTTTTTCACAGACATCTTTAGAGCAATGTGATTAAGTATAAAATTAAATTAGTCTCATCTCATATTTTGGTACTACATTTCATTCGTTCTAAAAGTCTACTTAAAGAACAGTAATTACATCACTTGCAGGGACTCAACAATAGCATAATATTTAATATTACACAAACAGTTCCTCTATGTCAAGTAAAATCTGCTATTACTATTGTTTTCATGAGCAAAAGGATTTACAAAAGTGGATTAACTAGATTTCAGTCAATCCATTTAACATTAAAAGGTAAGGTGCGGATTATATATGTTACCTGGCTTATTGAAGCCAACTTAAAATAGGAAAGAGCAAGAAAAAAATTAATATTATATGGAGAAGTACAGGTATCCCTGAAGCGAGAATAAATCATGATCAGTTCTTCAGGGGAAGGAATTCCTATGAAAAGCAAATTCATTTATGTCAATCTTTAGCTTTACTGCATGATTTAAAGATTACATCAAATATATCACAGATGTAGTTAATAAGCACATATACTATATTTGTTTTTTATATCATAATATCCACACATCCAGAATTATCTCTGAGCAGTGGTCAGCAATTGACATTTTCACATTATACAAGCATTTTCTTAGTCTAATATAGTAATGGTTTGCTGGGGTCTTCTTCAGCATATTTTTAGACTCCTTCTCAACATTGGTTGCTAGTCTAAAACTTCAGTGATCTACTCAAATATTAAACACACTTGACCCCACTTAGCTTTCTGAGCCAACTAAGCTCAGCTAGATATTATCAGGCCACAAGTTATAACAGTTTCTCAACCTCAGCAAACTTTAAAGTTTGTGGACTCAAACTCTCATAGATTCCCAGCCAGCCAATATAATATCCTTAAAGGAAATTCCCCATTCCACATTTTCTAAAGAGGTTGTATGTTTCAGTCAAATTATTCCACATAAGTCATACAACTGCAGTGTGGAGAAACATACTGTAAAGAATACTCCTTTATATTCTCTTTACAACTCCCTTGTAAAAACATTCTTGAACTCTCACTTTATTTAAACATTCTCAATTTCAGCTGTTATTCTTTCTAATTAAACTAAGCTATTACATAATAAAGCTTTAAGAGATATCCTAGAGATAAATGATTTATATATAAATGAGAGGGAGGGAGGGAGAGAGAGAGGCTAGACAAGGACACACCAACACAATTACTGCATTTAGTGAAGTTGAATTTCTTGCATTCTGAATTGCAGTTTAGCCTAAGTGTATTTCCATAATATAATCATTTTTGTTTCATTTTCTCCTTCTAATCATGACTGCAAGGAAAATCCTATCTTCCAATTAAATAAACCAATTTCTCTAATTTAGCTCTCTCCAGGCATGCTTCTAGTCATTAGAAAGCTGAAGTCCTAGCCTTTTAAACCATGTTCTGTCCTGTTATTTTGAGGGCTTGTATAGAATCAAATGCAGGACCCCAAGGGAAGGTTGTCGAGAAGGTGGTGGCGCTCCAGCTCCAGTGGTCCTTGGAAGAAGCCGATTATCTAGGTCCTCAACAATCAGGTTACAGCACGGAAACTGCTTTGGTCGCACTGATGGATGATCTCTGGCGGGCCTGGGACAGGGGTTTATCCTCTGTCCTGGTGCTTCTTGACCTCTCAGCGGCTTTCGATACCATCGACCATGATATCCTTCTGCGCTGGCTGGAGGAGTTTGGAGTGGGAGGCACTGTTCTTCAGTGGTTCTCCTCCTACCTCTCCGGTCGGTCGCAGTCGGTGTTAGTGGGGGGTCAGAGGTCGACCTCTAGGTCGCTCCCTTGTGGGGTAGCTATTTAATATCTACATGAAACTGCTGGGTGAGATCATCCAAGGGCATGGGGTGAAGTATCATCAGTATGCAGATGATACCCAGCTCTAAATCTCCACCCCTTGTCCAGTCAGCGAAGCGGTGGAAGTGATGTGCTGGTGCCTGGAGGCTGTTGGGGTCTGGATGGGTGTCAACAGACTCAAACTCAACCCTGATAAGACGGAGTGGCTGTGGGTTTTGCCTCCCAAGGACAATTCTATCTGTCCGTCCATCACCCTGGGGGGGGGGAGTTATTGACCCCCTCAGAGAGGGTCTTCAACTTGGGCATCCTCCTTGGTCCACAGCTCACATTAGAGAAACATCTTTCAGCTGTGGCGAGGGGGGCGTTTGCCTAGGTTCGCCTGGTGCACCAGTTGCGGCCCTATTTGTACCGGGAGTCACTGCTCACAGTCACTCATGCCCTCATCACCTCGAGGTTCGACTAATGCTCTCTACATGGGACTACCTTTGAAAAGTGTTCGGAAACTTCAGATCGTGCAGAATGCAGCTGCAAGAGCAGTCATGGGCTTTCCCAAATATGCCCATGTTACACCAACACTCCGCAGTCTGCATTGGTTGCCGATCAGTTTCCGGTCACAATTCAAAGTGTTGGTTATGACCTATAAAGCCCTTCATGGCACTGGACCAGATTATCTCAGGGACCGCCTTCTGCTACACGAATCCCAGCGACCAGTTAGATCCCACAGACTGGGCCTTCTCCAGGTCCCGTCAACTAAACAATGTGGCAGCCCTTTGGAACGAACTCCCCCCAGAGATTAGAATTGCCCCTACCCTCCTTGCCTTTCGTAAGCTTCTTAAAACCCACCTCTGCCGTCAGGCATGGGGAAACTGAGATATTCTTTTCCCCTAGGCCTTACAATTCACGCATGGTATGTTTGTATGTATGTTTGGTTTTATAATAAGGGTTTTTTTAGTTGTTTAGTATTGGATTGTAACATGCTGTTTTTTATCACTGTTGTTAGCCGCCCCGAGTCTGCGGAGAGGGGCGGTATATAAATCCAATAAAATAATAATAATAATAATAATAATAATAATAATAATAATAATAATAAAGTTTCTTGAAAAACAGGTACTTCAATGTCGCTTTTTTAACAAAATAATTATCACATATGCCCTCTGTGTTTCTATTTTACTAACACATTTTCATTTCTCCAATAATTTGTTTTCCTTACACCTAGAGCAGATGAAGTACATATATCTGAGATGGAAAAATGGATCCTTGGAGTAAGAATAATCCATCATTATGTTTTTTCACATTTAATTTTTTTTTTAAAGAAAACAGCTGAGTAGAAAAATAAAACATACCTGCAATGCTGTTTACATTCTGTAAATTAAGCATTTTTATAGGTTTAAGGGCTCTGGGCCAAAAGCAAAAAGCAAGAGTATAAGCCAAGTCTGCCAGAGGATGGCCTAAAGTTGAAAGTTCCCAATCCAATACTGCCACGATACGGGCCTAGAAACAGAGGCAGAAATAAAAACTTTAAGAGGACAAAACTGTTGAAAATTTTAATATGATTGCTCTATTTAGTGATTTAGCAATAGCACTCAGACTTATATACTGCTCCATAATGCTTTACAGCATTCTCTGAGTTTACAATATGAGCATATTGCCCTCAACAATCTGGGTTTTCATTTTACCAACCTTTGAAGATAGTCAACCTTGATCTGGTCAGGATTGAATTCCAGGTTGTGGGCAGAGTTAGCCTGTAATACTGCAGTTCTAATCACTATGTCACTAAGGCTTCTAGTCATATGATTTCAATGCATATTACGCACATGGAACGACAGGCTATGACTTTTGAGAATATTAACATCGATGCGTACAACTCATTTGTTACTGTGTGAGCACTGTTAACGTAATTGGAAAAATAAAATGGAAACAGTTACCTTTGCATTAGATCTGAATTTCAGAAGTTCAGGCTTCTTGCACCAAACAAACTGGGGGAGGTGTGATTCATGTACCATAGAGGAGGGCTTGGACGGCAATGCCATACCTGTGATCTTACAGATTTTTACATCAACCTCCCCCATCCCACTACCCTAAAACACCTGAGCAAACTATGCTCTCTCAGAGCCAGTTCTTTACCAAACATTGTCTGGTAAGGAATTAATTAAAGCACAGTACACATGCAATTTTCATCAGTTGAATTCTTTAGCTAATTCTGATTATAGAAGGTCATACATTTCTGTACATTTGAAGCATCACTCATTTTGGAAGTAGAAAAGATAGAAACTGAGGAATATATTCAAGGTAGTTAAACCACTGCCCTCTGTATTCAGTTTTGTGGAAGACCAAGGTTTGACTAGAGACCCAAAGATATAATATATAGTAATATATAATATCACTCTATTAGAATCAACTAGGAAACAAAGGGCTGAGGCTCCACTGCTCCATTTCTGCGTTGGGGCTATTTATAACTGTTCATAATTTTTGTAGGAAGGGTAGGAATAATTCTTGTGTATTCCAAATATTCTTATCTTGCCATTTCTCTAAGCTTGTCATATATTTTAGGGAAGGTCTGTGAATTCACACCTGAGCATGAAAACAAAGATGCTTTTGCAATGTGTCCTAGCAAACTATTTTCAACTGTAGGAAGAAGCTGTTTAGACGTGTGACTTCATCTCACTTTTAATCAAAGATGTATTCCAGTGTTTTAATCATACTAGTAAAACATTGTACTAATAGTCCTTGATTTACAACAGTTCATTTAGTGATGGTAAAGTTACAAGAGCACTTGAGAAAGTGACTTATGACTGTTTTTCACATTTATGATCATTGCAATGTCCCCATGATTACATAATCAAAATTCAGATACATGACAACTGACTCATATTTATGACGATTGCAGTGTCTTGGGGTCATGTGATCACATTTTATAACTTTCTGACATGCAAAGTCAGTGAGAAAGCACATTCACTTAACAACCATGTTATTCATTTAGCAGTGATTCACTTAATCATTTTAGTAGGAAAGATCATAAAATGGGGCAAAACTCATTTAACATGTGTCTCATTTAGCAACATAAATTTCTAGCTCAATTGTGGCCATAGGTCAAGGACTACCTATACTGTATCTCCCACAATGCTTGTTTAAAAACAGATCTTATTTTCCTATTGTGAATGTTGAATAAAATATAATGCACAGTAAACTCAAGCATGTTAGGACTTCACTACATGTCACTAAATGACATATTTGTTGGCAACATATGAATGTGATACCAACCAACACAAAAAAGTGTTTAAGATCAAATTGGAGAGGAAAAAAGCTTATAAGAATGATGCTCCAAGCGTTTCTAATTTCTAATAGGAACATTTCATGTAGCTACATACAGGAAGGATAATAGACTCTAATCCTGTTTTACAGAAGGGGAAATTAGCACTTTGCCTCTCATACCAGGAAATGTTATAATTTACTGCTATTGTCAAATTATTGGATTCATTTTATTTTTATTTTTACTAAGTCTGTACTACATCTTTTACAGAATTTTTTAGCTTCCAATAGCTGCAGAATAGATCCAATAAATAACATTGTGGTGATTACTGGTGTAGGCAGGCAAGTAGGGTTAGACCTAAAATCTTTTTGTCCTTTTAGCTATTTCAAAGTTAAGGATCAAATGATAAAGTTCTTGAAAACTAATTCTGACTTCACAATGATCAAGTATTAAATAAAGGGTAAGAATCATAGGGGTAAATGCACAACATACTTCATTTTGATCATCTTTCAATCAAGAGGATTTTAAAATGTTTTTGGCTCTATCAGGCAAAAATGGGCTCAGGGAGATTGCACGCAGCCTACTTTCAGCCTTCATGGCCCCCTGCAACATTCTGCAGGCTAAAATGGGCCACAGGCATGGGTGGGTGTTGCACAATGTAATGGGTAGTTATATGGTAACATATATGATCTTACATATTACCAACTCTTGGCATTTACTGTATTTTGAATGGTATCCTTTGGCATTTACTATATTCCCTAAAGAAATTATCTGTGGAATTTCACCCAGCCGCCTTGCAGGGTAATGTTGAGGACTTTAATAAGTTTTTCGTGGATAAAATCACTCAAATCAAATTGGAATGCAATGTTGGCTGATAATGAGACAGTCGAGGTGACAGGGGCTCGTCTTAGTCCTGTTGTGTGGGAGGAGTTTGACCTGGTAACACCTGATGAAGTGGACAAGGCCATGGAAGCTGTGAGCTCCACCACCTGTTTGTTGGGCCCATGTCCTTCTTGGCTGGTTCCGGCCAGCAGGGAGGTGACACCGAGCTAGGCCCAAAAGATTGTCATTGCTTCCTTGAGGGAGGGGTCCTTTATAGCTCGCTACAAGGAGGTACTTGTGCGCTCCCTCCTCAAGAAGCCTTCCTTGGATCAAGTTGTATTTAATAACTATCGTCTGGTCTCCAACCTCCCCTTTATGGGGAGGGTTGTCGAGGAGCTGGTGTTGCTCCAGCTCCAATTGTCTTTGAATGAAACCGATTATCTGGTCCCTCAACAGTCAGGATTCAGGGCCAGCTACAGCACAGAAACTGCTTTTGTTGCACTGATGGATGATCCCTAGTGGGCCCGGGATAGGGGTTTATCCTCTATCCTGGTGCTTCTCGACCTCTCAATGGCTTTTGATACCATCGAACATGGTATTCTTCTGCGCCGACTGGAGGGGTTGGGAGTGGGAGGCACCGTTTTATGGTAGTTCTCCTCCTACCTCTCCAGTCGGTCGGAGTTGGTGTTAGTAGGGGGTCAAAGGTTGACTCCTAGGTGCCTCCCTTGTAGGGTTTCTCAGAGGTTGGTCCCCTTCGCCTTGCTCTTTAATATCTACATGAAATCGCTGAATGAGATCATCCGAGGGCACAGGGTGAGTTACTATCAGTATGTTGATGATACATCTCCACCCTATGTCCACTCAGTGAAGCAGTAGAAGTGATATGCTGGTGTCTAGAGGCTGTTAGGATCTGGATGGGTGCTAACAGGCTCAAGCTCAATCCGACAAGATGAAGTAGCTGTGGGTTCTGCCTCCCAAGGACACTTCCATCTGTCCGTTCATTACCCTTGGGGGGGGGGGAGCTTTTGACCCCCTTAGAGAGGGTCTGCAACTTGGGCATCCTCCTTGATCCACAGCTGACCTTGAAACATAATGTCGGTTTTGACGTGGGGGTGTTTGTTTAAGTTCAACTGATGCACCAGTTGTAGCCCTATCTGGATAGGGAATCTTTACTCACTGTCACTCATGTCCTTATCACCTCGAGGTTCGACTACTGTAATGCTCTCTACATAGGGCTACATTTGAAGAGTATTTGGAAACTGCAAATTGCGCAGAACGCAAGCTGCCGGCGGCCATGGGCCTGCCCATGTCTCTCCAACACTCTGCAATCTGCATTGGCTGCCAATTGGTTTCCAGACTCAATTCAAAATGTTTGTTATGATCTATAAATCCCTATATGACATTAGACCAGATAACTTGTGGGACCACCTACTGCCACATGAATCCCAGTGACCGGTTCGGTCCCACAGAGTCAGTCTTCTCCAGGCCCGTCAACTAGACAATGTCATTTGGCGGGGCCTAGGGGAAGAGCCTTCTCTGTGGGACCTTGGCCCTCTGGAATCAGCTCCCCCCAGAGATTCACACTGTCCCCACCCTCCTCGCCTTTGTAAGAGTCTTAAAACTCATTTATGTCATCAGGCTTGGGCCGATTAGATCTTGGTCCCTGGCCAACAAATGTTTGTATGATTGTTGTACAAATGGGTGTGACTGATTTTAATATTTGGGATTTTAAGATAGCTATTTAATTGTTAATCTAATTTGATTAATGCTATTGTAATTTACTGTTTTTATGCATTTTAAGCCACCCCAAGTCTTCGGAGAGGGGTGACATAGAAATCCAATGAATAAACAAATAAATTCATTATTCTTCATTGCTCCAGTGAATTGTAAGAAGGCACTCAAAACCTTCAAGAAAGGCTGAATTAAAAGGACTAACTGAAGCCATAAGGTTTTAAAAAGTAAAAATTAATTTACTACAGTAATACCTTACCACTCTCCCCCATGAAGTTTTATTACTTCTCTTAAGTAAAGGAATTTGAGAGTGTTTTATAGTTGAACAATATTTGAGAATGAAATGTAGCTGTTACACAAAATCCTCCTCAGAATTTTTAAAAGATGTTAGAAAATCCAGGTAAGTATTCCCTTCATCTTCACCTGAAAATACCTCCAAACAGCTCTGTGAGTCAAAGGTTAATGAGTGTATGCTACAGCTCAAAAATAATGGGAATCCCTGACTTACAACAATTTATTTAGTGTCTATTCACATCCACCATGACCCCACCAGTACCCCCAGCTCTCTGAGGTCAAACATAACCCCTGATGCAGCCTACAATGAAATTGTACTCTATACCACTGCTCTACAAGTATTATAGGTATTTGTTTTAAAATTGATTCACTAGAATTAATGCAAAATACATATGCCCTATGGACTGGAAAATGCATTTTATTCTATATGATATGCTGATGTGCCAAGGAGTTGAAAGATGGGGAGATCTTGCTATTTTTAGATCTACAGTATCTCTGTATGTGTTGTAATGTAGAATAATATCCTTCAAGCATATTTTAGTTTAGATATTGAGATATGACAACATAAATACTTGATAATTTATTCTGCCAGTTTGCAACCATTTGTTACTAATGCAAGGTGAATTTAATTCACACTTTAAACACTCCCAATGTTGCCTAACTATATTCCCAGCTGTCTGATGTGATGGAACATAATTCTGGCACTGAGCATGAATGAACAAACAATTAAGAGAAGAGGGGGAGATCCAGAAGATTACTGTTTTAGGAAGCCTGCTTTTAGGAAAGAAGGGAGAGAAACTCAGAAAAACTCCTGCCTTGATTTTGTTTAGTATAAAATGTAGTAAATGAAATTTTGACATATATACTATAACAATAAAAAATGGACACACAAAAAAATAGAAGAAGCTACTTTGAAAATGCAGTCTATATCAGTTCAAGATACCTCTCTTGGATCAAAGATTATGTTATCTATTCTAAAGTCGCCATGAATCAAGGAAATTTCATTATCAGCATCATCAGGTAAATTGTTCATTAACCATTTGAATAATTCGATCATTGCTGGAATTTGGATATGAGCAGCTGCCTGATATTGGCTCATCCAAGTTGATACCTAAAAGCAAACCATAATCAAAATTAGTCTGAAGTTGATAATGAGTGAAAGAGACCTTGATTTTTGAGAAGAACCCTTGGAATATTATACAGTGATCCCTCGAGTATCGCGAGGGTTACGTTCCAAGACCTCTCGCGATAATCGATTTTTCGCGATATAGTGGTGTGGAAGTAAAAACACCATCTGCGCATGCGCGGCCTTTTTTCAATGGCCGCGCATGCGCAGATGGTGGAGCCGGGGAGCGACTAATATTAGATAAGTGCAACTAATACTGTATTAGATAAACATCTATCTAAATAAATAAAATACAGTAAACATCTCGCCGCTTGTCCGTTCTCCCACCACTCGTTCGTCCGTTCGCCCGCCCGCCGCTCGTCCTTTCGCCCACCCGGCGCTCGTTCGTCCGTTCTCCGCTCGTCCTTTCACCCGCCCGCCGCTCGTTCATCGCTTGTCCGTTCGCCCGCCCGCCGCTCGTTCGTCCGTTCACCCGGCCGCTGTTTGCCGCTCGCCTGTCCGCCGTTTGCCGCTCGCCTGTCCACCGTTTGCCGCTCGCCTGTTCAGCCGCCCACCCGGCCACCGTTTGCCGCTCGAGAGCAAGAGGGGGAGAGATAGAGAAAGAGAGAGAAGGAAAGAAAGAGATGAGAGAGGGAGGAAGAGAGTGTGAGAGAGGAAGAAGCAAGATAGAGAAAGAGAGAAAGAAAGAAAGATGAGAAAGGAAGGAAGACAGTGAGAGAGAGGAAGAAAGAGAGAGAGAGAAGAGTGGAAGGAAGAGAGAGAGAAATGATAGAAAAAAGGGGAGAAAAAAAGAGAAATGAGAAAATGATTGAAGCAGAGAATGACAGGAAAGAAAGAGAAAGAGACAGAGAAGTGACTCTTGGTGATGACGTATGACGTCATCGGGTGGGAAAAACCGTGGTATAGCAAAAAAACCGTGGAGTATTTTTTAATTAATATTTTCTGAAAAATCGTGGTGTAGCGTTTCGCAAAGATCGAGATCGCGAAAATCGAGGGATCACTGTATTCACTACAATAAATTTTAAACAATTTCAAATTATTTCAATTGCTATTCTTGGTGCACTGTCATTTTTATATTTTCATGTCTATTAGAATTAATTTCTGTTCCACACTACAGCCTATAAACAAACAACAACTAATAATCACTTCCTTAATATTTTACCTTTTGGGCTGTTTTTCCTAACTACTGTACTAATGTAATTATTGTGAGTCAGTAAAATGGTTCAAAACATTGAACCTCATTCAATATTTCATAACTCCTTAAATGATAATAATTTTATTTAACACTGCAAAGTTTAAAGAATCAAGATTTGCAATCTGTAAATAACAAGAGTCTCTACAATTACTTATTTTTCACTACAAAAATTTTAAGAGTAGACACATTGGAAAAGGGTTTATGGAATATTTACCTGTCTCTTACAATAACCGGCTCCTCGTCCATAGTCCTGGAGGCCTAATGAATTAATTTTGAAAGAGTGCAGCTTTGCAAGAGTTTCTATTATTGCTATATACAAAGCCGATCTTTCTGCTGGGCTTACTTCAGGTAGTGTGATATCTCGGAAGATGCGACCCTGAGATATAATTGAAATCATAAGGAAAAGAGAATAATATCATGAAAAAGATCCGACAAGTAGCAAAATTTAGGGGGGGAAATCTACAGTGCACCCATCCTGTGCAACCTGACCTGATCGGGATCTGGAGGACAGATGATAACCTTGAATGGTATCCAGAAAACAACTGGAAGTCCCTTCAGGTGTCTATCAGTTACTCCCCTTTGGCATTAAGGAGTTATTTTTGCAAATAGGTGTTGGACTCTTACCTGAACACCTCTTCTCATACACTGAGTGGGTACAGCAGTCACATGGATCTGCTTGCTATCCTTTCCAATCAGGACCGAGATTTCAGTCTTAAAAAAGCTTGCTGGATCTGCCTCTTCCCCAGAATTTGCGAATCCGTATTTGGCTTGATGGTGGTGGCTCATAAAGTACTCTACTCTCGGATTTAAGGTAAGAAAAAAAGGTAAGTAATGAAAAAGAATATGGAGGGAGGTGACTGCTGTACCCGCTCAGCATATGAGAAGAGGCATTCAAGTAAGAGTCCAACACCTATTCTCCATACTGAGGAGCGGGTCCAGCAGTCACATGGGAAATACCCAATAGATGTGTCCCTTAGGGTAGGGAAAGATTAAGGTCATGAGAGATAATCTTTCCCTACCCTACAGGACACATCTAGGATGATTGATGAGACCTTTGAGCCTAAGGACCTAGTGTGATAGGCCACAAGCAAGGCTTCTGACCTGTGAAAGGCTGTGGTACATTGGATGTAGATGTGCAACGCTCTAGTAACGTCCAGGGTGTGCCATCTGGTGGTGAGATGGTTTAGCACAGAAGGATGGTTGAGTGTTATCTGGTGATCTGTGGAACACTGAACTGACTTTTGGAAGGAAGGTAGGGTCCAACTGGAGGACCACCTTGCCCGGGTGGAATTGGCAGAGATTTTGCTGGATGGAAAGGCTGCCAATTCGGATATTCGTCTGGCAGAGGTAATAGCTAGCAGAAATGCCACCTTGCAGGAGAAGTGGTGGAGATATGCTGATCTGAGCAATTCGTAAGGTGTGTGAGTGAGTGATGCCAGGACCCGAGGTAAGTCCCAGGTGAGATATCTTTGAACAGTAGGAGATCTGAGGTTGGAGATTCCCTTTAACAGTTCTTTTATTCAGGGCAAGTACAAAGCGGCTCTCTGTGAGGTCCAGCCAGGTCCGAAGATAAGGCCATGAGGCCCGGATAATGCAAGGCGCCCTGTTGAAGCATATCTCCCAAAACGGGAAGACGCCATGGAGTCTCGATGGATAGAGCTTGTAGGTCCACGAACCAGGCATGGCATGGCCAATGTGGAGCCACCACGATCACATGGGCTTCTTCAAGGATGATCTTGTGGATCAAGTCCAGAATGATTGGGATCGGGGGAAGGCATAGAGCAGATCCTGAGGCCAGGGTGTTCTCAGGGCGTTGATGGACTCCGCTCCTGGAGAGGAGAACATGGAGTAGAATTGAGAAAGCTGAGTGTTGTCGGCAGTTGCAAATAGGTCTAGTGATGGGAGACTGAATTTGAGGCATATCTGCTGGAATAGGTCTGGGTGAAGCATCCACTCCCCTGGATCCAAAACTTTGCGGGAGCCAATCCGCTTGGAGATTGAGGATTCCCGAGATAGAATCGGCTGTCAGAGACTCAAGGTGTCTATCTTCCCAGAGGCGTAGCCTCAGTGCTTTCTGCACTGAGCCCTGGAGCGGGTTTCCCCGACAAATGTTTCCTCTAAGGTGCACACGTGCGCACCAAAAATCCAACCTTGGCGCAGCGTTTTTAAACACCGTGAAGTGGTCTCTGCCCAACAGCTGATCTGCCCCTCCCAAGCTGAGAAACCCCCGTGGGCTCTGAGCCCGGTTTTTTCAGCTCTGGAGACCATGCCCACCCCTGGCGATTTTCTTCCCGAGCGGGTTCTGACTCGTGGACTCTGAATGCAAAAAAACCCAGGAAGCAAAAAAACTCTCAGGAAATAGGGTGGGGCGTTTGTGGGGGTTGTTCCGAATTGAGTGTGAGGGGGGAAGTGACGGAGGGGGTGGTGATTGCTGGCCTGGTTTGGGTTCGATCCCAGGCTAGAGATGCCGCGTGCAAGGAGGGGGGAGTGTCTCCCTCCTCCCCTCCGGTGCCCCGGACTGACTGGCATGAGCTTGAGCTCCTCTGTGGTACTCGGAGTGGTCCAACGCCACCAGCTCCTGCTTGAGCTCCAGGATGCAGCTCAGCACACCAACCAGAATCTGGCGCAGCACCAGGCACTTCTGTGGGTGAACCACCTGGTTGTAGCAAGCCTCCAAGTCCCGCGCCACCTGGACGTAGCACAGGTAGAGGGTGGCCAGCCAGCGCCAGAAAAAGGCCCGGTTGTTTTCGGGCTTCTTGGACTCGGCGGTGGCCTGCTTCTTGTCCAAAAGCTCATTCAGGATCCAGCGCGACTCCAGCCACACCTTCCTGTAGGTAGATTTCTTCCCCCTACTTCCTTAGGTTGAAAAACAAGATATGTCCTTTTTCCTGGGATGGAACATAGAACTGAAAATACTGGATTTCAGTAGTATGCATTGATAATATCTTCTTTCCATTCTGATTTTCTCCCTCTCTTATTTGTTTTTCTTCATGGCTTTTCAAATAGATATGATTATGTGAATCTGATTCCACTGCATTTTCCTTCATCTTACAAACACAATTTGCATTGGGCTTTACTAATACAGAGAAGGACTTTTCTAAATCTTTCTTGAATTTTAAAGGAAAGCCATAACATTTCATATTTCTGTTCTTCAGAGAAGTATTTTACATTCACCTGAATAAATATTGTATTATGATGCTAATATATGATTAAACAAAAAATCCTTCTCACTAATGCTATTAACTGCTGAAAAACATGGAGGATATCATGGAGCTGGGTCCAGGAGATTGTCAACACTTCTTTGGGGAGGGGGTCCCTTCCGGCTCCCTACAAGGAGGCACTTGTGTGTCCCCTCCTCAAGAAGCCTTCCCTGGATCCAGCCATTCTTAACAACTTTCGTCCAGTCTCCAACCTTCCCTTTATAGGGAAGGTTGTTGAGAAGGTGATGGTGCTCCAGCTCCAGCGGTCCTTGGAAGAAGCCGATTATCTAGACCCTCAACAGTCAGGATTCAGGCCCGGCTACAGCACGGAAACTGCTTTGGTCACGTTGATGGATGATCTCTGGTGGGCCCAGGACAGGGGCTTATCCTCTGTCCTGGTGCTTCTTGATCTCTCAGCGGCTTTTAATACCACCGACCATGATATCCTTCTGCGCCGGCTGGAGGAGTTGGGAGTGGGAGGCACTGTCCTTCAGTGGTTCTCCTCCTACTTCTCCGGTCAGTCGCAGTCGGTGTTAGTGGGGGGTCAGACATCGACCTCTAGGCTTCTCCCTTGTGGGGTGCCTCAGGGGTCGGTCCTCTCCCCCTGCTATTTAATATCTACATGAAACCGCTGGGCAAGATCATCCAAGGGCATGGGGTGAGGTATCATCAGTATGCTGATGATACCCAGTTGTACATCTCCACCCCATGTCCAGTCAACGAAGCAGTGGAAGTTATGTACCAGTGCCTGGAGGCTGTTAGGGTCTAGATGGGTGTCAACAGACTCAAACTCAACCCTGATAAGACGGAGTGGCTGTGGGTTTTGCCTACCAAGGACAATTCCATCTGTCTGTCCATTACCCTGGGGGGAGGGAAATTATTGACCCCCTCAGAGAGGGTCCGCAACTTGGGCACCCTCCTCGATCCACAGCTTACATTAGAGAACCGTCTTTCAGCTATGCCGAGGGGGGCGTTTGCCCAGGTTTGCCTGGTGCACCAGTTGCGACACTACCTGGACCGGGAGTCACTGCTCACAGTCACTCATGCCCTCATCACCTTGAGGTTCGACTACTGTAATGCTCTCTACATGGGGCTACCTTTGAAAAGTGTTCAGAAACTTCAGATCATGCAGAATGCAGCTGCGAGAGCAATCAGGGGCTTTCCCAAAAATACCCATGTTACACCAACACTCCGCAGTCTGCATTGGTTGCCGATCAGTTTCTGGTCACAATTCAAAGTGTTGGTTATGACCTATAAAGCCCTTCAGGGCATCGGACCAGAATATCTCCGGGACCACCTTCTGCTGCACGAATCCCAGCGACCAGTTAGATCCCACAGAATTGGCCTTCTCCAGGTCCCGTCAACTAAACAATGTCGTCTGGCGGGATCCAGGGGAAGAGCCTTCTCTGTGGCGTCCCCTACCCTCTGAAACCAGCTCTCCCCGGAGATTAGGATTAGCCCCACCCTCCTTGCCTTTCGTAAACTCCTCAAAACCCACCTCTGCCATCAGGCATGGAGGAATTGAGACATATCCCCCAGGCCTATATAGTTTATGCATGGTATGTTTGTGTGTATGTCTTGCTTTTTAAATAAGGGTTTTTTAGATATTTTAAATATTAGATTTGTTGTACATTGTTTTTATTATTGCTGTGAGCCGCTCCGAGTCAACGGAGAGGGGCAGCATACAAATCTAATAAATAAATAAATAAAATAAAAAGAAAGCAACTGGCGGCAGCGCAAACAAAGTGGCCAGCGACTGACTGTAAAGGAAATCAACTCCCCCCAGAGATTAGAATTGCCCCCACCCCCCTTGCCTTTCCTAAGCTGCTTAAAACCCACCTCTGCCGCCAGGCATGGGGGAATTGAGATACATTTTCCCACTAGGCCTCTACAATTTTATGCATGGTATGTCTGTATGTATGATTGGTTTTTATAATAATGGGTTTTTAACTGTTTTTAGTATTGGATTATTGTTATGTGCTATTTTATTACTGTTGTTAGCCGCCCCGAGTCTCCGGAGAGGGGCAGCATACAAATCCAATAAATAAATAAATAAATAAATAAATAAAATAAATAAAATCGCATCACGGCTTCTCCAAGCTGGAGCTGAGCCCTGAGGGCTGGCTTTTTAAAATGCAAATTCCCCCCCCCCCCAAAGGGAGGTTGGGGTGGTGGAAAACCAATTGGAAGGAACCTGAGTTTTTGTTTTGCAGAGAAGAAATCCGGAGATTGAGAGGGAAGGTGTTAATGCTACAAGAGGAGCAAGCCATCACATGTCCTGCCAGTAGGAGGACTGAATTAATTCTGGGGAAGGGGTGGATCCAGCAAGCTTTTTTAAGACTGAAGGCCCGGTCCTGATTGGATAGGACAGTGAGCAGACCCATGTGACTGCTGGACCCTCTCCTTAGTATGGAGAATAATCCTTTCCCATTTTAGCCCTCTACTATCACAAATATTCTTCTGGAGAGTCCCAAAATCTTTCACAGCAAATCATTTTTATTGTAAAGTTTGAGGTATCTCATTCATTAATTGACTTACTCACTGACTGTGTGCAGCCACACATTTCAAGAAGTGATCTGGGTTGCAAATTAATTTAAAATAAGTTAAAAACAAATTTCTATCGTAAGCATAAACATGAAAATATACAGCAACCAAGGAATATTTTCTCCTTAAATTTCCCCAACACAAAAAAGACCAAACATGTTTAACTTCTATGCACTCTAGCCTATAAACCATTGAGCCACACCCCATACTTAATTAATTAAACTTGTCTGGTTTGGTTCTGCAACCCAACAAGACCGACACAGACTTCAGAGGATAATCAGAACTGCAGAAAAAACAATTGCTGCCAATCTGCCTTCCATTGAGGACCTGTATACTTCACGAGTCAAAAAGAGGGCTGTGAAGATATTTGCTGACCTCTCGCATCCTAGACATAAACTGTTTCAACTCCTACCCTCAAAACATTGCTACAGAGCACTGCACACCAGGACAACTAGACACAAGAACAGTTTTTTTCCTGAACACCATCTACTAAACAAATAATTCCCTCAACACTGTCAAACTTTTTACTAAATCTTCACTTCTATTCTACTAGTTTTTTCTCATCATTCCTATCACCCATTTCCTCCCACTTAGGACTGTATGGCTGTAACTTGTTGCTTGTATCCTAAGATTCTTATTAATATTGATTGTTTCTTCATTGTTTATTTGACCCCTATGACAATCATTAAATGTTATACCACATGATTCTTGACAAATCTATATTTTCTTTTATGCATACTGAGATCATATGCACCAAGACAAATTCCTTGTGTGTCCAATCACACTTGGCCAATAAAGAATTCTATTCTATTCTGTTCTATTCTATGCCGTCCAACTCCCTTAGGACAACTAAGATAAAAACATTGTAAATATTGAAACCATTAAAACATCTATTAAAAACAATTAAGAAATACACCATTCATTTCTGGCTGGATGTTACAAGGATATAATGATGAGATCAACGGCCCCAGGCCTGCTAAAAGAGCCAGGTCTTCACTGCTTTGTGGAAGGCCAATAGGATAGGGGTAGTCCGGTTTTCAGGGGGGTAATGAATTCCAGAGGGTCAGGGCAGCGACAGAGAAGGCCAGTCGACATAGATTAGTCAACTGAACATGAAGGAGCCTGATTCTGTGGCATCTTGCCAGTTGTTGGGAGCAATGTAGTAGCTACATAGATAGCTACTCAAAGATAACTTGGCCCTAAGCCATATAGGGCTTTAAATGTAATAACTAACACCTTGAAATGCGTCCGGAGACTAACCGGAAGTCAGTGCAACTCTCGGAGGATTGGTGTAATGTGGATGTAAAAATTATATCCTTAGCCACACAAAATTTACCTGTGTTTATTTAGAGGACATCACTTCCTCTGATGCTATAGTAACTGCAGGGATCTTTGCATTCTGGTCTAATAGTGAATAGTCAAGTTAATGTGGCTGCAAAGAAGACACTAACCTGAACATGTTGCATCATATAAAATTGTGTTCCGATCACTGAAGCATCACTGCAGTATAAAAGAGGTTCAGGAACTGGAAACCCAGCTGTAAACAAAGCTTTCTGAATCCAATATTCTCTGTCAATCTGAATAGGATATTGTGGGACATGCAAAAATATGGACAGTAAGAACATGAACAGAATATGATCCATAGAAAGTCTATTCATTGAATTCAAATTGGTACAATTGAAGAATTTAATAAAATACTCAATTCTTGTATATTTCAGCATATTGATAGTGTAGCATTTCATAACAATTTATATAAATATAATGGAGCTTATAACCATTTTAACTCTATTTTTATATCATAAAAATAATAGCAAATAGGCTTCCTTCTTAGTAGAATATGAGCATCAAGAGAGTACAGGAATAATTTCCCTATATGGGGTGTTTGGGGGACCCCAAATGCTTTTTCAGCTTCATTGATTTTCAGTAAATAAATCAAAATTGATCCTAGAATTTATGATTTTTAATTTAGAATGAAAATCATGCTGGAGGAAGGGGACATGGAGAGAAACAGCTTTCAGCTGGAGTTTAAAAAATGTAGTTTTACAATAGTTTTATTCACTACTAAATCATATGGTTTGCCAAACTGCCAGATGTTTGGCAAACTGCCAAAGGATTCCCAAGACAAATACAAAGAACAATAATACTTATCTATAATAATTTAGTACCTTGTGAGCTTGAGGTAAGAGAGGGCCATGAGGCTTCTTTCTAAGCACATAGGTTTTAAGTCCTTTCTTCAAGTAAAAGGTGGGGTTTGATTGTCCAGAACTACATGAACACAGTAAGGTGTAACAGATAATAGTAATTATTACTTACATCGATAACTCTTAAATAAAACTTTTCTAAGCCTCGAATAAATTATTACCTCAACAAAAAAGACCTCAATTTCTATTGATTTACAGAAAAGTCTCAGCAGCAGCACTCTCTCAACTCACAATTGCAAATTTTTCCATTATCCCTAGGACAGTGATGGTGAATCTATTTTGGTTCACGTGCCAAAAGGGGAGGGGGAGGCCCTTGCATGCGTGACATGCCCACATCCCTTCCCTCCCTCTGCGCATGCACAACCCCCTCCCCGCACTGCCCATCACGCATGCGCACAGGCCTTTTGAACCGTGGTAAGGTCTCGTAACGGGGAGGGCCATGAGACACATGCCCTACCTGGCACTTGCAGCTTCATTGTGTTCCTTGGTCTTGAGTCCAGGGCAGCCCGTTCTAAAACAAAAGTCTCATGAGTTCAATCAAGTTTGATTGAACTCATGACTTTTTTAAAATAAAAAAGTCGTGTTCCAACCTGTCACCCCATAAAACTGTGTCCCACTAAAAGATAGGCACCTTACTGCAGTTTAACAGCTCCGTATATCTTCCTGTGTCTGTCGGCTGCTCTCTTTAGGGAAGAAAATCTTGCAAACTCTTCTCGCTGTGAGAAGTGCCCTCGCGAGAAGAGTTGCTGTAGTTTGCAAGCTTTTTTCCCCTAAAGATAACAACTGACAGACACATAGAGCTGTTAAACTCCAGTTATACACCTGTTCTCCCTGCTGAGGGCATAAGAAATGGAGATAACTCCTGCCGCACATTCCCCCTGAGGCAGAAGGGTCACAAGAGCTTTGACAAGAGCTGGCGCAGCCGCTTACCAGTCGCCCAGAGCAAGCAGTTTGGATGAGTCGCCTAAGCTGGTATGTGTGTGTAAGAATCTTTTGGCAGGATCTGGCCAGCCAAGGTGAATGGGACCAGTGCTGGCAGAGTTGCCCACTGCTGCTGTCTTTAAGCAGGATGAGACATCAGGGAGTTTGGGAGCAGCCGGGAGCAGAGAAGGCTCGCCTACCTGCCTCATAAGGAAGGCGAAAGTCTGTGCTCGCAGTACATGTTTTTGTCTGGTCCTGGTCTTGTTGTTTGAGGCATAGGCTCAGTCCTGATTGGTTGACGGAAGGAGGTCAACCCACTGACTATGGACTCCACCTACAGGCTGGAGAATGCCATGGCTGGATACCTCCCCTGCGGTCGTCCCCCCCAGCAGCAGCAGCAGCAGCAGCAGCAACAGCAGCAGCAGCAGCAGCAACAGCAGCAGCAGCAGCAGCAACAGCAGCAGCAGCAGCAACAGCAGCAACAGCAGCAACAGCAGCAACAGCAACAGTAGCAGCAGAGCTGGCGCCTGAATATATCATGCTTCTTCTCCCCCACCATTTCTCTTCCTTAGAATGGGAGGGGGTGGAGAAGAAGCGTGCTGAGCTGTCATGGGGCTGTTCAATCTGAAGTGGGAGAATGAAGCTTGGAGAACCCGAGGAAAAGATGCAACCTCCTCCCCCCAAAAAGCTTCCCATCAGGTTAAAGTAGAGCCTCGGGATACCCTCAGATGGAATCTCCATCCTGCCCCTCAGCTGTGGGAAGTTTTGGGGAGAGGGTTGCATCTTTTTCCCCAGCTACTCCAAGCTTCGTTCTCCCACTTCAATTGAGCAGCCCCATGACAGCTCGGCACGCTTCTTCTCCCCCCCCCCATTCTGAGGAAGAGAAATGGGGGGGAGGAAGCGTGATATGCCCAGGCGCCAGCCCTGCCGCCGCCACTGCTGCTTGGTGGGAGAAGCCGGGGAGCGCACGGGAGGCATCCAGGCATGGCATTCTATCTTGCTTTCTCAGTCCAGTCCTCTTTCCCAATGCAAAGGCAGATGGATGGAGAAAAAGGGAGAAGGGAGGGAGGGCAGCCGATGCCTCAAACAACAAGAGA
Organism: Erythrolamprus reginae; assembly: GCF_031021105.1. Taxonomy (NCBI): domain Eukaryota; kingdom Metazoa; phylum Chordata; class Lepidosauria; order Squamata; family Dipsadidae; genus Erythrolamprus; species Erythrolamprus reginae. The sequence continues at coordinate 76,074,265 of NC_091963.1, forward strand.
TGTGTCCTCCCACACCCTTAGCAGAACCAGACAACAACATGTCCTACCCAGCCGCGCACTCCCCATGCCGGCAAGCGCAGACTTTTTCCTGAGGCAGGCAAGCAAACCTTCTCTGCTCCCGACTGCCCCCAAACTCTCTGATGTCTCATCCTGCTTAAAGGCAGCAGTAGTGGGCAACTCTGCCAGCACCAGTCCTGTTTACCTTGGCTGTCTGGATCCTGCCAAAGGATTCTTACTCCCCACATACACAGCAGCTTAGGCGACTCTTCCAGACCACACACACACAGCAGCTTGGGCGACTGGCAAGCGGCTGCGCCAGCTCTCATCAAAGCTCTTGCGACCCTTCTGCCTCAGGGGGAACGTGCGGCAGGAGCTATCTCCATTTCCTACCCCCTCAGCAGGGAGAACAGGCGTCTTACTGGAGTTTAACAGTTCTATGTGTCTGTCAGCTATTATATTTAAGGGGAAAAAGCTTGCAAACTACAGCAACTCTTCTCATGAGGGCACTTCTCTGAGAAGAGTTTGCAAACTTTTCTTCTCAGAGAGCAAAATGGCCTTTCTGAAGGCCGAAAATCAGCTGGCAGTGCACGCATGGGCGCTGAAACTGACATAGGGCAATGCCTCGTGTACCCTGCAATATGGCTCTGCGTGCCACCTTATGCTTAAGTCTCATTTTATTTCATTTGAACTATTTTCCAAATGAAAACCTCCACCTCCCAGGCATTATAGATAATGGTGGGGGAACAAGGGAAGAGTAGAGTTTCCTCTGTTGGCACCACAGAGAAAAAATAGTTTCAAAACAAAGCTCCCACATTGTGTAAGTTGTTTATTGTATCAATGTGATGAAAGGAAAAAGTATTATTTCCATTGGATTAAAAAGAGATCAAAATTTCTGATTACATTAAATATGCCTTTCACATTTTCTTTCACCATCAGCTTCCTTTCTCTCCTCTCCACGTTTCTCCCTGTATCAAGCAATAACTTTGTTTATATATAATATCAATTTCTTAGGACTATGCTTCATATTAATGTAGATTGGGATCCATTAAATCTAATGACATAATTAATATGTTAGTCATTGCAATCATTATTGTTTTTACTTTGCAAACTAACAAAAATATTTCAGAAGTCTCCTGTTATGATACATTAAATCCAGACTGACTAAATTGTGTATAGTGGTTCTTTCTGTTTGCCACATCAGTCTCTTCGATTTGGCAGCTTCCAGATGGTCATCCTAGTCAGAAATGTCAAGCCTTGTATTTCCTCATCCATAATTTGACTGTGCCATGTTAGGAAATAATATTTCACATGATTCAGAAATTCTAGGTTATCTACTTCCCATGAGAACTACCACACATAACCAATAGCTTTCATTACTGTAGGTTTTTCATTGATACCACTGCATTTTTCCTTTTAGTGTTCCACCTGCAAATTCGATGAGAAGAGTCAGAGAAACTACCCTATACTAGACTAGAATAGAGTAGAATTTAATTCTTTATTGGCCAAATATGATTGAATACACAGCAAATTTGTCTTTGGTGTATATGCTATCAGTGTACATAAAGAATAAAAAGACACAACACTTAGTGATGGTCAAGGTTACTAATAAGCTATCAAGTCATATTAGGAAACAAATAAAACAATATAATTGAAAGATACAAGCAACAAACTTATAGTAATAAGTGGGAAGAGAGAGATGCTAGTAAAAAAAAGAGTAATAATAGTAATAGTTTTAATAATTTGTTTGATTAAATTATTTGACAGTTGTGGGAATTAACTATTAAGCAGAATGATGGCATTCGGGGAAAACTGTCCTTGTACCTACAATATTTTTCAGTGTATAAGACACACCTTTTTACCGCAAAAAAGTGTGTCAAAAACTGGGTGCGTCTTATACATCGAATGTTGCATGGGGAGGAGTTGGGTGGTGGTCAGCAGTGGCGGCGGTGGCCTTCCTTGGCTGAAGGCCGGCAATTCAGCCCTGGGGATGGGCAGGGTGCCAGCATTCAGAGCAGAGGGCGCCAGCTGCGGAATTCCTGGAGCTTCTCTCCACATGGGAGACTGGCAAGAATTGGTCAAAGAGCCCTCCCAGCTGGCTGAAAAGCGGCTCGGGTGAGCAGCTGTGGCAGGGGCTGGGCAGGGGTCGCCTCTCCCTGGCTGAGGCAGCTTCAGGGATGCCTTTCGAGGGTGCAGCGATCAGCGGAAGGCGCTCTGAGCGAAACTGCCTCAGCTGGGGAGAGGTGGCACTTGCCTGGCCCCTGCCACAGCCGCTCGCCCAAGCCACTTTTCGGCAGCCTGGGAGGGCTCCTTGGCCAATTCCTGCCGGTCTCCCATGTGGAGGGAAGCTCCGGGAATTCTACAGCTGGCGTCCCGGGCAAGTGAGGGGGAGCACACAGCGACAGCTGCGGAGAAGCTGGCTAAAGGATTCACACACCCCTCCATATCTCACAAGGCATACAAAGCTTCAGGTAGAATTACCTCAAAAGCTCAAACACCCTGCCCAGCTTCAAGCTCCAGCACCCAGGGTGTGGAGGTTCTGAGGAGAGATTGTTTTTTGGGCTCTCCAAACCCCACAGTATCGTCCCTTTTGAGGAATGAGAGACGCAACAGCAATGGAGTCTGCTACTTCAGTGCCGCGCTCACTAATTTTCCCCAAAGTTGACGAGCCTGCTGGCTTTTTAAATGCGCCCACCCCTTGTGGCAAGGAGAGGCAGCCCGGTCAATCCAAGGGAGGGGTTTTCTAGAGATCTCTGAAATTCTTAAGACTATCCTGAGATATCTGTTTTTCTTGCCTTTGCTTTCTCTTGTCTTTGGGGCATTTTCCAAACTGTTGGGGGCTTTGAAAAGGCCCGCTTTTCAAAGTCTATCCCCATTGTTTTTGCATTATTTAACATTGAGAGATCAGGGGACTTCTGGTTGTGACGTTGCGTTGGTGCCGAGCGATTCCCGGTTCTCCAGGTTTCTTTTGGCTTTTCAAAATTGACAATTGCCTCATCGGGCGACTGCGGACCCGTAGAGCCCAAGGTTTTTGAGAGGGAACTCCAGCGCACCCAGGGGTGGTTGGCGAACCCCCTGGGAAGCAGGGAACCCCTCCCGATCGTCGACTAAACAGATCGGCCTTTCAACTGATCCGGAAACGCGACATTTCTGTTTTATTTTTGGAAGCCGCTGAAACGACAGAGCACATTTTGGGACTGCATTCTGAAGGATTGTGGAAGGTTTTTGGACTTTGTGATTTACGAGGTAATCCCCTTGCGAGAATTGTTTGTCCCTCTTTTTTCAAGATCTTAGATGTTTAGGAGGCGGCGACTTCGATTTGAATACTTTTGACAGGAATATGGTGGAGATGACTTTGCAGTAATTAGCCGGTACGGACTCAAATCTCACAATCTTTGTCAGACTCCAGTACTGCTTTCTATTCGCCTTTCTGGATTGTGTGTGTGTGGATCGCAAGGGAGAAAGACTTTGAAACGTGTCGGAAAGTAAGAGAAGGTTCAGTCCCAAAAACTTTTGTTGCTTTTGAAATAACATCTCAAATATTTTGGAAGGAATAAGCAGTCTACATTGATAAAACAACTGGAACACCCCGTACTCTTTCCCTATTTTTTACTTCCCTTTCTTTTTGTGTGCTTTTGCGTTTATTTGTCATTGTCTATTTACCGTTGGAACTTCCGATCATTTTGATTTCTCTCCACTGATATTTTGGATTTTCTTTTTCTTTTCTTTTTTTTTACTATTTCTCCTACCTTGGAACCCTTGGAATACTTATATTTTTGGAACCTACGATTATTATTACCCCTTATCATCTATACCCGTTGGATTTATATGGATTAATTTGGAGTACTTTTAACTACACCGATTTGGAGCATTTATACTTCAGACATTTCATTCAATATTTCATACAACAACTGAAAAACTATTGGAAACTACTGGGGAATATTTGACATTTGTACAACATCCTCTGAACTGTGTTATGAACTAACTCCGTATATTCAAATGGATTATTAGGACACCTGGCTCTAACACATACTTTGATTTATTGAACATTCATCAAGATTATTTTTTACTTTTCACTTTCTGAAATATCCCTCTTTGAAATTCCTATTGACTTATAGACTCGCTGATATTTATATACGCATAAGATTTTTCCTAACTTTCTCCTAACTTAAATTGTGTTATAGCCTTTGTATTCTTGATATATATTGATACATTTTTTATACTTATATTTTTATACCTTACTGCTTAACTAACTTAATTTAGATATTATTATAGACATTATTAACTTATTAACTTAGATACTATTAACTTAGATATTATTAACTTAGATACTATTATCATTGGTCTGAACTGATAGAAATTAAGTAATTTGATATATAGATATATAGATAAACTTTACAGATATTACATATAGTTTTAAAATTACAACACTGATTTAAAAGATTGAATATTATTGATTATTAATTTCTACGACTCAATGAATTGATGATAAATTGATTTAATAGATTGTTTAAGAACCTCATTTAATAGACTGTGTAAACTATAACACCCATTAAGAACTTTGAACTTTGACTATTATTAGCCATTATCTAAAGAATTGTTGCTGAATTGTCGATATCATTATCTCCATTTTTTATTTATTATTATTATTTTTTGTATACTAACATCACTATAGTATACTATTATATCCTATATTTTCACTTCTCTTCATTAGATTCATTATACTGTACTTATATTCCACCTATCCTTTCTCTTCTCTGTTTATTACATTTACTACTCAATTGTTATTAACTTCATAAATTTTCTTATTACAATTCATAACAATTAACACTACCCAAACTTTAGTCCACTTCGGACCATTTCTGAAATAACACCAAGATGGCCACTTCAAATCAATCTACTTTAATAAAATCGTGGAAGAAGAACACAAACCAACCAACAACGCCCATTTCACAACATCCCATAGAGACGCCCGCACCTGACAAAACATCGACCACATAATCTTCCCAACCAACCCCAACAATTACACTGAATTCACTTTTTGAAATGATGATCAAAATGCAAGAATCGATAGATCGGAATTTCAAAATTTTAACAGGGAGAGTGGGAACGATGAAGGAAGATATTAAAAAAATTCAAGACCATGAGGGCCACCTGGACGATCGTATGGGGAAACTAGACTACCGGATGGAAGGCGTCCAGGGAATTATTTCACAAAACTCCCAAATAATAATGAATATGGAAAAAAATACGGAAATAATGGACACTCGATTACAATTCTCGGAAGTGAAGCCAAATACATCAACAAAACCCTGGAAGAATCGATAATAAAACTTGATCTAGAAAAATCAGCTTTCTTTCTCTGCTTCCAAAAGGTCACTGAGTCCGAAAATCAAGATCTCCCTCAAACAATGGCCAAGATATTAGCAAATATCACCGGTAAGTCCCCTCAAGAGATGATATATCAAATGGACGAAATATACAGAATATCTACTTCCTATGCAAGGCGCCATAGGTTATCCAGAGAAATACACGTCAGATTCCTTAAAAGAACTGTGAGAGATGAAGTATACAACATGTCAAAAGAAAATTTAACATCATATAAAGGTAGAAATATTGTTGTTCTGTGCCAAATCCCCAAACGGGTCAGAGAAAAAAGGAAACCATACCAGATGTTAGCCAACAAACTAAACAAAAACAACATTCAGTTTAGATGGCTCATCCCAGAAGGTATTATGGTCTCTCTGATTGACAAAAAATATAAAATTACTTCACCAGACGAAGCCAAGGAATTCTATGATCATATTCTTAAAACACCCGATCAGACATTGCCAAAAGAAATTGACAATAGAGAGACTCTCCAAACAGAAGAGCTAAGCTCTGACGATAATATACTCGACAAAAATAAAGAAACAAAGAAACCGGATGATGAACAGTTTGAACAAACACCAGTTACACGAGCAAAGACTGAAGCTCAAAAAGAAAAACCAAAAGAACTCATACTCCAACATTAGACAAAACCAAATTACATTATTTACTACCAATATAAATGGTTTAAATTCATGCAAAAAGAGAATAAATTTTTTTCATAAGTTGTCGGAATCTAACTATGACATAATATCTTTACAAGAAACCCATATTTCCAAAGACGAGATCAATTTATTATATTTTCCAAATTTTGAACTTTTTAGTACATCAGCTCCCGTCAAAAAAAGAGGTGTGGTCCTATACATTAAAAAGACTCATTTTCCTAAACTAACATACACGGATCAAAATGGCCAACTACTGATAGTTCAATTAAAAGTAGGATACAAATATATATATATATTATAGGAATATATACTCCCTCTACCAATCAATCTGCTTTTTTCAGCAAGCTACATAAAAAAATATTAGAACTGAACCTAACAAATTTTTTAATAATTGGAGACTCCAATGCTATAGCCGATAGAATCAAAGACTATAAAGGTACTACCAAACACAATTTGCGTAAAATTTTACCAGCTACATTTAACCAAATAACTTATGAATTTGCCTTAAAAGATATATGGAGATATTACCATCCAGATACTAGACAATATACTTTTTTCTCCCCTCCGCATAAATCTTGTTCTCGAATTGACATGGCTTGGTCTAACCTCAAAATTATAAATGAAATCACAGACATAGAAATATTAAATGCAACTTGGGCTGATCATAACCCTTTGCTTCTCACATTTAAAAACTCTAATAATGAAACTTTTCAAAGATGGTCCATGTACCAAACAATTATTAAACAACAGCAATTCCTAGATAAAATACAACATGAATTACCTTTTTAAAAAAAAAAAAAATTTAAATGCTGACGTATCTCGTCAAATGGTATGGGATACCTTTAAAGCCTACATTCATGGTATCTACATCTGTTACACTGCAAATAAAATGCAAGAAAAAATATTTACTCCAAACAATCTGCTAGAATTCTCTTCAACAATGACATTACAGACAAAATAGCTATAAAGAAAGGTGTACATCAGGGATGCCAGATAGCCCCTGTCATTTTTATTCTAGCAATAGAAACATTACTCAATAAAATAAGAAATAACGATTTAATTCATGGAATCACCATTAAAAAAGAACAATACAAACTTCAGGCCTTTGCGGATGATGTGCTATTTATAGTACAAGATCCGATACAAACTGCCCCGATTCTAATGAATGAAATACACACTTTTGGGGAAAAATCTGGTCTAAAAATTAATAAGAAAAAAACCCAGATTTTAACCAATAAAATGACTCTAAAACAAATTACAACTCTCAAAAATTTGATCAACATAAAAACAGTTTAAAAAGTTAATTATCTAGGTATATGGATGACATCAAACTACAGTGTCATAAAAAAAGATAATTACGACCAACTACTTAAAGATACTCAGAAAGATTTGTTGAGATGGTCCAAACTGAAACTATCCCTGATGGGCAAAATATTCGCCATCTAATCTAATATTTTACAAAGATTTTTATATCTTTTTCAAGTCGCTCCAACTATTTTAAATAAATCTTTTTTTGAATCATTGCACAAGGAAATAAGGAAATTCATATGGGCAAAGAGAAAGGCTAGAATAAAATTACAAAATCTCCAGGATCATAGAATTAGAGGAGGTTTCGGACTACCCAACTTTCACCTGTATTACCAAGCAATGATTTTAATGATGTTAAAAGATTGGGTGACCCTTAAAAATAGAAGGCTATTAACAATTGAAGGTTTCGACCTTCATGTCGGATGGCACTCATTTTTAATAATGGAACCCTATAAAATACCCAAATACTTTAAACATCATTACCTAAGAAAAACACTAATAACAACTTGGCACTGTATAAAGAAGAACCATTATACAGTGGTCCCCCGAGTTTCGCGATCTCGAGCATTGCGAAACGCTATATCGCGATTTTTCAACCCGGAAGTAAAAACACCATCTGCGCATGCGCGCCCTTTTTTCTATGGCCACGCATGCGTAGATGGCGCCGGGCAGATCAGCTGCTGGGCGGCTTCCCTGGGTCTTTCCCCTCTTGCTGGTGGGAGGGCGAGCGGCGGGCATCAGCGAGGAGTTTGCGTGGGCGGCGGGGAAACCCCAGCGCCGCTTCCCAGCTGAGTCCTGAAGCCAAACACGGAAGTTCGCTTCAGGACTCAGCTGGGAAGTGGCGCGAGCGAACGGCGTGGGTGGGCGAAGGGCGGGCGCGCGGGCAGGCAGGCGGCGGACAAGCGGCGGGCGGACAAGCGGCGGGCGCGGCAGCAGCGAGGAGTTTGCGTGGGCGGCGGGGAAACCCCAGCGCCGCTTCCCAGCTGAGTCCTGAAGCCAAACGCGGAAGTTCGCTTCAGGACTCAGCTGGGAAGCGGCGCGAGCGAACGGTGTGGGCGGGCGAAGGGCGCGCGGGCAGGCAGGCGGCGGACAAGCGGCGGGCGGACAAGCGGCGGGCGCGGCAGCAGCGAGGAGTTTGCGTGGGCGGCGGGGAAACCCCAATCTTCGGCTCCTCGCTGCTGCGGCGGAAGTAAAAACACCATCTGCGCATGCGCAGATGGTGTTTTTACTTCCGCAGCGCTACTTCGCGAAAAACCGATCATCGCGAGGGGTCCTGGAACGGAACCCTCGCGATAATCGGGGGACCACTGTAATTCAATACCAAAATGGTTATCACCAAATGAATTAATAACCCCCCCTGGGCATGTTTAATTTATATATGGTATGCTTGTGTGTATGTCTGTTAGTATATGGGGTCTTTCTTAAATCTTTATTTTAAATTGTCAGATTATTTATGATTTGTTTCCATGTGTTGTGAGCCGCCCCGAGTCTTCGGAGAGGGGCGGCATACAAATCTAAGTAATAAAATAAATAAATAAATAAACATATCAACAATTATTAGATAAAAATAACGTCCTTTTATCTAAGCAACAATTACAGGACATAGGGATAAATTTAGACTGGTTTACATATTTACAAATTAATTCAAAATATAATGAACACAAACAACAATATGGATTTCAAAGAAACAATCCAATAGATACAATTTTTTTCGGCCCAACATCTAAAATGATTTCAAAACTATATAATTACCTATTAGCATATGATAACTGTGAAGAACAAGTCAAAGGATGCATGATCGCTTGGGCCCAAAATTTCGGCTACACGATCAATTTAGTAATTAAATTAAAGTTGTTCTACCGATGGCATTTTCCTCCAGCAAGATTATCAAAAACCTGTTTCCAAATTTCCCTGCCAACTGCTGGAAATGCAAATTAAAACCAGGAACTTATTACCACACATGGTGGACCTGCAGTTACGCCCAAAAATTTTGGAAAATTATTAAAAACTTGATAGACCAAGTCATCTCAATTAACTTACTTCTTAAACCTGAAACCTACTTGTTGGGTATATTTAGGCAGAAACTTACTCAACCAGAAAAATACCTTATTCTATAGATTCTAACAGCTGCAAGAATATCATACGCACAGTACTGGAAACAAGAAAAAAACCCTCCAATATTAACAATCATTTCCAAGATTATGGAATGTGCGGAGATGTCTAAAATTACAATGGAGATTCACAACAAAAAAGACTCTGATTACTATAATATATGGGATAATTAGTACAAATGGACCACCACAAAAAAATACCTAACTTTTATTTTATAAACTAATACATTTCTCTCACCTTTCAATGTTTTGAATTCAAAATTTCATTAATTAATAAAACAATTCCAATACCAATACTTAAAAAAAATATAAAAAATAAATATTTGATCAGAAACTGATTCCGACAACATTACTCTTTTTACCTGATTTTTAAAACTTAATTAAACAATGATTTTCACCATAATTTCACAATTTAATTATTCATTTTACTTTATAGTAACTAAGCTATACCCTTTTTCCTTTTCAATATTTACTACCTAGATATAAATATATTTTCTTTTTCTTTTTTCTCTTTCTTTTTCATTATTGATATATTACTTATACACCCAATAATATATCAATATACCTTGTCGTATCTCCTGATAACTTCTGCTACTCAGGCAGATTTTCCCCTTCACCCTCCCTTATTTATTCAACCTCTTTATTACTTATACTTATCTTTTCCTAAATATTTTATACAACCTTAATGTTACCTTTCTACTTACTTTTCTACAAAGACTCCTTTTACTATCCTTATTATCATTTATTATTCTTATAGGTTCTAATTAACATGACAAGATAGATAAATGGATTATTGATAGTAATAAGATACAAATATGAACGATCAAAACAGTGATTTTTTGTCACAATGTAAGATATACACTTTGAAATGTAATACCATGTAATAAATACCCTTAACCTTTTTATTTTATGTACCCCCCTCCCCCCCATTTACCCTTTGTTATTTAATAAACTTTATTTTAAAAAAAACATTGAGATCAGAATGTGATTTGGGGTTATACTGGGGATTCTTTGGATTAACAAATCCAAACAGCCACCTCTGAGGTAGGGGTTGTCAAATGGGAGATGGAATGCAGAAGAAACTTATTTATTAACTCTCAAGAAACAGTAGAACAGTAGCAAGTCAGAATAAGTAAAATGGATGAACGCCTCAGAACTCTGACATCTCTAATTTATACTAGCTGTCAACAGCAACAGCCAATCTGGTTGAAGGAAGCTGCCTCTTCCTAAACCAACCAATACGGGGCGCTTTAGCTGTTGCCAAGGACATAACATCCCTCCCTAACTGGCATGCACAGACATAGTCTTTCTGTAAAGCTGGAGGCTTGCACAGCAGTGACGATTTTCGAGGGCCTGGCTCTTCCATGGCTGCTGCCGACAGACTGACGCTGCCAATAGCTGTCTTTGTGCTAGGTGCTTCTTCTATTCCCGGGGACTGACCGGCCAACTCAGAAGGCTCCAGACTGTGCGTACGTCTTATGCAAGTGGTAACGTTCGATGGGGCGTTCCCATTACACATGTTGGAGATATAACAGGGGGAGAAACTAGTGGCAGCTATGGGGTGAATATTAACATGGGCACGGTTCCCTCTCATTCGGATGGGTGGCCCCCTTGGCGATAGGCACGGAGCTGGTCAATGTGCCTTCACCAGCTCCTTCCGTCTTCTACTTGGACCCTATAAGAGATAGGGCCCGTTATATTACTAACCATGCCCTGTACCTACCGTGGGCCCTCCCCGAAATTTTCCACAAAAACCCAGTTCACTATGTTAAATTTCCTACCTCGTGGTATTTCCATGCTTGAAACTGTGGTGCAAACCTGTGGTGTAATCTATCTAATATAATCCTCAATTTACGCCCCATGAGCAACTTAGCCGGCCTATGGTTGGTAAGGGGGCATGGAGTAGCATGTTGCAGGAGTAAGTACCTATTAATTCTAGCTTGCCAATTACCTTTCAGTTGGCCCAAAACGTCCTTGGTGGACTGCACGGCTCTCTCTGCCTGGCCATTGCTGGCGGGGTGCCATGGAGCTGTTTTGGCATAACAGATGTCCATGCTGGCTAGGAACATTTGGAATTCATTAGCTATGAATTGGATGTCATGGAATGTAAAAGTCCGTTTGAACTTTTAAACCGCGGAGGCAATGGAATTTAGAGTTCCAAGCATGCTATTCAAAACAAAATTTCTTTTATTATGAAAGTAAAAACAAACATTTCCTGAGTAGACAAAAGGAAACAAAACTTACATCATGGAGTATTAAAGCAGAGAGAAGAGAACAAAGAACAACGAAGCAAGGAGGTGGAAATGACAAGGCAGGATATTACATAAAATATAAGAGGAGATTTATGACAAGGCACACATGTTAACTTTTTAATTACTAAATATCTCTGAGGCTGGCAATATTCAGCGTGACACCCCTTCTTTGGCGGTCATCAGGGACATTGGTTCACATAAGGCACATTTTCTTGGAGAGGTATTCGTGTTGGTCAGCTGGCAGTGGTTTATTCAGCACGTCAGCAATCTGTTCAGTTGTGGGCACATAATGTAGTTTCATGAATCCTTGTTTCACATATTCTCTTGCATTCTTATATCTTATGTCTATGTGCCATGAACGAGCTCCAACATATTCAGTTTCAGATATGAACGTAACTGAAATATTTTCCTCAATAATAACAATTGGTTTCATGGGATCACCCCAAATACTATCAACGAGAGCAGAAACACAGGTTAAAGCATTACAACAGTCAGAAACACAAGCATATTCTGACTCAGTGGAAGAACAAGAAATAAAGTTTTGCTTTCTAACATTCCAATAAATTGGACAACCATTCAAAAACATTATATAACCAGAGGTACTTTTTCGTGTTTCTTTATCACCTGCCCAATCAGAATCTGCATAGCAAATCAACTCAGGATACTTGTTGTGTTCTGGTTCTAAGAACAACTTCATGTTTTTCGTGTGTTTCATGTATCTCAGCAGTCTCTTTATGCACGTCCAGTGAAATGTAGTTGCTTTGCCAACGTACCTTGACAAAAGATTCACACTCAGTGAAATGTCGGGTCTTATCCAACTGCTAATGTATAACAGTGACCCAATTACTGACCGATAAAGCGTTTGGTCTTCAAATTGAGGACAATCTTGCTGTGCCAACCTGTAAAAATCAGTTTGCATAGGAGAACGACATGGATGTGCGTTAGACATGTTACAATTGTGCAAAAGTTGATCAACCTTGTTCTCTTGAGAAAGGCAAAACCCCTTCTCAGTTTTTTCAATCTGAACTCCTAGATAATCATGAATATGCCCTAAGCTTTTCAAAGTAAAATGTCTTTCTAAACCTTTTGCAAAAATTTCACTCATACGTTTGTTAGGACCAATGTAAACAATATCATCAACATAAACAAGTATAATTTCATAAACATTACCTTGCCCTTTTGTAAACACGCATTTATCAGAGTCGGACTTAATAAAGCCCATTGAATTTAGCTTGTCAATGAGACATCTATGCCACATTAAACCAGATTGTTTCAATCCATACAGACTTTTTTGTAGGTACCAGACATCTCCTTCTTGATCCTAGAACCCGGGTGCGCCCTCCACGTAGATCTCTTCATCTAGATCAGCATTCAGTTAAGCAGTTTCGACATCAAACTGGAAAACTTCTAAATTCAAGGCAATGGCTCTGGTTAAAGCAATTTTGACACTTTCATTTTTAACTGTAGGTGCAAAAGTATCTGTGTAATCGTCTGGATAAACTTGAGAGTAACCTTGTGCTGCTAATCTTACTTTATATATTTTCTCACCATTTGGTTTTTGTTTAATTCTGTAGACCCATCATGTGCCAATAATCTTCTTGTTCGTTGGAGGTTCAACGTGTTTAAACACCTTAAGTTTCTTTAAACTGTCCAGTTCAGTTTCCATTGCATTATACCATTTTTCTTGTTCTGACTCAGGTAAATGTCTTCTTTGAGAAAAATTCTCAGGAGGAAGTGTAACATTGTTGCAAAGAACAGGAAAAGATTTTTGTAATACTTGCTGTTGATATCTCTTTGAAGGAATTTCTTTTGTGGTTCTCTTGGAACAACTTAGAACTGTGGTCCATTCATCATCTTGGTCATCTCCGTCTCCAACTGCATTGCTAGGAACATCATCTGCGACTGGTGAAGACTGTACATCATCTGGAACATCTGGAACAGCTACCTGAGGGTCAGGTTGCACTGTACCTTGAACATCATCTTTAGGAAAATAAACTGAAGTATCATTACTGTGTATTCTGGACCAATTTGTATCTTCCTCAAATTTAGCTGAATTGGAAATAACAGCTGTGTGATTAGAGTCAGCAAATTTGTAGTACTTAGAACTTTCATCAAAACCTATAAATCTCAGTCCTTTCTTTCTCTGGACCAGTGGAATTTTAACCATGGCATACGAGCCAAAAATGTGGAGGTTTTGAATATCAGGCTTCTTTCCATAAAGCATGTAAAAAGGAGTTTGTTTTAAAACACTGCTCCAGATACGGTTAACAATGTAGTTGGCATACCTTAGTGATTCACCCCAGTAGAGGTTGTTGAGATCAGCGTCCTCAAGAAGACAGCGAAACATAGTCTGTAAAACGCCTTGGCATCGTTCTACTATACCGTTATGAGCTGGCGAGTAAGGGACTGAAGCCTGGTGATGTATCCCATTCCATCTCATCCATCCTTGGAATTGCTGGGACATGAATTCTCCACCACGATCACTTTGAATTCTTCTGATGCGGACACCATGTTGATTGAAGACTTGTGCAGCAAAGTCTCTAAAGATCTGAAACGTTTCTGATTTTTGTTTCATTAGATACACAAAACCATATCTAGAATAATTATCAACGATTGTTAAGAAATACTTACAATTACCCCTAGTAAGCCGAAATGGACCGACAATGTCGGTATGAACCAAATCAAAAATGCGTGTAGACGAACATGTGGCATGCTTAGCAATAGGAGCAGCTTTGGATTTAGACTTGTTACAAACAAACCAATCTAAATAAATTTGGCAATTACTATCAACTTTAAAACCATTTACAAACTCAGGCATCTTGGATAAGACATCATATGAAGCATGGCCCAAACGACGGTGCCAACGGTGAATACACCTGGAATGAAAACATTTGTTTGTTAGTACAGGTTTAACATTTGCAACATTATGCGGAACCTCTTGGAGTTCATTGGCTTTATGAGCCTCTGTTTCTATAGTAGCAACAGATTTTCTCTCTGGACCTGTGCTTTCATGGTTTGGAACGTTTATACTTACATCAACTCGTGCTCAAGGTCTCGGCTTCAGGTAATAAACACCACCAATTGGAATAGCATGTGCGATAACAGTTCCATTTTTAATCATGTGAATTTTATTTTGCAGGAGCATAACTTTGTAGCCCAAGTCTTTGTTCAGGTAATACAGACTGAGTAAGTTGCTTGTAGCCTTTGGAATGTAAAGAACACATGGAATCATCTGGTCCAATTCTTTTATGTAAACACTTCCTTCTCCTTCAACTTTGCATAAGTGATTTGACACTGAATACAATTCTT
Source organism: Erythrolamprus reginae (assembly GCF_031021105.1). Classification (NCBI taxonomy): domain Eukaryota; kingdom Metazoa; phylum Chordata; class Lepidosauria; order Squamata; family Dipsadidae; genus Erythrolamprus; species Erythrolamprus reginae. The sequence goes on from NC_091963.1 coordinate 76,089,274, forward strand.
TTATATCAGTCTTATGTAATTCTGTGAAAAGTTCTCTTTGGTAAGTGATGTGAAAAGCAGCTCCGCTATCTAAAGTCCATAGACGTCGGATGTCACATTCTGGATCTGATTGTGGAACGTTGTTCAGGACCAAGGAATTTATGGGAGGACGTGACTCTCCTCTTGAACCTCGTTGACCCAGTTTGTAGTTGCTGGAGCATCTGCGTCTGCCGCCTCTGGGACCTGTTCCTCAGGGCTGGGCAGGATATTGAGAGCGTTGAGAATCAGCAGATTGAGTGCATTGAAAAATCTGCTCTTCTGGATTGGTTGCCTCTTTGTTAGTAACTGTGACTCGTTGGAGCTCTAGAAGTAGCTGTTCTGGATTTAAGTCTGCCTTCCATAATGACTTCTTCTTCTGTTAAGATTTGGCAAAATCTGGATGTAGTGCGTTGAGCTAGGGGTATGCTATTGCATTTTGTAATAGCTTCTTTCCAGTCCTCATTTAGCGATGAGATGATTGCCGTGGTCATTTGTAGATGGTCAATATTGTATCCTCTTTCTGCCAATTCCTTTTGCATTGCTAAGAGTTTTGATAAATGTGGAGCAATTTTCTCTCCAGGCTTTAATTTTGTAGTAAAAAAAATCAGAGAACAGTAAACACGTGCCTTCAGCTGAAATTGGTCTATACAGTTCATCTAGGGCAGTGATCAAAGCATTTGCGGTAATATCATGTGAAAATCTAACTGACAATTCGGTATCCATTGACATAAGTATCAAAATAGTCACCCCCATATTTAAAGTTCTTTCTTCTTCAGTCCACTGTCTATTTGGTGGATTGAAAGCCATGTGATCGGCCCCTTCAGCAATTAGTATCAGTCTAATCTCATGCAACCAAGTTTTATAATTTCGTCCATTATTCTTTAATTTGGACTCACCTTGCAATGGTGTCAAGGCAGAAAATTGCCTTTGAATTGCAGCCGGTACTGGTACTGGTTGTGGCAGCTGGAGAAATGGAGCCAATGGTGGTTGTGCCGGCTGAACTGGAATCTGTGGCAATTGCGCAGGTTGAACTGGAATCTGTGGCAATTGTGCAGGTTGAACTGGAATCTGTGGTTATTGCGCAGGTTGAACTGGAATCTGTGGCAATTGCGCCGGTGAAATAGAAACTTGTGGCAGCTGTGCCTGTGAAAATTGCACCCCTTGGCTTCGTTGCGGTATTTGCTGCAAAAATGTTGGTTGAGGTACAAACCTTGCTTTGTCTGCAGTGTAGAATTGTTGTGCTGAAGCTCCTTGATTCATTTGATAATCTAAAAGGAAATCTTTCTGATACAGATTAACATTTTTCTGGTCATATAAATTTTCTAGTAATTTTAATTGCTTAAAACGGTCACTAGATAACACTGCAGGATCATTTTTCATCATTTGGCTTGAGAAAATAAAATTTGGGTGTTGAAAATAAATATTTGATTTTAATTGCTCAGTTTGGCCACCAGGTGGTGCTGCAGCATTTTCTTTGGATGGTGTGACATGTGTGACGTCAATATTTTCAGAACAGGGAATTTGCCCCCCCAAACTCCATTTTCTTAGATTCTAATAAATTATACATTTCCCCTTGACAGAACATCATTTGCATGGATCTTAGCTCATTTAACTTTTTTTCTTTTTCAGTTATTTGCCTACAGTAAAAATCTATTAAATCTATTTCACTCTTAGTAAGTTCAACTGAGTTTCTATTTGCATATAAATTAGTAAGATAATCTTGTGCAGTCTTTATATCTTGCTGTAAATTGGCTGCAAGAGATTTTGAGGTAAGTAAATCAATATTTGACGTTACAGATTGTAAGGGCAAAAATTGGCTTTCCTGTGAAGTTAATTCAGAGCTTTTTAAGGACATCTGTTTTTCATCAAGGGGTTTTTCCTTAGGTCTTGCTCCGAGGCCAGCGGAATGTTTAACTATGTCATATTGAGTGATTGATTCAGCCTGCAGCTTTGAAGTATAGCCAGAATATTGCTGTGTCTGACCAGGAGCACAGAATTGAGAAGCCTGTTCTGATAATTTTACATTTTCAGTAAGAATAGCTAATTTTTCTATGTCAATGGGGGAGATAGACTTACTGCGCATGTCTTCTGAGACCTCGGAGAGAGATGAAATTCTTTCAGCAGGAATTTCCCCCGTGGGGGGGGGCACAGCTTGTTCTGGCAATGATTCATCATCTCTTTCTTCTTGTATCCTCATTAGCTTAGAGATAGCATCTTTTACTTGTTGATTTGACATGCCTGATGCCAGAGTGTTTGAAAAATAAAACTTTCGTTTCTTAGCGGGCATATCAATCTAAATTAATTGGATCGAAACCATCCTCTGCTACCATGTCACGAAATGTAAAAGTCCGTTTGAACTTTTAAACCGCGGAGGCAATGGAATTTAGAGTTCCAAGCATGTTATTCAAAACAAGATTTCTTTTATTATGAAAGTAAAAATAAACATTGTCTGGGTAGACAAAAGGAAACAAAACTTACATCATGGAGTCTTAAAGCAAAGAGAAGAGAACAAAGAACAATGGAGCAAGGAGGCGGAAATGACAAGGCAGGATATTACATAAAATATAGGAGGAGATTTATGACAAGGCACACATGTTAACTCTTTAATTACTAAATGTCTCTGAGGCTGGCAATATTCAGCGTGACAATGGGGTCCATTATCACTGAATATAACATCCAGCAAGCCATGGGTAGCGAAGACCCTTTGCAAGACCCTTATTAAAGCTTCAGCAGTAGTAGAAGCCATCCATTCTATTTCCACCCAACCCGAGAAAGCATCCACTAGCACCAGGAAGTATTGCCCATGAAATGGGCCTGCAAAGTCCATATGCCTCTCACCCATTTGCCAGCACATGGTGCAGCACGGTTCCTTTTCTATACTGTGAAGAATCAGCAGCCAAAACGATGGGTATTGTTGATCATATTGCATTATTATTATTATTATTATTTATTAAATTTGTATGCCACCCCTCTTTGTAGACTCTAGCATTGAGTCTGGAGACAGCAAACCCTTCACAGCCTCAAAAGCCGCCTGGGCCTTGGTCCCCCAGTGCCACAGTTGGGTAGAATCTAGCAATCTGTGTAAAGGCTCTGCAATTGTGGCTTTGTGGGGTAAAAAAGAACTATAGAAATTAAGCAGACCCAGGAATGCCAGCAATTCTGTCTTATTAACAGGTGGGGGATCTGCTTTGATTGCAGATACAGTGGAACCCTGACATAAGAGCTGCTCTACTTAAGAGCAACTCGAGATAAGAGCTGGGAGGGGAGAGCTATTTTTGTTCTACTTACAAGCCCAAATTCGAGATACAAGCGCCAAGGAGCTGTCTCCTGAAGCCAAACGCTAACTTCCGCGTTCGGCTTCAGGAGACAGCTGCGAAGCGGCGCGCGTGTTTTAAAAGGTTGCAGCCGGCCTGGGGGGCTCGGGGGGGTGCTTGCAGCTTTCTTTCTTGCTCTTTTTCTTTCTCTTTTACCTTCCCTTCCTCTATTTCTTCTTTTCTTTCTCCTTCCCACCTTCTTCCCTCCCTCCCTCCCTTCACTCATTCCTCTCTTACTCTCCCCTTTCATAAGTTTCCTTGCTTCCTTCCTCTGTTCCTGTCCCTTCCCCCTTTCTTTCTTTCTTTCTTTCTTTCTTTCTTGCTCTTTTTCTTTCTCTCTTTTACCTTCCCTTCCTCTATTTCTTCTTTTCTTTCTCCTTCCCACCTTCTTCCCTCCCTCCCTCCCTTCACTCATTCCTCTCTTACGCTCCCCTTTCATAAGTTTCCTTGCTTCCTTCCTCTGTTCCTGTCCCTTCCCTCTTTCCTTCCTTCCTTCCCACCCTCCGTCCATTCATTCACCCATTCCTCTCTTGATCGCTTAAAGCCGGTCCCTGGTGCAAAAAGGGTTGGGGACCTCTGTCCTACAGGATTGGGTGGCAGAGAAGTTGAACATATGTAAATTTAAAAGTTTAAGAAAGTTTACAAGTTAAGTGAAAGAAACTTCATTATTCATTTATATGTACATGTACATTTCTTCATTAAAAACATGTCTTTCTGCATAATTTAGACTAACTTTGTGAGTTTTTTGAGGGCTGGAACCAATTAAAATTATTTACATTAATTCCTATGGGGAAAAGTCGTTCGAGATAAGAGCTGCTCGACTTAATAGCCCAGGTCCGGAACGAATTAAACTCGTATCTCGAGGTACCACTGTACCTTGGAAGGTGACAGGTGGATGCCCTGCGAATCCAGCACGTATCCCAAGAACTCCACTCTATCCACATATCCCAGGAACTCCACCCCATCCGGCAATTGCTCCTCTTTAGCTTGAGGCCTGCCTGGCAAAATTTCAGGAGAATACTTCTGAGATGCTGCAGCAGTTCTGAATTGGAAAAAGTCGAAATTAGGATGTCGTTGAAGTATGAGACAACACCAGGCAGGCCGGATAGCAAACGCTCCATGATGCACTGAAATATGCCAGGGGCCACGCTCACGCCAAATTGGAGATGGTGGCAGCGGAAAGCCCCTCTGTGTGTGACCAGCATTAAGGCCTCAGATGTGGCCCTGTCCACCGGAATCTATTGATATGCCTGAGCCATGTCCAATTTGGCATACACTGATCCCTGGCCTAAAGAATGCAGTAAATGGTGCACAACAGGCACCAGATAGGGGTGTGCTTATAAGGCCTTGTTTAAGGTGCATTTAAAGTCCCCACAAATCCTGACTGAGCCGTCCGGCTTGACTGGGGACACAATTGGCGTTTCCCAACATGAATGTTCAGTTGGTTTTAGAATCCTTTGGGCTAGGAGCTTATCCAGATCCACATTAACCTTAGATTTGAGAGCAAATTGTACCCTTCAAGGTTTCAATTGGATTGGTGCCAACACCCAGGTCTAGATTTAAGGAAATTGGTTTACCCTTGTAGCAACCCAACCCCTGTGAGAATACATTTGCAAACTCAGTATAAATACAATCAAAATCACAGGACGTGGCATGTACCCCTATTACCCTGAGCCCTAAGGTCACAAACCAGTCCAGGCCTAACATAGAGGGTAATGGCTTAACCACAACTACCAGTGGCAGTAACCCAGTAAAACGACCCTTTGACACCTTCAAGTCCACCTGCCCCACAATGGGTATTGTATTACCCTGATAGTTACACAGTTGTACCCGAGAAGGCTTCAACCTGGCTTTGGTAAAAGAAGGAAGAATACTAGTCAATGTGTGCCAAGACACCAGACTCTTGGAAGAGCTGGTGTCAACTTCCACGTGCAAGGGGACAGACTAAAATGTCAAGTTTCTTAAACCCACCAGTCTTGGCCACTAGGAACACCTCCTCCTCTACTGGCAGGACAAAGTAGCAGTTAGCCTGGCGGGTTGGAACAGAGGAAACTGGTCTTCTTCGTGGTGCAGAGGGAGGTCAGCAGGCGGAGGGAGGTCAGAATGACAGACACAAGCCAAATGGCCAAATTTGCTGCAGCTGCAGCAAATAGCATTTTTAAAACAGCAACCACTGTGTTGATGTGGATACCCACAGCTGAAACAGAGAGCTTGCTGATAGCGAGAGAAAGGGGCATTGGGGTTAGGCGGCAGTGGCAGTGGCTGTTGCCTAGCAGCAGGCAGTGGGCATGGAGCAGATCTCAGCATGGCAACTGTGATGTCTGGCACCTCCCACTGGTCTGATTCGCGAGCCTCATAGTGAACCGTGGTTGCAGCCTGAGGGGATGTTGCAGACGGCATAAAGTGATGGATCTCTGTGGAAGAATTAGAGGAAAGCTCAGAAGCCACCGCTTCTTCCACAGCGGCTTGCAAGGTCAAGTCCTGACGGACCAGTAAATGGTGCTGCAGCTGCAAGTACCACTCCACAAATGAACTGCTCTAACAAGGACTCCTATAATTGAGTGAACTCGCACTATTGAGCAGCTTCTCGGAGTGACACGACAGACACATTTATAGTCTGCCCTTCACCCTGTACATGCTGTCTGAACGTAAAATGAAGGGGCCGGTGCGTAGCGAGCCCTGAGTTTGTCCATCAGCTCAACCTATGGAACTTCATATACGATCCTAGGAGCCATAAGGGCGCACGCCATGCTAAACATCACAGAGCCGCAAGCATTTAAGAAACACATGCGGCACTGAGCCTCCGAGAGCTCATGTAACTCATCAGCTTGAAGATAAACTTCAAAGTGCTGGAGAAAGACTTCCCACATTTCCATCGCTTGGTTAAACAACTCCAAGTCAGAAGGGCTAGAATGCGAACAGGCCATAGCTTAATACTTGTGGATCGAGAACAGCCGGAAACAATCAGCGAATGGTCGGCAAGGCGTGTGGGTGACCTCTTCCTTGGTCGTCAGTGTCAAATAGGAGCCGGAATGCAGAAGGAACTTATTTATTAACTCTCATGAAACAGTAGAACAGTAGCAAGTCAGAATAAGTTGAACAATATGGTAGAACGCACGAACGCATTAGAACTTTGACAGCTTTATTTGTACTAGCTATCAACAGCAACAGCCAATCTGGTTGAAGGAAGCTCCCGCTTCCTAAACCAACCAATCCGGGGCGCTTTAGCCATTGCCAGGGACCTAACAAGGGTGTTGATAGGGATCATCCCTTCCTGCAAAACATAGCTTCCCCAATGTTGTTAAAATGCTGTTTTTTAAAAAAAAATCTGAAAATTAAATAGTTACAAAAATAAAATTATGGTTATATGTGTACAGTATAGATGCTTTGGACTACAGTTCTCATTAGCCAGTCTGTTGCAAGAGAAGCAATCCCCATCAGCCTCCTCTCCAAGGCTGAATAATGGAAACTTTCATCCAAAGTATCTCTAAAATTCAGAACTGAAGAATTTATTTACATTTACATTTAATATTTAGTTGGAAATGGAGAGAACAAAAGATACGTCTCATTTTATTTATAAAATTAGTAGGGACTTCTAATCTTTTGTTTTGTTTCTATTTAGGAACATAGCAGAGGAATCTGAAGACTTTTTTGATACATGCATTGGGCTTTCCAAGAAGTGTGTAGGCAGAATTATTTATTTATTTATTAGATTTGTATGCTGCCCCTCTCCGAGGACTTGGAGCGGCTCACAACAAGCAAAAACATCATGTACAAATCCAATATTAAAACAGTTTAAAAAACCCTTATTAAAAAACAATCATACAACCCAAGCAAACCATACATAAAACAAAACAGCTAAGGGTATATTAATTTCGCCATGCCTGGCGACATAGGTGAGTTTTCAGAAGTTTACGAAAGGCAAGGAGGGTGGGGGCAATCCTAATCTCTGTGGGGAGTTGATTCCAGAGGGCCGGGGCTGCCACAGAGAAGGCTCTTCCTCTGGGTCCCGCCAGCATTGTTTTGTCAACGGGAACCGAGGAAGGCCAAATCTATGGGACCTAATCAGTCACTGGGATTCGTGCAGCAGCAGGCGATCCCGGAGGTATTCTGGTCCGATGCCATGTAGGGCTTTATAGGTCATAACCAACACTTTGAATTGTGACCAGAAACTGATCGGCAGCCAATGTAGGCTGCAGAGTGCTGACGAAACATGGACATATCTGGGAAAGCCCATGATTGCTCTCGCAGCCACATTCTGCAAGATCTGAAGTTTCCGAACACTTTTCAAAGGTAGCCCTATGTAGAGAGCATTGCAGTAGTCGATCCTCGAGGTGATGAGGGCATGAGTGACTGTGAGCAGTGACTCCCTGTCCATATAGGGACGCAACTGGTGCACCAGGTGAACCTGGGCAAATGCCCTCCTCGCCACAGTTAAAAGATGGTGCTCTAATGTAAGCTATGGCTCGAGGAGGAAACCCAAGTTGCGGATCCTCTCCAAGGGGGTTAGTAATTCCCCATCCCCAGGATGATGGATGGAAAGATGGAATTGTCCTTCTGAGGCAGAACCCAAAGCCACTCCATCTTGTCAGGGTTGAGTTTGAGCCTGTTGACACCCATCCAGACCCTAACAGCCTCCAGGGACCAGCACATCACTTCCACTGGACATGGGGTGGAGATGTACAACTGGGTATCATCAGCGTACTGATACCTCACCCCATGCCCTTGGATGATCTCACCTAGCGGTTTCATGTAGATATTAAATAGCAGGGGGAGAGGACCGACCTCTGAGGCATCCCACAATGGAGAGACCTAGAGGTCGACCTCTGACCCCTCACTAACACCGACTGCGACTGACTGGAGAGGTAGGAGGAGAACCACTGAAGAACAGTGCCTCCTACTCCTAACCCTTCCAGCCAGCACAGAAGGATACCATGGCTGATGGTATTGAAAGCCACTGAGAGGTCAAGATGCACCAGGACAGAGGACAAGCTCCTGTCCCGGCCCGCTACAGATCATCCATCATTGCAACCAAAGCAGTTTCCGGGCCTGAATCCTGACTGTTGAGGGCCTAGATAATCGGCTTCTTCCAAGGACCGCTGGAGCGCCACCACCTTCTCAACAACCTTCCCCATAAAGGGAAGGTTGGAGACTGGATGATAGTTGTTGAGTACAGCTGGGTCCAGGGAAGGCTTCTTGAGGAGGGGGCGCACAAGTGCCTCCTTGTAGGGAGCCAGGAAGGACCCCCCCCTTCAAAGAAGTGTTGACAATCTCCTGGACCCAGCTCCATGTCACCTCTCTACTGGCCGAAACCAGCCAAGAGGGACACGGATCCAGCAAACAGGTGGCTGAACTCCCAGGTCCAATGGTCTTGTCCACTTCATCAGGTGTCACCTGGTCAAACTCCTCCCAGACAGATGGACAAGGATGGGCCCTAGTCACCTCGATTGACTCATTGTCAGCCGACACTGCAATCTAATCAGAGTCAAGGTCCGTCTGGATCTGAGCGACTTTATCAGCGAAAAACGAGTTAAAATCCTCACCACTACCCTGCAAGGGCTAACCAACACCTCCCGCCCCCAATTAAGAAGGGAGCAGGTCACCCTGAACAGAGCGGCTGGGCGGGATTCCGCTGATGCAATCAAGGTGGCATGATAAGCGCATCTTGCCGCCTTGAGCGCCACTTTAGTAAGTCTTAATATGAGCTCTTACAAGTGTTCGATCAGATTCAGATTTACTGAATAAATCTCTGCTCCAATTTTACAATTTTACCAAGGGTCTCCAGTGGATGGGGCAACAGAAAGGAAAGGGCAAGGGTCTTCAAACCTGGCAAGATTAAGGCTTGTGGACTTCAATTCCCATTTCTGAGCTAGTATGACTGGTGGAGGAATTCTGGGAGTTGAAGTCCACAAGTCTTGAAACTGTCAAGCTTAAAGTTTGTAAAAAGTGTACATGGTTTTAAAAAGTATACATAGTTTTTAAAAGTAAACATGGTTGTAAAAAGTATTCTACTACACTGGTATTTTATTAAACAATATAATACTACACCATTTGGTACAGAATACTTTTTTCCTTGTTTTCCTCCTCTAAAATCTAGGTGCATCTTATACACCGGTTTGTCTTATACACCGAAAAAATATGGTGGTTGTTTTGGTGTGCAGTGCCCTATAGCATTTTTTAAAAGGTAGAAGTTGAAACAATGTGTGTCCAGGATGTGAGAGATCTAGAGATATTTTCACAGTTCTCTTTTTGACTTGTGTAGTATACAGATCCTCAATGGAAGGCAGGTTGGTAGCAATTATTTTTTCTGCAGTTCTAATTATCTGTTGAAGTCTGTTTGTCTTGATTGGTTGCAGAGCGAAACCAGACAGTTATGGAGGTGCAGATGACAGACTCAATAATTCCTCTGTAGAACTGGATCACCAGCTCTTTGTGCAGTTTGAGCTTTTTGAGTATACGCAGAAAACATTCTTGTTGAGCTTTTTTGATGTTTTTGATGTTTGGTGTCAATGTTATGATAGACTCTGCTGTTGATACTGTGCTGTCTAGTATTTTAAGAGGTGGTAGTATAAGAAGTTTTCTTCTAAAATCCTTGACCATTTCTATGGTTTTGAGAATATTTAGTACAAAATTGCTCTGGTTGCACCCCAAGACTACTTGTTCAACATCCCAACTGTATGCAGATTCATCATTATCTTGAATGAGACCAATCACTCACCGAAACCCGGGTGGCTGAGGAAGAAGGATAAAGCGGATCTGACGAGAACACAGCATTGCCCATTTGCTTCAGCATCCACTAGAAGCAGCGGCGGTGGCGGAAGCAGCAGCCTCCTGTCCTTGTTGGAACGATACATTTACAGAAGAGGAGGCAAGATGAATGTACCAAGGGAGAGAGGTGCCCACGCAATGGAGGACAGGAGCTCGGGTTTCCCTCCATGCCATTAAACTTGGGGCGTAGTCCCGTAGTCCAGCGGGGGAAATCAGTAGTAGCGGCGTCGGCCTTCCCATAGTCTGGTGATACCAGCTTCTCACGCAGTTTGGTAGCGGCGGCTGGCGCCAGCCACCAAGCCACATGAAAAGCCACCGCTGGGACTGGGGAAGGCTGCTGCCACCACCACTGACTGCCACCCAACAGTCAGATCCGCTTCATCCTTCCTCCTCAGCCACCCCTCTTTGGATGGAACCAAAACCCGGGCAGCTGAGGAGGAAGGATGAAGCGGATCTGACAAGAATGCAGCGCTGCCCATTTGCCTCAGCCTCTATTAGAAGCAGTGGCGGCAGCGAAAGCAGCAACCTCCTGTCCTCCCCATGTTGGAAGGGTGAAGGCCAGGCCGATCCATCCGCTTGCTGTTTGTCCCTTGGCGGAATCCTTACATCAAACCCTGCATGGGCAAGTAACCTGTGGAGAGGAGCTGCCGTGTCAGCAGTGGTGCTCCTAGGGCACCAGGAAGGCAGTCCCATGTCCTGCTCCCAATCTCGGAGCATTGCAAGGGAGGTGGAGGTAGTCAGAGACACAGACCTTCCCATACACCTGCTTTCCCCCGGTCCCCGCAGGGATGTGACCGGTTGAGCCACGGGGAAAGCACCCGTCTCTGGGGAAAGTAGGACTCTCCATTGGGGGACCAGGACAAGTGCCATGGCCTTGGTGAAGATTTGAAGATCCCTGAGATAGGAGTGCAAGGGTCTTCAAACCTGGCATGTTAAGGCTTGTGACTGAAGGAGGAATTCTGGGAGTTGAAGTCAACAAGTCTTGAAGCTGTCAAATTTGAAGACCCCTTAGTTAGTTGTTAGGGGTGCAAAGGTCTTCAAACCTGGCAAGTTTAAGACTTGTGGACTTCAACTCCAATTTCTGAGCTAGCATGACTGGTGGAGGAATTCTGGGATTTGAAGTCCACAAGTCTTGAAGCTGTCAAGTTTGAAGTTTGTAAAAAGTTTTTAAAAAGTTTTCTGCTACACTGGTATTTTATTAAACAATATAATACTATGCAATTTGGTTCAGAATACTTTTTTCCTTGTTTTCCTCTTCTAAAATCTAGTTGCGTCTTATACCTCGGTGTGTCTTATACACCGAAATATATGGTCGTTGTGAATAATTACTCAGCCATACACAGATATACTAACTTGAATTAAAGTTTACTTTGAGAAATAATATATTCAGATAAACAATCCAAAGTCATACAGATAATACGTCAGAATAACAATCCAAATATTACCAAGTACAGTGATACCTCGTCTTACAAACGCCTCATCATACAAACTTTTTGAGATACAAACCCGGGGTTTAAGATTTTTTTGCCTCTTCTTACAAACTATTTTCACCTTACAAACCCACCGCCGCTGCTGGGATATCCCGCCTCCAGACTTCCGTTGCCAGCGAAGCACCAATTTTTGTGCTGCTGGGATTCCCCTGAGGCTCCCCTCCATGGGAAACCCCACCTTCGGACTTCCGTGTTTTTGCGATGCTGCAGGGGAATCCCAGCATCGCAAAAACGAGCGCTTCGCTGGCAATGGAAGTCCGGAGGTAGGGTTTCCCAGCGAAGGGAGCATCAGTGAAATCGCAGCGTCGCAAAAACACCAAAGTCCTCGAAACCCCACCTCCAGACCTCTGTGTTTTTGCTTTGGGCGCTTCGGCTGGCAAAGGGGGTGAATTTTGGGCTTGCACACATCAATCACTTTTCCATTGATTCCTATGGGAAACATTGTTTCGTCTTACAAACTTTTCACTTTAAGAACCTTGTCCTGGAACCAATTAAGTTTGTAAGACAAGGTATCACTGTACATAATCTTTTTTACTAGTTGTCTTTGTCATAATCTGTAAACAAAGATATCAAGCCTAAACACATTTTAGCTATAATATATAATTACAATACAGAGAGATTGCAGAGAAAATGCAGAGCAAACCTAACAGTGAGTATCCATTAACAATCAGTAGTTTAGACAAAGAGAAACAAAGAGGATGACTCAAGAAATAAGCTATGAACTCTAGCTCCCTCTTGTGGCAGTCCACAACACCTCAGCAAATCAGACATAGCTCAGTTTGTACAGTATATTGCCAACCCAATTGTTTTAGAGTCCTAACAGTATTGAACACTGAGGTAAAGTCTACAAGGAGGACTTTTGCATAGGACTTTGGAGATTCAAGATATTGTAGGATGTAGTGCAGAGTCATATTAGCAACATCATCTGTCGAACTATTTTCTTGATAGGCAAATTGCAAGGGGGTCTAACAGCAGATCTATGATTGTCCCTATGTAGCCAAGTGCTAATTTTCAAAGGTGTTCATAACTACAGATGTACATAAGATAGTGTATGTGTATATAACACACACACACACACACACACACACACACACACACACACACAAAATACCGTGTTTCCCCGATAGTAAGGCAGTGTCTTACTATCTTTTTACCCCCAAAAGCCCCACTGTGTCTTACTTTGGGGGTATGTCTTATATTGTCCTGGGCACCGGGGCCGGCTCGTCTTCGGGCTTTGGCCCGGGAGAGGCCTCTTCTCCTCCGGGCGGGCGGCGTTAGGCGTCCACCCACCCCCAGCCCTGTACCGCTTTACGGGCCGGACGATTGGGGGGGCGGGGGGGACGCGAGGCAAAGGAAGTGAAGGGAACTACGGGCGCCGGGGAGGCGCGGAGCCAGGTGCGAGGGTCGCGGCGCGCGTGTCCTTTCAGACCCCCCCCGCCGTTTCCCGCCTCCACTCACCAAATTGAGAGGGTGAAGGTAGCCGTTCCCGGAGGGCTCTTCTTGCCCGGGGTTTTTTTACGCGCCTTGCCCGCCGCCGCGCCCCGGCCTTTGCCCGGGGAGCCCCGCTAAGCGAGCCGAGCGGGCGGACCAGCGCCGTCAAAGCGAAGGACGGATAAATGCCTCCCGGGCGGATAAATGCCTCCCGGGCACTCCGCATCCACTTGCGCTTCTCCTTCTTCCCTCTCGCCTCGCCGAGTCAGGCGCAGAAGGCTTAGCGGGGACCAGCGCCGTCCTTCGCTTTGCCAAGCCGGGGAAGAGGCGGTGGTGCCGCGGCAAGGCGAAGGACGGCGCTGGTCCGAAGCGAGCCGAGCGGAGGGGAGCGCCGTCCTTCGCCTCGCCGCCACCGCCTCTTCCCCGGCTTGGCAAAGCGAAGGATGGCGCTGGTCTGAAACGCCACAACCCCTTCAGCGGAAGATGGAGAATTCTTCTATGTTTCTAATCCAGGCTCGCCAACCCGGAAATGCGAGGCGAAGGACGGCGCTGGTCATCGGGCCCCCCCCCCCGGCAATACCCCCGTGTTTCCCCAAAAGTAAGACATATGTCTTACTTTCGGGGTATGGCTTATATTAGCCAACCCCCCTGAAACCCCCCATATGTCTTACAATCGGGGGGGTCTTACTATCGGGGAAACACGGTAGTAGTACAGGAATAAAACAAGATCAGCATGTAATGTCCATTCTGACCTGTATTATAGTTTATAGTAATATAGCATCCTCTCTTCCAGATGATGACTGAATTTAATGGACCTAAGTTACAGAAAAAGAGATAGTGAAAACATATAATTGGATATAGCAAACAATAATATATTAGGAGAATCTATTACACCATAAACAATGGGTAGGCTGAATAACTATGTTTGGTGCTCCTTTATCTTTGGATTTTCTCCATCAAGCAGAGTTCTATAATATGTCCAACAAGATCCCTTGACACTCTTACTATTCTAACTAAAGAATGTCATTAAACCTCTCTCTTGCATAACCATGTGTGTATACATATACATACATAAATATACTGTATATGCATATATACAATTAGAGCTAAATAGCTTGAAATAGATCTATACTAGTCTCCCTTTTTTTCTTAATCAGTAAAAAATGTTATATATAGAAAAATGGATTGTCATGAAAGTAATTGCCTGTATGGCCCCTGGATTAGGGCTAAAAGATGAAAGGAAGCAGTATACTTCCTCCCATATTTGAGTATACCAGATAATTTGACAGAAACACACATGCACACACACCACACATGTACTCCCCCTGAAAGATTTCAATTTGTTTTTCAACAAAAGAAATTCTGAAGTGATTTATCTTGCTCTGATTTTTTTGCATCTCAAAAATCTGGCATTTTAATAGGAATGTTAACCTTTCTGTACGTATGGAAATCTCTTGAACATTTTAATGAGTCACAGTCTACTCTACCAAATACACCAAACATAAGAAAAATAATTATTTTTTGGTTTTGACAAAACATGTATGTCTAATCAACCATTATATGTACTCACATGGCTCTATTATATTACAACACTTTTATGGCTGATTTAATGTTTCCTTAGCTATTACCTCTGCCAAACCTCTTGTCCGCCTGAGATACATAATTATTATTATTATTATTATTATTATTATTATTATTATTATTAATTATTATCTATTGAAAGGATTAGAGCATACACAGATTGTACCTAACTCAGAATATGGGAGGCAAGTCAAAAAAGCATAGCAATTAAAGTATTGAAATGGACAAGAGACAATGGATAGATGATTTATTATAATTTTTGTTGTTCTGATTTGTTGTTCTTTCTCTCGCGCTTTTTTCGTTTTTTTTAGGTAGGTGATTTTATTAGAAGATAAGTAGGATGAGGAAAAGTTTTTTAATAAAGGGTGACATGATTAAAAGTTAGAATAAGAGATAGAAATAAGAGAAAGGAGGAATATTAGTGTATACACCTTTATGTAACAAAATAAAAGCAATAGCAAAATATGGAATAACTGAATAATGACAGACTGCATCTCAACATAAATGTTTATTATTATTAGAAATATAAAAGTTGGTTGAATGTAATAACTATGATTAATTTTACTAGGGTTTTTTTTTGTATTAGAATGCACGATGCCCAGGTGTCACACTATTTACAGAAGCATTGATATGTGTGTTAAAAAATAAAAAAAATTAAAAACTTAAAAAACAAACATAAAACTTCAAAATCATGGGAAGTAATAATTAACTATAGCAAAACATTATATATCAGTCAAACTCTGTTGGAAATACTATGTTACAATTCTGGGTACTATATTTTAAGAATTCAGAAAAACTAGAATCGATGCAATGAAGAGTAAAAAGATGGTCAGGGAATTAGAACCTGAAGTGAGACAAAACTAGATTAAGATCAATTGATGCCATAAGCACTGTGCCTTTCTGTTCTTTCCATTGTTTAAATGACTAGACATTCATTAAGTCCTGAAAATCAATCAAGTATGGTGACAGTGAATGATTGAATTATTATTATTGCCCTTTGTACAAATAGTCAGACGTTCAGACTTAATTTGGCATGTTGTCTACCTATCAAGTCCTTTCCAATTACTTTTGATAGGCAGGTGTTGATGTTTGATGGTGTTTATTCATTCATTCATTCATTCATTCATTAGATTTTTATGCCACCCTTCTCCTTAGACTCAGGGCAGCTAACAACATGTTAGCAATAGCACTTTTTAACAGATCCGGCATATTGCCCCCACAATCCGGGTCCTCATTTTACCCACCTCGGAAGGATGGAAGGCTGAGTCAACCTTGAGCCAGTGGTGAGATTTGAACCGCTGACCTACAGATCTAGACTCAGTTTCAGTGGCCTGCAGTACAGCACTCTACCTGCTGTGCCGCCCTGGCTAATTACTGATATTGTTTCAGGAGCTAAGTTTTTTCGAGTAAGGCTGCCTTTTGAAATTTACTGGTGATGAATTTCTCAATGCTACTGATATTCAGGTGGTACTCTAGTTGTTTTGGGATTGCACTTAAGGCACCTATTACCATTGTTACTAACTTTGCTTGTTTTTGCCCCAGTTCTATTTCTATTTGTAGGTCTTTGTATTTTTCTCATCTTCTCCTGTTCTATTCTGCTGTTTGCAGGTACTGACACATCCACTCTCCAGATTTTTTTGTCATTATTATAGACAATTATTAAGTCTGGGGTGTTATGTAAGAATTGCCTCTCTGTTTGAATTCCAAAGTCCCAGAGTAATTAAGCTTCTTTATTTTCTATGATTGTCTCCATTTTATGGTCTCACCAATTCTTGCTTGCAGGCAAATGATACTTCTTGCAGATTTTCCAATGCACCATTGTTGCTACTTTGCCATGCCATTGCCTGAATGATTTTCTTAGCTTACCTAGTTTCTTCTATTTCTTTGCATAGGCAACACTTACTGTGTTGCTGTGTGGATTTGTATGCATTTGTTCTGAAGACTTGGTCTTGTGAGCTAGAATTAGTCCTCTGCTCTTTCTTCAACTTTCCTGCTCTTAACAATTGCCAGATCTTGTTATTATCTACTTTCCCTACTATTTTTTAATGTACTGACCATGTAGTATTTTGTCTTCTCATGGCTCCATTCTGTTCTTTATCTGTTTTTTTTTGTAGGCCAGTTTGGTCTTTCCAGTAGTCAATAAACTGATATACTAACTATAATGCATCTTCTTAATTGTCCTTCAGATATTCTTCCAATGTCCTTTTTTACTTCTTCTGTCATTTGATATACTTGCAACATTCCACACTAACCTCTTTTTCTTGGAAATTAGAGTCTGTCAATGTCATTGCAAAGAAGGCCATGATTCACTGTCATTGTTTTTCTGGTCTTCCTATCCATTGATTTTAATTCCAGTTCAATATTTTAATGTATCTAGTGATTGGAATTGCTCAGGTGTTGAGTGCCTTGATTGTCTTCACTCTCTTGATGTATTCACCTTAGTCTTCTTTTAACTTCACTGTGCTTGATAGTGTCAGCTAGAAGGATATCCAGGTATTTGTGGTAAACTTTTCCATCCAGACTCTTGATTTAATTTAACAGAGTATGTAGATTTCTTCAGTTTTCACTATTTACCATTTGGTGGTGAGCATGGCACATTTGTCCAATCCAAATTCTATTGTACTATTTTGGCTGTATATATGAACAGTGTTGAGCAATTATTCTATTTCAGAGGGTGTCATTTTACTGACGTTGGAAGGATGGAAGGTTGAGTCAACCTTCAGCTGGTGAGGATTGCTGGCAGTTGTAGAGTTAGCCTGCAATATTGCATTCTAACCACTGCAGCACCACAGCTCTTCAAACTTTGAAATCAGCAGACATTTCTTCAAGCCTTTTTTGGTGCTGTGTGCACCTCAGTCATTTAGGGAGATGTGTGATTTCCTCTCCGCCCTGAGACACTGCCCGGACATTTCTCTCTGCTGCTGCTCTTGGTGCCTCCATGGCCTGCCCACTGCTCTCACAGTATCTTGCGCAGCAGAGTTAAATTTAGTACAATGGGGGAGACAGCATCCCCTCCTCCTCTTGGAGCTCATTATGATGTGTAGCATCAACTGCAGCCAGGTCAGGCGAGTGTCTCAGGGCAGAGAACATGTTGTCCGTCTCCCTGAGCAACCAAGGTGCATCCAGCACAAACAAAGGCTGAAGAAGTGCCCACAAGATCTAGAGGGCACCGGAGAAGATCTAGAGGGCACCGGAGAATCGGAGAGAGAGAGAGACAGAGACAGAGAGACTGACAGAAAGAGAGAGACAGAAGAAAGAGAGACAGAGAGAAAGGGGACAGAGAGAAAAAGAAAGACAGAGAGGCAGGGAGAGAAAAAGACAGAGAAAGAGAGATGGGAGAGAGAAAGGAACAGAGAGATAGAGAGGTGTGTGCATGTGACAGAGAGGGAGAGACAGAGACAGAGACCGAGAGAAAGAGAGAGATGAGAAAAGGAGAGAGGTAGAGGGGGGAGAGGAAGAGAATGATGATTCATATTAGTGGTCCGCGGGATTTAAAATTATGAATTTAGTGGTCCCTGGGATTCAAAAGGCTGGTGATTTCTGTTTTAAGTGATTAAAATGTTGGAGTAGACCTGGAAGGACTTGAGTAAGTCTAAGACTTACTTTATTGTATATTGTTTTTAGTTAAATTATTGGGGGGTGTTTATTGATGGGTATTTGTTATTTTTGGAATGAATGGGATTGTATGTTTGGAACGGATGACTATGCAATGAATGGATATAGTATAGATGGGATGCTTAGCTTACTTGGCAACAGGGAGCAGGAGGGTTGGGGGAACCTATCTCTGGGGTGGTAGAGGGCCAGAAGTTGCTGGGGAGAGGCAGATATGGCAGGAGCCATGGGGCAATCCGTTCTGGAGGAAGAAGGGATCGCTGCCTGAAAGCGATCCCTTGCTGCAGCCCCATGAGCTCAACTCGGGGCACTGGTGATGAGTGTAATCTGGGCTCTGGGCTCAAGCTGCTGCTACTCAGTGCCAGGACGGTGGTTAACAAGGCTCTCCTCATCCAGGATTTGATCCTAGAGAAGGAGGCCGACCTGGTATGTGTGACTGAAACCTGGCTGAGCCCAGAGGGAGGAGTTCCTCTTTGAAATTTGCCCAGCCGGGTTTCAGGTATGGCATCAGCCATGACCCCAGGGAAGTGGGGTAGGAGTGGCTATTATAGCCAAGGAGACTTTTTGCCTGCATAGACACATTTCTCCTGAGATTGCGTGTTGTGAGTTCCTCTTTGTGAAGTTGGACTTAGGGGTTCAGGTGGGCTTGTTGCTCACGTACTTGCTTGCCAGCTGCGTGTCAACAGCCCTGCCTGTTCTGCTCGAGGAGGTAGCTGGGTTGGCGGTGGAGTTCCCCAGACTTATTGTCTTGGGGGACTTTAATCTGCTGTCACTTGGTGAATCCTCCGGGCTGGCAGAGGGGTTCATGGCCGCCATGGACCTGATTCAAGTAGTACAGGGTCCGATTCATGAGCAGGAGCAAGCACCCAACATGATATTTCTCTCAGAGCAATTGAGTAATGGTCTGAGATTAAGGGGTTTAGATGTTTTGCCTATTTCATGATCAGGCCATTTTCTACTGTGGGTTGACTTCGAGGCTCCAATCCTCCCCTGCACGGAGGTGGAACTGACTAGGTGGTTCCGCCCCAGACGCCTGATGGACCCTGAGGGCTTTCAGAAGGCGCTTGGGGTTTTACCAGATTCACTTGTACATAGTTCAGCAGAGCCTCTTGCCCCGGCCTGGAACAAGGTTGCGACAGAGGCTCTCGATCGGATTGCGCCATTGCAACCTCTCTGTGGCACTAGACCCTGGAGAGCTCCTCTGTTCACCAAGGAACTCCGGGTGTTGAAACGCCAGAAGAGGCATCTAGAGAAATGGTGGAGGAAAAGTAAATGCGAGTCTGATTGAACACTTGTAAGAGCTCATATTAAGACTTACAAAGTGGCGCTAAAGGCGGCAAGATGTGCATATCATGCCACCTTGATTCAGCAAAATCCCGCCCAGCCGCTCTGTTTAAGGTGACTCGCTCCCTTCTTAATTGGGAGGGGGGGTTTGAGCAGCACTTGCAGAGTAGTGCCGAGGAATTTAACTCGTTTTTCGCTGATAAAGTTGTTCAGATCCAGGTGGACCTTGACTCCGATTGGATAGCAGTGTCGGCTGACAACGAATCAGTCGAGGTGAAAAGGGCCTGTCCTTGTCCATCTGTCTGGAAGGAGTTCGACCTGGGGACACCTGATGAAGTGGACAAGGCCATTGGAGCTGTGAGTTCCGCCACCTGTTTACTGCATCCGTGTCCCTCTTGGTTGGTGTCGGCCAGCAGAGGTGACACGGAGCTGTCTCAAGGTGATTGTCAATGCTTCTTTGGGAGGGGTCCTCGCTGGCTCCCTACAAGGAGGCACTCATGCGCCCCTCCTCAAGGAACCTTCCCTGGACCCAGCAGTCTGTCAGGCTGAAGTCTTCATGTGGAGTTAGAGTTCAGCCTGACACAACACAAGGGGGGATGGGAGGGGTAGTGAGTAGTCAGAGGGGAAAGTTACTAGACACAACCAAAGATTCCTTTCTCCATGCCAAGGCCACTGTTTGTTCTGCCTCAACTGAAGAGAAGAAGTTGATAAGCTCCTGCACACAGACTGGCTCTTGTGATGAGCCTGTGGGTGTGGGGGATGTAAGATGAACCTTAACCTAGGTGGGATTCTGGGGAGTACTCAGAATTGGAATGACAATGGCATAGCTAACATGGTTCTGTTAATAAATCAAGCTCTGATTGAGAGAAATGGACTGGGACTTGTTTTATTTCTCAGATGCTATTTAAAACCCTGACACAGTCCTTAATAACTATCGTCCAGTCTCTAATCTTCCCTTTATGGGGAAGGTTGTTGAGAAGGCGGTGTTGCTCCAGCTCCAGCAGTCCTTGGAAGAAGCCAATTATCTAGGCCCTCAGCAGTCAGGATTTAGGTCCGGCTACAGCATGGAAACTGCTTTGGTCGTGCTGATGGATGATCTCTGGTGGGCCCAGGACAGGGGCTTGTCCTCTGTCCTGGTGCTTTTTGACCTCTCAGCGGAGGCTGGTGGCTGTTAGGGTATGGATGGGTATCAATGGCTCAAACTCAACCCTGACATGATGGAGTGGTTGTGGGTTTTGCCTCCCCAGGACAATTCCATCTGTCTGTCCATTACCCGGGGGGGAGGAATTATTGACCCCCTCAGAGAGGTCCACAACTTGGGCGTCCTCCTCGAACCACAGTTAACATTAGAGAACCATCTTTCGGCTGTGGCGAGGAGGACATTTGCCCAGGTTCGCCTGGTGCACCAGTTGCGGCCCTATTTGGACAGAGAGTCACTGCTCACAGTCACTCATGCCCTCATCACCTCGAGATTAAACTACTGCAACACTCTCTACATGGGGCTACCTTCGAAAAGTGTTCGGAAACTTCAGATCATGCAGAATGCGGCTGCGAGAGCAATCATGGGCTTTCCTAGATATGCCTATGTTTCATCAACATTCCACGACCTGCACTGGCTGCCGATCAGTTTCCGGTCACAATTCAAAGTGTTGGTTATGACCTATAAAGCCCTGCACGGCATCGGATCAGAATATCTTGGGGACTGCCTTTTGCTGCACGAAACCCAGCAACTGATTAGGTCCCACAGAGTTGGCCTTCTCTGGGTCCTGTCAACTAAACAATGCCATCCGGTGGGACCCAGGGGAAGAGTCTTCTCTGTGGTGGCCCCGGCCCTCTTGTATCAACTCCCCTTGGTGATTAGTACTGCCCCCACCCTCCTTGCCTTTCGTAAGCTCCTGAAAACCCAGCTATGTCGCCAGGCATGGGGAAATTGATATACCCCTTAGCTATTATGGTTTATGTATGGTTTGTTTGGGTTGTATGATTGTTTTTATTATAAGAGGTTTTTTAAACTGTTTTTTAAACATTGGATTTGTACACTGTATATTGTTTGTTGTGAGCCGCTCCAAGTCTTTGGAGAGGGGCGGCATACAAATCTAATAAATTATTATTATTATTATTATTATTATTATTATTATTATTATTATTATTATTTTCAACCACAGACAGCCGTACAAGTATTAATTCTTAGGCCAAATTACATCACATGGATTGTTGCAATTGGGAAAATGGAACAGAACTGCTTATGTGACACTTTAAACTCCAGGAAGAAGGTGGGGCTGTAAATTTAATAAATAATTTAATTCCCAAAGTAATTAATTCTAAATTAATACAAGCAGTCCGGATTTCAACATACTCGTCTGCATAATGAGATATCAGCAGCAAAAAAAAATAATTCTAAGCACTGTTCCCTCTAATGTGCACAGCACGCTGGGGCGCAAGCAAATACCAAACATGGTGCAGCGTTTTCCTTTTTTTTTTTTAATTTGACATGCCAACATACAAACACCATACAAACAACGTTAAACATTAACAATTCCCTTTGAATAAAAAAAATTAATCTTTTACAATTCTATTTACTATACATTATGTACCTTTACTGCTAGTTTCCCTTTTTCTACCCCCCACCCACCCAATTGTACAATTTCTCCCATACTCTGTAGTAGTCCTTGTTTTTGTTGATTTTGTATTTCATACGTTAATTTACTTAATTTGGCGCAGTCTAACATTTTTTTGATCACCATTTCTTCATTTGGAGTCTTTTCTTGCTTCCATACTTGTGCGAATGCCAATCTTGCTGATGTAAGTATATGATTTATTAAATAATAGTTTTCTTTACTGTGTTCTCCTCTAATTATTCCTAATAAGTACATTTCTGGTTTCGTCTCTAATTTATAATCCAATATTTCTTCCAGACATGTCTGAATTTGGGTCCAGAATTTTCTTGCTTCCGTGCATCGCCACCAAATGTGATAATATGTTCCTACCTCTTTTTTGCACTTCCAGCATTTGTTGCTTACATTCACATTTATTTTGGCTAAACGCGCTGGTGCATAGTGCCATTGGAAAAACATTTTATAAAGATTTTCTTTATAGGGTATTGATAGTGTCATCTTATAATTTACTTTCCATAATTTTTCCCAGTCTTCCAATTGGATCGTATAGCCAAAGTTGGTCATCCATGCTATCATGTTGTGTTTAACTATTTCTTCAATATTTTCATAGTTTAGTAGATAGTTATACATTTTAGTAATGAATTTTTTATCTGGGCCTGTTAATATTTTATCTATTTCATTTTGTTTTTTACATATTCCGAATTCTACTAAATCTTTTTTATATCTACTTTGTATTTGATAGTATGGTAGCCAGTCTATTTCTATGCCTTCATTTTTAAGTCTTTCTCTGGTTTTTATACTTCCCTTGGCATTTAAGAGGTCTTCATATGTTATTATTTGTTTTTGGCTAATTATATTTGGATGGATTTGGACTTCCGATGTGGATAGCCATCTGGGTATTTCACTATAGTGTTTTTTTCTAACTTTTCGCCAATATTCCAGTAATGTATTCCAAATTTGATGTTGTTTGAAATGTGAGTGCTTTATATGTTCTTTTTCCCATAAATGTGTATGTCAACCTTCATTAATATCGTGACCTTCTATTGTTAAGATTCTTGAATTTTCTAGATTGACCCATTCTTTAATCCATAGTAGTTTGGTAGCTTGATGGTATAATTCTAAGTTGGGCAGACCAAATCCTCCTCTTATTCTCAAGTCTTGTAAAACTTTCATATTTATTCTTGGTTTTTTATTGTGCCAAATAAATTTGGAAATTATTCTGTTTATTTTGGTAAAGAATGATTTATCTAATTGTATTGGCGCTGTTTGGAAGAGATAGAGCCACCTTGGGAGTATATTAGATTTTATGGTGTTGATCCTTCCCGTTAGAGATAGATTTAGATTTGACCATTTTTCTAGATCTTCTTTTGTTTTATTTAGTAATTTTATATAATTTAATTCTTTTAATGAAGAATATCTTGCCGTGAACCAGATTCCTAAATATTTAATTTTTTTCTCTATTTGGAATCCTGTTTCTTTTGTTAATAACTTAATTAGATCTTGTTTACAGTTCTTGGTTAATATTTTAGTTTTATTCCTATTTATTTTTAATCCGGCCACTTTTCCATAGTCTTAATATCGAATGAATTTGTCAAATCTCCATTTATAAGTATCCTTGCCTTTTGTTTGGAATATATTTGATTTTTGTATTTTTGAAATTCGTCCCTAGTAATATTTATTAATTTTTTAAATATTTAATAATATTTAATAATATTTATTAATTTTTTAAAAAAGTTCCAATTAAGGTTATCAAAGGCTTTCTCAGCGTCCAGAAACAGCATTGCAAATTCCTTGTCATTATGACTTTCATAATATTCTAACATGTTTAATGTAATTCTTATATTGTTTCTAATTTGTCTATTAGGCAGAAAGCCATTCTGATCAGAATGTATTATTTTGTTTAATATATTTTAAAATCTATCTGCTATGATTGACATATATATTTTGTAGTCTACATTTAGTAGAGATATTGGTCTGTAATTTTTAATATATTTTGCATCGGTTTCTTCTTTGTGTATCAATGTTATATTGGCTTCTTGCCATGATGACGGGCATTCACCATTTTTTAACATTTTATTGTAGATTTCTAATAATAATTATCCCGTTATGTGGAATGTTGCTTTATAGAATTCAATTGGGAACCCATCTGAATCTGGAGTTTTATTATTATTCTGTTTCATAATTATTTTTTCTAGTTCTTCTTTAGTTATTTCTTTGTTCAGCATTTCTTTATCTTCTTTACTTATAGATTTAATTTGGCATGACTCTAAATATTTTAATATATCTTCTTCCTTAATGTTATCTTCATTATATAATTCTTTATAATATTCTAGTGCTAATTCTTTCTTTTTTTCTAATTGGTAGTGTGTTATTTCATTTTTGTCTGTTAGTTGTTGAATTAATTTTTTTTCTCTTTCTTTCCTCAATTTATAGGATAACCATCTACCAGGTTTATTCGCATGTTCAAATTGGTTTTGTTTTACTTCTCTTAATTTCCTTATTACCTCTTCTTGGTCTATTAATTCTAATTTGTGCTTTGTCAGCATAATTTGCTGCCTTATATATTGATTTCCTGGATCCTTTGGGATTCTTTTTCTAATTTTCCTAATTTAGATATCCACTCTTTTTGGTTCTGTCTTTTTTCCTTGTTTTTTCTTGATGAGTATACTATTGTTAGTCCTCTTTGGTAAGCTTTGGCTGTATCCCATAAGTTCTGTAGGGAGGTATCTAAATTGTTATTTTCTTTTAGAAATAGTTTCATTTCTCTTTCAATCCAATCTATATATTCTTGCTCTTTTAATAATTGTAAATCTAACCTCCATCTCCTATTTTTCTTATCTTCCCCATTCCATATAATTTTTATTGGGTTGTGGTCGGTCCAATCGTTTTTGTCAATTTGAATTTGTTTTATCAGGTTTCCTATTTTATTGTTGACCCACGCTATATCTATCCTGGACCAACTTTGATGTGCATTAGAATAGAATGTATATTCTTTTTTATTTTGATTTCTTGTTCTCCAACAAGAAATCAAAATAAAAAAGAATATACATTCTATTCTAATGTATACATAGAATATATAGAATATACATGCTATTCTCTCCAACAGTCTCTCAAATTTAATTCTTCACACATTTGGTGGAATGTTTTCGGAAGCACTTTTTTTTTCTTATATCGATTTTTGTTAGTGCTTTTATAGTCCTTAATGGGATCAATTATACTGTTAAAGTCACCTATCATACAAATATCTTCCACCTCCAGTTCAATCAGTTTCTGGTGCAAGTTATGGAAAAAAAAATTTGAGATTTTTATTCGGTGCATATATGGCAACTAGTGTTACATATATATTAACAATTGTCACTGTTATTATTAAAATTCTTCCTTTTTTGTCTGCATATATTTTTCTTGGGTCTAATTCTTTTTTAACATATACTGCAATCCCTCTTTTCTTATTGTGTGATAAAGCTGTAAATACTTTCCCTATTTTCTCATTCTCTAATTGTTTTCCCTTTTTTTGTGGGATATGTACTTCCTGTAAACAGACAATATTCAAATTTTGTTTTTGTAAATTGTTAAATATACTATTTCTTTTGGTATATGAATTCAAGCCATTTACATTAATTGAAATTAGCTTAATCTCCGTTCCCATAACCTTTTAGTTTCTTATTTGCCTTCTGTTTGTCCTGTTTTCTTTCTGCGCTCTTGTTAACATTCTTTCTTCCTCCTGTTCTTTACCTTTAGAAGTTCCTTCTTTCCCGCTATCTAAATCTATCAGGGGTTCTTCTGCCTGTTTTTGACTTTCTATCTCTGCCCTCTCTTCCGCTATAAATTCTTCATAGAATTCCTGTGCCATAAGTTCGTTATCTACTTTTATTTCCTTTCCTTTCCATGTAATAAGCATTCCCTCCGGGATTAACCATCTGAAGGGGATTTTTCTTTTGTTTAATAGTTCTGCTAACGGGCGATATCCCTTTCGATTGTCCCTTAGTTTTTTAGGTACTTGCTTAAGAACTCTAATTTCCTTCCCTTTGTAAATTATTGCTTCGTCTTTTGTGATTTTTAATATTTCATTTCTAGTTTCTTTTTTCACACATCTCACATGTACTTCCCTGGGAAGCTTGTGTTTTCGGGTATAATTAGTGTGCACCCTATAAATCTCATCAATTCCACTTGCAGTTTCTTGCTTATCTTTTTGTAATATATTAGCAATCATTTCTGTCATCATCTCAATCAAATTTTCGTTTTTCTCCTCTTCTACATTTTGAAATCTAATATAAAACTCTGCTCTGTCAATCTCAAAATTAATTATCGATTCCTCTAACTCTTTGTTTATCTGTATAAGTTTTTCATCTATTATTACTACTTTTTTGTCATTTTGTTCTACTTTCTTTTCAATTTGTTCTATTCTTTTGTTTTTTTCTAATATTTCATGGATTATTTCAATTTTATTGTCCATTTTTTGCATATCCTCCTTCATTATCTCATGATTCCTGTCTAATTTTTCCTGAAGTTTAAGCATAGTTTCTTGGATTGCCAATAATGTTTCCTGTGTTGTTTGTGAGGTGTTACTAGTATTACTAGTCTTTTCTGCTGCTAACATACTAACTATTGATTTTTGGGTTGAGGGGGAGCCTGTTGTTTTTTTGGTATATTTCTGGAAAGTTGCCATTTTAATCCCTTTTATTACTTCACCCCACTCTACCATACAAGTTACTACGGAATTCCTTTCAATAGAATAAACAGTCTCAGTTGATATCAATAGATTATTAGGTCCAATGTATACTATACATGTAATATATTCTATAAATCCAATAAATCCAATATGTACTATATTATGACTAAGCTCAGGGTATGTTGTACTATATTTAACTTTTTACACTTAACAATTTTTTTAAAAGAAATAATTCTTATATTAATTTATAGCTTATAACTATTTATAAGAAAATATTTTTTTTCAGTGTTTCAATATTAGCACTTACAGAATTAATAGATATGTTGTAACAAAGATAGAGGTAAAGATAATAATTAGTAACAATTGATATTTAATTAATATCGTTCAGTTCATTAGAAATCAGTTCATCAAAAATCAGCCTCTCTATTTGTTATATTAATTTAAATTTTTCAGTTTTACCTAATTATTCGTCATTAAGGTTTTAGGTCCGAGTTCAATACAATTCAAGATTCAATTTGTTTCTCTTTCCCCCACTATAAATATCAGTTAATCAAGAAAACAAAAGAAGAAGGGGGATAAGAAGAAGTGGTTGATTGAGCTGACTTCCTCTTTCTCTTGGGTTCTCTCTCTCCGTTGCTTTCTTCCGGACCGCTGTTCCTCCTTCCACTTAGTTTCGTCACTTTTTGTAAACTCCGTAGCCACTCCCCGTCACGCTCCACCACTGCTGTTAGTTCCGTTGACCGTAATCCTCGTCCACGACTCTTTTCGATTCTGGAACACCTCCTCCTCTTTCTGGTCGCTCAGTATCCTCCGTCACCTCCGTAATTTCCGCACTGGCAAATCTGTCAGTTCCTCGTTGTTTCGGCTTTATTTATTTACTCTCCGCAGCGTCTTTTAGGCATAGAACTTACAAACAGCTTTTAAAAGTTCTCCCCGTTGTTTTAGTTTAATCTCTGAACGACTCACGAACTTCTTAGTTAAATTTACTTTTCTTTTCTTTTTTCCTCTCTTCTCCCCCACCACTGAGTAGCTGCTATTCAACTTTGGTGGGTCTCCATGTTATTGTCTCTCTCTTAATGTGTTTTATATTCCTCTACTTTAACTGTATATACTCTTTAATTACCATAATGGGTTTTTCCTTCTTTGTAGACAGAATTGTAGGTTACTCTCTTTCTTGCTTCCTCTGTTGCAATGGGCTGCTACAGCACTAATGTCGCCATGTTGGTTGGCGACTCTCTTGCCTCGGGGTTTGCGAGGTTCTCACTTCTACACACGGGGTGATTGCTTTTCGCCTCCATGCTTGAAGGAACCCCCGCTTCTTCACCCACCTCTCCAACATGGTTGTGCCGAAATTCAGCCGAAGTTTCAGCCCCCCGAACGGCAAAATCCAGGTTTGAGAGAGCGGAGCGTTGCTCTCTCTTGCCTGCTCGCCGTGACCCCGCCCCGGAACACATGGATTGTTGCAATAGGGAAAATGAAACAGAACTGCTTATGTGACACTTTAAACTCCAGGAAGAAGGTGGGGCTGTAAATTTAATAAATAATTTAATTCCCAAAGTAATTAATTCTAAATTAATACAAGCAGTCCGGATTTGAAAATACTCTTCTGCAGAATGAGATATCAGCAGCAAAAAAAAATTAATTCTAAGCACTGTTCCCTCTAACGTGCGCAGCACGCTGGGGCGCAGGCAAATACCAAACATGGTGCAGCGTTTTCCAAGCCCGCACAGTGGAACTGGTGCCGTTTCTCCTTGCCTGACAGCTGATCTGCCCTTCCCAAGCTGTTGGCAGGGGAGAAACCCCCGGCTTCTCCGGCTCTGTCTGGGACTGCAATAGTGCACGCCCACCTCCCCTGCGACTTCCCAAAGGCAGAAGATTGGAATGGGGGCTGATGGAGGCCATCCCCCTCGCGCTGATCAAAGCTGCCCCACGGGCTTTCTCAAGCGTCTGGATACACAGACTGCCAAGGGACGCCCTTCCACTTCCCCTCAGCTGCTGCCGTGTGCCCAGTATCACTTGCCCAATAGAGGGCATTTCTTGTGGGGTCCCTGCCGGCACTATCCCCAGTTTTGATGGGGGCGGCTAGTCGCCACGGGCATCCAAAATGGAGGCGCTGCCGGCAGGGACCCTGTGAGAAATGCCTGCTGCTGAGCAAGTGACATAGGGCGCGCGGCAGCAGCTGAGGAAAAGCAGGCGGGCGGCGGCGCTCTGTGTATCCAGATGCTTGAGAAAGCCCGCGGGGCAGCCTTGATCAGCATAAGGGCTCCATCAGCCCCCACCCCAATCCTGCAGCCCAAGAGAGAGAAAAAGGGAGATGAAAGTGAGAGAAAAACAGAAATGAAGGTTAGATAAATGAGAGCAAAAAGGGAGGAGAAACAAATGAGAGAGAGAAGTGGGGGGAGGGAGAAGTACACAGAAATGAGAGAGACCTGGAGGGAAAGAAAAAGAGAGGGAAAAGAGAGAGAGAAGTGGAGAGAAAGAAAGAAAAGGGAAAAAAGGGAGGGAAAGAGAGAAGTGGAGAGGAAGGAAGGAGGGAAGGAGAAATGGAGGGAAGAAGGAAGGAAGGAAGGAGAAATGGAGAGAACAAGGAAGGAAGGAAGGAGGAAGAATGAAATGAATGGAGGGACAGAGGAAGATAAGACTTTGGGGGGGGTGTAATTTTTTCTCTCTCAACATACATTCAAACAATACAGTGTATCATCTAATTTTCCATGAATAAAATGCAGCATTTTGTTAGTAACTAACATCAATCATTTAAAAAGTTGCAAGTTTTTTTCTAATTTTGTCATCCAGTTGCATACATTTTCTTTTAATTAAATTCCCTCCTTAATGTTCCTTCAAAAAGTACACCACCAATTATATTTCTAACTTATTAACCATTATGCCAAAGTACTTCTTTCTTTATACATTTTTCTGTAAACCAAGAAAACCTTGTATAGCCAATCAGATGTTAACAAAAGAAAATTAAATACAAAACATTAACATATACGAATTTCAGACTTCTTCCCCCCTCTAAATAGTACATTTACCTAATCCCAAATTTAAAAATTATTTCAGCCCATCTAACATTTAGCCAATTAATACTTATCTACATTTCTTACTTAATTATTATTCTTAAATTTCAGTCAATTTGAGAAAAGAAAAAAAGGGAAAATTCTAAATATTCCCTATTTTCAATCAATTAAAAGTCATTAATATCATTAATCTCCCCAACAATTCTAAATTCAATTCCATTTATGCTTTAATCCAAATCAGTATCACCTACTACATATCTTATTATAATCAATACTTCTAACTTGACTAAAACAGATCAGGAATTCCTAAATTCATATATCTAAGTAGAAAAAATAATTAAAATTAAAAAAGAGCAAACAAAACAATACTCCAAGCTTAATCAACCCTTCTCAAACTCCAATTTCTTTAATCTAAACAGAACTTTGAACAGAACCCTTTTCTTTTTTATTTTTTTGTATCCCCTTTTAATCCCCTTTTCCATTTTATTCTTTCTATTCTTTCTTCTAGAAAGGACTTTGTTAGAAAAATAAAGGGGTTATTGGATCAAACTTTGGACACTTGACAACGTAGTTATGATGGTAGCAATGTCCCAGGGTTATGTGAACATCTTTTGACATCTCTGACAAACAACTGCAGGGATTCACTTAACGACTGTGGCAAGAAAGGTGGTAAAGTGAGGCAGAATTCACTTAATAACCGTCTTACTCAGGAATAGGAACGTTGGCCTCCATTGGGGTCAGAACAGAAGTCAAGGATTATCTGTCTGACCAGTGCACTCTTTTAGAAGCAGATCAGCAGATCAGGAGTTTATTTTGAAGCTCCACAGAAAATATCTAGGGGGGAAGGCAGGTTGTCCTCAACTTACAATGGTTCAAAGTCGCAATGGCCCTGAAAAAAGTGACTTATGCACCCTTTTCACACTTAGGTGATGATCCCAGGATCAAAACTTTGCTGCCGTTTCATATTTATGAGTGTTGCTGTGTGTCCTAAGGTCATGTGACTCTCTTTTGTTTCTAACCGATCCATGCCCAGGCATGAAAATGTGCCGCTAAGACTTTATACTTTTCCACCCACACCAAAATAAAATTAGAGGGAACATTGATTCAAAGGTAGAAAAAGAAGTAAGATGTTCAATTATGTGTATGTGATATCTTCCTCTGCCTACATTTCATGCATGTGGTAAAGTGGCCATTATGAAAGAATATCAGTTAATATCAGATAATAATAACTTTGCTATTTCAGTAAAATATTTCTGTAATTTTAATTAATGGGATTAGGAATTTTGTCAGCCTTGATATCCCCAAGGGAGGCTAGAAATAATCATGAAGCCAGATCAGCACCAGAGATAATTTGACTGGAAGAATTCATAACTGCACCATTGAATCTACAGTCCCCGTCCTACTGTCCTATTACCTAATTTACCTGTACCTATTTTACTAATGTTTATGTTTATACCAATACAGTGTACCTACTATTTTGTACATGTTTGATATACCTCAAAAAAATAAACAAAGGGAACACTCAAATAACACATCCTAGATCTGAATGAATGAAATATTCTCATTGAATACTTTTTCCTGTACAAAGTTGAATGTGCACAACAGCATATGAAATTGATTGTCAATCAGTGTTGCTTCCTAAGTGGACAGTTTGATTTCACAGAAGTTTGATTTACTTGGAGTTATATTGTGTTGTAAGTGTTCCCGTTATTTATTTATTTTTTGAGCAGTGTAAATAAAATAAAATAAATAAATAAGAATGCCTTGTGTCCCTCAGCTATCCCGCTCACTATAAAAACAATGAATTCACTTAGGCCGCTTAATCCCCTTATTCCTGTGGTCAGGCTACCACTGTAAATGAAGAAATAAGGGGAAGCTCAAACGTTTGTAACGTGGACATTTTCTTCGGGAGCCCTGAGTGTATAAAGACAGATCAATCATGCTGCTGTGACTTTTTCTCAAAAGAAGGTAGCATATTTGGCAGGTGAGACCGGGAGGGATTGCTTCGTCCTGATTCCCCCGCCGCGACAGGGGTCCTTACCTGTACTGCCTGATCGTAAGAACTTCACGAGGCTCCATGGAAAACCCAGGCAGGGAACGGCACAGGTATCTATCCAAGACTTCCAGGCGAAATCGGCGCTGTTCCCGCACTTCAGTCGTATCGGGTTCACTAGCCATTTTTACGGAAGTGAATTCGCTTCAGACCAGCTGTTGATCGTTGCAGGAGATGAAGCCTATTCTTTCTACTCCTGGAACTTAATACCGTCCAATTTCGGAGGCGGGCAAATCCCGTACAGTGTGGTAAATGACTTCTACGCAATTTACGTTCTACTCGTAGAAGTAATACCGCACGTTCCGAAAGAACAATATCTTACAGCTGCGATCCTAAACAGACTTTCGAGGATTCACCTGACGCTCTCCAAATATGAATAGACTGCAGTTTCCATCATCCTTCGTTATTGCTGGATGAGAGAAGTGTTAGGTCAACAGGCGTGGACCATGTAACAAAAGCCTATATAACAGTTCTGTTAAAAATTAGAAAGAAAGTCGATTTCTCCTGGATTGCACAGGCTTAGCCCTCTAAAGAGTATCATAAATTGATAAACGCCGGAACAATGTTTACCGGAAATGGGTTGCGGCGGGGATGGCTTTTGCTGCTACTCCAGGAAGCGTTGGAAATAGAGACGTGTCTCTATTGTTGGGATTGGCTGATTTGAGCTGAGCTGAGTCTCGGTGGAAACCGAGACGACTAAATATTTTTGGTGGAGGAGGACCCTGATAATGGCCACCTCGGGGAGCCAGGTAGAACAGCTACGCTTCCGCATCCAAGAATTGGAGGAAGAGCTCGTCCGAGAGAGGGAAGGCAGTCGGGGCCCGCGAGCACGGATCGCGGAGATGAGTCCCGAGGTGACGGACTCCAATCCGTACAGGTGAGTGATGGCCAAGAATCTAGGTGAAGGACGACGTAGAGAGGCCATTGGTGGGGCTGCCTTAGTTTCCCCTGCCAGCTGGGCACGAAAGCCTCTTCTGGATGCAAATCCAGTTCGATTTTTCCTTGGATTTCGGAACTGGATTTTTTTTTACTATGTTCAGAGAAACCCCCTCGTTCTTTTTTTTTTTTTAAATATAATTTTTATTGATTTTTATAGGTTTACAAAAAACAAACATATAACAGTGCACAGTGCTTGTGCCCATCACCAAACAACACGCCCCCCCCGTCACCCCCACCACCCCTACAGGAGGATTCAAAGAGGTTTCACTTGTTTATCTATTAATCCTTGGCTCTATCTTGAGCAAATTTTACTAAAAGAGTGATTGTAGTTTATTTTTCGTATTTACATCACAGATTTTACTTAACATATAATATTTTACCTTGTTCCATCGCACCATCAGCTTCTCTAATTTATTCTCATCAAAATTATTTAATCTTATTTCCATAATTTCAAAATATATGTGATCCACCATATACCAATACCAATTTTGTACTGTCCATTTTGTAGAATCTTTCCATCCTAAAACTATCACCGCTTGAGCACTTTCCAATGCTGCAGTTTTAATTTCCTTAAATTCTC
This sequence comes from Erythrolamprus reginae, assembly GCF_031021105.1. NCBI lineage: Eukaryota > Metazoa > Chordata > Lepidosauria > Squamata > Dipsadidae > Erythrolamprus > Erythrolamprus reginae. The sequence continues at coordinate 76,122,642 of NC_091963.1, forward strand.
CTAATTCCCTATACAGTGAACCCTCGATCATCGCGAGGGTTCCGTTCCAGGACCCCACGCGATGATCGATTTTTAGCGAAGTAGCGGTGCGGAAGTAAAAACACCATCTGCGCGTGCGCAGATGGTGTTTTTGCTTCTACTGCCGCCCGCCCTTCGCCCGCCCACCCCGTTGCTCGCGCAACGGCTTCCCTGGGTGCCCGCTCGCTTGGGAACATCCCAGCTCCGCTCCCCAGCTGGGAAGCGGATCTAGGGAGTCCCCACCGCGCGCGCATTGCTGGGGAAAGCGCGCGCGCTTGGGAACATCCCAGCTCCGCTCCCCAGCTGGGAAGCGGATCTAGGGAGTCCCCACCGCGCGCGCGTTGCTGGGGAAAGCGCGCGCGCTTGGGAACATCCCAGCTCCGCTCCCCAGCTGGGAAGCGGATCTAGGGAGTCCCCAAGCGCGCACGCTTTCCCCAGCAACGCGCGCGCGGTGGGGACTCCCTAGATCCGCTTCCCAGCTGGGGAGCGGAGCTGGGATGTTCCCAAGCGCGCGCGCTTTCCCCAGCAACGCGCGCGCGGTGGGGACTCCCTAGATCCGCTTCCCAGCTGGGGAGCGGAGCTAGGCTGCCCCAAGCTCGCGCTCCAGCCCACCGCCGCTGGGGTCTTACCGGGGCAAGAGGGGGAAGACCCAGGGAAGCCTCTGCCCGGCGGGGAAACTCCACCATCTACGCATGCGTGGAAGGGCACGCATGCGCAGATGGTGGAGTTTACTTCCGGGTTGAAAACTAGCGAAATAGCCCTTTCACGATCCTTGAGGACGCGAAACTCGAGGGTTCACTGTATTTAATTAAAATTGCTGTTTCTTTTATAATAATCCAATTAATGTTTAACATTTTATTAATTTCATTCTGGACTACCTTCCAGAATTTCTGTATTTCTGCACACTCCCAGATCATATGCATAAATATTCCTTTTTTCTGACACCCATGCCAACATTTGCTCTTCTCTTTCCCCTGGAAGTGTGCAATTTGTACAGGTGTATAATACCACTTATGTAAGATTTTTCTTCTCATCTCTTTAACTCTCGTATTTTTAATCTTATATATATTTTCTATTATTTCTTTCATTTCTCTCTCATCTATTTGTAAATCATCCTGCCAACATCTTGTTAAACTTTTAGCTACTTCTTCTTCCCTTTGCAATAACATCCTATATATTTTGCTGGCTTGTGCTTTACTTTCATTTATCTTTTCATTTATTATTTTTTCTAAACTATTTTCTTCTCGTAAGAAGATTTCTTTATTCTCACTTTTATTTAAATATGTACATATTGCATTGATCTGCAACCAATTCTGTTTACCGATCCACCATTCCAATCTGGTTCTACTAACTCTTCCATCTTTCTCATATAATTGTTCAATTCTCGTCACCCCTTTACTATTTAGTATTTTAATAATTCTACTTAGATTAGCATCGTCCCCTATATTTAATCCGTGTAACGTTGATAACTTGGATACTTTTATTCCGCTTGTCCTCTGCCATTTAAGCCATGTTTCTAAACATGCTTTAAAAGGATCACTTAAGGTACCGATTTCAATTCTACTCCAATTTTTAAATAATAGTTCTTTGTTAGTTCCCCCCTCGTTCTTAATCATAGAGGGTTTTCTGGAAAGTAAGGTTACAAGGCATGTTGTGGGCGGGGGGAGTTGACATTACTATCATGTAGTGGGAAGCCAGCGAAAGAATGGAAAGTGCCAGTGGATCATCGACTGGTGCAAAGTGCATGTTGTAATATGCTATCTGAATGCTAAAGGCATGAATGCTGCTCTGATGGATGCCCAAGATACTGAAGCACAAAAACCGAGAATTTCCTGACCATTTTCAGATTGAAGGTGTTGTGGTTCAGCCTGGGACCCCTCCGGGAATGGCTGATTTGCTGTCGGCTTCCAGCTCAGAGGGAGAGGCTGAGGACCAGGAGGTGCAGACTGACGAGGAAGCGGAATCCCAGGCTGAAGAAGAAGGACAGCCAGAGTTCCACCAGGGGGAGCTCTCCCCAGCAAGCAGCCTGGATTCCCTGGGGGAAGATGCTCATGACATCATAGATATGCGACAAAGAAGAGCTAATCAGAGACGAACTCAATTGGCTAGGTATTTCCAGCATTAGAGGTCACAGCTGGGTTTGGGTGTGGTGCTTGGGAAAGGATAAAAGGCGGCCCCACCCTTCCTGGCTTGTGGAGTTTTATCTTGGAGATTCGTGAGACCTGTCTGTGAACTTTGGTGGCTACAATCCTGGTTTGTGCCTTGGACTATTGAAACCTTGGGGGGGGGGGTGCCAGCAAGAAGCTTGTGAAATTGACTGGACATCAGGACCCTGTTGTAACGTATTGTAACCTGTCTGCTGTGAAGACAGGTTTTCCTTTGTGCTTATTTTTTCCTGCTATAAAATACTTTTGGATTTTACCAGAGTGTCTGGCTGTTTTTTCAGTGGGTGTGGAGGTCTGGGAAAACCCAGACAGAACAGAAGGCAAGGCTTTTCTCAACTGTATAGTGATTGGTGAGGCCGGCTGCTCACGGGACGGGGGGGGGGGGAGGGAGGGACACCGTTCGGGTAGTGGAAATGGAACTGGGTACACAACTCTAACTGACTGGCAGTGGGGCACGTGCGCCTGGTGTGCGATTTGCTTCCTGCGCATGTGCAGGAAGTAAATCCTGTACCTGGCAGACACGTGCAACCACCGCGCCCGTCAACTGCCCACCCACGCCTGCCGTCCACCCAAAGGCATCCCAGTAAACAGTAAGTGCGGCTCCTCACTGGTGACAGGAGATAAAACTTGGGATTATCACCATACTCCAGAGAGCAAATGTCAATCAATGCAGTGGCGCCATGCCCATTCTCCTTCAGCCAAAAAATTCAAAATTCAGCAATTGGAGAGAAAAATCTTGGGCACCTATCATGCACAAAACCTGGGCACCCATTGCAGCAACGTTCATGCACTTAGCATTCAGGTAGCGTATTAACAGTGTGCACTTCACGTTTGGAGGGAAACGGAATGAGGACACTCATCTCTAATCTTCACAATGCCAGTTGATGATCTACTAACCACTGGCTCTGCTCATTCCCTTCTGCTGGCTTTCCGCTACACGATAGTAATACCAACTTTCCCCATGAACATTCCCTGCAAGAGCTACGTGCTTTGCAGCCTTACTATGTGCTTTGTAACCTTACTTTTCAGATAACCCTCGTAGACCAGATCTTTGCAGGCTGAAGTGCTCACATTCATTCTTTGAAGCAGATATGACAGGAGGGATCTATCTCCCAGTCTGCTGTCCGAGATCATGATGGGCTTTGCGAACAAATACAGTGATCCCCCGTTTATTGCGTCCCCAACCATTGCGAACAGGGTACTTCGCTATTTTTCAACCCGGAAGTCAAAAATACCATCTACGCATGCGTGCCGGGCACGCATGCGTAGATGGCAGCGGCTTCCCTGGGTCTTCCCCCTCTTGCTGGCGTCAGCGAGGAGTTTCCCCACCGCCCACGCAAACTCCTCGCTGCCGCCCGCCCTTCGCCCGCCCACGCCGTTCGTTCTCGCCGCTTTCGAGCTGAATCCGGGAGCGAATTCGCTCCTGGATTCAGCTCGAAATCGGCGAGAATGAACGGCGTGGAAAAGGCGTTCCTTGCCGTTCGTTCTCGCCGCTTTCGAGCTGAATCCGGGAGCGAATTCGCTCCTGGATTCAGCTCGAAATCGGCGAGAATGAACGGCGTGGAAAAGGCGTTCCTTGCCGTTCGTTCTCGCCGCTTTCGAGCTGAATCCGGGAGCGAATTCGCTCCTGGATTCAGCTCGAAATCGGCGAGAATGAACGGCGTGGAAAAGGCGTTCCTTGCCGTTCGTTCTCGCCGCTTTCGAGCTGAATCCGGGAGCGAATTCGCTCCTGGATTCAGCTCGAAATCGGCGAGAATGAACGGCGTGGAAAAGGCGTTCCTTGCCGTTCGTTCTCGCCGCTTTCGAGCTGAATCCGGGAGCGAATTCGCTCCCGGATTCAGCTCGAAAGCGGCGAGAGCCAGCGCCCCCCGGACCCCCAACCCGGGTTTGGGGGGCTGCTAGGAAGCCCTCCATGCCGGCGGCAAACAGCCGCGCCGCCCCCAATCTTCGGCTCCTCGCTAGCGCTGTGGGAATAAAAACACAATCTGCACATGCGCAGAAGGTGTTTTTACTTCCGCATCGCTACTTCGCGAAAACCCGCTCGTTGCGGGGGCTCCTGGAACGGAACCCTCGCAACGAACGGGGGATCACTGTACTCCCTAAATCAGAGAATCATAAGACTGGAAGGTATCTCAGAGGTTTTCTAGTTGAAAACTGACTAAGGCAGGAGAGTAAGGTTCCAGGTAAGGTCCCAATCAAATGATCACGCAGCCTATTTTTGAAAATCTCCAGTGATGGAGACCCACAATCCCAGGACACAAGTATTCCACTAAATGCTCTCACATCAGAAAATTTTTCCTTACTCTAGCTTGACAAACTGACAAATTTCATCTATTGCTTCCTGTCTTGCCTCCAGGTGACCTTCAGAATAACCCAATTCTCTCTTCTTTGTGACAGCCACAAGTATTGGAAGACAGTTATCATGATCCTTCTCTTGAATAGACTAGGCATACCTAGCTCCCTCAACCATTTATCATATGATTTAATCTCCAGATCTTTGATCATCTATATCAGAGGTCCCCAACCTTTTTTGCACCAGGGACCGGCTTTCAGCTAGACCAGTTTTCCATGGCCCGGTGGGGGGGGGGGGGGAGCTAGCTGTCAGCGGCGCCGTAAAAGGGGCGATCAAGAGAGGAATGGGTGAATGAATGGACGGAGGGTGGGAAGGAAGGAAGGAAAGAGGGAAGGTACAGGAACAGAAGAAGGGTGCAAAGAAGCAAAGAAAGGTGTGAAAGGGGAGAGTAAGAGAGGAAGGAGTGAAAGAAGGGAATGAGGGAGGAAAGAAGGGAGGAAGGAAAAGGAAAGCAAGAAATGGAGGGAGGAAAGGAAGGGAGGAAAGGAAGGAAGGAAGGAAGGAAGAAAGAAGGAAAGAGGGAAGGGACAGGAACAGAGGAAGGAAGCAAGGAAACTTATGAAAGGGGAGAGTAAGAGAGGAAGGACTGGAGGGAGGGAGGGAAGAAGGTAGGAAGGAGAAAGAAAAGAAATAGAGGAAGGAAAGGTAAAAGAGAGAAAGAAAAAGAGCAAGAAAGAAAGAAAGAGAAAGAAAGAAAGAAAGAAAGAAAGGCAACTTCAAAGAAAGGCTCACTGAGCATCTCTCACTCTCTCTCTCTTTCTATCCCTCTTTCTTTCTTTCTCTTCCTTTCTCTCCTCTTCCTTTATCTCCTCTTTCTCTCCCCCCTCTCTCCCCCTTTCCCTCTCTCTTTCTCTCTCCCTCTCTTGCTATCTCTCCCCCCTTTCCCTCTCTTTCTCCCTCTCTTTCTCTCTCTCCCCCCTCTCTCTTTCTCTCTCTCTCCCCCTCTTTCTCTCTCTTCTTCTCACTTTCTCTCTCTTGTTTTCTTTCTGTCTCTTTTGCTTTCTCTCTCTCTCACTCTTTCTCTCTTGTTTTGTTTCTCACGCTCTTTCTCTCTCTTGTTCTCTCTCTCTTGCTATCTCTTTCTCTCCCCCCCTTTCTCTCACTCTCTCTTTCTCACTTTCTCTCTATCTTGCTGTCTGTTGCTTTCACTCACTCTCGTTCTCTCTCCGTTCTTCTCAGCGGTGACGCGCGCACGCCCTGCCCGCCTCACATTTGCCGAGAGGACTTTCGCCCCGGGCTCTCAGCAAGGGGGTTTGCATGAGAGGCGGGGCCGGCGGAAGGTGATATTCAATGTCGGGGGCGCACGGGCGGTTTTGCGCGCGCTCCCTATCTCCCTGCTAGCCCACTCGGAATACGTATTCAAAATAAGAAAAGCCTTTGCCGGCGAAGGCTTTTCTTATTTTGAATACAGTATTCCGAGTGGGCTAGCAGGGAGATAGGGAGCGCGCGCAAAACCGCCCGTGCGCCCCCGACATTGAATATCACCTTCCGCCGGCCCCGCCTCTCATGCAGCCCCCTTGCTGAGAGCCCGGGGCGAAAGTCCTCTCGGCAAATGTGAGGCGGGCAGGGCGTGCGTTCCGGGTGCGGGAGGAGCTACGGTGAAAGGCAGGAGGTGGCAGAGGAGCAGAGGGGGCAAATCGGGCGGGCGGTGGGCAGCGCGGAAAGGCCGAGGGGGCCCTGGCGCCGCGGACCGGCTGAAAACCCCCAACGGCCCGGTCCCGGTCCGCGGACCGGCGGTTGGAGACCCCTGATCTATATTACTCTTCCCTGTACATTTTCAAAGGTCTCAACATTTTTCAGTAACATGGTGATCAGAACTGGGCACAGTATTCCAAGTGTGCAATGTAAAGCAGTACTATCCTTGTTGTCTTAGACTGCATTGTCTTTTTTGACAGTTGCAGCACATTGCTGGTTTAAGTGTGGTCTACTAGGATATCTAGATCTCTTTCACAATTACTATTATTGAGTTAGGTACCATCTACGCATTTGATTTTTCCTACCTAAGGAAACCACCAAACTTCATCTTATTTGAAAGAGCCCAGTGCTCAACTCTGTCAAGATCTTTCTGCATCTTGAGACTATGTTTCAAAATATTAGCTATTCCTTCCAGCTTGGTGTTGTCTGCAAATGTTATGACTTCCTTTTCTATCCCCTCTTCTAGATTTATTAAGATATTGATGAATACTGAGCCCAAGACTGAACTTTGAAGTATCCCACTGCATACTTTTCTCCATGTAGATGCAATTCCATTGAGGACTATCTGCTATGGGTTAGCCAATTGCAAATCCATCTAGTCATAGTACTATCTATCCTATATTGCTCTTAACAAGAAGTACTACTGAAGTTTAAGTATATTATGTCCACAGTATTTTTTTGCTTTCGTAATTTAGTTACTTTATCCAGAAAAGGTAACATGATTCATTTTTAACAAAGTCATGCTTGCAAAGCAACATAAATTTTTGACCTAGCATTACATAATGGAGATCAATGCCTCATATAATTATATATAATATTGAATGTTCAGAACAAGTGCATTTCATTTGTCAAAGCCCAGAGCAAGAAAGAAATCACTGAAATTATTGTGGATTGCCTAAAGTTGCTGAGTTATAGTGGAAGTGTGATTTCAACATGTCAATGAGCTTAGGTTTTTAGCTAAATTACTGCCAGCAGAGATTCATCTGAAAAAAAAATTGTAAAATCTTAAGATGAGTAGAACATGTGGAAATCCCTGTTCAACATATCTGTCACTCCCAACTGTTTTACCTCAGTATTCCCCAGACAACTATTTTTATCACTGCCAACACCTGTTAGGTTATTTCTGAATCATGGACAGCAGGTTTCTTCATGATAAAAATAATTTCTAGATATAATTTCTTTGTCAACAGATCAAGAATAGTCAACTACTCAACTAGTCAACTATCGAAATTCATGATAAGATAATGGCTTTGTCTAGTTTCAGCACAGTAATTATTATAGAACTGTAATCTTTGGTGGTCTTTAAAGAATTTCAAGTCTGCTACTTTTTAAGTAACTAGTTACTTTTTAAACCCATTCAATAATATTTTAATTGGGTAGACTACATTTTATAAAGGTAACAAAAGTCAGCAAAGTAAATAAATACTCCAGATAGCAAAAAAGAAAATGTTTTTACACTGTGCACCAGGTTGAGCCTCTTTGGAGAGTATTTATATTATCAAAATGTTATTGTGCACATTAGATTAATACAAGTTATGACCATAATTGAACCTGTCTGTTACTAAGTGAAACATTAAGCAAATTCGCCCCATTTTACAATCTTTCTTGACACAATTGTTAGGTAAATCACTGTAGTTGTTAAATTAATAACAGTTGTTAAGTGAATCTGATTTTTCTCCAGGATAGGTTGGAATCAGGCTTCAGATAGGGTTTTCCTTGTCCAATGAGAATTGAGGACAAAAAGTCCAAAAAACACCAGAAACAATTCTGGGAATATAGGCCGTAACATAAAGAAAAAGTACCATTGTTGTGAGTGCTCCTCGTCCATCTCTGGTAATCATAGATTCTGAGAAGGATGAGCCAGGCCCATCTTGGTACCCTGGGCCAGTGGTGTTGCCAGCTGATCCAGAGAGTGAGAGTGACCTGCTTCAGTCAGTCCTGATTGCCCGCTCCGATCTCCTATCCAGCCCCGACAGTTCCCGGTGTTCAAGGCTGTTTACCCAAGGTAGATATTCATCTGCCCAAGTTGGATGTTGCCAGGATCCGAGATTTCCGATGGCTTAAAGACCAGTTTCAATACCTGGTGGAGTGGACCGGTGGTGGGCCTGACAATTGCATTTGGGTAGATGCCCAGGACACTGTTGCTCCTGACTTGATTCTTGATTTTCATGTGCACTTTCCTTCCAAACCACATCCCTAGTGAAATATCTGGGGGAAGGGGCCTGTGGGGAGGGGATAGTGTTGTGAGTGCTCCTTGTCCACCTCTGGTAATGAAAGATTCTGAGGAGGATGAGCCAGGCCCCTCTTGGTATAAATAACCTGGGACAGAGGTGTTGTCAGCTGATGCAGAGAGTGAGTGTGAGGAAGAAATAGACCTGGATGAACCCGAAGGACCACCAGAGGTGGCAGATATGCCAATGACAGTAGAGTCTGACTTAGGAGGAGGAAGGTCTGGAACCTTTGCTAGATGCCCTCTTTAGAAGATTAAGAAACAGACAAGAATACTTGTATGGGGGGAGGGGCGTGGTCAGTGCCGCAGCGAGACGGCTTCTCCTTTGTGCTCGCAGGGGGATGCCAAATCTCCGCTATTTGGAGGTGCCGATTCTGGACAGATCAGCCCGGAACCTCCCTGGAGGGGAAGTGAAAAAAGGGTCTTGGTCACCTGTTGTTTTTGGGGCTGGCACGTTCACGACAGGTAGATTTGTGACCTCGACCGGCAGTGGGGGAAATTACCTCGGTCGCCATAGCCACGGTGACTGTGTGCTGGAAAGATAGGTTTTGAAGCGTCGGGAGTCATGTGAAAGGAGAAGAAACATAAGTTCTTGTGCAGAAGGTTGAGAAGGTTGAAAGTTGCTGGAAAGGGTGAGCGAATTTCCCAGAGGGGACCTTGATTCGGACTTTTTTAAAAAAATTATTTATTCTGGAAGTTGGGCAGAAGCGGAAATGGCTGCGGCTGTACTATTTTTGAATTCATTATTTGGCATTACAACCATCGTTTAAATTTCTTAAAAATCCTAAGAACTTTATAAATTGTTTTATGTGGAAGTTGGGAGTCTAAGATTGTTTTTTTGGAATTCACACAATTTAAATTGTAAAGTTGTTACAGAGGTCAAATTTGAAGAATTGGAAGTAATTATGAGACTATATGGAAGACATCTGCTGATGAAGTTGAGGAAATATTTGGCTCCTTTTATATTCTTAGTTGATAAAGTCTTTTTCTTGTAAGGGTTTTGGAGAATACAAAAGGAAGAGAAGTAGGCACTAAGGCATACCTGGATTACTAAAAGATAAAGATACTAAACTAATAAGGTTTAAAGGAAATCGAGGTGGAATTCAATTAGAAGAAAATCAGATATCTAGATGACAAAATTAGAGGTCAAGGTTGTGGGAGCTGGATTGACAGGAAGTAATTAATGGGGAACTAATAAATCTTTTGGGGGTGATTATTTATAATTTGACTTACTAACTTGATACTGTTTTTATTGTATTATGAAACTTTTAAATGGTATTGAAAAAGTTTGCATGGAGAATTTTTTTAAAAAAAATTACCCCGGTGCGGGGGAGAATACTTGTATGGAAAAAGGAAGTAGTCTGTGGTTTGTTAACACTAGGGAATTGTGACCACTTCCTGTAGGTATTTAAGGGTGGAGTATGGGTAATTTGAAGTGGAGTGACAACATTTTGCAATGGAGTCAGATGATGATTTGAGGTCTCAGCCATCTGTTATTTCCCTGCTAAGAATCCTGAGAGAAAAAGTGCTTTGTCTGCTGAAATGATGGAAAGCTGTAATTTGTAAGTCTGTGAAACCGGAGAATCCTTATCTCATGAAGGAATGTGAGCAGCTTTGATCTTTGGAAGCAGCCTAGCCGCAGAACTGTTAAATCTTAATTAGCCTCACTGAGAAACTGCCAAGATTTACCACATGCATGCCTTTAGCTTATAAAAATGAGACTATGTATAAAGAGACTGATTTGAAATATCTTTTTATATATGATTTTTAAAATTGATTTTATAGAATATAAACACACACAAAACATATAACAAGTGCTCTGTGATTGGTGCCCACCACCAGACAAACATTGACACCCCACCACCAAATTGGGGATGTTTCTTATATATACCATTTTAACTCAAGAGCAAAATATGTATTTACAGATTATAAAGTGATTCCAATTTATTCCTTGTAGCTTGGTCTCGAACCATATATCGTCTTACCTTGTCCCACTGTCCCATCAGTTGTCACAAATCAGTTTCATTAACCAAATTCATCCTTTTGTCCATAATCTCAAATTGAATATGATCCACCATGTACCGGTACCAATTTTGCATTGTCCATTTTGTTGCATCCTTCCAACCCAAGATTATTATCGCCTGAGCGCTTTCTATCGCTGCTTGTTTTATTTCTCTAAATTCTCCCAATGCACTGCTTTTAACTATTACTGCCATTTCCTTAATAATTATTATCCATCGTATATTTAACATCCTATTAATATCCTTTTGCACTTTTTGCCAAAAGTTCTGCACTACCGGGCATTCCCAAAGCATGTGCATAAACACTCCTTTATTTTGACGACCATGCCAACAAGTATTTTTAACATTCTGCTGGAAATATGCAAATTGAACTTATGTAACATTTTCCTTCTCATTTCCCTAACCCTTGTATTCTTAATTTTCCTTATATTCTCCATTATATTGTTCATCTCTTGCAATCTACTTGTATTTCATTCTGCCACCATTTAGTCAATCCTTGGGTCACATACCCATCTGACTGCACTAACATCTTATATATATTACTTGCTTGCGCCTTTGTACCCTCACTTTTTTCTCTTATTATTTTCTCTAACTCTATCTCCTCCCTAAATACTGCTTCTTTATTCTCTCTTTCATTCAGATATTTGCATATTGCATTTATTTGTAGCCATCTTCCCTTACCCAACCACCATTCTATACAATTTCTACTTGGCCTCCCATCCTTCTCATATAACTGTTTTATCTTTGCTATCCCTCTTCCCTTCAACTCTCTTATAACCCTATTTAAATTTGTTTCATTATCTCTATTTATTACATATAACAATGACAGTTTTGATTTATATAACCCTATTTGCCCTTGCCATTTTTTCCAGATTTCCATAGTCCCTTTCAGGGGACCTATTAATTTATCTAGATTGCTTTTATTCCACCTTATAAAAATTAATTCTCTATTCTTCATCCCATTCATCTCTTTTTCCAATTTTACCCATTTATTTTTAAATAATTGCAACTCTATTAATCTTTCATTTTGAAATGCTTCTCTATACAACTCCAAACAGGGAATTCCTCATCCACCCTCTTTTTCATTAGCTATTAACCACTTTTTCCTTACTCTCGGTCTTTTGTCTTCTTCAACCCAATAAGCAGAGACAGGTTACAAGCGGTGTGCCACAAGGGTCTGTTCTGGGTCCTATTCTTTTTAATATGTTTGTGAGTGACATAGGGGACGGTCTGGTAGGGAAGGTTTGCCTATTTGCCTATGACTCTAAAGTGTGCAATAGGGTTGATATTCCTGGAGGGGTCTGTAATATGGTAAATGATTTAGCTTTACTAGATAAATGGTCAAAGCAATGGAAACTGCAGTTTAATGTTTCCAAATGTAAAATAATGCACTTGGGGAAAAGGAATCCTCAATCTGAGTATTGCATTGGCAGTTATGTGTTAGCAAAAACTTCAGAAGAGAAGGATTTAGGGGTAGTGATTTCTGACAGTCTCAAAATGGGTGAGCAGTGTGGTCAGGCGGTAGGAAAAGCAAGTAGAATGCTTGGCTGCATAGCTAGAGGTATAACAAGCAGGAAGAGGGAGATTGTGATCCCCCTATACAGAGCGCTGGTGAGACCACATTTGGAGTACAGTGGTACCTCGAGATACGAGTTTAATTCGTTCCGGACCTGGGCTCTTAAGTCGAGCAGCTCTTATCTCGAACGACTTTTCCCCATAGGAATTAATGTAAATAATTTTAATTGGTTCCAGCCCTCAAAAAACTCACAAAGTTAGTCTAAATTATGCAGAAAGACATGTTTTTAATGAAGAAATGTACATGTACATATAAATGAATAATGAAGTTTCTTTCACTTAACTTGTAAACTTTCTTAAACTTTTAAATTTACATATGTTCAACTTCTCTGCCACCCAATCCTGTAGGACAGAGGTCCCCAACCCTTTTTGCACCAGGGACCGGCTTTAAGCGATCAAGAGAGGAATGGGTGAATGAATGGACGGAGGGTGGGAAGGAAGGAAGGAAAGAGGGAAGGGACAGGAACAGAGGAAGGAAGCAAGGAAACTTATGAAAGGGGAGAGTAAGAGAGGAATGAGTGAAGGGAGGGAGGGAGGGAAGAAGGTGGGAAGGAGAAAGAAAAGAAGAAATAGAGGAAGGGAAGGTAAAAGAGAGAAAGAAAAAGAGCAAGAAAGAAAGAAAGAAAGAAAGAAAGGGGGAAGGGACAGGAACAGAGGAAGGAAGCAAGGAAACTTATGAAAGGGGAGAGTAAGAGAGGAATGAGTGAAGGGAGGGAGGGAGGGAAGAAGGTGGGAAGGAGAAAGAAAAGAAGAAATAGAGGAAGGGAAGGTAAAAGAGAGAAAGAAAAAGAGCAAGAAAGAAAGCTGCAAGCACCCCCCCGAGCCCCCCAGGCCGGCTGCAACCTTTTAAAACACGCGCGCCGCTTCGCAGCTGTCTCCTGAAGCCGAACGCGGAAGTTAGCGTTTGGCTTCAGGAGACAGCTCCTTGGCGCTTGTATCTCGAATTTGGGCTTGTAAGTAGAACAAAAATATCTCTCCCCTCCCAGCTCTTATCTCGAGTTGCTCTTAAGTAGAGCAGCTCTTATGTCGGGGTTCCACTGTACTGTGTTCAGTTCTGGAGACCTCACCTACAAAAAGATATTGACAAAATTGAACGGGTCCAAAGACGGGCTACAAGAATGGTGGAAGGTCTTAAGTATAAAACGTATCAGGCAAGACTAAATGAACTCAATCTGTATAGTCTGGAAGACAGAAGGAAAAGGGGGGACATGATCGAAACATTTAAATATGTTAAAGGGTTAAATAGGGTTCAGGAGGGAAGTGTTTTTAATAGGAAAGTGAACACAAGAACAAGGGGACACAATCTGAAGTTAGTTGGGGGAAAGATCAAAGGCAACATGAGAAAATATTATTTTACTGAAAGAGTAGTAGATCCTTGGAACAAACTTCCAGCAGACGTGGTTGGTAAATCCACAGTAACCGAATTTAAACATGCCTGGGATAAACATATATCCATTGTAAGATAAAATACAGGAAATAGTATTAGGGCAGACTAGATGGACCATGAGGTCTTTTTCTGCCGTCAGTCTTCTATGTTTCTAATTAAGTTTTTTGTCCCACTCCCTAAACTTGGATGCTGATAAAAAACCCTGGCAATACCTGAAACAGGTACATCATTTTGGGAACTATCATAATTTTTAATGCTCTTATTTTAGCCATTCTCCTTAGCTTTTTCTCTTTCCAGCTCCTCATCTGTTTCAACATTTTCCTCCATATTTGTCTATAATTAACCTCCTCAATTTTCGCTGCAGCAATGACATGGGTAAAGGACTGGATTTTACTTAGCAATAAAAGACTATTGGTGTTAGAAGGACATGACGTGCAAATAGGTTGGCGTGCATTTATGTGGTATGAGAAGAAGAACATACATAGTTACTTTCAGAGACATATTATAAGAAGTTCGTTGATGGCAATTTGGGAAAAGATGAAAGCGAAACACTACTCAAAAGTACCATTTTGGATATCGATAATAAAAGTATTTATGCACCCCAATAGAATAAACTGGTCTAATATTTTAAGATATAAAGATATACTGACACAATCATTGAAGTTAAAACCACTTCAAGAATTAGAAAAACAAGGTATAAAACTGGATTGGTTTGTGTATTTACAGTTACAATCAAGATTTGAGAAAGACATTAAAACAGAAGGTATTAACTTACAAAAACAGAATTAGATCAAATCTTATTGGGTCAGGATGTTAACTTGATCAAAAAATTTTTACAAATACTTCTTAACGATTGAATTAGAATTTGAGCAGGTTAAGGACACAATGATAAAATGGATGAGAAATATAGGCTATACCAGTGTTTCCCAACCTTTTTTGAGCCGCGGCACATTATTCACATTTACAAAATCCTGGGGAACATTGAGCGGGGGCGGTGCGGGGGGGCTTAAAAAGTTTGGACAAACAAAATCTCTCTTCCTCCCTTTCACTCTATTTCTCTCTCCCTCCCTCTTTCTCTCCCTTCCTTTTTCTTTCTCTCTCTCCATCCCTCTTTCTCTCCCTCCTTCCCCCTCTCTTTCTCTCTTGCTTTCTATCTCTCTCTTGCTTGCTTTCTCTCTTTCTTTCTCTGTGTCTCTTTCTCTCTCTCTTTCTCTGTCTCTTATCTCTCTTTCTTTCTCTCTCTTGCTATCTGTTTCTTTCTCTCTCTCTTTCTCTGTCTCTCTTGCTCTGTCTCTCTTTCTCTCTCATACACCATGCTGGCAACAGTGGCATCGGGCAGTAGCCAGGGGTGGCGGCAGAGGAGTCGACTGCGAGCAGGAGCCCTGACGGCAGCGGCTGGACGTGTTGCTGGACACCATACATCAGGGTTCCCCAAACTTTTTACACAGAGGGCCAGTTCACTGTCCCTCGGACTGTTGGAGGGCCGGACTATAAAAAAATCTATGAACAGATTCCTATGCACACTGCACATACCTTCTTTCTTTCTCTCTCTCTCTCTCGCTTTCTTTCTGTCTCTTGCTCTCTCTGTCTCTTTCTCACTCTCTTGCTATCTCTCTTCCTCCCTCCCTTTCTTTCTCCCTCTCTTTCTCCCCCTTCCTTCCCTCCCTCCTTCCTTCCTTTCCACTTCTTTCCCTCGCTCTTTTTCCCTTCTCTTTCCCTTTTCTTTCTTTCTCTCCACTTCTCTCTCTCTCTTTTCCCTCTTTCACCCTCCCTCTTCTCTCCCCACGGAGGACTCATCCGACAAGCCTCCACCCTCCGATCCCGGACTCCCATTCAATCCCCATTCAGAAAACAGGAGCTAGCAAATCAAAGAGGAGGAGGCGGGTGTGTGCGTGTATGTGCGTGTTGTGCCCAGCTCGGCTTTCGGCAAGCCTTACTTTACCTTGGGTGAGATGAGATTGAGGGGGACGTTCTCACTGCTTTTCCAGTGCGGCCTTGGAAAAGACCCGTGGGCCAGATAAATGGCCTTAGTGGGCCATATGTGGCCTGCGGGCCGTAGTTTGGGGACCTCTGCCATACATGCTGGCGCTGCGCTGGGCATGGGCATGGGGCTGGCACCTCTGTCCCAGCCCAGCCAGCGAACCAGTGCCAGCCCCGCAGCACCAGCATGTACGATGTCCAGCAACACGTCCAGCCACCACCATTGGTGCCTACGCCCTGGAACTCCCACTCGCAGCTGCTGTCTGCCAGCTACTACCTGATGCCGCTGCTGCTGGCACCCTCCCGCTGCCGGTGCCCTCCCACTGGGCCCCAAAGGTTACTTGCCGCCGCCCCCGCCATGGAAGCTCCAGTTGAGTGGGGCGCTGCCAGTGCCTCTGCCCTGGAGCTCCCACTCGCAGCTGCCGCACCGGCTACTGCCTGGTGCCGCTGCTTCCGGTGCCCTCCTGCAGGGCCCTAAAGGTCACTGGTCGCCGCCCCTGCCAGGGAAGCTCCAGCTGGGCGGGGCACTGCCAGTGCCGGTACCTCCTCCCCGGAGGTCCCACTTGCAGCCGCCGTCCCCGGCTACTGCCCAGTGCCGCTGCTGCTGGTGCCCACCCGCTGGGCCCCAAAGGTCACCTGCCACAAAGAAGGAAGGCGCGAAAAAGGAGATGCGAAGAATGAAGCTCAGCTTCGCAGCACATCTGACCATGTCTCCCGGCACACTAGTGTGCCGTGGCACACTGGTTTAAAAACACTGGGCTATACAATAGACAGAGATTGTTGGCTGCAATTATGGGAGAGAAATTATAAAATGACAATATCAACTGTGTTTTAAGGAAAATATGTATAAGATATTTTATAGATGGCATATATCACCACAAAAGCTAGTGAAAATGTTTCAGAATCTGTCAATGAACTGTTGGAAATGCAGCGAGTTAACTGGCTCGTTCTATCACATGTAATGGACTTGTCCGGAAACACATAAATTTTGGACACAAATTCAACATTGGATTCAGAAGATTTTAAGAAAGACTATTGATCTTAGACCCGAGATACACCTTCTGGGCATTTTACCAGATAATTTTGATAAAGAAGAGACATATTTAATTATACATATAATTACAGCAGCTAGGATTGTATATGCATAATGTTGGAAATTGAATAGGATACCAATGGAAAGGGAAGTTTTGAGAAAAATTATGGATTGTGCAGAGATGAGTAGATTGACTTTGAAACTTAAAGATAAACAAGACTTGGATTGGGGAAAGTTTTATGATTGGATAGAAAATTAAGAGGTACATTATGTATGTATTAGTAATTGGTTAATTTTGGAAAAATTGAAACAAGAGAATTAGATTTAAGCTTTGCAATCCAGATGGCAAAGATGAGAAATGGTGGTAGCACTATATAATGATATAACACAAAATTTAGTTATTGTTTAGACTTAAACATATAGAACTTTATTTTACGATGTAGGTGATATATTATGAATAGTTTCTTTTATTAAAGATACATATATATAGAGAGAGAATTTTTAATTAGCTATATGATATAAGATTAAAATTTAGATAAAAGAGATTTTATTATTCTTTACATTGTTGTAACCTTTTGTAGTAAGACGGTGAGAGAAAAAATTTAATTTAGAATTTTAAGAATTGCTAATAATGTATAAAATTAACAGAAAATTTTACATGGGGAGAGATAAGACCCCTCCATTGAGCAAGTAATGAGAAAAGAAAAGTTTGTATATGATTGATTTTAAGCATTGTTGTTGTGTTTATAACTATATATTGTTTTATTTCATGGTGGAGAAAAATAAAAAATCTTATACCGGAAAATTTTCGCTGGATTTCTCAATAACCAAATTCTAATGATATCCTGAGTAAATGCATGTGTTGCAGAACATAAGAATGCATTAAAGAAAAAAGAAAAAACCTCCTCCCTTTTCCAACACTTCAAAACTACAGGACATGAAATTGATTTTGACAGTACCAAATTAATTTCCAAAACAGAACACTACAGCAAAAGAATAATCATGGAAGCCATCGAGATAGAAAAACATTCCCAAAATATGAACAAGCGGGATGATACCTCCCGCTTACCAGACATTTGGAAACCAGCCCTCAAAGGTATCCCAGCCATAGAAACCAGACTCAGAACACACATTGCAAAACAATCAAGTAGCCTGCAAGTTCCAACTACTCAGGATATCACGCCTAATCTACAACCATTAACTAATCAGCATACCTCAGTTACATCAACGACCCCAGATGTTACCCCACTGACTCACCAGGAAGTTTCTACACAGCAGGCAATTGCTGAGCCATCAAACCACACCCAGCCACCAGTATTTATAGAAGGAAGGCAGCTCAGGTCTCGCATTGTTCGCCTTAGAACAAGGACAGAAACACCAGCCTGAAGATGACGAGTGGGACCTCGTCGAAACGTCGCCAGAAATTTCCAAATCCTACACGGGAAGAAACCCGAATACAGTGATCCCTCGATTTGCGCGTTCTCGATTAGCGCGAAACGCTGCAACGCGGTTTTTCAAAAAATATTAATTAAAAAATAAGTCCGCGTTTTTTTTTCCTACACCACGGTTTTTCCCGCCCGATGACGTCATACTGATTGCTGATTGGCCAAAATCTCGACCAATCGTTGCAAACGCAAAAAAAAGCTTTGCAACTGTTGGAACTTGTTCAGACTTGTTGGAAGATGCCTCCTAAATGTTGCACACGGAGTGGAGGCGGCGACGCTAAAAAGACCAGGAGGATACTCACAATTAAAGAGAAAATTGACAGGGAGGGAGAGAAGGGAAGGAGGGAGGGTTGCCATTGCCATTGCCGCCAGCGCTGCCCCAAGAAAGCCGGTGAGAGGAAGGAAGGAGGGAAGGAGGGAGGGAGAGAAGGGAAGGAGGGAAGGAGGGAGGGTTGCCATTGCCATTGCCGCCAGCGCTGCCCTGTGGGTAGCGGCGAGGAGCCCGGAAAAATCACCATTGCATTGCCAGCCTCCGAACTTGCGTCGCTCCACCTTCTGCGCATGTGCGGCCATGGAACAAAGGGCGCGCATGCGCAGATGGTGTTTTTACTTCCGCATCCAGTATAACGCGGAAATCGGTTAGCGCGGGAGGTCTTGGAACGTAACCCCCGCGCTAACCGAGGGATCACTGTATACCAAGACCGTCATACCTGTACCCGTGAAAAGCTACGAAAACATATATATAAGATCCAGCTAGAAAATATCCAGCTAGAAAACCAGGGAGTTCATCAAATACCGTGTAAAATCTGCCCAGCCACATATACTGGACAAACTAACAGGAGAGTAAATGCACGTGTTGCAGAACATAAGAATGCATTGAGGAAAAAAGAAAAAACCTCCTCCCTTTTCCAACACTTCAAAACTACAGGACATGAAATTGATTTTGACAGTACCAAATTACCGTATATACTCGAGTATAAGCCGAGTTTTTCAGCCCAAAAAATGGGCTGAAAAACACAACCTCGGCTTATACTCGGGTCATTGACAAAGTCACCACACGAGGGCGCCATTGCTTGAGCCAGAGCGAGGAGGCACCAGCTTTTGTCCCCTCTCGCACGCCGTAGTTCCTCTCCCTGGCTCAAGCAAAGGAGGCAGCCATTTGCTCCAACCGAGAGGGGAAAAAAGCAATGGGAAGCCGATGAGGTCGTGTGTGTGTGTGCATGCCCCCTCTCCCCCCCACCGTGAAAAAAGCCAGCTACCTCTTGCTGAAACCCAGAGGCTTTTTTTTTTTACTCCCTGTGTGTATTTGTCAACAGGTTTACAGTAACTATTCCTTGCTCTCTCTGCATTGCCCTTAGTTGGATTAAAAAGGCCCCCTGCTGTCAGATTCTCCTCCCCCTCCTTTGAAAGGATTTAAACTGTTTAAAAAATGGTATTTTGTGGTAGTTGCTGTCCTTGCTTGGATAGGATCTAATAATGTGTTATGAGGCAGAGCTAGACAGGAATTCTTTTTCTATCTGTCTATCTTTCTATCTATCTATTTTTCTATCTATCTATCTATCTATCTATTTATCTATCTATTTTTCTGTCTGTCTGTCTGTCTATCTATCTTTCTATCTATATCTATCTATCTGTCTGTCTGTCTATCTATCTATCTGTATCTATTTCTATCTATCTATCTATCTATCTATCTATTTTTCTATCTTTCTATCTATTTTTCTATCTATCTATCTATCTATCTATCTATCTGTATCTATTTCAATCTATCTATCTATCTATTTTTCTGTCTGTCTGTCTATCTATCTTTCTATCTATATCTATCTACCTACCTACCTACCTACCTATCTATCTATCTATTTGGTTTTCTATGCTGATAACCTCACAGCAGCTAATGCTGAAGCTCTTCTTTGGATACACTTATTTATTTGTTTGTTTGTTTGTTTGTTTATTTAATTGGATTTGTATGCCATCCCTCTCCAAGGACTCAGGGTGGCTCACAGCATATATAAAAACAGAACAATAATGTAAATCCAATTAATGATGAGAAGGAATCCAGTTTTGAAGGATTTTAACTCTTAGGTTTTAGCTTTGTTGCTGATCGAGCTACTTTTTTTACTTTTTAATTTATTGTTAATATTGTTAATTTGTTTACCCTCTTTTAAATTTACAGAGCTAGTTTACTGGTTTTCTTTAAAATAAATATTCTAAAACATGTCTCAATTAATGTAATTTTATTGTTTTCCATTTTTATAAGTTACCAGTAGCCACTGCATTTTCTAACCTCGGCTTATACTCGAGTCAATACGTTTTCCCAGTTTTTGTGGCAAAAATTGGTGCCTCGGCTTATACTCGGGTCGGCTTATACTCGAGTATATACGGTAATTTCCAAAACAGAACAATACAGCAAAAGAATAATCATGGAAGCCATCGAGATAGAAAAACATTCCCAAAATATGAACAAGCGGGATGATACCTCCCGCTTACCAGACATCTGGAAACCAGCCCTCAAATTTATCCCAGCCATAGAAACCAGACTCAGAACACACATTGAAAAACAATCAAGCAGCCTGCAAGCTCCAACTACTCAGGATATCATGCCTAATCTACAACCATTAACTAATCAGCATACCTCAGCTACATCAACGACCCCAGATGTTACCCCACTGACTCACCAGGAAGTTTCTACACAGCAGGCAATTGCTGAGCCATCAAACCACACCCAGCCACCAGTATTTATAGAAGGAAGGCAGCTCAGGTCTCGCATTGTTCGCCTTAGAACAAGGACAGAAACACCAGCCTGAAGATGACGAGTGGGACCTCGTCGAAACGTCACCAGAAATTTCCAAATCCTACACGGGAAGAAACCCGAATATACCAAGACCGTCAAACATATTCAACATTCAAACTAAGGAAAACCTTCGCCGGCCTCCACAGAGAAGAAAGGAAGAGAAAGAACGAGAGAGAGAGAGAGAACAAGATAGAGAAAGCATGAGAGAGAAAGAACAAGAGAGAGAGAAAGAAAAAGAGAAAAAGAGAGAGAACAAGAGAGAGAGAAAGAAAATAAGAGAGAGAATGAGAGAGAGAGAGAAGGAAAGCAAGAGAGAAAAAGAGATCGCAAGAGAGAGAGAAAGCAAGAGAGACAGATAGAGAGAGGAAAGGAGAGAGAGAGAGAAATGAGAACAAAAAGGGGAGAAAAAAGGAGAAATGAGAAAATGATTGAGGCAGAGAATGAGAGGAGAGAGAAACAAAAGAGAGAGAGAGAGGTGATTCTTGAAGCATATTGTAAAAAGCACCCAAATAATAAGAAACCCCCCCCAGCCCACACCTGTTTTTGAAAAGAATAAAAGAGAAAAAAACCCCAGCCCTCAACTGGTTTTGGAAATGGTTCGAGTGCGTATACACACACACGCATAAAGGGGGGAGAGAGACAGGGATGGAAAAAGAGGAGAAGTGAGAGGGAGAAGGAATGAGGGAAAAAGGGAAGAAGAGAGAGAAATGAGAAACTTGAGAGAGAAAAGGGGGAAAGACAGGAGAAGTACCCAGAAATGAGACAGTGTTATAAATTTGAGGAGGGATGATTGATGATTGACTGTATTTATAGAAACATAGAAACATAGAAGTCTGACGGCAGAAAAAGACCTCATGGTCCATCTAGTCTGCCCTTATACTATTTTCTGTATTTTATCTTACGATGGATATATGTTTATCCCAGGCATGTTTAAATTCAGTTACTGTGGATTTATCTACCACGTTATAAGGGGATGTTACATGGGATTGTATATATGAGGGGGTTTATATGTATGTATGTATGTATGTATGTATGTATGTATGTATGTATGTATTTATCTATTTATTTATTTATTTATTTATTTATTAGATTTGTGTCATTTTGGTTGGTGGTGTGCCCCAGGATTTTGTAAATGTAAAAAATGTGCCGCGGCTCAAAAAAGGTTGAAAATCACTGCCCTAGGCAATACCACTGGCCTCTGCCTTTGTGACCAATATTCCACAGATGGCTACAGCTCCCAAATTGTCATTATTGGCTATGCCAAATGTAGCTCCTACATTAAGTTCAGTGCAACCTGTCCAGATGTCTGCCAATGTAGCTCAACCTGCTCAATCTTTTAACATACAAGAGTTAATTGCCAGTCCAGTCCAGCACTGCATGGCTGGATTTTATCAAATGCCCTGGCAACAAAATCAGCCTCAGGCCATGCTCCCACAAACTTCATTGCCACAAGGGGAAATTGGGTAGATTGCAAGACAAGGATTCTTCAGACTCCTCTGAAAAGGAGGATGATACTTCAACATTAGAAGAGGGGGAGTGTGAGGAGGAGGCCTTATCAGCAGATGAATGCCTACAGACTGATCAACCAAAATCAACAGGTCTTTTTCCTCCAACTTTATTTAAAGCACTCTTGTATAAAGCCAGAAATGCAGCTGGACTAGCCGCTCCTACTACCTCAGGAGCAGAATCTGCTGCTAGCACCTCACATGCTATCTTTTCAGAACAGATCCCTGAAATAGATCTCATTCCTGCTCCACAACCTTTTATTGACAACATTCAGAGACAACATGTGGCTCCTAATTCAGGACCTATGTCCTCTAATTCTGATAAAAAATACTTTAATGTGGCTTCAGAGCTGGCAACTTTGCTAGTTTCTCCCCCAGTAGATCTTCCTGATCTGCACTGCATTCACCTACATCAATCCCTGGCGAGGCTGAGGAATTACTCAAGCCAGAAAACAGATTAGAACAACTACTAATGAAGACTCACCACTCTTCAGCTTGGGCGGTTCGTGCAGATTCTTCTGCCTCTTTCTTTTCAAGAGCATCTTTAATTTGGCTAGGCCAGTTGCAGGAGCAGATTCAGGCTACCGAAACATGTCTCCATCAGGATTTGAAGAAAGTGGTAGTAGCTACCCAGTTTGCAGCTGACACTACATTAAGAGCAGCACACTTCTCAGCAAAGGCTGTTGCTTCCACCACTTCCAGCAGAAGGATCAACTGGCTCTGAGGATGGTATGTTGATGCCTGGCAGAAGTGGAAACTTGCTTCTATGCCAATCAAAGGACAATTACAATTGGCAATGTGCTGGACCCTATCTTAACAGAGACTAAAGACCGTAAGAAGGTCATGCCTTCATTAACCAAGAAAAGGATCCTCCACTACACCCGTTAAAAGTGGTCCTTTCACCAGGACCTCTAGTCAGTAGTTCATGATGTACAGTGACAGATCCACTGGGTGAAAGACCCCCCCAAACACCCAGCTAGAAGGGAGAGTTCAAACACAAGATTTACCAAAAAATACAAGTAATCCCTACGAGGCTATACCTATTGGAGGGAAATTGTCCCATTTTGTCCATGTTTGGGATTGTTCCACACAAAATTTATGGGTTAACCCTGCTGTTCTGTTCGAGTTTGTGCAACATGAAATCGAAGTTTGAGACCCTGTAAAAAATTTTCCCTGCAACTTGAATTTTTATGACTTTTCATCATTTCAGGGGTTCTCTCTATGAGATTTTTTTTTGGGGGGTGGGAGGCTTAGTTTTTGCTGGGCAAAAAAGTCACACTTGTACTGTTTACAAGTCTGTGTGACTCGCACCGAAAATTCTTTATTTTAAGTGCTTATATTTGGTCAATTTGAAAACTTCTTTCCCTTGGAAACTAGGTTGAACATTTCTGCATACAATGAAATGAAAATTGAAATTACAAAAATAATGCTTATTGGTTTATTTTCTTCATAAAAGCCCACCCCCTTTTTTTGTGAATTGTTTTTCAATTTATAGATAGTTTAGCCCGCAAAATGTGTACAATTTTACTAGATTTGGTGTGGGATTACTAGTTTGAACATTCCTGATCATAAGAAAAATATAAATGAACTGAAAAAAGTGATGCTTATTGTTTTTTTTAAATCAGAAATAAGCCCGCCCCCACGGCTGCTTGCAACCATTTTCACTTTAAATTTTTTTAGGCTCCAGATCTGAAATAATTTTAATATCTTAGGCATTGATTTACTTAATTTAACATTGCTGATCATCATAAAAATATTTTGGGGTGGGTGGGATGGGGAGCTAACTTTTTTCTGGGCAAGAAAAACTCACGTTGAGTCTGTTTCTGGTTGTATATGACCCGGACCAAAAATATTTTTTTAGGTACTTAAATTAGGTCTTTTTGAAAACTTTTTTCACTGGGAAACTAGTTTGAACATTTTTGAACATAATGATATGAAAATTTAACTGAAAAAATTGATGCTTATATCTAATTTTTGATCAAAAAGCCCCCCTTTTTTTGAGCATTTCGTGTCAGTTAATATTTTTTTAGGCTACAAATCTCTAAGGAATCTTCCCCCAAAAGTTTTTATATACTAAATTGAACATTCCTGATCATAAGAAAAATAGAAATGAACTGAAAAAAATGATGCTTATTTGTTTATTTTGGTCACAAAAGGGCCATCCCCCTTGGCCTTGCTGTGTGACAATAATTTCACTTTTTATATAGCTTTGGCTAGAAATATTGGGAATATCCTTTTGAAAAGCAAGCACATGATAGCCAGACAACTAATTTTATGGAAGAAATCCATTTTACTAAAATCAAGTTTGTAATTTTGAAATTAACAGCATAATTTTTATATAAATTGAAATAATTGAACACAACGGGGGGGACATTTATGTGCAAAATAAACAAATAAGCATCAATGTTTTCAGTTCAATTTTCATTTCATTATGTTCAGAAATGTTCAAACTGGTAATTCAATGCCAAAGTTATTGAAAATATTTGGAATTAGGGGCCTAGAAAAATTTATAAAGTGACATGCTTGAAAAAAATGGGGGGCAACGGCCCTTTTATGAGCAAAATAAACAAATAATCATTTTTTTCAGTTCAATTTTGATATCATTATGTTCAGAAATATTCAAACTAGTAATTCCACACCAAATTTAGTAAAATTGTACGTTGTTTGCAGGCAAAACTATCTATAAATTGAAAAAAAAAATCACAAAAAAGGGGGGGAGCGGGCTTTTATGAGCAAAATAAACCAATAAGCATCATTTTTTTCAGTTCAATTTTCATATCATTATGTTCAGAAATGTGCAAACTAGTAATTCCATACCAAATTTAGTAAAATTGTATGTTGTTTGCAGGCAAAACTATCTATAAATTGAAAAAAAATAAAAAAAGGGGGGAGAGCGGGCTTTTATGAGCAAAATAAACCAATAAGCATTATTTTTTTTATTTCAATTTTCATTTCATTGTGTGCAGAAATGTTCAACCTCATTTCCAAGGGAAAGAAGTTTTCAAATTGACCAAATATAAGCACTTAAAATAAAGAATTTTCGATTCGAGTCATACAGACTCAAAAACAGTACAAGTGTATAGCGGTTTTGAACAGGGCAGCAGGGTTAAACCAACTGTTAGATTTGGAGTTGTGTTAGAATTTGTTTCTGTACCTCCTTCTTGTTATTTGGAGTGTCATGTTCCTAAAGACATAGCTAAGAAAAGGTTGATGACAGATGCAGTTTGACATCTGCTTAATATCCAGGCCATTGAGCCCGTCCCTGATCATCAAGTGTGTTCTTGATTTTATTTAAGGTTATTTCTTGTTCCCAAACTATCAGGGGATTGGCGCCCCATTCTTGATTTTCTTGATTTAAAAGGTTTAAATTTTTTTATTAAATACAAAAAGTTTAAAAATGCATTTGTTGAGATCCATTTGAGCAAGCATTCATAAAGGTGATTTCTTAGCTTTGTTAGATTTATCAGAAGTTTACCTTCATATTCCTGTATACCACCCTCATAAGCAGTATCTCCATTTTTGCTTTGGGGGTCATTATTTCCAATATAAGGCTCTTCCGAAAACCTTTCTCAAGGTGATCCAGCACTGGAGACATACCTTAGATCTAAATCTATTTGCCTGCAGTGCTATTTAGATGATATTTTAGTTCAGGGATCCTCTTACTCTAAGTTTACATCACCTTCAGTTTGTGGTGTCCACTTTTCAAAGTCATGGTTTTTCTGTTAATATGGACAAAAGTTGTTTAATTCCTGCTTGTTCTATCTTAGCTTTAGGTACAATCATTGATTCCCTGGAGGGTACCGTGTCCCTTTCCCAGGAGCAGCAATCCAGCATTCGAGAATTAGTTTTGTGGATTCTAGATCATCCTTCGATTCCTCTGGACATGCTTTCATCGTTCCTGGGTAAAATGATACCTTGCTTAGATATTGTTCCATGGGCGCAGCTACACTCCAGGGAACTGCAATAGTTTTTGCTCCCACATCAAAAAGTAGGCAGAGGTTCAAGTTGGTGCTCTCTTCACAAATAAGAAGATCGCTACATTGGTGGGCTTCTCCAGCCATCTTAGTAGGTTCCCATTTCTGGCCTCCAGATAGAGTGGTTGTCATCACAGATGCTAACTTATCAGGATGGGAAGCCCACATGGAGGCAATGTTCCTTCTAATTTTTTTTCGGTGTGGGCGGAAAAGTATAGCGTCTGAGCGACAGTCCCTTTGGGACTGGGCGGCATAGAAAAATAAATAAATAAATAAGAAAAAAAATCCCTTTTTTATTAAAAGAAATTAATAATAAAACAAAACCAAAATCTATTACTATTATTATCTTCTCTTTTTCCATCCCTGTCTCCTCCCCCCTTGTGTGTGTGTGTGTGTGTGTGTGTGTGTGTGTGTGTGTGTGGACTCTTGAACCATTTCCAATTAGAGGTGAGCTATTGGAAATAGTTCAAGAGTTCAATCACACACACACACACACACACAAACAGCTGGATTTTTTTCTCTGTTATTATTTGGGTGCTTTTTACCATATGCTTTAAATCAAGAGTCATTTCTCTCTCCCCCTCTTGCTCTCTCTCTCTCTTTCTCTCTCTCTATTGCTTTATTTCTCTCTCACTCTTTCTTTCTTTCTATCTCTATTGCTTTCTTTCTTCTCTCTCTTGCTATCTCTCTCCCCCTTTCATCTCTCTCTCTTTCTCTATTGCTTTCTTCTCTCTCTTGCTATCTCTCTCTCCCCCCTTTCATCTCTCTCTCTCTCTTTCTCTCTTGTTTTCTTTCTCTCTCTCTATTGCTTTCTTCCTCTTCTCTCTCTTGCTATCTCTCCCCCCCCTTTCTCTCTCTCTCTCTCAGCAGCGGCATTGGGCAGTAGCCGTGGGCGGCGGCAGAGTGATCAGCTGTGAGGCAGAGCTCCGGAACGGAGGCACTGACGGCGAGGGGGCTGCGAGAGTGCTTTCTCCGAGCGCTTCAGGAACGCCTGCCCTGCCTCTACTGCAGCCCCCTTGCTGGAAGTCCAGGATGAAAGTGCTCCCAGTGAAGTGGCTGCGAGAGGGGCGGGGCGGGCATTCCTGAAACCCGCGGAAAAAGCCCTGTCTCGCAGCCCCCTGGCTGGCAGCGCTTTCATCCCAAGGAGAAGCCGCAGCCGCCCCCGCCGCAAGAGGGGGAGAGAGAAAGAGAGAGAAGACACGCACCAAGGCAAAGGCAGGAGGCGGCGGAGGAGGAGAGGGGGCGGATCGAGCGGGCGGAGGGCAGGGCCGAGAAGCCAGGGGCGCGTTTGGCCGGAGGCACCGTGGGGAGGTAGGGGCGGTCGCGGCTCCCTTTCCTCCTACTGCCGCACCTCCCCGCACCCCCCCGCAGGCTGGCAGGGGGATGGGGAGCGCGCGCCTGTGGAAAAGGGTGCACGCGGGGCTATTTGGGGGTGCGCGCCTGCTCATGGACGCAGCTTACCGGGAACGGTGCATGGAGGAATGTGCAGTCCAGGGTCGCTGGAGGCAGGAAACCTCCAACTGCCCTATTAATCTTCTAGAATTGTGAGCCATATTTTTACCTCTTAGACCCTTTACCCAACACATCAGGGGTAAATATGTGCTCAGCCTTACTGATAGCATCATAGCTAAAGCAGATGTAAATAAATAAGGTGGCACCAAGTCCAAAACACTGAGGCTTGAAGCCCTCCAGTTGGGGTTTTGGACAGAGAAATATCTTCTGTCCATTTTGGCAGACTACATTTCGGGGAAAGCAAATATAAGAGCAGTTTGGCTGAGCCACCAGTCTTTACACTAGACTGAATGGCAGCTGCATCCAGAGGTTTTTAATTGGATAGTACAAAGATTTGATCAACCTCTAATTGACTTATTTGCCACCCCATAGAACGCTCAATTACAGCACTTCTACTCCCGCATCCCATCTTGGGGGGCAGAAGCTGTCAACACCCTTCAGACTCCTCCATGCCTTCCCTCCTTTCCCTCTTTTGGCTAGGCTGATTCACAAAGTGATATATCATGCAGCCGAAATTACTTTATTTGCTCCGCATTGGCCTCGCAGAGCTTAGTTTGGAGACCTCATGTCTCTTTCTCAGATACCTCCAGTCAGACTCCTGAGGTGGCAGGATCTCCTCATCCAGTAGGAGATCCTTTACCCAGAGGTTCACTGGTTGCAACTAGCTGCGGGGAGGTTGAGCGGGAAATCCTTCGTCACCAGCAGTACAATAGTGCCATAGTGGAAGTTATACAAGAAGATTTTCCACCATCAGGATCTATCAGCCACATGGAAGACCTTTTGTAACTGGTGTACTTCTGAAGGAATTTTGCCTCTTCATGTGGCAATTCCAAAACTTCTATGCTTCCTCAAACTGTGTTTAAACAAGGGTTTGTCCCTATGCACACTTAAATGACAGGTTGCGGCATTATCCTCTGTTCTAACCTGTGGACATTTCACATCATTGGCTCATTACCCCACTGTGACTAGATTCCTAAAAGGGGCTGATAACATTAACTCCTACCATTATCCAGCGCTATCCCACTTGGGATTTACGATTTATGAGCCATTACGTGACACTAGTTTAACTCGTTTGACTTATACAGTTTTCTTAATAGCTATCAGTTTGGATAGGTGAATCTCAGAGTTGGCTTCACTGTCTATCAGAAATAACCTATGTATTTCCACCCTGACAGGATTGTCCTGTGTTGGGACCCCTCCTTTATTCCAAAGATTAATTCTGTTTTCCATCGCTCCCACAGCTTGTTTTACCTTCCTTTTGTGCCCATCCAACTCATGAATTGGACGGCATACACTGGACAGTAGGAGGACCCTGAAGGTATATTTAGACAGAACGGCCCCTTTTAAAAAATCTGAGGCCCTATTTGTCAAATGCCTTCCTCGGGCAAAGGGTTTAAAAGCCTCTTCTGCCAACATCAGTAGGTGGATTTGAGCTACTATCGCTTGAGTATATGCTCTATCAGGTACACCTGTCCCTCCTAGACTTACTGCACATTCTACCCGCAGCGCTGCTATGTCTACAGTGTGATCCACTCAGGCTTCCCTAAAAGAAATATGTTGAGCTGATATTGGACTTCCCCATATCAGTTTATTAGGCATTATAAAATTTATTCCTTTGCCTCAGCGGATGCGGCATTTGGCTGCCAAATGTTGCAACAGGTTGTTTGTTCTCAATCGTTCTAGCAGGGCTATCTGGGATGATTTACGCCCACTCGTGGCTTTGTTAAATCTCTATCTGAAGGCTAACTCGAACCTATCCCAGAGAATGGGCGTTGACTTACCTGAACGCCCCTTCTCAACAGGTTGAAGTCAGCCTTCAGTCCTGCCCTGTTTCTATTTTTAAGCAGTCCATTTCCCTTTATTTATTTGTTATGCACGGATGTTTTCCGTGTTGTATTTTGTTGTTCTTGTTCAATGAAATCATACATTTTTCCTTACTCTGCAGTCAGTGTCTTTTGTTAGGGAGTAACTTCTACATAGGATCTACATTGGAGTTTTCCATGTGAGTCTGTCTGTCCGGCTTCCTCTCAAATTGGATAGAGGCAGTATGTTGGCCAGTTATATTAATCTTTGTATTGATAGGCTTAGTCTCAATTCTCATTGGACGAGGAAAACCCTATCTGAAGGCTGACTCCAACCTGCCGAGAAGGGGCGTTCAGATAAGTCAACACCCATTCCCATTGGGTTTGCTTATGAGAAGTCACAAAAGGTAATAATGTGACCCCAGGACACTGCAACCATAATAAATATGAATCAGTTGCCAAGGATCAGAATTTTGATACCATGAACATGGTGATGCTGCAATAGCTGTAAGTGTAATAAACACTCATAAGTTACTTTTTTCAGTGGTGTTGAAACTTTGATCACAATGAACAATTGTAAATCAAGGATCATCTGTATACAAAACAAACTATAAAACTGATGTACAATCAACTCTATAGAAAATAAAATTTAATTGTACAACGGTTAAAATCTATTGGTGTTTTGAATATACTGTATTTACATATGCCTATATACATTAACTCATAATTATCTCTTTCTGAATGTCATAAATTAATTGATACTTCTGTTATGGATTGTTAGTTTCAACAGGGTAGATCTGCAGATTGTGCAGTAAGCCATTGAAAACAATTTGATAAATAGAGATTTAAAGTTGAAATAATTTATAAATTGTGTAATAATTCATCTCATTTTGGGAAGCTACTGTGCCCTGTAGTGAACTTTTTCTTAACAAACTGTTTTTTCTTTCTGCTTCTCTTTTCTCTATTGTAGTCGCCTGATGGCATTGAAAAGAATGGGAATTGTGAAAGATTATGAGGTGGGCAAATGTTTTTTTGTAAATAACTTACTCCAAAGTTTTATTGATAGGGCAAAGCATTTAAAAACTTTGGTTTCTTGTCACAGAAAATCCGTTCATTTGCAGTGGCAATTGTGGGTGTTGGTGGAATTGGCAGTGTGACTGCTGAAATGCTGACAAGATGTGGCATTGGTAAGGTAATAGTAATTTCTTCATTATAATTACACTGCATCCATAATCCTGTATAAGAATATTGGCAGTCTAAGGAGAAATGAATTGCCATTTTTTGAAAGCATATTCATAGTGTACATTGTAATGCATGAGTGACAAACATAAATGATTAGATTAGATTAGATTTATTGGATTTATATGCCGCCCCTCTCCGTAGACTTCGGGCGGCTCACAACAATGGTAAACAAAACATAGTAACAAATCTAATATTTCGCAATCTAAATTACAGTTTTAAGTTAAAAAGTCAACGAAGCAGTGGAAGTGATGTGCCGGTGCCTGGAGGCTGTTGGGGCCTGGATGGGTGTCAACAAACTCAAACTCAACCCAGACAAGACGGAGTGGCTGTGGGTTTTGCCTCCCAAGGACAATTCTATCTGTCCGTCCATTACCCTGGGGGGGGAATTATTGACCCCCCTCAGAGAGGGTCCGCAACTTGGGCGTCCTCCTCGATCCACAGCTCACATTAGAGAAACACCTTTCAGCTATGGCGAGGGGGGCGTTTGCCCAGGTTCGCCTGGTGCACCAGTTGCGGCCCTATTTGGACCGGGAGTCATTGCTCACAGTCACTCATGCCCTCATCACCTCCAGGCTCGACTACTGTAACGCTCTCTACATGGGGCTACCTTTGAAAAGTGTTTGGAAACTTCAGATCGTGCAGAATGCAGCAATTATGGGCTTCTCTAAATATGCTCATATTACTCCAACACTCCGCAGTCTGCATTGGTTGCCGATCAGTTTCCGGTCACAATTCAAAGTGTTGGTTATGACCTATAAATCCCTTCATGGCACCGGACCAGAATATCTTCGGGACCGCCTCCTGCCACACGAATCCCAGCGACCAGTTAGGTCCCACAGAGTCGGCCTTCTTCGGGTCCCGTCAACTAAACAATGCCGTCTGCCGAGATCCAGGGGAAGAGCCTTCTCTGTGGGGGCCCCGACCCTCTAGAACCAGCTCCCCCCTGAGATTAGGATTGCCCCCCCTCCCTGCCTTTCGTAAACTCCTTAAGACCCACCTCTGCCGTCAGGCATGGGGGAACTAAAACATCTCCCCCTTGCCCATGTTGTTTTGCCATTTGATTGATTGACTGTGTGCCTGTTTTTTATATATATTGGGACTGTTTTATGAATTTATTAATTTTAAATTGTAATTAGATTGGTGGGCATTGGATTTGTTATTATGTACTGTTTTTTATTATTGTTGTGAGCCGCCCCGAGTTTGCGGAGAGGGGCGGGATATAAATCTAATAAATCTAATCTAATCTAATCTAAAAAATCCAAAAGAGCCCCAATATATAAAAAACAAGCACACAATCGAATCATACATAAAACTACATGGGCAAGGGGGAGATGTTTCAATTCCCCCATGCCTGACGGCAGAGGTGGGTCTTAAGGAGTTTCCGAAAGGCAAGGAGGGTGGGGGCAGTCCTAATCTCTGGGGGGAGCTGGTTCCAGAGGGTCGGAGCCACCACAGAGAAGGCTTTTCCCCTGGGTCCCGCCAGACGACATTGTTTAGTCGACGGGACCCGGAGAAGGCCAACTCTGTGGGATCTAACCGGTCGCTGGGATTCGTGCGGCAGATGGTGGCCTGTAATGATGGCCTGTAATTCTTCACCCCACGTTTTTCAAAATGTATGCCTTCTCACATTTACATTTTCAGTAATACTACTATCCTACTTTTCTTCAAAAGTCATTGTTTTTATTTTTCAACTTGAACTCTGCCATATTTAATATATTCTAAGAAGCTTACACTAAAAACAATGAGCTACATGGTTTTTGAACAGCAAATCTGGCTTTCTGGAATTAATTTGAACTTGTTTTATCCTATCCTCCCAATCTCCTATCTCCCAGAGTCTGGGTCAAGATATCTACTACATATCTTGCTGAGCTGCTGTGAAGACTTAAAGAGTGTGTAATCAGCATATGATAATATTTCAATCAGATAAGTGACTGGCCTTTCCCTGCAATTTTTTGTATATTATAAATAATGTGAGGAAGAGGATCAAGCCTGTCATCATCTCTTACTGGGGTAGATGTGCCCTTGACCACAAGTAAGAGCAGAGTGACAGGAAAAAAGTACTCTATACCCCAATCCTTGCAGGCAGTCAAGGAGGATATCATGACAAAGAACCCTGAATTGTAGAAAATAATAATTTAACAATTATTGATTAAAAAAACCCAAAATGTCTGAATAATGGATGTTACAATTCTTGGAGACAGAAGAAGAGAAGAGAAATAATTGAAAACTACAAAATAAAAATACATGCAAATAGAAATAGAACAACAAATGTTAAGTATCAATAGTAATTGGTGGTTTGGGCACAATTCCAAGACATGGAGCACCACTTAAATACCATTAACATTGACAAAATCACCATCAATCAAAAGGCAGCTTTACCAGGAACAGCTTTCATCCTATAACAATACCTTTTGACACCATCAAACAAAGTGGTCTATTCCAAGTTCTTGGGAAGGAGTTGATATGTGGACAAAATGCAAAATGCAGTCTAAAACATTTAGCTGATCAAAGCTCTGAGAGGTTTAACAGGAGAGACCCATACTTCTCCCATTTAGTTCTTGGTTATCCACCAGAATAATCAATATTCCCATACTTCTTTTTATCCACATATTTCTGAAGAGACATCTAAGGAAAAAAATGGGAGCTTACTCATTGTAAGGTACATACTCCTAGAACAGAGGTGTCAAACTCAGCTTCATTGAGGGCAACATCAGGGCTGTGGTTCACATCGGGGGGGGGGCAGGGATCATGACCACCTGGGTGGGTGTGGCCAGCTTGATGCCATCTCACAAATTGCTGGCCACACCCACCCAGGTGGTCATGATCCCTGCCCCCCTCCCCCCACATGTGAACCACAGCCTAATTGCATGTTTTTTCTTTGCATTGGATAGACTGGGCTGGAGCAATACAAGTAGATCAGGCTGAAGTGACGCGAGCCAGCCTCTTACATTTTCCAGGACAGCCCTGCGGGCCGGATCCAACCACATCACAGGCCAAATTCAGCCTGAAGTCTTGAATCTGATGTTCCTGTCCTAGAAATTTATTAAATGAATGAATATTTAAAAGAAATTAGTTCCATTTAAAAATTGCAAAGTTAGAAATAGTTACAAGTGGTTTAGAAAAGTTGGTATTTGTCAATTTGATATTCACAAATCACCTATTCTAAAAGCATTCTTCCTTGGACATTGAATTGCATAAGCATATTGCTGAAAGATTGCTTATCTGTTACAAGTATGAATGCTTTCTCGATATTTAGCATATATTTGAGTAGTTGAGAAAATTGTGGCAGAGTTTATCCACTTCTGTGAATACAGAACAGCTCCTTTTATGAGAGTCTTAACTATTTATATTAACTAAATTTGCTTATCTTTATAATTATGTGCCTTTTGCCATTTCAGCTTGGGTTTCAAGATACCAACGGCATACTATCTTGTTTTATTTTTTCAGCTGAACTATGAGCTAGGAAATTAATTACTTATATGGACCTACAACAAGGATCAGTCCTAGGTCCAGTACTTTTCAACATATTCATTAATGACTTAGATGAGGGAGTAGAAGGGGAACTAATCAAATTTGCAGACGACACCAACCTGACGGGAGTGGCCAACACCCAGAGGGTAGGCTCAGGATACAGACTAGTGCAATGGGCCCAAACAAATAAAATGAAGTTCAATGCAAAGAAAAGTAGATTCCTACACCTAGGTAAGAAAAACCCAAAACACACATACAAACTGGGTGAAAACACTCAACAGCAGTGAAAGTGAGAGATCTTGGAGTCTTAGTGGACAACAAACTAAACAGGAGCCAACAATGTGCAGTCGCGGCTAAAAAAGCCAATACAATCAATACAAACAAACAGAGGAATACACTCCAAGACAAGGGAGGTGCTAATACCACTCTATAATGTCCTAGTTAGACCACATCTATAGTACTGTTTTCCGTTTTGGTCATCACACAAAAAATGAGACATTGAGACTCTATAAAAAGTGCAGAAGAGAGCAACCAGAATGATAAAGGGATTAAAAACTAAAACATACAAGGAAAGGTGGTAGGAATTGGGCATGGATAGTCTAGCAAAAAGGAAGTCCAGAGGGGACCAGATAGCAGCCTACAAATACTTGATTAGCTGCCACAGGGAGGAGGGGAACACATTATTTTCCAAAGCACCAGAGAGCCAGGCAAAGAGCAACAGTTGGAAGCTGTCCAAGGAGAGATTCAATCTGGAAATAAGGAGGAACTTTCTGACTGTGAAAGTGATCAACAAGTGGAACGGCTTGCCCGCAGAGGTGGTGACCTTCAAGAAAAGACTGGACTTCTATTAGACTAGTGTGATGTAGGGTCTCTTGCACCAGCAGGGGGTTGGACTAGATGACCTGCAAGGTCCTTTCCAACTCTAACAAACAAAAAAACAAACAAAAAATTCAAATTAGTTATATTTTCTTTAAAATGGAGCTAATTTTGGGTTATTTAGACCAATCCAAAGCACACATAAATCAGTATAAATATATAGTATATTAGTAGAATCAGGACTTGGTCTTTCAGAAATGAATGGAAACTATAAATGTATTATTATAATTTTTTTTAGCTGCTCTTGTTTGATTATGATAAGGTGGAACTGGCGAATATGAATAGGCTCTTTTTTCAACCCCAACAAGCTGGACTGAGCAAAGTGAAAGCAGCAGAACACACTTTAAGGTATATGATGGGGGAAATGGGTTTACAAGCATTAACAAGGAGATGTCTCTCTCTAACTTTAAAAAATATTACTAAAATGATAGAATGTTGCATTTGATGTGAAAGTCCTTTAAGAAATATTTATGTCAACATCATAAATAGCAGCTTTTTTTTTAAAGGCATATTAATCCTGATGTCTGCTTTGAAGTTCATAATTACAACATTACTACTATGGACAACTTTCAGCACTTTATGAATAGGATCAGGTAAAAATAGTTTTTAGAAGTGTATTTACAGTTTACATAATGACATTGTTTGACTTGATTTTATTAATATTGTAGTAACGGTGGATTAGAAGAAGGAAAACCTGTGGATCTTCTATTAAGCTGTGTGGATAACTTTGAAGCTCGTATGGCAATTAACACTGTAAGTAAATAAATAAGTATTCAGAACTCTCATTAGTGAATCTTAATTGGTGTTTGGTTATTCTTATCCAATAAAAATTGAGTGTTATTAGAAAATTATGATAGCATGAAAAATTCAGAAATCAAACATAAATGCATTATAATCCTGGATTGTGTTGAGTTCATTGTGTGGACTTAGGTTCTGCAGTCCCTGTTTCTGCCCGATGTTATGCAAGTTGATAGAACTGCATTAACAGAGGGATAGAATCAAGATCACGTGAAGTTTAATATCAGTTTATACGGCTTTGGTAAGGCCACAGTTGGACTACTGCATTCAGTTTTGGTTGCCACGATGTAAAAAGGATGTTGAGACTCTAGAAAAAGTGCAGAGAAGAGCGACAAAGATGATTAGGGGGCTAGAGGCTAAAACGTATGAAGAATGGTTGCAGGAACTGGGCATGGCTAGTTTGATGAGAAGGTCCAGAGGAGACATGATAGCAGTGTTCCAATATCTCAGGGGTTGCCACAGAAGTCTTTGTGCAATGGGTGGAAGCTGAACAAGGAGAGAGGCAACTTAGAACTAAGGAGAAATTTCCTGATAGTTAGAACAAATAATCAGTGGAACAGCTTTCCTCGAGAGGTTGTGAATGCTCCAACACTGGAAGTTTTTAAAAACATGGGGTGAGCTACTACCAAGCCTGGAGGGTGGGGGGGAATGCAGTGGGGTAGCGAAAATGCAGCTCCACCCCAGAGCACCCAATTTGCACTAAAAGATGCGGGGCATCCTGCATAAGCCACACCCACAGTGTGGTAGTAAAAACTTTGGTAGCCCTTCAATGCTTCCAACTATGTTGTTGTTTTTGCTGTTGTTGTTATATCTATTCTTAGCAAATCCAATGCCATGTCCTTTTCTTAAAGGTTTGTAATGAGATTGGACAGATATGGATGGAATCTGGAGTAAGCGAAAATGCAGTTTCTGGTCATATCCAGCTGATCATACCTGGTGAAACAGCTTGTTTCGCAGTATGTAATTATTAGACTTCTTCCTTTCTGCTATTTGAGTAGTCCCATTTTTTTCATTCATCCAATTAATTGCAATGTGTATGTGTATGAGGGCTGTGCAAAGACTTCCAACCAGCTTTATAGTGGATTTGAGTTCTACAGGAAAATCTTAGCCTGCTCATTTGCATCCACATATTGGTCCATAATACCTTCCAGCTTGACATCTAGATAATGCATTTTAATTGGAAATAGTACTGTAATAGTAAAGAACAATCTGTTGTCTTCAAAAGTTTATTTTCTGTTATTTTGAGAAAGTATTCAAAAGTCAATCTTCTTTAAAATCCTGTTTTCAGAATTTTTAAAGATCTAAAGGTCTCAAGAGAGAGAGACCCAGTTATAATTTTATTTTCAGTTGTAGTTCAAGTGTTTGCATTCAGTCTTCCAATTGTTCCAAAACAGTTTTGAGAGTAGTTTGGAAGAACCGTTGTACATACCTGAATGGTCTTCTCGATGCACTGGAAGGAGAGTCCAACATGGGTAATTCACCAATCTTATTGGTAGAGACTGAGTTATTAATTAGAATAATTATTTAGGCACCGCCCCCCTGTAGCCCCCATGAGCTCAGTTTTAAAAACGAAGACAGTGTAAGAATAACTGAAAACTTTATTTCTACAGGAACTATAACTATGAACCTTAGAACAAACCCAACTCCGGCATCCCTGAACTGGGAACAAAACATGCCGGGCGGGTTTGGACTCTCCTTCCAGTGTATCGAGAAGACCGTTCAGGTATGTGCAACGGTTCTTCTCCACTGCACTTGGAAAGAGAGTCCAACAAGGAATATACCAAAAATCAGATCCTCTGGGTGGGAAAAGGCTGTTCCAGGGTCGCTGGAGTGGGACACACCCGTTGTAGCACCCATCTTCCAAATGATGCTTCTGATGATGCAAAAGAGTCCAGCTTATAATGATGGATGAAGGTGGATGGGGCCAACCAGGTCGCTGCTCGGCAAATGTCCTCAATGGAAGCTTGAGGTTGAAGTGGTCGCACTACGGGTCGAGTGAGCAATCACTCCCTCCGGTGGAGCTCAAGAATTGGACTTATATGCCTCGTAAATGCAGTCTCGAAGCCAATGGCTGATGGATTGAGATGACACGCCAACCTTTATTGTGCAAAGTCGACAAACAATGCTTCCAACTTCCTGAAAGACTCTGTTCTCCTAATATATATTTTTAAGGCACGTCTGACATCTATTTTGTGCCATCTGAGCTCAGCGGGATGGTTGCCGTGGGTGCAAGTCAGGCAGGATTAACTCCTGTTTCTTGTGGAAGGTAGTGTTAATCTTGGGCACAAAGGACGGGTCTAATCCCAGAATCACTCTATCCAAGTGAAAGATACAAAGATCAGGACGGATAGATAGTGCTGAAAGTTCTGACACTCGCTGAGCCGATGTTATGGCTACGAGGAAGGCCGTCTTAATGGAAAGAAATCTCAATGGACCTGTTCTCAGGGGTTCAAACGGAGGCCCCATAAATGCCCGTAAAACTAAGGAGAGATCCCATGTCGGGAATCTATGAACCGGTGGGGAGTGTTTGTTGGAGGCTCCCCTAAGGAAATCCTTCACCCATGGATGGTGTGCTAATGAGCAGACCTCAGCTACTCTTATGATGGTCGAGAGAGCTGCCACCTGTCTCCTTAAGGTGTTGGGAGCCAGGCCCCGCTCAATTCCTGCCTGCAGAAACTCGAGAACTGAAATCACCGATACATCCGTGGGATTGACCTGATGTTTGGTACAGAATTCACAGAAGGCCGCCCACGTTGCCTGGTATATTCTGGATGTAGACGGACGACAGGCTGCTTGCATGGTCTCAATAACGCCTTCCGGTATTTGGTGACTCCTCAGCCAGTCCCTTTCAAATGCCAAACAGTTAGTTGGAGCCATTGGGGGTCTGGGTGAGTCATGACCCCTTGGCTGAGGGCAATGTCCTGATCAGGAATTCTCCATGGAGGGGAAATCGACAGGGCGGTCAGGTCCAAAAACCACGGGTGACGTGGCCAATGGGGAGCCACCATTAACACTTCCGCCTGTTCCGATAGTATCTTGTCCACGACCTTTTGGATGAGGTCTGTAGGAGGAAAGGCATATAGTAGGCCTTGGGGCCAAGGAGATAGCAGGGCATTGACCTTCTCTGCGCCCGGAGCTGGAAACCGGGTGCAGAATCTCGGAAGTTGAGTGTTGAGGTGGGTTGCAAAGAGATCCACCTTCGGCCTCCCGAACCGACGAACGATTCTCTGGAAACTTTTCGGGTCCAGTTGCCATTCCGAGGGGTCTAAGGTCGCTTTGCTCAGCCAGTCTGCTTGACTGTTGCTTGTTCCGGCAATGTGTTCCGCGGTCAGTGATGCTAAGTGGACCTCGGCCCAGCGGAACAGGGCTGTAGTTTCCATCATGAGCCAATGCGACCTCGTGCCTCCCTGGTCGTTTAAGTGGGCCCTGGTCGCCACGTTGTCTGTTAGGACCAATACGTGTTTGTCCTGAACCAGTGGGGTAAAGGACTGGAGGGCGAGGAACACCGCCTTGAACTCCAGGAAGTTGATGTTGATGGAGAACCGGTCCTCTGTGGACCAAAGCCCTTGGGCCATGTGAGCCCCAATGTGAGCTCCCCAGCCTGATAGACTGGCATCTGTTGTGAGGACCACACGATCTTGGATGTGAATGGGAGTTCCCTGTTGCAGCGCTGGCGATACCCAGCAACGTAGGGATTTTTTGACTTCTTGAGATAGGCGGATCTGTCTGTTGGTATGACTCATCCTGGCCTTCTGGGCCGGGAGTAGGAACCACTGCAAAGTCCGTATGTGGTGTCAGGCCCAAGGCACGATGCCTATGGCTGACACCAATGTCCCCAGGATTTTGGACAGAGAGGCGAGAGAAGCACTTTGTTGGTTTTGTAGTTTGTGAATCAGCTGATGAATGTTGGCCTGTCTCTCTGGTGACAGTGACACTGTCCCAGAGACCGTATCGATGATAGAACCTAGATGCAATAGTCTGGTTGTGGGGTACAATTGGCTCTTTTTTTGATTGACGGTGAAACCGTGGGACTCCAACATCTGTATTGTGAGGGCCAAATCTTCTCTCGCTCTTGAAGGGGACTTGGACAGAATGATTATGTTGTCCAAGTAAGCCATCAAGTGGATGGACTGAGAGTGGAGGCCAGCCGAAATGACATCTAGCAATTTGGTGAATGTCCATGGGGCCGATGATAGGCCGAACGGCATGGCCCAATATTGATAATGGGTCCCTTCAAGGCAGGAGCGAAGGAATCTCCGATGAGCTGGGTAGATGGGGACATGAAGGTAAGCTTCTTGTAGGTCTATGGAGGTTAGAAAGTCCTGTGACTGAATTGATGCCAGAATTGTTTGGAAGGAATGCATCCTGAACCTCCTGTAACGTACAAAAAGGTTCAGATGTTTTAGATTCAGGATCATTCTGCATTCCCCCCGAGGCCTTTGGGACGATGAAGACCACAGAGTAGAAGCCTGTGCCTTCCGCA
The DNA here is from genome assembly GCF_031021105.1 of Erythrolamprus reginae. Taxonomy (NCBI): domain Eukaryota; kingdom Metazoa; phylum Chordata; class Lepidosauria; order Squamata; family Dipsadidae; genus Erythrolamprus; species Erythrolamprus reginae. The sequence continues at coordinate 76,162,995 of NC_091963.1, forward strand.
TGCCGAGGCACCCGTTCTATGGCTTGAATGTCCAGGAGGTGGGTGATTTCCTCCAGTAACTGTGACCTCTTTCTGGGGTCTCAAAGTACCGGACAAGGGAGGAAGCGGTTGGGTGGGGGCTGAATAAATTCCAACCGCAGTCCTTGGGACACTGTGGCTATGGCCCATTTGTCTGATGTCGTTGTTCGCCAGAAGGTGTTGAAGCGCTGGAGTTTGCCTCCTAGGGGCTGTGACTCGACCGAGTCACTTGGTGCGTTTGAAGCCCCTTTGGTTGTTGCCTCTAAAGGGACGTCTTGTTTGCTGATATCCTCTTGACCTGTCCTGGAACGACGTACGGTCTGAAGGAGGCTTGGTTATATTGGCCTTGTTGGTATGACCTCTGAGTCTGGTTGGTATTTGGAGAGGAGTGCCAACGAAAGTCGCGTGTAGGGCACTTGCCTGCGTTCCTGACGTTTGTAGGTCTTGGGGAGCACCTTCCTCTTGTCCTTATCTTCAATAAGGACTGGATTTAGTGCATCTCCGAAGAATGTGGAACCCTGAAAGGGGGAAGAAGCTCCACTTCGACTTTAAGTCAGCCTGGCAATTCCTCAGCCATAGCAGACGTCTTGATGAGAGTGTAGTTGCTATGCCTCTTGCTGCGAATTTCGCTGCATGGACGGTGGCGTCAGCAGAAAACTCCGCAGTTGCCAGCAGTTTGCTCAAATCCTGACGTAGGCGATTCTTCTCTGGATTGAATCTAGCCTGCATTTCTTGTATCCAAATTATTGACGCCCTGTTAAAAAAGGATGCTGTAGCTGCCACTCGAAAAGCCCAACTGGCCATCTGATGTGTCTTTCGCAGCAGAAATTCAGCCCTCCTGTCCTCCGGTCTGAGACTGTCTCCGGTTTCAGAGGGGACCAAGGCATTAGATACTAGAGTCATCACTGGTTGATCGATGGGTGGAAATTCTAGTAGTTTCTCCTTCATCAAAAGTATAGAATCTCGTCTCCATATTCGAGGGACCTTGTGCGGCCGCAGAGTGCTGTCAAGGCCACTTAACACTCTCAAGAAAAATTTCTGAGGCTGGAATATGGTCAGACTCAGGGCAAGGCTCCTTAAACAGGGTAGTCGCTGGTCTGGCAGCATCAGTGACCTCAGTGGTCTTAGTGCTGCTTGGTAGGTCCACCACCTGCTTTGCTTTGTGGAGCAGGACCCTGAATAAAGCCGGTTTGAAGAGGTCCACAACTGATGGTGGCTCAGGCATCGTTTCATCTTCAGAGAGGTCATACTCTCTATCATTGTCATCTAAGGAGGGCGTTTCCTCTGCTAAGGAGCCATAACCTGAAGGGGGCGGAGCCGACCACATATCCCTTGTCTGGCCATGTCGAGGTTGTTGACCATATTGATGCGGTGCCGCAGCCATCCCTTGAGAATATGCATTATTAATAATGTTTTGCATCGCAGGGGACATGTGTTGCAACGCGTCAGAGGGACCCTGAAGCCCTGCGGCCGTGGGGGTAAAGGTGGCTGGGGTGGCTGTTAAGTCTCTCATTGGATAACTTGGAGGTCTTGATCTGGTCAGGTTAGGCTCAGAAGGTAAGACTTGTGGCAGGAAGGGTACCTGCCTCTCAGGGGACCAATCTCCTTCTGTGGATAATCCTGTGGCCCCAAAGGTGGATTGGGATGGAGAAGATTCCCAAGCCTGAGGTAGGTAATGCGTGGGCAGAGGAGGCATTGGCATTGGGTTATGTAGGGCTGCCTCCAACCTTTGTTCCAAAGCTTGTATTCATTTTTCTGCCACTTTAAGGGAGGAAGATGATACAGCCTGTGAAGACTTGGCTTTTGCCTTGCTTTTATCCTTGTCTTTGGCCTTGGGGGCAGTAGATGGGGAAGCCACTGTTCGGTGTTCCTCCATAGTACTCACAGTTGTACAGAGTAGGAGTCAGGAGGTTTCCTTTGAGTTTGAGGCCCAGGGTCGTCAAGAGCCAGGCAATCGATATCTGTGAGGGCTAAGTAACTGCTCACTCGATGTTTGCCAACGCAAAATGGTGATATAGGCCTTACCGTGGCCAACGCCTATATAGCCACGCCCTTCTCCTTCCTCTTATGTGATGAGGAACTTTTCCCGCCTTCCGCCTTAAATGGCGGGCCCGGGAAGAACAACAGGGTGAAGAAAAAAAATGACAGTGTTCAGCCCGCAATGGAGCGTTCCGTCGCTCCGCCCAATGGCCAACCGCTGTTTCTTGCTCCTTGCTCTGAGGAGACTTGCGCTCTGGTAGCGAAGGGTGGAGGCGGCGTATCCTCAGCCAGCTCTCAGCTGAGAGGCGCTGGCAGCCATCCAAGTCGAGCTGCTCCATGCTCATGGAGTTTGCTGTGGTGGTGGCGGCGGCGGCAGCGGTGATTTTAGACCGCTTCACAGCTGAGAGACTCTGGCATTGATCCAGCTCTCGCCTTCTCTCTACGAGGGATTTTAGGGATGTCCTGAAGCCTCCCAGTGGGGGGGGGGCAGACCCCCCCACCTTCAGCTTGCAGCCGAGTTTGGCTGAGTTGCTCCCGTGCAGGGCAGTTCCCTCAGAGGGAAGAGGCCCCTGAGGAGGATTGGTGGGGGTGGTGCCCACGGAGGGCAGAGATCCCATTGACGTTTCTTCGGTAGTCTGGAAAACAAAGGAAAAAACATTAAACAGGTAAAATAATTTTAAATTTTAACAGCTTTATTTAACAGCTAATTTAAAGGCAGTCTCTACTCTAAGACTGAGTTTTTAAAACTGAGCTCATGGGTGCTACAGGGGGGCGGTGCCTAAATAATTATTCTAATTAATAACTCAGTCTCTACCAATAAGATTGGTGAATTACCCATGTTAGACTGTCCTTCCAAGTGCAATGGAGAATGAATGAGTAACTGGCCCAAAATTCCCCAAAAGGCTTCCAGAGTTGAAGTTAGATTCGGACTGGATCTAATATAGCTTTTAAAGTACCATACATTGGCATACATTCTTCGCTACAAGACTGTGCAAGATACATAATATTTTATCTCCAAAAAGTGGGATTTGGATGATAAAATAGGAGAGGAGTATGACATTTTTCTTCCAAAATACATATTGATCATTTTTTCTGTCTCTTTGGCCATAGCCAAAGTTTTTTCCACACCAGACAGTTTGGAATTCATCTCATCTCATTTGTTTTGTTTTCAGATTTTACTATTTTTAGACAATTTCTATAATATTTCCCAACTTGCAATAATTTTTTATATTTGGAGTTGCGTCTCACTCAGGTTGGTCCATCACTACTTAATCAATGTGTCAAATACCATAATGTCATAAAACATGTAAAACATTCTGATTAGAATGGCTGATGGTGATTTGATGACAAAAATCTCTTGATTGGAAGATTGATGATGACCTGATTAAAAATGTATTTCCCAATGCTAGGTAGCATATGTTCTGTCGGGCTCTCTGGTAGACTTCTCCCAAAAATTCACAGGTACAAATTTCAAACACACACACGTTTGAAAATTCAAAACAATGTTCTTTATAATGAAAATTCACTTAAACCAAGCCCTCTTTTGTGATAGCAAAGAGCACTTGTCTCCAAACAAACTGGTAATTTGTACAAGTCCCTTATCAGTTCTGTGATACTTAGCTTGCAGCTGTGAGGCAATTCACAGTCCTTCTTCTTTCACAAAGTGAAACACACTTTGCTCTGGTTTAGTTTCAAAGCGGGGAAAAATCAGCCCACAAAAGGTCAAAGTCAGTAAAGCAGTCACGAAACACAATGATCAGATAATCCTCCGCAATGGCCAAACCCACAGGCTGCTATTTATAGCAGCCTCACTAATTACCACAGCCCCACCCAACCACAGGTGGCCTCATTTTCTTTGATAATAATCTCTGTCGTTGTTGCCTATGCATCGCTCTCTGCATGCGTGGCTGTATCATTAACTCTTGTTCTGAATCCAAGGAGGAGCTAGATAATTGATCTCCTTCTGAGCTGTCTGCCACACTCTCCTCCTCCCTGTCACTCATGTCTTCTTGGTCAGAGGAGCCTTCATCAGCAGATTCCACCGGGGGCAAAACAGGCCTGCAGCATGTGGATGTCTCCCCCACATCCACAGTCGTTGGGGCAGGAGCTGGGCCAGAGCTAACCACAACAACATAGTTATTGCAACACTTCATAATCAACACAAGCTTAACAGCAATGGATAAAGTACCTGAAGATAAACTGGGTTACAACAGTCTGTTTTATTTTGGCTGTGTGACAGTTTGCTTTCAGTAATTCCAAACCTTCTTGGGCTTTTTTCAGGATTTTGGATTTAGCCCAGATTGATGATTTAAATATATTTCTTCCATATTATGATTCCATGGTTATAAGCATCTTTTTGGATATCTTTTTTCATTTTTCTAGTGTGCACCTCCACTTGTCGTAGCTGCAAACATACATGAGAAAACTCTGAAACGAGAGGGAGTTTGTGCAGCCAGTCTTCCCACTACTATGGGAGTGGTTGCTGGTCTTCTTGTGCAAAATGTCTTGAAGTAAGTGGCTAAATCTTTAAGTTGAAAACTATATTTAATACAACAGTTTCTGATTAAAATAGTCTGACTAGGATTGTCATATGTGGGCCTGATTGAGATAGATTGCAGGGATGACACAGAAATATAATTTAATGTCATTTTATTCTATTTTACATATTTATGTATTATTTTATTCTTATTTTAATTTGTTTTTATAAGATTTTATTGGTAATTCATGTTTGAACCTTGTACTTTGATATGGCCTATAGTAGTGATGGTGAATCTTTTTGGCATTGAGTTTCAAAAGTCCAAACGAGAATGCTATAGTAGTAACACGTGCCAGTACCCATAATGTAATACGCAGCCAGTGAGAGTGAGGTGGTGGTGTCTGCATAGATGACCCTGTGGCCGTCGTCAGAGTGGGGCTGAGATGCCCCTCTTTGCTTGCTCTACCAGCCATGGGGATCCCGGTGTTCTTCCTGCGCAGCCCCAGTGGCTGTCTAGCAAATGCTGCCCCGTGCATTGAGCCAGCTGGTTGCTGTTGCCCTTTTCCCTTCAGCTGCCATTGCTGCTGCTTTTCTGGAGTGGTGGGGAAGCAGAGAGCAGGGAACAGTGACTCTCAGCAGTGAGGAGTCCAGGCAAGGCCACGCATCTGGAGCTTCCATGGAAGGGATACCTGTGCAGATGACCCTGTAGCCTCGAGTCCTCCCCACTGGAAACTGCCATTCCCTGACCAACAGCAGTGCTCTCTGCCTCACCTCAGCAGTGCCATGCACTGGCACGAGAAGCTCCAAAACATGGCCTTGATTGGGCTCCTTTCCACTGGGAGCTGCAGTTTCCCGGCTGGGTGCAGTGCTTTCTGCCCCCACCCTATCCCAAAAAAGCAGTGGCAGCTGAAGAGAGAAGGGCAAGAGCAATTTACAGGCTCAGGTGGCATTTACTGGCTGGATAGCCATTGGGGTTGCACAGGAGGAACATCGGAGACAGGCAGCGATGCTGATGGGTCAAGGGACACATGCGGCTGTGGAGCAAACTGAGGAGCATCTCGGCCCCATTTTGACAGCAGCTACATGGTAAACTGCACAGGCAGCCCCCACCATGACCCCAACCTCAGCAGCTGCTGGTCCGCCAAATCCTTGCCACCATACCTGCTTGGTCTGCAGCTCCCAGTGGGGAGGAGCCTAGAAAAGCTGCTCATTCACAGCTTCTCCAGCCGACGCATGACACTGCCGAGGTGGGGGCACAGAGCACTGCTGCCAACCAGGGAACAGCAGCTCCTAGTGTGGAGGAGTCCAGGCCACAGGGTCATCTGCACAAATAGCCCAGCACCATCATACCACCTTCACCGGCTGCTCATCCACCAGTGCTCAAGATGCCTGGAGCTGCGCAAGAAGCCCTGTGCAGGCAGGGAGGAAGGAAAGCCTGGCTTACCTTGCTATGCTCCATTAGAAAGCAACCACCAGGATCCCCTCTCCATGTCTTTTGGCATGTGTGACTGTTGCTGGTCTTTGCGCATGCATGAGTGCCAGAAACCAGACCAGCTGGCCAGTGCACAGCACACAATGGAAACAGGAAGATCATGCTTCGGCTTTTGGCGCACCCATGTGCATGAAAACCAGCTGGCTGGCACACCAAAACCCAGAAGAGCAAGGGGTGACGGCTCCATGTGCCTGGTGAAATGGCTCTGCATGCTACTTCTAGCATGCGTACAATAGTTTGCCATCATGGGCCTATAGGCTCATCAGTCTACTCTAATCTTTAAATTGCCTTAATTTTAAAACCTCAATGATCTTAGTTTTTTGTCAGTGAATCTTCTAGAATAAAATCTGTTGAACCAGATTCCTTGTTTTGATATAAGCTTTAAAATACTCCTTACATTTTCTTCAGATATTTATTAAACTTTGGAATGGTGAGCTTTTATCTTGGCTACAATGCACTGCAGGATTTCTTTCCCACCATGACAATGAAGCCAAATCCACAGTGTAGTGACCAAAATTGCAGAATACAGCAAGAACAGTATAAGGTAAAATACGAACTCCAAAACCAGATCCCTTTTAGTTCCCTTTAGATCTGTTTAGTTTATTAATTTAGAACCTGCTAAGAAAAAAATATTGTAGAGTGTTTTTCCCCACATATTATAAGTAAATTTCAGTAAATTAATAATAGTCATTATTATCCAGTGAATAGTGATTTTGTATATCCATTTTTGATAAGATATACAAAATCTTATACATCTTGTTATCCTTGTTGCAGAGGGTAACAAGACCACATCTTGTTATCCTCTGCAAAATGTTCCATCTATCTTCAGTTTGGAGTTTGTCATTTTTGTTGGAAGATTTTTGGAATGACACATAAATTCTCATTCTGGCAATGTAGAAAACGGCAGGTGCATAAATATATATATATTATTCTTAATTTTGTTGCCCACGAAATTAAATAAATTAAATAAATTAAATAACATCCTCACAGATAATGAGAACTACCTTTATTTAATTTTGTTTTTGTGTTATTAAAAAGCTTTTGTTCGTTTTGGTATCTTTATATTTCCAGAAAAAGGAGGCAGTGAATCCAAAAGAAGAATTAATAGACCAGGAAGAAGAAGTAGTTCATGAAGACAATGATTGGGGTGATTTTTTTTTAAAGACTCGTGAAGATAATGCATGTTCCTTTATTTCATTGTTAAAAATTAATCCCTTTATGATTCATTGTCCCTGAGGATCCTCAGGCAACTTTCAAAAAAAAAAATTCAATAAAATTATTATTACAATTTGAGTATCTCAAAACATCTTATAGTAGACTGGGAACAATGGAGAATTTTAGGAAAGAAAATCTGATCATAATGGACAGAGTCAAACCGCTCTGTCAATATTTTCAGAAGATATTGCTGAATAACATTTATTTGAAAGCAAGCCATATTCTATCTTCCACATAATAGGGAAGTTTATTAAAAGAAGTTAGTTAGAAGTTAGAATAATGCAGAAGCCCACTGTTTGCCTTGAAATGCCCACCAAAAGGCAGGCTGATTATTTCAAGAAACGTCATGAGGGAACTACAGAATGCTCTCCTTTCTCTGGGGCATCACTAAGCCATTAACGGACATGAGCTTACTTTTTTCTACAAGAGAAAATGCAAAGAAAAAATGGATGTACTGCTAATAAGATGAAAAGTTAATGGCCATACTGTTCATCATGTGGATTTCTTGGTGTTATTTAGTGCAGCATAAATAGCAGTATAATAGAGTAAAACTTTCTAAATATTACTTATTTCTATTTTGGTTCTCTGGACAGGGATGAGCAAAATTAGTCAAGAAACCTGTTATATATTTTTAAACTTTTAAAATGATCATGATTCTGTTTGATTACATAATTTTTTATCTTTATGGGGGGGTGTTTGGGGGGTGTTCAGGTATAGAGCTAGTTTCAGAAATTTCAGAAGAAGAGCTGAAAGATGATTCAAGTCCATTTCCTGATCTTCCAGAAGGAATTATGTTGGCTTACACAATACCAAATAAGGTAATAAAAATGCTTGGCAATTAAGTTCCTGAAATGTGGGTTTAGGATTTAATCCATCATACTTTATTTGGAATAGGTTTAAATGGCTTTTGCTAAACTGGTTTAAAGCTGTTGCTTCCTGCTTTACTTCCCCAAAATGTATTATTTAAATTGTTCATTACTGTGAAAACAGTTGCAGGAGTATCATTTGCTTGTATTAGCACACCTGTCAAATTTGGAGTAAAATGTTTACTCCAGATTTACTGTTGAGCAAATGTTTTGCTTCAGTGTGTAGTCCTTACTAAAACTGAATTTACATGGAGGAAACTATGCAGTGGGATATCCCAAAGTTCTATTTTAGACCCCTGTTTTAGTACTTTTCAATATTTTCATAAAATATTTAGTTGAGGATACATAAGGGAAATTGACCAACTGCAGACACAAAGCTGGTTGAAAAAGTCAATATTCAAGATACAGAAGAATCTCCACAATGGGTCATAAATTACAAAATGAAACTCAGTGAATAAAGTTTTACACTTAAGCAAGAAAATAAAATAGGTGGTATCTGTCTTGGTAATAATAATAATAAATAGTAATTACCAGGATTATAGAGTTTTAGTAGTTACTTAACTATGAGCCAATAGTCTGCTGAAGCCTTTTAAAAAACTAATGCAGTTCTAGGCTGCATTAATAAAGATAGGGAGGTCAGAGTTATTGCAGGTGGAAACGGAGTTTGGAAGCCCATTTTTGTTGGCATAACACTCGGGCCACCACAGGCACCACTGACACAATTGATGTCAAGCTGGCAACACCCACCCTGTCCCTCTGAGGTCAAACAACCCTGATGTGGCCCTAAATAAAGGGATAAAATCAAGATCTTGTGTTATTACCATTTTAAAAGGACCGTTGAACTTACCTGAACGGTCTTCTCGATGCACTGCAAGGAGAGTCCAAGATGGGTAATTCTACAGTCCGATTGGTCGGGACTGAGTTTAATTTAAATATTAGGCAGGCACCGCCCCCTTAGCCCTCCAGTCTAAAAGAAACGAAGGAGCAGTAAAGCCAACAAACATTTATTGAAACATTCAAGGTAACTAGAAATATAATAGAAACAAGCACAACCTTCCAGCAGTAACCCCGGTCCCGAATTCGGGCGGGTTTGGACTCTCCTTGCAGTGCATCGAGAAGACCGTTCAGGTAAGTTCAGCGGTCCTTCTCCAATGCACTTGCAAGGAGAGTCCAAGATGGGATATACCCAAGATATTAACCAAGGGAGGGAGAAGGTCGGACCGGGGGCTCTGAAAAGGAACACACCCGCTGTAACACCCTCCTCCCAAAAGCTGCTTCCGCGGAAGCAAAGGAGTCAATTCGATAATGTCTGACAAATGTGGACGGAGCCGCCCAACAAATGTCCTCTAGTGAAGCCTGAGTCCTCCAGGCCGCTGTAGTGGCCGTACAGCGTGTAGAATGTCCAGTAAGTCCCTGTGGTACAGGGGATCCCTTAGTCCGGTAAGCCTCCTTGATGCATTCGCACAACCAGCGGCTTATAGTCCTAGAGGAGACTTTGGTGCCCAAGGTTCTGGTTGCAAAGGACACGAATAAAGCCTCCGATATCCTGAATTCCTGAGTCCTGCGGATATAAATTTTCAAAGCTCGTCTCACATCGAGCTTATGCCACCGCAGCTCCGAAGGGTGAGTCCCCTGGGCACAGAAGTCCGGTAGCACTATCTCCTGCGCCCTGTGAAAGGTAGAGTTGATTTTTGGAAGAAAAGCTGGGTCCAGTCTCAAGACAACTCTGTCGGGATGAAACCTGCAGAGGTCCTCTCTGGTGGAGAAAGCTGCAATCTCAGAGACCCGCCTGGCAGATGTGATCGCTACCAAGAATGCTGTCTTGAGAGTCAATATCCTGAGTGGTACATGGCGAAACGGCTCAAATGGAGGACCAGTTAAGGCGTGTAGCACCAACGACAAATCCCAGGAAGGGAACCGATGTACCGGTGGAGGCCTGATGTTGGCGGCCCCTTTCAGGAAGTCCCTGATCCAAGGATGTCTGGTGAGGGGGCGGTAACTGTCTCCTCCTAGTATCGTGGATAAAGCGGCCACATGTCGGCGTAACGTGTTTGGCGCGAGACCTTTATCCAAGCCAGCCTGAAGAAAGCTTAAGACTATGAGAGGGGAGGCCTTTTGTGGATCCACCTCCCGTTCCTCACAGAACTTGCAAAAGGAAGCCCAGGTCGCTTGGTAAATTCTTCTTGTCGAAGGTCTGCGAGCAGCCTGAATTGTGTCGATGACTGTGTCTGGCAAATTTTGGCGCTTTAGATGTTGCCGCTCAATCGCCACACGGTCAGCTGCCACCACTGAGGCTCTGGATGTGATATCGAGCCCTGGGAGAGGGAGATCCGATGATCCGGGATCCTCCAGTGGGGTGACACTGACAGTTACATCAAATCCGCAAACCAAATGCGGCGAGGCCAGTAAGGGGCCAGCAACAGTACCTCTGCTCGTTGCTCCAGAATCTTCCGCATTACCCTGGGAATGATGGTGATCGGTGGAAATTCGTACAGAAGTCCTGGTGGCCACTGTAGTCGAAGAGCGTCTACCCCCTCCGCACCCGGGGTCGGGAAGCGGGAGAAGAAACGTGGGAGCTGAGAGTTGCTTCGAGTAGCAAACAGGTCCAAGACTGGCCTCCCAAACCTCTGAACAATGTCCAGAAAAACTGCGGGATCCAGCTGCCACTCCCCTGGGTCCAAGGTCTGCCGGCTCAGCCAGTCCACGCACACATTCTCCACCCCTGAGATGTGCTCTGCTGACAGGGAAGCCAGATTGGTCTCTGCCCACCTGAGCAGGGACTCCGACTCCCTCATCAATCGTCGAGACCATGTCCCCCCTTGTCTGTTGATGTGAGACCGGGTGGAGACGTTGTCGGTGCGAACTAGGACATGCTGACACTTCACCAGTTCTGCAAAACTGAGGAGAGCCAAGGAAACCGCCTTCAGCTCCAGAAAGTTGATGTTGACATCCCTCAGGTCCGATGGATCCCAAAGGCCCTGGGCCAAGTTTGAGGAAAGATGAGCTCCCCACCCAGTCAAGCTTGCATCCGTTGTCACCGTAAGAAGGTATCGGTCCAGAAAAAGGGACCCCCTTGTTAGAGCTGGGGAAACCCACCACTGTAAGGACCCTCGGACCCTCGAGTCGAGGTGCACCTGTAGGTGAGAGTGGCTGGTCTTCTTACTCTGGAATGGCAAGAGGAACCACTGGAGGGGATGTAGGTGATACCTGGCCCATGGAATGATATCGATACATGAAACCAGCGTACCGAGTAGCTTGGACAGGAAGGAGAGCTTGGGGTATCGTTGCGATGCCAAGACACGAACGAGCTCCCTGATGGTGGACTGTCTCTCCTGGGACAGGAAGACAAGGCCCCTCCTGGAATCTATGATGGTTCCCAGGTGAGCAAGCCGAGTCGTGGGAGTAAAGTGGCTATTGTCGAAGTTGACCGAAAAGCCATGATCCTGAAGTGTCTGGATCGTTAGATGTAAGTCCTGATACGCAAGGTCTCTTGTCCTGGACAGAATCACGACGTCGTCCAGGTAGGCCATCAGGCGCACCAATTGATGCCTGAGACCTGCCGTGAGGACATCCAGCAGCTTCGTGAATGATCTTGGGGCCGATGAAAGCCCGAAAGGCATGGCCCTGTACTGAAAATGGGCCCCATCCAGGCTGAAGCGCAGATATTGTCGGTGAGGCGGAAAAATGGGGATATGGAGGTAGGCCTCCTTTAGGTCTATGGATGTCATGTAGTCCCCCTGCCTGATGGCTGCCAGAATGGACCTTAGACAATGCATTTTGAACCTTCTGTACTTGACATAAAGGTTCACTCTCCGAAGGTTCAGTATGAGACGTACCCCTCCTGAAGATTGCTGAGTAGAACCCCATACCCTGTTGAGGTAGAGGGACTTCCTCGATGGCTCCTATTTCCAACAGGTGAGACACCTCTTGGTACAGAAGCCTCCTCCTGGGAATGTTCAAGGGAGCGCGACAAGGCAGATAGCGGCAAGGTGGAAGGCGAAGAAACTCGATTCTCAGACCTTCTGAGACCGTGGCAGCCGCCCATGGGTCCGAGGAGGTGTTTGTCCAGACGTCTGAGAAATGTATTAGCTTGCCGCCCAAGGGGATATCCACAGGAAAGTCATTTGGTCTTTCTGAACCCCTTGCTGGAACCTCTAAAGGGGCGGCGGCCCTGGAAGGACCTCCGTCGAGATTCAGGGACCCCTGGATTGCTCCAGCCACTCAATCCATGCTGGAGTCCAAAGATGAGGATGACTTTTCCAGAGATGACTTCAGCGAGGCAGAGGATGAGCTATCCGGCGATGACCAGCCACCAGAACAACCCGTGTTGCCCGGTCTGTTCAAGTCCTCCCTCTTCAGGGTCCTGCTGAACAAGGCCAAGATGACCATTGACCAGGCTGGAGAAGGAGGTCAGGGGGTTCCTTCGGCACTAGGTCAGCCTACAGGGGGTCTCTTTGTGTTTCCGAAGCAAGAGACCGTTAATGTACCATCATCCCATTTGTTTCTGGAGACTGTACAACGCCCATGGGAGAGCCCTGTGACAGGCCAGGGCCTGTCTAACCTGGACAGACGCTTTTACACCTTTGACCAGGCCATGGAGGATCTCTTAGAGCTGCCTACGGTGGACAAGCCGGTGACCAGCCTGGTCTCGAATGCCCTTGTTCCTTCGGAGTCTCAGGAGGGATTAAGGGCTGAGGACAAAAGGGCGGACAATGTCGTTCGCAGGGCCCATCAAATGGCGGCTTGGGCCGTAAGGGCTGCTTCGGCGGCCTCTTTCTTTAATCGGGCTACGATCCTCTGGATACAAGAGATCCAGTCCAGAGTGGATCCACAAGATGCGAGACTTCGCCAGGACCTGAACAAACTGTTGGCGGCCACAGAATTTTCCGCGGATGCCACAGTTAATGCGGCTAAGTTTGCATCTAGAGCAATGGCGTCGTCGATCGCCTCCCGCAGGCTCATTTGGTTGCGGAATTGGCAGGCCGATGTAAAATCTAAATGGGCCCTTGCTTCTTCACCGTTCAAGGGCAAGAAACTCTTCGGAGAGGTCTTGGACGATGTATTAGTGGAGGACAGGGACAAGAAAAAGGTTATGCCCAGCTCCAGCAAGAAGCAAGGAAGGCGCTTTACCCCCTACCAACAGAGGCAGCCCTTTCGGAATTACTCCGCCTTGACCAACAACCAAGGGTCGAGGTCCTACTTTCCAGGATCCTTCGGACAAGGTTCCTTTCGTTCGGACAGGACCCCGCAATTTGATCGTAAGGTAACTTCTGCTGCTGAGCCACACTAGCCTGTCCCTGCGTGTAGGCACTGACAATTAGGTCCTGCAGGGCCTGGGGCATACTCTGCCAGGCATCCTACGCCGTGCGCAATCCAGCAGCCGTAGGGGTGAATGTGGCTGCTTGTGCCTGACCACATTATGGAAGGATTGGCTGTGGAGCAGTGAAGGTGGTAGGCCACGCTGCTTGCCTTCCAAATGCGAGGGCCTCCGGTGTAGAAGAAGCTGAGGATTGGAAGGGCCTCTCCGGTGACCAATCCCTCTCTGAGGCCGAGCCTACAACCCCTGATGTGAATAAGGGGGAGACCGGCGGAGGGATGGCAATGAGGGGTTGAGCAGACATAGGCGGTGGTCCCCCAGACCTCTGAGAGGATTCTAGCTGCTTCTCCAGTGCTTTAATGCGCTTCTCAGCCTCCCTGAGCGCTGCCCCTTGTGAAGGCTTCTGCTTCTGAGGCCTTTCTTTGGGGGTGGTGGGCCTGGTGGCGCTGGCCTCCTCCCCGGCCGGAATGGACTGGTCAGCCATGACTAAGAAAAGCAAACTCACAAATGTCGTGTCCACAACAGAATCCTCTGTTCCTTGCAAACGCTAGCGATAATGGCACCAAAGGTTGCAACTGTCTGGCTGTAGACTGCGCCTGCGTGTCTCCAGGCAGAGGAGACACTTGGCGCCAACAGAAACACTGAGGGAGACGCTCCTGTGCGTCAGTGTCAAAAAACATGGCCGCCGGGCCGTTGCCGTGGCAACCTATGACGCCCGCCGAGCGCGAGTTGGCCTGCCCGCCGATTTCGGGCTCCCAAGATGGCCGCCAGGCTGTCACCAAGGAGACGGGCGGGAAGCCTGGCTCTCCCGCCCCCTCCTTCAAACGCCTGGGAGAAACGGCCTCGGCCGACGCTTTCCCGCGCCGCCAGCTCCTGCCTGCACGAAGAGGCATCCCGAGCCCTCAGCGCCTTCTGTAGGTGTATTGTTGATGCCGATGGTAGGGGGGGGTGCGGCGACAAGCGCCCCCCCCTCACTGAGGACCCGTCATCCCTTTGACTCCCTGGTCCTCTGGTATATTCGCCACGGGAGGGGCGGACCCTCCCGAGGCGTCAACCTCTTCCTCTCCTCCGGGGTCTACCTCGGAGGTAGTTTCCCCGGGTGCTCCCTCCAAAAAATGCCAGCCAACCCAACCTGTGGGCTTTGCAATGGAGGAGCTGCAGACTCCTGGATGAAACCCACTGGAGGTTTGAATCCAGGGCTGCCTGAGGAAAACGTTCCCCCAACTGCACCTGCAAGAAAAGGAAAAAAGAAAAGGAGATTAATACATAGAAATTCCACAATAAACATAAATTTATTGAAGAGAAAACAAACTCAAAGTCCCTTTTACTGCGACTGAGTTTTTTAGACTGGAGGGCTAAGAGGGCGGTGCCTGCCTAATATTTAAATTAAACTCAGTCCCGACCAATCAGACTGTAGAATTACCCATCTTGGACTCTCCTTGCAAGTGCATTGGAGAATGTCTTGGTAAGATCATAGTTGGAATACTGCATCCAGTTTGAGTTGCCACAATACAAAAAAGATACAGTGGTGCCTCTACCTAAGAACGTCTCTACTTAAGAACTTTTCTAGATAAGAACCAGGTGTTCAAGATTTTTTTGCCTCTTCTTTAAGAACCATTTTCTTGCTTCATTTCTGAGCCCAGAAAAACTTCCCAGGAAATTTGAGTGTGGCATGGAGGCCCGGCCAGTTTCCTGCCATTCCCCTTTTAATCCCGGCCATCTCAAGCTTTTCTGGGCTGCTAGAGGAGCCTTTTGGTGGCACTTAAGGAGGCTTTGGCAGTCCAGAGCGAACGAAGCATTTACTTTTTCTGGACTCTTGGAGAGGGAATAAACCTCTGCCAGCATCCAGAGAAAAGAAACCTCCCTTTGCTCTGGGCAGCCCAGAGTGAATGGAGCATTTCCCTTTCTCTGGGCACTTCGAGAGGGAATGGTAACTCCCTCGCGCTACCTCCCATACACCTGGCGCGAGGTTGCCTCCCGGAGCATCTGGGCGTGGAAAAGCAAAAGGGGGCACCTCGCCCTGGCTGGATCAACTCAGCTTCAGCCAAACCGATGAGTCACCACAGTGAAGGAAAGGCTCCAGCTAAAAAGCGAGCAAGCGAGCGAGAGAAGAGTGGAGCCCTTCAGCATGGGAAGAAAGAGGAAGCAGATAGCAACAGCAGCCACCTTTCGGTCAAAGGAGAGGGAGATTCCCCCTCTCGCCCGCCTGGGTTTCTCTCTCTGGTGCAGTGTATGGGAAGAAGCCTCGCGCCGGGTGTATGGGAGGGCGTGCTCCTCCTCACCGCCTCAGAGTCCCTCTTTTTTTTTTAAGCCTTAAAGTTTTGGATTTTTAAAAAATTCCTCTCACCTCACCTTCTTCCTTTGGCCGCGACTGTCCTCCTCCTCTTCTTCTTCCTCCTCCTCCCTCCCAAATGCTGAGCTTTTATTTCTTTCCTAATGGTTTTGCATGTATTATTTGCTTTTACATTCATTCCTATGGGAAAAATTGCTTTTACTTACAAACTTTTCTACTTAAGAATCTGGTCACTGAATGAATTAAGTTATTAACTAGAGGTACCACTGTATTGAGATTCTAGAAAGAGTTCAAATGAGCCACAAAAATGCTTAGAGGATTGGAAGCTAAAACATGAACAATTGCTGGAATTGGATGTCATTAGTTTAATGAAAAGAGGGATTTTAAAAAGACATTAGACAACCAATTGTCTATGGTATAGTGTTGAAATGGTATAGTGTCTCCTGCTTGAGCAGGGGATTGGACATTAGAAGACTATCAAGATTCCTTACAACTCTGTTATTCTTTGGGTGAATGGAATGTGAAGGAGTTATTTTTCTTTTCTATCATTAACAGAAAGAAAATGTCCCAGGTGGAGAAATGGTTGAAGAATCTGAAGAAAGTCTTGAAGAACTTATTGCTAAAATGAAGAATATATAGTACAAAGAATGTGTCAAGGACTTGCTAATTTTAATGCTTTATAGCTATTTAATGTTTTCTAACCTAATTTGGTCTTTTATATATTTATCACTCTGTTTTGATGACAGTATCATTAAATTCCCATAACATTATTAGAAGCTATGAATTTCCAGAAAGCATTAAAGCAACTCAATACATATGTACATTCTGAAGTCAATAAAATTAGAACCCAGATTGTTGGGAGCTATATGCTGACTGTAAACTCCTTGGAGAGGGCTGTAAAGCACTGAAGCAGTATATAAGTCTAAATACTTTTGTTACAGCTTCCCACGTTTTTACTTTACCAATTCAACAAGTACTAGCCAGTAATATAACAAAAACTAGCTGATTAAAAAAAAACCAAAGTCAAGAGGTCATTTTTTTTTGTCTTGAACATAAAATCCAGAGCGATTTTCAATTAAAAACAAAACTGGATATATATTCTGCTACCATTATCACTTTTTCATCTGTTTTTCTGTTTTCGGGATTGACATATCTTTCTGGGCAGGCAGATTTCTCACTATAATCAACATATACAATAACAAAGTTCCAGATTTTCCAACTCCTTATCTGGTAATCCTAAAAGGTAAGACTAAGTCTCAATTTTATATTAGTTTTTAAAATCTGCATTCTATCATGGATCTGGGCCCAGTATTTTTTCTTTACCACAAGTTCACCAATGATTAAAAAATAGTTTTAGAATTATATTTCCAACATAAATCTGAAAAAATATAAAACATATTTGACAAATTATGATGTGTTAAGTGCCAATGATGTATTGTTTTATAAAACATTTATTTCAAATTGTAATTCATTGTAAATGTTTAATTGTTTGTCCACATTTTTTCCATTGCTCAAGCATGGAAATAATATTAAAAATTCTTTTCTCACTGAATCATGCACTCTTTCACATATTTATTTTCCAAATTCAGATTCAACATTTAATAGCTCTTGGTGCCAACATTTTCATCATTATCACATAATACAATTTCAGCACATAATACAATTTCAAATTCATATTTTGCTAATTCAAACTCATAACTTTTCTTGTCCAATTTAAATATTTTCTAATTATGGAAGCCAATGGAAAAGGCTTCTGATTCCAATTCTTTTGATGTGAGTCAAAGACTTGGGTAAATATCCACTGGTCTGATCTCACTATCTTTTCATTTTTAAATGCCATCTAGTGGTACTTTGTGGGAAAGTTTTCTTTTATATTTATTCCAAACTCTTAGAATGGCACACTTAACAAAATGATTATTCTCATCAGCATTTATTTTAACTTTGTTGTACCATGGGTAGGCCTGCCATCTAAATCTCATTCATGGCTTTCCAATTCAAGCAATCTTATTTGTAAGCATCATTAGTTTTTCATCTAGAGTTCAGATATGCTGGCTGGAGAAATCTGGGAGTTGAAGTCCACAAGTCTTAAAGTTGCCAAGTTTGAAGACCTCTGGTGAAGACCAAACAAGCATCAAAATACAGTTTTAAATCTAGTAAACCCAAACCACTTCTTTGTTTAGCATTGTGCAACAATTTATATTTAATTCTCTTTTTTTTTCTTTTGCCATATAAAAACTTAGAAATATCCTTTTGCCATTGTTTAAATAGAACATTGGTAATTAGTATCAGGAATAAAAACATGTAGTAAAACATCTTAATGTCAGAGATTTTGTATGTATATCTGCTTGTTGTAGGTATTGGAGTAAAATTATGAAAGGCATTTCAATAGATTTATTATCTGTTAATACAATACAGTATCACTTTCGTGAATTTTCTTTCATACTTTCTTAATTTAATAAACAGCCTGGTTTATTTGAAAACTAAAAATGTATTTGGTATCCTTTTTGTTTCTGTACTTGAATGAATAATTGCTGATGTAACAACTAATTTGATGTATAATTTTAGAGTCCATTAATGTTTTCTGTAGTTCAGTTTCTGTTATTTTAATTTCATCCTATATCCTTTGTATATATTGAGATTTTTCTCCAAATAGCTGAGCTGAATAAAGTGACTCCTCAGAAGTTTCACTTGTATCCAAACAGTCATTGTCTGTTGCTTTATCCTTTATATTCCTTTAATTTCTTTTCATTAATCATATTTTTCTGTAAATTCTTCCATTTAATTTCTATAATTTACAGTCTCATGTATCTTCTGTGCTGGCTAACACAGAAAATCAATGGGGAAGCTGCCGGGAAGGTCTCAAATTACTGGGGTAAATTTCCCTCACTTGTGAATGCCTCCTTAGCCTCTTTATATCTGCACTGCACTGGTCAGTTGTGCACTTCTTCAACCTCTTCTTCAATCCTACAGTGCCACCTCTACCATTCACGCGCCTTTCACTCTTTCTCTGATCCTTGTTTTATCTCAATAAAACTTTGCCAGGCCTCCCTCCCACCACTGCACTGCACTTTATTTGCAAATATCCCTGCATACTATTAAGTTTTGCTTACTTTTTCTCTCATAAGCCCTCTTGAATCTAGTTCTTGATTTACAGCCACAATTGAGCTCAAAATTTTAGTTGTTAATTGAGACATTTGTTAAGTGAATTTTGCCCCATTTTATTACTTTTCTTGCCTCAGTTGTTAATTGAATCACTGCAGTTGATAAGTTAGTTACATGGTTGTTAAGTGAATCTGGCTACTCCATTGACTTTGCTTGTCAGAATGTTTCAAAAGGTGAGCATGTTATTTACTGAACAACTGCAGTCATTCGTGTAACAAATATGGCAAAAAAAGTAAAATGGGAAAAAACTCACTTAACAAATTTCTCACTTAGCAACATAAATTTTGAGTTTTGGGTTGAAAGTTGAGAACTGTACAGTTCTTATCTTTGTATTTTTCATTTAACTGAAGAGATTTGGATTTTTAATAAGAGAAATTAGTATTTTTTAATTGTTAAAACAAAAATAATAAACAGTTTTCAAAATTGTCATGCATTTATTTGTATAAGACTGAATACTCAGAACAAGTTTAAATATCTTTATTTCCTAGCTTTTGAAGTATAAAAATGATTCAAACAAATACCATTAAAGACAATCGATAATATTGACAATATTTAGCATATAGCTCAGGTATGATGCTTTTCATATGAGGTTTAATTTTTAATAATACAATGTTCTATTTCTTAGAACAAAATTCAGACATATATTCAGTGGTGGTTTGAACACACAACAATTATGCAACAATGAGGCATGCAGTGATATTGCCAACAAATGCCACTCTTACATACTTGTGGTGCAAAAGCAGATGATAATGATGTGTATTTGTTGTCATGTATTATGTATCTCTTGTCATTTAATCCCAAGATCCCCTCCCAGCAGACATCCATATATATTGTACCACTTTGTATCCTATGGAAAATATTTGTTTTCATTCAATTAGGTATAATAAAATGTGCAAATGCAACTCTATACCGTGGATTATATTTATTATAGTTTATTGAAACTTCACTTTTCTAAATCAATATTTGGGCACTAAAGTAAAGTACAGTTAAAGAACTTCAAGAAGTGATTTCCCAGTCCTTAGAAAATGATAAAGAATTATAGGGAAAGTGGGAAATTATATCTGTATAACACTAAACTGTAGGGTATAATTAGTATTGGACACAAATGAAACCAAGACATATTTAAGGTAAGTTTTTTTTTCCTACTCCAAAGTCTATATTTTAGCAATTACAGGTTTGTGTTATTATGTTTAAATATTTCTATTCAGATATAGTTTTCCTATTCTATATCTCAACCATAGATATTCCTCAATTTATAAACATTCATTTAGTGACCAAAGTTATAATTGCACTGAAAAAAGTGATTTATGACCAGTTTTCACACTTGATTGTGGTAGTATGATCAAAATTTGGTCATTTGGCAACTTGAAAATGCTTGCTGGGCCTTACCAAGAGCAGCTGTGGACCACTCTGATCATTGCATGATTCACTTTGTACCTGCTTACAAACAAAGATTTAAAGCCACAAAACTAACAATTAAATCAGTGAGGACTTGGACTGATGAAGCAAAGTTAAAACTATAGGCTTGCTTTGACTGCACAGACTGGAATATTTTTAAAGACACCTCTGCAGACCTAGATGAACTCACAGATACTGTAATATCATATGTCAGCTTCTGTGAATGGTCTGTAAAATGGTCACTTAACATCAAAAACATCATCAAAAAAAGCACAACAAAGAATGTACCAACCAGGAACTTGCAAATAAACAGTAACAATAAACCTTGGTTCACAGCCAAACTTAAGCAGTTAGGTCATTCCAAAGAGGAAGCCTACAGAAAAGGTGATAGAATGCTGTACAATCAGGCCAGAAATATATTAACAAAGGGGACCGGAGCAGCAAAAAGGAACTACTCTGAAAAGCTAAAGAATCAATTCTCAACAAATGAACCAGCAAACATGTGGAAAACTCTCAAAAACATCACCGGTTACAACAAACCACCTTCCCAAGCTGAAGAAGATCAGCAATTGGCAGATAACCTGAATGTGTTCTATTGCAGGTTTGAAAAGAAACCACAACCACTTATCTGCTCAACCTCCATTCCAGACACACCAACAAAAGCTAAATCTACAACTGAACCCATCCCATTGGGTTTACAACCCTTAGTGATCACAGAAAAGGAAGTGAAAGATCTATTTAACAGACAGAAGCTTGGTGTGGTGTGACCAGAACAATCTAGAACAGAACACACTCAAAACCGTTGAAATTGTGGTAGACTTTAGGAGAAACCCTTCCATCTCTCACAATACTAGACAACACAGTATCAACAGTAGAGACCTTCAATTTTCTAGGTTCTATCATATCTCAAGACCTAAAATGGTCACTTAACATGAAAAACATCATCAAAAAAAGCACAACAAAGAATGTTCTTTCTGTGCCAGCTCAGGAAGCTCAAACTGCCCAAGGAGCTGCTGATACAGTTCTACTGAGGAATCATTAAGTCTGTCATCTGCGGCACTTCCGGAGCGGGGCTTGGTCAGAGCGGAGCTGGAGGGTGAGCCGCTGCTCTCCCAGCACGACTTTTTCTGTTTTTTAGTGTAAAATCAGATGCCCATCCTGGAGAGAAGGGTATCGTAAGGGGTGGTTTTGCTGTGCCCGGTGTGAGGACCACAATCCCTCATCGGAACAAGCCTTTAAACCGCCAGGACCAAACAGAAAAGAAGCCAGCATTTGCTGGCCCGTAGACATGGCCACCCCGTAAACAACGAGGAGGGAAGTGAAAAGAGAACGGTGAGATTCAGTATCTACATCAAAATTCCTTTTTTTCTTGGAGGCTTCTTGTATGCTTTTAACAATACTAAACCTTGAAAGACAGAGAAGCTCGAATTTGAACAAGCGGCGATTAAGAGATTTGAGCAACAGGAGTAACAGGAGAAGTAAAGTTGGCCGCTTGGTGATTGGAGACCAGAGATCGGAGGCTGATGAGATCGGAGGTGGACGAGATCGGAACGCGGTAAAATTGGAGCAGGGCACAACAATAAAAGGTTACACAAAAGACGTGCGCAGTTTCGGGAGGGAGTAAAAAAGACAAGACTTATTATTTAGCGGTGGATGTGTGAATATCAACATTAACTGGATTTGTATTTGTAATGGAAGCGAAACTGCGATCTTCGGGATTACAGCGTGCGGATTGTTAGAGCGGATATTACGCGTTGATGACTAAGCATTATTTACGATCACGGAGAAAGAGAAGACAGGAATAGTCGCCATATTAACAACGTCACCTAAATTTATTTTCTATATTTGTTCTTCGATTGTCCCTCCGCCTGACCTCTTCAAAAGATATAAGAAGAAAACTGTACTGTATGAATAACACTATTATTGTTTCAGGTGTGACTATGGTTAATTTCCCCTTAAAAAACTTTGAACATTGAATAAACAACGTGGAATCTATGGGTCTACTTGGAGCTGTGATAGAAATTTGAGTCAAGAAACAACAACTGGAAAATGAAAACTTTAAAAAACTTTAAACTAAAATAATTTGGTTGTGATTGGGACGTAAAATAGAAGATTTGATTGAAATACAAATACTTGGATTGGACTGAAATATAAATAGACGGATCTGAAATTTATTATTATTAATAATATTATCAACTAATGAATTGGTGTTAACATTTCTTTGATTTATATTTGATATATGGTATCTACATATCTGCTCTTCGAAAAATTGATTGTATATAATATTGTTTAATAATATGAGATTTAATTAATTAACTATCTAATGAATTGAGGGTTTTTATATTAGAAAACCTATTTTTATTTTATACCATACTATTTGGTTCTATCCCCTTAAAATTTATTATTAGTACGTTAACTACAATTATACAATACAAATATTATAAATATTGAATAAGATATATATAAATATATGATACAGACATTAAATTTAGGTTAGAACAAATATAGAATAAATATTAAGAGAATTATAAGTATCAATATTGATATTGGTTGAGCTATTTTCTTTTGCTCTGTTTTTTCCTTTTTATCCTCTCCTCTATCCTGTATTTCCTTTTTTTCCCCTATGTACACAGATGTTTTTTTCCCCTTTAACTTTGTGTTGGATGCATTTGTTGTTAACTAACAAATTATTTGAATAAGTTATATAGATATTCTTATTAATTGGTTGAAACTTATATAGATCTGAACTTTGTACTTTAACAATATAGTTATACTTATAGATAGACTGGGATTGATAGACAGTAGCTAAAAGGGGTTTGAATTTTGAATAACAGAGCGACATTCATAGGAAAAGACAAAAGTTAAGATTAAATTACAAATGGCAACTCAACAAACCCTGCTCCCTTAACGTTCTTTGTCCCCACGGTCAAAAGGAAGCCTGCCTTGCTCGGCCTGCCTGCCTTATCTTCTCCCCTCATCCTTTTTCCTGGGCCCCCTTTTTCCTCCATTCGTCCCTTCTGCAACCATCGGCAAGTGAGCTTCTCGAGTTGGGTCACGCGGGATCTATTGTACTCGGGTGAAGTCGACAGCAACCTGCCTGCCCGCGGATTCCTATCCCTCCCGCTGAGTTGCGACCCACGGGGATTTTAAAAAGAAAAAGAAGGGGGGGGTCAAGCAGCGAGGGCCTCCGCGCGCCCAAGAACCCTGGAAGCGGTCTCTCTCACACACACCCCACCCGCCGTGCATGCGACACTCCGTTCCAAAGGCCGGCCTGCGTGCGGAGGGAAGGGGCTCAAGGCGCTGAGGGATTCATTCTTCCCACACTTGAGGAAAATTGCCACCGGCGTCCTCTCCCCTCATTGTCTGGGAGCAGAGAGAGCCCGGTAGCTAAGCAACCTCGCGGCGACGGGCACCGCTAAGGGGGGGTCAACAGGGATCGCTGAGCCGAGTTCTGCGCCGGGCAGCGCCTCGCCTCTGCCCGTCTTCACGCTTTCCCACCTCGCCTTTCTCTTGCCTCGCGTGCTTCCATGTGTGTGTTGCGAACAAAGGGTGCCTGTGGTAGCCATGTTTTTCTTGTAGTCCTCCTTCAGTGCCGAAGTCGCTGTTTTTGCGAGGCGGCGCGGTTGGATCCTAGAGGCGGGGGAGGGACGAGAGAGACATCTTTCAGGATGGGGGGCGGTTCCTGTTCTTTTTTGGGGGGGAAGGGGCGACCCCGAAATGCTTCTTCCTTTCAGAAGAAGCTTATAAGTTACAGCAGCCACCCTCAACCTCAGAACAATTCCAGCAGGCTCATCCGGGGCATCTAGGAAATGGAGGATAGATAGCCTTGTAAGGCTACCTCTGAGAACAGGCCTTGTGCAGTAAAATTGGGAGTTGCTATGCTTTTGTCTGTGCTGTTTGGAGAACTGTCAGTCATTGTACATGTACTGTACTTGGGAGCTTTTCCGACTTAGAGGATGAGTTCCTCCCACCCCCTCCAACCCCAAACAATAGTGCACTGTGTATGCTACCGTGTTTCCCCGATAGTTGAAGGATCGGGATGTGTGTGTATGTGTGTGTGTGTGTGTGTGTGTGTGAGGGGAAACTTTTCGCTTCCTTTCTAAACCTGTTTGCTGCCGAAGCTTTAAATAGACCCGACGTTTTCTCTGAATCCTTCCTTGTAAAGTAGAGGGAAGCGAACCTTCGCCCGCCTCCTTTCCGGCAGCTCCCAGCGCGCCCCTCGCCTCCAATGTAAGACATACCCCGAAAGTAAGACGTAGTGGGGCTTTTGGGGGTAAAAAGAAAGTAAAACACTGTCTTACTTTCGGGGAAACACGGTATATTTATCCAGAACAATTCCAATTACTTTAAAAAAAACCTTCTTCCAAAAATTAAATAGAACTATAACAAAATTTATCTGGGCTGGAAAAAAACCTAGGATTAAAATACAATATTTACAAGACAATATCAAACAAGGAGGCTTTGGGCTACCTGATTTCGAAATATATTATAATGCATCAATTATGGATTGGCTGAGAGAATGGATTAAATTGGAAAATAAAAGATTATTGGTATTAGAAGGGCATGACTTGATGATAGGGTGGCATGCCTTTCTATGGGATAAAAAAGACAAGACTCAAAAATATTTCAGACAACACATACCGTATATACTCGAGTATAAGCCGACCCGAGTATAAGCCGAGGCACCAATTTTTGCCACAAAAAGTGGGAAAACGTTTTGACCCGAGTATAAGCCGAGGTTAGAAAATGCAGTGGCTACTGGTAACTTATAAAAATGGAAAACAATAAAATTACATTAATTGAGACATGTTTTAGAATATTTATTTTAAAGAAAACCAGTAAACTAGCTCTGTAAATTTAAAAGAGGGTAAACAAATTAACAATATTAACAATAAATTAAAAAGTAAAAAAAGTAGCTCGATCAGCAACAAAGCTAAAACCTAAGAGTTAAAATCCTTCAAAACTGGATTCCTTCTCATCATTAATTGGATTTACATTATTGTTCTGTTTTTATATATGCTGTGAGCCACCCTGAGTCCTTGGAGAGGGATGGCATACAAATCCAATTAAATAAACAAACAAACAAACAAACAAATAAATAAGTGTATCCAAAGAAGAGCTTCAGCATTAGCTGCTGTGAGGTTATCAGCATAGAAAACCAAATAGATAGATAGATAGATAGATAGATAGATAGATAGATAGATAGAGATAGAAAGATAGATAGACAGACAGACAGATAGAAAAATAGATAGATAGATAGATAGAAATAGATACAGATAGATAGAAAGAAAGAAAGAAAGAAAAATAGATAGATAGAAAAATATAGATAGAAAGATAGAAAAATAGATAGATAGATAGATAGATAGATAGAGATAGAAATAGATACAGATAGATAGATAGACAGACAGACAGACAGACAGATATAGATAGAAAGATAGATAGACAGACAGACAGACAGATAGAAAAATAGATAGATAGAAAAATAGATAGATAGAAAAATAGATAGATAGAAAAATAGATAGATAGATAGACAGATAGACAGATAGAAAAAGAATTCCTGTCTAGCTCTGCCTCATAACACATTATTAGATCCTATCCAAGCAAGGACAGCAACTACCACAAAATACCATTTTTTAAACAGTAAAAAAAAAAAGCCTCTGGGTTTCAGCAAGAGGTAGCTGGCTTTTTTCACGGTGGGGGGGAGAGGGGGCATGCACACACACACACGACCTCACCGGCTTCCCATTGCTTTTTCCCCTCTCGGTTGGAGCAAATGGCTGCCTCCTTTGCTTGAGCCAGGGAGAGGAACTACGGCATGTGAGAGGGGACAAAAGCTGGTGCCTCCTCGCTCTGGCTCAAGCAATGGCGCCCTCGTGTGGTGACTTTGTCAATGACCCGAGTATAAGCCGAGGTTGTGTTTTTCAGCCCATTTTTTGGGCTGAAAAACTCGGCTTATACTCGAGTATATACGGTAATTAGAAACTCAATATATGAGGTCTAGACCAGAATTAAAAGAATGTATTACCCACAAACTCCGAAATGGTTCTCCAGTATGGAGGCGACGATATATCCCAATTCAAGAGATTTAAATAAAATGCTTAATTATTATCAATTATTGGAGGGAAATGGTGAATTAAAAACAAGAGAGCAATTAGAAAAAAATGGAATAACAATGGATTGGTGGACATATAATTTAATAAAGTCAAGATATCAGGAAGGGAAAAGAAATGAGATACAAATAAAAGAAACAGAATTAGATAAAATAATTTTAAGTCAGGATAAGAAGATGATTTCCAAAATTTACAAATACATGCTAAATTACAAAATGGAGGACTATATAGTTAAAAACAACATACACAGTTGGTGTAGAAATTTTGGATATAGTATAAATTTAGATAAATGGGATACAATCTGGACCAGAAATTACAAATTGACAAAGTCAACAGCATTTAGAGAAAACCTATACAAAATGTACTATCGATGGCATCTCTCCCCGGCAAGATTATCACAAATGTATAAATCAATAAACCCACAGTGTTGGAGATGCAAGGAAAAAGTGGGGACTTATTACCATATCTGGTGGACCTGCCCAATAATTAAAAACCTCTGGATTAAAATACAAAGATGGATAACAGATATGTTACAAATTAAGATACCGTATATAATCAAGTATAAGCCGAGTTTTTCAGCCCAAAAAATGGGCTGAAAAACACAACCTCGGTTTATACTCGGGTCGTTGACAAAGTCACCACAAGAGGGCGCCATTGCTTGAGCCAGAGCGAGGAGGCACCAGCTTTTTTCCCCTCTCGCTTGCCGTAGGAGCTGTGGGAGGGGCTGGTTCTTCCTCTCCCTGGCTCAAGCAAAGGAGCCAGCCATGTGCTCCAACCGAGAGGGGGGAAAAGCAATGGAAAGCCGGTGAGGTGTGTGTGTGTGTGTGTGTGTGTATGCCCCCTCTCCCCCCCACCGTGAAAAAAGCCAGCTATCTCTTGCTGAAACCCGGAGGCTTTTTTTTTTTACTCCCTGTGTGTATTTGTCAACAGGTTTACAGTAACTATTCCTTGCTCTCTCTGCATTGCCCTTAGTTGGATTAAAAAGGCCCCCTGCTGTCAGATTCTCCTCCCCCTCCTTTGAAAGGATTTAAACTGTTTAAAAAATGGTATTTTGTGGTAGTTGCTATCCTTGCTTGGATAGGAACTAATAAGGCAAGAGCTAGACAGGAATTCCTAAAGTGTGTCTGTGGAACTTTAAAAGTTGCCTTTTATAAAGTGGGTTTGAGAGCAAGTTTCAATTAGCAAGTATGAGGGGAAGCATTTTACATATTTTAAAAATGAGTTTGATTCTTAATAGGACCTGCATATTTAGGATACAAAACCACAAGAGCTGTCTCTGTTTTGCAAGTTTTGCTTGTCTCACTAGTCTGTCTGTCTGTCTGTCTGTCTATCTATCATCTATCTATCTATCATCTACCTACCTACCTACCTATCTGGTTTTCTATGCTGATAACCTCACAGCAGCTAATGCTGAAGCTCTGTTTGGATATACAGATTTATTTATTTATTTATTTAATTAATTAATTAATTAACTGGATCTGTATGCTGCCCCTCTCCAAGGACTCAGGGTGGCTCACAGCGTATATAAAAACAGAACAATAATGTAAATCCAATTAATGATGAGATGATGAGAAGGAATCCTGTTTTAAATTTACAGGGCTAGTTTACTGGTTTTCTTTAAAATAAATATTCTAAAACATGTAATCTTCTGATATTTCAATTAATGTAATTTTATTGGTTTCCATTTTTATAAGTTACCAGTAGCCACTGCATTTTCTAACCTCGGCTTATACTCGGGTCAATAAGTTTTCCCAGTTTTTTTGTGGCAAAACTGGTGCCTCGGCTTATACTTGGGTCGGCTTATACTCGAGTATATACGGTAAATAGAAGACCCGAAGCTTTTCTTCTTGGAATAATAGATCAAAAAATAGATAAAAATAAATATTATTTATTAATACACATACTGACCGCAGTTAGAATGGCTATAGCCCAATATTGGAAACAACCAAAACCTCCTGACGATGCACTGATAATCAAAAAAATATTAGATTGTGCAGAATCTGATGCTTTAACTTTTAAATTAAAAAACAAGGAAGACTCCGATTACTATAAAACATGGAACTATTTTTATGATTGGTTCAAAAGAAGAAATAAAAACTCAAATTAAAATACAACAACAATACATTTTTTTCCTTTTTTGATATAGTAGATTACAAGGAAAATTTGTATGAAATCAAACTAATTAAGTAAGAATGTACGAAGGCGGCTAAGAAAATAAAAACAATTATTTGTTTATTGTTATAGTTAATATTGTTTATTGTACTTAATCATTTAATATGATTATAATTCATTATTATTTTTGTCTGAATGTGCTTTTGTTTAGTTTTGTTTTGCTTTTTTTCTGTTTATTTTGTTTTTTGTTACAGTTTGTAAATGTGTATATATATATATTAAACTAATAAAAAATTATTTAACATAAAGTCTGTCATCTGCACCTCTATAACTGTCTGGTTTGGTGCTGCAACCCAACAGGACCGACAGACTTCGGAGGATAGTCAGAACTGAATAAAAAAACAATTGCTGCCAACCTGCCTTCCATTGAGGACCTGTATACTGCACGAGTCAAAAAGAGGGCGGGGAAAATATTTACCCCTGACCCCTCACATCCTGGACATAAACTGTTTCAACTCCTACCCTCAAAACGTCGCTACAGAGCACTGTGCATCAAGACAACTAGACATAAGAACAGTTTTTTCCCAAGTGCCATTACTCTACTAAACAAATAATTCCCTCACTGTCAGACTTTTTACTAAGTCTGCACTTCTATTTCTACTAGTTTTTCTCATCATTCCTATCATCCTTTTCCTCCCACTTAGGACTACAGTGGTACCTCGAGATACGAGTTTAATTCGTTCCGGACCTGGGCTCTTAAGTCGAGCAGCTCTTATCTCGAACGACTTTTCCCCATAGGAATTAATGTAAATAATTTTAATTGGTTCCAGCCCTCAAAAAACTCACAAAGTTAGTCTAAATTATGCAGAAAGACATGTTTTTAATGAAGAAATGTACATGTACATATAAATGAATAATGAAGTTTCTTTCACTTAACTTGTAAACTTTCTTAAACTTTTAAATTTACATATGTTCAACTTCTCTGCCACCCAATCCTGTAGGACAGAGGTCCCCAACCCTTTTTGCACCAGGGACCGGCTTTAAGCGATCAAGAGAGGAATGGGTGAATGAATGGACGGAGGGTGGGAAGGAAGGAAAGAGGGAAGGGACAGGAACAGAGGAAGGAAGCAAGGAAACTTATGAAAGGGGAGAGTAAGAGGAATGAGTGAAGGGAGGGAGGGAGGGAAGAAGGTGGGAAGGAGAAAGAAAAGAAGAAATAGAGGAAGGGAAGGTAAAAGAGAGAAATAAAAAGAGCAAGAAAGAAAGAAAGAAAGAAAGAAAGAAAGAAAGAAAGAAAGGGGGAAGGGACAGGAACAGAGGAAGGAAGCAAGGAAACTTATGAAAGGGGAGAGTAAGAGAGGAATGAGTGAAGGGAGGGAGGGAGGGAAGAAGGTGGGAAGGAGAAAGAAAAGAAGAAATAGAGGAAGGGAAGGTAAAAGAGAGAAAGAAAAAGAGCAAGAAAGAAAGCTGCAAGCACCCCCCCGAACCCCCCAGGCCGGCTGCAACCTTTTAAAACACGCGCGCCGCTTCGCAGCTGTCTCCTGAAGCCGAACGCGGAAGTTAGCGTTTGGCTTCAGGAGACAGCTCCTTGGCGCTTGTATCTCGAATTTGGGCTTGTAAGTAGAACAAAAATATCTCTCCCCTCCCAGCTCTTATCTCGAGTTGCTCTTAAGTAGAGCAGCTCTTATGTCGGGGTTCCACTGTATATGACTGTAATTTGTTGCTTGTATCCTAAGATTTTTATTAATATTTATTGTTCCTTCATTGCTTATTTGACCTCCATGACAATCATTAAGTGTTGTACCACATGATTCTTGACAAATGTATCTTTTTCTTTTATGTATGTGCACCAAGACAAATTCCTTGTGTGTCCAATCACACTTGGCCAATAAAATTCTATTCTATTCTATTCTTGAATACATTTATGACAGTTGCACTGTGCTGGAGTCGTGTGAACATCATTTCTGGACAAGTAATGTCCTAAAATGGAATAAAATGCACTTAAAATAGCCTTGCTTAGCAAAATTTTGGGGTCAATTATCATCATAACTTAAAGACTACATATATTATCTGTATTAGTCAAATTTTAATACTTTGAGTATACATTTAATTTTTAAAAATAAAAATATAATCTCATTGAGATTAAAGCCTCTGCAGTAACATGCAGACTGTTAACTCCTTGTTTTGTTTTGTAACTACTTTCTGCAATGAAAAAAAAAGGCAGTCCAAAAACCCAAATGGCCAGTAAATGCTTTACTTACTTAATGGGGGCAGAACAACTCAAGTTGTTCTAACAAAGGTAGAAAAAATTAATAGCATTTTTTAAAAACATTAGCCAAATCTTTAAAAAACAGTGGGCTTTAGCTGAATATAATATGCTCAAAATCAATGTTAGTAAACTAATACAAATCTTTAACTGTTTTTCTCTTCTCTTTTTCCACTCTTTTAAAATGGAACATTATTTCTTTTCAGCAAAAATATTTCCTTCTTATGATTAATATACTACCTTCCCTTATTTTGGTCCATGTTGAAAATACTTGTGAGAAAAATCGCTTTTAATGCTGAGTGCATCTCCAGTTGATGAGTGATGAGAAGTAGCTTTTCCACCCATTATCATCTCTTCTTCTTTAATTTCCATGGCTTTCTTATAAAGCTCAGCAGCCTTTTCAAAGTCACCTCCTTCATAGCTTTGGGGAGAAAAGAGGGTAGGACTTAATAAAGTCTTAAAGGTCTTTTGTTTGAGCAGGAGTTTGAATTAGAGTGAAGAGGTGCAAAAAATTTTACTACCACACTCTGGGCGTGGCTTGTCAGCCATGTGATCAGGTGGGAATGTGGTTGGTGACTTAAAGGTGGCCAACTTGACGTCACTTATGTCAAGGCTCTGGGTTAGGGTGCCTGGCCTCTCACCTCAAAGAGATACAATTCCCCTATCTGTTTACTATTACTGAACATCCAAAATATACTATTTTTTTCTATGTATATACAGGGGTGGACAAAAGAATGGAAACACCTTGAAAAATCATCAAAATATCTTTTAATATGGTGTTGGCCCACCATTTGCGGCAAATACACCCTCAATTCTCTGAGATATTGATTCATACAAATTGTGAATTGTTTCCAAAGGAATTTTAGCCCATTCTTCAGTTAAAGCGCCCTCCAAGTCTTTTAGAGACAATGGTGGTGGAAATCGACTTGTTACTTGAATCCTTAAAACCGACCATAAATGCTCAATATTGAGGTCTGGTGATTGTGGTGGCCAGATGAAATGCTGAACTTCATTAGAATGTTCCTCGTGCCAATATTTAACAATTCTTGCTCTATGGATTGGTGCATTATCATCTTGAAAGATGGCATCCCCCTCTGGAAACAGTTCTTGAACCATAGGATGAATTTGGTCGGCCAAAATTCCTAAATAGTGATGGCTGTTAATTCTTCCATGAAGGGAAATCATTGGCCCAGCGGATTTCCAAGAAATAGCACCCCAGATCATCACTGAACCCCCACCATGTTTGACGGTTGGGAGAAGGCAGTCTGGATGAAATGATTAAACATGGCCGGAGGTCGGAAAAAGGGTAAACATTGATTTGTCAGAGAAAATCACATTTTGCCACTGCTCGAGGGACCATTTCTGGTGGTTTCTACACCACTCTAAATGCTTTGAAACATTTGTCTTTAAGAGCAGAGATTTTCTAATTGCAGCTCTTCCGTAGAATCCCGGTTTGTGAAGCTCCTTTCGAACAGTTTTTCTGGAAACTGAGTTCTGTATGTATCTATTGAGCTCTGCAGTGATTTTAGGAGCTGTGGTCTTGTGATCTGCTCCAACAATTCGCTTTAGAGTCTCTCTCAGAAACTTCAACTTTCGACCAGACCCGTGCTTGACTGAGGACGTTTTCCATTCTCTTTCAAAAGCAGTCATTACTTTTGACACATTAATTCTTGAAATGCCAAACATTCAGGCACTTTCTGTTACACTAGCACCTGCCATTCGAGCACTAACAATTTGACCTCTTTGAAAGTCTGAGAGGTCTGCCATTTCTAGAAGGTTATAACCAATTTCCTTAAATTTCTATTTTAAAAAAGGTAGTTTAAAAAAACATACCAAATAACAGAATTAAAAAAAATTAAAATATGTCAAGTTTTGAATGATTTGAACATGTTCAAACATTGTGATGCCACAAAATCAAGTGTTTCCATGTTTTTGTCCACCCCTGTATGCCATATGTGTACATACATATTACACACAAGCACAAACAAAAATATACATTATCTACTATATAAACTGTATGTGTATGTACACACACATGCACGCACAGTTCTTCTAAAATTATACACATTCAATTTCATTTACTGCAATAGGAAAAACATACCCAGAGCCCAGAAGGGGAAAAAAAAAAAAAATTCAACCGGTTCTGCGTACCTGACTGTACCTATAGGAGCCTATCACTGCCTACAATCCTTTTAACTCTGTTATTCTGTTAAAGATTTATAATCTACATCCTCATTCCAAGTCCAACATCCAACATCTTTCTAAGTCCACCATCCTCCATCCACCATCTTTCCCATTATAGCCTAAATTCAACAATATGGAGAAAATTTTATTCAGTCATTCAGTGATACGCAGCCTCTGCCTAGCTGGATTTTGCATAGGCTACAAGCAGATTAAGTGGCTCAAAGGCATAAATGCTTCAGTACCATCCATTCACTACCAACATATAAATGTTAGGAGCTGCTATAATTAGTGGCAATTTATCTAGAATAAAACAAACACATTTACTTGATACCTTAGCACAGCCAAATTTTTTAATGTTTCCCCTACACGAGGATGCATATGTCCAAAGCTGTCTTCATAAATTTTCAGTGCATGTTCATACAGAGGCAACGCTTCCTGGTGTTTTTTCTAAAAAACCAAAAATAATAAAACAAAATTAGGCATGCATTTTTAAAATATTTACTAAAATTCATTTTAAAGCTGGAAAATCAGTCTGATTGTCTATAGTACAAGGTTTATGGCAACAGGAATTGAATATCCCCTCTCCCCAAAGTTTAGCAGTTATGTGCAAACATAAGATCCTTTTGTTAGGGCTCTGTCCAAATAGTTGGGTTGGCAATATATAAACAAGCCAACTATGTATGTTTGTATGTATTAAGGTAATATAGCTTTAAATGTATTACTGAGTTCCAATCGGCTATGGTGTTGCAAATTACCATAAGAGGGCGATAGAGAGCATGATTCTCTCTGCTGAGTCATTCATTATTCTTTGCCTGATATGGTTAGCTCTGTGATAGTTTGATGTATTTATAAGCTGTATGTTTGACATGTAAGACAAAGACAGGCCTGTAAGAAGATTATTGTATTGAGAGATATTGACTGATTTGAATGTGTATGACCTGGACTATTTAACTTGACTGTACTATTTCTAAAAGTAAACACTAATTGCACTTTAATGTATCTATGTTTGTTTGTTTTATTTGATTTCTATGCCACCCTTCTCCTGAGACTTAGGGCGGCTTACAACATGTTAGAAATCTACATAAAACTTCCGGTAGGGGGAAACTTCCGGTGGGAGTGTGGGCTCTGCAGGTGGGAAAAAACGAGCTCCGTTCTTGATGGCTGTTTAATTTTCGCTGTTGGAGACCCTTCGAGGTACATGAATCTGAAGGACGACGTGGAGGAAGAGGGGCATCCCGGACTGCAGCGGGGTGAAGGCGTTTGCTGCTGCGAAGGTCCAGAGATTTGCCCCAATCCAGGAAAAAAAAGACACCAATACAGGGAAAAACTTTGTAAAAGAAGGATTGAGGAGATTGGTGCTGATTCTTGGAGCACAGGAACACATGGTCACCAGATGGGAAACTGCTGAGCACTTGGTAAATATGGACAGAGAGGGTTACAACAGAATCCAGGGTGTTCGACTTTAAACAACTTATAATTGAAATAAACTGTGCTTCGTAAATAATACTGATAGAAATTTAGAGAAACCTTTTTTCCCCTCCTTCTCTTGAGGAATTCTTGCTCAGAAGTCTTGCTGAGAAGTTTATTTATAAAACGAACAGTAGCCTGTTACTGTTATACTATCTGTTGCCACCAAGACTGTTACAAGGTATCTCTTATGTTTTGAACTAGAGGATTTTTCTGTCCCTTTTGGAAATTGAATATTTGGACTTTTACAACTTTACTTTTGCTAACTATTTTTGTACTAAATATTTTTACTCCTATTTTTTTTCATCCTATTTGACTTTTTCCTCTTAGAGTTACTTAGTATTAACTGATAAGAATAAGGATATTTAATAACATAGTGTTATAGCTGTCTTTCCTTGCCTCTCATTTTCTCCTTTCTTTTAATATATTTGATAGTTAAATCTTAAACTTGACTTAATTTAATCTAAATGTTTACTTTTATATCTTATTTAGTATAAAGACTGATATTTATATTTTATATCCAAAGAGGTTGTTATAGAGCAGCGGTCCCCAAACTACGGCCCGCGGGCCGGATGCGGCCCGCTGAGGTCATTTACCCGGCCCGTGGCAGCGTACGAAATTTTACCATCTATAATATACTAAGTTCCGAATGTCATCTCCACTCTGCTGCCGAGCGTCTGGCGGCGGCAAGGAAGAGGAAAGCCAGGAGGGCGGGGAGGAAAGCACCCTATGGCAGAGCAGCAACAGTTCCTCTGAGAAAGAAATTGGCCAATTGCTTTCCTCCCCGCCCCCTGGCTTTCCGCCTCCTCCTCCTCCTCCAGACGCTCAGCTGCAGACCGTCTTTGTCCCTCCAGTGCCGCTTTTTTGCTTTTTTTTTTTTGCACCGGTGAGGTTTGCGCGCGCTTGGGCACTTTTGGCGTGTGGGGGGTCTGCTGCGGAGAGGGGGAGAGAGAGAGAGAGAAAGAGGGAGACATAGAAAGGGAGTGTGAGAGAGAAATAACGCAAGAAAGAGAGGAAGAGAGAGAGCGGGAGAGTGCTGCTTTTTTGCTTCTTCGCTGCCCGCGGGGAGCCTGGAAGCCCTGCAAGAGCGTCTGGAGGGGGCAGTAAACAAGACCGGCTCTTGGTCCCTTGAGCCCGCCACCGCCGCCTCTGTTCGGGCGAAGGGATCTCCTTGGTGGAGAAAGGAAGGAAGCCAAAGGAAGCTCAGCTCAACGAGGGCCGGCTGTTGGTCCCTTGAAGCTGCCGCCGCCGCCGCCCACCGAGGAGATCCCTTCGCCTGAACGGAGGTGGCGGCGGCGGGCTCAAGGGACCAACAGCCGGTCTTTCTCGGTGCTGAATTGTTGCAGCCTCTGAGGCTGCCTCTGCCTCCGCCAAGGGACCAACAGCCGGTCCTTTTCGGACCGAGGCCGCCCACCGAGGAGATCCCTTCGCCTGGAGGCGGATGCGGCCTCAGAAGCTGCAACAATTCAGCGCGGAGAAAGACCGGCTCTTGGTTCCTTGAGCTCACCGCCGCCGCCTCCGTTCGGGCGAAGGGATCTCCTTGGTGGGCGGCGGCGGCTGCAGCTTCAAGGGACCAACACCCGGTCCTCGTTGAGCTGAGCTTCCTTTGGCTTCCTTCGAGGCGGCAGGTGAGCTTTGCAGCTTTGCATCGAAGGAAGCCAAAGGAAGCTCAGCTTGGGGGCGGGCCTGAAGCAGCCACCGCCGCCTACTCCGCCCCGGGCTTCAGCTGCACTGGGCAGCTCTGGCGGGCGCGGGGCAGCAGGGCAAGCCACGAAGGTGGTGCCGCCAAATGTGGGTCGAGCGGGGGGGGCACTAAGCAGTAGCCGTAAGACGGCGGTGGGGCGGTTGGCTGCAAGGCACCGGCGCCAGCGGCTTGATGTGTTACGTACATTGCTGGCGCTGTGCTGGACATGGGGCTGGCACCTCCGTCCCGGCCCAGCCAGCGGGCCAGTGCCAGCCCTGTGCCCAGGCCCAGCGCAGCGCCAGCAATGTACTGCGACCCGACGTTGGTGCCACTGTCTTGGAGCTTCTGCTTTTTCTATAAACCAAGAAAACCTTGTATAACCAATCAGATGTTAACAAAAGAAAATTAAAAACAAAACATAAACATATATGAATCTCAGACTTCTTTCCACCCCCAAATAGTACGTTCCCATTTTGTTTTTTACATTAAAATAAGGTATGTGCAGTGTGCATAGGGATTTGTTCATAGTTTTTTTTATAGTCCGGCCCTCCAACAGTCTGAGGGACAGTGAACTGGCCCCCTGTGTAAAAAGTTTGGGGACCCCTGTTATAGAGATAAGTAGATTTATTACCAGTTTGTTCATTTTATATAAGGTCTTATATAAGGTAAATTTAATTCTAACTGATTGAATTAAGCAAGATTTATTTTATTTATTTACTTATTTGATTTGTATGCCGCCCCTCTCCGTAGACTCTGTTTGTGGTCTCCGGATGGTAATTTGGAATAGGATTTTCAGTATATTAGAAAAACAAGATAAAATATTAAAAGAAATGTTGAGTACTGCAACCATACAAATAACAAAAGGAGGTAAAACCCCAGATGCTATTGAGGCTGCAGGGGCTGCTTCTCCAGCAACCCAGTGCCCAATTGATGAGATGTTAATGGAAAAAGCAAGTAGTTCAACCTTTATACAACATTAAATATGGTCCAAGAGATAATGTTAAAGTTACAGGAGGCCATTACACAAAATCACGCTGAGTTAAAACTAGATATTTTACGATTGAACAACAATATGAAAACAATGCAGGGCATGGTGAAAAAAAATGAGGAACAGATTAAAATAATCGGTACAAAAGTAGGACAGAATGAAAAGAAGATAGAAAAAATGGATTATAAAACAAACAAAACCTACAAAGAATTGGAACACTCCTTGATAAATATGGAAATGGACAGATCTTCGTATTTTTTTAGATTTCAGAACATTGTAGAAAATAGGGAGGAGGATATAGAAAATCAAATGGCTGAATTAATAGTTGAAATACTTCAAAAGGACAAACAGGAAATAGATGAGGCATGCCGGACCCAAACTAATTATGGCAAGCATCATAATTTACCAAGAGAAGTACATGTGAGGTTTGCTAGGAGAAAAATTAAGGATGCGGTATATATGGCTACAAGAGGGCACACTTGGACATATAAAGAAAAGGAGATTAACATACTAAAGCAGATACCAAGGAGAGTAAGAGAACAGAGAGGAGATTACCAGTTTCTAAACTCCACTTTAACCCTGGTAAGCTCCTCGCATTTACTATGCACTTGTTACCCTTTGGGTCCTTTTAGACCCGGAGTATAAAAAGGTTGGTTCTAGCTACTGGAATGGTCTTTTTGAATACTTTTTTCACTAGTATACTAATTTGAACATTTCTGAACACAATGATATGAAAATTGAAATGAAAAAATGATGCTTATTTGTTTATTTTGCTCAGAAATGTCTGTGTGCACTTTTTTCAATTTATAGATAGAAGAGCCTGCCAAATCAGAATTTTTTTACCATCTTTGGCATTGGTATACTAATCTGAACATTTCTGAACATAATGAAATGAAAAAAATATTATGTTTTGAACACTTGTAGTCCTCCGGGTCATATGTGACCTGGAGTAAAAAAAGGTTGGTTCTAGCTACTGGAATGTTTTTTTTCAATACTTTTTTTCACTAGTATACTATTTTGAACATTTCTGAACACAATGAAATAAAATTGAAGTGAAAAAATTCTTTTAACTCTTGGATTTGTACTGTTTGTTGTGAGCCGCCCCGAGTCTTCAGAGAGGGGCGGCATACAAATCTAATAAATAAATAAATAAATAAAATCATCTTAAAATTTGAAGATATTACTGTAATCCAAATTATATATCTTTACTTGTTAAATCCACTTTTGGGCTCCTACTGTTTCAGAAGCTTTCGCTGTCTCCTCAACACAGATACAGCTGCTTTCTCCCATTTCCGGTAACTTTATTTTTTACTCCGTACTCCAAATAAGCTAAAACAGTCTCAAATCTTTATTTGGCTGCTTCACTCACCAGCACAGTATAAAATTCCATCTTCACCTCTCCAGCACAGTTCTTAACATTCTCTTCCCAAAACAAAGTCAGCATTTGTCGGAAAGTAAATTCAAGTTTTCTCTTGTAGTAAGTCTTCCAACCAGCAGGTGGGGGTGTTTTGCAAATTCCATAGAGTTCCTTTATTTTCTTACTTGAAAGCTTAAATCTCTCGGTAAATAAAAAGTAAATCAATCTTCTTATAATTTTTTTAGGATATTACTATAATCCAATATATATATCTTCACTTGTTAAATCCACTTTTGGGCTCTTGCTGTTTCAGAAGCTTTTACTGTCTCCTCACCGCAGATACAGCTGCTTCCTTCCATTTCCAGTAACTTTATTTTTTATTCCGAACACAAAATAAGCTAAAACAGTCTCCAATCTTTATTTGGCCACTTCACTCACCAGCACAGCTTAAAATTCCTCCTTCATCTCTCCAGCACAGTTCTTAGAGTTCTCTTCCCAGGTGTTCCCTCGCTGCTTCAATCCTTGCATTGCGGTGTCAGCGCCACGGCTTAGGTCGGCTCAGGCATGGCAACCTGGCCGATTTCGCACCGCCACCAGTGTAGGTCATGCTGATTCATCTGGGGGCTATGCCAACCCCAAACCAGACCCCCGGCAGCGACCCATCTTCACCTCCCCTCCAGGGAGGATCTGGACCGGTTCCATGGATACCAGGACCCCCAGGTGGTGGGGATTCGAAGCACCCCCATGGGCGAAGTGGAACTTTGTGCCATCGTGGCCATTGGCCCCACCCCTCTCTGACAACAATTAATATTGACTTCACTCTGGAATTTTTTTTATTGGGAATTATAAGAAAAACCTATTCAAGAAACATAAAATATATTTTACTCCATATTGTGACTGCAGCGAGAATTGCATGCGCACAAAGATTGAATGATTTAAAAATATCTGAGGATAAGAGAAATAATTAAGAAAGTATATGATTGTGTAGAAATGGATTGACTAACTATAGCAATAAATGATAAAAAAGACTCAGATTATTATAATATCTGGACAACATGGTATAAATGGATAGAAAAAAGGAAAACAGACCTATAACAAAAATGTGTGTATCAGAATATAGGTATAGATATAAAATTTTACAACATATGAATAACAAGAAATTAGTTGGATGTTAACTTACTGGAAAAATAGCTGGATCTATATTTGTATTTGTCTTGGTATATTTTTGAATGTAATTTTTTTAATGTATAAAATTTAATTATTATTTTTTTTTAAAGAAATCTACGTAAAACTATATATTAGAAACCCAGAGTTAAAACTAAACAAACAGGGTTCCAGCACTGGTATGCAGGCAGCTTGAGCTGAGAACTCCGTTCAACCCTCCCCCAGAAAGCCTGCTCAGCAGCTCAAACAAAAATCAGGTTCCTAGCATGTGGGAACTTCCACAGTGGGTGCCTCTGTATTTTATGAAACGTTACCTTTTATGGAGCAGACACAAACCTAGAATCACAGCTGAACAGAACACAAGGAATACAAAACTCTCTCCAAAATGGCGCCTCCCTCTCCAGATCCCAAATCTCAGAGACAACAAACCTCCCAAGTAAAAGCCTTAATTACTGAGCAAGGTACTCAAATTTTATTAACCCTTGAAGCACCGGATTACAGTAACATGGCAATTGAAGTTGCTAAACTGCTTGCTCCAGACCTTAAAGATACACTCACAAATACAATACAAGAGACTCTAAATGCCTTAAAAGCTGATGTAGCACAGCAGGGCTTGCACCTTGAAGAAACAGACAAACGCTTGACTATAATAGTAACAGAAATGGAGGAAAACTACAGCATGCTTAAAGATGTGATCCAAGCAACTACCAAATTACATGAACGTATTGAGGACTTAGAAAATCGCTCCAGAAGGAATAACCTCCGAATGGTAGGTCTTATAGATGATATCCCTGCAAAGGAATTGCGCGCCATTTGTGAAAAGGATTTACCTGCTGCTTTGAGTCTTCCTCATCCTTTCAAAATAGAAAGAGCCCATAAGATAGGGGCGATACGCCCCCAAAATTTGGACAACGTAAAGGAAGGTGCTGTAAGACCTAGACAGGTCATAATGAAATTTCTAGACTATGTGAAGAAAGAAGAATTGCTGAGAACCTATAGAAATCACAGAGACACAGTTAAAGTGAGAGGCTACAAAATCCTCCTATTTGCAGATTATTCAGCAGAGGTTACAAAAAAAAGAAAAACATTTAGTGGAATATGCTCTGAATTAGCAAAACCAAAGGTGCCTTTCCAATTACTTTATGAAGCCATTTTAAAAATGAGACATTCTGATGGCTCTTAATTTATAATCCGGCAGGAGAAGCTCAAAGACATCTACTGCCATCCCCTGATGAAATAGAGTCACGCAACCTAAGATCTCTGCTTGAAGACCAAGATACACAGCAATCCAGACCGGGATTTACCATCAACTCTGGTATCAAAGGAGCAATGCTGAAAAGAGGGAACTTCATGCAACAAATCTGGAAAAAACCAAGACTACTCCATTACAAGATGAAGACTGGCCAGCTTTGGGACATAAGACAGCTTCAGCAGTAAAAGGCAGACCTTCCAAGGCAATCTACAATGCACACAATATAAACTA
Organism: Erythrolamprus reginae; assembly: GCF_031021105.1. NCBI lineage: Eukaryota > Metazoa > Chordata > Lepidosauria > Squamata > Dipsadidae > Erythrolamprus > Erythrolamprus reginae. Next base: position 76,204,027 of record NC_091963.1, read on the forward strand.
AAATAGTTTAAAGGGGGGGGGGAGCTGTTACATATAAATACTACAATTATTGGGGAGGAAAGAAGGAGATGGCCAACTGGTACCAGAAAAAAAAGAAGTCACTTAAAATTTAAAGAAACGTTATTAGTTAATTGAGAATTTCTGTTTTTTTACTATTGTTTTATTGAGTTAGAAAGGTTGATCTCTAGCAGGGTCTTTGGCAAAGGAAAGGAAAGCAGGAGTTTTGTTGCTTATCCATAAAAATATTCAACATGAAATCTACTCAATAGATACCGATGATGCAGGTAGACTTTTAAATGTCAGAATATCTAGTCCAATAGGGGAGCTTAGTATATATAATTTGTATGCTCCAAATGCGGGACAGCATACTTATTATATAGAGATCCAATCCCTGTTATTAGGAGATGCTTTCCCTAATAAGATATTGGGAGGAGATATGAATGAAGTTGTCTCAGTGCTGGAGAATAGGAAACTAAATATGAGCATTGTACACTGGGGGAAACCCAGACTTGCCTTGCAGACTACTGGACACTTGGCGCTTCAAGCATCCAAATGGGAAAGAATATACCCATTATTCACACCCCCATGACTCGTGGTCATGTATTGACTATATTTTACTCAGCCCATCCCTTCTACCTAGGACCTCATCAGTAAATATTGAAGATTTAGTAATCTCAAATCACTCCCGTTTCATTGAATATGCAAGAAATATACCCAAAAGGTAACAATTATATTTGGAGATTCCCATCCTTTCTACTAAAAGATGGAAATTTTGACCTGTTACTCAGGAGATGGTGGCATGAATATGTAAGTGAAATCCTCTTTTGGGAAACAGCAAAAGCTGTTCTTACGGGGTAGAATTATGGCCGATGTCCAATCAATAAAAAAGATAAGACAGCAATATGCCTTGACATCTGCTGAGGTGAGAACTGCTTATATGAACTTCCTCTCATTCCCAACCACTTTAAACAAAGACCGATGGGTTGAGGCCCAAAGGGCCTTTGATATATGGGCAGAGCAGAAGGGGGCATTCGTACGGTCTTTACTGGAAATGAAATTACACCAGTTTGGAAATAAATCTGGCAAACTACTGGCCAACCTAGCAAGGGGTACATTATCACAGACAAATATACACAGGCTCAAATGACCCAATGGAACGTATACTACTAATCCCAAGGAAATAATAAATATTCTAGGAAACTACTTCACTAAATTTTACACCGATACAAAAGTAAATGTTACCAAAGGAATGGAATTCCTTCAGAGGGTTCATATGCCATGGCTATCTACAGAACAACTAGAGATATTAAACGCCCCAATCACGGCAGAGGAAGTACAAAAAAACATCAAGTCACTACCTACAGGCAAAGCCCCAGGCCCAGATAGCTACACAGGGGACTTTTATAAAACAATGCAGGAACAAATTACTCCATTTCTTACAGGACTGTATTCTTCTTTGCTATCAGGATGCCAATTATCAAACTCTTTAAATATAGCACATGTCAAATTATTGCCAAAATCTGGGAAAACTTGTGATGAACCAGCCTCTTTTAGACCAATATCACTTATTAATGTAGACTTAAAAATTATATCCAAGTTAATGGCAAACCGATTGGCAAATATTCTCCCTACATTAATAACACCTACACAGGTAGGCTTTACCCAAGGCAGGGCTGCAGTTACCAACGTGAGGAAAGCTCTATTAGCTCTGGATCAGGCATCTACCAGGGTATCGCTGGGAGCAGCACCAGGCCTAATCACTATAGAAGCTGAGAAAGCTTTTGATAGTGTGAAATGGCAGTGGCTGGGACAGGTACGTGACCATATTGACTACAAGGTCCTTTCTGTACCTATATACAAGGCCTCTACCAAGCACCTAAGGCAAGAATATGTACTACAGGATTTATATCCACACCTTTCTCTTTGTTGAAGGGGACTCGCCAAGGGTCTCCTCTTTCACCCCTACTTTTCAATCTGACCATTGAACCCCTGGCAAGATATCTAGTGGAACAAAATACATTTAAAGGAATACAAATAGGATTTTCTACACTTAAGACCACATTTTTTGCAGATGATATCCTTCTGTTCATGTCTGACCCATGCAGGGATCTCCCCAAAATTTTAACTTTATTTAAGGACTTTGGCTCATTTTCGGGGTTCAAAATAAATAAATCTAAATGTGAAATCCTATTCCTGGAAGGAAACAGACCGATGGGAAGTACAGGAAAAGAGATAGTAGGGATACCTGTAGTATCAAATTTTGTGAAATACTTAGACATAAAAATTGGACATACAGCAGAATCGGTATATATTTATTTATTCGATTTTTATTTATTTATTCGATTTTCATGCCGCCCTTCTCTCTAGACTCAGGGCGGCTTACAACATGTTAGCAATAACTTTTTAATAGAGCCAGCCTATTGCCCCCACAATCCGGGTCCTCATTTTACCCACCTCGGAAGGATGGATGGCTGTGTCAACCTTGAGCTGGTGATGAGATTTGAACTGCTGACCTTCAGATCTACAGTCAGCTTCAATGGCCTATAGTACAGCACTCTATCTGCTGCACCACTCCGGCTCCTCCATTAATTACAAAAATAATTCAAGAACTACAACGATGGCATAACCTCCCCATTTCTTTTTTGGGATGTAATCATTTAATAAAAATGATGTCTTTTTCCAAACTATTATATCCAATATAAACAATTCCCCTTCTTGAAAGGGCGGCCGATTAAACGCCTGGCCGCCATTTGTAGAGGCGAGAATTAGCTCGGCGCCAATCGGTGCAGGGGAGATCTCTCGCGATAGCTCCCAGCATCCTTTGTGGCTCACACAGACCGTCGGGAGGCATGGGCGTGGCTATCACCCTATTTCAGGGCCTATAGCGCCACCCATGCCTCCTCGCCAGCATGCCGCCCTGCAGACAACTTCGTTTTTGACTTCTTCTGTGAGCCGTCGGAGCTACCCCCCTTTTTTTCTTTCTGAGGGGTGCCAAGGAAGAAGGAGAGGACGGTGCCATTTCAGAGCCCCTGGGATCGCAGAAATCACCAGGGGCAACGTTGCTTACAAGGCAACTAGGAAGCAAGAACGAAACAGGAAAAGAAATCACGGCGCTGTTTCTGAGCCCCTGGGATTGTAGCGATCTCCAAGGGCAATTTAGGTATTGGAGGGAAGGGCAGCTGGGAGGACTAGCAAGATCTCACCTTGGGAGGCTGCAGCTAGGAGCGCAGTTTGAGGCTCCTCAGGCGGGGGGTGCAGGGAGACTCAGAGCAGCTGATAGAGGCTGCTGGTAGAGCGACTCCACGAACAACAATCGTTCTCTTCAACGAGGAAGACGAAGGATGACTGCTCCAAGCCCCTGGGATAGCAATGATCACAGGGCAACACAAGGTTATTGCAGGGAGGGGGGTAGGCAGCCAGGAGGGTCGGGCCCCAACGGAGGGAGGGAAACCTGTAAATCAGGTTTCTGCTCTTCTATTATTCCTCTCAGTATAGCAGCGTGGACTTTTAATAGCCATCCTGCACTGCCATCTCTAATATTACAACTTGGGATTTTATGCCTTGGCTCTGGAACGTCAGTTGTTTTAAATAATAATAATAATAATAATAATAATAATAATAATAATAATAATAATGATAATAATAATATACCGTTTCTGGCAAGTAGATAGATGTATTCCCTGCTAGTAATTCTAGGAGAGGATGATAATTTATTTTTAGAGAGTTTGTTCTTCGTTGGCTTCTGAAAACATGAGGGTGGTTTTTCAATTATTTGGAACAAATTCTTGTTAATTTACTTTATTAACCCACTGAAAGGAAAGCTAGTTCTAATTTACTTTTCAGGAGAAGCAAAATAAGCCAGAATTGAAAATGATGAGGGGCTTTTCCAAAGAAACGGTTCTTGGAGATTAAAAAAAGGGCTAGTTTTTGGCAGAAATTCTCCAAATGTTGTCCACCAATTAATTTCCCTGACTCACTTTTAATTGGTGATTTAATGTTCTTTGAGGAACACTGCCTCCTTAATAGAAACATAGAAAAGGACCGTTGAACTTACCTGAACGGTCTTCTCGATGCACTGCAAGGAGAGTCCAGGATGGGTAATTCTTCAGTCTGATTGGTAGGGACTGAGTTTAATTTAAATATTAGGCAGGTGCCGCCCCCTTAGCCCTCCAGTCTAAATTAAAACGAAGGAGCAGTAAAGTCCAACACATTTATTGAACCATATGAAAAAACAACAAACTTTAAAGAAACGAACCGTAAACCTTAAGATGGTCCCTGGTCCAGAGCCGGGTGGGTCTGGACTCTCCTTGCAGTGCATCGAGAAGACCGTTCAGGTAAGTTCAACGGTCCTTCTCCAATGCACTTGCAAGGAGAGTCCAGGATGGGATATGCCCAAGAAAAACTCAAAGGGAGGGAGAAGGCTGGACCAGTGGCTCGGCAAAGGAACAAACCTCCTGTAGAACCCTCCTCCCAAAAGCCGCCTCTGCTGAAGCATAGGAGTCTATTCGATAGTGCTTTATAAAGGTTGAGGGAGCAGCCCAAGTGGCAGCCCTGCAAATGTCCTCTAAAGACGCCTGTGTCCTCCATGCCGTCGAGGTGGCGGCACTGCGAGTCGAGTGTCCCGTGATCCCCTGTGGCACAGGAGAACCTCTAGCTCTGTAGGCCTCCGAAATACACTCGCGGAGCCAGCGGCTGATGGTCTGGGAGGAAACTCTAGACCCCATAGATCTTGATGAAAAGGACACAAACAAAGCTTCTGAAGATCGAAAGGACTGAGTCCTGCGAATGTAGAGTTTAAGGGCTCTCCTCACGTCCAGCTTGTGCCACCTCAACTCTGAGGGGTGAGACCCATGAGTACAAAAATCCGGCAGCACGATGTCTTGTGCCCTGTGAAAGGTGGTATTCACCTTAGGGAGGAAAGCTGGGTCAAGCCTAAGGACCACTCTGTCCGGATGAAAACGACATAAGTCCGGTCGGGTAGACAAAGCCGATATCTCTGAGACCCTTCTGGCAGACGTAATAGCTACCAGAAAGGCAGTCTTAAGAGTCAACAGCCGTACCGAAACCTGTCGTAGAGGCTCAAATGGAGGGCCTGTTAGTGAGTGTAGCACCAAGGACAGGTCCCATGACGGGAATCGATGTATGACTGGCGGTTTAATATTAGCAGCCCCTCTCAGGAAGTCTCTTATCCATGGATGTTTGCTCAAGGGACGATGACTGTCCATTGTAATGATGCTGGATAAAGCAGCCACATGCCGACGAAGGGTATTCGGGGCAAGGCCCTTGTCCAGACCGGCCTGTAAGTATGTCAGGACCATAGGAGGTGAGGCCGTCTGAGGATCTACTTGTTTTTGTGTACAGAACGTAGAAAAAGCCGCCCAAGTGGCTTGGTAGATCCTCCTGGTAGAAGGCCTACGGGCAGCCTGAATGGTATCGATAACCGTGTCCGGCAGAGCGTGTCTCTTCAGCCATTCCCGCTCAAGCGCCACACGGTCAGCTGCCACCACTGAGGCTCCGGGTGTGACATGGCTCCCTGGAAGAGGGAGATCCGGTGGTCGGGAATCCTCCAGGATGGTGCAATTGAAAGTTGCATCAGGTCTGCGAACCAGATCCAACGGGGCCAAAAGGGGGCCAGTAACAGCACCTCTGCTTGTTCCTACAATATTTTCCGAATGACTCTGGGGATGATGGAAATTGGTGGAGACGCATATAAAAGACCCCGAGGCCATCTGAGGAGCAGTGCATCCACCCCTTCCGCTCCCGGGGATGGAAATCGGAAGAAGAAACGAGGAAGTTGGGAGTTGAGATCTGTTGCAAACAGATCCATGACCGGCATCCCAAACCTCATGGTGATCTCCTGGAAGATCTCGGGTTCCAGTTGCCATTCCCCTGGATCCAGGGTCTCCCTGCTGAGCCAGTCTGCACAGATGTTCTCCACCCCCGAGATGTGTTCCGCTGAGAGTGATGCCAGATTGGCCTCCGCCCACCTGAAAAGAGCCTCCGCCTCTGACATCAGCCTTGTTCCCCCTTGCCTGTTGATGTGGGAACGCGTGGCGACATTGTCGGTCATGATCAGGACGTGCTGATCCTTCACCAGGTGAGCAAAGCTGTGGAGGGCCAGTGAAACTGCCTTCAATTCCAAGAAGTTTATGTTGACATTGCAAAGGTCCTGCTGTGACCACAGACCCTGGGCCATCCGTGAGGAAAGATGTGCTCCCCACCCTCGCAGACTTGCATCGGTCGTCACCGTGAGGAATTCCTTTTCCAGAAATGGGGAACCCCTGCTCAAGGCCGGAGACACCCACCACCGGAGAGATCTGCGAACCCTGGCATTGAGGAAAACCCTCCTGCGAGAATGGCTTGATTTCTGCTTCTGAAATGGGAGAAGGAACCACTGTAATGGTCGAAGGTGGTACCTCGCCCACGGTAATATGCCAATGCATGACACTAGTGTTCCCAGGAGTTTGGATAGAAATAGAAGACTTGGGTACTGCTGGAGGCGTAGCTCTCCCACCAGTTTCCTGACTGTAGACTGCCTGTCCCGGGACAGAAACACCTCGCCCAGTTTGGAATCTATCGTCGTCCCCAAGTGGGCCAGGCGGGTCGTGGGAGTCAGGTGGCTTTTGTCCCAGTTAATGGAAAAGCCATGGTCTTGCAGGGTCTGGATGGTCAAATGTAAGTCCCTTAGTGCTCGATCCCGCGTTCTGGACAAAATCATGATGTCGTCCAAATACGCCATGAGGCGTACCGACTGACATCTGAGGTGCGCCGTAAGGACATCCAGCAACTTCGTAAATGCCCTCGGGGCCGAGGATAGGCCAAAGGGCATTGCCCTGTACTGGAAATGGGCTCCGGCGAGGCAGAATCTGAGAAATTGTCTGTGAGGAGGAAATATCGGAACATGGAGGCAGGTCTATGGAGGACATGAGGTCCCAGTGGCGGATAGCTGCAAGTATGGACCTGAGAGAGTGCATCTTGAACCTCCTGTATTTGACATAGAGGTTCAAGTGCCTCAGGTTCAGAATCAGCCGAACTCCCCCCGACGACTTGGGAATGAGAAGCCCCTGCCTTGTTGTTCCAGGGGAACCTCCTCTATAGCTCCTATGTCCAGTAAGTGGGAGACTTCTTTGTATAGGAGTCTTCTTTTTTCCCCATCTGATGGAATGCGACACGGGAGAAACCTGTGTGGCGGAGGGCGGAAGAACTCTATCCTCAAGCCCTGGGCAACTGTGGATACCGCCCAGGTGTCTGAGGAGGTAGTCTCCCATGCGCCATGGAAGGACCTCAGCCTTCCGCCCAAACAGTTGCTGTCCCTGGAGTCACTTTGCCTTCCTGAAGCCTCTGTTGCCTCCTCTAAAGGGGCGGCGGCCTTGGTAGGATCTATTCCTGTCAGCCTGGAAGGATCTGTCCGCTCGAAAGGACCCCTGGCTAAAGGAGCCCTGGAAATACGGCCTTGACGCCTGGGTGCCCGTCGAGGAGGGCTCAGACCGAAAGGGCTGCCTCCGTTGATAGGGAGTGAACCTCCTATCCTGTTTCCTGTTTGCCTTCGGCATGACCTTTTTCTTATCTTTATCCTCAATGAGGACATCGTCCAGGACCTCCCCAAACAGCTTCTTGTCTTTGAATGGGGCAGATGCCAGGCTCCATTTGGATTTAACGTCCGCCTGCCAGCTGAGCCAAATGAGTCTACGGGAGGTGACTGAGGAGGGCATTGCACGGGAAGCTAATTTGGCGGCGTTGACTGTAGCGTCCGCCGAAAACTCCGTGGCCGCCAGGAGTTTGTTGAGGTCCTGGCGGAGTCTGCTATCTTCCGGATCAACCCTGGATTGTAGTTCTTGGATCCAGAGAATCGTGGCCCTATTGAAGAACGATGCCGCCGAAGCGGCTCGAAGAGCCCAGGCCACCATCTGGTGAGTTCTGCGTACCACATTTTCCGCCCTCTTGTCCTCTGCCCTCAGACCTTCCTGAGACTCCGAGGGAACAAGGGCATTAGACACCAGGCTCGTCACAGGTTTATCCACTAATGGGAATTCCAGCAGGTCCTCCATCGCCTGATCAAACGTGTAGAACCTGCGATCAACATTAGATGGTCCCTGGGCAGCAGCCGGGTTCTCCCACGGGCGTTGGATAGTCTCCCTGAACAGGTGGGAAGACGGAATGTGAACCGTTTCCTGCTTGGGGAAGACAAACAGGCCGCCAGCAGGTTGGGCCGTCTCAGCCGCCGCTGCCTGGTCTCCCTCACCTGCCTGATCGATGGTCATCTTTGCTTTATTTAACAGAACCCTAAAGAGGGACGACTTGAAGAGACCAGTAAAGCTGGGCAGTTCAGGGGGCTGCTCATCACCAGACAGTTCATCCTCAGCCCCACTGAAATTGTCTCTAGATGACCGCTCCTCATCCATCGAGCCTTCCAAGGAAAAGGTGGCTGGGGCAGTCCAGGGGTCTCTGGACCTCGTTGGAGGGAGTCCCACTGGAGCCTGCTGATGCTGCTGAGCCCCTATGGCCACTCCCGGGGTATAGGCAGTGGCAATGAGGTCTTGTAAAGTCTGTGGCATACTCTGCCAGGCATCATTGGAGCTGCGCAGGCCTGCAGAAGTAGGAGTGAAGGTAGCCGTCTGACCACACTGGGCTGATGGAAAGGCTGGATATGCAGAAGGTCCTACAGCACATTGTCTCTCAGCCCTGGGTGTGGGTGTTGCCAGCCTCACCCGTTCTGGAGACCAATCTCTCTCCGTGGCCGTGCCTACCACCCCCGGATGGAACATGGGGAAGGCCATCGAAGGGCTGGGCTGATTGGCAGAAGGAACAGGGCCCATTACCTTCTGAGAAGCCTCCAATTGCTTCTCCAGCGCTCGGATGCGCTTCTCTGCTTCCCTCACAGAGGCCCCCTGAGAGGTTTTAGCCTTCTGGGGTTTCTCCTTCGGAGTGCTAGGCCCTGCGGCGGCCTCCTCCACCAGCTGGCCTGCCTCATCTGTCATACTGTCACTCAAGGTGAGATTGCCTGTGCCGGTATAGCAAGCAAGTCCAAAACTCCGTAACTGCTCTAACCGACCCGAGAGCAGAATGACAGCTAAGTTCCTCCTCTGCGCCTGCGTGTCGCTAGGGCAGATTCCAGCTTTGCTTGCTAGCGCGCCTAAACGGGCCGCTAAACCCCGCCTCGCTGTCAACCAGCTCACAACAAAAATGGCCGCCGGTCGGTTGCCTTGGCAACGCCCAAAGCTTTGGCGCGAGATCCTTCACTGCCGGCCTCTCAACCAATATGGCCGCCGGAGCCTTTCAAGAGACGGGCGGGAAAGCCTTCCAGGTTCCCGCCTCTCCCGGGGCCTTGAAAGCGCCCGATTCCGCGCTGGATCGCTTTCTTGTGGGGGCGACGGGGGGGGGGGCGCGGCTGTCATCTGAGGGCCTGCTGAGGACCTCTGGCGTCCTGACCCCTTGGTATATTCGCCACGGGGGAGGGCGGACCCCCCCGCGGCGTCAACCCACTCCTCTCCTCTGGAGTCTACCTCGGAGGTAGTTTCCCCGGGCGCTCACTCCTGAACCCAACATACAGGCCCCTGTGTGGGTTTCCAGAAAAGGAGGAGCTGCAGTCAACTGGATTAGACCTACTGGAGGTCTGAAACCAGAGCTGCCTGAGGAGAAATCCCCCAGCTGCACCTGTGGAGAAAGGATAAAGAAAAAAAGGCAAGTTAAAAATTTTAAATTTTTAACAATACTTAAGTTAATTACTTAATTAATTAATTCACAATAAATAATTATTCAATGCCTAAACACTCAAAACCAAACACTATTGGTAGAACAAAAAACTCAAAGTCCCTTTACTGCGACTGAGTTTTTAGACTGGAGGGCTAAGGGGGCAGCACCTGCCTAATATTTAAATTAAACTCAGTCCCTACCAATCAGACTGAAGAATTACCCATCCTGGACTCTCCTTGCAAGTGCATTGGAGAAAGGAAAAGACCTCATGGTCCATCTAGTCTGCCCTTATGCTATTTCCTGTATTTTATCTTAGGATGGATATATGTTTATCCTAGGCATGTTTAAATTTAATTACTGTGGATTTACCAACCATGTCTGCTGGAAGTTTGTTAATCTCTTAAAGATTTGGAAAATCAGTATCTTTCTATAAGGATTCCTTATCAAATGTTTTGGCCCTGTAATGGCATCTCTTGGGAGCCAGTAGGTCAGTCAGCTTCTTCTTTCCTGAATAAGGTTCAGGGCTAACATAGGCCATAAAAAAGGAAACAGTTAAATGCGCACTGTGTTTATAATTTTTTTTAAAAAATGCATCATTTGTTAATAGTGCACATTGGAGATGTAATTTATAATACACCATTTTAATGCAATAAATACAACAGGAAGGTGTAAGCAAATACATCAGAACAAGCAAGGCATTACATGTGCAGTGATGTTAGACCATGCACATTTGCCACTGTGAATTTAGATGCTATTAAGCTGGGCATGTGCAAAATATCAATTTCAATAGCATTTAGACTTAAAACCTTTGCCCTCTGAGTGGTTTACACAGTCTGCATATTTCCATCAACAATCTGGATTGTATGAGTTAATTTTAATTTGATGTTGTTGTCTTGTTTAAACAAACCAACATTGTTGTGTCCAGCTGCTTGATCCTGTGAAGCTAAGCTACCTTTTGTACACTTCTGCTGGTGAGAATGAATATACCTCATGTCCTGTATCGCAATGAATTATTAAGACAATACAGCTGGCTGGAGAATTTTGGAAGTTGGAGCCCACAAGCCTTAAATTGGCCATCCAAGTTTCACATTGTCTTCAGGATATAGTTAATGAATTTGAGGACTGTGCTAAACTAGCATGGGTGATGAGGCCAGTGGGAGAGGAAAGCAATTTCATTGCCTCTTCCTACTATCTTTTTGCATTTCCTGCCTGTGCTGGGTTGATGAATTGGTTTTAATTTTCCTCCAATTAAGTAACTGACCTCCCCAACTTGGCAATAGATATACTATTCTGATTGTTAGTAAGTGGTGCTAAGCATGAATTTACCTGCTTAGGTATCCTGTTTTATTAAACTAAACATATGCTTTATTGCAAGAGCACTAGGGGCTAGTGCTGTTGATGTGTGTCAAATATCCAACTTTCTCATCTGGGAATAGCTGATGTTCAGACAGAAATTGCTACCATTTGAGAAATACAATTTGTTAAAATTAATTTAAGGCAGTGTTCCAACCCATAGGATCCGGTAATTTGCGTGGAGCATGGTAACAGGTGGCCAGGGCCTCCAGTATGTGGCATATGTGGGTAGGACGATAAAGTTGGCAAGAAGAAGTGGGTGATTAAGGTTATAAAAGTAGTAGCGGTTGTAGTAATAACATTAGTAATACTAGTAGTAGGAGTTTTGGTAGTAATAATATTAATAATATTATTAATGATGATGATGATGATGATGATGAAGTTATGATCACAGATCACCATGTCATGACTTTGCTGATGGCAGGGGGATTCCCCCCCCCCCTCTGACTAATCCACTCACGGGTAAAACCATTTTATGGCTCTGGTCAGCCAGATTGTTGTTTCTAGAAGTGGGGGCGACTTTCATACCCATGAGATAAGATGATAAAGCACAGTTCCATGGTTCCAGCCAGCATTTTAGTAAACATTTTTTGCTAACTAGCAATAGAATAGGGTGGTTCCAAAGTGGTAGATATTTTGATATCTGGAATGATAGGTGGTATTTTATTCGTACAATCTTCCATGTTGCTATGGTATCACGGAAAACTATCCATCTTTTCTATCCCATGCATGATTTTATGCACTTCGATCAAGTCACCCCTTAAACTCCATCTTTCAAGACTGAAGAGACCAAGGTGTTCCAACCTGGTATCCTAAGGGAGGTGCTCCATTTCCTTTATCATTCTTGTTGCCCTTTTTTGCACCTTTCCCAGTTACATTATATCCTTCTTGAGGTACGGTGACCAGAACTGTACACAGTACTCCAAGTGTGGTCTCACCATTGATTTGTACAGAGGAAATACAACACTTACTGATTTATTTTCGATTGCCTTCCTAATCATGCCAAGCATGGAATTTGCTTTTTTTTTACTGCTGCTGCGCACTGGGTTGACATCTTCATTGAGTTGTCCACCAAAACTCCAAGATCCCTTTCTTGGGTTGTCTCAGAAAGTTTGGTCCCCATCAGTTGGTAGGTATAATTGGGGTTCTTTGCCCTGATGTGCATAACTTGCACTTATTTAGGTTAAAATGCATTTGTCACTTGGTTGCCCACTCACTCAATTTCAAGAGATCCTTCTGGAGCTCCCGACAATCAGTTTCATGAAATTCAACACTATATCCCATTTTTTATGGCAGGGCAAGCGCCCACGCATCCATTACCATAAGCTGATAGCTGCAAAGGAAAAAGGAGGGATTAATGCTCCTAATATTAGGGGATACAACTTAGTATGCATGATGAGGCACATTTGTAACTGGTTAAAAGGCATAAGTATTTTTTCAGCATATGATTTAGAATCTCAATACTGTGCACCCTGGGACTTGGCCACCTTACTACATGTTAAGATAGCTCAATTACCATCATATATTAAAAAATCAATAGTTTTCCGTGATACCCTAGCAACATGGAAGGTCGTACGAATAAAATACCACCTATCATTCCAGATATCAAAATATCTACCACTTTGGAACCACCCTATTCTATTGCTAGTTAGCAAAAAATGTTTACTAAAATGCTGGCTGGAACCCGCAGTCTGTAGGGTGGGCGTGGTGATAGATCAAATGAAACAACTCTTTCATGTAGAATGCTTAGAAGCAGAAAAATCCAAAAGCAAGTTCACAGCCCCATTTTTTAGAAAATGTAGGCACTTTCTGAGTATATTTATTTATTTATTAGATTTGTATGCCGCCCCTCTCCGAAGACTCAGGGCGGCTCACAACAATAATAAAAACAATATTCTAGTGAAAACAAATCTAATATTAAAAAGCACATAAAAACCCTATCATATTTAAAAAGCAAACAACACATACATACCCAAACATAAATATAAAAAAGCCTGGTGGAAAGGTGTCTCAACTCCCCCATGCCTGGTGGTATAGATGGGTCTTGAGTAATTTACGAAAGACAAGGAGGGTGGGGGGAGTTGATTCCAGAGGGCGGGTCCGCCACAGAGAAGGCTCTTCCCCTGGGGCCCGCCAAATGACATTGTTTAATCGACGGGACCCGAAGAAGGCCAACTCTGTGGGACCTTATCGGTCGCTGGAATTCGTGTGGTAGCAGGCGGTTCCGGAGGTACTCTGGTCCAATGCCATGTAGGGCTTTAAAGGTCATAACCAACACTTTGAATTGGGACCGGAAACTGATCGGCAGCCAATGCAGGCCACGGAGTGTTGTAGAAACGTGGGTGAATCTAGGAAGCCTCACGATGGCTCTCGCGGCCGCATTCTGCACGATCTGAAGTTTCCTAACACTTTTCAGAGGTAGCCCCATGTACAGAGTGTTGCAGTAATTGAACCTCGAGGTGATGAGGGCATGAGCGACTGTGAGCAATGACTCCCTGTCCAAATAGGGCTGCAACTGGTGCACCAGGCGAACCTGGGCAAAAGCCCTCCTCGCCACAGCCGAAAGATGATGTTCCAATGTCAGCTGTGGATCGAGGAGGACGCCCAAGTTGCGAACCCTCTCTGAGGGGGTCAATAGTTCCCCCCCCCCCAGGATGATGGACGGACAGATGGAATTGTCCTTGGGAGGCAAGACCCACAGCCACTCTGTTTTGTCAGGGTTGAGTTTGAGTTTGTTGACACCCATCCAGGCCCCAACAGCCTCCAGGCACCGGCACATCACTTCCACTGCTTCGTTGACTGGACATGGGATGGAGATGTATAACTGAGCATTATCGGCATATTGATGATACCTCACCCCATGTCCTTGGATGATCTCACCCAGTGGTTTCATGTAGATATTAAATATCAGGGGGGAGAGGACGGACCCCTGAGGCATCCCACAAGGGAGAGACCTAGAGGTCGACCTCTGACCCCCCACTAACACCAACTGCGACCGACTGGAAAGGTAGGAGGAGAACCACTGGAGAACAGTGCCTCCCACTCCCAACCCCTCCAGCTGGCGCAGAAGGATACCATGGTCGATGGTATCGAAAACCGCTGAGGTCAAGCCCCTGTCCCAGGCCCGCCAGAGATCATCCATCAACGCAACCAAAGCAGTTTCCGTGCTGTACCCGGGCCTGAATCCAGACTGCTGAGGATCTAGATACTTTACACAGACAGAGTTGGACATAATGATCTGTCCATTCACTCTGATAGAATGGAATTTACAAGAAAGGTTAAAAGGTTCCTTGGGGATACTCTAAATAACTTAAAGAGCAGTTGATGAAGGAAGGAAAAATAATATGTTCGCTTCAAAGGGTAGGACCACTGTTTAAGTATATGGTATATTTTGTATGTTTGCAGAAATATATGAATCTTTATTTATGATGAAAGGAATACTTCATAAGGACTTATGGAACTGTATAATTTATTATGAATCCAATGACCTGGGAATCAAAAATGATTTATTATATAACTGTCTAATTACTGTTTTGACACTTTATTATGTTTTATTATTGTTTGTAACATAAAATTTGAAAATTAATTTTTTTTTTAAAAAACCCTAAACACATCACACATCCGACATTCATTCCTTGGACAGAGCAAGATGTCAAATTTTTAATGGCCCAAAGTCTGCCGGCAGAGGTAGGTCTTCAAACTTTGCAAAAGGCAAGGAGAGTGGGAGCAGTACGAATCTCTGGGGGGAGCTTGTTCCAAAGGGTCAGGGCAGCCACAGAGAAGGCCCTTCCCCTAGGCCCCGCCAGATGACATTGTTTGGCTGATGGGACCTGGAGAAGGCTGACCCTGTGGGCCCTGACCGGTCGCTGGGATGTATGAGACAGAAGACAGTCCTGTAAGTAATCTGGTCCCATGCCATATAGGGCTTTATAGGTCATAACAAACATTTTGAATTGTGTTCAGAGTCCAACTGGCAACCAGTGCAGCACACTGAGTGTTGTAGAGACATGAGCATATTTCGGAAGGCCATGATTGCTCACGCAGCTGCATTCTGTATTACCTGCAGTCATAACTATTATGACTGAATAATTACTCATATCTCGGGGATATCTACTGCAATCCTATGTTTTCTATGTACTTGTCCTTGATAACTCAAGGGTTGCTCTGCACACTCCTTAACATTTCCTCCTTTTCTTCCTCTGTTCCATAAGAAAGACAGATTTGGGGGAGGAAAGTTTAAGTTTTTCCATGAATTTCAAACTCAAAATTGGCTAGCCACTGAGCCATTCTCCTCTGCACTGCCCGGAGAGTCTAATGTGGGTTATTCTTCAGCCTCATTGGCAGGGACTGAGTTAAAAATTAACATATTTATTATGTCCCGCCCACCACTGCCCCATCGGGTCAGTCTTAAAAACTCAGTCATAGTGTAGGGACTATGAGTTTTCTTAGAGAGAGAGAGAGAGAGAGAGAAAGAGAGAGAGAGAGAGAGAGAGAGAGAGATTTTGTCTATTTTTTCTCTAACTAATGATTTGTTCCCCTTTCTCTACAGGAGGAAGATATTCCAGGAATCATGAGAGCCACTGCCCTCCGGGGTATTGCTCTCCAACTCTTCAATCCCTGAGAGGCCACTGAGTATTGCCTTGACGACAGGGATCGCTGGATTGGGGTCCCTGATGCCCGCGATCAGACCCCCCCAATCTCGGCCATCCTGTTATCCAGCGTAACAAGTGCCTCAGTATCAGAGCTTACCGATCAAGAGGAGCCCGCGGCATTCAAGGTATTTCCCGAAGAGGGAATCAGCTATTTGGTGGCTCACCCCCCGCGGTTAGCAGCAAGAGAGGCCGATCAGGCCGACAACGAGGGACAATGATCCGGGGGGAGGGGGGGCGAGGCAAGGATCGCCCACCACCCAAAGTTGCACCCACCATTTTGCGGCTTGGCCAAAGCCTCCTGGGACTACCTCCGGCCTTTTGGGGGACCAGTTTTTCCCGCCTTGCGTCATGGCTGCCATTTTGAAGGGGCCGATAAGGGAGAATGAGTAGGCTAATTTGAGCCTACCTCACGGCCGCCATTTTGAAAGGGGGCGTCACCAAGGCAACAGAAGCCAAGATAGGCCTCTGCCTGGTCCTCAGCCACTCACAAGACGAGAGATTGATGACACGTTATTCAGGGGATACGAGTCTCACTCATTTGCCATTTTGCCTTGCATCGGGCAGGAGCCTTCTCTCGTAGCAACAGTACTGTGAGTGTTACTATTTCACTAATTATGTCTCAACCACCGCAGGCCAACCCCAGCGACCCTACGGCTTCCTCAAAAACTAAAGGGAAAGATAAAGGCCCTAGCTCCAAATCTAAAGGGAAAAGTTCTCAGACCTCAACGGCCCTAAAGGAGGCTGAGAAGAAAATCAGAGCCCTTGAGGCCCAGTTGTAGATGACCAGACCAAGGCAAGGGCCTAGCCCATCAGCCAATGTTATCCCACCTCATCAGCAAAGCCCTTTGGCCTCAACTACCTTCCAAACAGTTACCTTTGAAGGGCCTGCCCTAACTGGAGTGGGGGATCTGTCACCAGACCGCCCACTGAGCGCCCCCCCCACCATCTGAAGGGCTCCAAAGGTCAGAGTGGAGCAGATCAGCTTCCCAACCATGGCTTCAACCACCTCAACCTGCAGCAGCTACCTTTACCCCAACTGCAGCAGGACTCAGGGGGCCCACGGATAACTGGCAAAACATGTCACCATCATTACAAGATATGATAGCGTCGGCATACTCGCAGGGCATCACAGTAGGCGCTCAACAATGCCAATCCCCGTTACCACCTCATAACAGTAGACAGGACCTTTGGGCAGCACCTGCATCTGCCCCATCCTTAAATGACTCCTTCCACGAGGATCGTGGTTTAAGAGAGGTGCCCACAGATCCAGAGGATGAACTCTCTGAGGATGAGACCAATTTACCCGAACAGCCCGCCTTCGCGGGACTATTTAAAGCGTCTCTTTTTAGAGTCCTATTAAACAAAGCAAAGGCCACACTGACTCTAACAAATGCAGAAAAGCTGGCAGGTCAGGAGGTGGGCATCTTGCCGGCGGCTAGACTTATTAATGAGCTTCAAAGGGAATCTGAACATATCCCTTCTGCTCCTATTTTTTCAGAAAATATAAAAAGGCCCTGGCAGCAACCAGCAGCAGCCTTGGGTCCCTCAGCATTGGACAAGAAATTTTATTCCTTCGATCCAGAGGTACAGGATCTGCTTCAGTACCCCTCAGTGGATACCCCGGTCACATCATTAATATCCAACGCCTTAGTTCCATCGGATATGGCGGATGGCTTGAGGCCTGACGACAGGAAAGCGGAAAATCTGATTCGAAAAATGCATCAGCTATCCGCCTGGTCCTTAAGAGCAGCAACGGCTGCATCATTTTTTAATAGAGCCTCAATTCTATGGCTCCAGGAGATCCTCCCTAGGCTTGGCCCGGAGGACACTCGCCTCCGCCAGGACATCAACGAACTCATTGCCTCCACTGAGTTTTCCGCAGGTGCCACCTTAGCGGCAGCAAGGTTTTCATCCCGAGCGATGGCAACCAATCTTTCTACTCGACGCCTACTGTGGCTCCGTTCATGGCAGGCAGACGCGAAATCAAAGTGGCGCCTGGCAACCGCTCCTTATCAGGGCTCCAAGCTCTTCGGGGAGTCATTGGACTCTGTCCTGATTGAGGACAAAGATAAGAAGAAGGTATTACCAAGATCAGCAAGGAGGCAGGACAGACGTGGAGCTCCATACTTCCGAAGGCAGTCCTTTCGGTCCGAATCATTCACGTCTGCGTCCCCAGTCGCCAGGACCTATGGACAAGGGTCCTACACCCAACCACCTTATAGGTCAGACAGAACCAATTACGGGGACAGAAACCGCAAATTCCAACAACCCCGCAGACCCTGCCGGGGTGGGAGCAGAGGAGGATACTGCAGGCAGAAGTGACTCCACCCACGGGACGCCCATTGGTGGACGGCTGCAGTTCTTCACCGAATCTTGGGGAACTATATTCACCGACACATGGGCATTAGATACCGTGGCGCACGGCCTACGGATAAACTTTTTACAAATCCCACCAAACAGATTCATACAATGTCCAACACTGCCACAGCCACGAAAACAGTCTCTTCTTGCCCAGGAGGTCCAACATCTTTTGGACATTGGGGCAATAGAACCAGTACCGACAACGGAGCAGGGACAAGGATTCTACTCCATCGTCTTTGTAGTTCCCAAGGCATCGGGCAGATGTCAGCTAATTCTGAACCTCAAACAGCTAAACATTTACATCCACTATCAAAGGTTCAAGATGCACTCCTTACACACTATCCTAGCATCTATTCGACATTAGGACTGGATGACCTCCATAGACCTCAAGGAGGCGTATCTACATGTGCCAGTCCATCCACATCATCGACGTTTTCTTCGTTTTTGCATCCAAGACCAACACTTCCAATACAGGGCCATGCCCTTCAGACTGTCCTTGGCCCCCAGAACGTTCACCAAACTCTTGGACATTTTGACAGCCGACCTCAGAACGCACTCCATATGCCTTCTTGCCTATCTGGACGACATAATTATTTTATCCAGAAGTCCACAACAAGCCAAGCAGGACCTGGCACAGACAATACAGTCTTTGGACAAATGCGGGTTCACAATCAATTACAACAAAAGCCACCTACAACCAACCAGATACCTACTACATCTAGGCACTACGATAGACTCATCAACCGGCATCGTTTACCTTTCATCAGAGAGACAACAGAAAATACAGACAATGATAGCCTCAATACAACACCGCACCAAAGTTCCTATCCCAACTCCTGGGAGTATTCATTTCATGCATAAACATTGTACATGGGCTCATTTGCATGCCTGCCCACTACAGTGGCTTCTTCTCCTCTTCCAGAGGCACGGCTGAGCCACTCCAAACACCAAGTGCGCCTAACAACACCAGTTCGTCGCTCCCTCCCCTGGTGGACATCTCAGGCCCTAACCAGAGGCTCTCCCCCTTCCTCCATCATTGAGAAGAGACTATCACCACAGATGCGAGTCTCTCCGGCTGGGGAGCACATTGCGGATTTCAGGTTGCCCAGGGCCTGTGGTCGACAGACGATTTGATGGACCCCAACATCAACCTGCTGGAGCTGCGAGCAGTCTTCAGAGCGCTGCACACCTTTACGGACAGGATAGAAGGACAACACGTCCTTATCTTGACAATGTGGAAACAAGGGCTCATATAAATCATCAGGGAGGCACGAAGTTGGGTCGCCTGATGCAGGAAGCCCACGCATTGATGTCATGGGCAGAAGCGCACCTAGCCTCAATTCAGGCAGAGCACATCTCAGGATCAGACAACACTCAGGCTGATTGGTTGAGCCGCACAACTATCGACCCAGAGGTCTTCCAGGACATTGTTCACCGATACAGCGAACCAGAGGTGGACTTATTCGCCACACACTACAACAACCAGGTGCCTCGGTTCTTCTCCCGGTTTCCATCCCCGGGAGCCGACCGAGTCAACGCACTCCTCTCGCCATCGCCGAGAGGACTGCTATATGCCTTTCCTCTGATCTGCTTGATACCCAGAGTAGTCTCCAAGATCCTCTCAGAACGAGCGGAGGTGCTCCTAGTTGCTCCGTTCTGGCCCAGAAAACCATGGTTCGCGGATCTGATGGACCTGTCAATCTCCCCTCCGTGGAGGATCCCATACAGCAGGCTCTCCCTCACACAGGGGTCAATAGTTCACCCAGACCCTCAGTGGTGGAGACTTGCCGTGTGGCAATTGAAGGGGACTGCATGAGGAAGGAACACCTTCCGGAAAAAGTCATTCATACTAACCAAGCTGCTCGGCGGCCATCGACAACTCGCATATACCAAGCAACCTGGGCAGCTTACTGTAGGTTCTGAAGGACTCAAGGAGTCCCACCTCGCTCATCTTCCGTTCTCCACCTTCTAGATTTCCTACAGAAAGGACTCGACGCAGGATTGACCCCCAACACTCTGCACAGGCAGGTGGCAGCTATAGCCACGGCCCTAAGACCAGACCCTCTCTGCCCAATTTCACATCACCCATGGGTAAAGGATCTTCTCCAGGGGGCCTCAAAACTTTCCCCACCAGTTATCCATCGTTTCCCATCCTGGGATTTGCCTTTGGTCCTACAGGCTCTTACAGGACCTCCGTTCGAACCACTAAGGGAGGTCGCACTTCGCCTTTTATCAGTTAAGGTGGCCTTCCTAGTGGCCATAACATCAGCGCACAGAGTATCAGAATTATCGGCATTGTGTTTTCCATCCAGATAGGGTAACTCTACGATTAGATGCCAGTTTCTTGACTAAGATCAACACTAGATTTCACAGGTCTCAGGACATAGTTCTGCCTGATTTTTGCACCCACGGATCTCACTCGTCAGAGCTCCGCTGGCATAAAGTAGATGTTTGTAGAGCATTGAAGATATACGTACGCCGTACAAACACCTTCAGGAAATCGGAGGCATTATTTGTATCATTCCTCCCAGGATCCATGGGTAACAAGGTATCCGCCAAGACAATCAGTAGATGGATCTGCTCTTGCATCATAGAAGCATACAAGACATGTTCTACACCTTTACCAGATCGGGTCACAGCCCACTTTACCAGGAGTGCAGCCACTACTGCTGCCTGGACCACACAAGCTCCAATTGAGGACATTTGTCGGGCCACAACTTGGTCGGCCCCCACGACCTTCATAAGACACTACCGCCTAGATGCCTTCGCTTCAGCAGCCTTCGGCCGAAGAGTGCTGCAAAGGGTTTGTGCTCCGGCGCCCCTGGTCCAGCCTATCCCGCCCTAGTTCTGTTGCTTGGGTATATCCCACATTGGACTCTCCGAGCAGTGCAGGGGAGAAGGACCGTTGAACTTACCTGAACGGTCTTCTCGCTGCACTGTGAGGAGAGTCCAAATCCACCTGGCTTATTGGGCCCAGGGGATAAGTTCTCTGTTCTACCTTTGATAGTTTAATACTCTTAGGTTAATAAAATTGTTTACTTTCACTATGCCTTCGTTTTCATTGACTGACCCGATGGGGCAGTGGTGGGCAGGACATAATAAATATGTTAATTTTTAACTCAGTCCCTGCCAATGACGCTGAAGAATAACCCACATTGGACTCTCCTCACAACGCAGCGAGAAGACCGTTCAGGTAAGTTAAATGGTCCTTCTTGCATATGTGCCCTTCCTTTGTGTTTCTTTTTTAAATGGGAAGGAAAAATATAACAGGAAAAAACCCTAAAAGTCATCTTTTATATAATAAGCAGCCTGTTGATGCACTTTATCTCTATCAATTTGGCTCAAATTAAAGAAATATTTTCAGTTCTATTTTCATGCTGATGAAAGAACCGTTGTACATACCTGAATGGTCTTCTCGATGCACTGGAAGGAGAGTCCAACATGGGTAATTACCAATCCTATTGGTAGAGACTGAGTTAATTTAAATATTTAAATACGAGGTAGTCACCGCCCCTTAGCAGCCCCCAATACCTCAGTTTTAAAAACGAAGACAGTATAGAGGTAACACAATTTATTGAACTTCAACCATATAACAATTAACTTTAAACCTCGCAACCCAAATACTCCGGCGACCTGGCAACTACGCCGGGTAGGTTTGGACTCTCCTTCCAGTGCATCGAGAAGACCGTTCAGGTATGTACAACGGTTCTTCTCCACTGCACTGGGAAGGAGAGTCCAACATGGGATATACCAAAGTTCACATCCCCTGGGAGGGAAAAGGCTGTGCCACGGTCGACGGAGAGGAACACACTCTCTGCAACACACGCCTCCCAAAGGAAGCTTCAGCCGAAGCAACCGAGTCAAGTTTATAATGACGGATAAAGGTTGTAGGCGAAGCCCAAGTCGCTGCCTTACAAATGTGTTCAATAGATGCTTGGGTATGCCATGCTGCAGACGCAGACGCACTTCTGGTGGAATGCGCAGTTATGCCAGCCGGAGGCGACTGAGACCTAGCTTTGTACGCTTCTGCAATACAATCCCTAAGCCAGCGACTAATGGATTTAGATGAGACCCCAAGTCCCATAGATCTTTGAGCAAATGACACAAACATCCTGTCAGTTTTCCTGAACTCAGCAGTCCTTCTGATATAAATCTTTAATGCCCTCCTAACATCCACCTTGTGCCACCTCAACTCCAAGGGATGTTGGCCATGTGTACAAAAGTCAGGAAGGACCAATTCCTGCGCTCTGTGAAATCCAGAGTTGACCTTGGGTATAAAGGCCGGGTCCAGTCTCAGCACCACTCTGTCTGAGTGGAACACGCACAATTCCGCTCGAGTAGACAGGGCCGACAATTCGGACACTCGGCGCGCTGATGTGATTGCCACAAGAAATGCCGTTTTAAACGTTAGCAGTCGAAGTGGAATAGACCTTAGCGGCTCAAAGGGAGGTGCAGTAAGAGCTTTCAACACGAGAGACAAATCCCAAGTTGGGAACCTATGTATCTGAGGTGAGTGGGAGTTGACTGCTCCTTTAATAAAGTCCCGTATCCAAGGGTGTTGTGCTAGCGAACGAGCTTGAGGCACGTGTACAATGGTCACCGAGAGCCGCTATTTGTCTCCTCAAGGTATTTGGTGCCAGACCTCTATCCACTCCTGCTTGCAGGAACTGTAACACCAGAATAACCGAGGCTTGTTGCGGGTTAGCACGCTGTTCTAAACAAAACTTACAAAAGGCCGCCCAGGTAGCCTGATAAATTCGTACCGTAGACGGACGACGAGCAGCTTGCATGGTAGATACAACATTGTCCGGTATACATTGGTTTCTTAATCTGAGCCTCTCAAGTGCCAGGCGGTCAGCTGGAACCATTGAGGGTTCGGATGACATACTGACCCCTGGCTCAACGATATCTCGCAATCTGGAATCCTCCACGGGGGAGACACAGAAAAGGCTATCAGATCTGCAAACCAAGGGCGTCTCGGCCAGTGGGGAGCCATCAATATCAACTCCGCTCTTTCCTGCACCATCTTGTCCAATGTTCTTTGAATAAGGCATGTTGGTGGAAATGCGTAAAGCAGGCCTTTGGGCCAGGGAGACAGAAGAGCGTTGACCCCTTCCGCTCCTGGCGTTGTGAACCTGGAATAGAATCTGGGCAATTGGGCGTTGTCCAGAGTTGCAAAAAGATCCACTGATGGAACCCCGAAGCGGCGGACTATGCTGTTGAAAAGAGCCGGGGCGAGTCGCCATTCCGACGGATCCAGGGTCGCCCTGCTCAACCAGTCCGCTTGCACATTGCTGGTCCCTGCAATGTGCTCCGCCCGCAATGAAGACAGATGAAGCTCGGCCCAATCGAAGAGAGCCGTAGTCTCGAGCATGAGGCGCTGTGACTTTGTGCCCCCCTGATGATTGAGGTGGGCCCTGATCGCTACATTGTCTGTTAGGACCAGTATATCTCTGCCTCGAACCCAGCAAGTAAAGGCTTGAAGTGCCAGAAACACGGCCCTGAGCTCCAGGAAATTGATGTTGATAGGGGTCAGGTCGTCCTGAGACCATAGGCCTTGGGCCATATGAGGACCCATGTGAGCACCCCAACCCGACAGACTCGCATCTGTGGTCAGAACCAAGCATTCGTGGCTGTGGAGAGGGGAACCCCGGAATAACGCTGGGGACAACCACCATTTTAGTGAGTGTTTGACGTATGCTGGAAGCCTCACCTGCCGGTGAGAGTGGCTCACCTTGTCCTTTTGGTACGGCAGTAGGAACCATTGGAGACTCCTGATGTGGTGTCGAGCCCATGGTACGATTCCTATGGATGATACGAGAGTCCCAAGTACCTTGGACAACCTGGCCAACGATACTTGATGTTGACGACACAGATTGCTGACCAGTCGCCGAATGTTGAGGATTCTTTCTGGTGTCAAAGATACCGTGTCCTGAGTAGTATTTATAATAGACCCCAGATGCTGGATGCTTGTAGAGGGAAAAAGATGACTCTTTTCCTCGTTGATGGTATAGCCATGTCGCTCCAGGACGTTTTGAGTAAGAGTCAAATCCTGTTGTGCTTGGGGCAGTGACTTGGACATAACGATGATGTCGTCCAAGTATGCCATCACCCGTACAGACTGGGCCCTGATATGCGCCGTCAAGATGTCCATCAGCTTTGTAAATGACCGAGGCGCCGAGGACAGGCCGAACGGCATCGCCCTGTACTGGTAGTGGGTACCGTGCAGGCAGAACCTGAGAAAGCGACGATGGGCCGGCCAAACGGGAACGTGCAGGTAAGCATCCTTCAGGTCTATCGACGTTAGAAAGTCGTGATGACGAATCGAGGAGAGAATCGATTGGAGAGAGTGCATTCGAAATCTCCGATACCGGATGAAGGCATTCAGGGACCTTAGATTTAGGATCATCCTGAACCCCCCTGACGCCTTTGGCACGAGGAAAACGATGGAATAGAACCCCGTGCCTTTGGCATGTTCGGGCACCCTCTCTATCGCCTTGATATCCAAAAGATGGTCTATCTCCTGCCGCAAATGATGTCTTTTCAGCGGATCTCGTGTTGATGGACGTTGGACAAATCGGTGTGGTGGGGGCTGAAGAAACTCCAGACGCAACCCTTGAGAAATTGTGGCTAGCGCCCATTTGTCGGTGGAGATACTTCTCCAGGAGGCACTGAAAAGTTGTAGTTTGCCTCCTATGGGCGTTAGCGGATACAAGTCACTTGGAGTTGCGTTTGAAGCCCCTTTGGTTTCCCCTGAAGAGCCGTCTCGCTTGCTGATATCCCCTCGGTCGGTCTTGAAAGGCCGCACGGTCACTTCGAAAGCCTGACTGACCATACTGGCCTTGCTGGAAAGGGGTTAGCCCGACGCTCCTGACGTCTGTATGCTCTGGGAAGGGACTTCCGTTTGTCCTTGTCCTCAATGAGGACCGGATCCGAGGCTTCCCCAAACAGTTTTTCTCCTTGGTATGGAGAGGAAGCCAGGTTCCATTTGGACTTAAGGTCCGCCGGCCAGTTCCTTAGCCAAAGGAGTCGCCTGGAAGCCAGAGAAGTTGCCATTCCTCGAGCCGAAAACTTCGCTGCATGGAGGGTAGCATCTGCAGAGAATTCCGCTGCAGCTAATAGCTTACTGATGTCCTGTCGTAAACGGCCATCCTCTGGGCCTAGACGGGCCTGCACCTCTTGCAGCCATATTATGGAGGCCCGATTGAAAAAGGAGGCAGCCGTGGCTGCTCTAAACCCCCAACTGGCCATTTGATGCGACTTACGCAATAAAATCTCCGCCTTTCTATCCTCTGGTTTCAAGCTATCGCCAGTCTCAGAGGGAACCAAAGCCTTTGAAATAAGAGTCATTACTGGTTGGTCAATGGGCGGAAACTCCAACAGCTTTTCCATATCCTCATCCAGAGTATAGAATTTCCTCTCCATGACCGAAGGTCCTTAAGCCGCTGCTGGAGTCTGCCAAGGGCACTTGATACTTTGTTTAAAGATATCCGAGGATGGCACATGGTCAGTCTCGGGCTGAGGCTCTTTGAAGAGGACTGTAGACGGTTTAGGGTCCTCAGTAGAATCTGTAACTTTAGTAGAACCTGGCAAGTCCGCTGTTTGCTTTGCCTTATGGAGTAGAACCTTGAAATAAGAAGCCTTAAAGAGACCAGCCACTGCCGGGTGTTCAGGAGTGGTCTCGTCATCTGAGAAATCATACTCTTTCTCAGTTTCCTCCAATTGGGAAGGCTCTTCAACCCAGGACCCCATACCCGAGAGGGGCGGTACTGACCAAGGATTTCTTGTTGGACAAGGGTGACGTGTGTTCTGCACCTTTGCTGCCATCCCCTGGGAATATGCATCAGTGACAAGCTCCTGCAACGCTGGAGACATCTGTTGCCATGTGTCAGGGTGCACTCTAAGCCAAGCTGCAGTGGGTGTAAAAGTTGCTGAAGGCCCACTTTTCATAGAATGAGGTGCTGAAGGAGGCCTGGCTTGACTAAGGCCTAATGCAGATTGACCAGCTGCAGGCAGAAATGGGCCCTGCCTCTCTGGGGACCAATCCCTTTCTGACAGGGTGTCAGTTGGTCTCAACCCAGAATATGGAGCTTGTGGATCCCTGGCCTGAAACACCAACTGCGCAGGGAGAGGCGAGGCAATTCTAGGTGTCAGAATGGCTGCCTCCAGCCTCTGCTCCAGTGCCTTAATTCGCCTCTCTGCCTCTTTGAGAGAGGAGGAGGAGGCCTGAGCCTTGGATTTATCTTTGGGCTTTGACTTCCCCTTATCCTTGGGCCCCGTGCTGGGGGAGGATGCCTTGTCAGAGGTCTTCTCCTCCATAGCTACTCACAATTAACTGTAGTTAACGTTTTTCAATACAGAAGCAATGCTACTCCAACGAGAGCTGACAGCAAAATGGTGGCTTTAACCCCTTCAGGGCCTGACTCCTGAGCACATCCACTGTTGGTCGCGCCCACCAAGTGGGCGGAGAGCAACTCCTTTCCCGCTCGAAAGACAGGGCTGTCAAACTGCTCCAAATGTCATTGAAGCCCCAAAATGGCGGGCGCTGTCATTGCAAGCCCCAAAATGGCGGGCGCTGTCATTGCAAGCCCCAAAATGGCGGGCGCGGGGGAATCTGCCTCAAGAAAGGTCGCTCCCCATAGCCAGCCGCATCCCTCCTTCTCGGGGACCTTTTTACCTCCCCACCTCAAAGGATTTGCCGTTCAGCCTTCCCTGCCGATCCAGCGGCTCATAAGGCTCCCAAAAGGCCGGGGAAAAAAACGCGGCGGCGGCGCGGCTTTGTACTCAGCGCCGAACAGCTGATGGGCGCTGGCCCTGCGCCAGGTAATTCATTTTCAGGGGAACGGTCATCCCCGAGCCTCCCAGTGAGGGGGGCGGACCCCCTCACCTTCGGCTCTCAGCCGGGTATGGCCTCTGAGGCCAGTGACCCCAGGCTGAGTTGCTTCCCGCTGAGGATATGCCCTCTGAGGGAAGGGATCCCCGGGAAGATAAACGGTGGGGGTAATGCCCACGGAGGGCAGAAACCCCTTTCCAAAGGCTCCTCTTCATTCTGCAAGAGAAAGGGGAAAAGGAGAAAAAAGAAAGACAAGTTATTTATTAAAAACATTAATTCTTAAGAAGATACACAACAAAACAGTCTCTACTCTTAGACTGAGTTTTTAAAACTGAGGTATTGGGGGCTGCTAAGGGGCGGTGACTACCTCGTATTTAAATATTTAAATTAACTCAGTCTCTACCAATAGGATTGGTAATTACCCATGTTGGACTCTCCTTCCCAGTGCAGTGGAGAATTTGCTTATCTGTGTTTTTCAGAGTATCCGATATATGAATTTTAAGATAAACAGTATATATCATCATATATTTTACCTGTTTGTTTAATTAAGGAAAGGAAACCTACCATTTGACAATAAAGAACTGCCAGATTTACTAAAGCAGTAGCCACACTAGGATGTTTTGGACCAAAGCATTTTTGTCTGATTTCAACAGCAAGCACATACAGGGGAACAGCTCTATCAAGCTTTCCCTAGGAAACAAAGCAAACATTAGTTAGTTAAAAGTACAGTGATACCTCGTCTTACAAACGCCTCATCATGCAAACTTTTCGAGATACAAACCCGGGGTTTAAGATTTTTTTGCCTCTTCTTACAAACTATTTTCACCTTACAAACCCACCATCGCCGCTGGGATGCCCCACCTCCGGACTTCAGTTGCCAGCGAAGCACCCATTTTTACACTGCTGGGATACTCCTGAGGTTCCCCTCCATGGGAAACCCCACCTCTAGACTTCCGTGTTTTTGTGATGTTGCAGGGGAATCCCAGCAGGGGAATCCCAGCAGTGCAAAAACAGGCGCTTCGCTGGCAACGGAAATATGGAGGTGGGGTTTCCCAGCGAGGGGAGCCTCAGTGAAATCGCAGCATAACAAAAACACAGAGGTCCAGGGGTGGGGTTTCCCATGGAGGGGAGCCTCAGGGGAATCCCAGCAGTGCAAAAACGGGCACTTTAGCTGGCAAAAGGGGTGAATTTTGGGCTTGCACGCATTAATCGCTTTTCCATTGATTCCTATGGGAAACATTGTTTCATCTTACAAACTTTTCACCTTAAGAACCTGGTCCCGGAACCAATTAAGTTTGTAAGACAAGGTATCGCTGTATATCAAAACAAAAACTTTTCAAAACTGAAACGTTTATATTCTAGGTGCTTTTCCCCCCCTTCCTTTTTCCCCACAAGTCAGTGTTGACTACTGATAACTCCACAGACTCGTCCATACAATTTTAAGCAACATTTATGGAAGTGGTTTCAAAGTCTTTTCCTCCCCTAGGACTGATACAGATTGTCTGACACAAATTCATCTGGATAATTTTCCTATAGGAGTAGATCTCATATTTGAGTGTTTTAACCAACAAACCAATTGCTTCTTAAATTAGGGGTAATTTAAACAAATTCTCGAGGTAATCAAGCAATTTATAATGGCTTGTTTCTGAATGAGAATCTACTTTGTGATTGCTACCAAGGTATTTGTATAAAACAGCAGTCCAGATCTTTTCCAACCTCGGGAAAGAGAGTACTGGATTAGTTTAAGAACCACTGCCTTTCTTCAATCTGCTAGGGATGTGCATAACAGTTTGAATTACAAACACTTAGAGCACAGAGTAACTGATTCAGGTAACTTGTATATAAACCAAATAGGCAGATGTTTGTCCAAATATTATCCAGAAACAGGATCATTTTTCTGGATGGGAATTAAAATTTCATATGGAAAATGTATCAAGGTAACAAGAGGAAGCCCAACTTCATTTTCTTCCAATTCATAAATAGACCAACTTGTTCTCTTTATAGCCCCTAATTCACATCAAAAGTTGGTCTGATTCAAGGGTGGGTTCCAACTTACCTTGCTGCCAGTTCACTCTCTCTTGCATTGCATGGGCACACAAAAAGTAATTAATAATAATAATAATAATAATAATAATAATAATAATAATAATAATAATAAATAAATAAATAAAAAAAACAGACTCGCAGTTAGAGAAAGTGCACTGCTTTTATAGTTCTGGAGAAGGATAATTAATAATACTTCTGAAATAAAAATTCAGTTAGAACACTTTGGTGTACTTAATGCACAGAAGTATGTAACCAGAGATGGATATGTTTTTGCTTCCCAGCTTGGCACATTAATGCCAATAGTCCAACCCAGTGACAATCAATGATCATGAATTCTAAGGTATCCATAATGTTAGATATCAATGCTTACCAGCTTTTTGTAAAGCACAGCTAGATGTTTCACAGTGTAAGCCAAAGAAGGATGGTCAGGTGCTAATGCTCTTCTCCTGATGTCCAGTGCTCGCTTATACAATTCCTCTGCCTTGTAATAGTTCTTCTTTTCATTGTTGAGAGCTGCTAAATTGTTCAGTGACTGGGCACAATCAGGATGACTGGGTCCAAGAATCCGTTCTCTCATTTCCAAAGAGCGTGTCAAGAAAAGTTCTGCTGTCCTATCAGTTAGTTTAGAAATAAGTATCAGTGTTTATTGTCTGGATTTAAACATGAGGTAATATTGCAAGTACAGTGGAAATGCTGTAATTACTGTAAAGTAGAGGGAATGCTGAGTCATGGTGCATCAATAGAATGATGCAATCTGTTCTATGACTTGATTGGTCAATACTTGTATATATTATAATACATCTTTGTATGGGTGTGGTTTGGTGTGGTCTGTTATGTTATGGTTTTGTGTGGTTCTGATGTGGTTTGCTGTAATAGTGTGGTTAGGTGTTTAGTATAGTGGTTTGTTCTGTAATATAGTGTAAACTATCTAGTGACTGGTATCCTCCATGTTTCCATCGCAAGTTCAAAATAACTCTGACAGGCTATGGGCCCAGAGATGGAAGGAAACCAGACACAGGCAGGAAACCAGGGCTGACAGGAAACCAGAGATGGTAGGAAGGTAGACATAAGCAGGTAACCAGAGTTGGCAAGAAACCAGGTTTCTGGAAGAGACACAGCCAGGTCTACGACAGAATATTTGTTCCTGAGTAAGTTGAACAGTTTTTCTTTTGAGAAAGGGCTGTTTGAATTTAGAAAATGGCATTTTCAGCAGACTAACTACACTGCTCAAAAAAATAAAGGGAACACTTAAACAACAAAATGTAACTCTAAGTAAATCAAACTTATGTGAAATCAAACTGTCCATTTAGGAAGCAACATATGCTGTTGTGCACATTCAACTTTGTACAGGACAAAGTATTCTATGGGAATATTTCATTCATTTAGATCTAGGATGTATTATTTGAGTGTTCCCTTTATTTTTTTGAGCAGTATATCATGCGTAGAGCATTAAGATGCAGAGTTGTCTCATTACAGAAGGTCTCTGGGAGATAGCTGAAACACCACCTGTAGATGACGATATGAACCGGAGAAGACTGAATGATAAGACTAAAGCAACTCTGACTCTGGGAGTGGAGGACAGTGAATTAGTGAATATCAAGCAAGAAGATAATGCAGCTAGGGTTTGGCAGCGTTTCAAGGCTTTATATTAAAGAGAAACTGCCAGAACTAAGGTCATCCTGATGAGATAGCTTTATAACCTGAAGTTGCAGCCTGGGCAGTGTTCTATCCCAGGCTTTTCAGATTGAAACAAAAGGCTAAAACCAACGATTTAAGCTTTGAATCACACTCTTTATATGAAAAAGCAATATTTACAGGAAGAATTCAGTCTTTAAAAGTTCATGTAATAGAGTTCACTGCTTGGAAGTTATCAGATAAACCTCTGAGAAAGCCACCAGTGTCAGGCCTAATTGCATTCCAGCAAGATAAAGCAGGCAATGAGTCATAGGGTATACAGTTCAGCTCAACACATTCTGGCAGGCAGAAATCAGGTATTTTCAAGGAGCATTTTCTGGAACCCCAAATCTAACACAGTGTCCATGAAATCAATGTTGAAACTCCAACTAGAATTACCCAAGATCGTTCCCTTTTATACCTGTCTGGGAGTGGCCAGCAAACCCCCTAGAGTTAAAACTACAAATTACTTCCTTTTGCCATACAAGTGTTGTCTGCTTTGTTAACCTCCTGAATCTAGCATCTAAAAATGGCTCATCCACTCTAATGTCCCCTTCATCCTCTGATTTGGAACAATCCCCCATTAACATATCTGCGACCTCTGGTGATTCCTGGGGTTTATCCAGGTCTATTTCTCCATCACTTTCACTCTCTGCATCAGCTGGCAACCCCACTGGCTGCCTGGTGAAGTGGCGCATTTGAAAAGCTTCGCCTTCTCCTCCCCCGCTGTTGCGTTGGGGCTGCCCTCTGGAGCCAGGGGCGACGGGCCCGGCCTTGGCCCACTCGGCTTCGCCTTCTCTCCCGCTGCTGAGCTGGGGGCTGCCCACCACCGCCGGGTCCCCTCCACCACCCAATCCCGATTCAAGACGGCGGCAGCCCGCATCAAGACGGAGCTGGCCACCGTTAAATAGGTAGGAAGAGGGGAGAGAGAGAAAGAGGGGGGAGAGAGAAAGCGGGCAGTCAGGGGGTAGTGCCTTGTTGATATGTTAATTTAAACTCAGTCTCTACCAATAGGACTAGAGAATTACTCATGTTGGACTCTCCTTCCAGGGCATCGAGAAGACCGTTCAGATAAGTCCAACGGTTCTTTTCAAAGAGGCCAGATGTCTGCAGGTGCTACTGCCAGCAGAGACAAGAGGCATAGTCTTAAGATAGTCACGAATGCTAGTAAGGACTGTGATGTTGATGCTAATGTACGTACGTACGTACGTATTTATTTATTTATTTATTTATTTGAATTGGAAGGGACCTTGTAGGTCATCTAGTCCAACCCCCTGCTGGTGCAAGAGACTCTACATCACACTACTCCAATAGCAGTCCAGTCTTTTCTTGAAGGTCACTAGTGTTGGAGCGTTCACTACCTCTGCAGGCAAGCCGTTCCACTGATTGATCGTTCTCATAGTCAAGAAGTTCCTTCTTATTTCCAGGTTGAATCTCTCCCTGGATAGCTTCCAACTATTGCTCCTTGTCTGGCTCTCTGGTGCTTTGGAAAACAATGTGTTCCCCTCCTCTCTGTGGCAGCCTCTCAAGTATTTGTAGACTGCTATCATGTCCTCCCTGGACCTCCTCTTTGCTAGACTATCCATCCCCAATTCCTGCAACCTTTCCTTGTATGTTTTAGTTTCTAGTCCCTTTATCATTCTGATTGTTCTCTTCTTCACTGTTTAGAGTATCAACATCTCTTTTGAAGTGTGGTGACCAAAACAGAATGCAGTACTCTAGATGTGGTCTAATCAGGGCATTATAGACTGGTATTAGCACCTCCCTTGTCTTGGAGTGTATTCCTCTGTTTATGCAGTTTAAGATTATGTTGGCTTTTTTAGCCGCCACTGCACATTGTTGGCTCATGTTTAATTTGTTGTCCACTAAAACTCCAAGATCTCTCTCACATTCACTGCTATTGAGAGGGTTTTCACCCAGTTTGTATGTATGTTTTGGGTTTTTCTTACCTGGGTGTAGGACCCTACTTTTCTCTGCGTTGAACTTCATTTTGTTTGTTTGGGCCCATTGCACTAGTCTGTTTAGATCCCTCTGTATCCTGTATCTATCCTCTGGGGTGTTGGCCACTCCTGCCAGCTTGGTGTCATCTGCAAATTTGATTAGTTCCCCTTCTACTCCCTCATCTAAGTCATTAATGAATATGTTGAAAACTATTGGGCCTAGGACTGATCCTTGTGGCACCCCACTACTGACTTCTTTCCATGTGGACATGGACTACTCACTGGGTGCGGTTGGTCAGCCAGTTGCCGATCCACCTGGTAGTGTTGCTATCTATCCCACTTTTCTCTAGTTTGCAGAGTAATAAATTGTGGTCAACCTTGTCAAAAGCTTTGCTGAAATCCAGATATACTAAGTTCACTGCGTTGCTCTGGTCAATTGATTTGGTCACAGTATTGAAGAATGAGATGAGGTTGGTTTGACATTATTTGTTACTCACAAACCCATCCTGGCTGTTGGTTATCATGTTATTTGTCTCCAGGTGGGGGCAGATCTGTTACTTGATTATTTTTTCTATTATTTTCCCGGGTATTGATGCAAGGATGATCCGTCTGTAGTTTCCTGGGTTGGTTTTTTTGCCTTTTTTTATAGATGGAGACCACATCAGCTCGTTTCCAATCATCTGGTAGTTCTCCTGTAAGCCATGTTCTTTGGAAGATGTGATAAAGTGGTTCGGCGATGACCTCTGCCAGTTCCTTTAGGATTCTGAGGTATAGTCCATCTGGTCCTGGAGATTTGTACATGTTGAGTTCTGACAGGTGGTCTCTTACTGTCTTTTTGCTGATGTAGAGTTGAATTTCTATTCTATATCCTGCATCTGTGCTATTAGTTTGTTGGTTTACAGCTTCTTTTTGAATGAAGACAGATGTGAAGAATGTGTTGAATAGTTCTGCTTTGTCTGTATAGTCTGTTATTTCTTTGCCATCTTCTCCTTTTAGTGGACCAACTGTTTCTTTGGGTTTTTTTTTTTACTCTTTATGTGTTGAAAAAAACTTTTTTAAAAATTGTCTTTGACTTTTGATGCTAGGCTTAGTTCATACTGGGCCTTTGCTGTCCTGATTTCTTGTTTGCAGATTCTGTCTGTTGATATTTGGCTTTTATTATGTGTCCTTCTTTCCATTTTTTGTATTTGTCTTTTTTTTCCCATTCAGTTTGTCTATGAGGTCTTTGTGTAACCACGCTGGTTTCTTTTTGGATTTTGTGTATTTCTTTTTCATCAGGATGGTGTTGTACTGTGCTTCAATAATCATGGTTTTTAAAGTCTCCCAAGCTTCTTGTGTAGTTTTGCCTTGTAGGACTTCTGTCCAAGGGACCACTCTCAGGTTTTCTCTAAGTTTCTTGAAGT
Organism: Erythrolamprus reginae; assembly: GCF_031021105.1. NCBI lineage: Eukaryota > Metazoa > Chordata > Lepidosauria > Squamata > Dipsadidae > Erythrolamprus > Erythrolamprus reginae. Next base: position 76,237,982 of record NC_091963.1, read on the forward strand.
CCTCTTTTCTAAAATCTGGGACTTTAGTGTTTTTGGGTCCTGTTGTTTGTGTTAGCATTATGTTGAACTTTATAATAGTGTGGTCGCTCTCACCAAGGGCCCCTTCAGTTTCAACTCCTTCTATAGTTTCTTCTGTTTGTGAATATTAGGTCTAATGTGGCTGCCCCTCTAGTTCCTTCCACCATTTCTTGGTCAATGAAGTTGTCTGCAAGGCTGGTTAGGAATTTGTTTAATTTTTCGCTTGGTGCAGAGTTGATTTTTCAATTGATGTCTGGATAATTGAAGTCTCCCATTATTATTACTGTGTTATTTTTCTTACATATGTGTGCTAGCTGATTGGTAAAGAAGCTGCCCATTGTTTCTGTTCTGTTTGGTGGTTCGTAGTACACTCATATTGTTGTGTCACACTTTTTTTCCTTTAATGTTGACCCATATACCTTTTAGAGGGTTTTCTTCTCTTGTTACTTGTATCTCTGTGGCATCGTTATGGTCCTTTATATGCATTGCAACTCCACCTCCTTTTTTGTGTGACCTATTTTTTTTAAGCTTGTATCCTTTAATCTGTGTGTTCCAGTCATGTGTTTCGTCCCACCAGGTTTCAATTATTCCAATTATGTCGGGTTCACCTTTGTGGATTAGTATTTCCAGTTCTTCCTGTTTGTTTTGTGCATTTGTAAAGAGGCATTTGAGTTCTTTGTGCCTGATTTTGGGTGGGCCCTTTGTGTCTCCTGATTGGTGCTTGGGTATATCTCCCTTCCCTTCCCTCTTTGGTTCGTTGTTAACCTTGTTTGCTGAGGGACCTTGTTTGGTGATAGGTTCTGAAGGTTCTGGAATATAGTCACCCACCCAACATGGTATTAGTTTAAAGCCCTTCTAACGAGTTGGGCCAATCAGTTTCCAAGGACATTCTTCTCAGTCTTGGTGAGGTATAATCCGTCCCTTGCTAAAAGCCAGTCCTGGAGAAAGTAAAGTCTGTGATCGAAGAATTCAAAGTTTCTTTGGCAACACCAACCTTTTAGTCAGTTATTAAATTGCAGAATTTTTTGTTCTCTTGTGGGATGCCATCCTCTCGTAGGTAGTATGGATGAGAAAACTACCTGTGCACCTATGTCTTTAATTTTGTTGCCCATCTAGTCATAGTCCCCCATTGTTTTTTTCAGGTCTTTTCCCGTATCATTTGTTCCCACATGGAATACTAATAGGGGGTAGTAGTCGGTGGTTTTATTATCTTGGTTATATTTTCTGTTATGTCGGAAATTTTGGCTCCATGGAGGCCTGCAGATGGCAGGTTCATTTCCCCTGAGAATTGAGTCCCCTATTATGAACACGCTCCTTTTTTTTCTTTGGCTGGGGTTGTTTACGGAAATTTTTTGTTGTTGTGGTGGTATCATCTTTTGGCTGTGGCGAGGAGGGCGTTTGCCCAGGTTCACCTGGTTGCCGCCCTATTTGGACAGGGAGTCATTGCTCACAGTCGCTCATGCCCTCATCACCTCGAGGTTCAATTACTGCAACGCTCTCTACATGGGGCTACCTTTGAAAAGTGTTCGGAAACTTCAGATCGTGCAGAACGCAGCCGCGAGAGCCATCGTGGGGCTTCCAAGATTTGCCCACGTTTCTTCAACATTCTGTGGCTTGCATTGGCTGCCAATCAGTTTCCGGTCACAATTCAAAGTGTTGGTCATGACCTTTAAAGCCCTACATGGCATTGGACCAGAGTACCTCTGGAACCGCCTGCTACTGTACGAATCCCAGTGACCAATAAGGTCCCACAGAGTTGGCCTTCTCTGGGTCACATCGACTAAACAATGTCTTTTGGCGGGCCCCAGGGGAAGAGCCTTATCTGTGGCGGCCCCAGCCCTCTGGAACCAACTCAATCCGGAGATTAGAACTGCCCCCACCCTTCCTGACTTTTGTAAACTACTCAAGACTCACTTATACCACCAGGCATGGGGGAGTTGAGACACCTTTCCCCCAGGCTTTTTTTATACTTTGTTTTATGTTTGGTATGAATGTGCTGTTTGGTCTTTTTAAATAATGATAGGGTTTTATATGTTTTTTAATATTAGATTTGTTCCACTGCTATATTGTTTTTATTACTGTTGTGAGCCGCCCCGAGTCTTCGGAGAGGGGCGGCATACAAGTCTAATAAATAAATAAATAAATCTGGTGGTGCTGTTTTATTGAGGATTCTTATTGATGCTTCTTCATAAGCTGCTGTTTGTTTTCTTCTATTGGGAGTCCATGGTAATGGTTGCTTGTAGCTAGTGAAATTGGATGTGGTTGAGTTGCTTTTGACATAGTTTTGGTGTTTGTTTTGGTCAGGTGACATGTGTACAGCTGTTTTCATACTCTGGAGGGTTGATTCCATTTTGCTCCTCTGAGGTGTTGGTTCTGCTAGGAGTTTGTTGGTCTTTCTCATTTTCCTGTTTGTGTTTCAGAGTTTTTAGGTTTCTCTTGTTTTCTGTTTTTTCCTCAAGTAGTTGGATTAATTTACATTTGTTGCATGTAAAGTTTAGGAGGTTTGAGGGCAGAAGTGTGTACATAGAACACAATCTGCAAATCACCATGGAGTCAGTTCCTTCCTCATACGTGTGTGGTGGGTTTGTATTCCATTTGTGTGGTCGGTACATCTTCCGTGTGTGTAGTTGGTTTGTCTTCCATGTGTGTGATTGCTTGCAAGGTGGGTGTGGGAGAGTAGAATGATGGAAGTTATGCTTTTAGTTTGTTAGTTTCTTTTGTAGGTTATGCGTAGGTATTTTGCAAGATGAGTGTGGGAGTGTGGTGGGAGAGTTGTATCCTGATTCGGTAGGGTTGAGAGTCTAGTTCTCTGGCCGCTACTTTTCTCCTCCTTTTCTTACTCAAACTCACAGTTCTCAGCCAGTTCCTATTTCCCCAGCCTCTGTAAATTCAAACTGATTGGAGGATTATACATCTTGGCACAAATGATATGTCCCAAAAAGATGTACTCTCTGTGCAGAATGACTTCCAGAGCTTGGGGTATGAACTTTGTAGTGTAGATTGTAGGCTTATATTTTCAGAGGTATGACCAGTGTATAAGGAACAAAAAGGGAAATGCCAAAGTGTATCAGAATTTAATTTGTGGCTAAAAGAGTGGTCTAAAAGGGAAGACTCTGACTTTATTAGTGATGTCTGCAGCTGGTCCAATGAAAAACTGTACAAAAGAGATGGTTTGAATCCATCAAAGAACATCCGGCTAGAGCTCGACCACGTCAGGGGTGCGGAGACATAGCTCCGTCTCCGCATCCTACCTTTCCAGGACTGCAGGGCGCAATTTGAGCTGTGCCGACACCCGGAGGGGTCAGCCCAGGACAGGGGGTCTCCTGGATCCCCCGGGACGGATCGCCGCGGCCCCGGGGGCTAGGGAAAGCCCCGCAGCTGCATCTATGGAGAGCTGCATCCAGGCGGCTGCCTGGACGCAGCCATAGCGGTTTCCAAAGAAGGAAGTAGAAAAGATAGAACAAAGAAATCTACCAAGAAGCAGATCAACAGATAAAGAAGATTGACAGCACTACGAGATAATCCTTCGGTATTTGAACAATCAAGCTTGAAAAAGAGAAGATCCCAGATTGAAAGGCGAACATAAACAAAGTAAAAAAAATTGTAAGTGATATCCATACGCATTACTAGTATTATAGATTAAAAACGGCCGGAACTACTTGTCTTTGTTAACTTTAATAGTATATTTTTCTCTTTTGAATTTTAAGATCATAGTGTGTTTTTTTCTCTTATTATTCATATTTTTATAATTATATTATTTTTTTAATAGTAATAAAAAGACTGAATTGCTAATTAGTCAAATTGGATGAAGTAGGAATATCTAAACGAATTGAATATACGAATGAATGAACTGAATAAACTGAATTGAACTTAAATCATCTTATTTGAATGAAATTTCACTGAAACATTAAATATTTGGAAGAAATTTTGGACTGTGCTCTACAGTAGAACCCCGACTTACGAGACTAATTGGTTCTGGAAGGAGGCTCGTAAGTCAGAACGCTCGTATGACGAAACATTGTTTCCCATAGGAAACAATGTAAAGTCAATTAATCCGTGAACAACAAAAAAACCCGCTGCCGCCGAACGCGGAAGTTAGCGTTCAGAGACAGCTGCAAAGCGGTGCGCGTGTTTTAAAACGTCAGAGCCGGCCTGGGGGGCTCGGGGGGAAGCCCCCGAGCCCCCCAGGCCGGCTCTGACGTTTTAAAACACGCGCGCTGCTTCGCAGCTCTCTGCTGAATCTGGAACGCTAACTTCCGCGTTCGGATTCAGCAGACAGCTGCGAAGCGGCGTGCGTGTTTTAAAACGTCAGAGCCGGCCTGGGGGGCTCGGGGGCTTCCCCCCGAGCCCCCCAGGCCGGCTCTGACGTTTTAAAACACGCGCGCTGCTTCGCAGCTCTCTGCTGAATCCGGAACGCTAACTTCCGCGTTCGGATTCAGCAGACAGCTGCGAAGCAGCGCGCGTGTTTTAAAACGTCAGAGCCGGCCAGGGGGGCTCGGGGGCTTCCCCCCGAGCCCCCCAGGCCGGCTCTGATGTTTTAAAACATGCGCACCGCTTTGCAGCTGTCTTCTGAAACCGAACGCGGAAGTTAGCGTTCCGGATTCAGAAGACAGCTGCAAAGTGGCGCGCGTGTTTTAAAATGTCAGAGCCGGCCTGGGGGGCTCGGGGGGAAGCCCCCGAGCCCCCCAGGCCGGCTCTGACGTTTTAAAACACGCGCGCCGCTCCGCAGCTGTCTGCTGAATCCGAACGCGGAAGTTAGCGTTCCGGATTCAGCAGAGAGCTGCGAAGCGGCGCGCGTGTTTTAAAAGGTTGCAGCCGGCCTGGGGGGCTTGCCAGCACCCCCCCAGCCCCCCAGGCCGGCTGCAACCTTTTAAAACACGCGGGATACGAGCGCCAAGGAGCTGTCTCCTGAAGCCGAAAGCGGAAGTTAGTGTTCGGCTTCAGGAGACAGCTCCTTGGCGCTCGTATCCCGAATGTGAGCTCGGGAGGCGAACAAAAATGTTGCTCCCCTCCCAGCTCTTATCTCGAGTAGCTCGTAAGTAGAGCTGCTCGTATGTCGAGGTTCCACTGTATTTTTCTATTTTTTTCTTTTCTTTTTCTCGGAATTCATGGGACTATTTTTTTTTTCTAACCAGACATTGGAGGTGTAAGGATCTTTTTTCTCTCTTTTTCCAGTATTTTTTCTTTAATATAATAAAAAGACGTGGATTTTATTATTATTTTTGTTTCAACTTGCATATTATAGATATTAAGTTCGATATTGGCTTTGGAGTTTTTCTTTCTGGACATTTGCATTAAAGCATAATTCATATCTGATATATTGGACTTATTAGGTTCTTTTTGGACCCTTTTTTTTGATTTTGATATTCTTTTTTTCCCCTTTCTTAATCTGTTTTTAAAATTTTTATTGTTATTATTATTTCCTCACTTTTTTACTTTTTTAAAAACAATATCATTCTCCAAAAAAATGTAAAAAATAATTCTTAAAAGTTTTCCTCTCTTCTCCATACCTTTTTCCGTTAGAATTATAGTCTCCCTTTTATTTTTTGTTATTATTAATTAATTATGTGTTAGAAGCTCTGTTTCTTTTCCTTCTCCACCTGGTCCCCCCCCCCCTCCATGAGCTCTGGTTTTTAAAAGATTGAATTATTTTTTTTCTTTTTCTCTCTTTTCTTTTTCTTTAATTAATTAATCACTGCATTAATAGAATTGAATTGATATCTCTTTCCCTTTTTTAAATAATATTTTTCATTACTAGTATTATAGATTTAAAACTTTTTTCTTCTGTAATTGAGAATAAATAAGATTGATTTAAGTAATTGCTAAACATTGATTGATTTAAGTAATTGCTAAACAAAGTAGAAATTTTGGAATATGAAAGGTTCTTACAGGGCACAAAGTGTGACTTCGGTGACAACAACAACAACCCGAAAACAAGCGACTACTGCAACTCCAACTTCAACTCCTACACCCAAAGTCTCTCCAACATCATCTCCGCTACAACAAAGGACCATAACTACAATGTTGGCCAAAGAGAAAGAAAAAGAGAAAGAAAAGTCATCTGCAGATCCAAATTTCCAGTCTATTCAGTATGCATTGGCTGGCATTCAAGATCTTATGCAGAAGACACAAACTCAGACACAAATTCAACTTGAGACTAACAAAGAAGAAATGAAGAAGTACCTGGAAGAGATGAGACAAGAGATGAAAGAGATGAAAGATGAGATTAAAAAAGAATTAACAGAAGTACAGTAATACCTCGACTTACAAATTTAATTGGTGCTGGGAGGAGGCTCGTAAGGCGAAAAGCTCGTAAGACGAAACATTGTTTCCCATAGGAATCAATGGAAAAGCGATTAATGCGTGCAAGCCCCCCCCAAAAAAACCGACCGCCACCACCGAAGGAGGCTTGAGCCTCCCGATCCTCCCCGCCCCTTTGCCATGCATGTCATCCTGCATGCAGGATGCCATGCAATCAGGAAGGTCATCCTTCCCCACCCCCAGCCAAAAACACAAAGGCGGTCTGCCAGGCGGCTCCCCCCGCTCCGCGCCTCCTTTCTGTTTGTTTTGTCTCTGGGTCTGCGGAGGGGGGGAGCGAAGCAGAGCGGCGCAGCAGGCGAGGCGACTGCCTCTCCATTCGCCAAGCACCACGGGGAAGGAGGGAGAGAGAAGCAGGCAGGCAGCAGCCGCGGCAGAGGCCAAGTCTCGCTCCGGGCTGTGCCCCCTCCGAGCGCTCACCGCCTGTCCCTGTCAGCGGCCCAGCCACCTTCACCCGCCCGGAAACTGCCAGAGGGGCTCCTCCAGAGGGGCTCCTCCGGAGGGGCGCACGGGGAAGGGCTTGAGCCGCCGCCTTCTCCCTTCCCCGTGGGAGCGCCACACCTCTTGTCTGCCCGGCCCGAGAGGCACGAAACCGCAGCTCATGCCGGGAAGCCCGCCTGGAATGCCAGCAATGATGCCGGGTTGATTGCCGAGCGAGGGCGGGGCGCGGGAAGAGGCTGCGCCGCACCGGACCCCTCAGGCCACTCCGCCCGGGATGGGGCTCCTCTGGAGCCCCCGTGCGTCCCTCCGGAGGATCCCCATCCCGGACGGAGCGGCCTGAGGGGTCCGGTGCGGCGCTGCCTCCTCCCGCGCCCCGCCCCCACTCGGCAATCGGCCCGGCGGCATTGCTGGCGTTCCAGGCGGGCCGCCCGGCATAAGCAGCGGTTTCGTGCCTCTCGGGCCGGGCAGACAAGAGGTGCGGCGCTCCCACGGGGAAGGGAGAAGGCGGCGGCTCAAGCCCTTCCCCGTGCGCCCCTCCGGAGGAGCCCCATCCTGGACGGAGCGGCCTGAGGGGTCCGGTGCAGCACTGCCTCCTCCCACGCCCCGCTCCCGCTCGGCAATCGGCCCGGTGGCATTGCTGGCGTTCCAGGCAGGCCGCCTGGCATAAGCGGTGGTTTCGTGCCTCTCGGGCCGGGCAGACAAGAGGTGCGGCGCTCCCACGGGGAAGGGAGAAGGCGGCGGCTTAAGCCCTTCTCCATGCGTCCCTCCGGAGGAGCCCCTCTGGCGGTTGTCCGGGCAGGTGAAGGTGGCTGGGCCGCTGACAGGGACAGGCGGTGAGCGCTCGGAGGGGCTCGTATCTCGAATTTGAGCTCGGGAGTAGAGCAGAAATATCTCTCCACTCCTAGCTCGTATCTCGAAATGCTCGTATATAGAGCAGCTCGTATCTTGAGGTACTAATGTAAAAGGAAACATGGCAGAAATGGATGGGAATATAAAAGTCATACAACAAAATCTACAAGAGAGTGGAAAAAAAATAAAAGTTACAGAGGAAAAAATCCAAGCTATGGGGCAGAAAGTGGAAGAATATGAAGATCATAACTACAATGCTCGTAGAGGCTTTGATATTGCAATAACCAACCTTGAACTCCAATCCGCATCGCATGGCCTGAGATTTCAAAACATTGAAGAAGAAAGAGATGAAGATTTACCTACAAAAATGGCGGAAGTGATAGGAGGAATTATGCAAGAAGACCCAGCAGAATTGAAAAGAGAAATAGATGAAGTTTACCGAGTCCAAACTGGATATACAAGACATCATAATCTACCAAGAGAAGTACATATTAAGTTCTCAAGAAGAGTAATCAAAGATGAGATCATGAGACTGACAAGAAACCAGAAATTTCAACTTAATGGAAAAGGAATTACAAGATCTGAAAAGGGTGAGAGAAAGCAGAAGAGAATATTACTTCCTTACAAGTATCTTAATCAAGAAAAATATAGTGTTCAGATGGTTGGTACCAGAGGGCCTTACCCTAACTTGGCAATCAACAAAAGTAATAATAGACAGTGTGGAACTTGCAAGATCTTTCTTAGCACGTACCGGATTGGATAGGATTGATCAGCCTCAGATAGAACCAAAGAGTAGCGATGACATGATGGGGGCCACAGGCGGAGGCGGGGAAAAAATACCAGAAGTAAAGAAGAAACAACCACCAGCATCACAAGAATTAATTTTAGAAACTAGACTTCAAGAACCAAAGGAAGCAAAAAAATATTACAAATAGAGATGACATCTGACTTGAAGATTATCTCAGTCAACGTAAATGGCTTGAACAATCCGAAGAAAAGAAACCAAATATTGACTAAACTTAAAAAACAAAAAGCGCAGATAAATATTTTACAAGAAGTTCATATTAAAAAAAAAAAATGGAGTCTTCTGAATAACTCAAAACTGGGAAAATTATATACTAGTCTGGCAAACCAAAAGAAAAAGGGCATAGCAATGTATATAGATGAATCAATTGAATCTAAAGAAATGTATAATGATACCAATGGAAGGATTCTGATGGTACAACTGGATCTAGAAACAAAACCTTTTGTAATTGTCTCAATTTATGCACCAAATGATAACCAAAAACAATTCTATAAAGATTTACATGAAAAAATAAGTGAATTGGCAATTGAAAATATGATAATAATAGGAAATTTTAATGCAATCTCAGATGACAAAATGGATTACACTGGAAAAAGGAAAGAAAAGGAAAAAAAGGTAATTTTATCTGTGACATTTTGGAAAATGAGTACAGAACTATTATTGAAGGATATATGGAGAGAATACCATTTAAAAGATAGACAATATACAGTATAGACCAGTTTCAGAAGAGGGCACATTCCTGTTAATCTCTGACCTTCATTCAGCAAAATTAAAGCCTGGAGAGAAAATTGCTCCACATTTATCTAAGATGTTAGCAATGCACAAAGACTTATCAGAGCGAGGCTATAACATTGATTCTTTGCAATTAAAAGCTACAATCATAAATTCCCTCAGGCATGAATGGAAAGAAGCTGTTTTTAAATTCAATAGCATGCCATTAGCCCACAGAACTACTCAATGACTCTGTAAAATATTAACTGAAGAAGGGCTAATGCATACTAGACTCAGACCTATGTCGTCTGCATACAAACCTACCTTGGCTAAAAGCTATCAACAAAAGGGCTACATTTCAAGATATTCACGCCAGAAACAACCCAAGAGATGACGCTCAACGCTCTCAATCCAATGATCCCCAAAGTTCTCAATCTGGCGATTCTGAATCTCCTTCATATCCTACTCCGCCCAGAGGGACACGTTCGAGAGGATCCAGGGGCCGAGGCTCCAGCAATTCCAGATCAGCTCAACGAGACTCAAAAGGTGAGAAACGTGTTTATGTCAACACCCTCCTTCTTAACAGTGTTCCAGACAAGAGTCCACAATATGACATTCATCACTTATGGACATTGGACAGCGGAGCAGCTGTTCACATCGTGTACCAGAAGGAACTTTTCACAGAATTTCACAAGACTGACGTCAAAGAAGTGGTTGCTGTAGCAGCTCATCTGTGTAAAGTTGAAGGAGAAGGAACTGTCTACGTAAAAGAATTGGACAAATTCATTTCGCATATCTTCTATGTTCCAAGTGCCCAAGGCAACATACTCAGCGTGTACCACCTGAATGAAGATTTGGGGACTAAAGTGACTCATACACTAACAGAAGCTTACATCTTAAAGGATGACAAAATCCTTGCTACTGGTATCCCTATTAGAGGTGTTTATTACTTAAAGCCAAATCCTCCTCCAAAGGTTGATGTAAGTATAAAAATTCCAAAGGGCGAAGGCACAGGTCCAGAGAGAAAACCTGCTGCCACTATAGATATAAAGGCTCTTAAAGCCAATGAAGTCCAGGAGGTTCCCAATGATGTTTTAAATGTTAAACCTGTATTAACAAACAAATCTTTTCATTCCAGGTGTGTTCATAGATGGCACCGTCGTTTGGGCCATGCATCTTATCCAGTTTTAGCAAAGATGCCTGAGTTTGTGAATGGTTTTAAAGTTGATAGTGATTGCAAAGTTCATCTTGATTGTAAAATTTGCAATTCTGCCAAGTCAAAGGCAGCCCCGGTTGCCAAGCATGCCCTACGTTTGTCTACATGCATTTTTGATTTGGTCCACACTGACATTGTCAGTCCATTTCGGCCTACTAAAGGTAACTGTAAGTATTTCTTGACTATTGTTGATAGTTATTCTAGATATGGTTTTGTGTTTCTAATGAAACAAAAATCTGAGGCTTTTCAGATCTTTAAAGACTTTGCTACAGAAGTACTTACGCAATACGATGTCCGGATCAGAAGAATCCAGAGTGATCGTGGTGAATTCATGTCCCAGCAGTTCCAAGGATGGGATGAAAAGGAACGGAATCCATCATCAAACGTCAGCACCATCATCCCCTGCTTTGAATGGGATCTCAGAGAGACGCCAGGGGGGTCCTACAGACTATGTTTCGTTGCCTTCTAGAGGATGCTGACATGGACAATCAATACTGGGGCGAAGCACTCAGGTATGCTAATTACATTGTTAACCAAACATGGAGTAGTGTTATACAAGAGACTCCTTACTACTTGCTTCATGCAAAAAAGCCTGATGTTCAAAACATCCACATTTTTGGCTCGTATGCCACAGTTAACATTCCACTAGATCAAAGAAGAAAAGGGGGTCCAGTGTCACAGAGAATGAGATTCATTGGTTTTGATGAAAGCTCAAAGTACTACAAATTTGCTGACACTTATCATAGAACTGTTGTTTCTAATTCAGCTAAATTTGAGGAAGATACTAATTGGTCCAGAATACACAGTAATGATACTTCAGTTTATTTTCCTAAAGATGATGTTCAAGGTGCAGCGAAACCTGACTCTCAGGCAGCTGTTCCAGATGATCCAGATGTTCCAGATGATGGACAGTCTTCAACAGTCGCAGATGATGTTCCTGGCGATGCAATTGGAGACGGAGATGATCATGATGAAGGATGGACCAAGGTTCCAAGGTGTTCACAGAGAACCACCAAAGGAACTCCTCCAAAGAGATATCAACAGCAAGTATTACACAAACCTTTTCCTTTCTTATGTAACAATATTATACTTCCTCCTGAGAACTTTTCTCAAATAAGACCTTTACATGAATCTGAACAAGAAAAATGGTATGAGGCTATGGAAAATGAACTGGACAGTTTAAAGAAACTTAGTGTTTCAACAAGTTGAGCCTCCAACAAACAAGAAGATTATTGGCACACGTTGGGTGTACAAGGTTAAACAAAAACCAAATGATGAAAAGATTTACAAAGCAAGACTAGTAGCACAGGGGTACTCACAGGTGTATCCTGAAGACTACACAGATACCTTTTCACCCACAGCTAAAAATGAAAGTGTCAAAATTGCCCTAACTACCGTTATTGCTTTGAACTTAGAAGTTTTTCAGTTTGACATCGAGACTGCCTATTTGAATCCTGATCTAAATGAAGAGATCTACGTAAAGAGTGCGCCCGGGTTCAAGGACCGAGAAGGGGATGTCTGGTACTTGCAGAAAAGTCTCTACAGATTGAAACAGTCTGCTCTCATGTGGCATCGCTGCCTCATAGAGAAGTTAAATTCAATGGGCTTTATTAAGTCCGACTCTGATGAATGCGTGTTTACAAAAGGGCAAGGTAAAGTTTATTAAATTATTCTTGTTTATGTTGATGATATTGTTTACATTGGTCCTAACAAACACATGAGTGAAACTTTTGCCAAAGGTCTAGAAAGACATTTCACTTTAAAAAGCTTAGGGCATATTAATGATTATCTAGGTGTTCAGATTGAGAAAACTGAGAAGGGGTTCTGCCTCTCACAAGAAAGCAAGGTTGACCAACTTTTGCATAATAGTAACATGTCTGATGCACATACTTGTCGTTCTCCTATGCAAACTGATTTTTACAGGTTAACTCAACAAGAGTATCCTCCATTTGAAGACCAAATGCTTTATCGGTCAGTAATTGGGTCATTACTATATATCAGCAGTTGGACAAGACCCAACATCTCACTGAGTGAATCTTTTGTCACGGTATGTTGGCAAAGCAACTACATTCCATTGGACATGCATAAAGAGACTGCTGAGATACATGAAGTATACAAAAAGAGTATCCTAAAAAGAGTCCTTTAAAAAATCCCCTATTTCCCGGTTTAAGATGACTTTTACTAATAAATGGTTATCTATTTTTTGCCTAAGTTAAATTATTTTCTTCTTCAATAATTCTGTAACCTGATTATTTTGCTACAGTGGATATAAACTAGAGTTATGTCTAGGGAATTTCTTATCTTTATTTGGAACAATGTTATATCTACCTGCCTTCCCTTCCCTTCCCTTCAGTGATAAGAAGAATATAAAAGCAAAGGTTTTCAGCATGTGATCAGTTTGTTTGCAATTTGATTCTCCCAAAGCTTCAGAAAAAATACTGATTCAAGTAGATATAGAATTATGTTCTAGTCCTTATGTGTCTAAACTGAGCAATTTTGTTCCAACTCTTGAAATGAAATTGGCAGTGTACACATTTGATTAATAAAATAAATGAATGTAAGAGATGGACTTTGAATTAATGGTGCTTGACCACACTGATACCATGGTTTGGGCTAGGAATATTCCAATTTATGATTTTAGCTGTAATGAAGTGAGGCAGTGATGGCAAACCTTTTTTCCCTCAGGTGCCAAAAGTGCCGGCATGCATGCTATCACGTGTACATGTGTGCCCATGCCTATAGTTCAATCCCCCCTGTGCCCCAATCCCCTGCACATATGCGTGTATGTTTGCTTTTAATAATGGGGTTTGTAGTGTTTTTTAAATTATTAAATTTGTTTTACATTGTTTTATTGTTGCTGTGAGCCGCCCCGAGTCTACGGAGAGGGGCGGAATACAAATCTAATTAATAATAATAATAATAATAATAATAATAATAATAATAATAATAATACAAAGGACATGAAGTTGTTCCTAGAGCCGAAACATGTTAAGTATCCTGAATTGATTTGTTATGCAGATGCTGACTGGGCAGGTGATGCAGAAACACGAAAAAGTACTTCTGGTTACATGTTTTTGAATGGTTGTCCAATTTATTGGAAAGTTAGAAAACAGAAGTTTATTTCTTGCTCTTCAACTGAAGCTGAATATGCATGTGTTTCTGATTGTTGTAATGCTTTAACCTCTGTTTCTGCTCTCGTTGATAGTATTTGGGAAAATCCCATGAAACCAATTGTTATTATGGAGGATAATGTTTCAGTCACGTTCATAGCTGAAACTGAATATGTTGGAGCTCGTTCACGGCACATCGACATAAGATATAAAAATACAAGAGAATACGTAAGACAAGGATTCGTGAAAATACAATATGTGCCTACTACTGAACAGATTGCTGACCTGCTGAATAAGCCATTGCCAGCTGATCAACACGAATACCTATCCAAGAAAATGTGCCTTATGTGAACCAATGTCCCTGATGACTGCCAAAGAAGGGGTGTCACGCTGTGTATTGCCAGCCCGAGACATTCAGAGACATTCAGTAATTAAATAGTTAACTCTGTGTATGTTAACTTAGCTCCACCCATTATGATGTAAAATCCTGTCTAGATAGCCAGCATCACTTCCTCTCTTCTCGGTGAAGAAGAAGAAGTATCTCCATCTTTCTTTTAACTCTCAAGCAATGTAGACGTATAGCGAAAGCCTGGGACCAGGCACAGCTGATTTATTGTTTTTATTAATAAAAGTAATTTCGTTTTGAAGACCGTTTCTGTAACTTTATCCGTCGCCTCCAGATTTCATTAATTGCAGCTCACGCGGGCTGTGATTGATCTCCTATAATCTGACATAACCCACATAAGACCTGGTCCAGGATTGATATGGCTTGGGCCTCACCACATATAATGGAACAAATCAGTAAAATAGAAATACAGTGGAACCCCGACTTACGAGTTTAATTGGTTCCGGAAAGAGGCTCGCACGTCGAACAGCTCGTATGTCGAAACATTGTTTCCCATAGGAAACAATGTAAAAGCGATTAATGCGTGCAAGCCCGAGGGCTGAGGGGAAAAGACGTCGGCTGAAGCGGGGAAGTTCGCCAGGAGTCAGCAAAGAAGCCGCGCGTGTGTTTTAAAACATCGGAGCCGGCATGGGGAGGCTTTTAATCAGCCCCCGAGCCCCCAACCCAGACTCGGGGGTTGATTGAGAGCCTCCCCATGCCGGCTCCGATGTTTTAAAACACACGCGCGGCTTTTCCGCTGCCTCCTAAAGCGGGGAAGTTCGCCAGGAGGCAGCAGAAAAGCCGCGCGTGTCTTTTAAAACATCGGAGCCGGCATGGGGAGGCTCTCAATCAACCCCCGAGTCCGGGTTCGGGGCTCGGGGGCTGATTAAAAGCCTCCCCATGCCGGCTCCGATGTTTTAAAACACACGCGCGGCTTTTCTGCTGCCTCCTGGCGAACTTCCCCGCTTTAGGAGGCAGCAGAAAAGCCGCGCGTGTCTTTTAAAACATCGGAGCCGGCATGGGGAGGCTCTCAATCAACCCCCGAGTCCGGGTTCGGGGCTCGGGGGCTGATTAAAAGCCTCCCCATGCCGGCTCCGATGTTTTAAAAGACACGCGCGGCTTTTCCGCTGCCTCCTAAAGCGGGGAAGTTCGCCAGGAGGTAGCAGAAAAGCCGCGCGTGTCTTTTAAAACATCGGAGCCGGCATGGGGAGGCTCTCAATCAACCCCCGAGTCCGGGTTCGGGGCTCGGGGGCTGATTAAAAGCCTCCCCATGCCGGCTCCGATGTTTTAAAAGACACGCGCGGCTTTTCCGCTGCCTCCTAAAGCGGGGAAGTTCGCCAGGAGGTAGCAGAAAAGCCGCGCGTGTCTTTTAAAACATCGGAGCCGGCATGGGGAGGCTCTCAATCAACCCCCGAGTCCGGGTTCGGGGCTCGGGGGCTGATTAAAAGCCTCCCCATGCCGGCTCCGATGTTTTAAAACACACGCGCGGCTTTTCTGCTGCCTCCTGGCGAACTTCCCCGCTTTAGGAGGCAGCAGAAAAGCCGCGCGTGTCTTTTAAAACATCGGAGCCGGCATGGGGAGGCTCTCAATCAACCCCCGAGTCCGGGTTCGGGTCTCGGGGGCTGATTAAAAGCCTCCCCATGCCGGCTCCGATGTTTTAAAACACATGCCCGGTGCTTCCCGGCGAGGAGGAGGAGCTGGGCTCCGGAGGGGCGCACGGGGAAGGGCTTGAGCCGCCGCCTTCTCCTTTCCTGCTGCGTCGGTGGCTTCCCTCGCAAAAGGCTGCGCCCGGTGCCGGCTGTTTGCCCCGCGGCTCTCTCGCCTCAGCGAGGGATAAGTAGCACGCGAGGCTGCGGCGAGAAACAACAGCAGCAGGAAAGGAGAAGGCGGCGGCTCAAGCCCTTCCCCGTGCGCCCCTCCGGAGCCCAGCTCCTCCTCCTCCTCGCCGGGCAGCACTACCGCCACCGCCGCCGCCGCTGCCGCGGGGAGAGGTGGGCATGTGAGCTGGCGGCATTGGGCTTGTGGAAAGTCCGGGGGCAGCTCCAGCGACTCCCCTCCCGTGGCTGTTGTTGAGGCGGCAGTGAGAAGCCCGGACAACGCCGGAGCGCTACCGCCGCCGCCGCCGCTGCGGGGAGAGGCGGGCATTCACCCGCCCGGACAACTCCGGAGCGCTACCGCCGCCGCCACCGCTGCGGGGAGAGGCGGGCATTCACCCGCCCGGACAACCGCCAGAGGGGCTCCTCCGGAGGGGCGCACGGGGAAGGGCTTGAGCTGCCGCCTTCTCCTTTCCCCGTGGGAGCACCTGAGTCAGAGGCAGGTCTTGCCGGGCCGATTGCCGAGCGGGGGCGGGGCGCGGAAGGAGGCGAAGGCGCTGCCGCACCGGCCCTCTCAGGCCGCTCCGTCCCCCTCCGAAGACATCCTTGGCCATTACAGATCTGGCAGCCCCGGTCGAAGGGAAAGTTCCTCCGTTCCGCTCCAGAGCCGCCGACCCGGGCCCTCCAAGGCGCAGTGGGTGTGCGGGTGTGCGGGGGAAGCTGAGGGAATCCACCGGACTCTGCCTCCGGCTGCAGCTTCCTCTCCAATTGGTCTCCCCTGCGCAAACCAAACGGGAGATCCGGTCCAGGTTTCCGAGCGGGGCGCCTTTTGCCAGCCTCCCGCCCGAAGTCAGGTGCGTCCTCAGGGCGCTAAAGGGGCTCCGGCTGACTGCGCTGCAGGGGATCCTGGAACGTAAAGAATACGGGTGGCTGAAAGAATAAAAGGCAGGGAATCCTGGAACGTAAAGAATACGGGTGGCTGAAAGAATGAAGGGCAGGGAATCCTGGAACGTAAAGAATACGGGTGGCTGAAAGAATAAAAGGCAGGGAATCCTGGAACGTGAGGAATAAGGGTGGCTGAAAGAATGAAAGGCACACACAAACCCCTCGAAGGAAAAACGAGGCTGCGAAGCTGCGTGAGGCACATATGGGAGGAAGCCTCAGAGGAGAAGGTTGAAGGGTGGAGAAAGAAAGAAACTTATTCCTCACGTTCCAGGACCAATTGGAGAGGAAGCTGCAGCCGGAGGCAGAGTCCGGTGGATTCCCTCAGCTTCCCCCGCACACCCACTGCGCCTTGGAGGGCCCGGGTCGGCGGCTCTGGAGCGGAACGGAGGAACTTTCCCTTCGACCGGGGCTGCCAGATCTGTAATGGCCAAGGGTGTCTTCGGAGAGGGACGGAGCGGCCTGAGGGGGCCGGTGCGGCAGCGCCCCCGCCTCCTTCCGCGCCCCGCCCCCGCTCGGCAATCGGCCCGGCAAGACCTCTGACTCAGGTGCTCCCACGGGGAAAGGAGAAGGCGGCAGCTCAAGCCCTTCCCCGTGCGCCCCTCCGGAGGAGCCCCTCTGGCGGTGGTAGCGCTCCGCGGCGGCGGCGGTAGCGCTCCGGCGTTGTCCGGGCGGGTGAATGCCCGCCTCTCCCCGCAGCGGCGGCGACGGCAGCGCTCCGGCGTTGTCCGGGCGGGTGAATGCCCGCCTCTCCCCGCAGCGGCGGCGGCGGCGGTAGCGCTCCGGTGTTGTCCGGGCGGGTGAATGCCCGCCTCTCCCCGCGCTCTGGCGTTGTCCGGGCGGGTGAATGCCCGCCTCTCCCCGCAGCGGCGGCGGCGGTAGCGCTCCGGCGTTGTCCGGGTGGGTGAATGCCCCCCCCGCCCGCATCGCAGCAAGTGCTTGTCCGGGCGTTTTTTTTTGCCCCCTCCCCCCCGCCCGCCTCGCAGCAAGTGCTTGTCCGGGCGGTTTTTTTGCCGCCCCCCTCCTCTTGCAGCAAGTGCTTGTCCGGGCGTTTTTTTTGCCCCCTCCCCCCTGCCCGCCTCGCAGCAAGTGCTTGTCCGGGCGGTTTTTTTGCCCCCTCCCCCCCTCTCGCAGCAAGTGCTTGTCCAGGCGTTTTTTTTGCCCCCTCCCCCCGCCCGCCTCGCAGCAAGTGCTTGTCCGGGCGTTTTTTTTGCCGCCCCCCCCCCCGCCCGCCTCGCAGCAAGTGCTTGTCCGGGCGTTTTTTTTGCCACCCCCCCCTCGCAGCAAGTGCTTGTCCGGGCGTTTTTTTTGCCCCCTCCCCCCCGCCCGCCTCGCAGCAAGTGCTTGTCCGGGCGGTTTTTTTTGCCCCCTCCCCCCCACCCGCCTCGCAGCAAGTGCTTGTCCGGGCGTTTTTTTTGCCCCCTCCCCCCCGCCCGCCTCGCAGCAAGTGCTTGTCCGGGCGGTTTTTTTTGCCCCCTCCCCCCCCGCCCGCCTCGCAGCAAGTGCTTGTCCGGGCGTTTTTTTTGCCCCCTCCCCCCCCCTCTCACAGCAAGTGCTTGTCCGGGCGTTTTTTTTGCCCCCTCCCCCCCGCCCGCCTCGCAGCAAGTGCTTGTCCGGGCGTTTTTTTTGCCCCCTCCCCCCCGCCCGCCTCGCAGCAAGTGCTTGTCCGGGCGGTTTTTTTGCCCCCTCCCCCCCCTCCCGCCTCGCAGCAAGTGCTTGTCCGGGCGTTTTTTTTGCCCCCTCCCCCCCCCTCTCGCAGCAAGTGCTTGTCCGGGCGTTTTTTTTGCCCCCTCCCCCCCGCCCGCCTCGCAGCAAGTGCTTGTCCGGGCGTTTTTTTTGCCCCCTCCCCCCCGCCCGCCTCGCAGCAAGTGCTTGTCCGGGCGGTTTTTTTTGCCCCCTCCCCCGCCCGCTTCTGCACCCCCAGCAGAAGCCAAGGACTCACCAAGAGCTGGATACTGAGAAGAGCCGGCCTGGCTTGCTTTGCTTCCGAGCTGATGCAGAGCCGAATAAAGCGTCACGCCCCCCTGACGCTTTTGGCGGCAAAAGAGCCCAGCATCGCTTCGGAAGCCGCCGAAAGCATCAGAGGGGCGTGACGCTTTATTCGGCTCTGCATCAGCTGGGAAGCAAAGCAAGCCAGGCCGGCTCTTCTCGGCTCGTATCCCGAATGGAAGCTCGTGAGTCGAACAAAAATTTCTCTACTCTCCCAGCTCGTATCTCGAGTAGCTCGTAAGTAGAGCTGCTCGTATGTCGGGGTTCCACTGTAGAAACAAGTACCTGGGCAGACCATAGTCCTTTAGTGATATATTGGAAAGGTAAAAAGAAAATAAATAACTGGTCAATGAATAGAAACATAATAAAAGATCCAGAGTATAAAAAATGGATTGAGAGAGAATTAGAGATTTTCTTTAAAATAAATAAAAATAGTGACACTACCTCTCAAAACTTATGGGATACAACAAAGGCATATATACGTGGGCCAACAATCTCTTATATAGCAAAAAAAATAAAGAAAAGAAAATGCGTTATGAAAAATTAGTAGAAGATCTCAAAAAAGTAGAAACGTTAATGCAAAAAGTTGATAATGATGATAAAGCCAAAAATCAGAGAGAATTAATAAAGCATAAATTGAGATTGATAGAACAAGAACCAATAGTAGAAAAGATAAAGAGAGCAAACCAAGAATATTTTGAACATGTGAATAAACCAGGAAGATGGTTGTCGTATAAATTAAGAAAAGAGAGGGAAAACAAAATTATAAAAAATCTGATAGACTCAAAAGGTAAAATGAAACATAGAATAGAAGAAAAGAAGGAAATAGTATTAGAATTTTATAGAAAATTATATACGAGAGAAGAAATAAACGAGGATTTAATTTTTGAATATTTGAAAAATATAGACATACCAGTATTAACCGAAACACAACAACAAAGACTAAATAAACCTGTTACAGAAATGGAATTAAAACAATCTATAAAGAACCAGAAAAATAATAAAGCGACGGGCCTGTTAGATATAGACATACTTTTTTAAAAATATGTTTGAGATATATAATCAAATAATGGCAGAAGGTATATTACCTAAAACATGGTCAGAAATGTTAGTAACCTTAATACATAAAGTGGGTAAAGAAAAAGAAAAAATTGATAACTATAGACCAATTTCATTGTTAAATGTAGATTATAAAATTTTTATATCAATCTTTGCTAACAGGTTTAAAAATATTATAAATAATATGATACATAGTGACCAAAATGGTTTTTTACCAGGAAGACAAATTTTAAAAAAATTAAGAACAATAATAAACACATTAGAATATTATGAACAACATCCAGAAAAACAAATGACGCTTATATTCTTAGATGCAAAAAAAGCATTTGATAACGTAGACTGGAATTTTATGAAAATTCAATTAAATAAGATGGAGGTTGGAACTAGGTTTTTTAATATAATACATGCAATAAATAGTGAGTTGACCGAAAAAGTGGCAATACAATGAGGAGTAAGACAAGGTTGTCCAATATCACCATTGTTATTTATCTTAACCCTGGAAGCAATGTTGATAAAAATAAGAGCAGACAGGGAGATAAAAGGATTGAAGATAAAAAAAGAGACTTATAAAGTACAAGCATTTGCAGATGATGTGGTCTTAATTTTAGAAGATCCCATAAAATCTATTTTAAGGTTAATAAATTTAATTGAAGAATATGGGAATATGGGAGATGGTGGGTCCGCCGCTCCTCTAAGACTACGGTGAAAAAATCATCAGGAATGAACCAATCCAGTTTTGAAATGACCCGAAGTCGATCTGCTATCTTGTCCCCCGTTGAGGCAGCTAGAACCTAAATGCTTTTGCTGCTGTTGGGGGCGCTGTTGGGGGTGCTAGAGGCTGCGATGCCGAGAGAGCTCTTCAGGGCGATTAGCTGGGACGCGGAAGATGGCGGCCGTGCCTGAATGCAAAATGCAAAACGCCAAAGGAGAGGAAGGGAATTGTGAAAGCAGAGAGCCAGACCGAGCCGAGCTTCCTGGCGCGGCATTGGTGAGTGAGAGTGACCAGTGCCAGTGCCGAGGCGGTGGAGGCGACAGGACGACGGAAAGGAGGGGAACGGAGCAGAGCGGAGTGGAGCAGGGACCAGCGCTGAAACTGAGGTGACCCTGTCTGCTTGTGAGACCAAAGCCGCTGACGATCCAGGCCGGTGGGAGCGACCTGCTGTCGGTGGTGGAGGACATCTGCGGAGATATGGTGGGCGAGGAATGTCCAGAAATAACACACACACACCCGCATGGCACCAGTGGGTGAGAGCTGCTGGTGCCAAGGGGGGATAAAATGGGATGAAGGAGACAGACGCCCAGTATGAGTGCTCATGGAGACTAATGTGACCAGAAGAACTAGAGGGGGTGAGAACTATGGAATTAACTGCCTAGAATCATCATGGCCAATTAGATTGGGGATATAGTTTATCGTCAAATTCCTGTTTTTGTCATCGTTTGTCATCTCCCCCCCCCCAATCTTCCCATCCCCTTCTTAACTACTGCTAAGACCATAGAAGAACTGCGCCCCTAGTGGCAAGATTATAGAAAAACAGCAGACTTTAAGACTCTAAGACTATGTGGAAGATCTATAGAGGACTTCATACCTGGATTGATTTATTGACCAAGATCTGATTTTATATTTTTTATATTAACTTATTAACTTATTCAGATTTATAATTTTATATCTTATATATTTGTAATATATATTATTAGTGCACTAATCTATTGCTAATTTAATCTATTTGTAATCAATTGGGGGGGGGTTAACCGATGGATAACTGGGGTGGGTGCAATAATGTGTATGGGATGAATGATTGGTATGAGTGGGATGGTTGGAGTGGGTGGGGTTATGCCAGGGATGGGATGAATGGAAATAGTATGAATGATATATTTGGGCCACCTGACGCCGGAGTGGCGGGAGGGGGAGGGGCACCGATCTCTGGGGTGGCAGAGGGTCGGAATATCCCGGTGTTGCTGGGGAGAGGCAGATATGGCAGGAGCCACGGAGTTAGCCGTTCCAGGGGAACGAGGGATCGCTGTCTAATAACTATTCCTTGTTCCGGCTCCGTGAGCTCAACCCAGGGCACTGGTGATGAGTGTAATTCTGGCCCTGGGCTCAGGTTGCTGCTGCTCAATGACAGGTCGGTGGTAAATAAAGCTCTCCTCATCCGGGATTTAATCCTGGATGAGGAGGCCGACCTGGCATGTGTAACTGAAACCTGGCTGGGCCCGGAGGGAGGAGTTCCTCTCTCGGAAATTTGCCCAGCCGGGTTTCAGATATGGCATCAACCTCGACCCCAGGGAAGGGGGGGAGGACTGGCTATTATAGCCAGGGAGAGCCTTTGCCTGCGTAGGCTCGTTGCTCCGGAGATTGCGGGTTGCGAGTCCCTCCTTGTGAAGTTGGACTTAGGGGTTCAGGTGGGCTTGCTTCTCACGTACCTGCCTCCCAGCTGCGTGGCACAAGCCCTGCCTGTGCTACTCGAGGAGGTAGCTGGGTTGGCGGTGGAGTTACCTGGACTTATTGTCTTGGGGGACTTCAACCTGCCGTCATTCGGCGAAACCTCTGGGTTAGCACGGGAGTTCATGGCCACCATGACAGCCATGGACCTGACTCAAGTAGTACAGGGTCCGACTCACGAGGGAGGGCACGCACCTGACATGGTATTCCTTTCCGAGCAATTGAGTAATGGTCTGAGACTAAGGGGCTTAGAAGCATTGCCTTTGTCATGGTCAGACCATTTCCTATTACGGCTTGACTTCCTGGCTCCAATCCTTCCCCGCAGGGAGGCGGAACCAATTAAGATGTTCCGCCCCAGATGCCTGATGGACCCAGAGGGCTTTCAGACGGCGCTTGGGGTTATTCCAGAGGCACTCGTCCACAGTTCCGTGGAGTCTCTTGCGGAGGCCTGGAACAAGGCTGCAGCGGAGGCTCTTGACCGGATTGCACCTTTGTGACCTCTCCGTGGCGCTAGACCCCGTAGAGCTCCATGGTTCAACGAGGAGCTCCGGGAGTTGAAACGCCAGAAGAGACGTCTAGAGAAGCGATGGAGGAAGAGTAGGTCTGAATCTGATCGAACAATTGTAAGAGCTTTAATTAAGACTTACAAAGTGGTGCTCAAGGTGGCAAGATGCGCATACCATGCCGCCTTGATAGCATCAGCGGAATCCCACCCGGCCGCTCTGTTTAGGGTGACCCACTCCCTTCTTAACCAGGGGGGAGTTGGGGAGCCTTTGCAGAGCAGTGCCGAGGATTTTAACACGTTTTTCGCTGATAAAATCGCTCAGATCCGGGCCGACTTCGACTCCAATTGGAAAACAGAGTCGACTGACAACGAGTCAGTCGAGGTGACTGGGGCACGTACTTGTCCACCTGTCTGGGAAGAGTTTGATCTGGTGACACCTGATGAAGTGGACAAGGCCATTGGAGCTGTGAGTTCCGCCACCTGCTTACTGGATCCGTGTCCCTCCTGGTTGGTCTCGGCCAGCAGGGAGGTGACACAGAGCTGGGTCCAGGAGATTACCAATGCCCCCTCCTCAAGAAGCCTTCCCTGGACCCAGCCGTACTTAATAACTATCGTCCAGTCTCCAACCTTCCCTTTATGGGGAAGGTTGTTGAGAAGGTGGTGGCGCTCCATCTCCAACGATCCTTGGAAGAAGCCGATTATCTAGGTCCCCAGCATTCGGGTTTCAGGCCCGGTTACAGCACGGAAACTGCTTTGGTCGCGTTGATGGATGATCTCTGGCGGGCCTGGGACAGGGGTTTATCCTCTGTCCTGGTGCTTCTTGACCTCTCAGCGGCTTTCGATACCATCGACCATGGTATCCTTCTGCACTGGCTGGAGGGGTTGGGGGTGGGAGGCACTGTTCTCCAGTGGTTCTGCTCCTACCTCTCCTGTCGGTCGCAGTCGGTGTTAGTGGGGGGTCAGAGGTCGACTCCGAGGTCTCTCCCTTGTGGGGTGCCTCAGGGGTCAGTCCTCTCCCCCCTGCTATTTAATATCTACATGAAACCACTGGGTGAAATCATCCAAGGGCATGGGGTGAGGTATCATCAATACGCTGATGATACCCAGCTTTACATCTCCACCCCATGTCCAGTCAACGAAGCAGCGGAAGTGATGTGCCGGTGTCTGGAGGCTGTTGGGGCCTGGATGGCTGTCAACAGACTCAAACTCAACCTGGATAAGACGGGGTGGCTGTGGGTTTTGCTTCCCAAGGACAATCCCATCTGTCCGTCCATTACCCTGGGGGGGGAATCATTGACCCCCTCGGAGAGGGTCCACAACTTGGGCGTCCTCCTTGATCCACAGCTCACATTAGAGAACCATCTTTCAGCTGTGGTGAGGGGGGCGTTTGCCCAGGTTCGCCTGGTGCACCAGTTGCGGCCCTATCTGGACCGGGACTCATTGCTCACAGTCACTCATGCCCTCATCACCTCGAGGTTCGACTACTGTAATCCTCTCTACATGGGGCTACCTTTGAAAAGTGTTCGAAAACTTCAGATCGTGCAGAATGCAGCTGCGAGAGCAGTCATGGGCTTACCTAGGTATGCCCATGTTTCACCATCACTCCGCAGTCTGCATTGGTTGCCGATCAATTTCCGGTCACAATTCGAAGTGTTGGTTATGACCTTTAAAGCCCTTCATGGCACTGGACTAGAATATCTCCAAGACCGCCTTCTGCTGCACGAATCCCAGCGACCGATTAGGTCCCACAGAGTGGGCCTTCTCCAGGTCCCATCAACTAAATAATGTCGGTTGGCGGACCCCAGGGGAAGAGCCTTCTCTGTGGCGGCCCCAACTCTCTGGAACCAACTCCCCCTAGAGATTATAACTGCCCCTACTCTCCCTGCCTTCCGTAAACTTCTTAAAACCCACCTTTGTCGTCAGGCATGGGGGAACTGAAACACCTCCCCCGGGCATGTACAATTTATGCATGGTATGTTTGTGTGTGTGTTTGTTAGTAAAATGGGGTTCTTTTTAAATATTTTAAATTATATTTGGATTTGTTATGAATTGTTGTATCTTGCTGTGAGCCGCCCTGAGTCTGCGGATAAACAAATAAACAAATAAATAAACAAATAAATAAAGTCGCAGGATTAAAAATAAATAAAGATAAGACACAGATTTTAACAAAAAATATGATAGAGACACAAAAAAAAACATTTAGAAGATCTATCAAATATGAAAATTACAAAAAAGGTGAAATATTTAGGGATATGGATGACCTCCAAAGCCATATCTTTAATAAATGATAATTATTTAAAATTATTAGGTCAGATCAAAAAAGACTTAGAAGTTTGGAACAATTTGCAATTAACATTGGTGGAAAGAATATCTACAATTAAGATGAATATTCTCCCCAAAATTTTGTTTCTTTTCCAAGTTATTTCAATAAACGCAGGATTGAAATTTTTTATAGAATTAAATAAGATAATAAAAAAATTCGTATGGCAAGGTAAGAAACCAAGAATAAAGCAAAATGCGTTAGAAGATTGTAAAGAAAGAGGAGGACTTGGCCTCCCAAATTGGAAATTATGTTATTATGCCACCACCCTAACATGGATAAAAGAGTGGTTAACCTTAGATAATCAAAGGTTACTTAACCTAGAAGGCCATGATTTAATGGTGGGCTGGCATGCCTTTATATGGTATGATCCGATTAAAACACATTCATACTTTAAAAATAATATAATTAGAAAAGCACTGATTGATGTATGGATTGAAATAAAGAAAAATCATTTTTTAGTAATGCCAGAATGGATCTCACCTATAGAAGCCATTACACATCCAAACTTAGCAAAGGAAGGTAAGATCTGGAAATATAGGGATTTACTGAACAATCAACTAAAACTCAGAACAAAACAAGAGTTACAAGAATTAGGCATTGATTTAGATTGGTGGCAATACATACAGATTAGTTCCAGATATCAAATGGATATAAAAACTTATATCTTTAGAAAAGAAAACAATGTATTAAGTAAATTATTACTCCAAAGTCAAGTAAAGGCAATTGGAAATATATATAAATATTTAATAAATCATAGAACAATAGGAATATTGAAAGATAATATGATCAGCTGGTGCAAAAATTTTGGCAAAGAGATAGACTTAGAAACATGGGAAAAGATTTGGGTGTATAATTGGGAAATAACAAAATCAATTTCCTTCAAAGAAAATCAAATTAAGATGTTTTATAGATGGCACATTCCACCATATAGAATCTCCAAAATATTTCCAACAGTCTCACCTATATGTTGGAAATGTAAAAAAGAAATTGGTACGTACTACCATGTATGATGGACATGTTCAGAGGCAAAAGAATACTGGAATAAAGTAGAGAAATGGATAAATGAAATAACAAAGGAGAAGATTAAAAAATCTCCTGAATTTTTCTTATTGGGTAAGTATAAAAAAGAAATGTAATAATTAATAATACATATACTGGTCGCGGCAAGAATTACATTTGTGCAGAAATGGAAAGAAAAGTAAATACCAAAGGATGTAGAAGTTTATAAAAAAAATATGGAATGTGCAGAATTAGACATGATGACAAAACGCTTGAATAATCAAGCAGAAACAGAATTTTATAAAATATGGAATAAAGTATATGAATGGTGGAACTTTAAAAATAATATTAAAAGTTAAAGTAACAAGAATTTAGAACTTTTTGAACTTATAGTTTTGAAATTTTATAAGATAGAGTATAACAGTTTAAAAATGTTTATAGTATGATAAAGTTAGATATGCTATTCATTATATTATATTTTTTTGAATAAGTATTTCACAGATAAAGACATTTAATTAACATATAGATCTAAATTCAACAAGTATCTAATATAAATGTGTGCTATTTCTGTATTGATCTGATTACAGTTAGGTTTTTACTTTTTGTAGTAGTTAGACTTCTAAGATAAGCGGAGCAACGGCAGCTCCTTGAGTGTTTAATGTTGTACGTCTTTGTTAGTCTTTTTAAAAAATACAATAAAAATATTTAAAAATGAATCCATTAAAGAAAGGGACTGAGCCACTTGGTATTAAATTCACAGATTTCCTGGATAAACATTTAAACTGAACAGCAGAGATAGAGAATTAATAGATACAGATCATCCCTGTTCCCAACAATCTAAACTTAATAGGGTAATAGTGCACACAGCAAAGATAAGGGTAAGTTTATCAGCCTGCTGTCAAGCAAAGCCAAGCATTTAATAGAGAGTGCCATACCATGTGCAGTAATCAAACAAGTGGCAAGAAAGATAGGGCAGTCAGGCACAAAACAGGTTATGTAGACAGTAAACACAGGGCCAATCAAAATGGACTTAAATGTCCATACACCAATGCACAGAGTATAAGGAATAAACAGGTTGAACTAAAAATTCAAGTAAATGAGGGAATATAAGATATAGCTGCCATTATGGAAACTTGGTGGGATGAAACTGACAAATGGAATATACAGCTAAAGGGATTTAAATTATTTAAAAGAAACAGACCAAATAAAAGAGGAAGTGGAGTTGCACTATATATAAGAAATAACTACACCTCTACAAAAATAGAGCACAGCAATAATGAAAACAATCTTGAATGAATTTGGGTCAATATTAAAGAGGGTGGGAGAAATGACATTGCCATAGGCTACCCAACCAAACAGGGGAAGTAGATGAACTTTTTGCTAGTCAACTAACTAAGGTATGTAGGAAGCACATCACAATAGTAATAGGAGATTTTAACTATCCTGACATCAACTGGGAGACAAACTCTGCCCCAAGTGGAAGATCCAACAAGTTCCTAACAAACCTAGAGGACAACTTTATTACCCAAAAAGTAGAGAGGGGAAGAAGGGGATCAGCCATATTAGACTTATTTCTCACTAACAGAGATGAAATTATAGAAGGTGTTCAAGCTACAGGAACCTTGGGGCAAGTGATCATGCAATACTGGAATTCAACATTATGCAAACACAAATAGTAGAACAAAGTCAAACTAGAGTCTTGGACGTTAAGAGAGCTAATTTCAATAAACTCAGAGAGAACTTCAGAAAGATTCCATGGATGAGAATCCTCAAGAGGAAAACAACTCAAGAAACTTGGGAAATTTTGAAAAGTGAGATTATAAAAGTCTAGACTAGTTCAATGCCAAATGAAGAAGAAAAATAATAATAGGTCACAAAAAACCACAAAGAACTCTCTGACAAATTGAAAAACAAAAAGGACAAGTATAAAATGTGGAAAGAAGGAGAAATAACTAAGGCAGAATACCAGCAAATCATCCGAGCCTGTAAAGATGAAGTGAGGAAAACTAATGCTCACAATTAACACAAATTTGCAACAAGAGTGAAAAGTAACAAAAAAGCTTCTTCCAACATATTGAAAACAAGAAAAAAGTAAAGTAAACAATTGGTCTACTGCAGGGAGAAAACGGCAAGAAGGTGACAAGCAGCAGGGAGAAAGCAGAGCTATTCAACACGTTTTTTGTATCTGTCTTTACACAAAGGGAAAAAACAGCCCAACTTATCAAAAACAGCATCACAAAAAACATATCAGGAATACAAGTAAAGTAGGGAAGAAAATGGTAAGGGAACACCTCTCCACCCTAGACTAATTCAAATCACCAGGACAAGATGGATTATACCCCAGGGCTCTGAAAGAACTGGCAGACGAGATCTCAGAACCACTGAACTATATCTTTCAAAGATCTGGGAGCACTGTGAAATTGCCAGAGGACTGGAAAAGAGCTGATGTAGTTCCCATTTTAAGAAAGGGAAAAAACCAGATCCAGGAAACTACAGATCTATCAGCCTGACCTCAATACCAGGGAAGATTTTGGAAAAGATAATCAAGCAACAAGGCAACAAACACCTAGAAGCAAACATAGTAATATAACCAAAAGCCAACATGGCAAATCATGCCAGACTAATCTTATAGCATTCTTTAACAAAGCGACAAAATTAGTGGACCGGGAGAACGCTGTCGATATGGTTTACTTAGACTTCACTAAGGCTTTTGACAAAGTAGACCATAACTTAGTATTAAATAAACTAGAAAAATGTGGGATGGACAGCAACATCTCCAGATGAATTCAAAACTGGCTAATTATCCGCACTCAATGTGTAGTGCTCAATGGAACTACATCTACAAGGAAGGATGTAGGCAGTGGAGTACTCCAAGGCTCTGTTTTAGGCCTAATATTCTACAAAATCTTCATCAATGACTTGGACTTTTCCTTCACTGTGGTGACTCCTCGGTTTGGCTGGAGCTGAGTTGATCTGGCCAGGGAGAAGCCTTTTGCCTTTCCGCACCCAGATGCTCCAGGAGGCCACCACGCACTGGTTGTATGGGAGGCAGCGCAAGGGAGTCACCACGGCGAAATGGTTTATTCCCTCTCCAAGTGTCCAGAGAAAGGAAATGCTCCATTTACTCTTTTCATTTCTTTTCTTTGGGTGCTGGCAAGGTTTATTCCCTGCCCAGAGAAAGGAAAATGCTTTGTTCACTCTGGACTGCCAAAGCCTTCTTAAGCGCCACTGAATGGCTCCTCTGGCAGCCCAGAAAAGCCCGAGATGGCCAGGATTAAAGGGGGAATGGCAGGAAACTGGCCGTTCTCAAATTTCCTGGGAAATTTTTCTGGGCTCAGGTTCTTAAGTAGAAAATGGTTCTTAAGAAGAGGCAAAAAAATCTTGGACACCCAGTTCTTATCTAGAAAAGTTCTTAAGTAGAGGCATTCTTAGGTAGAGGTACCACTGTATTTTATTGAAAAACACAAGTGAAGTATTTTAAAGATTTAAAATTTAATTTTCTTGCAAAGTTGCTAAACTGCAAACAGACAGAAGTGCTGAATTTACTAGTTATAACTTTAAGAGATAGTTAAATTCAAAGGGGATTGTGCATAGAATGACAAATCCTTAAACACCATTGAAGAATGGAATTGTTGAACGTAGGATTGGAATGTTAAATTTTTTTTTTAAAAAAAATGTTTTTTATTGAAAATTTAAAATCATTAACAAGACATAAATAAACATATTTATAAACAACAAAAAATACAAAAGCAAAACAAAATCAGACAACAAAACAACAAAAAAAGAAAAAACCACACTTACGGATAGCAGTAAAGGTAAACTTACATCGCGGAAAGGAGGGATATTATATATTCATGTAGCAATAATTATAAAACTCATTCCGGTCATTTAAATTCTGGCAAATACAATCAGCATCCGGGTTAATTATTTTGGTTATTAATTTCTACCTATAAATCAGTTATTATTCCTACCACCTTATGTTAATTATATATACAATATTTGAGGTCCTACATATCATCACTCTAAATATATACTGAAGCATAAATACTTATTTTTATAATTCCAAAATTCTAGTAATATTAATTCAATTGTAGTCATGTTATATTTTTAGATTTCTTTCCTTTTCTTGAACCAATCATAAAAAGAGTTCCAAATTTTATAGTAAACGGAATCTTCTTTGTTTCTTAATTTTAATGTTAAGGCATCTGCCTCCATGCAGTCCATTATTTTTAAATTATCAATGAATTGTCTGGTAGGGTGGGTTGTTTCCAGTTTTAAGCTACTGCCATTCTGGCTGCCATTAATATATGAATCATTAACTAGTATTTATCTTGATCTAGTTTCTGATCTATGATTCCAAAAAGAAATGCTTCTGGTCTCTTATTTATTTTGACTTTGATCATATCCATTATCCATTTTTGTATTTTGGACCAAAATTTCTTGATTAATGGACATGTCCACCATATATGAAAGTAGGTTCCCATATTTCCCATATCAAGAAGCCTTCACTGGACCCAGCCGTGTTTAATAACTATCGCCCAGTCTCCAACCTTCCCTTTATGGGGAAGGTTGTTGAGAAGGTGGTGGCGCTCCAGCTCCAGCAGTCCTTGGAAGAAGCTGATTATCTAGGCCCTCAGCAGTCGGGTTTCAGGCCCAGTTACAGCACAGAAACTGCTTTGGTCGCGTTAATGGATGATCTCTGGCGGGCTCGGGACAGGGGTTTATCCTCTGTCCTGGTGTTTCTTGACCTCTCAGCGGCTTTCGATACCATCGACCATGGTATCCTTCTGCGCCGGCTGGAGGGGTTGGGAGTGGGAGGCACTGTTCTTCAGTGGTTCTCCTCCTACCTCTCCGGTCGGTCTCAGTTGGTTGCCCTGAGCACCCAGGAGGCCATTTGATGTGTCTTGCGGATTAAGGTTTCCGCTCTCCTATCATCCGACTTTAGCCCTTCCGCCAGTTCTGATGGCACCACCACGTTCGAGACCAGACTTGCTATGGCTGGTCAATGGTGGGAAACGACAAAAGGTCTTCAATTTCGGGGTCGAAATTGTAGAAACGCCGCCCCGCCGCCGAAGGCCCTAATGCCGCTGCCGGGTGTTGCCACGGACGCTTAACCCCTTCTATAAAAATCTGTGATGATGGAATGTGGCATGATTCTTTGTGCAGTTCCAAGAATAGACGGGCTGCTGTTTGTAGCCCTGCTGCAGCCTCCGATGGTTTGGTGGAGCCCCCTATATCTGTAATTTGTTTGGCCTTTCTTAAAAGGACATCGAACAGATGAGGCTTAAAGAGTGATACAAAAATTGGCTGTTCGGTGGGAGGATTTTCGTCCTCCAACAGCTTGCATTCTTGGTCAGTGTCCACCTCTCCTTCATCCATCTCAGACTCCTGTGAAAAGGAAGAGGGTGGTGGTGCTGACCAAAGATCCCTTCTAGGCGGTCTGGTATGGCTAGTGTTGACTGTCTGTTGCGTGCCTGCCGACAGCCCCTGAGTGTATGCATTGGTCAACATCTCCTGGAATGCCAGGGGCATAGTTTGCCATGCATCGTTGGTGCGTAGGCCTGCTGCTGAAGGGGTGAATGTTGCTGATGGATATTGAGGCCCCGGGAAGGCCTGCGCGAGTTGGAACCACGGATTTGTCTGAGATGCAGCGCTACCTGGTCTTAGGGGCATCTCAACTGACTGGTAAGGTGTGGCCTGTCTATCAGGCGAAAGATCAGTGCCGTGTACCAATGCCATTGCCCCCATATGAGTCCCTGGGGAACAGGTGGGGAGCCATTGAAGCAAAGATGCTTGAGCCAAGGCTGGGGCCTGCAAAGAGGAGGGTTGGTGCAGCGAGGCCTGCCTCTGGGCGGCCTCTAGCTGAGTCTCTAGCACTTTAATCCTCTTTTCTGCCTCCTTTATGTCAGGAGGACTTAGGTTTTGACTCGGAGGACTGTCCCTTGGAACTGGGCCTTGGGGTCTCCTCCTTCCTGGACAAGGACTCAGTGGGAGTACTGGACGCCTGATCCACCATGGTCAAGTACTCACGATTTGTACAGCAAGACTATAGTACTAACATACACGATTTTGAAGTATTGTAAGGAAAGCGGCTGGCTTAGTCGAGGAAGCAATATTCCACACTCTCAACAGCACTAAACACTTTCCAAAATGGCAATCACTCCCTCGAGAGTAGGTGTGACTCTTTCTGAGGCACAAAATGGTGAGCGCTGTTTTTCTGACGCCCCCTTGATTACGCGCGTATTTTCCAGCCTTCCAATTATTTACACAAGAAAGAAAAACTCTAGTCCCTATCACTATGACTAAGGTTTTTAGACTGAGCTATTGGGGATGGCTACAGGGCGGAGCCATCAGGCTGAAGTATCACCCATCTTGGACTCTCCGCAGCAGTGCATTGGAGAATGTGATTATTTTATTATAAGGGTTTTTAATTGTATTTTTTAAAAATTAGATTTGTACACTGTTTATGTTGTTGTGAGCCGCCCCGAGTCTTCGGAGAGGGGCGGCATACAAATCTAATAAATTATTATTATTATTATTATTATTATTATTATTATTATTATTAACATCATCATCGGCATAGCCTGTAGTTTATATTTTTCATCTTTTATTTTGATTTTTTTACTATTCTGGATTTTATTTAATAATATTTCTTGTGATAAAATAAACAGAAGAGGCAACACCAGGCAGCCATGGCGGACCCCCTTTTCAAGGGGGATTAGTTTTGTCATGTCATTATTATCACCCTGGCAGACTGACGAGTATATGTGTTATAGATTATATTTTCAAAATTGTTGCCCAGTTTTAGGTCAATAATTAGTTCCAATGAAGAACTTTAAGAACTCTGGGGTGGATGCCATCTGGACCCATTGCCTTATTTATCTTTAATCATTCAAGTTCTTCTAAGACATCGGCTTCTAAGATCACTGGAGCTGAATCCGTACAGCTGGAAGCAATGCTATATCCCTCTATAGTATTATTTTGTAAGGTGTCTTTTGAGAAAACTGAACAGAAGTAGCTATTGAAATGGTCAGCGATCTCCTTATTCCCATTAATGCATGTATTATTCCTGGTATTAAGCTTTGTGATGCCGCAGTTTTTCTTCTTCCTATCACTAATATATCTGAATAAGGTTTTATCCCCCTTCTTTACAGATTTGGCAATTTCTTCCTCTTTTGAGGCTTTAGCAGCATATGTTATCTGTTTTTGCCTCCTTCTGTCTCATTTGATACACCTATCAGCTATACTTTGTCAATCTAATGTGCATTAATATCCTAAGACACTTAAACAATAAATATTTTAATGCTATAAATGTAATTTCAAAGAGAAATTAAGTGTGTTACAATTAATATGCAGTACAAAATTAAACTATTATCTATGGTAAATAATTATTGCTATAATATTCTATGTATTCAATATATCTATATGAATATAATTAATAGGTTTCTAATAGCACTTGCTTATATAAGAGAGTAACTGATTATATTAAATATATTCTACTGTAATTTTATAAACTTCCCCTGGAAGCTTTAAGTTCTTTTCTTTAGTAGCTTTATGTTCTCTGACAGTCAGTAGAGTGTTACATCATTTCCAGTTCAGTCTCCAGCTTGTTCCCCCTCCAAATTTATTTACAAACAGGCTGTAGCAACACAAGAAAAAGAAAGAGGAGGTTTTGGTTCAACGAATTGTTATTTCAAGTTTTATTCGATGCAGTCCCGCTCAGAATCTCAAAATCTAATCTTAAAGCCTGAAGTCGAAATCTCTTACTGCAGATCAGTCGGAGCTGCTTCAAAACACCTGGATGTTTTCCTTTCAAGCAATCTCCTCTTCTCAAATTTCTCTCCTGAAATTCACTCTGGCTTCCACAGCAAGTGCCAGTCCCAATTCTTACAATATTCATTCAGGGTCCACATGGACCCAATTTAGTATTTCAATAATTCACTAATCAATTCAAGTGTCGGCACCCAAGGATCTTATGTCCACCTCTTGTCCCTTGCCGCTTTCCGTCCTTACTGCCGCTCAGCTGACTGTCAGTTTTCCGAATCTTGATGGAGTCAAAAGTCAGAAGCACATTAGTCACGATCTTATGAAATCCACTCTAATATTAAATAAATAATGTTCCAATGGAGCAATTGAAAAGTCTAAATAATCCTAGGAAAGATTATCA
This sequence comes from Erythrolamprus reginae, assembly GCF_031021105.1. Lineage (NCBI taxonomy): Eukaryota > Metazoa > Chordata > Lepidosauria > Squamata > Dipsadidae > Erythrolamprus > Erythrolamprus reginae. Next base: position 76,272,073 of record NC_091963.1, read on the forward strand.
GCCCCATTTTAGGAGTCTGCACAATGTTCCCAGCCTTTTTAATTTCGGCAATCTTGGCACCTAGCTGACCTTTCTTCTCATACCCGCCGTCACCGCCTTCTCAATTTGTAAGTCCCTTTCTTCTAGATCTCCTAACGGGATTGTTGATTTCTTAAATCAAAGATCTAAAACAGTTTCTATAAAAGTCTGTCCTTATAGCTATTCACAGTATTCAGTTAGGACTTACTGGCTTACGGAGTTGATCTGTATATCTCATTCACTTCCCTCTGTTGTGGGCCGCTATATATTTATTTATTTATTTATTTATTATTTAGATTTGTATGCCGCCCCTCTCCGCGGACTCGGGGCAGCTCACAACAAAGCATAAACAAATCGTAACGAATCTAAATAAATTTAAATATTTAAAAAGTTTAAAGAGAACCCCAATATACTAACAAACACACACACAAGCATACCATACATAAATTATACATGCCCAGGGAAGATGTTTCAGTTCCCCCATGCCTGACGGCAGAGGTGGGTTTTGAGAACTTTACGGAAGGCAGGGGAGAAGTAGGGGCAGTTCTAATCTCCGGGGGAGTTGGTTCCAGAGAGTCGGGGCCGCCACAGAGAAGGCTCTTCCCCTGGGGCCCGCCAACCGACATTGTTTAGTTGACGGGACCCGGAGAAGGCCCACTCTGTGGGACCTAATCGGGTCCGCTGGGATTCGTGCGGCAGGAGGCGGTCTCGGAGGTATTCTGGTCAATGCCATGAAGGGCTTTAAAGGTCATAACCAACACTTTGAATTGTGACCAGAAATTGATCGGCAACCAATGCAGACTGCGGAGTGATGGCGAAACATGGGCATACCTAGGTAAGCCCATGATTGCTCTCGCAGCTGCATTCTGCACGATCTGAAGTTTCCGAACACTTTTCAAAGGTAGCCCCATGTAGAGAGCGTTACAGTAGTCGAACCTCGAGGTGATGAGGGCATGAGTGACTGTGAGCAATGAGTCCCGGTCCAGATAGGGCCGCAACTGGTGCACCAGGCGAACCTGGGCAAACGCCCCCCTCGCCACAGCTGAAAGATGGTTCTCTAATGTGAGCTGTGGATCGAGGAGGACGCCCAAGTTGCAGACCCTCTCCGAGGGGGTCAATAATTCCCCCCCCCCAGGGTAATGGACGGACAGATGGAATTGTCCTTGCGAGGCAGGACCCACAGCCACTCTGTCTTATCCGGGTTGAGTTTGAGTCTGTTGACACCCATACAGGCCCCAACAGCCTCTAGACACCGGCACATCACTTCCGCTGCTTCGTTGACTGGACATGGGGTGGAGATGTAAAGCTGGGTATCATCAGCGTACTGATGATACCTCACCCCATGCCCTCGGATGATCTCACCCAGCGGTTTCATGTAGATATTAAATAGCAGGGGGGAGAGGACCGACCCCTGAGGCACCCCACAAGGGAGAGACCTCGGAGTCGACCTCTGACCCCCCACTAACACTGACTGCGACTGGCCGGAGAGGTAGGAGGAGAACCACTGAAGAACAGTGCCTCCCACTCCCAACCCCTCCAGCCGGCGCAGAAGGATACCATGGTCGATGGTATTGAAAGCCGCTGAGAGGTCAAGGAGCACCAGGACAGAGGATAAACCCCTGTCCCGAGCCCGCCAGAGATCATCCATCAACGCGACCAAAGCAGTTTCCGTGCTGTAACCGGGTCTGAAACCCGACTGCTGGGGACCTAGATAATCGGCTTCTTCCAAGGACCGTTGGAGCTGGAGTGCCACCACCTTCTGGAGACTGGGCGATAGTTATTAAGTACGGCTGGGTCCAGGGAAGGCTTCTTGAGGAGGGGGCGTTGGTAATCTCCTGGACCCAGCTCCGTGTCACCTCCCTGCTGGCCGAGACCAACCAGGAGGGACACGGATCCAGTAAGCAGGTGGCGGAACTCACAGATCCAATGGCCTTGTCCACTTCATCAGGTGTCACCAGATCAAACTCTTCCCAGACAGGTGGACAAGTACGTGCCCCAGTCACCTCGACTGACTCGTTGTCAGTCGACTCTGTTTCCCAATTGGAGTCGAGATCGGCCCGGATCTGAGCGATTTTATCAGCGAAAAACGTGTTAAAATCCTTGGCACTGCTCTGCAAGGGCTCCCCAACTCCCCCCTGATTAAGAAGGGAGCGGGTCACCCTAAACAGAGCGGCCGGGCGCGATTCCGCTGATGCAATCAAGGCGGCATGGTACACGCATCTTGCCGCCTTGAGCGCCACTTTGTAAGTCTTAATAAAAGCTCTTACAAGTGTTCGATCAGACTCAGACCTACTCCTCCTCCATCGCTTCTCTAGACGTCTCTTCTGGCGTTTCAACTCCCGGAGCTCCTCGTTGAACCATGGAGCTCTACGGGGTCTAGCGCCACGGAGAGGTCGCAAAGGCGCAATCCGGTCAAGAGCCTCCGCTGCAGCCTTGTTCCAGGCTTCCGCAAGAGACTCTGCCGAACTGTGGACAAGTGCCTCTGGTATAACCCCAAGCGCCGTCTGAAAGCCCTCTGGGTCCATCAGGCATCTGGGGCGGAACATCTTAATTGAGTCAGGTCCATAGCTGTCATGGTGGCCATGAACTCCTGTGCCAGCCGAGAGGTTTTGCCGAGTGACGGCAGGTTGAAGTCCCCCAGGACAATAAGTCCGGGGAACTGCACCGCCAACCCGGCTACCTCCTCGAGTAGCACAGGCAGGGCTTTTGACACGCAGCTGGGAGGCAGGTACGTGAGAAATAAGCCCACCTGGACCCCAAAGTCCAACTTCATCAAGAGTGACTCGCAACCTGCAATTTCCGGAGCAATGAGTCTACGTAGACAAAGGCTCTCCCTGGCTATAATAGCCACTCCTCCCCCCCTTCCCTGGGGTCGAGGTTGATGCCATATCTGAAACCCGGCTGGGCAAATTTCAGAGAGAGGAACACCTCCCTCTGGGCCCAGCCAGGTTTCAGTAATACATGCTGGGTCGGCCTCCTCATCCAGGATCAGATCCCGGATGAGGAGAGCTTTATTTACCACTGACCTGGCATTAAGCAGCAGCAACCTGAGCCCAGGGCCAGAGTTACACTCATCACCAGTACCCAAGATTGGGCTCACGGAGCCAGAACAAGGGATCGTTATTAAGCAACGATCCCTCGTTCCCTTGGAATGGCTAACTCCGTGGCCCCCGCCATATCTGCCTCTCCCCAGCAACACTGGAATATTCCGACCCTCTGCCACCCCAGAGATCGGTGCCCCATCCCCTCCCGCCTCTCGAGCGTCAGGTGGGCCAAAACTACCATTCATACTATTACCATTCATCTCATCCATACCATAACCACACCCATCCCAATCATACCAGCCATTCAACTCATGCACACAAGTAGCTCTATCCCAATCATCCATTTAAGAAACATAGAAACATAGAAGTCTGACGGCAGAAAAAGACCTCATGGTCCATCTAGTCTGCCCTTATACTATTTTCTGTATTTTATCTTAGGATGGATCTATGTTTATCCCAGGCATGTTTAAATTCAGTTACTGTGGATTTATCTACCACGTCTGCTGGAAGTTTGTTCCAAGGATCTACTACTCTTTCAGTAAAATAATATTTTCTCATGTTGCTTTTGATCTTTCCCCCAACTAACCTCAGATTGTGTCCCCTTGTTCTTGTGTTCACTTTCCTATTAAAAACACTTCCCTCCTGGACCTTATTTAACCCTTTAATATATTTAAATGTTTCGATCATGTCCCCCCTTTTCCTTCTGTCCTCCAGACTATACAGATTGAGTTCATTAAGTCTTTCCTGATACGTTTTATGCTTAAGACCTTCCACCATTCTTGTAGCCCGTCTTTGGACCCGTTCAATTTTGTCAATATCTTTTTGTAGGTGAGGTCTCCAGAACTGAACACAGTATTCCAAATGTGGTCTCACCAGCATTCTATATAGCGGGATCATAATCTCCCTCTTCCTGCTTGTTATACCTCTAGCTATGCAGCCAAGCATCCTACTTGCTTTCCCTACCGCCCGACCACACTGCTCACCCATTTTGAGACTGTCAGAAATCACTACCCCTAAATCCTTCTCTTCTGAAGTTTTTGCTAACACAGAACTGCCAATACAATAGTCAGATTGAGGATTCCTTTTCCCCAAGTGCATTATTTTACATTTGGAAACATTAAACTGCAGTTTCCATTGCTTTGACCATTTATCTAGTAAAGCTAAATCATTTACCATATTGCCGACGCCTCCAGTAATATCAACCCTATTGCACACTTTAGAGTCATCGGCAAATAGGCAAACCTTCCCTACCAGACCTTCCCCTATGTCACTCACAAACATATTAAAAAGAATAGGACCCAGAACAGACCCTTGTGGCACACCGCTTGTAACCTGACTCTGCTCAGAATACTCGCCATTCACAACAACCCTCTGGTGTCTATGCTTCAGCCAGCTGCAAATCCATTGAACTATCCAGGGATTAAGTCCAATCTTCACTAATTTATCTATCAGCTCTTTATGTGGAACCGTATCAAAGGCTTTGCTGAAGTCCAGGTAGGCAATATCCACGGCACCACCTTCATCCAACACCTTTGTGACATAGTCAAAGAAATCAATGAGATTAGTCTGACATGATTTGCCTTCAGTGAAGCCATGCTGATTTGGGTCCAATAAGTTATTGTTTTTTAGGTGCTGATTTATCCTCTTTTTCAGTAGAGTCTCCATCATTTTAACGACAACTGATGTCAAGCTAACTGGCCTGTAGTTACCAGCTTCTTCTCTACTGCCCTTCTTGTGGATAGGCACAACACTTGCCATTCTCCAATCCTCAAGAACATCTCCTGTTAACAAGGATTGGTTAAACAAATCAGTCAGGGGGGTAGCAATGACAGATCTGAGTTCTTTAAGAACTCTGGGGTGGATGCCATCTGGACCCATTGCCTTATTTATCTTTAATCGTTCAAGTTCTTCTAAGACATCGGCTTCTAAGATCACTGGAGCTGAATCCGTACAGTTGGAGGCAATGCTATATCCCTCTATAGTATTATTTTGTAAGGTGTCTTTTGAGAAAACTGAACAGAAGTAGCTATTGAAATGGTCAGCGATCTCCTTAAATTTAAATTTAAGAACCCCCAATACTAAAAATAGATTAAATTTAAGAACCCCCAGATTTAAATTTAAGAACCCCCAATACTAAAAATAGATTAAATTGATAACAGTTTAAAACACTAATAAATATATAAAATACAATTAATTAATTAGTTAAATATTAAAAACAGATAAAATATAAAAATATAAAAATAGCTAAGAATAAAATATATTAAAAATATGGAATATATTAAAAATATAGAAAAACATAGAAAAAGGAGACAGTCAGCAGAGAGATGGTGTCAAAGTCTAGGTAAATGGCTTCTGGGGAAAAAGGATCACCAAGTGTTGGCCCTGACCCCAGTCCAAGTGTATAAGGCTCAGTTATTATCTCCCCCAACTTCCCCAACCCTATGTTCTTCTTCTTTACTCCTATCGTTTGCTTCAGTCGCCCTCCAATGACCACTGTTCTTCCTGGATGGCATCTCCCCTCACAATAGTCTCTCCGACTCCAGACCTGCACCATGGCCTCCATTCCAATGGTCCCCTCAACGACGGGCGCCCCCACCATTCGGCACCACAGCGTTCCAGGAACAGATCCAGCACTGAAGGTCCAGCCTTGGTTAGTCCTGGTGCTCAGTCTTCTCGGCAATGCTTCCCCAGTAAAAACCACCCAAAAAGCATTCCGGAGCAGCAGGGTATCAGGGTATCAGGATTCCATTGTGGGGTACTCTCCTCCAACCTCCAAATCTCCCCATCCTTTCAAGCGCGGCAACAGAGGAAGCAACATGCAGCGGGTGGGAGGCAGCTGCGCTCTAATTAGCTGCCGCCATTACCGCTTCCCAGCTGATCGGTCCGGCAGTCTTTACAGTGAAGGAGACAGAAGAAACCATAGGAAAGCGATCATCCAGCAGCAAATGCTCACCCTCCAGGTCTCGGGCTGCAAACGAGCTGCAAACGCGCTGTCTAGCACCTCCAATTAGCTCCCGACAGCACAACACAGCTCAGCTGTAAATGGCAGCCGCGTCTCCGCCGATCTAGCCCAGGGCATGTTCGCGACCAAACAGCTCGCCACCGCCACAAACACCGCCAAATCAAAGGTCTCCGGAAGCAGGGACACTTCACCTCTGGGACAGGTTTGCTGACTCGATGGGAGTTTTCCATGTTTTCTATATTTTTCGATGTTTTAAACCGTAGTCCGGTGGAGCTATGGTTTCACTCTCCTCCTTTCCCAACCGGAACGGGAATGATTTCAGGCCCGCCATGTTGGTGCCAGCGAAGAAAGGTGTGTTTGATTCCCAATAGAGAGGGTGTCTTTTGCCTCAATTGGGAAATGCCTTAACCAATTGATGGCCGGAATTCCCCTCCTTGTCCACTTCGTTCTCCGAACAAGCTGTGCCTCGAAAGATCTCAGGAATCTAAAGAAAAAGCAGCTTCGGGAGGGAGAGATCCCCTCTTTACAGCTGCTACACCACAGGCAGCCACGGGAGGTCCACATCTATTCTCAATAATAATGCTTATTTTCATATACAGTGATCCCTCGAGTTTCGCGATCTCGATCTTCGCGAAACGCTATATCGCGATTTTTCCACCCGATGACGTCACTCTCTTCCTTCCTTTCTCATCTTTCTTTCTCATCTTTCTTTCTCTATCTTGCTTCTTCCTCTCTCACACTCTCTTCCTCCCTCTCTCATCTATTTCTTTCCTTCTCTCTCTTTCTCTATCTCTCCCCCTCTTGCTGGCGGGCGGCGGGCGGGCGAGCGGGGGCATCAGCGAGGAGCCGGGGTTTCCCCTTTGCGTGGGCGGCTGGGAAATCCCGATCTTCGTCTGCTCGCTGCTGCTGCGCCGAGCAGATCAGCTGCTGGGCGGCCGAAGGAACCTTCCCTGGGTCTTCCCCCTCTTGCTGGCGGGCGGGCGAGCGGCGGGCATCAGCGAGGAGCTGGGGTTTCCCCTTTGCGTGGGCGGCCGGGAAGACCCAGGGAAGGTTCCTTCGGCCGCCCAGCAGCTGATCTGCTCGGTAGCGCAGCAGCAGCAGCGAGGAGCCGAATCGGGTTTCCCCTTTGCGTGGGCAGCAGGGAACGCAAACTCCACCATCTACGCATGTGCGGCCATAGAAAAAAGGGCGCGCATGCGCAGATGGTGTTTTTACTTCCGCAACCCTACATCGCGAAAAATCGATTATCGCGAGGGGTCTTGGAACGGAACCCTCACGATAATAGAGGGATCACTGTAATCATCATTAAACATGTGACCCCCTCTTTAAACTGACCACCTCCTAAATCATTTATCTTTTGGGATTCCTTCCTCCCTTGATCAATCTCAAAATAAAGTTCAATTGGCAGTGTTTTTGTATTTGCATCATTATGTTGCTGTTGAGGAGGTTTTTTCCCAGCTGTTCATAGCTCCTTTCTTCTTCTTCCTCTTCATCATTTTCTATATAGTCTTGGTTAAACCTTCCAGTTGAAACAACATTAACATTTCCATATTGATCTCTGCAGACATAAATGTCTTGCGTAATCTCTTTGAATAAATCTCTTATTTCCTCCCTCTTGTCCAAATTTGAAAAGACCAATGTGTCCCGAATAAAGCTCCATCTCGTGAAGGTCATAGTCAATGAAGAAAGAATAACAAATCCAATTGACTACTATTTCAGCCTCAACAACAGATGTCACCAACACAAAAATTCAGAGCAGCCTTTGAATCCCTTCACTTCTTTCCAAATCTTTCCAGATTAAATTTCGATAGTCTCCAAAATCAAATTTTAATTCCAAAATTTCAAAAGCAAAGCAAATATGTAATTCATGAGTTTTGACTAATTTAAAAGCTATTTAGTGATGGCTTCTGGTTCCACTGCTGGTATACAGGCAGCTTGAGCCGAGAGCTCTGTTCAACCCTCCTCCAGAAAGCCTGCTCTGCAGCTCATACAAACAAAAATCAGGTTCCTAGCAGGTGGGAACTTTCACAGCTGGTGCCTCTGTATTTTATGGAACGTTATCTTTTATAGAGCAGACACAAACGTAGAATCACAGCTGAACAAAGCACGAGGAATACAATTACTGTCTCCAAAATGGCGCCTCCCTCTCCAGATCCCAAATTTCAAAGACAACAAACCTCCCAAGCAAAAGCCTTAATTACTGAGCAAGATACTCAATTACATTAACCCTTGAAGCACTGGATTACAGAAACATGGCAATTGAAGTTGCTAAACTGCTTGCTCTAGACCTTAAAGATACACTCACAAATGCAATACAAGAGACTCTAAATGTTATAAAAGTTGATATAGCACAACAGGGCTTGCACCTTGAAGAAACAGAAAACGCTTGACTACAATAGCAACAGAAGTGGAGGAAAACTACAGCATGCTTAAAGATGTGATCCAAGCAACTACCAAATTACATGAACGTATTGAGGACTTAGAAAATCACTCCAGAGGGAATAACCTCCGAATGGTAGGTCTTATAGAAGATATCCCTGCAAAGGAATTGCATGCCATTTGTGAAAAGGACTTACCTGCTGCTTTGGATCTTCCTCACCCTTTTAAAATAGAAAGAGCCCACAGGATAGGGGTGATATGCCCCAAAAATTTGGACAATGCAAAGAAAGGTGCTGGAAGACCTAGACAGGTCATAATGAAATTTCTAGACTATGTGGAGAAAGAAGAATTGCTGATAACGTATAGAAATCACAGAGACCCAGTTAAAGTGAGAGGCTGCAAAATCCTCCTATTTGCAGATTATTCAGCAGAGGTTACAAGAAAAAGAAAAACATTTAGTGGAATATGCTCTACACTAGCAAAACAAAAGGTGCATTTTAAATTACTTTATCCAGCCATTTTAAAAATCAGAAATTCTAATGGCTTTTATACAATTTATAACCCGGCAGAAGAAGCTCAAAGACATCTACTGCCATCTCGTGATGAAATAGAGTCATGCAGCCTAATATTTCTGCTTGAAGACCAAGATGCACAGCAATCCAGCTCTCCAATCAATCCAGACCGGGATTTACCATCAACTCTGGTATCAAAGGAGCAATGCTGAAAAGAGGGAACTTCATGCAACAAATTTGAAAAAACCCAGACTACTCTATTACAAGATGAAGACTGGCCAGCTTTGGGACATAAGACAGCTTCAACAGTAAAAGGCAGACCTTCCAAGGCAATCTACAATCCACACAATAGGAACTAAAATACCTTAGATGAGCCACTTACTTTCCAACATCCTGCATGGACATTCAACAATTTACAACACATGTTAGACTTTGAGTACTCATTCTTAAAGACAAAGCTACTACTTGACTGAAGATGGCACATGGAGAAGGGAGGTGATTATATTCTTACCACTTCAAAGTTAATTGGTTACATTTTTTAGAAGTTTAAAGGGGGAAAAAAGGTGTTACATAGAAATACTACAATTATTGGGGAGGGAAGAAGGAGATGGCCAACTGGTACCAGAAAAAAGAGAAGCCATTTAAAATTTAAAGAAACGTTATTAGTTAATTGGGAATTTCTGTGTTTTTACTATTGTTTTATTCTATTACTATTGAGTTAGAAAGTTTGATTTCTGTATAAGATCTCGTATCTAAAATTAAAACTTTTAACCAAAACTAAAATCAAAATTAACCTTAAAACTAATACCATAATCAAAAATATAATTGAAACTATACTTGAATGGTCATATACCCAACTATACATTGAACAAACAATACCTGGGATAAACCAAAACCCATAATATGAAGTTGGTCAGTTGGAATCTGAAAAGGTCCCCTTCGAAAAGAATGAAAGTTTTACGCCATTTAAAAAGGTTAAATGCAGACATAGCATTATTGCAAAAAACACATTTGAATGAAACAAATATTTTTAGGATGCATAAATTATGAGTGGAAAAGGTATTAGGTTCTTCGGCAAAGGAAAGGAAAGCAGGTGTTTTGTTGCTTATCCATAAAAATCTTCAACATGAAATCTACTCAATAGATAATTTTTTCATAAGGACTTATGGAACTGTATAATCTCTTATGAATCCAGTGACCTGGGAATCAAAAATGATTTATTATATAACTGTGTAATTATTGTTTTGACACTTTGTCATGTTTTATTGTTGTTTGTAACACAAAAATTTGAAAATGAATTTTTTAAAAAGCTATTTAGTGTTGAATTTTTAAAAAGCCTTTGATGGTCCGGCTGCTTCCACACTTCGTTCTAACACAATTTTTAAAAAAAATTAGAAAAATTGGTATCAAAGTTTTCTTTCGGCAAAAACAGCTCACCTTTCCACACAATCCGCTTTTCCAGCACAAAAACGTACTTTCTTCTCCTTCCAGATGAATCCTGATGTTTTATCTCTTTCTAGCATGTAACTGCTGCGACTATGGCGGCTGAGGCCGTTTTGCCCACTGCCGGTCGAGGTCAGTTGCCAGCCCACCACGGGGAAAGCCAACCCCCAAAATGGCTGTCGGCGAAGACCCCTTGTTCACCCCCCTTCAGGGCAGTTCAAGGCCAATCCAAACAGGAATTGGCAATCCCAAACAGTGGGGAATCGGCATCCCCCCGCAGGAGCTCAAGGGATGCCATCTCATTGTGGCGCAAGCCACGACACTCTCTGATTTGCAATTTTATTATGAGCAGAAGCCCTGATGACAGCAACATATATTTTAAACCATACGTGGAGTTCTAGTGTTAACCAAATGCCATATTTCATGTTGTTTAAAAAGAATCCTAATTTAAAATATTTAAGAATTTTTGAGTCATATGCTAATGTTTTAATTTCAGAAAAGAGAAGACTTAAAGGGTAATCTAAATGAAGAAGATTAAGATTTGTGGGTATGACGAGCATTCAAAAAGATATAGGTTTTCAATATGTTACGGTAAAGTTGTAATATCCAGAAGTGCTAATTTTGAAAAGCATAGTGGTTGGGATCATATTTATGCAAATACAGAAGTGTTTTTAAGCAGTAATCAAACCACATTACATCAGGGTAATCTGAAATAAGAAGTTATCCAACAGTACACATTAATTACTTCTTCTGGTGGCCTTCTGGTGTGAAACAGGAGAGTACAGAGGAAAGTGTTTCTGAGTCAGATGAAGTATAGATTATTATTATTGATTTATTAGAATTGTATGCCGCCCTTCTCCGGAGACTCGGGGCGGCTCACAACATTGCAGATAGTAATGATGTTCTGAAAGAGCAAATTTTGGTAAACCACCAGAGAGATAGGGCTATACACAGTGTATCTGTTTGTAATACAATGTGTGAACCACAAAGTTACAATGAAATGTTACAGAGGCCACCAGAAGAAGTAATTAATTAGAAGGCAAAGAATGTTAAGATTGAGGTTTTGAAAAAACAAAACTTTTTGAAATTGTGTCATTACCCAAGGATCAGAAAGCGATAGGTTCTAGATGGATTTACAGATTGAAAACCATGCTAGATGGCAGTTTGAAATACAAAACTAGATTAGTGGCTCAAGGTTATGTACAAAACTACATGTATAATTTTGATAAAACATATTTACCCTACAGCAAAAGCCAAATCAATGAGATTAATGTTAGTATCAGCACTTAAGAAAGGGTTTAAAATTAAACATCTGGATTTTGAATGTGCATATTTAAATGCTACATTATTGGACGAGGTGTATTTGTAACCAGCACCAGGTTTTGAGCTTAATGACACCAGTAAGTTTTATAAATTAAAGCAAGCAATATATGGGTTGAAGCAATCTCCTAGAAATTGGAACACGTGTTTGAATGTAAAATTGTTAAAGATGGGTTTCAAGAGAAGTGAAGCAGATGCCTATGTGTATATTTGATCACATAATCAAAACAGTGTTTGTTGACTTGAGTAAGTCATTTGGTAAAGGACTTAGGGTATCTTAAACATTATCTTGGCATAGATGTGATAAATATGAATGAAAAAGGTGTTATGCTAAGCCAAAAAAAAATCGTAGAGCTAATAGAAAAAGTAAATTGCTAAATCTGTGTATGTCGATTTCCACAAGCAAGGTAATAATGAAATGTTTGAATATCCAGATCTATATAGATCCATAATAGGCAGTCTTTTATACATAGCAAATTATACAACGCCCCGATATTTCATATGCTGTAGGAGTGTTGAGTTTCAAAACCAACAATATGAGATTGCAAGGAATTAAAAGAGTATTAAGATACTTAAAAGGTACTTCAGAATATGGATTTAATATTTCATCGAAGCAAGGAAATGGTAGATAGTTCATTTGCTAGTTTGGAAGCAAGGAAGCAAGGAAATGGTAGATAGTTCATTTGCTAGTTTGGAAGACAGGAAATCATGTACAGGTTATGTAAAATATGCAAATGTGCCAATTGTTTGGAAATTAACAAAGCAGACTTCCATACGTTTGTCAACAGCTGAATCGGAGTTTGCAGCATTATCCAAAGCATTTTGTGAATTATTGTGGATTAAACAATTGTTAAAGGATCTTGGTGAAAACATTGTAAAACCTATGCCTGTATTTGAAGATTAACAGACCTGTATGTTAGCTGAAGCAGAAAATTTAAAAGCCAGAACAAAGTATATTGCTGTAAAGCACCACAATGTAAAACAATTAATACAAAATGGAGACATCAAACTGTGTTACATAGAATCTGATTTTAATATTGTAGATGAATTAACAAAGCCATTGTATGATGTAAAACACAGTAGAATGTTAAATGAACTATGTATCACTGTACTTGAATGTTAGAAGGGGTGTCAGAATTTAAACTTGAGGTAATATTGTAGTACAGTGGAAATGCTGTAATTACTGCAAAGTAGAGGGAATGCTGAGTTACGGTGCTTCAGCAGAATGATGCAATCTGTTCTATGACCTGATTGGTCAATGCTTGTATATATTGTAATACACCCCTGTATGGGTGTGGTTTTGGTGTGGTCTGTTTTAGTTCTGTGTGGTTTGCTGTGATAGTGTGGTTAGGTGTTTAGCATAGTGGTTTGTTCTGTAATATATTATAGAGTAAATACCGTATATACTCAAGTATAAGCCGAGTTTTTCAGCCCAAAAATGGGTTGAAAAACACAACCTCGGCTTATACTCTGGTCATTGACAAAGTCACCACAAGAGGGCGCCATTGCTTGAGCCAGAGCGAGGAGGCACCAGCTTTTGTCCCCTCTCGCACGCCGTAGGAGCTGTGGGAGGGGTGGGGCTGTTGCCTTCTCTCCCTGGCTCAAGCAAAGGAGCCAGCTATGTGCTCCAACCGAGAGGGGAAAAAAGCAATGGAAAGCCGGTGAGGTCGTGTGTGTGTGTGTGTGTGTGTGTGCATGCCCCCTCTCCCCCCCACCGTGAAAAAAGCCAGCTATCTCTTGCTGAAACCCAGAGGCTTTTTTTTTTTACTCCCTGTGTGTATTTGTCAACAGGTTTACAGTAACTATTCCTTGCTCTCTCTGCATTGCCCTTAGTTGGATTAAAAAGGCCCCCTGCTCTCAGATTCTCCTCCCCCTCCTTTGAAAGGATTTAAACTGTTTAAAAAATGCTATTTTGTGGTAGTTGCTGTCCTTGCTTGGATAGGATCTAATAATGTGTTATGAGGCAGAGCTAGACAGGAATTCCTAAAGTGTGTTTGTGGATCTTTAAAAGTTGCCTTTTATAAAGTGGGTTTGAGAGCAAGTTTCAATTAACAAGTATGAGGGGAAGCATTTTACATATTTTAAAAATGAGTTTGATTCTAAATAGGACCTGCATATTTAGGATACAAAACCACAAGAGCTGTCTGTGTTTAGCAAGTTTTGCTTGTCTCGCTAGTCTGTCTGTCTCCCTGTCTGTCTGTCTATCTATCTATCTATCTATCTATCTATCTGTCTGTCTGTATCTATTTCTATCTATCTATCTATCTATTTTTCTATCTGTCTATCTGTCTATCTATCTATTTTTCTTTCTATCTATCTATCTATCTATCTATCTATCTATCTATCTATCTATCTATCTATCTATCTCTTTCTATCTATCTATCCATCCATCCATCCATCCATCTATTTGGTTTTCTATGCTGATAACCTCACAGCAGCTAATGCTGAAGCTCTTCTTTGGATACACTTATTTATTTATTTATTTATTTGTTTGTTTGTTTGTTTATTTAATTGGATTTGTATGCCATCCCTCTCCAAGGACTCAGGGTGGCTCACAGCATATATAAAAACAGAACAATAATGTAAATCCAATTAATGATGAGAAGGAATCCAGTTTTGAAGGATTTTAACTCTTAGGTTTTAGCTTTGTTGCTGATCGAGCTACTTTTTTTACTTTTTAATTTATTGTTAATATTGTTAATTTGTTTACCCTCTTTTAAATTTACAGAGCTAGTTTACTGGTTTTCTTTAAAATAAATATTCTAAAACATGTCTCAATTAATGTAATTTTATTGTTTTCCATTTTTATAAGTTACCAGTAGCCACTGCATTTTCTAACCTCGGCTTATACTCGGGTCAATACGTTTTCCCAGTTTTGTGGCAAAAATTGGTGCCTCGGCTTATACTCGGGTCGGCTTATACTCGAGTATATACGGTAGTTTTTGATACTATTACTGAAAAAGTAAAAGAACCTTCTGAAGAAAGAACTCCTGCTGTAGTGTCTTTATGTCATATTAAAATATGAGACTTTCCCCCCTAAGACTGAGACTTTTTCCCCTAAGACTGAGCTTCTGTTAAGCTTTCTAATATATTTTTATATATTAATATATATTAATATATTTTAATACATTTTATAATATTTTAGTAGTACTTATGAAATTTTTAATATCCTTATTGCACTATTGGATTATTTGAGGGCCTTTTATATATATAGCTTAAAAAAACCCAAACATTTCACACACACACACACACACACACACACACATATAAAAAATGTCGGTGATCTGACATAAAAAAACATATAGCCCCTCCCTGGTACAGAGCTGGAGGGATCAAGGTCTGGTGGCTCAACTGCTAATTCTCTGCCTTACAAGGCAGAGGCTGCCAGATCGAATCCCAGTAAGGAAGGGTGTGGCTAGCTGATGAGGCCAGAACAAGGCCGAAATGGTACCATCCTAGTCTCCCTTAATTTTAAAATTTCAGCTAAAAAAACAAAAACAAACATTTGATACATACATACATACATACATATAAATGTTTTCTTTTTTATGTACCTTTAATTTGGATAATATTTTAATTAATTAGTCAATAGAAGTTTTGGATGAATGTGTATGAATGGGAAAGACTGGATAAGTTTTTAGGGAGGAAATGTATATTTTTAATACATTTAAATATATACATTATATATATATAATATAATATATATATATATATATATATATATATATATATATATATATATATATATATATATATATATATATATATATATCAAGAATAGTCCTAAAAATGCGAGTTCCAGGTACATACGTGAATGATGAGGCAGCAGCCATCTCGATCACCGGAACATAGAAACTTTAATAAAACCACTTAGCTTTCGTTAGCGTGCTGCTAACTTCGTCAGAGTTTTAAAATGCCGTGGGAGACAAACATCTTTATAAAGCATTACTCAGTCTGCTCATTGCCCGCGTCACGGGGCCACACCCTTCCCTCCCCCCTGCGGTAAGCCTAATTGTGGGCTTAATCATGCTGGCTGAAGGGAGATCTACCTCTTTTGCTCGTGTTTGTTGCCTTTTTCCCTCCCCAAGGGAGGGGGTGGAGTTGTGAGGCTTAATCCTGCTGGCTGTAGGGGGACAAGCAGGCAAAGCAGCGTGGGGCAAAGGGACGCTGAAACCGCTGGCGGCTTCAGCTTCCCATTGCTCCGTGGGCGGCGGCAGACTGTCTTTGTGTTTTTGGCTGGGGGGAGCAGGAAGACCTTCCTAACTCTCTCCCCCCAGCACTTCGCCCAGGACAACAGGCAGGGTGAAGCAGTGTGGGGCAAAACCGCCCCCGGAGCAATGGGAAGCTGAAGCCTCCGGCGGTTTCAGCTTCCCTTTGCCCCATGCTGCTTCGCCCTGCCTGTTGTCCTGGGCGAAGGGCTGGGGGGAGGGAGTTAGGAAGGTCCTCCTGCTCCCCCCCCAGCCAAAAACACAAAGGCGGTCTGCCGCTGCCCGTTTGAGGCAGGATGACAAGCAGGGCGAAGCGGGGTGGAGCAATGGGAAGCTGAAGCCTCCGGCGGTTTCAGCCTCCCTTTGCCCCACGCTGCTTCGCCCTGCCTGTTGTCCTGGGCGAAGTGCTGGGGGAAGACGACAGCCGGGCAGCGGGGCTTCTCAGCGACCTCCCGAACCCAAACGTTCGGCAAAAGTTCAGGTTCGGGAGGCCGCTGAGAAGCCCCCCGGATGTTTTAAAATGTGACAGCCGGGCAGCGGGACTTCTCAGCGGCCTCCCGAACCCGAACTTTTGCCGAAAGTCCGGGTTCGGCATTCGGGAGGCCGCCGAGAAGCCTCGCCGCCCGGCTGTCACCTTTTAAAACAGCCGGGGGGCTTCTCGGCGGCCTCCCGAACGCCGAACCTGGAAGTTTGGGTTTGGCGTTCGGGTTCAGGAGGACGCTGAGAAGTCCCCCGGCTGTTTTAAAAGGTGACAGCCGGGCAGCGGGGCTTCTCAGCGGCCTTCCGAACCCGAACTTTTGGCGAACCTCCGGGTTCGGCATTCGGGAGGCCGCCAAGAAGCCCCGCCGCCTGGCTGTCACCTTTTGAAACAGCCGGGGGGCTTCTTGGCGGCCTCCCGAATGCCGAACCCGGAAGTTCGGGTTTGGCGTTCGGGTTCAGGAGGACACTGAGAAGCCCCCGGCTGTTTCAAAAAGCGACAGCTGGGCGATGGGGCTTCTCGGTAGCGGCAGCGACGGGTTCGTAAGACGGAAAATGTTCGTAAGAAGAGACAAAAAATTTCTGAACCCCGGGTTCGTATCTCGGGTTGTTTGTATGGCGGGGCGTTCGTATCATGAGGTACCACTGTAAATGGTATCCTCCACTTTTCCACTGCAAGTTCAAAATAACTCTGACATATAGTATATTGTCATGTTAATCATTATTCCCTCTAAGCCATTAGGAACCCCCCCGCACAGAAACTTTTGAAGTGGTGTAAAGCCGTGCATTCCTGGATCGCTCGCTCGCTTCTTCTTGGCTAAGATTGCTAAGATCTGCCGAAGAGGAAGTTTGGCCCTATGCGGTTACCATCCCAAGCAAGATGGCAGCACCCATCGGGCACTTCAGCCCCTCTTTCCGGCCTCAGGTTTGCTGAGTACATGCGGCAACAGTGATGGCATCAGCACTCGGCAAGTAGGGGCTACAGATCAGAAGGAGCCAGCCAGCTGAGAGTGAGGTAGGAGAAAGCAGCCTGCTTTCTCCTGCCGGGGTGCCCGGCTACGCTTTTGATCACTATTCCTCTTTCAGACAAGCTGCTTAAAACTTTTTCTCTCTCTCTCTCTCTGGTGGTCAAAGTGAGGCTTTCCGCGGGATTTGGGATCCAGCCTTTTAATGGACCAAGCCCGAAACAGCGGCCGCCCAGGAAGGCATACAAATCTAATAAATAATAATTAATAATAATAATAAAGGCAGGCCACGGGACTCTGAGAAGTACGGAGCATTTGAGCTCGGGAAAAAGAAAAGGAAATAAAAAATGCCCGCACCCACTTTCCTTCAGCTCTGCTTTCTTTCTTTCACTTCAGCACTCCAACCCAAGCCTCCCCTCCCCATACACACACACATACAAGCCGGACCCTCTTTTTGTTCCCTTCACGAACTGATCCCCTCTCAGGAAGTCAAACCTTCACAAAGCCAAAGAGCATTTTTCAACTTGATTCAACTTCCAGAAGCCAAGCGTTTTTTTAAAAAAAAAACTATATACTCCTTCAGGTAAATCCTTCGGCTCCTGTCTGTGGGGGGGGGGGGAGAGATAGACACACACACACAAAACTAAGAACTTTGCTAAGAGAGGGAGAAAGGAAGGAAAGAAAGAAAGAGAAACAAAGGGATGGAGGAAAGAAGAAATGGAGAGAGGGAGGAAAGAAAGGGAGGGAGGAAGAGAGAGGGAAAGGCAGGGAAAGAGATGAAGGAAGAGAGAAAGAAAGAAGGGTGGAGAGAAATAGAAAGGGAAGGAGGGAGGAAGAGAGAAAGAGAGCAAGAGGGTGGGAAGGAGGGAACAGAGAGAGAGAGAGGAGGAAGGAAAAGAGAGACAAAAAAAGAGAGGAAGAGAGAAAGAAAGGGAGGAGTGAGAGAAATAGAAACTGAAGGAGGGAGGAAGAGAGAAAGAGCAAGAGGAAGGGGAGGAGGGAAGAGAGAGAGAAAGAGACAGAAGGAAGAAAGAAGAGAAAGAGAGAAAACAGAGGAAGGAAGAGAGAATGAAAGAAAGGGGGAGAGAGAAAGAGAGGGAAGAAGGAACAGAGAGAGAGAGAAATCAAAATCTAGTTTGAAACTAGTTCCACTGTTCAAGTGGTATTTTGATACTTAGCAGAGGTGTCATCTGATTATCTGCTATCCAGGCTTTTTGTGGAGGATTTACAAGGCCGTGTACGTAATCAAAAACACATTGATCATATTTAATGTTTCTATGCAGGATAATGACAAATTCCCTTCTAATTTTATTGTAAATATAGTGTACAGATGTCTGTGTTTCCTGAACTAGATACTGGATACTAGATGTAGAAGTTGTTTATGGTTATTCTTGGTTTCTGGAAGTACTGTCTACAAGGTGGGAAGATGTTCCTCTAAGTGATGTCTCTTGTGGCTTGTACAGATATTTTAAAATGTGAAACATTTTCTAACTGGCTTGTATAACAATAACAACAAAGTTGGAAGGGACCTTGGAGGTCTTATAGACCAACCCCCTGCTTAGGCAGGAAACCCTACCCTACATCAGACAAATGGTTATCCAACATCTTCTTAAAAACTTTCAGTGTTGAATAACCATTTGTCTGAAGTAGTAGGATAACGAGCGTGCCTCTGATACTTGAATCATGGTTGAAAGGGCCGCCACTTGTCTTCTCAAAGTATTAGGGGCCAAGCCTCGCTCCATCCCTGCTTGTAGGAGTTCCAAGACAAGAATCACTGATGCCTCTTTAGGGTTGAGTTGATGTTTTCCACAAAATTCACAAAAAGCTGCCCATGTCACCTGGTATATTCTGGAGGTTGATGGATGTCGTGTGGCCTGCATCGTGGCGATGACCTTCTCCGGTAATTGATAGTGTCTCAGTCTGCTCCTCTCAAGTGCCAGACGGTCAGTTGAAGCCACTGGAGATCTGGATATCGTAGAATCCCCTGGCTGAGGGAAATGTCCTGATCCGGGATTCTCCACAGAGGGGATACTGATAGTGCCACCAGGTCTGAGAACCACGGGTGTCCTGGCCAGTGTGGTGCCACCATCAGCACTTCTGCCCCTTCCTGCAGAATTTTGTCCACTGCTCTTTGTATGAGGCTCATTGGAGGGAAGGCATATAGTAATCTGGGGGGGGGGCAAGGGGATAGTAAGAGCGTTGACCCCTTCTGCTCCCAGCTCTGGAAAGCTTGTGTAGAATCTCGGAAGCTGAGCGTTTCGGTGGCTCGCAAAGAGGTCCACCAGTGGAATCCCGAATCTGTGGATTATTTGCTGAAATAGTTCTGGATCCAATCTCCACTCTGAGGGATTCAGGGTAGCTCTGCTCAGCCAGTCCACTTGAGTATTGCTGGTTCTGGCAATATACTCTGCTGCCAATGACACTAGGTGAGATTCAGCCCACTCGAAAAGGTTGGTAGTTTCCTTCATGAGACGGTGTGACCTCGTGCCCCCCTGGTTATTCAGGTGGGCCCTAGTCGTGACATTGTCCGTTAACACCAACACGTGTCTGCCCTGAACGAGATGAGAAAATGATCGTAGAGCCAGGAACACTGCCCTGAGTTCGAGGAAGTTGATATTGACCAGTGACAAGTCTTCTGCAGACCAGAGACCTTGGGTCATGTGAGGTCCAATGTGAGCATCCCATCCCAAAAGGCTGGCGTCTGTTGTAAGGATGACACGATCTTGTATGTGGAAAAGAGAGCCCCTGCTTAATGCTTGGGATGTCCACCACCTTAAGGACTCTCTGACCTCTCGAGGTATGTGGACTGGCTTGTGAGAATGACTCACTTTGGTCTTCTGCGCGGGAAGTAGAAACCACTGAAGAATCTGGATGTGATATCTGGTCCACGGTATGATGCCTATGGCAGACACCAAGGTCCCCAGTATTTTGGAGAGCATCGACAGAGGGACCCGCCTTTGGTAATGAATGCTGGAAATCAATTGGTGGATGTTGCTCTGTCTCTCTGGAGAGAGCGATACGGTGCCTGAAAGCGTGTTTATGATGGACCCCAGGTGTATTAGTCTGGTAGTGGGAGAAAATTGACTTTTTTCCCTGTTGATGGTAAAACCATGAGTCTCCAGTGTCTGTATGGTTATGGCCAGGTCTTCCCGTGCCCTTGACGGGGACCTGGACATTATAATTATGTCATCCAAGTAGGCCATCAACCAGATGGATTGAGATCGGAGGTTGGCGGTCAATACGTCTAAATGTTTTGTAAAGGTCTGGAGTGCCGATGAAAGGCCAAATGGCATGGCCCTGTACTGGTAGTGAATCCCCTCTGAACAGAAACGGAGAAACCTCCGAATGACCGGGTAGATGGGAACATGTAGGTAGGCTTCCTTCAAGTCTATGGACATTAAAAAGTCCTGAGACCAAATTGATGCTAGGATTGTTTGGAAGGAATGCATTCTGAACCTTCTGTAACATATAAAGGTATTCAGTTGCTTTAAATTGAGGATCAATCTGCAGCCTCCTGAACCCTTGGGTACAATGAAGATCACTGAGTAAAAGCCCGTGCCCTCGTCTTGACAGGGCATCTGCTCTATGGCTTGAATGTCTAACAGGTGAGCAATTTCTTGACGTAATTGTAGTCTCTTTTGTGGATCTCGTATCACTGGGCAATGTAGGAAACGATTGGGTGGTGGATAGAGAAATTCCAACCAGAGTTCTTGTGGGACGGTGGCCAATGCCCATTTGTCGGAGGATGTGAGCCGCCAGGAGGCACTGAAGTGTTGGAGTTTGCCTCCTATAGGCTGAAGCGTGGCAGAGTCATTTGGTGCGTTTAAAACCTCTCTGACTGCCACCCTGAAAGGGACGCCTCGACTGTTGGTAGTCTCTTAACCTGTCCCTATCCCACTGTATTCACAACCCCTGGTGATCAAGAAAAGGAATTGCAAGATCTATTTCACAGACAGAAACCAGGAAAAGCACCAGGCCCAGACAAGATAACTCCTTCTTGCTTAAAAGTCTGTGCTGACCAATTGGCCCCCATCTTCATCCAAATCTTTAACAAATCACTAGAGATGTGCCATGTTTCTTTTTGCTTCAAATGCAGTGCCGAAAAAGCTCTCCATCAAGGAACTGAATGAGTACAGACCAATTGCTCTAACATTTGTAGTTATGAAAATCTTTGAAAGGCTTGTGATGTCCCACTTGAAAACCATCACAGATCCACTGTTAGACCCTCTGCAATTTGCATACCGAACAAATAGATCTACAGATAATCCTGTTAATATGATTCTGCACTACATCTTCCAACATCTTGAATCTCCAAAGACCTATGCAAGGGTCCTCTTTGTAAACTTTAGTTCAGCATTCAACATCATTATACTAGACATTCTTCTAACTAAACTAAATCGGCTAGCGGTACATGAACACACTTGTAAGTGAATCACAAGCTTCCTAACAGACAGGAAGCAGCAGGTGAAGCTAGGTAAAATCACATCAGCTATCTGTACAATTAGTACACAACCCCCCCCCCAAGACTGTGTACTCTCACCACTTCTCTCTCTATACCAATGACTGCATCTTAAACGATCCATCTGTTAAACTACTAAAGTTTGCAGATGATACAACAATGATTGATCTCATTCAAAACAACTATAAAACTGCATACAGTTGGCAGCTTGAACAACTAGCCTTGTGGTGTGACCAGAACAATCTGGAACTGAACATACTCAAAACCATAGAAATGATGATAGACTTTAGGAGAAACCCTCCCATCTTACCACCTCTTACAATACCAGACAACACAATAGCAACAGAAGAGATTTTCAAATTTCTAAGTTCTATCATATCTCAAGACCTAAAATGGTCACTTAACATCACAAATGTCATCACAAAAAGCTCAACAAAGAATGTTTTTTTCTGTGCCAACTCAGGAAGCTCAAATTGCCCAAGGAGTTGCTGATACAGTTCTACAGAGGAATCAATGAGTCTGTCATCTGCATCTCCATGACTGTTTGGTTCAGCAAACAATTGCTGCCAAACTGCCTTCCATTTAGGACCCGTATACTGCACAAGTCAAAAAGAGGTCTGTGAAAGTATTTATGGACTCCTTGCATCCTGGACATAAATAGTTTTAACTCCTACCTTCAAAACATCGCTATAGAATACTGCACACCCAGAGAACTAGACACAAGAATTGAGAGGCCAGGTGAACTAAAACCTGGCTGACATTTGCAGAAGGCGAGGAGGAGCAAAATCACTGCCTTCCAGATGCTGTAGCACCTAATTGACTTGCAGGGACTGCTGGGATGCATGGGCATGGCTACCGCCCTATTTCAGGGGCTGCTCTCCACCCATGTTTCCCTTCGCTTCTCTGCTCTTCGCCTCAACAGACCTCTTCTCTTGTTGCTTCCTCGCTGCTCAGGATCATGCCAGGAGAGAAAGGAAGCCAGAAAAGAGGAAATTAGGATCATCAGCGCTCAACGAGGGACTCCCCGCCCCCATTAGCCACATGGAGAACTGCAAGTAGCTGGGGGTTATTTTACCATGAGGCAAATTGTACCTTGTGGGATCTAATTGTGGCTCTAATTTAGCTATTTGATTTAATTACTGATTCTTAATTTAGTTGTACCTTGTGGGATTTTACTATAAAGCTGCTACTAATCTCTGTATTGCATAGTTAGCTAGGAGGAATTTTTCTTTGGATTGTGCTTTACAGCAATCAAGGAGTTTAGATTTAAAGGAACAGCCTACCTCTAATTTAAATTGCAAGTGAAGTGAGAAGAGATTAGTAGAGGATAAGCTGAGTGCTGCTTTTATGAAAAAGAATCTGAGAAGGGGGAATTTTCTGTGGCCTTTGTGTAATACTATTTCCGTTGCAATCCCTGCATATTTAAGTACCAGTCACCAGAACGTTTTATTTTATTTTCCTTTGAATACTTGAGAAAGGAAACACTTGAGTCAAGGATCCTTTTGAACAGGCATCCCTTCCACTTCATTGGGCCTTTCTTACAAGTACACCTATTAAGATGATGATGATGATGATGATGATAATAATAATAATAATAATAATAATAATAATAATAATACCAACAACAATAAAATAGAGATATCACACAAGAAGAAATACAGAAAGCACTGCAAAAAAAAACACAACAAGACCCCAGGGCCGGATGGCCTTCCGGTTGAAATTTATAAAACTGTTATTAATATATATGAAAAAGGACTGTTGGAAGTGTTTAATAAAATTTTAAAAGATAAATTTCCAAATTCTTGGGGGGAAGCATATATTACTTTAATTCAGAAGGAAGGATTGGATGAGTGCCAAATTCAAAATTATAGACACATTTTACTACTAAATGCGGATTATAAACTATTTGTTTTAATAATTGCAGAAAGACTAAAAACAGTATTAAATGAGCTGATACATCCCGATCAGAATGGCTTTCTTCCTAACTGTTACATTAGAAACAACACTAGAATAATAATGAGTGCATTAGAATATTACGAATTACGATCAGATAAACAATTGGCTCTCCCTTTTATCGATGTACAAAAAGCCTTTGATAATGTAAAAAGAAATTTTTTAATTACACTAATTAAAATGATGCAATTTTGAGAGAAATTTAATAGATTGATAGAAAATATTTATTCGGGTCAAACAGCTACTATTTTAATGAATGGAGATAAAACAGATAAAATTAACACTGAAAAAGGTGTTGGGCAAGGTTGCCCAATCTCCCCTTTATTATATACTCTTTACATTGAAATTCTTCTCAATAGGGGGATGGGCGCGGTCAATAGTCGTGACAACACAGAGCTGCCCTTGCTCCCATGAGGGCAGCCCTGAATCCCCACTGTCTGGGGGTCTTGGTTCTTCTGAACCGAGTCTTCACCTCCTTGCAGGGGAGGTGACATAGGGGACGCTGCCGGCGGTCTGATCAGGGGGTCAGCAAACCCCCATCGGATGAACTGGCCTGTCTCACGCCGGTGGTGGTGCGAAGTCAGCCAGACAGCAATGTCTGTGCTGACAATAGTTGCGGGAAGGCAACTCAATGCAGGAGATGAAAGAAGACCGGTAACATCTGGGAAGAGAAAAAAAGCTTGAGCATAGGCGAAGTGAAGAAGTACCTAATGGTGTGCTGGTGAGAGTGGATTTTTTTTTTCTTGTCGGAATTATTTCCCTCCGCATTTAAGGAAGTGACGTATTGGTGTGAATTTGGTCTGCTGTCTTTTTATTTCAAGGAGCTGTTGCATTGTGATTCAGGATTTGCATTACTATAGGTAAAAGAAGCTAATAGAGGATTAACAAATGGTTGTTTATTGGTTGTGTATCTTGCAAGGATGGATTCTCTTTGTAGTTTTCTTAGCTTCATGAAGAGAGGATGACATTGGCATTTAAGCTTGTATACGTTGGATTCTATCTGGTAGAGACACTTTTGAACTTACATCTGGAGCTACAGTGGGAGAAAGAACTGTGGAGTGGAAACATGAATGATAATAGCAATAGCAATCGTGGAGTAAGGAATTTTGCAGAGAATGGTTACATAACTTGGTTATAAAGTTTGGCAAGAAACCCAACTTCTACAAAAACTGCTTCTTTTATATTCAAATCGGAGCTGCAAATGGATTTATTTGGAGAAAGATTTATGAACTTGAAATATTTTTGATAACAACAACGGCACATTTAAGGAAAAAACATTTTTTTAAAAAAAAATTGAACAATGCAAAGATGGCAACTACCTTAACTAAAATTAGCTTAGATTTTAAGGAAACTTTAAGGTTAGAGGGATTGTATTTCGATTGGGAGATAGAAGGGCTTGATGGAGGAGGAATTTACTAAAGGGAACAAAGATAATTATGTTGTGAATAATATATCATTAAGATGTTTTTGCTTGAATTTATAAAACTATTTTTTGGGTCAAATTTAAAACACTGTCATTAGGTTTTTGTTATGTAAAATCAATATGAAACATAAAAGGATTATGGAATTAATAATGGATTTAATAATGGATTTAATAATGGAATTAATTGAGGTGGCTTAGTAATAAACTGAATTATTACAGATAATATTTGGAGACTGAATTAACATATTTAGTTTACTGATTCATATTTAAGAAATTTGGAAATAGAAGATTATGTTTGTAATATTGGGACACTGAATTAAGACATTTAATTTACTGATTTAAACTATAAGAAACCTGGAAACAGAAGATCATGCTTGATTTCTTTTTCTTTCTCAAAGGAAAATAAATCTTGTCAGTGGTAATCATTGAATTTAGAACTTACAGAATTATAGATTTTTCAAATCACAATTTAGAAAGAAGGTTGGATTGAGGAAGGGGAACTTTTTTAAAATCTACTTGGATCAATACAATTAGAGTAGGGCACGAGGATTACGCTGGGTAAGCAGCGATAAAATTAGGGTAGGGCATGAAGATTTAGCTGGGTATGCAGTCTTCAGAGAGGGGTGGCATACAAATCTAATAAATAAATAAATATTGAGAAATTAATTCCAGTGGGTTATTGGAGGAGGTTTTTTTCTTTCTTCTCTTTTCTTTTCTGTTTATATATAAAGAAAAAGAAATTATTTTAGTGGTAATTACTGAAAACAGAATTTATGGAATTATAGAAAATACAGATCATAATTTTTGAAAGGTGTATTAATTTATGGAAGGCTATAACTTTAAATTGGACTAAAGAAGGGGAACTTCTTTTATTTATTGGGATCAATAAACTTAGATTAGGGCATGATGATTCCGCTGGGTTTGCAGCGATAAAATTAGAGTAGGGCATGAAGATTCTGCTGGGTATGCAGCGATATACTTAGATTGATTCCAATGGGTCATTAGAGGTTTCTTTTTTTTCTCCTCTCCTTTTTTTATTTTTATTTTTTTTTGTTAAGGAATAGGGCAGGAGGTTCTCAAGATAGGATTAGAGTAGGGTATGAAGATTTTGCTGGGATTGCAGCGCTATAGGGCATGAAAATTCCGTTGTGTACACAACGATAAAACTAGAGTAGGACGTGATTATTTCACAATATATAGACATTAGGAAGGGTTGAAATCAATGTTTTTTTTTCTTTCTCAATTAGAATAATTGTTTCATGATTTAGACTGGGATGGAGGAGTTTAGTGGTTTATAGATGAACTTTAAGGTTTGGTAATTTTTGATGGTGTTATACTGAGCTATTTTGGGATGTTGGTGAGAGAAGGAGGAAAGATTTCTTTTTCTTCCTCTTCCCTCTTCTTCTCTTTTTGGTTTGCTTTGTCTCTTTGTTTTTCCTATTTTTTAGTAGTACTTTTGTCATTCACCTTTTTTTCTTTTTATATATACTTTCCTCTTTATTTTATCTCATTTTTTTCCTCTCTACTTTTTAAATTCTATTTTTTAATTTTTACTCATTTTTTTATGATTCCTATATAAAGGAACTATTATTAATTAGGTTTTACAATATGGCTAATTTGGTCAATTTTTGAGATTTTTAATTGGTCTTTTTTCCTTTGATTTGTATATTAGAAGGTGTTGGTGTTTTTATTTTTTTTAAAATCCTTTTTAATGGGCATTTACTAATAAAAAAGGGTTAATAAATATATATAAAAATTGAAATGGAGATGTGGAGAAATTTGGAATACTACAGCCTAATTAACTTGAGGCATTTAAAATTTGTATCAGCTTAAAAGACATTTTAGCAAATAACATATTAATATAATATAAGAAATGTGAGCAGCTATTTATTATCCAGATGTCAAAAGTAAAGGAGGTAGCATTGGATTTGTATACCATAACTTTTTAAATTGAATTATTGATGTATCTAACCAGTTTGATGTTGTTGGTACTTTACATTGTACTGTGATTGGCGAGAAAATAAAAAATTCTGTGAAGAAATTCTTCTCAATAGAGTAAGAGCAAAGCAGGAAATCAGAAAAATTAAATATCAACATTACAAACTACAGGTTTTTGCAGACATTGTTTATATTATAGAAAATCCACTAATATCTGGTCTAGAATTATTAAAAGAAATAGAAAATTTTGGAAGAGTAGCTGGTCTCAAAATTAATAAAGATAAAACAAAAATACTAATTAAAAACATGTCAAAAAAGCATATACAGGAATTGAAAGAAAATATAGGAATTAAATACGTTAAAAAAGTGAAATATTTTGGAATTTGGCTATCAGCTAAATGTAATTCGATAAAAGAGAAGGACTGTTGAACTTAACTGAACGGTTTTCTCGATGCACTGCAAGGAGAGTCCAACGTGGATTATTCTCTAGTCTGATTGGAAGGGACTGAGTTTAATTTACATATTAGGCAGGCACCGCCCCCCCCCCCAGCCCTCCAGTCTAATATAGGAGCAGTAATTAGGAACACAATTTTATTGAACCACAAGAACCAAGAAATCTTGAAACCATAAACTTTAAACCAAACAGAGGCCCTGGTCCCTAGAGCTGGGTGGGTTTGGACTCTCTTTGCAGTGCATCGAGAAGACCGTTCAGGTAAGTTCAACGGTCCTTCTCCAATGCACTTGCAAGGAGAGTCCAACGTGGGATATACCCAAGCTTGAATCAGAGGGAGGGAGAAGGCTGGACCAGGGGCGCTGGGGATGAGCACACCACTTGTAGCACACATCTCCCGAAGGCTGCTTCTGCCGAAGCAAAGGAATCGATCCGATAATGTCTAATGAACGTAGACAGGGCCGCCCATGTGGCTGCCCTGAAAATGTCCTCCAGAGATGCCTGAGTCCTCCAGGCCGCCGATGTGGCCGCGCTACGGGTAGAGTGTCCCGCTATTCTTTGTGGAATTTGGTGACCTTTGGTCCTATATGCTTCTGCTATGCAGTCTTGCAGCCAGCAGCTGATAGTCTGAGAAGAGCCTTGTTGCCCATGGCTCGAGTCGAAAAGGACACAAACAGAGCTTCCGATGTTCTGAAAGGTTGTCTCCTGCGAATGTAGATCTTCAAGACTCGTCGAATGTCAAGTTTATGCCACCTCAGTTCTGAGGGGTGGGTTCCATGCGTGCAGAAGTCCGGTAAAATAATCTCCTGTGCTCTATGAAACCAGGAGTTTATTTTGGGAACAAATGTTGGGTCCAGTCTCAAGACGACCCTAACTGAGTGCAAACGACAGAGATCCGGTCTGACCGATAATGCAGATAGTTCTGAAACTCTCCTGGCTGAGGTAATTGCGACCAGGAATGCAGTCTTGATAGTCAGGAAACGTAAGGAAATTGAACGTATAGGTTTGAAAGGGGGGCCTGTCAAGGCTTGCAAACTAGTGTCAAATCCCAAGATGGGAAACGGTGAATCGTTGGTGGCCTGATGATAGCGGCCCCTCTTAAAAAGTCCTTAATCCATGGATGTCTTGTAAGGGGGTGGTAGTGGTCCTTCTCTATTATGGTTGATAATGAGGCCACATGTCTACGCAACGTACTGAGGGCAAGACCCTTATCCAGGCTTGCCTGAAGGAACGTTAAAACAATAGAGCTGACGCCCTCTGTGGATCCACCTCCTGCTGTCCACAGAAGTTGCAGAAGGCCGACCATGTGGCCTGATAGATGCGTTTGGTGGAGGGTCTGCGAGCAGCTTGCAGTGTCTATGACCATATCCGGTAAGAGCTGGCATCTCAGATGATCCCGCTCAAGTGCCACATGGTCAGTTGCCACCACTGAGGCTCGGGATGCGTCATTGCTCTCTAGCTGAGGGAGATTCGGTGGTCTGGGATCATCCAGCAGGGTGATATCGAGAGATCCCTCAGGTCAGCAAACCAGATTCCACGTGGCCAGTATGCAGCAGATCAACCTTGGGATGATGCAAATGGGCAGAAAGGCATAGAGCAGACCCGGTGGCCACTGGTGGCGTAGTGCGTTCACCCCTTCCGCTCCTGGAGAGGGAAAGCGAGAGATGAAGCGTGGAAGTTGTGTGTTGTGGCAGGTTGCAAACAGGTCTATCACCGGGCTCCCAAACCGTAGGGTTATTTCCTGGAAAATCCCAGGATCTAGTCGCCATTCTGCTGGGTCGAGAGTCCTCCGACTCAGGCAGTCCGCACAAACGTTCTCCACTCCCGATATATGTTCTGCTGACAGGGAGGCTAGATTGGCTTCCGCCCACCGAAGGAGCGACTCCAACTCCCTCATCAGTCTCTGTGATCTTGTTCCCCTCTGTCTGTTGATATGGGAGCACATTGAGACATTGTCCATTAGAATTAAGACATGTTGACCCTGTAACATGTGGGCGAAGCTGTGGAGGGCCGGTGAGACTGCTTTTAGTTCCAAAAAATTGATATTGATGTCTTGTAAGTCCCGGGGTCCCCATAGTCCCTGAGACATCTGAGAGGAGAGGTGAGCTCCCCACCCTGTCAAGCTGGCGTCTGTCATTACAGTGACTAGGGTCTGTCCCAGGAATGATGAACCGCGTTTCAACGCTGGGGATACCCAACATTGTAGGGACTTCCGTAATCTGGTGTTGAAGACTACTATCCTGTGTGTGTGGCTGGACCTTCTCTTCTGAAAGGGCAGCAAAAACTATTGTAGAGGGCGTAGATGGTACCTCGCCCATGGTAGAACGTCTATGCAGGATACCAGGGTACCCAGAAGTTTTGACAGGAAGGAAAGCTGAGGATACCTTTGGTTGTCTAGTGACCTCAATAGCTTTCGGATAGTGGTCTGTCTCTCCTGGGACAAGAGGACCATGCCTAAGTTTGTGTCTATGATCGTGCCCAGGTGCGCTAGGTGTGTTGTTGGGATCAGGTGGCTCTTGTTCCAGTTGACGGTGAAGCCATGATTTTGAAGGGTCCGAATGGTTAGGTGTAGGTCTCGACTTGTCTGGTCGTCCAGGTACGCCATGAGGCGCACCGACTGGTACCTGAGACTGGCTGTGAGGACATCCAACAATTTCGTGAACATCCTCGGGGCTGAGGATAGTCCAAAGGGCATTGCTCTGTACTGGTAATGAGCTCCATCCAAACAGAATCTCAGGAACTGTCTGTGGAGTGGAAAGGTGGGTACGTGGAGATATGCCTCCTTTAGGTCTATGGATGTCAGAAAATC
This sequence comes from Erythrolamprus reginae, assembly GCF_031021105.1. Taxonomy (NCBI): domain Eukaryota; kingdom Metazoa; phylum Chordata; class Lepidosauria; order Squamata; family Dipsadidae; genus Erythrolamprus; species Erythrolamprus reginae. The sequence continues at coordinate 76,302,434 of NC_091963.1, forward strand.
CCAGTGTCATATGGAGGCGAGGATGGATTTTAGCAAATGCATTTTGAACCTCCTGTATTTGACATAAAGGTTCAGTTGGCATAGGTTCAAAATTAACCGGACTCCTCCGGAAGATTTCGGGACCAGAAAAATGACCGAGTAAAAGCCCCTGCTCTGCTGTCCTAAGGGAACCTCCTCTATGGCCCCTATCTCTAATAGGTGGGAGACTTCTCAGTAGAGCCCTCTTTCGAGCATCCGATGGAAGATGACATGGGAGGAAGCGGTGTGGTGGAGGGCGAAAGAATTCGATCCGCAGCCCCTGGGATACTGTGGCGGTTGCCCAAGCATCTGAAGACGTGGTTTCCCAAGGGCCTGCGAAGTGCATTAGTCTGCCACCCAAGGGGAAGCTGATTACGGAATCATTTGTTCTTTCTGAACCCTCTGCTTGCTCCTCTGAAGGGACGGCGCCCCTGGTAGGACTTGTTGTGATCTGCAAGGGAGGATCTGTCCGACCTGAAGGTCCCCTAGTTAAAGGAGCCCTGGAAGTATGGCCTTGAGACTTGGGTGTTAGTTGAGGGGGGCTCTGAATGAAAGGGCTGGCACCTCTGAAAAGGGGTGAAGCGCCTGTCCTGTCTTTTATTTGTCTTGGGCATCACTTTTTTCTTGTCCTTATCTTCGATCAGGACTTCATCCAAAATCTCCCCAAATAGTTTTTTGCCTTTGAACGGTGAAGATGCCAGGCACCATTTTGATTTTACATCCGCCTGCCAGTTGCGAAGCCAAATCAATCTGCGGGAGGACACTGAAGAGGCCATGGCTCTGGAGGCGAACTTGGCCATGTTTACCATGGCATCCTCTGAAAATTCTGTGGCTGTTAAGGTCCTAGCGAAGGCGCACATCCTCAGCATTCTGTTTCTTAATAAACATGTTTTTCTCTGTCTTGTGCAACTTCCTAACTGGCTATGAGTGCCAAAGTTTAAAAGTTCACTTTCCCTTCTAGAATATATCTATAACACAAGATTCTCAGGCCCTATCTTCTATATGTATTTCTCACAACTCTTAACTGGATTTCTTGAATCCATAAGATGGTGGCTCTATTGAAAAATGAGGCCGCGGAGGCGGCGCGTAGAGGCCGCCATTTGGTGTGTTTTCCGCACCACGTTCTCCGCCCTCTTGTCCTCTGCCCTCAAGCCCTCCTGTGATTCGGATGGGACCAGGGCATTAGAGACTAGGCTTGTCACCGACTTGTCTACGGTCGAGAAGCCTAGTAGATCTTCCATCTCCTGGTCAAAGGTATAGAATTTATGGTCTAAATTTGATGGGCCCTGTGCTGCTGCCGGGTTCTCCCATGGTCGTTGGATAGTTTCCAGAAACAGCTGAGACGATGGGATATGTACCGTCTCCTGCCTGGGCAGTACAAATAGTCCTCCAACTGGGGGGGTGATGCAGAAGCCTCTGCTTGCTTCCCCTCCCCCGCCTGGTCAATAGTCAGTTTTGCCTTATTGAGCAAGACCCTGAAGAGAGACGTTTTAAAAAGACCTGTGAAAATCGGCTGTTCCGGCGGTTGCTCGTCCCCGGACAGATCATCATCAGCATCGCTAAAATTGTCCCTGGAAGACATGTCTTCTTCCATAGACCCAGTCAGGGAGTGAGTGGCTGGCCCCATCCAGGGGTCCCTAAATCTCTTTGGAGCAGGTCCCGCCTGAGCATATTGTTGTGCTCCCATTGTCAGCCCTTGGGAATATGCATTGGCGATTAGGTCCTGTAGCGCCTGAGGCATGTTCTGCCATGTATCCTGAGAATTTCACAGGCCAGCCGCCATTGGTATAAAGGTGGCTGACTGTGATTGTCCATACTGCTGAGGTAGGGTGGCCTGTGAGGTGGGTATATGTTAGGTCACACAGGGGCTTGCCTACCAGTGTTGTAGATCTCAGGTGTATGAGAGGGTACCGGCTGCAGGGGGCGTTCAGGGGACCAGTCCCTTTCTGTCGCCAAGCCTACAACCCCTGGGGCCATCATGGGGGAGGTTGACGGTGGTGTGGGGCCAAAGGCCAGATGCGGCAATGCTGCAGACCCTATTTCTTTCTGTGTTGTCTCTGTTTTTCAAGGGCCTTTATTCGTTTCTCAACTTCCTTGAGTGAGGAACCTTGAGAGGATTTGGACCTCTGGCCCTTTTCCTTCGGGGTACTAGGCCTGGTGATAGAAGCGGCCTCCTCCCCGGTGTGGGCTGACTCTGCCATATTAATTCTCCCCTGGACAGATAACACTTACACATAGAAAAATCAAGGCTCTGTGAGACAACCGTTCCGCTCCTTCACCGTGCGTTGAGCGAGAGAGAGAGCAGAGAAATTGTTTTAGGCCTCCAACTGCGCCTGTGTGTCTCCGGGGCAGATTGGGCCTGCGATTATGACATGTATTTTTGGAGCTATGCTCCCACGTCACGCTCGCTCTAGCCCTTGCGTTCCGAAACTGTGTATGTAAAATGGCTGAATTTGGTTGTCACGGAGACAGCATAGGCCCCCTGAGGGGAACTGTGTCCTCGGCTGTTTTCGGGTGTTTAAAATGGCCACTGTGGTTGCCCTGGGAAACGGGCGGGAGCTTTCTTACTCTTCCCACCCTTTAAACCCCCAAAATGGCCACTTCCCCTGCCGGCGATCTCCGACTGGCGCTCTGAGGGAGATCACCGCTCCTGGCTGCAAGGTCTGTGGGGGGGGGGGACGTCCTCGGTCCTCTTGACTCATCTCCGAGCAGGACTGTCTTCCTCCAGTATATTTGCCCCCCTTGACGTCAAACGCCTCCTATTTAACCGGGCGAGACCGTGGAGGCCAGCAACCCAGTGCTCTCTCCGAGACCCACAAATCAGCCCTTGTGTGTGGGATCAACTCAGGAGGAGCTGCAGGCTAGAGGGTTAAACCCACGGGGGTATTAACCCTATGCTGCGTGGAGGGAACCCTGCTCGCTGAAGGCTGTAGTGACTGCGAAAGAGATCTTGGAGTCTTGGTGGATAATCAACTAAACATGAGCCAGCAATGTGCAGCAGCGGCCAAAAAAGCCAACACTATCCTAAGCTGCATCAACAGGGGGATGCACTCCAAGACCAGGGAAGTATTAATACCACTCTACTATGCCCTGGTCAGACCACATCTGGAGTATTGCATCCAGTTGTGGTCACCATACTTCAAAAGAGACATTGAAACTCTGGAGAAGGTGCAGAAAAGAGCAACCAAAATGATTAGGGGACTTGAAACCAAGACTTACAAAGAGAGGTTGTGGGAACTGGGTATGGATAGCCTAGAGAAAAGGAGGGGCAGAGGGGACATGATAGCTGTATACAGGTATATGAGGGGTTGCCACAGAGAGGAGGGAGCCACTCTATTCTCCAGAGCACCAAAGGGCCAGACGAGGAACAATGGCTGGAAGCTGACCAAGGAGAGATTCAACCTAGAAATAAGGAAGAACTTCCTGACAGTCAGTGATCAACCAGTGGAACAACCTGCCTGCAGATGTTGTGAACTCCCCAACTCTGGACACTTTCAAGAGGAGACTGGACTGCCATTTGGCTGGGGTGCTTTAGGATTCCTGCTCAGGCAGGGGGTTGGACTGCATGGTCCCTTTCAACTCTAACAATAAATAAATAAATAAAATAAAAATAAATATGGAAATAGGAGCCATGTTTCTCGCCACATTTCCAGCAATTGGGTTTGAGATTTTCATACATCTTGGCTAGTCTGGCTGGGGGCATATGCCACTTATAAAACATTTTGATTGCATTTTCTTTGTAAGAGGTAGATCTGGTCATTTTGTAATTTGTATGCCACATTTTTTCCCATTGATCTAATTGTATGGAATGTCCGATATTCTTTGCCCAGGCTATCATGTTACCTTTGACAATTTCTTCTAGGTTATTATTTTCTAACAATAGTTTGTATGTATTAGTAATTGCTTTGCTGTTTGTTCCTAGTAAGATTTTGTCTAGTGGTAGATCATGTTTCTCGATTCCATACTTTTCTTTATCAATTCGTAATCTAGATTTTATTTGATTATAAGGCCACCAGTCTATTTTAATTCCCTCCTCTTTTAGCTGTGCTAATGGTTTCAGGTTTGTCTCTTTATCTAATACTTGTGAATATTTTACCATTTTCCCTAGACTTATTATTATTATTATTATTAATTGGATTTGTATGCCGCCCCTCTCCGCAGACTTGGGGCGGCTAACAACAGCAGTAAAACAGTACAACAAAATCCAATACTAAAAAAGCAGTTAAAAACCCATTATATAAAGACCAATCATACATACAAACATACCATACATAAAATTGTGAAGGCCTAGGGGGAAAGTGTATCTTAGTTCCCCCATGCCTGGCGGCAGAGGTGGGTTTTAAGCAGCTTACGAAAGGCAAGGAGGGTGGGGGCAATTCTAATCTCTGGGGGGAGTTGGTTCCAGAGGGTCGGGGCCGCCACAGAGAAGGCTCTTCCTCTGGGTCCCGCCAAGCGACATTGTTTGGTTGATGGGACCCGGAGAGAACCCACTCTGTGGGACCTAACTGGTCGCTGGGATTCGTGCGGCAGAAGGCGGTCCCTGAGATATTCTGGCCCGGTGCCATGAAGGGTATTTGTATTATAGTATTTGGGAAAGTTAATGCCTCCATACTTGAGAACCATAATGGTATTTTGATATAAAATTGTTTCTTAATTGTGTTCCAGGTATCTAATAATGATCTCCTGATCAAGTGTTGTTTGAAATATGAGTGTGTAGTGGACATGTTGTCCCAGATAAAACTATGCCAACCAGTTTGTATATCGTGACCTTCTAAGGCTAATAATCTTACATTTTTAAGTTGAATCCATTCTTTGATCCATACTAAAACTGCCGCTTGGTAGTATATTCTAAAATCGGGTAGTCCCACTCCACCTTGCTTCTGACTATCTTGCATCCATTTGAGTCTAATTCTTGGCTTTTTATTTTGCCATATGAATTTAGATATTAATTTTTCTAGATTTTTAAAGAAAGTTCTTTCTAATTTAATTGGGATCGTTTGAAAAAGATACAAAAATTTGGGTAATATGGACATTTTGACTGCCGCAATTCTTCCTAATAATGAAATTTGGAGCTTAGCCCAGCTTTCTAGTTATAGTTTTGTTTTATTTATTAACTGATCGTAATTATCCTCTTTTATGGTAATACATTTGGGTGACATGTTTATTCCTAAATATTTAATTCTTTCCGTAATTTCCAAGTCTAGTTCTCTAGCCAAGTTTACTTTGTCTTTCGTTACCATATTTTTGGTCATAATTTTTGTTTTGAATTTATTAATTTTAAACCCTGCTAAGGCTCCATATCTGTTTAATTCTTCCATTAGTTTTGGGCCTGCTTGGGTCGGGTTTTCAACAATGAAGGCAATATTGTCAGCGTAGGCTTGTAGTTTGAATTCTTGTTCCCTGGACTTAAGACCTGCTATCTCTTTGTTGTTACGAATTTGATTTAATAGTGTTTCAATGCATAAAATAAAGAGCAAGGGTGACAAGGGACATCCCTGCCGAGCTCCTTTATATATTTGAAAGGTATCCATAGTGTCTCCATTAATTATTATTTTGGCTGTTTGTTTTGAGTATATAGTTTTGATTGCTCTGATAAAGTTCAATCCAAATTTCATCTTATTTAATAATTCAAGTAAAAATTCCCAATTTAGGTTGTCAAATGCTTTTTGTGCATCCATAAATATTATTGCCATGGCTTTTTCCGAGAGTATTTCATAGTATTCTAAAACATCAGGAATTATTCTAGTATTATTTTGAATATGTCTGTCTGGAAGAAAGCCATTCTGATCTGAATGTATCCATTTGTTTAGAATTAATTTAAATCTGTTACCCATTATGGCAGAGAAATTTTTGTAATCAGTGTTTAATAATGCAATGGGTCTATAATTGGCTATTTTTTCTCTTTCTTTTTTTTCTTTGAGGATTAAGGTTGTCAAGGAATCAGTCCACGAATTTGGTATTTTGCCTATGGTTAGCACTTCGTTATATGTTTCTAGCATCAAATTGTTCAGCATATTTCCTAGTTCCTTATAACATTCTGGCGGTATTCTGTCGGGTCCTGGAGTTTTGTTATTTTTTTGGTTTTGGATAGCTATTTCTAATTCTTCCTTAGTTATAGGTTTGTCCAATAATTCTCTATTTAATTTTGTTAATCCTTCTGGATTACATTTATTTAGGTAATTGCATATATCTTTCTCTTTTATTTCTTCCTTCTGGTATAGAGTCTGATAAAATTCCATAGCTATCTTCTTTTTATCTGCTAATGTAAATTGTGTTACTCCTTTATCATCTTCTAGTTGTTGGATATATTTATTTTCTTTTTCTTTTTGTAGTTTATATGCCAGCCACTTGCCTACTTTATTTGCTTGCTCAAAATGGTTTTGTTTTACTCTTTTTATTTGTATAGCTATATTCTCTTGTACAATCAGATTAATTTTATGTTTAAGATTATCTTTTTCTTCGCCTATGAGGTTATTTTGTGGGTCATTTTGTAGTTTGATTTCTAGTTTTTTTATTTGTTCTTGTAATTCTTGTATTTCTGATTTTTATTTCTATTTATCCTGCTTATGTAAGAAATTGTTAGATCCCTAATGTAGGCTTTTGTGGTGTCCCAGATATTTTGTAGGGAGGTATCTTTATTCCAATTGTCCTTAAAAAAAAAAGGTTAGTTCTTTATTCATAAATTTTATATATTCCTTATCTTTCATTATATTGGGATAAATTGTCCATCGTTTATTTCCCTTTTTAGCTGTTTTAAGTGTTAGTATTATTGGGTGGTGGTCTGCCCAAATATTCATTCCGATGTTAATTTTTTCTATCTTTTTTTCAATCTCACTATTCGTCCAGAACATATCCAGTCTGGACCATGATTGATGGGGTGACGAAAAGTAAGTAAATTGCTTTTTAAATTTATTTCTCTCCCTCCAAATATCTTTAAGTCTGTATTCTTCCACCATGTCGAAAAAAACAGGGGGTAGTCGATTTCTATTATTTGTTTTATTCCTATCCCCCCCTCTTTTGTAGTCAATTACCGGGTCAACAATGGCATTGAAATCACCTAATAGGCATACATTTGGGTTTTGAGTCATGTTAATTTGTTCGTGTAATTCTTTATAAAATTCCTTTTGATTAGTATTTGGTGCGTAAATTACAATTATTGAGATTTTCTTTTGTTCTAATGAAATTTTGAGGATCAAAATTCTACCTTCCTCATCTGAATATATATGTTTGGGGTTAAGCCATTCTTTTATATATACCACTATACCTCTTTTTTTGTTCTCATCTGAAGCCAAAAATAACTTGCCAAGTTTAGTTTCCTGTAATAATTTTTTTTCTGATTTTTTAATGTGGGTTTCCTGTAAGCAAATCAGGTCTGCTTTTTCTCTTTTGAGTTTTTTGAATGTTTGTTTCCTTTTAATTATAGAGTTTAATCCGTTGACATTGATCGAAAATATTTTTACTCGTTTCTCCATATTATTGCTTCCTAGCTGTTGCTCGAGTAAAAATTTTCTCTCTTTCGTTTCTTAGGTCTTGACTTGTATTTTTCCCTTCTGTTTCTTTGTCCTTGTCTTCCTGACTTCTGGATTCAATCTCCGGGCTGCTTTCTCTGTTTCTCTCTAAGTTTTCTTCTATAAATCTGTCCGCTTTCTCGTAGGAGTCGATTTTGATTCTTCTATTCTTCCATATAATTAATACTCCTTCTGGGATCAACCATCTAAATGGAATCCCTTGTCTAATCAGTTTATTAGTTAAAAAGTGAAAGTCCTGTCTTCTTTCTCTTATTCTTTTCAGAATTTGTTTTAATATTATTATTTCCTTCCCTGCATATATTAATGGCTCTCCTCTTGTACTCTTATAAATTTCATCTCGGACCGCCTTCTTTGTAAATTTAACATGTACCTCTCGCGGTAACTTAAAACATTTGGCGTAGTTTGTTTGGAACCTATACAGTTCATTAATGTGGTTTCTAAGCCCATCTTCATCGATTTGTAAAAGTGATGTTAATATTTCGATCATTTTTTTAAAGAGGTCTTTGTCGTTAGATTCTGGTATATTCTGGAAACGTAGGTAGAAATTGGATTTCTCCATTTCTAACATTGCTACTGTCCCCTCGAGCTCTCTGTTGGCTGCCCTTAGTCTCCCTTCTGTTCCCTCTATCTTAGACTCTGTCCTTACAATAGCCTCCATTGTTTTGATTTTCTGATCGTGATTGTCAATTACTTCTTGTATATATTTTATTTGGGTTTTAATCTCTTCCATATTTCCATTCATGAATTCAAAGTTCTTATTTGTTTGATTTTGATTTTGAATCATAGTTTCCTGAGTTTGGTGCATAGTCTCTTGTGTCTTCTTCATAAATTCCTGGATTAAGTCTAGAGATGTCTGGATAGATTGAAGAGATGGGCCTTGTTCTTGTTTCTCCTTTGGTATCATTTCTGTTGGTTGTTTGGGTCCAATTGAGAGCGGTGTGGTTGGGACTTGTTTCTTAAGAGATTTTGTATAGGTTTGTGACATATTTACTACTCTAAAAAAATTACTCCACACTTTCATCAAATAATATAGTTAACTATCAGAAAATTAGTAGTGTGAATAGCATTAATTATATTGAGGAATATAACCGTGGTGTTATGTAGTTATTATAAGGTTAATGGTATTATAAATTTAAATTTGTTGTTTACAACACGTCACTTCATATAGTTGTATCTAACAATTACAATACTTTGCCTTCTAGGCTCTATATCAGTTAATCTCAAAAAAGAAGAGGAAGTATATGACAAAGAGTGATAAAATATCAACCTACAGTTGACAATTATCAATTAGTATTCCCTTATATATTTCTAGGCTTATGCACTTATACTTATGTATTTCTATGCTTATATACTTATATCAATTATTATATTACTTATAACACTTTATATCATTAAATCAGTTATACATAGTTCCTTAAGTCATTTGAAATACTTTAATAGAATTGATGTCACTTATTCACATAACTCTTAATCACTTAAACACTGTTATCTACTCATTAAATTACTTATTATATATAAGTCCTTAAATCAGTTGAAATACTTAATACTGTTAATATTTTTAAATCAGTTAATCACTTGTATCTATTAAACAATAAGTCACAATTATCTGCTCCGACAGAGTGATAGGCTAATAATTAATTAATTAGTAAAACTATTAAGAGTAATAATAATAATATATTAAATTATGACATCTAGCTGGTATACAAGTAATATTCAATTAATATTCAATTAATATTTGGTGATATCTCAAAATATTCAACTAGTAATAGTAGTATTAAACAAAAAAGTAATTAATTTTTCAGACAAAAAATGAAAATAGTGAAACGGGGAATTTAGGGTTGGCTATAAGGCAGTAAAAAAGGAAAGAAAAAAGAGGATCGTCTCTGGTAGTAAAAGGGGAAGGAAAAAAAGTCTAGCAGTTCCGGTAGATTGATCCTTTGTCAGAAAGTTATTTTTATTCCTACATTGACATTTTCGCCATTGCCATTGTAGTCTTAAGTCTTTAGAATTAAGTCTTTAAGATTATCTTCTTTTCCAAATCTTGGCAAGTAGAGTCAAAACAAATCCAAATTATATGATGAACTTCTAAGTCTTATAGTTATTGTTATTGTTCAAAATTAATCAGTGGGGAGTTCTATGCAGAAAACAACAACAACACCCTTCTCCGTTTGCGATGACATATAAAAAAAGCAAAAAGTAAGTGTTGGTGTTCAAATAGTTCCATGTCCACGCAGTTCTCTAATTAGGTTACTGAGTCAATCGATCAATCAATAAGTCAAACAAAAAGAAGAAAAGAAGAAAAAGTAAGTTAATTAATTGAAGTTCTAGCATAAGTCAGCAAATTAGCTATTTTCCTAAAAGAAACTGTTCCGGGTGTAAAGAAAAGAAAGCTGAGAAAAAAGAGATCAAATCGGAATCGCCTCTCCCTCTGGCCAATGAAGTTGCACTTTCCTGCCAGTTCAGTTTCTGGTCCTTTCGCTCCGTCTTTTTCTCACTCACACGGCGCTGCTGTTTCCCGTCCGGAATTACCCTTGCCGCTATACACTCGGGAGCCTCTATATGACAGGTCTTATCTCCTTCTTGTTAAATGCTGTCTTCCTCGATTCCGCTGGTAATGTACCATCTCCCTCACAATGTCTTCCCTCGATCTTTTAAAAGACTGCCATTTCTTTGGGCCGTAATGTCAAACACCAACTTCTTTCCCGTCTGGCTGTAAGGGATCTACCTGAGAATAGCGGGGTTTCCGCTCACCCCAGCTGTCCTGCAGTATTCCCTTCCTTGTCGTTCGCCCCTCCAGGGTTTACGATGCCTTAAAAGGGGCATCCAAGCTGGGAAATTTCAGGTTAGAAAGAGCAGCGGCTCCCTTAACTCCGCCCCAGAAGTCTCCTATTTTTTTAATTATTTAATTTTTTTTCTATAATTTCATTCAATATTTCCAAATTCAATTAATTTTCAGGAACTTAGCATTTTACTATTATTAACTTTCATCAATCTTCTACATTTCTAAATATATTATAAATTCATAATGCAAGGTCATAAAATCATACAGTACATATCACAAACCCGTTATTTATCCTATTCCCTTCATTTTTGCTGGTGCTGCTTTGAATCTCAGTGAGGGGACCCTCAGGGGTATCCCAGCGCTTCAGTTGGCAACAGAAGTCTGGAGGCGGGGTTTCCAAGTGAGGGGAGGCTCAGGAGAATCCCAGCGCTTCGGCTGGCAATGGAAGTCCAGAGGCAGGGCATCCCAGCGTGAAAATAGTTCAGAAGAGGCAAAAAAATCTTAAGCACTGGGTTCGTATCACAAAAAGTTTGTATGACGAGGGGTTCGTAAGATGAGATATCACTGTATATCTTTTACTATCATTGCATAGTCAATCCATATTTAATAATCAATCATCCCTCCTCAAATTTCTACCACTCTTGCCATAGGGAAGAAACCATGTTGTTTTTCAGTAACATGCATTTTTCTTTTGATATTTGTTATTTTTCTTTTTAATTATAAGCTACCAAAGGTTTTTACGCAGTAGATGGACATTAAAATTAAAGTATATTAAGAAATTGGATGATTGATATTGTTTTGCTGATCTTAATCTGCAGTAAAAAAAAAATGGTTTTTAAAAAACCCACCATATTTTGCCTCAAGAGAATTTCAAAATAAAATATTGTGTGTCTATAACAGTGACCTCGGAATGGGGCAACTCTATCAATATCAAAATGCCACTTAAACAGTTGAGCTAGTTTCAAACTAGATTTTGATTTTCTTTCTCTCCCTCCCTGTCTCTCTCTTCCTTCCTCTTTCTTTTCCTTTCTTTCTCTCTCTTTTCTCTTTCTTTCTCCCTTTTCCTTCCTTCCCCCTCTCTTTTTTTGCCTACCTTTTGCAAAAGCGACTTTCTACACGTGCTCAGGCAGCGGGGCAGTGGGAAAGGAGGCGAGCACAGCTGTCTGGAGGTTGCTGTCGGGGCAGCAGGGGCCCGCTGACGTCAAGCCCTGCACCGTCCAGCAAAGCCAGCTGCCCAGGGAAGCAGCATATTTGAAAAGCATGCATTTGAAAAGTGCGCCGCTTCCCTGGGCAGCCGGCTTTGCTGGCCAGCACAGGGCTTGACGTCAGCGGGTCACTGCTGCCCTGACAGCAACCTCCAGACAGCCGTGCTCGCCTTGTGCCGCGGGGAGAGGGGAGGCGGCCATTTGCAAACTCCTCGCCTCCACCACCTTCTCTCCCACCGCCCTGCTGCCTGAGCCTGTGAATAAGTTCAGGCTTTTGAAAAAGGTAGGCGATTGGCTCCTGGGCAGGGTTCAAAAACCGTGCGCTGAAAGCTGCTGCTCAGTGCGCCATGGCGCACTGCTCAGCTTAGCAGGAATAGTGATATGCATGCCCCAGAAACAAACCAGGGAGGGTCAATCAGGACAGGACCTCTGGGTCCAGATTGGGCCAGCAAAACCAGGGAAAAGGGACCCCGCCCAATTAGGTTGAACTGACTCACACACTGGCTGCAAGGGTACGGGTTGAAAGATCACGCACAGGAGTTATTCAGGGGCTTTAGGGATGGCTTTAGGATTCCATACACATGCACCTACACCCATAATTCAATGTCCCCTATACCCACCCCCCTGCACATGCACACATGACACTCCCTCTGTGCATGCGTGCAAGACTGCAACCATACTGCCCCACAGAGTGTGACATCCTCGCTCATTTCCCAACATTCAGTGGGTCTGGAAAACCTGATTTTTGCCTTATATAGGCTCAGAGGGCTTCCCTGGAGCCTGGGGAGGGCAAAAACGGCCTCCCCTGCCCCTTCGTAGACCTTCTGAAAGCTGGAAACAGACTATTTCCTGACTTCTAGTGGGCCTGGTAGGCCCATTTTTCACCCATTTCTCCCCAGGTATTTTTGGAAAACACCCTCCCCCACCCTTCCAGAGGCCAACAATACCATCTGAGAGCTTTCACACAAGCCAAATATCATCTGGCCGGTGCTAAGGCAATGGCCTGCATGCCGGCAGATATGGCTCCACATGCCACCTGTGGCATGCATGCCATAAGTATTTATTTAATCCAATCTTGTATTAGACAGAAAAAAGAATGAATTATATCTATAGTGTCAAATCAAAGCAATTTTATTTACAGGGTTTTAAAAGTATAAGGACCTTGTTTAAATCCCAGCTACAGAACCTGTGGAAGGGGATTTAGAAGTGCCACTTCCCCTGCCTCTGCCACCACCTGTTTTACTATTTTCTCAAACTGGACCTAGGACTGGAACATGCTGTGCCTCCCCTCCCCTCCTGAAATAGACTGAGTCTCATCTCTGCATATCTGTTTCACCTTGGTTGGAGTCATCCCGTCATTCAAGTGATATATTGGGGCAAAGGACAATCCTGGGAACACAGGACGAAGCTGTGAGGTGGGGTGGATGATCTGCTTAGGCTGTGGCATGCTTAATCAAAGGCCTCTGCAGTGGCCTAATCAGGCTCCCTTCACATTGTAGGCCACTGTGTGAGGGAGGCCTAGGCCTAAGTTGGGAACACAGGCCAAAACTGTTCCATGCAGGACCGGGCCGCTGCAGTGAGAAAAGGGTGGGTGGGTTATCCGCTTAGGCCATGGCATGCTTAATCAAAGGCCTATGTACTGGCTTAATCAGACTCCCTTCAGAGGCCTACTGTGTGAGAGAGGCCTAGGCCTTTTTAGAAAAACACTGAGCTAGGTGTATAGAACATCACTCTTGCTGAGCTAGGTTCAGTATACAAAACATGACCATTGTTCCTATAAGCCACCCCTAAGGTCTTATCTGTATAATATTTTTCGCCAGATAGTAAGTCATAATTGTACTAAGTTTAGTTGAAATTGCTTGAGAAGCAGGAGGAGGAGCAGGAGGAGCAAGAGCAGGAGGAAGAAGGAGAGATAGATTATTATTATGTGATCTGCATTAGAATAAAGCTGTCTTTAATAACATGCTTTCTACTGGCAAATAAATATCAAGTTTTCCTTTGGGACTTTGATAAACTCAACATTTCATGTTTTTTATTACAAAGATAATGAGTTAATGCAAACAAAAAGGTCATTCATTTTAATTACATTAATTTTGCTACCATTTAAGCAAGTAGAAAATGTTCATTTAATATTCTTAATATATTTATTAACAAATTATTCGATATCAGTACTTCCAGAAATGGAACTCTTGCATAGAATTAATGCAACTATTGTAGTTAGTTAGCTTCCAAAATCCCTTCAACTTAATATATATGTATCAGTTGTCACCTGGTTATTACTTACTCCAAATTATTCTGAAGATAGTAGAGAACTCCAAGCTCATTAAGTGTTCGAGCATTTTCTGAGGTATCTTTACCTAAAGTTAGCTCTTCCAGCTGCAAAGATCGTTGACGAAGAAGAGCAAATCCATACTAAAACCAAATGAAGAAATTATTACCTTGATATTCTAAAGTCCAATGGTAAAACTAAGGGAAAACATGCTTGGAGTCAACCTGCAGAATCCATGAAAGAATCTGAATATAGATTGTTCCACAAAAATGCATGCACTACTGTACAATAGGTCCTCTCCAGTTTGATACTATACTTTAAAGCAAGGAAAGGAGAAGCTTAAATTATTATAAAGTATATACATATAGCCCCCAAATTACCTATCCATTTAGATGAGAGACAGACAGACAGAAAGACAGAATATTTGCATGAAAATTCTCCCTTCTTAAAAATAAAAGACACCGAACATTATACAGTAAAGTTATATGTATTTACCAGACTGCCTTTCCGTCTTGCATTTTTTTGCTGAATTTTGAAAGATTTCTTCCTAAAATGTTCAGCCTGTTCAAATCTAAATGAAAAAGTCAATTAATAATGACAGTGGCAGATCAAAAGAAGTTTTAGCAGTAGAATATATTTAGAAGATCATCATTTCTAAGGATGTAATGGGTATTGGTTCCAATAAAAATCAACAAATGGAGACGTCCTGCCTATACAGGAGTATATAACTCTTCTTTAGAATATTGCTGCAGGCTTAAACATATATAGATTTAAACCTTTTCCTTCTAATTTCATCTTTATGTTTTCTTCTTTCATTTGTTTCCTCAATAATAGCCCACAGATTATCAGATTGGGTGACAGTAGAGACACCCAGGTCAATAATTAGCTTTCAGGTAAGTATTAGCTGGGACTATGAATGTTTGAACTTGAACTGTCCTTCTAATGATTCTATGAACCAATCTGTATTATTTTCTTGGCAAAGGTATTTTCTATTTTTTTCTTTTTTCCATGATAAGTTCCTAATGTAGCTTATGAGTTCTGAAATTTTCTGCTTCCCTTCCATCAGTATATTTGCTTCAGGCAAACCTACTTAGTTTTTGTAGAAAAGCTAAGATGAAACAAAATTAAAGCAATTCCTTAAAATATTTCAGAAACATTAGTTACAGTAATTTATAAAATGAATGGGGCAGATAATACACAAACTAACAAATATAGTACAATGATACCTCATATTAACGAATGCCCCTTCATACAAACTTTTCGTGATACGAACCCGGGGTTTATGGTTTGTTTGCCTTGTCTTAAAAACCATTTTCGTTTTACAAACCCAAGCCCGGGTGCGTGGGCATTCTTACTGCGCTTGCGCTCTCGTACTGCATGTGCGCTCTCTGACTGCCACAGGGATTTCTCTGCCTTGTGACTGACACCACCGGGATTTTCCATTTAATTACAGCTCCCGCTGGGATTCCGTGCTTGGAGAAAGCGCTCTAAGAAAGCGCTCTCGCAGCCACTTCACTGGGAGTGCTTTTGCCGAGTGCTTCTGAAACGCCCGCCCCACCTCTCCTGCAGCCCCTTTGCTGACAGCCCTGGACAAAAGCGCTCCCACGAAGGGGCTGCGAGAGGGGCGGGGCAGGGGGCTCCCAAAGCGCTCAGAGAAAACCCTCTCACAGCCCCTTCACTGGGAGCGCTTTTGCTGAGCCAGCCCCTTCGCAGCCGCCCCTCTGCTCCAGCCCCACCCTCCCAAAGGTTGGGGCTGCCACGTCCCGGCGGATTCCATCCCTCTGACCAGGACAAGAGGTTAGTGGTGGCGGTGGCAGTTTCTCTTTGAAAATTCTACCAGCACTTGTTAAAAAAAGATCTTGTTAAAATGAAGGGGCAACAGATTCTGAATAGAATATGGTTTTTCCTTACTTATTCTGCTTCTGATATAATGTTGCCAGAGCATCAAGTTCACGAGCTATCCTGAGATGATCAGACCCATAAGCATTTTCAGAAATTTCAAGTGCTTGTTTATACAACTGCTCAGCATTGCCATATTTCTTCCATTGCACATAAACACTAGCTAACTGATGAAGTGACTGGGCCACTGTGGGATGATCTGGATCAAGGGCAGTCTCTCGAATCTCCAAGGAGCGCTGCAATGGAGCAACTGCCTGTGAAGAAGGTGGGTTTTTCTTTTTAGCAAAAGATAAGCAGTAACACACCCACACCCACATACACACACCTGACCCTAGACTTAATATCAGTTGTTGGCTTAATTTTACATTAAGTTGTTTGATTCAGTAAAAATCATCATATGAAATCAGTTGCACTGATCAATCATTTATTTATTTGATTTGTATGCCGCTCCTCTCTGTAGACTCAATCAATCAATCAATCAATCAATTAATCACACAGCTAAACTTATATAAATATCTTATATCTGCTGTCAAATTTCCATATCATAAAAAACAGTTTGTTTAAAGGAAAGCCTAAAGTTGTTCAAGTAAAAACTCAAGTTTCTCCAGAAATCTGATTCTACATCTACCACTAGAAAAATAGAGATCTGAATGTGTCTTCCTTTCTGGAGAGGTACTTACCTGATTGAAAAGACCTAGGTCTTTAAGAAATTGTCCCAGGGTCTCATAAAAATCAGCCAAACAGATCATGCTTTCTTCTCCTTCACAATTTTTCTCATATAACTTTAGAGAACTAAAATATTCTACTGCCATAGAGCTTTTATCTTTTCCAAGAAGCTGCCAGTAGCTGAGTAGTTCTGCAAAATGTCCCCTACAAGCAGAAAATGTAATTCATTAAAATATTCTAAGAATCTTATTGGTTAGGTTAATATATTATGTGAAATAATTACATAGATTGTTAGCTTTTGTTTTAGTGCAACAGCTTTGCTTTATAGGTGAATTGGACCACAATAAAAAGCACATAATTTTTTTTTCAATTACAGCAATGTATGAACCAATCTGGCAATACAAAATAAAAAAAACATCATTCCAATTTTAGAAAGGAACTGAAATACAAACATTTTCATCAAGTGGATATATATCTTATAATCTATCTCTGCCATGCTACCTTTGAAATACTTAGCATACAATTTTGAAAGCTAGTGATCAGAATTATGGCTGTCCTTCTTACAGAACTGCATTGTTCTGTTAGGAAATAATGTTCCTGACAACAGAATAGGACTGTCCGCCTCCCCCTGTTGGCCATGCCTGTTTGGTCTCCAGGCTGCTGTCTCTGACGATTGGGCACTGCCATTTCTCTTTTGCTGAAAGGGCCCTAGTTCTTCTGTCACCCTCCCGTCACAGTCACTTAGTCACAGGACTTTCTCCGAATGGACACAAAACAACATTCACTTTTGAGTGCACAGGACACTTTGCTGCCAGCCAATCAGAGGAGCAAGCAATGCCTTCCCTTCCATCCCCCCTCCCCCCACACACAAAAACACACTCAACAAGTTTGAACGGAGTTCCATTCCTCTTCTCTTCCTCTCTATTTGCATCAATTGCTCTCTATGAGTGTTTGCAGAATCAATGACTTTCCTTCCATCCCCGCAAACTCATCAAGTTTGAACTGAGTTCCATTCCCCTTCCTTCCCTTTCTGTTTGCATCAATTGCTCTCTATGTGTGTTCTCTCTCCCCTTCTCTTTTTAGCACCAGTTTGGCCTAGCCTGCCTGCCTTCCTCTCCTCCCCCCACTCCTCTTCCTTCATGTCTATCTCTTTTAATAGTCTTTTGTTTCTTCTCCTTTGCACACAGACAGCAAGACTGATCAAATATCATATTCTTCAGCTGCAAGACAAGTGACTTTACAGGTGTATTCTCCCTTTCTTAAATAATTCAGATCTTTTAAGAAAGATTTGGCAGTCCTTGGAAAGAATGGTTACATTCCCAGTGGGGAAATGGAAAGGGGGGGTTGGTGGGGGTGGCGAAAGAGTGCAATCCTTATCCCTTCTATTATTATTATTATTATTATTATTATTATTATTATTATTATTATTATTATTTATTAGATTTGTATGCCGCCCCTCTCCGCAGACTCGGGGTGGCTCACCGCAATGATAAAAAACAATATATAGTAACAAATCTAATATTAAAATCTAAAATAACAATTTTTACATTAAAAGGCCTAAAACCCGCAGAAGAGCCGTTGTACCTACCTGAACGGTCTTCTCAATGAGCTGCGTGGAAAGTCCAACGTGGGTTATACTCTAGTCTTATTGGTAGGGACTGAGTTTGAATTTAAATAATTAATTCTGTCCCGCCCCCTGCTTGCCCCAGAGGGCTCAGTTTTAAAACAAAGGCGTAGACATATTTTCTTTTTATAAAAACACTTTATCTGTTACAGGAAGAAACCAGAACTATAAAAAGGAACTGCGACCCTGGGCCAAGAAAAAGGCCGGCTGGGTTTTGGACTCTCCACGCAGTGCATTGAGAAGACCGTTCAGGTAGGTACAACGGCTCTTCTCCAATGCACTGCTTAGGAGAGTCCAACATGGGATATACCCAAGCTATGGAGACAGGGAGGGATCAGGCCTGGTCAGGGGAGCAGAAGGGGCACAGACTCGCTGAAGTATTCTCCTGCCAAAGGCTGCTTTCGCAGAGGCAAAGACATCGAGGCGGTAATGTCTAATGAACGTTGTTGGGGACGACCATGTGGCTGCGCGACAAATATCCTCCACTAACGCCTGTGTGTTCCAGGCGGCGGATGTGGCCGCACTTCTGGTGGAGTGCACTGTAATCCCTTGTGGTACCTGCTGGGACCGTGCAATATATACTTCCGCTATGCAAGATTTTATCCATCGTCCAATTGTTTGGGAGGAGACCTTGAGTTCCTGAGTGGCCGGGAGGAAGGAGATGAACAAAGCTTCAGATTTTCTAATCGGTTGTGTCCTACGGATGTACAGTTTGAGGGCTCGCCAGACATCTAGTTTATGCCAGCGGTGTTCCAGAGGATAAGCGGCTTGGGCGCAGAAATCCAGAAGGATGACCTTTTGGGAACAGGGAAATGGTGTGTTGACCATCGGTAGAAATGCCGGGTTCAGTCGCAGGACCACTCTATCGTGATGGAAAATGCATAAATCCTGCCGTACCGAGAAGGCTGATAATTCCAACACCCTTCTAGCTGAAGTAATTGCTACCAGAAGGGCGGTCTTAAACGAGAGTATGCGAAGTGGAACTGAGCGCATTGGTTCAAATGGCGGGCCAGTTAATGCCCGAAGGACCGGTGGGAGGTCCCAGGTGGGATATCTGTGCACCACCTGCGGTCTAATGTTAGTAGCACCGCGGAGAAAGTCTCGAATGTAGGGGTGGTGATACAGTGACCTCAAATTGTCCAGGTGGAGTGCTGTGGACAACGCTGCTACCTGCCGGCGAAGGGTGTTCGGTGCTAGTCCTTTTTTGAACCCTGCCTGGAGGAAGGACAAGATCTGTTCTAAGGACTCTTGCAATGGGTCCAGATTCTTTGAAGTACAGAAGGTGTAATATGCTGACCACGTAGAGTCGTAAATCCTGGCCGTTGAAGACCGCCGGGCCGCCTGGATAGTTCCTATTACATTATCAGGTAAGGAGAGTGCTCTCAATCGGCGCCCCTCAAGTGCCAGACAGTGAGGTGCCACCATTGAGAGTCTGGGTGGTGAACCGACCCCTGGGTGAGGGATACCTGACTGTCCGGAATCCGCCATGGTCTGGAGACCAATAGATCTTGTAAGTCTGAGAACCACAGGCGGCGTGGCCAGTGTGGCGCTACCAGCAGAATCTCCGCTCTCTCCGACAGCAGTTTGTTCACTACCCTTGGGATGAGTGCCATCGGGGGAAAGGCATAAAAAAGTCCTTCCGGCCAGGGGGAGTGTAGGGCATTGACACCTTCCGCACCTGCAGACGAGAAGCGTGAGAAGAAGCGGGGGAGCTGTGCATTGTCCTGGGTGGCAAACAGATCCACCTGTGGCGTGCTGAACGGTAGACAGATGTCCTGGAATATGTTCAGATCCAGCCGCCATTCCACTGGATCTAATGTTGCCCAGCTCAACCAATCCACTTGTGTGTTTAGAGTCCCTGCTATATGCTCCGCCCTCAAGGACTGCAGGTGTTGTTCTGCCCAGGAAACCAGTGTCTCTGCTTCCTTCATGAGGCATTGTGATTTTGTGCCTCCTTGATGGTTTATATATGCCCAGGTGGCCACATTGTCTGTGAAGATGAGGACTGGGCGGCCTGCCACCTGGGGAAGGAACTGGCGTAGGGCTAGCGATACCGCCCTTAACTCCAAGAAGTTGCTGCTGTTGTTGGCAAGCTCTTTTGGTATCCAGCTGCCCTGGGCTATTTGGTGTGCCGTGTGTGCCCCCAACCTGATAGGCTCACGTCAGTTGTCACAGTGATGCACATCTGTTCCTTGAAGCAGGTGCCCTGGTGGATAGCTGATGTTGTCCACCATTGAAGGGAGTGGCGGACCCTGGGCGGTAATTGAACCAGCTTGCTGGTGTGACTGGTTTTGTTCTTCTGAAATGGCAGGAGGAACCATTGTAGTTGTCGTGTGTGGAGTCTTGCCCAGGGGACCACGTCAATGCATGATACAAACATGCCCAGTAGCCTGGATAGTAAGGCCAGTGGTACTTTGTGATTGTGACATACTGCTTGTACTGTCTCTAGTAGGGATGCTTGACGGTCTGGTGACAGGAAGACGTGGCAACTGACCGTATCTATGATTGTGCCGAGATGACGAAGCGATGTTGTAGGTGTCAGGTGACTCTTCGGGAGATTTATTGAGAATCCATGGGCCTGCAGGGACCGGATGGTGTGGGATAGATCGACCTGTGCTTGTTTCGGTGACCTGGATAGAATAATGATGTCGTCTAAGTAGGCTTGAAGTCTTAGGGACTGGAGGCGTAAGTCCGCCATTACGACATCTAGCAACTTGGTAAATGTCCTGGGTGCTGAGGATAGCCCGAAAGGCATGGCCCGGTATTGGAACTGGGTACCTCCAAGGTAAAACCGTAGCTATCTCCTGTGCTCCGGGTGGATTGGTATGTGTAAATATGTCTCCTGTAAGTCTATGGAGGTCAGGAGGTCGTGCTGACGGATGCAGGCTAGGATGGATTTGAGTGACTGCATCTTGAACCTGCGGTACTTTACATAAATGTTCAGTTGCTTTAAATTGAGAATTAAACGATGTCCCCCTGAATTCTTGGGCACTAGGAAGATGTGTGAATAAAATCCCTTTCCCTCCTAGTCCGGGGGTACCGGTTCGATGGCCGCAATGTCCAGCAGGTGTTGGACTTCTTGTTGGAGTAACTCCTGTTCCGCTCTGTTGGTGGGGATGGTGCATCTGAAGAACCGGTTGGGCAGGAGGGCAAGGAATTCGAGACACAGTCCTGATTGGATGTTGTTTATGGCCCAGCAATCTGAAGAAGTGTCTTCCCATTGTGCAAGGAAACCATGAAGTTTTCCTCCAATGGGAGCATCTGTGGATGAGTCATTTGGATTTCCGAAAGTTTCTGGAGGGTTGACCCCTAAATGGGCGTTTGGGTTGGGTGTGTGGACGGTATCCCCCTGCATTCCTGTCTGTGAAGGGCAGTCTATCCTGTCGATAGTAGGTTGTAGGTTCTCTGGGCTTGCCCAAAGGAAGAGGCTGTAGTGGTGTCGTAACAAAAGGTCTGTCTGCGGGAATATGGTGCTGGTCTTCTATCAGCACGCCTCTAAGCCTTAGGGAGGACCTTGCGCTTGTCTTTGTCCTCAACCAATACTGAGTCTAATGACTCGCCAAATAGTTTCTCCCCGCTGAAGGGGGCTGCTGCAAGTCGCCATTTAGATCTTGCATCGGCGTGCCAGCTTTTTAGCCAGAGAAGGCGGCGTGAGGACATAGTGGCCAGCATGGAATGTGCCGCGAACTTAGCGGAGTTCAGTGTTGCGTCCGCGGAAAACTCCACTGCAGCGAGAAGCTTAGTTAAGTCCTGACGGAGTCTAGCGTCCTCTGGGCCCAGTCTGGATTGCATTTCTTTAATCTAAACGATGGATGTGCGGTTAAAAACTGAAGCTGCATGGGCAGCCCGCAATGCCCAGGCTGCTGACTGATGTGATTTGCGGATGAGGGTTTCCGCTTTGCGGTCGTCCGGCTTCAGGCCTTCCATGTCAGCTGGGACTACAGCAATGGAAACAAGATTGGCAACCGGTTGATCCACAGGAGGGAACTATAGCAATCCTTCAATGTCCGGGCCAAACCCATAGAACTTCTTTTCGATGGAGGAAGGGCCTGGGGCCGCTGTAGGGTTCTCCCATGGGCACTTTATATTATCAATGAAAATTGAAGACGAGGGATGAAGTCGGATTCCTTTTCTGGTTCAGTAAAAAGTCCTGCAGTAGGGTCCAGCCCTACTGATGGGCCGGTAGGCTTGGTAGTGGAACCCAGCCTAGCTGTGGTCTTCGCTTTGTGCAAAAGGGTTTTGAACAGTGCAGATTTAAACAAGCCAGTAAAAACCAGTTGCTCAGCAAACGTCTCTTCATCCTCAGAGAACTCATCCTCTGCCCCACTTTCCTCATTGTGTGACGGGGGCTGAGCCCCCAGCGAGTCCTGGTAGGAGTAGTGGGCATTAGGCATGGGCCATATCTCTGGTTGCTGGCCCTTGGTAGGTGTGGGAGGGCGCTGCCGGATGCCCGTGGCGATGCCCTGCGAATATGCGTTGGCAATTATGTCCTGCACCGTTGGGGAGAGGTGATGCCAAGCATCAGGGCCCAACCGCAGGCCTGCAGCCATAGGTGTGAAAGAGGCTGATGGCACTGACTTTGTTTTCACCAGAGGTGGAGGCTGCAGGCCCGCATCCTGCCCTGGCAAGGTTGTGTGGGTTGAGGGCCCCGGCAAGGGAAGTGTCTCTCCACACTCAGGAGACCAGTCTTTATTTGTGGTCGCAGAAGCGGGCTCTGGTAAGTCCATGGAAGTAGCCATGGATTGAAGAGGCATAACCATTTGGGAGGATGGTAGGCTCCAAGGCTGTTGAAATTGGTTATGAGGTAGAGCCCAGGTTTGCTTCTGGGTCTGCTCCATCATCTTTTCCAGAGCCTTAATCCACTTCTCAGCCTCTTTTTAGGATGCTGAGGATTGAGAAGATTTTGACTTTGCCTTAGTAGAAGGAGCCTTGTCCTTGGGCTTAACCACAGCTGGGAGTGGTACAGGTTCCTCTGCCCATTGCTGTTGTTCTTTAGTTTCAGTCATTGAAGCAGTCAAGAAAAAGATTTTTTTGCACGCACCACCAGCAATGGACACCAGGTGTCGCCTTGCCTCAGAGTCAGGCTTTCTCTCAGAAGCCTACTAGTAGGCCAGGGAGGAAAAAGCAAAGCCCCCGTCTCTTGTGCTGTTTGCAAAGGAATAAAATAAAATAAAATTCCGACAGCTGATTAAACTTTGCGCTGCTGCACTAGCCGAGCCAATAATGAAACAAGGAAGCCGGAGGTCTCTTAAAAGGTCTCCGGCGGCTCGTGCATGCGCTCGCTAGTAACCTGGTTACTATGACGACGCTTCTTAAAATGGCAGCTCCCAGGTTGACGAGGGGGACGCCATTACCATGCCGGGTCAATAAAAGGGGTTGGGGAAAAACCGCCGAACATCTGATTGGTGCGGTGAGCGGCTGCGGCGCAAAAAACAAAAACCACCAAAGAGCACACCCTGGACCTCGGCTCCAGGCATTCCGGAGTGGATGGTTTATTTATTTATTTATTTATTTATTAGATTTGTATGCCGCCCCTTTCCGTGGACTCAGGGCGGCTCACAACCCAATAAAACAATTCATAACAAATCTAATAATATACAATTTAAAACTTAAAATAGTTTAAAAAAACCACCCTATTTTTAAGCAGACATACCTACAAACATACCATACATAAATTATATAGGCCCGGGGGAGATATCTCAATTCCCCCATGCCTGACGACAAAGGTGGGTTTTGAGGAGTTTACGAAAGGCAAGGAGGGTAGGAGCAGTTCTAATCTCTGTGGGGAGCTGGTTCCAGAGAGTCAGGGCCGCCACAGAGAAGGCTCTTCCCCTGGGGCCCGCCAACCGACATTGTTTAGTTGACGGGACCCGGAGAAGGCCAACTCTGTGGGACCTAATCGGTCGCTGGGATTCGTGCAGCAGAAGGCGGTCTTGGATGTATTCTGGCCCGATGCCATGAAGAGCTTTATAGGTCATAACCAACACTTTGAATTGTGCCCGGAAATTGATCGGCAACCAATGCAGACTGCGCAGTGTAGGTGTGACATGGGCATATTTAGGAAAGCCCATGATTGCTCTCGCAGCTGCATTCTGCACGATCTGAAGTTTCCAAACACTTTTCAAAGGTAGCCCCATGTAGAGAGCGTTACAGTAGTCGAGCCTCGAGGTGATGAGGGCATGAGTGACTGTGAGCAGTGAGTCCCGGTCCAAAAAGGCCGCAACTGGTGCACCAGGCGAACCTGGGCAAACGCCCCCCTCGCCACAGCTGAAAGATGTTTCTCTAATGTGAGCTGTGGATCGAGGAGAACGCCCAAGTTGCGTACCCTCTCTGAGGGGGTCAATAATTCTCCCCCCAGGGTGATGGATGGACAGATGGAATTGTCCTTGGGAGGCAAAACCCACAGCCACTCCGTCTTATCAGGGTTGAGTTTGAGTCTGTTGACACCCATCCAGGCCCCAACAGCCTCCAGGCACCGGCACATCACTTCCACTGCTTCGCTGACTGGACATGGGGTGGAGATGTACAACTGGGTATCATCCGCATATTGATGATTCCTCACCCCATGCCCTTGGATGATCTCACCCAGCGGTTTCATGTAGATATTGAATAGCAGGGGGGAGAGGACCGACCCGAGGTACCCCACAAGGGAGAGACCTCGGAGTCAACCTTTGACCCCCCACTAACACCGATTGCGACCGACCTGAAAGGTAGGAGGAGAACCACTGAAGAACAGTGCCTCCCACTCCCTGCGGGGAAGGATTGGAGCCAGGAAGTCAAGCCGTAGTAGAAAATGGTCCAACCATGACAAAGGCAATGCTTCTAAGCCCCTTATTCTCAGACCATTACTCAATTGCTCAGAGAGGAATACCATGTCGGATGCATGCCCCCCTCGTGAGTTGGACCCTGTACTATTTGAGTCAGGTCCATGGCTGTCATGGTGGCCATGAACTCCTGTGCCAGTCCAGAGGCTTCGCCGAGTGACGGCAGGTTGAAATCCCCAAGACAATAAGTCCGGGGAACTCCACCCCAACCCGGCTACTTCCTCGAGCAGCACAGGCAGACCTTTTGACACGCAGCTGGGAGGCAGGTACATGAGAAACAAGCCCACCTGAACCCCTAAGTCCAACTTCATCAAGAGAGACTCGCAACCCGCAATCTCTGGAGCAATTAGTCTACGTAGGCAAAGGCTCTCCCTGGCTATAATAGCCACTCCTCCCCCTCTTCCCTGGGGTCGAGGTTGATGCCATATCTGAAACCCGGCTGGGCAAATTTCAGAGAGAGGAAATCCTCCCTCTGGGCCCAGCGAGGTTTCAGTAATACATGCCAGGTCGGCCTCCTCATCCAGGATCAAATCAGCTGCAGCGGAGAGACGGACCCTCACGGCTGCCTCGGTAAGTCTTGGCCATAAAAGACTTGTCTTAGAAGGCAATGTCCGCTGAGAACTGTGGCCTGCCCGATGCATAGGCAATCCAATGTTCTTGAGCCTGGCCAGTGGAGGGTGAGGCTCCCTTAACGAAAAAATTAACCAGCCAGCTCCTGAGTAGTATCCACTGAGGAAAGGGACCCATATAATAAAAAAAAAAACAAGGCGGTTCTTGCCAGCGGACCAGCTAACCAACCAATTGCTTAGAAAAAAGTAAAAGAAATTACCTTATCTGTTTAGGAGAGTCCAACATGGTGTCAGTTGGAGAGGATAAAATATAACGTCCCTACTCTACGACTGAGTTTTTAAAACTGAGCCCTCTGGGGCAAGCAGGGGGTAGGACAGAATTAATTATTTAAATTCAAACTCAGTCCCTACCAATAAGACTAGAGTGTAACCCACGTTGGACTCTCCTAAGCAGCACATTGGAAAAAATCCTCATTCCTTCCTTTCTGTTTCCCTCCACTCTGCTTGTGAGCGTGTGTGTGTTTATTTATTTATTAGATTTGTATGCCGCCCCTCTCGGTAGTCTCAGGGCAGTTCACAATAGCAATAGAACAATTCATAACAAATCTAATAATTTAAAAATATTTTAAAAACCCCATTATTAATCAGACATACAGTGGTACCTCAAGATACGAACCCCTCGTCTTACGAACAACTTGTGATACGAACCCGGGGTTCAGAAAATTTTTGCCTCTTCTTACGAACTTTTTTCGAGTTACGAACCGGCGTTCGGAGACTGCTGGGAAGCTGCGTGGCTGTTTTAAAAGGTGACAGCCGGGCGGCGGGGCTTCCCAGCAGCCTCCCGAACGCCGGTTCGTAACTCGAAAAAAGTTCGTAAGAAGAGGCAAAATTTTTCGGAACCCCGGGTTCGGTTCGGGAGGTTGCTGGGAAGCCCCCCAGCCCGGCTGTCACCTTTTAAAACAGCCGCACAGCTTCCCAGCTGTCTCCAAACGCCGAACGCGGAAGTTCGGGTTTGGCGTTCAGCTTCGGGAGACAGCTGGGAAGCCGTGCGGCTGTTTTAAAAGGTCACAGCCGAGCTGGGGGGCTTCCCAGCACCCCCCCGAACCCCGAACTTTTGCCAAACGTCCGGGTTCGGGGGGTGCTGGGAAGCCCCCCAGCCCGGCTGTGACCTTTTAAAACAGCCGCGCGGCTTCCCACCAGTTGCCGAACGCCGAAGTTCGGGTTTGGCGTTCGGCTTCGGGAGACAGCTGGGAAGCCGCGCGGCTGTTTTAAAAGGTCACAGCCAGGCTGGGGGGCTTCCCAGCACCCCCCGGAACCCTGAAGTTTTGCCGAACTTCCGGGTTCGGGGTTCGGGGGGTGCTGGGAAGCCCCCCAGCCCGGCTGTAACCTTTTAAAACAGCCGCGCGGCTTCCCAGCTGTCTCCGAACGCCGAACGCGGAAGTTCGGGTTTGGCGTTCGGCTTCGGGAGACTGCTGGGAAGCCGCGCGGCTGTTTTAAAAGGTGACAGCCGGGCTGGGGGGCTTCCCAGCACCCCCCCGAACCCCGAACTTTTGCCGAACTTCTGGGTTCGGGAGGTTGCTGGGAAGCCCCCCAGTCCGGCTGTCACCTTTTAAAACAGCCGCGCGGCTTCCCAGCAGTCGCCGAACGCCGAAGTTCGGGTTTGGCGTTCAGCTTCGGGAAGCTGCTGGGAAGCCGCGCGGCTGTTTTAAAAGGTGACAGCCGGCCTGGGGGGCTTCCCAGCAACCTCCCGAACCCCAAACTTTTGCCGAATTTCCGGGTTCGGGAGGTTGCTGGGAAGCCCCCCAGTCCGGCTGTCACCTTTTAAAACAGCCGCGCGGCTTCCCAGCAGTCGCCGAACGCCGAAGTTCGGGTTTGGCGTTCAGCTTCGGGAAGCTGCTGGGAAGCCGCGCGGCTGTTTTAAAAGGTGACAGCCGGCCTGGGGGGCTTCCCAGCAACCTCCCGAACCCCAAACTTTTGCCGAATTTCCGGGTTCGGGAGGTTGCTGGGAAGCCCCCCAGGCCGGCTGTCACCTTTTAAAACAGCCACGCGGCTTCCCAGCAGTCGCCGAACACCGTTTTATTGCGGGGGGTTTTTTTGGTTGCACGGATTAATTGACTTTACATTGTTTCCTATGGGAAACAATGTTTCGTCTTACGAACCTTTCGTCTTACGAACCTTCCCCTGGAACCAATTAGGTTCGTAAGACGAGGTATGACTGTATATACAAACATACCATACATAAATTGTATAGGCCCGAGGGAGATATCTCAATTCCCCCATGCCTAGTGGCAAAGGTGGGTTTTAAGCAGTTTACGGAAGGCAAGGAGGGTGGGGGCAGTTCTAATCTCCGGGAAGAGCTGGTTTCAGAGAATCGGGGCCGCCACAGAGAAGGCTCTTCCCCTGGGACCCGCCAAACGACATTGTTCAGTCGATAGGACCCGGAGAAGGCCAACTCTGTGGGATTTAATCGGTCGCTGGGATTCGTGCGGCAGAAGGTGGTCCCGGAGATATTCTTGTCCGATGAAAGGCAGCAACCATGTCCACCCCTTTGTCCTCCCCGGCACCCAGTGTCCGGCCCTGCGCCGCCTCCACCTCCCAGTAACGCGCCCGACCTCTACCTGCAGAAACAGGTGGTGGGGCGCCACGAAAGACCGCGGTTGAAGGCCACCAAGGTGCCGCAGTTCCAGATCGCTAGCTTCTCCGGCCAGCAAAGCCAGCTGCCTGGGAAAGTTGCGAGCTTTTTAAACATGCACTTTTCAAACGCGACGCTTTCCTGCACCGACCAGCAAAGCTGGGTAGCCGGCTTTGCTGGCTGGAGAAGCAAGCGATCCGGGACTGTGTGGCTTTGCGCCACTTTAAAAGTTTCTGTGCGGGATGGTCCCTTAGAAGGAACAATGCCAGCGGGTGCCACTTTCCATGCAACTCCAGCCTTCTCCCGGCGCGGCCACCTCACTGCTGCCACCTCGCCGCCGGCACGCAGCTCTGCTCACCCGAAGCCTGGCGTTAACGCTGGAGAGCGGGCTTTGGGCTCTCGGCATCAGCGGCCGCCACGGGGCCGTTGTTGTCATGGCGGCTGCCCTGTGCTTTTTAAATGCGCCGCTTTCCTGCGCTGGTCTCCCGGGCAGCCGGCTTTACTGGCCAGCGCAGGGCGGCTGCTGCGACAAGGGTGCCATGGCGGTTGCTGATGCCAAGAGCTGTCAAAGAGGGCCTGAAGGGGGACAGGGCGGTCCCCACCACTTGGGTCAGGGCGGGAGAAGACTGGAGTTGCGTCAACGCCAGGCTTCGGGTGAGCAGAGCCGCATGCCGGCGGCGGGAGCTGTTGGGGAGGCAGATGGGGCGCCTCTGCTGGGAAGGGCTGTCAGAGGCCCTGAAGGGGGACAGAGCGCTCCCCACTGCCTGTGTCAGCAACGAGATGTGCTTGCCTTGTGCCGCAGGGGGGGAGGCGGTGGAGGTCAGGGGGTTGCAAGCAGCCGCCTCCCCCACACACACACTTACCCATGGCGCACTTAGCTGTGACTTTCAGTGGACAGTTTTTGAATTGCCAATCGCCTTCTCCTGAATCTCCCGTCCACTCACCGCAGAGGTGGGGAGGAGGAGGAGGTAGAGAAGCAAGGGGCGGAGAGGAAAGCAGGCCTGCAATTGGCCCCTTTCTTTCTTGCATTTAGAGAGAGGAACTGTTGCTGCTCTGCCATAGGGCAGCAACAGTTTTTCTCCCTAAAGGCAGCAAAGGAAGGGGCCAATTGCAGGCCCGCTTTCCCCCCCGTCCCTTGCCTCTCCACCTTCTCCTCACTCAGCAGCCGACCACGGTGAGTGGATAGGAGATTCAGGAGCTTATTATATTGATCGGTAAAATCTCATGCGCTGCGGCAGGTCAGGTAAAAGACCTTAGCGAGCCGCATTCGTCTCGCGGGCCGTAGTGTGGGGACCGCTGCCTTAGAGGTTCATAGTATGTTAAACATATACCAGAAACAAGGTCACTTAAAACCAGTCTTTAGTAATCTATTTGGTAATTGTTTGCAGTGGCATGCAAATACAGTGGTACCTCGGTTCTCGACCACAATTCGTTCCAGAAGTGTGGTCGAGAACCGATTTGGTCGAGTACCGAATTAATTTATCCCGTAGGAAATAATGGAAATGGATTTAATTGGTTCCCAGCCCCTGTTGACTCGCTGGGAACCAATTAAATCTATTTTCTTTATTTCCTATGGGATAAAAAATCTGAGGAGCACTATAGTCTAAGCGCTCCAAGCTGCAGGAAGGGTGGGGGCGGCTGCAATACCGGCAGCTTTGGGAGGCTCCTTTCCTCAGTGCTTCGTCTTCTACCTGTAGGCAGCTGCACCAACTTTCTCCATCCCGGCGGCGGCAACAGCGGTGGATTCCCTTCAAGAGCAACAGTGCCGGGAACGTCACGCGATGAAGGGAAGCCGCTGGAGCCATCTCAGCAGTTGCCACTGCTCCAGCAGCTTCCCTTCATTACATGATGTTCCCGGCGCTGTTGCTCTCGAAGTGAAGCCGCCGCTGTTGCCGCCGCCGGGAAGGAGAAAGTTGGTGCAGCTGCCTATAGGTAGAAGACGAAGCACTGAGGAAAGGAGTCCCCCCGAAGCTGCCGGTGTTGCAGCTGCCCCCGCCAGTAATATTTCGGATAATTAACAAAATTTTCTGTGGCTGTTCGGTATCCGAATTTTTGTTCGGATACCGAAGGAAATTTTTGCTGAAAAGTTTTTCATAAAATGCATCCCTGCCTCATTGAACCTTGCGCAGGCTATCTATAAATTTCCAAATGATTGGATGACACATCCCCAACTGAGCTCTAAGCCTCTGATGAGCTGCTTCTGAGAGATTGTTTGTAATATCCTCTGTCATCTGTGCTCTGTGGGAAACATTCCACATGGCTGCTGGGAAAAGAGATGTCTGCCTTCCACAGCCCTGCCTTGCAGGATGGCTAACATAGGTATTCTCAAACCAGTGCAGGAGATGAAGCAGCAGTTCTGGAAGACAACTTTCCAGAGCAGAAATATATTTATCGAAGTCTGGAACAGCCACGAAAGCCAGAGACACTACAATTTTTGCCCTCCCAGCGAACTCAGGATCTGTATTGTAGTCATATGCAATTCCATCTCTAACCAAATGCTTCTTCATATTTTGTGCAAGATGAAAAAGGCAACCTTTCACAGCTACTTCCAGAAAGCATTTCCTAATGGCATTAATGGCCGCAAGTTCAGTCACAATGAATGGAATGGAATGGAGCTGATTGTAAGTATTAGGATTTAACAAAGCCTTTCATATGTAGCAGTCTGTTTGTTTGGCACAAGTGCATATAAGACTGGATGCACTCCTTCATATTTCTTGGCTAATATTTTTCAGAGTATAAGACACAGCTTTTTCCTCCCTAAAAGAGGCTGATAATTTGGGTGCATCTTATACTCTGAATGTAGCTTCCCCCACATTCCCAGCCCTAACTAGCTGCTACCCAGCTCTTACCTTGCAGGCTCTTTCATTGTTTTCTTTCTCCGAATAATGTTTTCCAAGAATGTTCTCAATAACCAAATTCCCAAGTACTATATTTAATTTTCTTTGGTCCTAACTTCAATCCTGATTCTTTCCTAATCTCTATCTGTTCTCTTGGACACATAATCCCTGGTTTTTCCATATTGACCGATAATCCCGATTCCTGTTTAAACTCTTGCAAAATATTTCTTATACCTTTAATCATCTCCACCGGGGGCTGGGTCAGTATAATTGCATCATCTGCAAATAGGTTTAATTTAATTTTAATTTAATTTTAATTTTAATCTTGATTTGCCAAACTAATAGGACGATAGGACCCTGGCTCTCTTAATTTGTAGGTGAGGTCTCCAGAACTGAACACAGTATTCCAAATGTGGTCTCACCAGCGCTCTATACAGCGGGATCACAATCTCCCTCTTCCTGCTTGTTATACCTCTAGCTATGCAGCCAAGCATTCTACTTGCTTTCCCTACCGCCTGACTGCACTGTTCACCTATTTTGAGACTGTCAGAAAACACTACCCCTAAATCCTTCTCTTCTGAAGTTTTTGCTGACACAGAACTGCCAATACAATACTTAGATTGAGGATTCCTTTTCCCTAAGTGCATTATTTTATATTTACATGGTTACAGTGGAATATAGGGTGACTTGGTTGATTACTTTCACAATTGGAAAAGGGCCCAGAAATTTTGGCTTTTTGCTAGGCAGGTTTAACTGAATGTACTTGGTTGACAAGAAAACCTTATCTCCCACTCTAAAAGTGGGTTAAAGTGATCAATGTTTGTCTGCTTACTTCTTGTAGGCTTCCGCGGCCTGAACAAGCACACTATTGATGTCCTCCCATCTTCTCTTTAGTTTCTCCATCCACTCCGTCAACATGATGGACAAGGGAGGTTCTGTAGGTAGTTCCGGCATGGGAACGGAATCTTGCCTACTGGTGACCTGCAAAGGAGTTAGTCCCGTGCTGCTGTGTATGGAGTTGTTGTATGCTACTTCTGCAAAAGGCAACAGTTCAGCCCAATTATCCTGCTTGTAGCCCACATAACATCTGAGGTATTGTTCCACCAGGGCGTTAGCTCTCTCAACTGCTCCCTTTGTGGAAGGATGGAAAGCTGAGCCAAGTCCTTGGTTGGAACCAATGGCAAGAACGAATTCTTTCCAGAATCTGACGGTGAACTGGATGCCCCGATCTGGTATGATTCTACAGGGAACTCCATGCAATCTGTAAATGTGTTTTAGGAATAACTTAGCTAGGTATCTGGCAGTGAGTAGTCCCAAACAAGGGATGAAATGAGTTTGTTTAGAGAATAAATCAATGACAATCCAAATAACAGTGTTACCCTTGCTCTAGGGGAGTTCCATGATAAAATCCATCACTATTTCTTCCCAGGGTCTACTAGGGTTGGTGACTTGCTGCAGCAACCCAGGAGATTTACAGGATATGTTTTCTGGTGGCACAACTCCTTACATAATCTTCAACTTCTGCTCTCATCTGAGGCCACCAGAACTGCCTCCATGCCAGATGTAATATTTTCAGGAACCTAAAATGCCTCCCTAGTCTGGAGTCATGACCTCATTGGAGAATTTCTAATCGCAGGCTAGCAGGCACATATAACTTGGTTCCCTTCCAAGCCAACCCTTCCCTCAGTGTTAGAATTTCCTTGTGGTTGTTGAACCATGGATCGGTTAGCAAAGCTGACTTCAATTTGTTCTCCCACTCCTTCTCCTAGTGAGGACTGTCTCCTAGTCTGGTCTTGGATGCGGACAGGTGCAGCCTTCTCTTTTCCCTCAGGAGGGGATGATTGGATGGACTTCTTCCTCTCTTTGGCTGTTATACTGGGGTTTCCGTGACAAAGTGTCAGCAAGGAGATTCTTCCTGGATGGCATATGTTTCAGTGTGAAGTTGAAACGTCTGAAGTATTGGACCCATCGTACTTGCTTAAGAGAAAGCTTTCAAGAGTCTTTAATGCCTCAAGGTTCTTATGATCAGTCCACACCCTGAAAGTAATTGTTTCACCTTCTAGGAAATGCTTCCATATCTCCAGTGCCACATGTATAGCAAAAGCTTCTTTTTCCCATATGACCCACCTCCTCTTGGTGGGGGTCAGCTTCTTGGAAAGGTATACAACAGCTATCCCTTTCCATTGTCTTGTGACAACTGCTATTGCCACATTGCTGGCATCTGACAGGATCACAAACTTTCACTCTGGGTTAGGGTGTTGCAGGATTGGCTCTCAGCAAAGGGGCTGCAGGAGGGGAGGGTCAGGTGCTCCCGAAGCACTCGGCGAAAGTGCTCTCAGCGAAGGGGCTGCGAGAGGGCTTTTGTCGAGCACTTCAGGAGCGCCTCGCCCACCCCTCCTTCAGCCCCTTCGCTGAGAGCTTTCGTTGGGGATTCATTCAGCCTGCTAATTCCAGAATAGCAGCCCAGTTCTCTTTAAAAAGGACAGAGGGAGTCACCTAGTGGTTGATTTTAGAAATTTAAATGCATTGTGCATACAGAGCACTTGTTCCCTCCCCCTTATGAAGGATTTACTCAATCATTTAGCTAAGGGAGAAATATTCACCAAACTGGATTTGAGAAAAGCTTATTACCACATCAGAATAAAGGAAGGGGATGAGTGGAAAACTGCTTTCAATTGCTCATTAGGGAGTTTCCAATTCCGTGTTATGCCATTTGGCCTAAAGGGCCCCCAGCTGTGTTCATGCAGTGCATAAATGAAGTATTACACTCCCACCTTTACAATGGTGTTCTTGTGTATTTAAATGATATTCCTTTCTACAGCCAGAATCTGCATGACCACATCAATTTGGTCAAGCAAGTCTTAACCCCAATCTTCCCTTCAGGTCCTTTTAGACCCAAAACGATTTTTGAGACCTTGTAAAATATTTTCCCTGCATATCTGAAACTTGAAATTTCATAACTTTGTCTCATTTGAGGAATTCTTTCTAAGGGTGGTGGAGGCTTTTTTTTTGGGGGGGGGGCTAGTTTTTGCTGGGCAAAAAAAGTTACACTTGTTACCCTCTGTTCTGTCGGGCTCTCTGGTAGACTCCTCCCGAAAATTCACAGGTACAAATTTCAGACCCACACACGTTTGAAAATTCAAAACAATGTTCTTTATAATGAAAATTCACTTAAACTAAGCCCTCTTTTTGTATAGCAAAGAGCATTCGTCTACAAACAAACTGGTAATTGGTACAAGTCCCTTATCAGTTCTGTGATACTTAGCTTGCAGCTGTGAGCCAATTCACAGTCCTTCTTCTTTCACAAAGTGAAACACACTTTGCTCTGGTTTAGTTTCAAAGCAGGGAAAAATCAGCACACAAAAGGTCAAACGCAGCAAAGCAGGCACGAAACACAACGATCAGATAATCCTCCTCAATGGCCAAACACACAGGCTACTATTTATAGCAGCCTCACTAATTACCACAGCCCCACCCAACCACAGGTGGCCTCATTTTCTTTGATAATAATCTCTCAGTTGTTGTTGCCTATGCATCGCTCTCCGCATGCGTGGCTGTATCATTAGCTCTTGTTCTGAATCCAAGGAGGAGCTAGATAATTGATCTCCTTCTGAGCTGCCTGCCACACTCTCCTCCTCCCTGTCACTCATGTCTTCTTGGTCAGAGGAGCCTTCATCAGCAGATTCCACCGGGGGCAAAACAGGCCTGCAGCATGTGGATGTCTCCCCCACACCCACAGTCCTTGGGGCAGTAGCTGGGCCAGAGCTAACCACAACACCCTCCGGGTCCTTTTAGACCCGGAGTATAAAAAGATTGGTTCTAGCTACTGGCTATATAGATTGGCCTGCCACTTCCAAATTTTTTGACCATCTTTGGCAATTATTTCACTTTCTATATAGATTAGGCTTATACTTGAGTATAAACTGAGCAAAATTTTGCTACTAGAATCGCAGCTTCGGTAGCCAAACTAGGCTTACATTCATATATAAATAAAGTGAAATAATTGCACATAGCCATGGGGGGGGGAGCAATTTCTGAGCAAAATAAACAGATAAGCATCATTTTTTTCATTTCAATTTTCATTCCATTATGTTCAGAAACATTCAAATTAGTATGCAAAGGCCAAAGATGGTCAAAAAAAATAATCAGATTTTGTAGCCTAATCTAGATGAAAATGAACAACATTGCACAAAAAGGGGGCGGGCTTTTATGAGCAAAATAAACAAATAAGCATGAATTTTTTTTCCTTTCAATTTTCATAACTCCTGAAGTGCTCGGCGAAAGCCCTCTCGCAGCCCCTTTCGCAAATGTGGAATTTATTAATGAAATACTTGATATAGAGATACTTCCTAATGCCTGGGCTGATCATAATCCTCCATTATTGGAATGAAGAGAACTAACCAGGAGATGGATGATGAATCAAGCGATCATTAAAGAAACTGAATTCATTAAAATAATGCAACAAGAACTAGGATATTTTCTTCAAATTAATAATGATGGTAACACCTCATTTCAGAATACATGGGACAAAATGAAGGCCTACATAAGGGGAAGTTAAATAGGATATGTCGTTAAGAGGAGAAACCAAAGGAAAGATAAACTGGATAAATTAACAACAAAGTTACAAAACATAGAGAAAACTTTACAAGATAAACCAAACAATTGTAAAGTATAATTAGGTATTTATCATCCTTTTTAATATTAGTGTCAACCATTCCCAATAGAAGTGTTTCTGGTTCGAATCTAATCTCTATTGATGTAATCTCTTTTATCCATTTCTATATTTTTTTTCCCAATATGTTCTAGCTTCCTCACAGGACTACCACATATGAAAATATGTGCCTAACTTGCCTTTACATTTCCAACAGTATGGAGAAGTCCCTTGATAATTTTTTTCCAGTCTAACTGGAGTGTGGTGCCAACGATAGAAAATTTTATACAGGTTTTCTTGATACGCAGGAGAGATAGTTAATTGCAAATTATAATTCCAAAGATTTCCTCCATTTTGTTTTTCAGTAAGCATTTATAAAATCTGCCCTCGAGATGTCTCCATGTCTCGAACGCCGACTTGACTGCCAAAATTTCCTTTTCCCAGATCGTGTAGTTTCTTTCCGAGGGCGTGAGTTTTCTGGAGAGGTAGGCACACGGAAACAAGGTGCCACCTTCAAGATGGGCCTGTAGACTTCCGGGTGGGAGCCCGATCGCGCCGGAGGAGCGGAGGCTGAGCTCCGGCACCGCTGTCCTCCTTTCCAGCCTGCAGGACGCAGTTTCGCGTTCTGCCGACTCCGGAGGGGTCGGCACAGGACAGGGGGTCTCCTGGACACCCTGGGACGGATCGCCACGGTCCCGGGGGTTAGGGATAGCCCCGCAGCTGTGGATATGGAGAGCTGCGCCCAGGCGGCTGCCTGGTCGCAGCCATAGCGATCGCCGAAAGCGGAAGGTCAAAAAATAGAAGAAGTCTACAAAAAATAGATCAGCAGATAAAGGAGTCTTACAGCATCACACGAGATTCTCTTGGTATCATCATAAGTTTGGGAAAAAGAAGATTTTTAACCCCAAGGCGAATACAGTAAAAGAAGAAAACTGTAAGTGATATCCATCCACGGAGGAGAAGATCAGCCGGAACTACTTGCCTTTGTTATAACTGAGTATAACTTTCACTTTTTTTTTTTTGCTACTTTAAGATTACAGTGTGGTGTGTCTACTTTCCCTTTTCTTCCTATATTTTTTCTTGTTATAATTTTGAAATATAACTTTTTCTCTTCTAAAACTAAAGTTTGACTTGGAAATCATGGAGTGAATGAAGTAAAATATATTAATCAATTGAGCATTGTGGAACTAATGAACTGAACTAATTCAATTTACGTTTTTTTTTTCAATGGAATTTTTCTGAAGCTATAAATATTTTAAATGAATTTTGGAGTATACATCTTATTTTTCTATTTTTAAAACTTTTGATATTATCTTTATTCTATTATAAATCTTTCCTTGGACTTGCTGGGACTATTTTTTGTGTGATTTTAGAGGCGTAAGGATATTTTTTGTATTTTTACTTTTTTTACTCCTCGTTGTTCTCTCTCTTTTTAAATATATAATATAGAAATTTGGACTATCTCATTGGTATTTGAATGTAGAAATTACTCTGGACATTGATTTTGGACCTAATTTTCTCTTTTTTCCCTTTTTCTCTGGATAATTTTATTAGAGCATAAGTTAGGCCTACTGTTTCTTTTTGGGGGGGTTTTGGACTCATAAGAAATTTTTGAACCCTTTTTCCTTTAGAGTTTTTGATATATCTCTCTTTTCTAACAAAAAGTCTGTTTATTAATTGGATTAATTTTTATTTTATTTTATTTTTTCATTTTATTTTATTTTTACATTCCTACACATATAAGTATATTTTTTAAATAATTTAAAATATATTTTTCTATATATTTTTTTAAAAATATATATAAAATATTTACTTCTCTCTCTTTTCTGTCTTCTTAAAAGAAATTCTTTCTAGGTATTGCTTTTACTTTCTATTTACCTTTTTTTGAAGAAATCCTCTGTATCCTTCTTCCCTTTTACTTTTCTCCTTTTTTCTTCTCCTCTTTTTCTCTTCCCCTTTTTTTCCCTCCTCTATATTTTTTCTTCTTTTATTATTATTAAATAGATATGTGCTAGAATATTGGTTTCTTCCTTTCCCCTACCTGACCCCCATTTAAGGAATTTAGGAACTCACCAAAATATTTTTTCTTTCTCTACCTTTACCCCTTTACTTTCTTTTTCTTTTTTACTTTCCTTTTAATTAAACTCAACAATTAATTACAGCATTAATTGAATTAAATCAATATATTTAATCTTTCTTTTTTCCTTTTACTGCCTCATTTTTCTATTAAGATACATAAGATCCAGATTAAAATATTTTTTTTTAACATAAAATAAATAACAGTAAATTTTGGATTATGAAAGGTTCCCACAGGGCACAGAGTGTGACTTCAGTGACTACAATAACAACGCAAAAACAACCAACTACTCCTGCTCCAACTTCAACACCCAGGACCTCTCCAACTTCATCACCGTTACAACAAACGACCATACCCACAATGTTAGCCAAAGAGAAAGAAAAAGACAAGCTTACGATGGACCTTGGTCTTCAGATTATCCAAGAAGCATTAGCTGATATCAAGGCATTACAAACCGAGGCAAAAACTCAAAGCAACACAGACAAAGAGGAAATGAAAACCTACTTACAGGAACTGAGGCAAGAGATGAAGGAGATGAAAGACGAAATTAAAAAAGAAATTGCAGAACTTCGAACTGAATTAACTGAAGTAAAAGGAAATGTTGCCGAAATGGATGGAAATATAAAAGTTATTCAACAAAAATTACAAGACAGCGAAAAGAGAATACAAGTGACAGAAGGGAAAATCCAAGATGTGGGACAGAGAGTAGAAGAATACGAAGACCGTAACTACGCTGCCCGTAGAGACTTTGATATAGCAATAACCAATCTAGAACTTCACTCCGCACAACATGGCCTGAGGTTTCAAAACATCGAAGAAGAAAAAGATGAAGATCTGCCTGCAAAAATGGCAGAAGTTATGGGAGCTATTTTGCAGTTGGACCCAACAGAACTGGTAAAAGAGATTGACGAAGTCTATCGAGTTCAGACTGGATACGTTAGGTGCCACAATTTACCTAGAGAAGTCCACATTAAGTTCACAAGAAGAATTGTCAAAGATATGATACTGAGATACACAAAAAATGAGTCTTTCCAACGTAATGGAAAAGAAATTGCGATTTTGAAACAAGTTCCGAGGAGAGTTCGAGAGGCTAGAAGACAATATTATTTTCTTACCAGTATTCTAATCAGAAAGAGCATTGCCTTCAGATGGCTGATACCAGAAGGTTTGACCCTAACATGGCAATCAACGAGAGTGAAAATAGAAAGTGTAGAACAAGCACGCTCCTTTCTGGCACGTAGTGGACTTGACAGTACCGTACAAATTCAGATTCAACCGAATCCTGGCGACGAAATGATGGGGGCCGCAGGTGGTGGAGGGGAAGAAGCGTTGGTGGTACAGATTTCACAAGATCTAATTTTGGATACCCGACTTCGAGAACCAAAAGAACCCAAAAGGTACTATAAATAAAGATGACACATGATCTGAAAATATTTTCAGTTAATGTAAATGGATTGAACAACCCAAGGAAGAGAAACCAAGTATTAACCAAACTTACAAAACAAAAAGCCCAGATAAGCATCCTACAAGAAGTCCATATCAAAAAATCAAAAAGAAGTCTCCTTAAGAACTCAAAATTGGGAAAATTATACACAAGTTTGGCCAATCAAAAGAAAAGAGGTGTAGCAATGTATATTGATGATTTAATTGAATCCAAAGAAATATATAATGATGGTGATGGAAGGATTTTGATAGTACAATTAGATTTAGAAATAAAACCTTTAACAATTGTCTCAATTTATGCACCAAATGATAATCAAAAACAATTCTATAAAGACCTACATGAGAAAATTAATGAGTTATCAATTGAAAATATGATAATAATAGGAGACTTTAATGCAATATCAGATGACCAAATGGATTATAATGGGAAAAGAAAAGAAAAGAAAAAAAAGGTAATATTACCGGCATCATTTTGGAAAATGAGAACAGAATTGGCATTAAAAGACGTATGGCGAGAGCAGCATTTAAAAGATAAACAGTATACTTTTTATTCCAATCCACATAAGACATGGTCTAGAATTGATATGGCATGGGCCCCTACTCATATAATGGAACAAATAAGTGAAATAGAAATAGAAACAAACACTTGGGCGGACCATAACCCTCTATCCATATATTGGAAAGGTAAAAAGATAATAAAGAATTGGTCAATGAATAGAATTATAATGAAAGATCCTGAATATAAGAAATGGATAGAGAAGGAATTAAAGATTTTTTTAAAAATAAATAAAAATGCAGATACTACCCCTCAAAATTTATGGGACACAACTAAAGCATATATACGTGGATTAACAATAGCATTCATAGCAAAAAAGAATAAAGAAAAGAAAGAATACCAAGAAACATTAGCAGAAGAATTAAGAAAATTATAAATTTTAATGCAAAAAGAGGATAAGGACGACAAATTAAAAAATCAGAGAGAATTAATAAGACATAAATTGAGATTAATAGAACAAGAATCAATTGCAGAAAAGATAAAAAGAGCAAAACAAGATTATTTTGAATATGCAAATAAACCTGGAAGATGGCTGGCATATAAACTTAGAAAAGAGAGAGAAAATAAAATTATAAAAAACCTGATGGATTCAAAAGGTACAATAAAACATAGAATAGAAGACAAAAAGGAAATAGCTTCGGAATTCTATAAACAATTATATAAGAAAGAAGAGATAAGCGAGGATTTAATTTTTAAATATTTGGAACAAATAAAACTTCCAGTTCTAATGGAAGCCCAACAGCAAAGATTAAATAGACCCGTTACAGATATAGAATTAAAACAATCTATAAAGAATCAAAAAAATAATAAAGCGACCGGTCCAGACGCAATACCAGCTGAATTTTACAAACTAGATTTAGAAACATTCTCTTCCAACATGCTTGAGATATATAATCAAATATTGACAACAGGTAAATTACCAAAAACCTGGTCAGAAACTTTAATAACCTTAATACATAAGGCTGATACCAAGAAAGAAAAAATTGAAAATTATAGACCTATCTCATTGTTGAACATAGATTATAAAATTTTTATATCAATATTTGCCAATAGACTTAAAAGTATTATAAACAACATGATACATAGTGACCAAAATGGATTTTTACCAGGAAGACAAATTAAAAATAATTTAAGAATAATTGTTAATACTTTGGAATACTATGAACAGCACCCTGAAAAGCAAATGGCACTTGTATTTCTAGATGCTCAAAAAGCATTTGACAACGTGGACTGGAATTTTATGAAAATACAATTAAATAAGATGGAAGTAGGAACAAAGTTTTTTAACATAATAGACGCTATATATTCTGAACAAACTGCTAAAATTATAATAAACAGTGAACAAACAGAAAAAGTAGTTATACAAAGAGGAGTAAGACAAGGTTGCCCAATATCACCATTGTTATTTATTTTGACTTTAGAAGTATTGCTGATAAAAATAAGAGCAGATCAGAAAATAAAAGGATTGAAAATCAGAAAAGAAGTTTATAAAACACAAGCATTTGCAGATGACGTAGTCTTTATTTTAGATGACCCAACAGAATCTATCCTAAATTTAATAAATGTGATTGAAGAATATGGGAAAGTCGCAGGATTGAAAATAAATAAGGAAAAGACACAGATACTAACAAAAAATATGACGGAAATACAGAGAAAACACTTAGGAGATTTATCAAGCATGAAGATCACGAAAAAAGTGAAATACTTAGGGATATGGATGACCTCCAAAGCCCTATCTTTAAAAAACGACAATTATTTAAAATTATTAAGTCAGATTAAAAAAGATTTAGAAATATGGAGTAATTTACAATTATCATTCGTAGGAAGAATCTCCACAGTTAAAATGAATATCCTTCCAAAAATATTATTCCTTTTTCAAGTGATTCCAATAAATCCAGGAGCGAAATTCTTTGCCGAATTGAATAAGATAATAAGAAAATTTATTTGGCAAGGTAAAAAATCAAGAATAAAACAAAATTCATTAGAAGACCGTAAGGAGAGAGGGGGCCTGGGGCTCCCAAATTGGAAACTATACTATCATGCTACGGCTCTGACATGGATAAAAGAATGGCTTACACTAGAAAATCAAAGATTGCTTAACCTAGAAGGCCACGACTTGATGGTCGGGTGGCATGCATTTGTATGGTATGATAAGTTAAGAACCCACTCATATTTTAAAAATAACGTTATTAGAAAGGCATTGATAGAAGTGTGGAATGAAATAAAGAAAAATCATTTTTTAGTAATGCCAGAATGGATTTCACCCCTCGAAGCCATAGTACACCCAAATCTTAAAGGAAAAGGTAAGATTTGGAAATATAGTGATCTGTTAAATAATCAATTAAAATTAAGAACAAAACAAGAGTTATACGAGTTAGGTATAGATTTAGATTGGTGGCATTATATGCAGATTAGTTCTAGATATCAAACAGACGTAAAGACTTACATTTTTAAAAAAGAAAATAATGTACTGGGCAAATTATTATTCCAAAATCAAACAAAGACAATTGGAAATGTTTATAAATATTTACTAAATCATAGAACGATAGGTTGGATATTGAAAGATAATATGATCAGTTGGTGCAAAAATTTTGGCAAAGAGATTGATTTAGATACTTGGGAAAAGATATGGATGTATAATTGGAAAATAACGAAATCAATCTCTTTCAAAGAAAATCAAATTAAGATGTTTTATAGATGGCACCTTCCACCATATAGAATCTCTAAAATGTTTCCTTCGGTATCGCCCATTTGTTGGAAATGCAAAAAAGAAGTTGGTACATATTACCATGCATGGTGGACCTGTCCGGAGACAAAAATATTTTGGAATAAAGTAGAGAATTGGATAAATGAAATAACAAAGGAGAAGATTAAAAAATCTCCTGAATTTTTTCTATTGGGTATTTCAAATATAAAGTATAAAAAAGAAATTTAATATTTAATAATACATATATTGACGGCGGCACGAATAACATTCGCGCAGAAATGGAAAGAAAAGACGATACCGAAAGATTCTGAGGTGTTTAAAAAAATTATAGAGTGTACAGAACTAGATATGATGACTAAAAGGTTGAACAATCAAACTGAAACAGAATTTTATAAAATTTGGGATAAAGTATATGATTGGTGGAATGTTAAAAATAGTATTAAAAATTAAACATATAAGAATAAATGATTACTTAAAAATTATAAGATAGAATTATATAGTTTATATAGTTCATATTATAACTAACTCAGAAGTGTTATATTATTTTCTTTTTGTATTACTAATAATTTGTTTATTGCTTTTTGATATATATATACATATAAGTATATTATTATTTTTTGTTCAAAAAATATATATATATATAAAGAAACTCAATCAATAATCTTAATTTTAAAAATCTATAATTAAATTTAATGATAATGTAATCTTCAAGTGTGGCTTTTCTGCTTAGATCTTGTAACAGTTAGAGCTTTTTATATTTTGTATTAGTTAGACTTCTATGAGAAGCATAGTAGCTCCTTAAATGTTCAATGTTGTATGTCTTTGTTCGTATTACTTTGAAAATAATAAAAAATATTTTATTAAAAAAAAAACAAGATGGGCCTGTAGAAGTACAGCACCGACGGCAACATCAGAGGCGTCAGTCTCAACAACAAACGGCCGACACGGATTGCTGCAACAAGGGCTCTTTCATGAAAGCGTCCTTAAGAGCTACAAAAGCCTGCTGCTCCTCCTCTCCACACTGAAATGAGATCGGTTCTGCCTCCCTGCGGGGAAGGATTGGACCCAGAAAGTCAAGCCACAATAGAAAATGGTCTGACCATGACAAAGGCAACACTTCTAAGCCCCTTAGTCTCAGACCATTACTCAATTGTTCAGGGAGGAATACCATATCAGGTTCGTGCCCCCCCTCGTGAGTCAGATCCTGTACTACTTGAGTCAGGTCCATGGTTGTCATGGTGGCCATGAACTCGTGCGCTAGCCCAGAGGTTTCGCCGAGCGACGGCAGGTTAAAGTCCCCAAGACAATAAGTCTGGGGAACCCCACCGCCAGCCCGGCTACCTCTTTGAGCAGCACAGGCAGGGCTGTTGACACGCAGCTGGGAGGCAGGTACGTGAGCAACAAGCCCACCTGAACCCCTAAGTCCAACTTCACCAGGAGGGACTCACAACCCGCAATCTCTGGAGCAACAAGTCTACGCATGCAAAGGCTCTTCCTGGCTACAATAGTCACCCCCCCCCCCTTCCCTGGGGTCGAGGCTGATGCCATACCTGAAACCCGGCTGGGATAATTTCGGAGAGGAAGTCCTCCCTCCGGGCCCAGCCAGGTTTCTATCACACATGCCAGGTCGGCCTCCTCATCCAAGATCAAATCTCGGATGAGGAGAGCTTTATTTACCACCGACCTAGCATTGAGTAGCAGCAGCCTGAGCCCAGGGCCAGGATTACACTCGTCACCAGCACCCTGGGTTGAGCTCACGGAACCGGAACAAGGATTGTTATTAAGCAGCTATCTCTTCTTCCCCTGGAATGGCCAGTTCCATGGCTCCCACCATATCTGCCTCTCCCCAGCAGGACCGAGATATTCTGACCCTCTGCCACCCCAGAGATAGGTGCCCCCTCCCCTCCTACCTCTCCATCGTCAGGTGGGCCAAGTATATC
Organism: Erythrolamprus reginae; assembly: GCF_031021105.1. Taxonomy (NCBI): domain Eukaryota; kingdom Metazoa; phylum Chordata; class Lepidosauria; order Squamata; family Dipsadidae; genus Erythrolamprus; species Erythrolamprus reginae. The sequence continues at coordinate 76,346,662 of NC_091963.1, forward strand.
ATTCATATCCCTCTCATTCCCCTCATTCACACCATAATCCCATCCACCCCACCCACCCCCCATTCATTCCATAACCATCCACCCGATACATATAGCCCCATTCATTCCAATAATCATAGGCATCCACCACTAAAACCCCCCCAATAAGTTAACTAAAAAACAGTTAAAAAACAATGGAACAAGATGAGAATGATGATGCGACAAAAAAACATTGAGCTGGGGGACAAAATCAATACAGCAAATGGCAAGATATTTGAAGAAGAGGAAAGAAAAATCATGTATATTAGCACTGAAAGACTATAGCAGAGAGGTTAGATATGGTAAAGAGCAGCTAGAGAAGATAATGAGGAAATATTATGAGGATTTGTATAAAGAGGAGCAGGTTAAGATAGGAGTCCTCAATGTTGGGAAAATAGTAAATGAAGAAGATAAACAAATATTGAATGCAGAAATTACACAAAATGAAATTGCTAGAGTAATTAAAGTGGTTAAAACAAGCCAAAGCACCGGGCCCAGATGGGTGTAAACCTGTAAAGGGGAATTTTATAAAACTTATATGAATGTATTGTAGCCGCATTTGGGGAAACTGTTTAATAATATATTGTTAAATCATTATATCCCACAGACTTGGAAGCTTTCAGAGATTATTACTATTCCAAAGATGGATTGAGATTTAAGAGAGCCTGGGTCCTACTATCCTATCAGTTTGGCAAAGATTATAAAATATTTATGAAAATATTGGCAAATAGACTAGAAAATGTTTTACCAAAAATAATTGAAGAGATCAATATGGATTTGTGAAGGGAAGGAAGTGAACCAATTAGAAATGTAAATAATGTGATGCACCATACTACCGTTACTAAAAGGAAATTGGGAATTTTGAAATTAGATGCGGATAAAGCTTTTGGTAAAGTTAACCATAGCTATTTATATAAATTATGTAAGGAACTAAATATGGGGGATAAATTTTGTGAAACTATAAAAGAGATTTATAAAGGGAATGAAGCTTATATAAGGGTGAATGGACAAAGAAAGCAGAGAATTAAAATATTAAACAGAACCAAGCAGGGATGTTCTTTATCTCCAAAGTTATTTGTAATAGCAATAGAGATTTTAGCTAACAAGATAAGACAAGATAAACACTTTGGGCAGCAGCGTTCCCCGTAAGCTGCACGCGTGAGCAAGCGCGCACCCCAAAATACCCCCCCGCGCACCCTTTTTCACGGGCGTGCGCTCCCCATCCCCCTGCCAGCCTGCGGGGGGGGCGGGGAGGAGGCGCAGGCAGTAGAAGGGAAGGGAGCCTCGGCACCCCTGCCTCCCCACGGTGCCTTGGGCCCCCTCGGCCTTTCGGCGCTGCCCCCCACCCGCCCCCTCTGCTCCTCCTCCACCTCCTGCCTTTGGGTGCGGCTCCCTCCCGCACCAGGAACGCACGCCCTGCCCGTCTCACAGTCCCTTTGCCAAGAGCACTTTCGTCCCGGCTCTCAGCAAGGGGGTTGAAGGAGAGGCGGGGCAGGCGTTCTCACAGTGGAGGCTGGTGAAGGTGATATTCAATGTTGGGGGGGCGCGGGCAGTTGCGCGCGCTCCCCATCCCCCTGCCAGCCCGCTCAGAACATTCAAAATAATCACCTTCGCCAGCCTCCGCTGTGAGAAGAACGGAGAGAGAACGAGAGAGAGTGAGAGCAACAGACAGCAAGATAGAGAGAAAGTGAGAAAGAGAGAAAGGGGGGAGAGAAAGAGATAGCAAGAGAAAGAGAACAAGAGAGAGAAAGAGTGTGAGAAAGAAAACAAGAAAGAGTGAGAGAGAAAGCAAGAGAGAAAGAAAACAAGAGAGAGAAAGTGAGAAAAAGAGAGAGAGAGCAAGAGAGGGAGAGAGAGAAAGAAAGAGACGAGAGAGGAAGGAAGAGAGTGAGTGAGAGAGAGAGAAAGCAAGAGAGAGACAGAGAAAGCAAGAGATAGAAGAGTGGAAGGAAGAGATAGAGAGAAATGATAGAAAAAAGGGGAGAAAAAACGAGAAATGAGAAAATGATTGAGGCAGAGAATGACAGGAAAGAGAGAGAAACAGAGAGAAGTGACTCTTGATTTAAAGCATATGGTAAAAGCACTTAAATAATAACAGAGAAAAAAAAAACCAGCCCTCACCTATTTTTATTAATAGTTATGTTTTTGGTTTTGCTGGTTGATTTAGTTTTAATAGTAATGGATTTTGGGTTGTTTTTTTTATTTATTTCTTTTAATAAAAAAGAAGGGTTTTTTTTCTTTTATATATGGGTATGACTAGCTGATGAGGCCAAAATAAGGCCGAAATAGATCTATCCTAGTCTCCCTTAATTTTCAAATTCATCTTAAACATGTGACACATACAGATAGAATTGTCGGCTATCAATAAAAAAATTAACTGCCTTGGAAATGGCCCTGGGTTGGGCCGAGAGGCAAAAAAGGAGCTGTGATGTTCCTTCAATATACCAGGGTGATTCGACACAAAATGTAACCCTTCCCTGGTACAGAGCTGAAGGGATTGGATACTGTAGCCTAGAGGATAATTCTCTGCCTTACAAGGCAACGGTTGCAGGTTCAAGTCCCAGTGGGTATGGCTAGCTGATGAGGCCAAAATAAGGCCGAAATAGATCTATCCTAGTCTCCCTTAATTTTCAAATTCAGCTTAAACATGTGACACATACAGATAGAATTGTCGGCTATCAATAAAAAAATTAACTGCCTTGGAAATGGCCCTGGGTTGGGCCGAGAGGCAAAAAAGGAGCTGTGATGTTCCTTCAATATACCAGGGTGATTCGACACAAAATGTAACCCTTCCCTGGTACAGAGCTGAAGGGATTGGATACTGTAGCCTAGAGGATAATTCTCTGCCTTACAAGGCAACGGTTGCAGGTTCAAGTCCCAGTGGGTATGGCTAGCTGATGAGGCCAAAATAAGGCCGAAATGGGACCATCCTAGTCTCCCTTAATTTTAAAATTCCAGCTGAAAACATTTTAACACATACAGAATATAGTTGTCGGCTATAAATATATTAACTGCCTTGTAGTGGTCCTGGGTTGGGCCTAGAGGCAAAAAGGAGCTGTGACGTTCCTTAAATATACCAGGGTGATCCGACTTAAGAAAAACATATAGCCCCTCCCTGGTACAGAGCTGGAAGGATTCAGATCGAATAGCTCTAACTGCTAGTTCTCTGCTTTACAATGCAGAGTTCACCAGATCGAATCCCAGTAAAAGAAAGGGGTGTGGCTAGCTGATGAGGCCTAATAAGGCCGAAATGGGACCATCCTAGTCTCCCTTAATTTTAAAATTCCAGCTGAAAACATTTTAACATATATATATATATATATATATATATATATATATATATATATATATATGTATATATGCCGCCCAGGGGATTGCCGCTCAGACACTATACTTTTCCGCCCACACTGAAAAAATATTAGACGGAACATTGTTGGGCAGGATATAAAATGAAATGAAATCAGGGAAAATTTATCAAACTTAATGCCACAATTAAGGGTATACAAAAGACGGTCGATAAACATGATAGCAAAATAAAGAAAATTGAAGAGACAGTGGAGGATAATAGACTGAAATTTTTAAAAAGTGAAGATGAGCTTAGAAAGATAAACAAAGAGTTAGAAGGAGTAATAGCCCAGTTGGAATTTTAAAAGGCCTCACTATATTTAAGACTACAAAATGTGCCATGGGGAAAAGGTAAAAACCTTTTGGGAATAGCGGTTGAGATTTTTGCAGAAGAATTAAAAATTGATGAAGACCTAGTTAGACATATAGATGAAGTGTACTGCATACAAACTAATTATGCGAGACGCCACCAACTCCCTAGGGAGATACATATTAGGTTCACTAAAAAAACACAGGGATGAAATTTATAGAAGCACAAGGGGTCTATTGTCATATAAAGGGAAGGACATAACGATGTTAAAACAAATCCCAAGGAAGGTGAGACAAAAGAGAAGGGATTTACATTATTTGACATCAAAATTAATAAAAAAAGAAATACAATTCAGGTGGTTAGTCCCTGAAGGAGTGCTAATCACATGGAAGGGAAAAAGAATTACTATAGAGTCACCAGAACAGGCCAGTCAATTTATTTAGGAACACCTAAATAAGGAAGGGGAAAGTAGTATCGAATTAGAATCAGGATGCCAAGAAGAGAGAGAATCAGGAGAAGAAGGAATTAGTAAATCGAGAAATAGAAGAGAAGAGAGAATAGAAACAAAACGTGAACTCAGAAGTGGTAAAAGAACATAGCAATTTATAAGAAAATGTATAAACAAATAAAATTGTTGTCTGTAAATACCAATGGATTGAATTCTCCAAAAAAAGGTGGGCAAATATATTGTAAATTGAAGAAAGAGAATGTGGATATTATCTGTCTCCAGGAAGTGCATATAAAAAGAAAAGATAAGAAAAACCAAACTTAGGGAAATTGTTTACCTCATTAATGGGGGAAAAAAGGAGAGGGGGTTGCAGTTTATGTAAAAGATTGGTTAAATCCCCAAAAGTTGTATAGAGATGAGGAAGGAAGAGTTTTAATGATAGAAATCGATACAGGGGAAAAAAATACTACTCATTGTGATATATGCACCAAATTCTGATCAAAAACCTTTTTATAAAAGCTTGCATCAAACAATAAGAAAATATGGTAAAGAAAATATTTGCATAGTAGGTGATTTCAATGCGGTAGCAAATATAGAAAAAGATTATAGAGGAAAAGGGAAAAATAGAAAGAAGAATAGAAATTAAAGGATGTGTGGAGAGAAAAACACCCGGAAGAACAAGGATATCCTTTCTTCTCCAATCCACACAAAACCTGGCCCAGATTAAACATGATATGGACGGATATAACATCAGAAAATGATATTTTGGAAACTAAAATTGAACCTAACTCTTGGGCTGACCACAATCCAATTTCACTTATAATTGAGGAAGGAAAGAGTAAAAAATATAGATGGACAATGAATACCAAAATAATAGAAGAAAAACATTACAAAGTATATATGGAGAAAGAATTAGGAATTTTCTTAGATTTTAATTGGAACAAAGATACAACTCCTCAAAATATTTGGGATACGACAAAGACAAAGGCAATAAGAGGATTGACAATAGTATATGCCAGTAAGAGAAATAAAGCTAAAACTAATCAACTAAAGAAAATTAGAAAGAGCTAATGGAATTGGAAAAGAAATTACAAAATGAACCAGAAAATAGCAAAATCAAAGAAGAAAAAGAATTATTAAAACATAAAATAAATCTCTTGATCCAGGAAGATATAGCTCAAAAGATTAGATTAACTAAACAAAACTATTTTGAACAGGTGAATAAGCCAGGTAGATGGCTAGCCTATAAATTAAAAAAGGAAAAAGAGAAAAAATATATTCAGCAATTAGAAGATATACAAGGAAATAAACAATTTGACATAGAAAAGGAAAAATATATAGCTAAAAACTATTTTCAAGAGCTTTATAAAAGAGAAGAAATAAAAGAAGAAATATTAACATATTTAAATAAAGGTAAATTACCAATAATAACAGAAACAAATATTAATAGGATGGAAGAAGATATAACAATGATAGAATTAGAAAATGCTATCAAAAAACAAAATAATAATAAAACTCCTGGGACAGATGGAATTCCTTCAGATTTTTATAAAAAAATACAAGAACATATCAAATAAATAATGTTAACAACAATGAATGAAGTATTAAATAAAGGAGAAATCCCACAATCCTGGAGAGAAGGACTGATTTCCTTCATTCCAAAAGATTCTACCCAAAAACATTTGATTAGACAATATAGACCTATAGCTTTATTAAATTCAGATTACAAAATTTTTACAACCATAATTGCGGAATGATTTTAAAAGGTTATTAATGAGGTGATACATACAGACCAAAACACCAGGAAAAAAAAGGAAGATCCAATAAAAATATAAGAAATAATTTGAGAAACGTTATCAATATTTTAGAATACTACAAAGCTCATCCGGAAAAAAGCCTAGCTTTAATCTTCCTGGATGTAGAGAAGGCCTTCGATAATTTAAATTGGAAATTCTTAATTAATCAATTGATTAAAATGAACTTTAAATAAAAATTTATAAGACTATCTATTCCCAACAAACGGTGAGAATAATTCTCAATGGAGATTTAACAGAAAGTATTAATATAGAAAAACGAGTTAGACAGGGATGCCCCCTCTCTCCCCTAATTTTTATTATGGCAATAGAAATTTTATTAAATCAAATACGCTCCAACAAAGATATAAAGGGACTAAAAATAAAAGGACAATAATATAAGTTACAGGCCTTTGCCGATGATTTCGTTTTTAATATTGAAGAACCCAACCAAACTACTCGAAGAAATTTTTCAATTTGGAAATAATAATAATAATAAAATAAAACCCCAGCAATTAAAACTATACAGCACATACATACCAAACATAAAATATAAAAAGCCTGGGGGAGATGTGTCAGTTCCCCCATGCCTGGTGATATAAGTGGGTCTTGAGTAATTTGCGAAAGACAAGGAGGGTGGGGGCCATTCTAATCTCCGAGGGGAGTTGATTCCAGAGGGCCGGGGCCGCCACAGAGAAGGCTCTTCCCCTGGGGCCCGTCAAACAACATTGTTTGGTCAACGGGACGCGGAGAAGGCCCACTCTGTGGGACCTTATCGGCTGCTGGGATTCGTGTGGTAGAAGACGCACCAAAAACTTAACTAAGAAAGAAAAACAAGAACTAGAACATAAATTAGGATGACAAATTTTTAAAAAAAATAAATATTTGGGCATAAATCTTTCGGCTAGAGCCAGTACACTTAAAGAAGAGAATTACACATAATTAATTAAGAAAATACAAACCAAATTAGAAACATGGAATAAATTACCGATCTCTCTTATTGGGAGAATATCTACAATAAAAATGTCAATTCTACCAAAGATATATTTGTTTAGGACAATCCCAATAACCCTTAAGAAGGATTTTTTCCAAAACCTAAATAGAATTATAACTAAATTTATATGGATAGGGGAAAAAACTAGAATAAAATTACAATATCTACAAGACAACAAAAAACAAGGAGGTTTTGGATTACCTGACTTTGAATTATATTATCACTTATCTTGTATAGACTGGTTAAGAGAGTGGATAAAATTGGAGAAGGACCGTTTAACTTACCTGAACTGTCTTCTCGCTGCACTGTGAGGAGAGTCCAATGTGGATTATTCTTCAGCCTCATTGGCAGGGACTGAGTTAAAAATTAACATGTTTATTATGTCCCGCCCACCACTGCCCCATCAGGTCAGTCAATAAAAACGAAGGAATAGTGAAAGAAACAATTTTATTAACCTATCAAAGGTATAACAGAGAATTGAGTCCCTGGGCCAAATAAGCCGGGCGGGTTTGGACTCTCCTCACAGTGCAGCGAGAAGACCGTTCAGGTAAGTTCAACGGTCCTTCTCCCCTGCACTGCTCGGAGAGTCCAATGTGGGATATACCCAAGCAACAGAATTAGGGCGGGATAGGCTGGACCAGGGGCGCCGGAGCACAAACCCTTTGCAGCACTCTTCGGCCGAAGGCTGCTTCCGCTGAAGCAAACGAATCTAGGCGATAGTGTCTTATGAAGGTCGTGGGGGCAGACCAAGTTGCAGCCCGACAAATGTCCTCAATTGGAGCTTGTGTGGTCCAAGCAGCAGTAGTGGCTGCACTCCTAGTAGAGTGGGCTGTGACACGAGCTGGTAAAGGTGTAGAATGTGCCTTGTATGCTTCAATAATGCAAGAGCTGGGGTGGCGCAGCAGGTAGAGTGCTGTACTGCAGGCCACTGAAGCTGACTGTAGATCTGAAGGTCAGCGGTTCAAATCTCATCACCGGCTCAAGGTTGACTCAGCCTTCCATCCTTCTGAGGTGGGTAAAATGAGGACCCAGATTGTGGGGGCAATAGGCTGGCTCTGTTAAAAAGTGCTATTGCTAACATGTTGTAAGCCGCCCTGAGTCTAAGGAGAAGGGCGGCATAAAAATTGAATGAATGAATGAATGAATGAATAAATGAATAAATAAATAAATAAGAGGGGATCCATCTACTGATTGTCTTGGCTGATACCTTGTTACCCATGGATCCTGGGATAAATGATACAAATAATGCCTCCGATCTCCTGAAGGTGTTTGTACGGCGTACGTGTATCTTCACTGCTCTGCGAACGTCCACCTTATGCCATCGGAGCTCCGACGGGTGTGATCCGTGGGTACAAAAATCAGGCAGAACTATGTCCTGTGACCTGTGAAATCTAGTGTTGATTTTGGTCAAGAAACTGGGATCTAATTGCAGAGTTACCCTGTCGGGATGGAACACACAGAGGTCCGGACGGACTGATAATGCTGATAACTCTGATACCCTGCTCGCTGATGTTATGGCCACCAGGAAGGCCACCTTAACTGATAAAAGGTGAATGGTTCGAATGGAGGTCCTGTAAGGGCCTGTAGGACCAAAGGCAAATCTCAGGATGGGAAACGATGGATAACTGGTGGGGAAAGGTTCGATACCCCCCCCCCCCGGAGGAAGTCCTTTATCCATGGGTGATGTGAAATTGGGCAAAGGGGGTTTGGTAGTAGGACCGTGGCTATAGCTACCACTTGCCTGCGTAAAGTGTTGGGGGTCAATCCCTCATCGAGCCCCTTCTGTAGGAAGTCTAGAAGGTGAAGAACGGAAGACGAGCGAGGTGGAACTCCTTGAGTCTTACAGAACCTGCAGTAAACTGCCCAGGTTGCTTGCTATATGCGAGTTGTTGATGGTCGCCGTGCAGCTTGGATGGTATGGATGACTTTCTCAGGAAGGTGCTCCCTCCTCATGCGGTTTCCTTCAATTGCCACACGGCAAGTCTCCACCACTGAGGATCTGGGTGAACTACTGACCCTTGTGTCAGGGAGAGCCGGTGGTATGGGATCTTCCATGGATGGGAGATTGACAGATCCATCAGGTCCACGAACCATGGCTGTCTGGGACAGAACAGAGCAACTAGGAGCACCTCCGCTGATTCTAAGATGATCTTGGAGACTACTCTGGGTATCAAGCAGATCGGAGGAAAGGCGTATAGTAGTCCTCTCGGCCATGGCGAGAGAAGTGCGTTGACTCGGTCGGCTCCCAGGGATGGAAAACGGGAATAGAACCGTGGAACCTGGTTGTTGTAGTGTGAGGCGAATAGGTCCACCCCTGGTTTGCTGTAGCAGTGAACAATGTCCTGGAAGACCTCTGGGTTCAGGGACCATTCCCCGGGGTCGATAGTTGTGCGGCTTAACCAATCCGCCTGAGTGTTCTCTGATCCTGAGATGTGCTCTGCCTGAATCGAGGCCAGGTGCACTTCTGCCCATGAAATCAGGGTGTGGGCTTCCTGCATCAGGCGGCCCGACTTCGTGCCTCCCTGATGATTCACATGAGCCCGTGTTGCTACATTGTCTGTTAAGATAAGGACGTGTTGTCCTTCTATCCTGTCCGTAAAGGTGTGTAGCGCTCTGAAAACTGCTTGCAGCTGCAGCAGGTTGATGTTGGGGTCCATTAAATCCTCTGTCGACCACAGGCCCTGGGCAACCTGAGATCCGCAATGTGCTCCCCAGCCGGAGAGACTTGCATCTGTGGGGATGGTCACCTCTTGATGATAGAGGAAGGGGGAGCCTCTGGTTAGAGCCGGAGATGTCCACCAAGGAAGGGAATGGTGAACCGCTGCCGTTAGGTGCACTTGATGTTTGGAGTGGCTCAGTCGCGTCCTCTGGAAGGGGAGTAGAAGTCACTGTAGTGGACGAGCATGCAGACGAGCCCATGGTATGATGTTTATGCATGATATGAACATTCCTAACAGCTGCGATAGAAATGCCAAGGGAACTTTGGTGTGGTGTTGTATTGAGTCTACCATTGTCATTATTTTCTGTTGTCTCTCTGATGAGAGATAGACGATGCCGGTTGATGAGTCTATCGTAGTGCCTAGGTTCAGTAGACATCTGGTTGGTTGCAGGTGGCTTTTGTTGCAATTGATTGTGAACCCGCATCTGTCCAAGGACTCTAATGTCTGCGCAAGGTCCCGTTTGGCTTGTTGTGGGCTTCTGAATAGAATAATTATATCATCCAGATAGACAAGAAGGCGTATGGAGCGCGTTCTGAGGTTGGCTGTCAAGACGTCTAAGAGTTTGGTGAAAGTTCTGGGGGCCGAGGATAAGCCGAAGGGCATGGCCTTGTATTGGAAGTGTTGACCTTGGATGCAGAAACGAAGGAAGCGCTGATGATGTGGGTGGACCGGTACATGTAGATACGCCTCCTTGAGGTCTATGGAGGTCATCCAATCATGATGTCGGATAGATGCTAGGATAGTGTGTAAGGAATGCATCTTGAACCTCTGATAGTGGATGTAAATGTTTAGCTGTCTGAGGTTCTGAATTAGACAGCATCCGCCAGACGCTTTGGGGACTACGAAGACTATGGAGTAGATATCCTTGTCCCCGCTGCGTTGTTGGTACTGGTTCTATTGCCCTAATGTCCAAAAGATGTTGGACCTCTTGGAAAAGCAGAGACTGCTTTCGTGGCTGAATCGGTGTTGGGCATTGCATGAATCTGTTTGGTGGGGTTTGTAAGAGGTTTATACGTAGGCCTTATGCCACGGTATCTAAGGCCCATGTGTCGGTGGATATAGCTTCCCAAGAGTTGGTGAAGAACTGCTGGCGTCCACCAATGGGCTTCACGTGGGTGGAGTCACTTCTGTCTGCGGTATCCCCGTTACCACCCCGGAAGGGTCTGCAGGGTTGTGGGAATTGGCGGTTTCTGTCCCCGTAATTGGTTCTGTCCAACCTGTAAGATGGTTGGGTGTAGGCCCCTTGTCCATAGGCCCTGGCGACCGGGGACGCAATCGTGGATGGGTCCGACCGAAAGGGCTGTCTTCGGAAATATGGGGCTCCCCGTCTGTCCTGTCTCCTTGCTGACCTCGGTAACAGCTTCTTCTTGTCTCTGTCCTCAATCAGGACAGAGTCCAATGACTCCCCAAAGGAGCCCTGATAAGGAGCGGTGGCCAGGCGCCACTTTGATTTTGCGTCTGCCTGTCACGAACGAAGCCACAGTAGGTGCCGAGAAGAAAGATTGGTTGCCATTGCTCGGGATGAAAACCTTGCAGACGCTAAGGTGGTGTTAGCGGAAAACTCAGTGGAGGCAATGAGTTTGTTGATGTCCTGGCGAAGCTGAGTGTCCTCTGGGCCAAGTCTAGGGAGGATATCCTGTAGCCACAGGATTGAGGCCCTATTAAAAAATGATGCAGCTCATGCTGCCCTTAAGGAACAGGCGGATAGCTGATGCATTCTTCTAATCAGCTTTTCCACCTTCCTGTCGTTGGGCCCCAAGCCATCTGCCATATCTGATGATACTAAGGCGTTAGATATTAACGATGTGACCGGAGTATCCACCGAGGGGTACTGAAGCAGGTTTTCTACATCTGGATCAAAGGAATAAAATTTCTTGTCCAATGCTGAGGGACCCAGGGCTGCTGCTGGATGTTGCCAGGGCCTTTTTATATTTTCTGAAAAAATAGGAGCGGAAGGGATGTGTTCAGATTCCGTTTGAGGCTCATTAATAAGTCTAGCCGCTGGCAGTATGCCCACCTCTTGGCCTGCCGGCTTTTCTGTGTTTTCTAAGGTCAGTGTGGCCTTTGCTTTGTTTAATCGGACTCTAAAGAGAGACGGTTTGAATAGTCCAGCGTAGGCGGGCTGTTCGGGTAAGTTGGTGTCATCTTCAGAGAGTTCCGCCTCTGGATCTGTGGGCGCCTCTCTTAAACCACGATCTTCTTGGAAGGAATCATTTAAGGATGGGGCGGATGCAGGTGCTGCCCAAAGGTTCTCTCTACTGGTACGAGGTGGCAATGGGGATTGGCGTTGCTGGGCGCCTACCGTGATGCCCTGCGAGTATGCCAATGCTATCATATCCTGCAATGATGGTGACATATTCTGCCAGTTATCCATGGGCCCCGAACCCTGCTGCAGTTGGGGTAAAGGTAGCTGCTGCAGGTTGGGGTGGTTGACGCCATGGTTGGGAAGCTGGTCTGGTCCACTCTGACCTTTGAATCCCTTCAGATGGCGGGGGAGCGCTCAGGAGGCGGTCTGGCGACAGATCCCCCACTCCAGTCAGAGCAAGCCCTTCAAAGGTAACTGTTGGAAAGGTAGTTGAGGCCAAAGGGCTCTGTTGATGAGGTGGGATAATACTGGCTGATGGACCAGGCCCCTGCTTTGGTTTGGCCATTTCTAGCTGAGCCTCAAGGGCCCTGATTTTCTTCTCAGCCACTTTTAGGGCAGTTGAGGTATGAGAACTTTTCCCTTTGGATTTGGAGCTAGGGCCTTTATCTTTCCCCTTAACTACTGCAGAAGCAGCAGGATCGCTGGGGTTGCCCTGTGGTTGTTGAGACATAATTAGGTGAAATAATCATATTCACAGTACTGTTGCTACAAGAGAAAGCTCCTACACGATGCAAGACAAAATGGTGAAATGAGTGAGACTTGGGTCCCCTGAGTAACGTGTCATCGCCCTCTTGCCTTGTGATTGGCTGAGGTCCAAGCAGAGGCCTGTTTGGCTTCTGTTGCCATGGCTAGAATTAGTCTACTCATTCCCCTTACTGCCCTGATAACAACCCCTTCAAAATGGCAGCCGTGAGGTAAGGTTAGCCTCAAAATGACGGAGGTGTTCAAAGAGGCCTGGACAATGCCGCAAAATGGTGGGCGCAACCTCGGGCGGCGGGCGATCCTTGCGGCGGCCCCTTGGATCCCTGTCCCTCGGCGCCGCTATGAACGGCCTGCTTGCCGCGCTATCGCTGCGCTGTTGACTGCGGGTGGATTGAGCCGCCAAACAGCTGATTCCCCGCTTCGGGGAACGCCGTGAATGCTGCGAGTCCTCCTTATCGGTGATTTCTGAGAATCAGAGGTACTGTGTTGCGCTGGCTTAACTGGATGGCAGAGATTGGGGGGGGGTGTCTGATCGCGGCGTCAGGGACCCCAATCCAGCGATCCCTGTCGTCAAGGCAATACTCCGGAGAGCAGTGGTCTCTCAGGGATTGAAGAGTTGGAGAGCAATACCCCAGAGGGCAGTGGCTCTCAAAATTCCTGGAGTCTCTTCCTCCTGTAAGAAAGGGAAAAAGAAGTCAGTTAGAGAAAAATAGGAAAGGATTCTCTCTCTCTCTCTCTGGAGAAGAAAACTCATAGTTCCTACACTATGACTGAGTTTTTAAGACTGATCTGATGGGGCAGTGGTGGGCGGGACATAATAAATATGTTAATTTTTAGCTCAGACCCTGCCAATGAGGCTGAAGAATAACCCACATTGGACTCTCCAAGCAGTGCAGGGGAGAATAAGAGACTTCTATCACTAGAAGGCCACGACCTAATGATGGGATGGCATGCATTTTTGTGGGACGATAAAGACAAAGTGCATAAATATTTTAGACACCACATAATTAGAAATTCGGTATACGAAATATGGATTAGGATTAAAAGAGCCCACTATTCACAAATCCCAAAATGTTCTCTAGCATGGAAGCAATTACACATCCAAATACTAAAAACCTACAAGAGATTATTAAATATCAGCAACTATTAGATGAAAGAGGTGAACTAAAAAATAGAGACCAATTAGAAAAGGGTGGCTTAAAAGTAGATTGGTGGCCTTATAGCCAAATAAAATCAAGATTTCAAAAAGATAAAATAATGGGTATACAAAGAAGGGATTCTGAACTGGATAAAATAATATTAGGTCAAGATAAAAACATTATTTCTAAATTATATAAATATTTACTAAATTATAAAGTGGAAGAATATATAGTTAAGGGTAATATACATAATTGGATTAAGAATTTTGGTTACAATGTTAATTTGGATAAATGGGATATAATTTGGTCAAAGAACTATAAACTAACAAAATCAACAGCATATAGAGAAAATCTTTACAAGACGTACTATAGATGGCATCTCCCACCGGCAAGGTTAGCACAGATGTACCCAAAATTAAAACCACAATGTTGGAAATGTGAGGAAAAAAGGGGAACATATTACCATGTTTGGTGGACGTGCCCAAAGATTAAAAATTTTTGGACCAAAATACAAAGATGGTTGTGGAAAATACTCAAAGTCAAAGTAATTATGAAACCCGAAGCATATTTGTTAGGTATCATAGATCAAAAATTAGAATGAGATAAATATTATTTAATAATACATGTATTAACTGCAGCCAGAATGGCAATTGCACAGTGCTGGGAACAATCAAAAGTACCGGATGACCCACTTATCCTTAAGAAAATATTTGATTGTGCAGAAACAGATGCGTTAACACTAAAATTAAGAAACAAAGAAGACACCGACTATTATAAAATTTGGAAGTATTTTTATGATTGGTTTGCAAAAACAAAAGAAAACTAAAATTAAAATACAGGTAATAATATATTACTTAAATATATCTTTTCTTTTTATTGTATTTTTGGAAATTATAATTAATTTCATTACTTATATATTTGTAACATATAGATAGAAACAATATTTTTAAGTTATTGAATATTTAACACAAATTTAACATGAGGCGGTAAGAAAATAACGAATTTATGGACAAATCAATAATAAACCAAAATAAATGACTGAACACCGATTATTCAATGCCAGATGAAAGAAATATTACATATTAATTCCAGGAAATGGAGCTATATCTTATTGAAAATAATAAAAGAGAAAGATTAGTTTTTTCTCCTCACAAAGTACAAAATAAGTATAAGTTAATATACTGTTCTTAAGTGTTTGTTGTGATTAGGGGGTTTTTTGTTGTTATTTTTTATTTTTGTATGTATATTTCTGCACTGTATTGTTTTTTATTGTATGTTATGGTTTTTTTAATGAAGAAAATTAATAACAATTATTTTTTTAAAAAGAAATGAAATTAAACTTATTTGCAGATGATGCAATTTTATTGACCCAGACCCCAATGGAGATGATCAAAGGTATAAGAAATATTTTACAAGAGTTTAAACAGGAATCGGGACTGTCAGTTAATATGGAAAAATCAGAGATTATGTGTTTAAATACAGGTCTAAGAGAGCAGATCAAAATTAGGAAAGAATCAGGGTTGAAATTAGGATTAAAAAAATTAAATATTTGGGAATTTGGTTATTGAGAAACCCTGCGAAAATTGAGGAGGTGAATTATAGATTAATATGGAGGAAAACGCTGAAACAGATGAGGAGCTAGAAAGAGAAAAAGCTAAGGAGAATCTCTAAAATAAGAGCTTTGAAAATTATGATAGTTCCCAAAATGATGTACCTACTTCAGGTGCTGTCAGGGGGGCTATCAGCATTTAAGTTTAAAGAGTGGGACAAAAAACTTAATTATTGGATTGACGAAGATAAGAGACCAAGAATAAGGAAAAAGTGGTTAATTGCGAACGAAAAAGAGGGGGGATGGAAAGTTTCTTGTTTGGAGCTGTATAGGGAAGCTTTTCAAATGGAAAGGTTAATGGAGTTGCAATTATGTGAAAACAAATGGGCGAAATTGGAAAAACAGATAAACGGGATGAAGAATAGATAATTAATTTTTACAAAGTAGAATAGGAGCGACTTAGGTAAATTAATAGGTCCCATGAAAGGACTATGGAAATTTGGAAAAAATGGCAGGGGAAAATAGGATTATATAAATCAAAACTGTCATCACTTTATGTAATAAATAGAGATAATGAAACAAATTTAAATAGGGTTGTAAGAGAGTTGAAGGGAAGAGGGATAACTAAGATAGAACAGTTATATGAGAAGGATGGGAGGCCAAGTAGAAACCGTATAGAATGGTGGTTAGGTAAGGGAAGATGGCTACAAATAAATGCAATATGTAAATATCTCAATGAAAGGGAGAATAAAGAAGTAGTATTGAGGGAGGAGTCAGGGTTAGAGAAAATAATAAGAGAAAAAAGTGAGGGCATAAAGGCCCTCATCACCTCGAAGCTCGACTACTGTAACGCTCTCTACATGGGACTACCTTTGAAAAGTGTTTGGAAACTTCAGATCGTGCAGAATGCAGCTGCGAGAGCAATTATGGGCTTCTCCAAGTATGCCTATATCACTCCAACACTCCGCAGTCTGCATTGGTTGCCGATCAGTTTCCGGTCACAATTCAAAGTGTTGGTTATGACCTATAAAGCCCTTCATGGCACCGGACCAGAATATCTTCGGGACCGCCTCCTGCCGCACGAATCCCAGCGACCGGTTAGGTCCCACAGAGTTGGCCTTCTCCGGGTCCCGTCGACTAAACAATGTCGTCTGGCGGGACCCAGGGGAAGAGCCTTCTCTGTGGGGGCCCCGACCCTCTGGAACCAGCTCCCCCCTGAGATTAGGATTGCCCCCACCCTCCCTGCCTTTCGTAAACTCCTTAAGACCCACCTCTGCCGTCAGGCATGGGGGAACTAAAACACCTCCCCCTTGCCCATGTTGTTTTGTTGATTGATTGACTGTGTGCCTGTTTTTTATATATACCGTTTTTATGAGATTACTAGTTTTAAATTGTAATTAGATTGGTGGGCATTGGATTTAGTATTATGTACTGTGCTGTTTTTTTATTATTGTTGTGAGCCGCCTCAAGTTTGTGGAGAGGGGTGGCATATAAATCCAATAAATCTAATCTAATCTAATCACAAGCAACCAATATATATATAAGTTGCTAGTGCAGTCAGATGGGGACACGATTCAAGGACTGACTAAATGGTGGCAAAATGAGATACAAGAGATGGAAAATATAGTAGAAAATATAAGGAAAATTAAGAATACAAGAATTAGGGAAATGAGAAGGAAAATATTACATAAGTGGTATTAAACTCCCGTTCAACTCGAACACTTTCAGCAGAATGTCAGGGGTATTTGTTGGCATGGGTGTCAAGATAAAGGAGTGTTTATGCATATGTTTTGGGTGGGACAAGGTAAGATGATATATGATGAGTAGAATCCAAGACCAAGCTATAAGAAATAAATTTGAATCACTCTATAATATGTAAATAGATATATTGCTCTTGGATCAAAGTGGGTTATATAAGAAACACCCCCGAATTGGTGGTGGGGTATGTGTGTGTGTCGGGCTGGTGGGCACTTTTCACTATGCTGTTTTATGTTGTGTGTATATTAAAATTGTTAAAAATCAATAAAAAACAAATATAAAAGAGACTTTTGCTGATTTTATCTGTGGTGCCTTTGATGTAAGGGAGGAGGGTAATGCCGTTGTCCTGTTCTGTGTCTTGGTTCTTGGGGGGTGTCTCTTTTTGGATTAGGTTGGTGATTGCTTCTCTTTGGAATCCATTGGAGACAGTGTGTCATAGGGAGCCATTGGGTTTTTTGTAGATTAGGAAATTTTTCTTTCCTTCATGAGTTGCTTCATGAGTTGCTGTGGAAAGGGTTTGGGCTTCTGGTGTTTTTCCAAAATGTGGAGGTTCTTGGTGTGTATGTCTGTATTGAGGGAGGCTTCTGTTGTACATGATACCTTCGTAATTTGGCCACATGGAAAAGAAAAACTGGACAGCTTCCTCACACATCTCAACAACCTACACCCCAAAATGCAATTCACCATGAAAACAGAAACCAAGAACCAACTTCCCTTCCTGGATGTCCTAATTTACAAAAAACCCAGTGGCTCCCTAGGACACACCGTCTACCAGAAGAAGACACACACCAACCACTACTTGAACGCAAAATCCCACTACCACCCTGCACAGATCAATTCCGTAGTCAAGACCCTCATCTCCAGAACCAAACGCCTAGCCGACAAAGACCACCTGGAAACTGAATTACCACACCCACCCACCAGTATTTATAGAGGGAAGGCAGCTCAGGTCTCGCTGTGTTCACCCTAGAACAAGGACAGAAGCACCAGCCTGTGGGACCTCGTCGAAATGTCACCAGAAATCTCTGATTCCTACACGGGAAGATATACAGTGGTACCTCAAGATACGAACTTAATTGGTGCCGGGAGGAGGTTCGTAAGGTGAAAAGTTCGTAAGACGAAACATTGTTTCCCATAGGAATCAATGGAAAAGCAATTAATGCGTGCAAGCCCAAAACTCAGAAACCCGGAAGCCGGCTGCCACCACCAAAGGAGGCTTGAGCCTCCCTTTGCCCCACGCTGCTTCGCCCTGCCTGTTGTCCTGGGTGAAGTGCTGGGGGGAGGGAGTCAGGAAGGTCCTCCTGCTCCCCCCCCAGCCAAAAACACAAAGACAGGCAGGGCGGAGCAGCGTGGAGCAAAGGGAGGCTGAAACCGCCGCCGGCTTCAGCTTCCCATTGCTCCGCGGGAGCGGCAGACCGCGTTTGTATTTTTGGCTGGGGGGGGGAAGCAGGAAGCGCAGGATTGGGCCGGCGGTGGGCGCGCCGTGAGGTAGCAGGTCAGCATCCTGGGCGGCTGGGCGGCAGGCGAGGAGGCATGGCCGAGCGGACTTGGCTCCGACTATGGCTAGACCTCCAGCGAGGATGGGGCGGGCAGTGGGCGCGGCGGCAGCGGTAGCAGCGAGGGTGTGTCTGATTCGGGGCTGGCGGCCCCCGACGCAGTGGGGAACATCGGCGCGGGAGGCAGGAGAGGACCGGGCGACTGGAGCAGCAGCGCGGCTTCTTTTTGCCTGGGAGGGAAGGTGAAATGCCGGCGGCTCTAGCAGCTGCTACGAGCGGCATTTCACTTTCCCTCCCTTGCAAAAAAAACCGGCATTCTGGGATGATGGGGCCGGACTTCCCAGGCGGAAGGCGTGCCCCTCTCCCCGGCATCTTTTTGCCTGGGAGGGTAAGTGAAATGCCGCTCGTAGCAGCTGCTAGAGCCGCCGGCATTTCACTTTCCCTCCCAGGCAAAAAGGCCGGCATTCTGGGATGATGGGGCCGGACTTCCCAGGCGGAAGGCGTGCCCCTCTCCCCGGCATCTTTTTGCCTGGGAGGGAAGGTGAAATGCCGGCGGCTCTAGCAGCTGCTACGAGTGGCATTTCACTTTCCCTCCCAGGCAAAAAGGCCGGCATTCTGGGATGATGGGGCCGGACTTCCCAGGCGGAAGGCATGCCCCTCTCCGCGGCTTCTTTTTGCCTGGGGGGGAAGGTGAAATGCCGGCGGCTCTAGCAGCTGCTACGAGAGGCATTTCACAGCCGGGCTGGGGGGCTTCCCAGCACCCCCCCGAACCCCGAACTTTTGCCGAACTTCCGGGTTCAGGGTTGGGGGGGTGCTGGGAAGCCCCCCAGCCCGGCTGTCACCTTTTGAAACAGCCGGGCGGCTTTCCAGGAGCCTCCCGCAGCCGAACGCCAAACCCGAACTTCCGCGTTCGGCTTCGGGAGGCTCCTAGAAAGCCGCACGGCTATTTTAAAAGGTGACCGCTGGGGTGGGGGGCTTCCCAGCACCCCCCCGAACCCCGAACTTTTGCCGAACTTCCGGGTTCGGGGGGGTGCTGGGAAGCCCCCCAGCCCGGCGGTCACCTTTTAAAACAGCCGGGCGGCTTCCCAGGAGCCTCCGAACGCCGAACCCGGAAGTTCGGGTTTGGCGTTCGTAACTCGAAAAACGTTCGTAAGAAGAGGCAATTTTTTTCTGAACCCCGGGTTCGTATCACGAGTTGTTCGTAAGACGAGGGGTTCGTATCTTGAGGTACCACTGTATATCTATATCTATATATCTATATATCTATATATATATATATCATCTATATACTTCATCCTTACCTTTTATAAAGATTCTGAGAGATAAAAAGATTCAATAAGCATTTATGTAACTTCTGCTTGTCTCCTTGTTGCTGGAACAACCAGGGCAATTCATCTGCACTCCTCCATATCATTCTTTCTTCACTAGAGTGATTGTAGTGGAAGAATATGTAAATTGCAAGGGAATGGGAGTAACTATCTACGTTACCATAGAATTATAATACTATTTAACAAAAGCATTTACTATTTGAACATGAAATATATATCTGTTCTTTCTACCTGTAAATGTTTTACATTTATAGTGATAATATTAAAAAGATAGAAAATAAAATTAAGGATTTTCTTCTATTGGTGCATCAGAACTACGATATAAAAGGAAAAGAGGGGGAGGAATGTCCTGCCTGGAAAAATAGCATAACACAGAAAAAGTTCTAGTAAAATATATCAGCTTTCAACATTCCCATCCATGTTATCCATTTGGAACAATTATGTGAATTAGGGCTGGACGGCATGGTTTTGCACTGGTGTAGCTGTTTCCTCCAAGGCCAGCCCTCATCAGTGATAGGGAATGAGAAAGATCTAGTTCTCAACTGCTTGCTTGAACTGTGCAATGCACTCTGAAGTCCATTAGGCTTCGGCTGGTGCAAAGTGCAATTAAAGAAATAGACAAGCAAACAAACAAATAATAAAATGAAACACTGGTGGAAATGAGATTTGAAATATGGGTTTCCTGAGTTATATGATAGTCCTTTAGCTGTCCTATCATTTAATATTTAAGCTACAATCACTTGGTGTGCAATATGTAGAACAATCATAATACTCATAGTTTTTATCCTCTTACAGCAAAGTCACAGATAATGAAAATACAGATAACAAGAATGTAAAAAAATATATCTACATGCTTAAAATTTTCCAAAACATGCTTCAAATTATGACTATGTGAAGCCATTTACCATGGGTACCAAAATCTGCACTGGATGAATTTTCTGATGAGAAATCCTGCTTACAACAAGACAGTTATAACCAAAGCTACCTTCATCATTTATTAAATATTTAAACAGTCATTAAATCATTTCTATATCTCATAATCTGAAAATCTTACCTCAATTGTCTGGTAAAGTAGTCTATCAGTTTTTCTCTGTGAGAGGCAAAACCATTCTGACTTCCTTCTATATATTCCACTTTCACTGTTTCCCAAGCCTGAAAAGAAGTATTAGTTCTAATGGGTAACAATAGTTAAAAAAACAGTAACATATTACACTAGTATGCTGCTCAACTCAATGCCTCTGAGAAGCTCCTAACATTCAAATAAAAAAACTAATCCATTAGGTAGAAAATAAAAGTTAAATAAATTAAGTACATCTCACATTCTCTGTCAAGGCCTGGATGAACAGCCAGGTTATGATTCTTTTAAACTAAGGGTGCCCAACCTCTGTGCTGAAGCCCATTACGTGACCATGATCTATTTGGAAGGGGGCTCCACTTCCACAAGCAGCAGGCCAGTGCATGTGGACACATGCACATAGCTCAACTTACAAAAGCTGTGCACCCATGTATATGTATGTCAACCTGCTGCTCATGCAGTCCAGCTCCTCTCCCCCCTCTCCCTCCACTCTATGAGGATGCTAAGCAGCAAAGGTTGGGAACCGCTATTCTAAACTATAGCAAAGAAGGGCCTCTCTAAATCTGTGGGGATCTCTGGATCTAATTCCAGAATACTACTACAGAGAGATGTGTTTGCTGGGTCTCCACAGATGACATTGTTTAATCAAACAAAGCCAGACCGTACCAACCCTGCAGTAACTGTAACTCTCCAATGAGAATGATAAACAATAAGCAGTAAGTCACTTCCCAGGAAATAAAAGAAAAATCCAGGCTTATGCGTGTACAGGTAGTCGTTGACTTACGATACAACTTAGCCTAACATTTTGTTGTTAAGCAAGACATTTGTTAAGTAAGGTTTGCTCCATTTTACAACCTTTCTTGCCTCAGTTGTAAAGTTGATAAATTAGCAACTCAGTTGTTAAGTGAATCTGGCTTTTCCATTGACTTTGCTTGTCAGAAGGTCAAAAAAGGTGATCACATGACCTTAGGACACAGCAATGTTCAGAAATATAAACCATTTGCCAAGTATCTGAATTTTGATCACATGATCATGGAGATGCTGCAAAGATTGTAATGTGAAAAACAGTTATAAGTCACTTTTTTCAGAGCCGTTATAACTTTTTCAGAGCTATTATAACCACTAAATCAGGGACAGGCTATGGGCTGGAAGAGTGAGAACGCCGTTCCGGTGGCAGCAATGGAGCATGTAGCTTTGCTCCATTACCGCCAGGCATGCATGAATCATGCATCTGCAACCGGTGCAACTGGTAAAAAATTACTATTTTTTTTTTGCTTACGCACATGCACGGAAGCAAAGAAAATTATATTTTTTGCTGCCGGAAGGACGTCTACATGTGAGATTTCATCTGATGCACATGAGCAGCAGCTAAATGTCGCTGCGGTGCCTAGAGTGGTAGCTGGGGCCAGTGGCAAAAGCAGCCTGCCTGAGCTCTGGCTATGTGGCCTGCTCTCTGCTATCTCATGCAGCAGTAGATGCCTGTGGTGTGGAAGAGCACAGAGAGGCCGCGCAGCCAGAGCTCAGAACCACCTGGCTGCTCCCCGCACCCTAGCCCATCTTCTCAGCACCCCTGCAGGAGGTCATGTACCGGAGCAAGGTAAGGGCCAGGTGGGGTGGCAGAGTGGGTGGTGGGGTTGACCGCCGCTAGTGGTGCAGCGGCGTTGAGCAGGAGAATGGGGGCAGGAAGGGGCAGCTGCAGCGAGCAGGGGGGTGAACGGCGGTGGTCACTTACCTTATTTTGTCCTATTTTGGATCTTTTTGCTTCTGCACATGCGCAGAAGCGAAAAAACCTAGAAATCTCACACGTATGCATCCTCACACAAGATTCAGCTTCTCTGCACATGCAGAAGCTGAATCTTGCATCGGGTGTGCATGTGCATGCTCTCCCAGCCCGTTCCGGTAGCATCAGGAATGGTGCCCCGCCCCCACACTAAAGGAATTGTTCCAAGCATTTTGTTACCCGTGTTTTTACAAATATTAGGCTATTTATTATAGTGAAACATGTAGTGAATTTTACTTGCCATTTCTTGCCTGTTAGGTGATAGATTTTCCATCAGTAGTGGATAAAATAATTTATTTTCTTAAGAACAACCTCGTAAGGAAGTGGTGTGAATATTGGAAATAAAAATTACATTAGTAGTGATATATTAATTGACCTTAACTCAATTATTTTTTAATTTTAAAAAAATCTGTCCAAAGCATTAGCAGAAACTAGCAAATGACTAGATGCAGTAAGCACAGTTAGATCATTAGGTAACAAATTTCTTTGCCAAAATACCTGAAGATGCTGAAACATTAACAAACCACACCTATATGTCAAAATGCACATTTTGTGCATACTGTAAATTAAGGAGGCCAGCATTTCCCACGATAGCTCAGGGCAGAGATCCATGAGTTCTGATTCACTGATTCCATTGTGACTAACACTGATGAGGCATAGAATCTACAGAACAAACAAACAAAATATTTATTTATTTATTTATTTATGTATTTAATGTATTTAATGTATGTATGTATGTATGTATGTATGTATGTATGTATGTATGTATGTATATGAATTGTATGCCGCCCAACTCCTTGCAGACTCTGGGCAGCGAACAGCAATATAAAAACAATAAAACAATATTTTAAAATCCTTAATTTTGAAACATTCATCCTTTCAGCTGGGACAAGATAAGACCATAAAACCATCAGCCCCAGGACATGTTTTTATAGCCTTTTGGAAGGCAAGTAGGTGAGGATCATGTAGATCTCAGGGGGGAGTTGATTCCATAGAGCTGGAGCCACCACAGACAAGACCCTCCAACACAGTTTCACCAGCCAACATTGTCTGGTTGAAGGAACCTTGAGAAAACGAACTCTGTGGGCCCTAACCAGCCACTGTGGCTTTAACCAGCCACTATATGTGGCAGAACGTGATCCCATACATAATCTGGTCCTAAGCCATGTAGGGCTTTAAAGGTGATAATCAACACTTTGATTTGTGTCTGGAGACCTACTGGGAGCCAATGCAGCTTGCATGCTGGTGCGACATGGTTGTACCTAGCTCGCGCAGCTGAACTTTGGACCAACTATAGTCTCTGAACACTTTTCAAGGGTAGCCCCATGTAGCGCGCATTGCCATAATCGAGATGTGAGATGATAAGGGCATGAGTGACTGTGAGCAGAAACTCCTGATCCAAATAGGACCGAAACTGGTGCACAAGATGAACTTGAACAAAAGCCTCCGTAGCCACAGCCGAGAGATGGTGGTCCAGTCTCAGCTATGGATCTAGGAGGACACCCAAGTTGCGCACCCACTCTGTGGGTGCCCCGAATCAAAGATGGACCCGAATCAAAGATGGACAGATCGAATTGTCCTTCAGAGGCAATGCCCGCAGCCACTCAGTCTTGTCTAGGTTGATTTTGTTTTATCTGTTAATACTCATCCAGATCCTCACAGCCTCCAGGCACCAGCACATCTCATCCACCGCTTCGCTAAATTGGCATGGAATGGAGATATAAAGCTGGTATCATCAGCATACTGATGATAGTTCACCCCATGTTGTTGGATAATCTCATCCAGTGGTTTCATGTAGATATTAAATAGGAGGGGGGAGAGAATCAACCCCTGTGGCACCCCACAAAGGAGTGGCCTAAGGGTCGACTTCTGTCCCCTAACCAACACCAATTGCAATTGGTGGGAGAGATAGGAGGAAAATCACAGAAGAATGGTGTCCCCCACTCCCAAATCCTCCAACTGTCACAGAAGGATGCCATGGTCAATGGTATTGAAAGCCGCTGAGAGGTCAAGGAGCACCACATGGTAGAATGACCATAATCTCGGTCTCACTAGAGATCATCCATTAGTGCTCTAGCCAGGCCTGAATCCCGGCTGATACAGGTCTAGATAATCAGTCTCATCGAAGGACTGAAGGAGCTGGAGTGCCACCACATTCTCAACAACCTTACCTATAAAAAGCAGGTTGGAGACTGGTCGATAGTTTTTTAAATCGTCTGGATCCAGGGAGGGCTTCTTGACGAGGGGTCATATCACAGCAACCTTTAAAGACTGTGAAAAAGACCCCTCACTCAAGGAGGCGTTAATCAATGCCTGGATCCAGCAGCATGTCACCTCCCTGCTGGCTGAAACCAGCCAGGAGGAGCATAGTCCAATAAGCAGGTGGAGGAGCCCATTGCTCCCATGGCCTTGTCTACTTCCTCAGTTATCACCATGTCAAACTCATCCTATACAACAGGACTAAGATTGTCCATATCGTCTCAGTTGACAGTGCCCAATCGGAGTCCAGGTCTACCCAAATCTGAGCAACTTTATCTGCAAGAAACTGGACAAATTCTTCAGCACTACCCTGCAAGGGTCATCCGCTCCCTCCATGTTAAGAAGGGAATAGGTCACTCTAAACAGGGTCGCTGGGCGCAATTCCATGGATGCAATAAGTGCAGAAAGATGTGAACATTTTACCATCTTTATCCCCATTAGATAGGTCCTAATATAGGCTCTTAACAATGTCCAGTCAGATTCAGATTTACTGGCCCTTCAATTTCGCGCTAGATGTCTCTCCTGGCACTTCATCTCCCAGAGTTCCTCGATAAACCAGGGAGCTCTCCTGGATCCACTGCCTTAGAGAGGTCACAGAGGCACAATCCAGTCAAGAGCCCCCAGTGAGGCTCTATTCTGGGCCATCATCAGGGACTCTGCTGGTTTGTGTACAAAGGAGTCAGTATATCCTCAAGCGTCCTCTGGAACCCCTCTGGGTCCATTAAGTGCCTGGGGTAGAACCACTTAATTGGCTCTGATTAAGTTCCCCATAAGCCTGGGGAACTGCACCGCCAGTCTGGCTACCTCCTCAAGTAGTGCAGGCAGGACTGTTGCAACGCAGTTGGGAGGTAGGTACATTAACAGCAAGCCCACTTGAACCCGTAGATCCAACTTCACAAGGAGAGACTCACCCCCAACAATCTCAGTAGCAGGAAGCTGTTTTCGCCCTCCCCAGGCATTGAATTATGGGTGTGGGCACTCATACATGCGCGAGTGCGCACACTTACACGGGGGGGAAAAGGTTCACCATCACTGCTCTAAACTGTAATGCTGTCAAGCTTAAAAAACACTGTCTTAAGTGCCATATCCATAACATTAGATGTGTTATTGCATCAGTCTTACAAACTTGCCTCTTTCATGAGCCTTTTCTCCTTTTCACTTTTCAAGGACGCTTCAACTGATCTCAAAACTAGTTGGTAAAGAGCCATAACATCCTGACACTCAGAACACCTCTGCAAAAGTACATCAATATCTTCTGTGCTTTTGGTGCTAAAAGATATAATACAAAATGTTTAAAAGGATAATAAATACTTTAGAATTTTCACTAGAAATAGGCAAATATTAAGAATCTTCACAATTGTTGTATATCTGTATAACTAAAGCTCACATGTTAAAGATTGTTTGTAACCTAAAGTAACTTGTTTGACATGGAATAAAATAAATAAATAATACATAAGAGCATCTGGTAATGTATACTGCATTTTGTTAACAAGGGAGAGAAAGATTGTTTGTAACCTAAAGTAACTTGTTTGACACGGGAAAAATACAATAAATACAGGATTTTGTAAATGTAAAAAATGTGCCGCAGCTCAAAAAAGGTTGAAAATCACTGCTCTAGACCATATCCATACGTGTCCTTGGATGATATCTTGATTCAATCTGCCTCTATGCACCAAGAGGTGTAGGATATCCAAGTAACAATTATAACAATTATAAACCTCTGACATCATGGGTTTTCTATCAACTTCAACAATAGTCATCTCCTCCCAAAAACCCGCCTGACCCACCATTGTGGATTTTCTGGAGTGCAGAATGTACCTTCCCAGGAGTGCCAGAATAGCATCTCTGAATTAGTCCAACAGGTCCTCCAGCACCATAGGACCTCACTTAGCCTGCTCTCTATGGTCCTGGGAAAAATGATTTCCACCATCAATATCACCCCTTGGGCACACCTGCATTTGTGGGACGCAACACATCGACAGCCGAAGTCCTTGGGCTGATGCATGTATCAGCATATATCAGCCCAGATATATGCCGATAGCTCACAAAAGGCTGCTTCTTCCAGGAGCCATGCAGAATTGTCATCACAACCAATGCCAATTTGTATGGTTGGGGGCTCATATCCAGTCATCTGCCATCTAGGGCAGATGGACTCCGATGGAATCATGGTTAGGGATTAACAGGCTGGAGCTCCATGCCATTTATCTGGCACTCAAACAATTGAGACATCTGAGTGTTGGACAGCATGTTCTTATCCTTACTGACAATATGGCTGCAAAAGCTCATGTCAATCAGCAGAGGGCCACCATGTCCCAATATTTCATGTCAGAAGCCAGAACAGCCCGGGGTCGAACAGGATCGAGGATGTGGATGGGTCAGAGGTGAAACCTTGTCTTCTAAAAGGTTTAGCTTGAGCTGGTCATCAGCTTAGGACCCTTGCGATCAAGACCCCATGGAATAATCTGGAAAGTATCTGTTGGGGTACCATCTCTGGCGGTCCTTATACCTGTTGACATACCACCTCATGGCAATCCATGGGGGCACAGGGGCTGATTGCGCAGCTGATGCAGGGCAAGGAGGAGCTTGGCAAACCTGCTGCCTCATGTCTGCTTGATGCCCTGTTTTATGGCCTCATTAGTGATGGATTGCATGTTGGAGTCGGGTATAGTAGAGAGGAGAGTGGACTAGAGCCCAGGAGCTCCTGTCTAGGAGGAGCCTCCCATTTACCCCGGGGATCTGAGTCCAAAATATTGAGGCTCTAATTATCTAGGGCCAGCATCCCTGGACATTCATGTGGAGCCATATTAGCTCACACAGGGCCTGCACCAACCTGAGTGGAGTGTCTGATATTATTTGGGTAGGAAAGTGAGTCCAGAGTCTGGGTGTTGCTGGATCTGGCATGGAGTTAGAAGTGTCTAAAGGTTGGTTGGAAAAGGACTGCCCCCCCCCCCGCCTACAGCAAGTGGCCTCGGCTATAGACTCGGCAGTAGGGCGGCAAGAGCCACAGTTCTTTGCCCAGTGTCTCCAAGCTGTTAATGGAAGACCCTGATAGGAAAAATGTATAGTTGATAAGTCCTGAGTAAAGGGTGAAAAAACTTCCAAGTTGGGATCAAGGGAACACACGTCTTTTCAGACCAAGGACTGAGTCAAAGAGGAGATATGGAGGCAGAGGCCGAAATTTACAATTTGACAGACTCAGTCCTCACTAGTTGAATGGATAGTGTCATCCCATACTTGGATGTTCACTCCACCCACTATGAAGAGGTAGACATTCATTCCAATGCTTATATTTAAACAGTTGAATTATTGTTGTGAGCTGCCCCGAGTCTACAGAGAGGGGCGGCATACAAATCTAATTAATAATAATAATAATAATAATAATAATAATAATAATTAAAGAAACAGATGAAACAATCGATCACATACTCAGCTGCTGCAAAAAGATCGCACAGACTGACTACAAGCATAGACATGATGCTGTGGCACAGATGATCCACTGGAACTTGTGCCGGAACTACCATTTACCAGAGGCAAAGAACTGGTGGGATCATAAGCCCGAAAAAGTGGTCGAAAATGAGCAAGCAAAACTACTGTGGGACTTCCGACTTCAGACTGACTGAATTCTGAAGCATAACACACCAGATATTGTGATTGTGGAGAAAAAGAAAGTATGGATCATCGACATCGCAATCCCAGGAGACAGCAGAATTAAGGAGAAGCAGTTAGAGAAATTAGTAAAATATGAAGATCTAAAAATCGAGCTGCAACGACTCTAGCGTAAGCCGGTGAAAGTGGTCCCAGTGGTACTTGGCACGCTGGGCGCAGTGACAAAGGATCTCAGCGGACATTTGAAAACCATTGGAATTGACAAAATCTCCATCTGTCAATTGCAAAAGGCTGCTTTACTGGGATCGGCAAACATAATTCGCCGCTACATCACGCAGTCCTAGGTGCTTGGGAAGCACCCGACTGGTGAGGAAATACGAAATCCAGCATAGTGATCTCGTTTGCTGTGTTGTACTGACATAATAATAATAATAATAATAATAATAATAATAATAATAATAATAATAATAATAAAATATATCAGGCTAAGGCAAAGTTTGATTAACCACGGTTTGCTGCATCAAAAATAATTGGATGATTCCGCACCAAATGGTAAATTGAAATAGGTTTTTATCATTTAACATAATGCTAACCAATACCTTGTTTCACACATAATACTATGCTATAACTGAATATACAGAAGCAATCATTCTACTCATTAGAAGGACACCAAAGATTATCTGAGTCAGGAAGGATCCAATTTCAATGAAATATAATTTCTTTACAGGCTTGCCTAACAAATCACATTTTCTAGGTATCATATCAAGACATACTGCTTGATACTGTATATACTGCTTGATACTCTATATACAGTTGATCTGACTTCATATCAGCATGTAAATTTAAGATCAAATCAAGACAGACTAATTTGAAAAATTCAGGAGATCAACAGATGATAAAAGTACCAATAATCAAGACATGAAGTTCCATGATCAAAAGTTATGCAACAACTTCTAAACTATAATAACAAAAAGGCTGATGAAAGCACCTAGTTCAGGTGTAGGCAAAGTTGGCCCTTCTATGATATGTGGACTTCAACTCCCAGAATTTCTGAGCTAGCATGATTGGCTCAGGAATTGTAGGAGTTGAAGTCCACAGCCCAATTTTGCCTATCTCTAACTTAACCTAATAGTTTAATGTTATAAAGCCACTGAAGCTTATAAAAATGTATGTGTAGAGTGTGTAAGAACGTCTCTATTCTCTGGAAATAGAGAAATTGGCTTTTTATTTATGTTTTCAGAATGTGCCAGAAACCAGTGAAGAAGATTTACTTAATAAAATAGTTGATCTATTAACAGAAACTCTTCAAATAGATGAAGGACTTAAAAATCACATAGATGAGGTCAACAGAGTAAAATTTAATTACGCAAGAAAACACAATCAATTAGGAGGAAGGAGTGTATATATTATTTGAGATATTAATGCGGTTTCAGATATTTTAAAAGGGTATAAATCAGGAAAAAAGAAAACTAAAGAGAGGAAACCATTACCAACAAGGTTTCTTGAGATGGCAAGAGAACACAGATTAAGAGACATGAAGAGAACGACATCTGCAAGAGAGGCAATTTACCTTCTTTTCCCCACCTCAAAAAGGAAGTGGACAATATATGGGCTGACCACCACTCAATAATATTAACTCTAAGAGGAACAAAAAAAGAATATAAAAGGTGGACAATGAATCAAAATATGACAAAAGAAAAAATTATATTAAATATAGGGAGGAAGAATTAAAATACTTGTTAAAGGAAAATTGGAATGAGGAGATGACAATTCAAAACCTGTGGGATGCCACTAAAACATATATTTGGGGTTAACTATAGCGTATATGTTCTGCCGGCTCTTGGCACGAGCCTCTAATTAAATGCAAAAGTAGCCAAAACAGACACATGGGAAAAGTCAACAATACTTTCTTTATCCACAGAAAAATAGAAGCAAAACCCTTTTTTTGTAGTCAAAGGGCTCACGTGTAAAACAGACTTGAAGGCAGTGAAATAACAAAAGAAAAAAACACAAAGCAATTAACAAGTAGCTGTGAATGTCGTCACAGCTACTCTCCTTCAGACTTGGTTTAACTCACATGGTTAACTATGATTTACGTTCAGAGTCCAGATATCAAAGCACAGGGTCCTTGGAGAATCCGAAGAGTCAAGGCAAATCCACAATCACAAACACACAATTTTCCACACTGAAAGGCCAGCACGCTGCCCATTTAACAGCAGCCCTAATTACTTGAACCGCACCCAACCACAGGTGAACTCTCTTATCTCTTGTAATACCTCTGTAGCTGCTCTCTTCTTTTCATGGCTCTTCGCATGCGTGGGTCTATAACTGCTTCCTCATCAGAGTCAAGCAAAGATAAGGAGGATGAGGAATGGCTTCCTCCTGGGCTGCCTGCCAAGCCCCCATCTGGGGGTCCCATTTCACAGTCACTCCCTGCTTCCGACGATACTTCGCTGCCTGAAGCAGTCGGCAGTAAAATAGGCCTCTGACACTGGGAGGATTCACCCCCACAGTCCTTGGGGCAGGAGTTGGCCCAGAGCCAACCACAACAGTATGGGGCCAGAAAAATGAAAATCAAAAATAAACAATTAGAAGAGACTCAAAAAAAATATCAAAGTATAGAAAATGAAATGCAAAAAACCCTACAAAATGAGGAATTAGGAGAAGAGATAGATAGATTAAAGTACAAGATTAATTTAATGGTTCAAGAAGAAATAGCCTTACAAATTAAAACAGCCAAACACAATCATTTTGAAAATGTGAAGTAGGTCAATGGTTAGCATATAAATTTAAAAAAAAGAAAAGGAAGAGAGATACATTCAACAATTATGAGATCAAAAGGGGGACAAGCAATTTACAATAGAAGGGGAAAAGAAAATAGTAGTGGAATATTTTACAGAGATCTATAAGAAAGAAAAAGCATATATAAATAGAACAGACTTAGGAGAATTAACAGAAATAAAACAGAAATAAAAAGAGAATCTGAATTAAAAAATAACGGCAACAGAATTAGAGAATGCGATCCAGAAACAGAAGAATAACAAAACACCAGAGCCAGATAGGATTCCAAACGAGTGCTACAAAGAGCTAAGAAAAATACTACAACAGCTATTATTAATCACATTTAATGAAGCCTTAAATGGTAGAAGAATTCCAAGGTATTGGTAACCCTGGTACCAAAAGAAACTACAGGCCAATTTCATAACTTAATGCTGATTATAAAATATTTACCACAATCCTGGCAAACAGAATTAAACCAATTTTAAATGAATGAATACATATGGATCAAAATGGGTTTTTACCAGATAGATTCATTAAAAATAACACTAGAATAATACTGAATGCATTAGAATTTTATGAAGCACATCCAGAGAAATCCGTGGCACTTTTGTTCTTGGACGCCCAGAAAACTTTGATAATCTGAAATGGGAATTTATAATTGAACAACTAAAGCAAATAAAATTTGGAAGTAAATATACTAGAACAATTGAGACAATTTATAATACACATTCAAGAAAATTTATAATAAATAGAAAATTAACAGAGAATTTTCAAAATTGGAAAGGAGTACGTCAAGAGAACCTCCTATCGCCTCTGCTTTTTATTTTTTCTATCGAAACAATATTGAGACAAATTTTAAAAAACTCAGAAATTAGAGGACTTAAAATCAAAGGACAAGAATTCAAACTTCAGACTTACGCAGATGTTTTGGTGTTTATTATAGAACACTCACTTTAGACAGGACAAGAATTACTAGGAGAGATAAATTATTATGCGCATTTGGCAGGGCTTAAAATTAATAAATGGAAAATTAAGATTATAATTAAAACATGAGAAATGAACAAAATCAAGAATGAGAAAAAAATCTTGGAAATTCAAATAGCAAAGTAAGTTAAATTTTAAGGGATAGTATCGACAGCTAAATGTATCACAATTAAAGAAGAAAACTCTAAAGCATTACTAAAGAAAACAGAAAGACAACTGAAAAAATGGAATAAACTACACAGAAGAAGAATGCCCACAATTAAAATGTCAATTTTGCCTAAATTTTTGTATTTTTTCCAAACTATCGTGATAAAATTAATTAATTAATTTATTTATTTATTTGCAAAACTAGACAGGATTATATCTAAATTTATATGGGAAGGAAAAAATTAGACTAAAATAGTTGCAGGATAAACAAAAGCAGGGGGGGATTCAGACACCTGGACTTTGAACTTTACTACCAAACTTCATCATTAATATGGATAAAAGAGTGGATTTAACTTTAGAATGAAAGACTCCTGCCTTTAGAAAGACATAACCTATTACATGGATGGAACAAAAAAAATGGGACACCTACATATTTTGGAAATCACATGATAAGGGATGCATTAATGGATATATGGAACAAGATTTTAAAAATCCATTATAGGGAAATACTAAGATGATTTTCTGGGATGGATGCTACAATGCACCTGAAAACAATAGAACTAAATAAAATGGTTAATTATCAACAGATACTGGATGAAAATGGGAAATTAAAAACAAGGCAACAATTAGAGAACCAAGGAATTATAATCAACTGGTGGCCAATGTTCCCTCTAATTTTTTTTCGGTGTGGGCGGAAAAGTATAGTGTCTGAGCGGCAGTCTCTTCGGAACTGGGTGGCATAGAAGTATGTATGTATGTATGTATAAATAAATAAACAAACAAACAAACAAACAAACAAATTTTCATGCCTCAGCGCCTGAAATTGTGTAATTATTTGGGGCTCGGTGCTGGGGCAGAATAAGGTCCCTTCTCACTATGTTATTCTGTTATTTTATATTTCAATTAATATCATTATCCTCTTATAAATCCAGATAGGCCGTGATGCCTACTACTCCTTCTTATACATTCTTCTTAAAAGAAACAAAAAAACCTTATACAATTTTTTCCTAATTAGGAAAAAAAATTGCCTTCTTTTTTATTAAAAGAAATTAATAATAAAACAAAACCAAAATCTATTACTATTTGTTGTGGTTAGCTCTGGGCCAGCTCCTGCCCCAAGGAATGTGGAGGTGCATGTGGGGGAGACAGCCACATGCCGCAGGTCTGTTTTGCTCCCAGTGGAATCTGCCGATGAAGTCTCCTTTGACCAAGGAGGTGTGAGTGACAGGAAGGAGGGGAGTTTGGCAGACAGCCCAGGAGGAGATCAGTCATCTGTATCATCCCTAGATTCTGAACAAGAATTAATGACACATCCACGCATGTGTAGAGTGATGCATAGGAGACAACAACTGAAGGATTATTACAAGAGAAAATGAGGCCACCTGTGGTTGGGTGGGGCTGCTGTAATTAGTGCTACAGATAAAAGCGCAGCCTGGTGTTTTAGCCTCATGGCAGTTTATCTGATTCATTGTTTCATCAAGATCGTGGGTTTTGTGCTGTTCAAGATTGTGTGTGGACTCTCTGGACTTTAGAATTGAACTCAATTTCCCAATTATTGGGTGAGCAATTGGATTGCATTTAACCTGTGCCTTGTGTGTACCAGAAAATCCCTTTGACATTTAAAAAGGGAGCTGTTTCTGTTTTTCTGTTTATAAAAACTTTTGGGTTTTTCTTTTATCATGTGGTGTGTGTCTTCCTGGACTAATTACCTTGTAATTACGGGCGGTTGAAACACACTGGCAGAACACTATTAAAACTAAAACAACCAGCAAAACCAAAAACACAACTATTAATAAATCCATGCTTTAAAATCTTCATTTCTGAAATATTTATCATAGTATTATAGTAATCTAATAATACTATGAAAATCTATTTGTCAATAAATATATTTCCATATTCCACATTTGTCAATGTGTCAATTAATATATTTCCATATTTACTTTTCTAAATTTCATTCAATATTTCCAAGCTCAATTAATTTCCAGGCACTTAGCATTTACTATTATTAACTTTCATCAATCTTCTACATATTGCAAAGTCATAAAATCATACATACATATCATAAACCCCTTATTTATCCTATGTATCTTCCATTAATTTTACCTATGTAATTCTATATACTGTAGTTCTAAAATTCGAATCCAATTTTATGAATTAATACATCCTAATATTAAACAACATCTAAATATATATTTTACCATTATTCCATCGTCAATCCATATTTAATAATCAATCATCCCTCCTCACTGTCTCATTTCTGGGTCCTTCTCCTGTCTCTCCCCCTTTTCTCTCTCATTTGTTTCTCATTTCTCCCTCTTCCTCCCTTTTTCTCTCATTCCTTCCCCCTCTCACTTCTCTCTTTTTCCATCCCTGTCTCCCCCCCCCCCGTGTGTGTGAACTCTTGAACCATTTCAAAAAACAGGTGAGGGCTGGGGATTTTTTCTCTGTTATTAATTGGGTGCTTTTTACCATACGCTTTAAATCAAGAGACACTTCTCTCTCTCCTTTGTTTCTCTCTCTTTCCTCTCATTCTCTGCCTCAATCTTTTTCTAGTTTCTCTTTTTTCTCCCCTTTTTTCTCTCATTTCTCTCTCTCTCTCTCTTGCTTTCTTTCTCTCTCTCTCTTTCTATATCTCTCTTTTGCCCTGGAAACGCAGGAAGGACTCGGCCACATGCACCCGCCGGACTAATGCCACCTGGACAACCGGCTCCCTCCCCTCCGTTCCCCCCCAGGGCCACCTCCTTACCAGCCATCGCGGGCCCCTCGCCGTCCACGGTCTTCAAGGGTGACGATGCACGTGATGTCACCGTCGGGGGCAAGGTGGGCGCCTCTGCCACCACCGGTACTGGGATTGGGTAGCGGAGGGGACCCAGCGGCGGGGGGCAGCCCCCAGCACGGCAGCAGGGGAGGAGGCGAAGCTCAGGAACGAGTAGGCCGAGGCCGGGCCCGTTGTCCCCGGCTCCAACACATGATTGGGCGGCGGAAGAGACCAGGCAGCGGGGGCAGCCCCCAGCGTGGCAGCAGGGGAGGAGCCAAAAAGCTGGCTGCCAGGGGAAGCGGCGCGTTTGAAAAGCACACCGCTTCCCTGGGCTCAGGGTTTGACGTCAGCGGGCCCCTGCTGCCTCTTTCATTTGTTTTTCTCTTCCCTCTCCCTCTCTTTCTCATTCTTTTCCTCTCAAAAATTAGAGGAGGGACCTGGCTGTATTGTCTGCAGGGTGCCTAGGGAGACCCCCCTCCTCTTCAATCTAGATTACAAAAAGACAGGAAGAACTTTGGAATTCGAAAACAATATACAATGCTAGATAGAATTTTAATAGGGGAGGAAAATTATAAATTTTTACTTGACTCCATGATTGTTACATTACTTCCATGAATATAACATGGAAGAAAAGATAGTCAAGGGAAACATGATTAGTGGGCTAGGAATATAGGGTATAATATACCGTATTTTCGGAGTATAAGAAACACCTTTTTTCTGCCTAAAAAAGGTTGATCATTTGGGTGTGTCTTATACTCTGAATGCAGCTTTCCCCTCCCCTCCATCCCTAACTAGCTGTTAATGATCTTCCCAACTGTTACTTTGCAGTCTCTTTCATTGTTTCATTCTGCAAAGAATGTTTTCTAAGCCCTAGGTTTTTGCAGGGTTTTTCATTGCTCTAACTTGCTCCAAATAAGTTTCTTTCCAGCCCTAACCAGATGTAAGGGACAATTTTATTGGCAGTTTGTGTTCAAGCACAGACCACTCACAGATTAGACTGGGGCAGGACTAGACTGGGAAGGATAAAAACGAGTGGAAATCATATAAATATAAACCAAAATCAGCAAAATTTGATAGCAATAGGGATTGTTGATTTTCGTGCTAAGTACTTGTATTTCAATACATTGTTAAGATGACTGGCTTGGTGCAGTGTAACACTTGTTTGGCTATTGTGTTCCGTAGTACCTTGTGGAACTTGGGGTGCTGTCCTCTTTGCATAAGGACATCTAGTTTACATGGCGAGATCTCTAGATTGCAGTCCTTAGTTTGTAGCTTGCAGTCAGAAGTGGAAAAATTGTCCCAGCCACGTGCTGTAATGTAGCCATGTGTGCAGCCTCCACTTCCACAGCCCCCCCCCCCCCGAGGAGGAGGGCTGTGTGGACAACTGTTGGTTCAGGAAGATTACGTGCAGTCGAGCAAAAACATAGCAATTTTGGTCTCTCTGTATCGAATTCCTATAATGTTCTTGCAGATTTAAATAGTAAGGATGTTGTAGATATTAGCAAGGCCTCTCAGGCGGAGAATGAGGGGATGTTCAAAGGGGAAGTTGTTGTAAGTGAGGTGCATAGTGTCACCAAACCATCAAGTGCAGTTAGTAGAAATAAAAAGAGGATACATTTTCTTGTGGGTGACTCAACTGTTAGAGGTGTTGATTTGGGACAGAGTAAGGATGTGATGAAGATGATGAGGTGTCTCCCAGGGGCTATTGCCAGCAGGGACAGGAGGCAGATTACAAACATTGTCAAGGCTGTGAGTAAAGGTAATAACGTTGATGTGGTGGTGCATCTTGGCACAAATGATTTGTCCCAGAGAAATGTTAATGTAGTAAAAAGAGATTTTCAATGTCTAAGTGTGGAGCTGGGTAAAATAACTGATTCAGTGACTTTCTCAGAGGCGTTACCGGTTTGTGGCCAGGAGGATAAAACAACTTGTATCAGAGAGTTTAATGTGTGGTTAAGGAAGTGGTGTAAAGCTGAAGGTTTTGGCTATGTAAGTCATGATGTCAGTAGGTGGTCTAATAGGGAGTTGTTTAAGAGGGATGATTTGCATCCATCATACAGAGGTACACAGGTGCTCAGTGAGGAATTCAAAACTTTTTTGAACAGGCATTTAAACTAGATAAAGGGGACAGAGATGTAACTGATGTGGATGATTTCTGTCCCTGACCAATGAGGATAAATTAGTTTCTGGAAGCTTATGAAAAGGGAGCTGCAAATAAAATAGATGTAGTTGTTGATGATAAGGGGCAAACTAATAATGAAAATAATGTTCTTCGGGTAATGTGAACAAATGCTCGAAGCTTGAGCAACAAGCTCTGTGATTTAATGGCCATAATATCTAGAGATAATTGGGATCTGGTTGCCATAACTGAGACATGGTTTAAGGATTCTAATGAATGGGAAATATCTATACCAGGATATACACTGTATAGGAAGGATAGAATAGAGAGAAGGGGAGGTGGAGTAGCCATTTATGTTAAAGAAAGTCTAAAAACAACACTAATTCAAAATACATGTAAAGATCTGGAGACTCTGGATTTGCATGCAAAATAAAGAAGGTTCTGTCATTAGAATTGGGGTGATCTATTGGCCTCCAGGGCAATCTGAGGAATATGACAACAAGATGGTGGATGAAATTACCCAAATGGCAGTGAAGGGAGATATTGTGGTTATGGGTGATTTCAACATGCCTGATGTTGACTGGAATATCCCCAGTGCCCTTACATGCAAAAGTAAGAATATAGTAGAGGCCTTTACAGGAGCAGCTCTGCCACAGCTCGTTAAGACACCAACTAGAGGGGAGAATATTCTAGATTTAGTTTTTACGAATGGGAATTGGGTTTCAGAGGTCAAGGTGGGAAAAAATTTAGGCTGCAGTGACCATCTATGTTTGTGGTTTGATGTAAAAACTGATTGTGAGCAATCCTATACTGCAACCAAAGTATTAGATTTCAGAAAAACAAATTTTAATGCAATGGGGGAATATTTAAATAATGAATTAAAGAGTAGGGATAAAATGGCAGGAGCGAGCACCCAGTGGACTGTATTAAAAAAGGCCATCTTAAAAGCCACTGGACTATATGTAAGACAAATAACTAAAGATAAAAGGAAGAAGAAACCGCTATGGTTTAGCAATGATGTAAGGGCTATAGTCAATGAAAAAAAGGCTGCCTATAGGAGGTATAAAGAGTCTGGAAGTATAGCTGATAGAGAGGTGTATAAAATGAGACAGAAGGAGGTGAAACAGATAATATACACTGCTAAAGCCTCAAAAGAGGAAGAAATTGCCAAATCTGTAAAGAAGGGGGATAAAACCTTCAGATATATTAGTAATAGGAAGAAGAAAAACTGCGGCATCACGAAGCTTAGTACATGCATTAATGGGAATAAGGAGATCGCTGACCATTTCAATAGCTACTTCTGTTCAGTTTTCTCAAAAGACACCTTACAAAATAATACTATAGAGGGATATAGCATTGCTTCCAGCTGTACGGATTCAGCTCCAGTGATCTTAGAAGCTGATGTCTTAGAAGAACTTGAACGACTAAAGATAAATAAGGCAATGGGTCCAGATGGCATCCACCCCAGAGTTCTTAAAGGACTCAGATCTGTCATTGCTACCCCCCTGACTGATTTGTTTAACCAATCCCTGTTAACAGGAGATGTTCCTGAGGATTGGAGAATGGGCAGTGTTGTGCCTATCCACAAGGGCAGTAGAGAAGAAGCTGGTAACTACAGGACAGTTAGCTTGACATCAGTTATAGTAAAATGATGGAGACTCTACTCAAAAAGAGGATAAATCAGCACCTAAAAACAATAACTTATTGGACCCAAATCAGCATGGCTTTACTGAAGGCAAATCATGTCAGACTAATCTCATTGATTTCTTTGACTATGTCACAAAGGTGTTGGATCAAGGTGGTGCTGTGGATATTGCCTACCTGGACTTCAGCAAAGCCTTTGATACGGTTCCACATAAAGAGCTGATAGATAAATTAGTGAAGATTGGACTTAATCCCTGGATAGTTCAATGGATTTGCAGCTGGCTGAAGCGTAGACATCAGAGAGTTATTATTAATGGCGAGTAATCTGAGCAGAGACAGGTTACCAGCGGTGTGCCACAAGGGTCTGTTCTGGGTCCTATTCTTTTTAATATGTTTGTGAGTGACATAGGGGAAGGTTTGGTAGGGAAGGTTTGCCGATTTGCCGATGATTCTAAAGTGTGCAATAGGGTTGATATCCCTGGAGGCATCTGTAATATGGTAAATGATTTAGCTTTACTAGATAAATGGTCAAAGCAATGGAAACTGCAGTTTAATGTTTCCAAATGTAAAATAATGCACTTGGGGAAAAGGAATCCTCAATCTGAGTATTGTATTGGCAGTTCTGTGTTAGCAAAAACTTCAGAAGAAAAGGATTTAGGAGTAGTGATTTCTGACAGTCTCAAAATGGGTGAACAGTGCAGTCAGGCGGTAGGGAAAGCAAGAAGGATGCTTGGCTGCATAGTTAGAGGTATAACAAACAGGAAGAGGGAGATTATGATCCCGCTATATAGAGCGCTGGTGAGACCACATTTGGAATACTGTGTTCAGTTCTGGAGACCTCATCTACAAAAAGATATTGACAAAATTGAACGGGTCCAAAGACAGGCTACAAGAATGGTGGAAGGTCTTAAGCATAAAACGTATCAGGAAAGACTTCATGAACTCAATCTGTATAGTCTGGAGGACAGAAGGAAAAGGGGGGACATGATCGAAACATTTAAATGTTAAAGGGTTAAATAAGGTCCAGGAGGGAAGTGTTTTTAATAGGAAAGTGAACACAAGAACAAGGGGACACAATCTGAAGTTAGTTGGGGGAAAGATCAAAAGCAACATGAGAAAATATTATTTTACTGAAAGAGTAGTAGATCCTTGGAACAAACTTCCAGCAGACGTGGTTGGTAAATCCACAGTAACTGAATTTAAACACGCCTGGGATAAACATATATCCATCCTAAGATAAAATACAGAAAATAGTATAAGGGCAGACTAGATGGACCATGAGGTCTTTTTCTGCCGCCAGACTTCTCTGTTTCTATGTTTCTATTGCAGAAGGAAACAAAGTCAAATCAACCATAATGAAGGTATCTTCAATACAGTTTTAAGTTTGGAGACCATGTTGCTCAGCAATGGCAACCATGCAGCACCTGGAGCCAGATTGGGCTACCAACTGTATTGAATGACTCCTTCATAATCCTTAATCAAGTTGTTCAGGCAGGGTCTATTATTGCTCAAAATTTGAACAAAGTTCAAAGGCTGGAAGTTGTAACAATCAAATTCAAAATCTCTAAGATCAATTAAATCAAGTTTTATTGTATGTAGCATTTATTTTATTTCCTAATAAGATATTCTTTTTTCCCAAAAAGAAGTATCTTACAAATTACAGATCTTGAATTTAATAGATTATTGGAATTAAAGGTAAATATTGCTGTGTTCATTAATATCTGACTTTAGGGCACAGTGCTCATCTCTATTTCTTGGCTGAGACAGCCAGCATTGTTATTATAAATACAAAAGAATCTTCTACCCAACTAAAAGTCAAAAAGCTTGGGAACTTATTTCATGTCATTAAAGAAGAATGCAAACTGCAAAATTCCATTTGGACAATGTACTACTTACATATATTTGTTATTTAATACCAAGCAATAATTTTATTGGATCTGGGTTTTTAACTATTATTTTCTAGTAGCAACAGCATATCAGTTTGTTTAACATACCCAGCCACCATTCTGCCCAAAAGGGTGACATAGAGGGCAGTACATCTTGAAGAAGAATTGCTGTGTTTCTCAAGCTTCTTCTCCTAATGGGGAGGAAAACAAAAAAAAATAAATCTTTCTAACAAAGATTGAAAACTATTATGAATACATAGGTTTATATTGAATACAAGAAACATCACATCAGCATAATCATACGACTGCCCTTTACACATATTGCCTTTGGGATGGGTCACCTTGTTACAAATAAATTTCATAAATAAATAAATAAGTATACAAAGCTAAGTATAATAAAATAATTTTCAAAAATGCATTTTATTTTTAAAATGTTTTTTTAAATAATAAAAGTGCATTACAGATCAAGTTCCAATATAGTGAAATAAGGGGACAAGTGTGGAACTCTGATTTTTTAAAAAACTATGATTTTCAGAAATCCATACTAGTATAACCATGGTTGAGGATTCTTGGAACAAAACATCAATATTTAGATAATCACAAAGAAAATACTTGTTGCCTACATTCTCAGACTTACTACAGCATGAAAAAGATGTATCAAGAACTTTTTTGAAATGTTACTTGATTTTTCTAAACCTTTTTACCTATTCATAATCATGTATTCTGCAGTTTAAAATCTAAAATTCACAGGTATAATCTAGAGAAGATATAGGCATACTAATTATAATAGCAAGCAATTGAACAAGCATAATTTCAATGGTAAATAACCTGCTATTATAAATAGGGGTTTGTTGTCTTTCATACATTTTAAACCATGAACTATTCATTTTTAGTGCAGAAAATTTTGATGTTTTTCTTTAAACATATATGCGAAAGAGTAATTGTTTCTCTTTTTAATTTGAAACATTTATAATTGAGCTTGGTAAATAGAAAGAAAAATAATTAATATTTCAATACCTGTTCTCTGGTCAGCTTCAGACTTTCACTTTTGCATTCTTCATTAATCAGATATTTCACATACCTGATAGTTAATGGTTCAAGATGAAGGGTAGGCCACAACCTTTCAATGAAAAAGTAGAAAGTGACATCTATGGAATTTTTTTTTCCAAAAAGTTTTTTATTTTTCTCCACCTTCACGAATATAGTTCAACATGTATAAACTGCTCAAAAAAAAAGAAAAGGAAACACTTAAACAACGCAACGTAACTCCAAGTAAATCAAACTTCTGTGAAATCAAACTGTCCACTTAGGAAGCAACACTGATTGACAATCCATTTCACATGCTGTTGTGCACATTCAACTTTGTACAGAACCAAGTATTCAATGAGAATATTTCAATCATTCAGATCTAGGATGTGTTATTTGAGTGTTCCCTTTATTTTTTAAGCAGTATATACCTTCCAATATTGCATACATCGTAGAGTTCATAATTATACATTTTATACATACCCTTTATTCATAGACCCCTATTTAATTTTAAAAAATTGTTAACAGCAGTCGGCCCCTTTAATTACCCTTTTTTGCACCCTCCCTTCCTCCTTCCTTCTTTCCTCCTCCTACCTACTTTCCCTTCACTCCTCCTAGACTCCTCTCTCCCTCTTTCTTCTTTTCCCCTATCTCTCTCTCTCCACCTCTCACTCCTTCTCTCCCTTCTTTTCTACTTCCTCTAATACCTTTCCTGGATGTCCCAACCTGTTAAGTTAAAATAGTACTTATATTAACAGACTATTGCTGTAAAATTCATTTTGAAAACTGTACCAGCCACTAATTTTCTAGTTTATTGCTTCTGATTCCAAATAAGCCCTTTTATTTTAAGTATATAATGCCAAATTCCTGCCCCCCTAAAAAAAACTAATTTTGTTATCCAGATTTTCTATCTAATTAACCTCCACTTTTAATTCCCACTTTGATATTTGTCCTTTTTTAATAAATGTTATATCTTTGCCTTTCTGAAGAAATGCTCACATTTATATATTCAAATAATAATAATAATAATAATAATAATAATAATAATAATAATTTATTAG
This sequence comes from Erythrolamprus reginae, assembly GCF_031021105.1. Lineage (NCBI taxonomy): Eukaryota > Metazoa > Chordata > Lepidosauria > Squamata > Dipsadidae > Erythrolamprus > Erythrolamprus reginae. The sequence continues at coordinate 76,389,534 of NC_091963.1, forward strand.
ATTTGTATGCCGCCCCTCTCCGAGGACTCGGAGCAGCTCACAACAAATAAAACACCATATATAAATCCAATGTTAAAACAGTCTTTTAAAAAAACCCTATTAAAAACAGTCATACAACCCAAACACACCATAGTCAAAGGCAGCTAAGGATATATCAGTTCCTCCATGCCTGGTGGCATAGATGAGTTTTCAAAAGTTTGCAAAAGGCAAGGCGGGTGAGGGCAGTCATAATCTCCGGGGGGGAAGCTGATTCCAGAGGGCCGGGGCCGCCACAGAGAAGGCTCTTCCCCTGGGTCCTGCCAGACGGCATTGTTTCGTCAATGGGACCCGGAGAAGGCCAACTCTGTGGGACCTAATCGGTCGCTGGGATTCGTGTGGCAGCAGACGGTCCTGGAGGTATTCTGGTCTGATGCCATGTAGGGCTTTATAGGTCATAACCAACACTTTGAATTGTGACCGGAAACTGGTTGGCAGCCAGTGCAGGCTGCGGAGTGATGACGAAACATGGGCATATTTGGGAATGCCCATGATAGCTCTCGCAGCTGCATTCTGCACAATCTGAAGTTTCCGAACACTTTTCAGTGATACTCAAGTAATATATTTTAAAAGGAAAAAGAGAAACACCCAGTACATTGTAATCTGTTAATTTAAAGTTTATGTTTAAATCCAAAGGTGAGTTAACATAAAACTAATAAAACACTGCATATATATATATATATGATGGTCTTGGTATATTCGGGTTTCTTCCCGTGTAGGATTTGGAAATTTTTGGCGACGTTTCGACGAGGTCCCACTCGTCATCTTCAGGCTGGTGCTTCTGTCCTTGTTCTAAGGCGAACACAGCGAGACCTGAGCTGCCTTCCTTCTATAAATACTGGTGGCTGGGTGTAGTTTGATGGCTCAGCAATTGCCTGCTGTGTAGAAACTTCCTGGTGAATCAGTGGGGTAACACCTGGGGTCATTGATGTAACTGAGGTATGCTGATTATTTAATGATTGTGGATTAGGCGTGATATCCTCAGTAGTTGGAGCTTGCAGGCTACTTGGTTGTTTTGCAATGTGTGTTCTGAGTCTGGTTTCAGTTTCTATGGCTGGGATACGTTTGTTAATGAGGGCTGGTTTCCAGATGTCTGGTAGGCGGGAGGTGTCATCCCGCTTGTTCATATTTTGGGGATGTTTTTCTATCTCGATGGCTTCCATGATTATTCTTTTGCTGTAGTGTTCTGTTTTGGAAATTAATTTAGTACTGTCAAAATCAATTTCATGTCCTGTAGTTTTGAAGTGTTGGAAAAGGGAGGATGTTTTTTCTTTTTTCCTTAATGCATTCTTATGTTCTGCAACACGTGCATTTACTCTCCTGTTAGTTTGTCCAATATATGTGGCTGGGCAGATTTTACACGGTATTTGATAAACTCCCTGGTTTTCTAGCTGGATATTGTCTTTGGGGTTTCTTAGGATGTTGGCTATTTTTTTTATCTGTACCCCAAAGACTCTATAAATTTCATCAATCTCCTTAATTACATCCTGTGGGTCCATCTGTAGAATCTCGCCTATTATTTCTGCCATTTTCGAACCTAAGTTTTCATCTTTTTCTTCATGCACATTTTGGAACCTCAGCCCATGTGACGCTTGTTGTAATTCTAAGTTGGTAATAGCTTCATCAAATCCTCTATTTACCACTGTACTGTGGTCCTCAAGTTCATCCATTCTCTTTTCGACTTTGTCCATTTTGTCTTCAACCTTTTTCATCCATTGTTCATTTTCCTTTAAGGTTTGCTGCATCGCTTCCATTTTCCCATCCATTGCTTGTACACTTCCCTTCACATTCTCCATCTCAGCCTTCAAATTACTCATTTCTGCTTGTATGCCTTCGTAATGTTTTTGGGTTTCTTCACGTGCATCATCTCTGTTGGCTTTCATAGACATTTGGAGCGAGGCCAATGTATCTTGAATGGTCTGCAAAGTTGGTTGCACCAGATTTTTTTCTTTTTCCTTTTCTTTATCCTTGCTCAACATACTTGTTATTGTTGTTTGTGGTAGGGGAGATGGCGATGGTGAGGGGGAGCTTTGTGGCATAGCAGTTGGAGTTGTGGTTTGTTTCTTTGAAGTTTTTATAATAGTAGAAGAACCGTTGTACCTACCTGAACGGTCTTCTCGATGCCCTGGAAGGAGAGTCCAGCATGGGTTTAGCTCAAGTCTTATTGGTAGGACTGAGTTTCAAATTAACATAAATACATAATAATTAGGTACCGCCCCCTTGCTGCCCCAAGTATCCAGTTTTAAAAAACGAAAAGATGTAAGAATAATCAACTTTATTAACAACCATAATAAACACATAATAAACACTAGTATCAAACAAGCAAGAACTCCCATGGTTCTTCGGGAGGGTATGGACTCTCCTTCCAGGGCATCGAGAAGACCGTTCAGGTAGGTACAACGGTTCTTCTCCCATGCCTCCTGGAAGGAGAGTCCAGCATGGGATATACCCAAGGTTTAAAGTTTCAGGGAGGGAGATTGTGAACCATGGGTGGTACCTCCCCGCACACCTTCTGGAGTACACGCCTGCCAAAGGCCGCTTCAGCCGAAGCGAAAGTATCCAACTTGTAATGACGAATAAATGTTGTGGGTGAACTCCACGCCGCGGCTCTGCAGATATCTTCAAGGGGTGCTTGCGACGCCCAAGCCGCCGAGGAAGCCGCACTCCTTGTCGAATGAGCCTGTATACCAGTCGGCGGAGTCCGTGCACTCGCCTTGTATGCTTCAACTATACACAGTCTCACCCATTGACTAATGGTATTGGAAGATACCTTGAGGCCCAGTTTACTAGAACTAAATGACACAAACAAAGCCTCAGTTTTGCGTAAACTGCAGGTACGCCTGATGTAAAGCTTCAATGCTCTGCGTACGTCTATCTTGTGCCACTTAAGTTCTAAGGGGTGATTACCACGAGCACAGAAATCCGGTAACACCAACTCTAGAGCTCTGTGAAAGTGAGTGTTGATCTTTGGGAGAAAGGTGGGGTCCAGGCGCAAACAAACTCTGTCCGGATAAAAATGACACAAGTCTGATCTTACCGACAGCACAGACAGTTCGGACACCTGCCTTGCCGAGGTGACTGCCACCAAGAAAGCCATCTTGAATGAGAGGTAACGCAATGAAATAGTCCTTAACGGTTCAAAGGGTGGCCCTGTGAGGGCCTGAAGTACCAAGGTTAGATCCCATGTGGGAAAACGACGAACAGGAGGGGGGTGCGTGTTGGTAGCCCCTCTGAGAAAATCCCTAATCCAAGGGTGACAAGTTAAAGGTCCCCCATCGTCCCGCTTTATAATGGTGGCAAGCGCTGCGACCTGGCGTTTCAGTGTGTTAGGCGCCAGACCTTTCTCCAAACCCTTCTGCAAGAACTCCAAGACAGGGATGACTGAGGAATCCTCTGGTCGAAGGTTCCTGTCAATGCAGAAAGAATGGAAGGCTGCCCATGTTGCCTGATAAATTCGGACTGTGGAAGGTCGTCGAGCCGCTTGAATAGTTGCGATGACATTCTCGGGAAGAAGACAGCTCCTCAACCTGTCCCCTTCAAATGCCATGCGGTTAGGTGGAACCATTGGGGTTCCGGGTGGTACACGAACCCCTGGCTGAGGGATATCTGGTCGTCCAGTATCCTCCACGGTGGGGAGATGGACAGTTCCCTGAGGTCCGCAAACCAAGGTCTCCGAGGCCAATGAGGCGCTAACAAGAGCACCTCCGCTCCCTCCATCAGGATCTTCCTTATCACCGATGGGATAAGCGGGATCGGAGGAAAGGCGTAGAGCAGAGCCTTTGGCCACAGTAGGTGTAGTGCATTGGTTCCTTCGGCTCCCGGAGATGGAAAACGGGAGTAAAACCTCGGGAGCTGGGTATTGTCCACCACTGGTACTCCGAACCGACGCGAGACTTCTTGAAACAGACCCGGATCGAGCCGCCACTCCGTCGGGTCCAGTTCCTGGCGGCTGAGCCAATCCGCCTGTTTGTTGTCCTCCCCCGCAATGTGCTCTGCATGGAGAGAGGAGAGATGAGTCTCCGCCCAGTCGAAGAGAAGGACCGTCTCTTCCATCAGCCTGAGAGAGCGCGTTCCACCTTGGTGATTTAAATGTGCCCTGGTCGCTACGTTGTCCGTGCGTACGAGGACGTGCTGACCTTCTAGCAAGGTGGCAAAGGCCAGCAAGGCCAAGCGGACCGCTCTCAGTTCCAAGAAATTGATATTGATTGGGCATAGTTCCTGGGGGCTCCAGAAGCCTTGAGCCACCTGGGAATGAACGTGGGCGCCCCACCCCAACAGACTGGCGTCCGTGGTGAGGATAGTATGGCGGCATGGTCCGAAGGAAGTGCCCTGCCGCAGCGCTGGAGATCTCCACCAGCGTAGGGAGAGGTGCAACTCGCGTCCCACGAAGGTTAAATGGTGGGTATGGCTTAATCTTCGACGCTGGAATGGAAGCAAGGTCCACTGAAGCAGTCGATAATGGTAACGTGCCCAAGGAACAATGTCCACGCAGGAGACCAGGGTCCCGAGCACCTTTGACAGAAAAGACAGTGGAACCTTCCGTTTCTGTTGAAGGCCACCTACCAGAGAGCAGATGCGGTGCTGTCGCTCCGGAGATAGATATACTCTCTGAGAGGCCGTGTCTATCACCGCACCCAGATGAATGAGTCTGGTGGCAGGAATCAAATGGCTTTTTGGCATATTGATGGTAAAGCCGTGACGTCGTAGACAAAGCATCGTGCTTTGCAAGTCCTCGTGCGCCCTCTGGCGGGTTGGAGACAGAAGCAAGATGTCGTCCAAATATGCGAGAATTCGGATTGGCCGGGACCGCAAATCGGCCAGCAGTGCATCCAGTATCTTCGTAAAGGTACGTGGGGCCGATGACAGGCCAAAGGGCATTGCCCTGTACTGGTAATGGACGTTGTGTAGACAGAATCGGAAAAATTGTCGATGAGCCGGGTGTATGGGGACATGCAGGTAGGCCTCCTTTAAATCCACTGAAGTAAGAAGGTCCCCTGCTCGAACAGAGGTCAGGATGGAGCGGAGGGAGGCCATCTTGAACCGTCGGTACAGAATATACTGGTTCAGACGTTTGAGGTTCAAGATGAGCCTGCAACCCCCGGAGGCCTTGGGTACAAGGAACACCTTCGAATAGAATCCCGTACCTTTGGAACTGTCCTGAATGGGTTCGATCGCTTGGATCTGTAAAAGATGGAGAATTTCCTGGTCCAAGAGAGACCTCCTTTCGGAATCTCTGGTGACGGGACATGTGGTAAAATGGTGTGGAGGGTTGTGTATAAATTCGATCTTTAGCCCTCGTGAGATAGTGGCTAAGACCCAGGGGTCTGAAGTAGTAGCTCGCCATCTCTCGCTGAACTTTTGTAGCTTGCCCCCCAAAGGAATGCCGTCCAGGCAGTCACTTGGCACATCTGGCGTTCCGTTGCTGGTATCCCCGGAATGGTCGTCTGGTTTGGGAAAAGCCTCTGCCCCGTTCCTGGGAATACGGTCTGTCATTCCTATAGGATGTGGAGAAGGCACCCTGTGAGTAAGGTCTGGCCTGCTGTGAAGTGGCGGACCACGAGTCCCACCGAAAGGACTGCCTACGGGATTACGGACCAGTCCTTCGGTCCTGGCGACGGAAAGATCTTGGGAGGACCTTTCTCTTATCCTTATCCTCCACCAGAACAGGATCAAGGGCCTCCCCAAACAATTTTGTGCCCTCAAAGGGGGCCGAAGACAATGTCCACTTCGACTTGGCATCGACCTGCCAGTTTCTTAGCCAAAGCAGACGCCTTGACGAAATGGTGGAAGCCATAGCCCTGGAGGCAAATTTGGCGGCATGCAGGGTGGCATCCGTGGAAAATTCCGCCGTCGCGAGGAGCTTATTCAAGTCCTGTCGCAATCGAGTCTCGTCAGGACCCAGCCTCGCCTGAACCTCCTGGATCCACATGATGGATGCCCGACTGAAGAAGGAGGCGGTGGAAGCTGCTTGAAGAGCCCAAGCGGCCATCTGGTGGGTCTTCTTGAGAAGTGTCTCCGCCCTCCTTTCATCTGGTTTTAAATTGTCAGCCGTCTCTGAAGGTATAACCGCGCGGGAGACCAATGTGGCCACTGGTTTGTCCACAGGGGGAAACTGGAGCAGGTTCTCCATGCTGTCATCAAAGGTATAAAACCTGCGTTCCAGGTTGGAAGGCCCTTGCGCCGCCACAGGATGCTGCCACGGGCGCTTAACATTCTCAAGAAAAATCTCCAGTGCAGGAACCCTGTCCGATTCCTTGGCGGGCTCCTTACATAAAGCCGCCGAAGTGCGTGGCCCGTCTGATGGCTCCACTAGCGGTGTTGCTCCTGGCACATCTAAGGCTTGCTTTGCCTTGTGCAATAAAACCCTAAACAAGGAGGGTTTAAAAAGGCCCGCCACTGCTGGCTGCTCCGGAACGGCGAATTCATCATCCGACAGGCCATTTCCGTGGTCACTGTCGTCCTCAAAGTTGGTGTGATCAATTGACATAGAATCCAACCCAGTAGGGGGCGGTGGTGCTGACCAGATGTCTCTGGGTTGGATAGGCTGAGATGGGAAGACATTGGCTCGTTGTGTTGCTGCAGCTATGCCCTGCGTATATGCATTGGCCACAATGTCCTGTAAGGTAGATGCAAAGGCCTGCCAAGCATCAGTATGGTCTCTAAGACCCGCTGCCGTTGGAGTGAAGGTAGATGAGGGAACATAATTTGGTGTCTGTAACCCCACCTGAGGCAGTGCCTGGCTATGAGAAGAGGAAGGCCTCTCAGGTCTCGCTGCGGTTGATGGCAATGGAGGGGGGGCCTGCCTGTCAGGGGACCAGTCCCTCTCCGTTGCGGTGCCCTGGAGTCCCATGGAAATAGCAGGTGAAAGAGCAGTTGGAGGAAGAGGCTAGAAAGGGCCTATGGACAGTCCTCCTACGATGGGGGGGGGACAAGGCCGCCTCCAAACGCTGCTCCAGGGCCTTGATCTTCCTCTCAGCCTCACGAAGAGAGGAGCTCAATTGGGAGGACTTACTTCTAGGCTTGCTGGCCTTATCCTTCCCTTTGACCGGTGTTTGAACTGGCTGGGCCTGCTCCTCCCCACTGACAAGTTGGTCTGCCATATTTTATTTTAATATGGGGCAGCGTACTCACGATCGAATCACAAAAGCAAGGCACCTCAAAAGACTGTTAACAGCAATAGAAGGCTCTCACTCGCATGTAAAGACATGCAGGCAGGGCTGACAGCGAAACGGAGTTTAATTGGCTGTCAGCCGACCACATGACCTTGTCAACTGTCTCTGGGCAGATCTTATAGTGCTGACAACCTGGCCAGCTGCCAAGTTCGCGCCAATTTAAACGGCAAAGTGATGCCGTTCGCGCTCCTGGCATATAGCCAAAACAAACATGGCGGCGCCTGAAGAATTGCCTCATAGGGCGACCACACCGGCAGCGCAAGGACCGGGAAACAGCTATTTCACCGCCATCCGACTTCCTGCTGCTCGGCAAAGCCTCCGTTTGTTGCTCGCCGTTCGCGAGCGCTCAATCAGCTGTTCGGCGGCTTGTAATGGCCGCTGCGGCTTTTATTCCCGGCGTCTGAGGCTTCCGCCGCCCCCGGCAATGGGGAGGGACGGACACCCCCCATCTGGGGTGATTGGGCTGATTGGACCCTCAGGTCACAATATTATCACAGTAAAAGCCCAGTTGCTCCTCGGTGGGCAGTACCCGCTGAGAGAAGAGGCCCCAAAAGGAGAAAGGTGGGGGTGGTGCCCGCAGAGGGCAGAGACCCCATCAAAAAACCACAAACCTATTCAAAGACAAAAGGGAAAAATTACAAGGTTCAAATTAACGAATTTAATTAACATTACATTACATTACATACTCCACCTAAAGGGAGAGAAAAACTCATGTCCTTAACCTCGACTGAGTTTTTTAAAACTGGATACTTGGGGCAGCAAGGGGGCGGTACCTAATTATTATGTATTTATGTTAATTTGAAACTCAGTCCTACCAATAAGACTTGAGATAAACCCATGCTGGACTCTCCTTCCAGGAGGCATGGGAGAAGTAGTAGACATCTTAGGTGCTTTTCTAGATCTTCTGAGACCTATAAATTTTAATCGTTTCCAAAATGGCATCAATTTAATAATCTTACAGTCTTTAATGTTATTATTATAATGAAACGTAATAAGGAAAAAACATTTTGAAAAAGATACAGCCAAGAGTCAATAAAGGCAGAGGAAAACAATAATTAAAAATAAATAAATGAGAAAATATATCAACAATACTTACACAGCTTATGTATATAAGAGTGCTTCCAGCACTATGCAAACTTGATTTTCAGTTGAAAAATATAAAACTATAATATCAAATTATTCCAAATCACTAGATTGCTGGGTCAAATAGTATAATTATTATTATTAAACACTCATTTAAAATCTGTTATAATTCTGCTTAGAAACAATTTCTATATATTCTATATATCTGAACAATCCTAGAGCAGAAAAAAGGAACACTTGGTATCAAACTGTATATGAGAAGGGGATAGAGGAGTGCAGGGAGCCATCAGTCAGAGGGGGGAGAGAGGAAAAATTTAGCAATTCATTTATAAAGTTAAAAAAGACTCCAGAACGTTTTTAGGTTATTCTTCTCGTAATTAAAATAAAACAGTTCAATCTTATATTTCTTTTTCTTTTTTCCCAAAGTCCAGGTTGAAGATGAGTTAAAAATAAATCAATGTTCAATGTTCAAATTTCATTTAATTCATTTGATATTTGTAAATCCAGTATTTAAGTCAATGAAATGTTCTTATTGTTCTTCAGAGAAAAAAGCAAATCAGGTTTTAATCCCAATGAGTCCAATATCCGGATAGTCCAAATAATCCAAATAGAGCTTTAAACTAAAAAATAGAAAGTAAAAAAAAATATAAAAAAAATTATATCTTCATTAACAATGTTTTCCCAAAAAAGACAGAGAAAAAAAACCCAGAAAGTAATAAACTATAATTCAAGCAGGATATGATATTCAAAAAGGAAAATAGTAAAAGCGAAAACAAAGCAATTCAACATGTCCAGATCAAATCAAGTCAGCTTCTTTGTTCTTGTAAATATTAATCCTCCATCTTGTATGTTAAATTTTTTTCTTCTAAACAGCATTCAAATACTGCAAATGTCTCATGCACAGTCCACTTTCAAGGCAATCCGCTTTCAAGACAAAGTATTTTAGATTTGACATTCAATTTAATCAGTTCTTATTCCCTCGGTTTCGATGTACTAAGTAACCTTCCAGGAATAACGTTAAGAAAAAAAGTTTGCCATCTTAAAATTACATGAGCTAAAGCCGTTTCCGCTTCCGAAAATCCGCTCACGTTGGCAGAGTTTCTTTTTTTTTAAAAAATTACTTCTTCGCCTTATTTTAATTTATTGGATCAACGTATGGATTTATTTGTGGGGGTAATGACCACTTTACCTTTAATCTTCGTTCTTCTCAGTTTTCTTTGTTTCGGATACTCTTTTTGACTTCTCCTGTTTTTCCTTGTTCTTCCTCTGTGTGGAAGTACCGCTATGGCCGAGCGCCAGTGGGATCCAGCCCCGGATCTTTGCGCTTGGCGCTGCGGGGCAATCCTGCACCTGGGGGCGGTGGCGAGCACCCCCTCCGATGCACGGAGAGCTAAGGAGCTAAGTATGTAGGTCCTTTCTGTATTATGCAGGTGGTGAATTCGGTGGCAATGAAATTAGAACTGCCAAAGGAGCTGAGGAAAGTTCAGCCGGTTTTCCACGTGAGTCTACTTAAGCCGGAACAAACAAGTGACTTGCGGCCACCGCAAGCGGATCCCCCAGCCCCTTTACTCATTGAGGGTGAGCAACATTTTGAGGTCGAAGAAGTGCTGGATTCCCGTAAACACAGGGGCAGGACTCAGTATTTAGTAGCTTGGAAACATTTTCCAGCATCTCATGCGGAATGGGTTGATGAGAAACACATGAATGCCCAGAGGGAAATTGACTGTTTTAGAACGAAATATCCCGATAAGCCCTAATGATGAATTGTATATATTGGCGTTGTTTGTTTTTGTTTTCTAGGACTGAAGTCCCTGTTCCAGTGGGGCCGAATGTCAGCCTTCACTATGCTGCTGCATTCTTTGCTTGGTTGTCAGAGACGGGATGGGGTTAGAGATCAAGGGGGGGGGGGTTGGGAAGTGTGCCCAACAGGAGGAGAGTTAAGGTTCGATTTCTCAGGTGCCAGGAGGAGATCGTTAGATGGAAAATTCCTGAAGAGTGACGGGAGGGGCAACATGTGCCACCTGATGCACCTGGACAATGGAGATTGGGCGAATGCCCAACAGGGGGTGGAATGGGTTTTTTTGATATATGATGTATGCACCAGTTTTTCTCAGACTTTTATTTTCTTTCGATGCATCAAGTTCTGATTTTGATAAATTCATTTTTGAACCTTTGTAAAAGGACTCTGAGTTTTATTTGTCTGAATTCTGACTGGTAGCATAACACAGGGATAGATATGGTGCTTCCTATTTTAACCACTTGTTGTCTGTTTTAACCACTTGTTGTCTGTTTGACAGGAATGCTGTAATCCAGCTGTGGAGGGATCCTGAGATGCTGTAGGATTTGAGTTTTAGGAGTAGTTTGTCATGGACCACTGAGTCAAAGGCTTTGGAGAAGTCAATATAAAGTCAATATAAATTGCATCTATAGATTTTCCTTGGTCAAGATGAAGAGTCCATATGTTTTTGCAGTGGAGGAGCTGTAGGTTGCAGGATAGTTTTTTTCTGAATCCAAATTGTTTGTTAGAGAGCAGATTATCAGTTTCAAGGTGGAGGGTAATTGATTGGTTTATAATTGATTCCATGACTTTGCATGGGATGCAGCATAGTGATATTGGTCTGTAGATGTCTGTGAGAACAGTGGTCAATTGGTCAGCACACTATTTGCCCAGGGATATTATTAGAACCAGCAGCTTTCTGAGTATTGACTTTCTGCAAGCCTTTCTGAACAGCAGTTGTATCAAACCTGAGTACAGCCTTCCTTGCTGGAATATTGTTTGTGGCCTCAAATAATCAAAAACATATTTAGCTTGTTTAGAGAATCTGTGTCACTCTTATATGTCAGGGAAGCTGCTGCCTTATAGTCAGTAATAACTTAGTGGCAAAATCCACATATTGATGGAAATTAGGGAGAGCTCCTTTCAGATTAGTATGATTGAAATCCCCTACCACAATAAAAAAAACCCCCTCCAGGCTGAAAGTCATTGATAATGCTATAAAGAGCACTCAAGGCTTCATTCCTGTTGGCATTGGAGGGAAATAATAGTTTGATAGTCTTACACCAGTAATGGTGAACTTTTTTTTTGCTCGGGCGCCAAAAGGGTGCATGTGCCCACAATGGCACGCACTTGTGTGCCCACACCTATAATGCAATGACCTCCCCCCATGTATGCAGGCACAACCCCCCTGCACTCCCCCCCCACACATGCACACCGACGTCGCTCACTGAAGCCTCCAGAGCCTATGGATGGAGAAAAATGGGCCCAATGGGCCTACTGGAGTTCATTTCTGAACTTTTGATAGGCCAGTTGTGCCATTTTTCGCCTTCCTTGGGCTTCAGGAAGCTTTCCTGAAACCTGGAAAAGGCGAAAATGACTTCCCTCCGCCACACGAAAGGCTGAAAATCAGCTGGCCAGCATGAACATGTGTGCTGGAGCTGACATAGGGCAACACCTCGCGTGCCCTCAGATATGGTTCTGCATACTACCTGTGGCAGCTGTGCCATAGGCTCGCCATCACGGTCTTATACCCAAAAAAAATCTACTGTGATATACTTTTTTTCACATGTAAACACATATACCACTAGCATTCTGAAGTGGTACAATACAGGCGCAGGCATATTTTCTGAATGACCATCACAGTCATCTTGTTACAAAAAGCATGTTGCTTTCCTCACAGATTTGTCTTCATGGATTCATAATAAAAACATTCTGCCATATGGATTGTACAGATGGAGCTGGCTCTTATAAGGCACTCAACTTGCTGTCTGCAACTGAGATTAAAAACTATCATGCCTGATTTTTCCCAGCTAAATAGCAGTTTGTTGTATAACAAAACAAGTTTACCTCCAAGCTTGTGGACAACTTTCAACATTCACTGATACCATAACTCTTACATTCACTGGCAGTGGATCAATCAGCCACTTCATATGCTTTTCAGCTTGCTGAGAGACATAAGGTTAATTTAATATTCAGAATGCTGTAATATTTTTCTCATTGAAAAATACACTTTACATTATTTTTTTCTTTCAGGTGCCTACATAAATAGAACTCTACATATAGACAACCTCAAACTACGTGTCTAATGTTACATAAATTATAATAACTATCTCCAGAAAAAAGGACCTTTTCCTGGCCTCTTTATTATGAGATTTTGTTGCAAGCAATGTTTTATTGTTAAACATTTCTTATACTATAATTTATGTGTTTATTGTACTGCTTGGACTGTTTGATTTGTATATATAAAATAAACCGTAGCTTAGCATATGTGAATCCAGTCTCAGGAACAATACTCTGCCCCAGTACTATTTAGGTTTCTTATTTTCATGTGTATGCAGTTACAAATATGAATATATTTTCTCTGTAGATTTTTGGTGCATTGTGCAAAAAAAAAAAAAAATCTTAAAGTACTAAAAAAAATTGAAGCAATTCTAAATCCATCTTTCAGTAAAAGCGGAAATCAAAGAATACTATACCTGTATCCGATCAATTGAATCAATAATTATTATAATGCCGGCCTGCTGGCGAGCAGAAAGTTTCTCTAACCAACGAGGAAATTCTTCTAATAATTTAGCTGGTTCCAATGAAGTAGATGAAACTGAACAGGAATTTTGCACAAGCTGTGGAAGAATAAACAGAAACAAAAATGCTTTATCTAAATAATATTTTATCTAAAAATGAAACAGATGAGATCTTTCTAAACTTCATATGGTTGAAGAGGTTTCTATTTAAGAAAAAGATTAGAAAAAAATGTGTGGCTACGTCATCCTGTCTTCTTTCTGTTCAAAGCCTGGAACAGGAAATAATAAATTAACAACCTCTAATTCCAGGTTTAGTTTATATACTACCCCCATTGTTTAAGGCCAAGAACAAAACTAAACTGGAGTTAAATGTTCTGTAATTTACTTAGCATACTGATTCTAATCACAAAAATCACTCAGCATGTTATATATTTTCCTTTTCCTCAGCCTAATGACAGACCCAATGTCGCTTTGTTTGTTTGTTTATTGATTTGATTTGATTTGTATGCCGCCCCTCTCCGCAGACTCGGGGCGGCTAACAACAGTAAAAAGACAACGTAAACAAATCTAATATTAAAAAATCTAAAACCCCCATTTAAAAGATCAGTCACACATACAGTCATACCATACATAAATTTTATAAGCACAGGGGAAGGGAATATTTAAATTCACACATGCCTGACGACAAAGGTGGGTTTTTAAGAGCTTACGAAAGGCAAGGAGGGTGGGGGCAATTCTGATATCTGGGGGGAGTTGGTTCTATAGGGTCGGGGCCGCCACAGAAAAGGCTCTTCCCCTGGGTCCCGCCAAACGACATTGTTTAGTCGACAGGACCCGGAGAAGGTCACCTTTGTGGGACCTAACTGGTCGCTGGGATTCGTGCGGCAGAAGGCGGTCCCGGAGATATTCTGTTCCGATGCCATGAAGTGCTTTATAGGTCATAATCAACACTTTGAATTGTGACCGGAAACCGATCGGCAACCAATGCAGACTGCGGAGTGTTGGAGTAACATGGGCATATTTAGGAAAGCCCATGATAGCTCTAGCAGCTGCATTCTGCACGATCTGGAGTTTCCGAACACTTTTCAAAGGTAGCCCCATGTAGAGAGCGTTACAGTAGTCGAGGCTCAAGGTGATGAGGGCATGAGTGACTGTGAGCAGTGACGCCCGGTCCAAATAGGGCCACAACTGGTGCACCATGCGAACCTGGGTACATCTGCACAATAGAGTAATAGTTTTGAGACATTATTATTATTTATTTTTACTTATTATTAAGACTTTATAAAAGAAAGTGACAAATATTACAAATTATGTACTAACCAGAATGCAGCATTGTTAGGCCTTTGAAAGGGACAGTTATACTCTTACAGAATGGTTTATATGAAATTCTTTTTTTTAAATAATATTTTTTATTAATTTTTAAAATATAAGACAGGACAAGACATACAACATTTAACACAAAAAGGAGCTACAATTGTTCCACTCAGTATAGAAGTCTTCTTAATACAGAAAGAAAAACTAATTCTAGTTTAGATCAATACAGAAAAGTCAACTTATCAATAAAGTATCTCTATATAATATATGCTGACATAAAAATCTTAACTTAATTCAATACTTTCCAGTTATATAATTATAATTAAAATAATTAAAATCAATTTGAAATAAAATAAACTTATCTATCAAATATCGCTATGTAATATATTCAATCTAGTAAATTTAACTATTCAATACTTTGTTTTGATATCTCTATAAATCTTTTTTGTATTCCACCAGTTGTAAACCTTCTGCCAAGTTTTATAAAATTCTGTTTCAGCTTGGTTATTTAACCATCTCGTCATATCTAATTCTGCACACTCCTAAAAACCTCTTTGTCTTTTTGAATTTCCTTTTCTTTCCATTTTTGTGCAAAAGCGATCCTTGCAGCTACTAAAATATGGATTATTAAGTAATATGTTTCTTTTTTATACCTGGTATCTGTAATACCTAATAAGAAAAATTCTGGGGTCTTCCTAATTTCTTTGTTTGTAATTTCCTTTAGCCAATTTCCAATAAATCTTTGTTTTTGGACATGTCCACCATGTATGAAAGTATGTGCCAATTTCTTTTTTACATTTCCAACAAATAGGTGAAGTACTTGGAAACATCTTTGAAATCCTAATGGGTGGCAAGTGCCATCTATAAAACATCTTGATTTGGTTTTCTTTCAAAGAAACTGATTAATTATTTTTCAGTTATATATCCAAACCTTTTCTCATGTATCTAGGTCTATTTCTTTTCCTAGGTTTTACACCATATTATCTTTTAATATCCAGCCTATTGTCTTGTAGTTTATTAAATATTTATACACCTTCCCAGTTTTCCTTGATTTTGGATTAGTAATTTCCCTAATATATTATTATCTTTCTTAAATATAAATATTCTTACATCTTTCTTAAATATAAATATTCTTACATCTTTTTGAAATCTGGAATTGATCTGGGCGTATTGCCACCAATCCATTTCTACATCCACCTCCTGTAATTCTTGTTTTGTTTTCAGTTTTAGTTGATTATCAAGTATATCTCTATATTTTACCTTCTTTTAATAATGGCTTCTATTGGCGAAATCCATTCTGGCATCACCAGGAAATGATTTTTTTTATCTCATTCCAAACATCTAATAATGCCTTTCTGATTGTGTATCTTTTAAAATATGAGTGGGTTTTAAACTTTTCATACCAGACAAATGCATGCCAACCTAGCATTAAATCATGGCCTTCTAAATTTAATAATCTTCTATTTTCCAAAGTTAACCATTCTTTTATCCAAGATAATGCTGCCGCGTGGTAATATAACTTCCAGTTTGGGAGGACAAGCCCACCCCTCTCTTCGATTTTCTAGTGAAGTTGCCATATAATTTTTTTAGTAATATTAGTTAGTTCTTTAAAAAAAATTCCTCCCGGGTTTATTGGAATTACCTGAAATAAAAACAATACTTCTAGTGAGAATTTTAATTGTAGAAATTCTTCCTAATAAGGATAACTGTAAATTATTTCAAATTTCCAAGTCTTTTTTAATTTAACCTAAAAGTTTTATATAGTTATCATTTTTTAAAGATATAGCTTTGGCAGAGATCCAAATACCCAAATATTTTACTTTTTTTGTTATCTTCATTTTTGTTAAGTTTTCTAATTGTTTTATTTGTGAATCCATCATGGTTTTTTGTGAGTAATTATGTCTTTTCCTTATTTATTTTCAAACCTGCCACTTTCCCATATTCTTCTATTAGGTCTATTAATTTTAATATTGATGTCAGGGGATCTTCTATTATAAAGACTACATCATCAGCAAATGCTTGGAGTTTGTATGTTTCTTTTTTTATCTGTAATCCTTTTATGTCATTTTTGTTCTTATCTTTATTAATAATGTTTCTAGTGTTAAAATAATAGCTGATTGATTTGAATAAATAGCGTCTATTATGTTAAAAAATTTGGTTCCCACATTCATCTTATTTAATTGCATTTTCATGAAAACCCAATCTACGTTATCAAATGCTTTTTTGGCATCTAGAAATACTAGTACCATTTGTTTTTCTGGGTGTTGTTCGTAATATTCCAAAGTATTTATAATTGTCCTCAAAAATCTATTCTGATCTTCATGTATTATTTCATTTATAATATTTTAAAGCCTAAATGCGTATATTGATACAAAAATTTTATAGTCTACATTTAATAACGAAATTGGTCTATAATTTTCAATTTTTTCCTTTTCTGTTCCTGCTTTGTGTATTAATGTTATTAAAGTTTCTGACTATGATCTAGGCAATTTGCCATCCGCTATTATCTTGTTAAATATCTCTAACATATTCAAAGAGAGTATATTACTGTCTATTTCTAAAATTCCGCAGGTATTGCATCTGGTCCTGTTGCTTTGTTATTTTTCTGATTTTTAAGAGATTACTGTAATTCAAACATTGTAAAGGGTTTATTAAGTTTTTGTTGCTGTTCTTCTGTTAATGTAGGTAAATCTATAGAACTTAAATAATCAAAAATCTCTTCTTTTATTTCTTCTTTTTTATACAAATTTTTATAAAATTCTAACACTATTCCCTTCTTTTCGTCTATTCTATGTCTTATTGTTCCTTAACCATCTAGTAATTTTTAAATAATTTTAGATTCTCTGTCTTTCCTTAGTTTATAAGCCAACCATCTTCCTGGTTTATTTGCGTGCTCAAAATATTCTTGTTTTGCTCTTTTTATTTTTTCAGCTATTTGTTCTTGTTCTATCAATTTTATTTTGTGTTTTGGTAGGTCCATCTGATTTTTAACTTCATTATCATATTCATTGCATTTCATTTCTAATTCTAATGTTTTTAATTCCTCCTCTAATTTTAGGCATTTTATCTTTTTCTCTTTATGTTTTTTTTTTTTTTTTGCCATATAGGAGATTGTCAGGCCCTGGATATATGCCTTTGATGTATCCCAGAGATTTTGTGCGGTTGTTTCATTATTTTTATTTATATCGAAGAAAAATTCCAATTCTTTTTCGATCCATTCTTTATAAAGAGGATCTCGCAGAATATTTCTCTTCATATGCCAATTATTGGGATTTTCCTTACCTTTCCAATATATAACTAGTGGGTTGTGACCTGCCCAACTATTGGTTTCTATTTCGATATCCCTAATCTGTTCCGTGTAGGCTGATGCCCAAGCCATATCTATCCTAGTCCAAATTTTGTGAGGGTTTGAGTAAAAAGTATATTGTTTGTTTTGTAGATGGCATTCACGCCATACATCTTTTAACAACAATTCAGTGCTCATTTCCCAGAAAGTTGTTGGTAAGATTACCTTTTTTTTCTTTTCTTTCTTTTTACCTGAATGGTCCATTTGACTGTTAGAGATTGCATTAAAGTCACCAACTATTATCATATTTTCTATTGATAATTCAATTATTTTGTCATGTAATTCCTTATAAAATTGTTTTTGGTTATCATTCAGTGTGTATATAGATATAATAACGAGAGGTTTCAGTTGTAAATCTAATTGTACAATTAAGATTCTACCTTCTTGATCAATATATATTTGTTTTGAATCTATTGCTTCATCAATATACATTGCTACACTTTTTTTTTAATTAGCTAGGCTTGTATAGATATTTCCTAATTTTGGTTTACTTAGTAATTTTCTATTTGATTTTTTAATATGTACTTCTTGCAGAATATTTATTTGTGCTCTTTGTTTTTTAAGTTTTTCTAGGGTTATTCAATCCATTTACGTTGACCGAGAAAATTTTTAGATCTGGTAACGTCTCTATTTGTAGTATTTCTTGGTTTCTTTGGGTTCTCATAATCTACTGCTTAATACCAATTCTTATTGTATTTGTGGTTGTTTCCTTCTAACATCTTTACAGGCAGCCCCCTGCTCCTCTTCTTTGTCTTTGGTTTCTTTCCGTGGTTGTTCGGTTCGGTTCAATCCGCTTTGCGTAAAAAAGGTTCTAGTTTCTTCTACGTTCTCAATCTTGATCCTCAATCCTTGCCAGTATGAGGAAAGTCCTTCTGGTACCAACCATCGAAAGGTTATATTTTTTTAAGTTAAAATACTAGTAAGAAAGCAGTATTCTCTCCTGCTTTCTCTTACTCTTTTTGGAACTTGTTTTAAGATTATGATGTCTTTCCCTTTATACTTCCAAGTTTGGTTTCTTGTCATTTTTAAAATATCATCTCTGATTGTTTTCCTGGAAAACTTAATATGAACCTCTCTTGCCAGATTGTGCATAGCCGGTCTGGACTCTGTAAATTTCATCTATTTCTTTTAAAGAGTTCTTGTGGGTCCATCTGCAGGATCTCTCCTATTATCTCTGCCATCTTTACGCTTAAATCTTCATCCTTTTCTTCACTTATATTTTGAAATCTCAGTCTGTGTTAGGCAGATTGTAATTCGAGATGGGCTATTGCTTCATCAAAGCCTCTGTTGATTATAAAACTATGTTCTTCAAATTCTTCCATCTTCTGTCCTATGTTCTCCACTTTATCTTCCATTGTTTTAATTCTTTTTTCATTATCATGCAAATTTTGTTGTATAACTTTTATGTTTCCATCCGTTTCTTTCATGCTTCCTTTCACTTCTCCCATTTCAACTTTGAGATCACCCATTTCAACTTTGAGATCTCCCATCTCAACTTTTATTTTCTTCAAGATATTTTTTCACTACTTCTTTGTTTGTATCCATAGAAATTTGAGTTTTCTGCATAGTCTTGGATAATGGCCAAGGAATCTTGTATAGTCTGAAAGTCTGGTTCTGTCGGAGTTTCTCCTTTTCTTTTTCTTTGGCCAACATAGTTGTTATTGATCTTTGTTGTAGTGGAGATGGTACTGGAGAACCTTTTGGAGTGGAGGATGGAGTCGATGTCTGTTTTGTTGTTGTTGTTGTTGTGATGGTGGTCGTACTTGACATCTTGGAAGAATTTCTCATACCTCTAATATTAATGTCTAGACTATTTAATCTTAATATTGTAACTATTATGTTATAACAACTATAATTAAAATGAATACATTAATACAATAATACAAATGAAAGAATGAAAAAAAGCAAGTTGAATACAATAATACAATATCAAAGAAGAATACTAAGCAATCCAATAATAAGTAATATATCTATATATCTCTATATTAAAAAGAGAAAGAAAACTTAACCAAAAATCTATATGTATAATTTTTCAAAACACACTCTTAATTGGTTATTATCACTTATTCTAGTTAAAACCCCTCAGTAAAACAAATATTTGACAGTACTTTTTTTTTAAAGAAAGAAAAAAATTGGTAGTGTATAATTGGTTAGTTAATTATTAATTTTAATTCAACCTATTAATCTATTTAATCGGTAAAATCAACAGGAAAGCTAAAAAGGAAAGAAGGAAAAAAGAAGAAGAAAAACACATCTTCATTTAGTGAACAACCTATCTATAAAGTTTGGGGCATACCAAATTGAGAGGGGGGAAATTGAAAGTTTAGCACATCATTCTATTTCTATAATAAAAAAGAAACCATAAAATATAAAATACAATAAGAAGAAAAAAGTCAAAAATATACTTGTTTTCAATGTAGATAATTCCAAAAAGAAGGGGAATAAAAGTTTGGGTTTTTTTTGGTTGAATCCTTCTTAAATCTTAGAGTCCTTAGTCTGTAATGTTTATTCAGTCCTCAGCCGCGCAACCACTCCCAATCCACAAAAAAGAGTCCAGGGGAATTGACGACAATCCATAAATCCACAAAAGTATATATATAAAAAAGAAAGTGCAAGTTTATCTTCTATTTATAATCCAAATTGGGAATTCTATCCATTTATGTGTAGGTTCGTTATGAAGGGTAGTTTAATCCATACGCTGCAATCTTCTGTAAAATAGTCCGCTTAGAAATTTATTCAAACTTCAAAAATCCATTTTATAGAATCAGGGTAATTTATTTCATCAGGATTCAATGAGAAATTATCAATGTCCAGTGTTTAATCTTTGATATATCTTGTCTGTTAAAGTTCATTTATAAGAAAGAAGCAAATAGTTAAAAAAGAAAAGTAGATCTGGTTGTAGCTTTACTTTTGCCCAAGGATTTGATTCTTAAAAGGAAAACTTTTCTTTGTTCGCCTTTTTAGTTTCAAGTTCTTTCACTTTTCAACAAATTAAACTCCAAAATTTTACCTTATTCTATACTTTTCTTTCTTTCTGTAGATCTTTATTTCTTTTGACTTCTGTTTAGATATTTCGCTTCCTCCTCCGTGTACAATCAAATTGGGGCACTGTTCTTCATCGCTGCAGCTGTGGGGTATTCCTTCCCCTCTGGGGCAGTTGCGTTCTTCCCCTTGGGATCCAGGAGACCCCCTGTTCTAGGTCGAGCCCTCCGAGCTTGGCCGAAACGCAATTTGCGCCCTACAGCGTCAAAAAAGGGAGAGACGGGGACGAAGCACTATCCCCGTCCTCCCGGCGCGGCTCGATCCCCACCCGGAAGTCCGGTTTATATGAAATTCTAAAGTGCCTTCTAGCCAAAGAAACCTTGAGTCTTAGAAACTATAGAAACTATAAAGACAAGGAATTAGGATTTCCTAGCCAGTAACCTAGGAAATATGGCCTAGTTTATTCCTTAGCCAGATAGCTGGGAAAAGATAGAAGACAGAAGAATGATTGATATTTTATAATAATAGAGACTTTTTTGCTTTTGCAAATTTGATAATAAGGTCAAATGAAAATAAAATTTAATCTTGAAGTTATTACACTCCAACAACATATTGATTTGTAAATATCCAAAATTTTGAATTTCTGCAGTCACAGAATCTATATTTTAATTTTACAAGATGTTTAAATCAAAATAGATTTGACACAGTTTAATTTACTATACTTATAATGTCATTTGGTAATTTATACTGTGTTAACTACAGTTCTCAATATTAATGCTTATTTTAGGGGTTAATTTTGATTTTTAGACTATAAAATATTATATGTTCAGAGTAATAATCAACTAATCTTATACTGATATATCTATGACATTTTTAAATCCCAAAGTTTATTAATTTGTCTTAAATATTTTATCTGTTTTTCTAGTTCCTTTTTAAGATTGATATATTTTTTGAAAACATCAAATGAAAATATAAAAAAGAAATTTAGGTATAATATAGTGAAATAGAATTCTCATTTTATTATGTAAAAAAGTATTCTGGTTCCCACATGCTGATACACAGTAAAATAGACCTACCTTTAAAGTGAGACGTTTGAGAATCAGTGTAGGTTCTGAACTGCTTGACATTGGTTTCCCAACAAAATGATAGAGAATGAGTGTATTTGGAGAATGCTTCTGCTGTAACTGAATCCTAATAAGAAAGAAATATACCAGTACTTATCGACTCAAATATTACAAATACTGTAGTTCTATCAAAATATAGATTTGTTACACTGCAAAGGTTTTTTTCATATGGCCATATTTAATTTTTTAAACATTGAACTATCAACTAGATATTAATGATTGTTTCAAAAAAGTGGAAAAGAAAATCTCTTGATCCTTGTATTAAGGGACTGGTCCATTTAGTTTAGAGTTAATATACTACCGTAACTGGCAGGAGCTCTCCAGGAACTTGTAAGTTTTTTCCAGACTTGTCTTGAGATATTAGGAACTGAATGTGTTATATGTACCTCATTTTACCAACGAACTGCCATTCTTTTCCAAAGATTTAAACTTCTGTGTTGCAGTTTTTTGGCATTTGGTCTTAGACTAGAAATCTGAATGAGGTCATCAATAAGAGTTTAAATTCTGGAAGAAGTTAAGGTAAATAAACTAACAGTCCTTAGAAAGTAAATAGTGGTATATGTACACATTTTAAACTTTAAATATCTGTATGGGTTTACCTTATACAGATTACAGTAAAACACTAAGAAATGCAACTAAATTATGTCACTGCACAGGTGAAATATTTTTTCTTCCTTTCCCTGCTGAACAACATTCCCACCAAAATAAAATGTCGGGAATAGTCACAAGGATAGCTGGTTGAGGATCTTGAAAACCTAGATGAAGAAGAGTCCGTGATAAAGTTAACAAATATGTAATATACAGAACCTGGCTAACTCTCTGCAAAAGAACTCTGGGGAGCAAATGGAGGGGGGAGGGCAGCCAAAATCTTATGACAGAGCACATTGCATATACAGTAATACCTCATGATACGAACTTAATTGGTGCAAGGAGGAGGTTCGTAAGACGAAAGGTTCGTAAGACGAAACATTGTTTCCCATAGGAAACAATGTAAAGTCAATTAATCCGTGCAACCAAAAAACCCCCCGCAAAAAAACGGTGTTCGGCGACTGCTGGGAAGCCGCGCGGCTGTTTTAAAAGGTGACAGCCGGCCTGGGGGGCTTCCCAGCACCCCCCAAACCCCAAACCCGGAAGTTCGGCAAAAGTTCGGGGTTCGGGGGGGGGATGGGAAGCCCCCCAGCGCGGCGGTCACCTTTAAAACAGCCGTGCGGCTTCCCAGCTGTCTCCCAAAGCCGAATGCCAAACCCGAACTTCCGCGTTCGGCTTCGGGAGAAATCTGGGAAGCCGCGCGGCTGTTTTAAAAGGTGACAGCCGTGCTGGGGGGCTTTCCAGCACCCCCCCGAACCCCGAACCCGGAAGTTCGGCAAAAGTTCGGGGTTTGGGGGGGTGCTGGGAAGCCCCCCCAGCGCGGCTGTCACCTTTTAAAACAGCCGTGCGGCTTCCCAGCTGTCTCCCGAAGCCGAACACCGAACCCAAACTTCTGCGTTTGGCGTTCGGAGACAGCTGGGAAGCCGCGCGGCTGTTTTAAAAGGTGACAGCCGCGCTGGGGGGCTTCCCAGCAACCTCCCGAACCGAACCCGGGGTTCAGAAAAATTTTGCCTCTTCTTACGAACTTTTTTCGAGTTACGAACCGGCGTTCGGGAGGCTTCTGGGAAGCCCCGCCGCCCGGCTGTCACCTTTTAAAACAGCCGCGCGGCTTCCCAGCAGTCTCCGAACGCCGGTTCGTAACTCAAAAAAAGTTCGTAAGAAGAGGCAAAATTTTTCTGAACCCCGGGTTCGTATCACGAGTTGTTCGTAAGACGAGGGGTTCGTATCTTGAAGTACCACTGTAATATAAATAGTATAGATGTAGTGATTCATTAATACTATGTCAACTGGTTTAGCATATTATATCTGTGTTATGAAGTGGCTAGTAAAGCAGCATTTAAAGGAAATCGAGAATGCACATGAATGCATATCTAAACATGCATGTACAGCTTGGTATTTGATGAAGGAGGAAAACATTTTTTTAAAACATACATTTTCTAGAAATAGTTTTTTAAAAACAAGATGTACAATACCATTTTGATAAAAGGAGAGATTTTCCGGAGCCTGGCTCTCCAGTTACAAGGAGAGGTGGAATTGGTGCAGGGGCTGCTACCAAATCGTTCAGACTTTCATAATACTGTAAATGAAACAATACAATATAATGAATAATTGTTGAGTTAGGGCCAAACATTTACATTTACTTGATTATAAAGCTAACTATGTTAATCCAAAGATTAATTTTGGATTAAATTTCCATAATAATTTATGTGCATGTAAAACATTGGCATTGGGTTAACTGCCCATAAAGGATCTTGTTAATTAAAGAATTATGACTGGAAAGAGCTAAGAAGAGACTTTTCTGGTGTTACTGTCCTTTGGAACATTTTTCCACTAACAGCCGAAGCTACTTGGCTTTTCAAAAATATCTGCATTCTTGTTTGGAGTAGAGAAAATCAAGCAGCTGTGAGGCTTGTCAGAATTTACATATGCTCCCACCTTTTAATTAACTTTTAATCTCAACTTTTAACTAACTTTGTCTCTCTTTACATTTTTATATTCAGATTTTATGTTTTTATTCTCTTTTAATTACATTATATTTGTACACTATCCAGATTCCCTCTGTAAGAATATGGAAAATTTCTAAATGCGATAAATGAAATAAAAAGCTGAAACAGAATTTACTAATCATAACCATTATTGAACATTATCATAGCTGTGATTCATATTTGATCCATTACAATTCTCACTTGTTTGAAAAGCATGAAAAATTGAAGGATGGTAAATTTAGTGTGTGGAGGATACCAAATCAATTAAGTTTTAGAGTACTTTGAGACAAGATTTTTATTTTCTAATACCATGATCTCAATTCACTGAATTTTACAAAATGAAATTGCAATTCTCTCATTCTTTCCTGACACTTCAGCAATCTTTTTTTTCATTCCAGGAATAATATATTGAGGAAAAAATAGTTATGCAGTGCAGGAATATACCCAAACTATCCAATTTGAAGGTTATTTTTGTTTTTATAAAAATATGGAGGTTTGATAAAATAGGATACCACTGGTATACAATTAGATAATTAACATTTAGACCACCTTCATAGGTTATAGCTATAGGCTACGTGATTTGTTGCTTTTGATTTAATATTTTCACACAATGCAGCAATGATATAATAGTTTGTTCTTTCTGCTCACCATTATACAAGCACCTTGATGGCCTTGTGTAGGTGGTTCATAAAATGGCTTTGCCCTGCAGATGTTTGAAGAATTTTCTCTTTGATTTTTAAACCATTTCTTAAATATGATTTTGTCTTTGTTTGATTGCTTACAAAAACGTTCTTGCCCTTGCCTAGGTATATAGTGTTATTATGCCTGTCACATATGAAATAATAAAAGTTTTGTTCTTTAAGTACAAATATGATTTTTCTCAGAAGATCTGGAGGTAAGCACAGTGCTGTATATTAGATACACTTCAGGAAGTATTTTTAACTCTTCTTATGAATATTAGTTTGAACTATATTTGTCTTTTTCTATGAATCTTTTTTTTACCATTGACCACTTGTTCTATGAAAAAACTCCTAAAAGATATACAATAAAGATATACAGTAAAACTTTTGAGAATGGAAAATTGAATTGTAAGTGCAGAATTGGGGAGAATTGTCTTGGCAGTATACAGTTTGAAAAACATCAAAGGATAATTAGTTAACCATCAACAAACATCCTAGACCAATGCAGTTACAATATACATTAACAGATATATTATATCTTGGAAAAGGTAATCAAACAACGAGTCAACGAACACCTAGAAGCAAACAAAGTAATAACCAAAAAGCCAACATTTGTCAAAAACAGATCATGCCAGACTAATCTTTTTTTTAATTAAAAAAAAAAGAATTGTATTTCAAATATATACATTTAAAGGGACATTTTCTCAATCATTGAATCTTTACATTCATCATCAAAACAGGCAAAAAAGGGTAAGTGAAAGAGAAAACCATAGACAAAACAAAGACAGACTGTACATAACTCAACCCACCCCTGCTGTCTCATTGACAGCTTAGTTTAAACTTCCGGGTTTATCACACAATGAATACTATCAGAAGATACTACTTGGACATAAGTATAACCAGATTTCAAATAATTTATATTCTTCAATCCTCTTTTCCTATCTACTCTCACATATAGTCAGTTATTGCAAAATTCTTAAATAAATCTAAAATGTTTAAACCCTTTTAAACTTATTCACAAGTCTTTTATACAGTTTCCTTTCCCATCTTTTTTTAAGCCATTCGTAGAATTCTTTCCATACTTCGTAACACTTCGTATCTTCTTGTTCCTTGAGTTCCATTGTCATCTTATCTGCTTCTGTGCAATCAAGGATCTTTTTAATCAAGCTTCTTTTGGATGGTATTGTTTCCTGTTTCCAATATTGTGCAATGAACCTAAAATGGCGATCCAGGCAGATGTTCAGTCTCATCACTAGTCCTAACGCTAGGTCAAAATAGGTTAAAAATAGGAAATAAGCTAAAAAAAATATCCAAATTATAACAGGATAAAATCAGGATAGTAGCTAGTGAATTAGGTCCAATTTATCTAAAAGGAACAGTGCTTTCCAAGCAAAAGCTACATCAACAACCCACAAGGAGCAGCAAAGCAAGCGATAACAAATCTCGGACTTCGCTACAAGACACCAAACAGAGGTACGTTCCGCACCAAAGAGAGGGAGAGATAAGATCCAATCGGAGGGAGGGAGAAGCTTTAACGAAGCGCAGTCGTTTCTCCAGCCCTGCGATCTGAACTAGGTGGGTAAAAGGTGAACCGCGAAGAGCCCCAATTCCCTCTCCGGCGCTTCCCAGATGATTTCTAAAAGCCCAGCAGAGTTACCAGGGAGTCTCCACAACTTTTGGGAAATTTTCACTTTCCAAACAACGAATATCAAAGGGAATAGGCAGAAGCTGCTGTTTGTCTCCAGCCTCATAGCTTTGAAGCCTTTCAAGCCCTGCAACTTTCAACTGAATCTTGCAGAAAGCGCAGCCAGTTCCCCAGCCCTACAAACTGACCTGGGTAGACGGGAGACAAAAGGAAAGCCTTCTGCAGATCATAAAACGTCTGTGCCTTCTCAAAGCTGAAAAACTGATCCGAGCAACTGCCTCCACACATAAATAGGGTGATCGCCATTACCACGTGGCTCACTAATTTAACAAAGACCAAGTGATCCCCCCTGGTCTCTGTAAATACGTTCTTCCTAATTTTAATCACTCATCTAGCAGTGATGCTCCAACCCTCCCTAGTGGCTGTAAAGTAACTCAGAAGTCACATCTAAAAACCTTCCTCATTCAACAGCTTTAAGATCTCTACAGGACACTCCACCACCCCCAACCCCCCCAGTGGCTGCAAAGGAACCTAGCAGTCACGTCTAAATTTTTCTCATTCAAAATCTCAACAGGACATACAACCAAGTCAAGCAATCAACAATCAACAAGTAGATTTTTAAGCCTCACCCCAGCAACTATGCCAAGCAAGAAAAAATCCCAAGTAAATAATTCTGATAACATTTACTTTATATGCAACAACACTATTAATATACAAGAAGGATTTATAAAATGTCACTCCTGCAAAAAATCAGCTCACCGTACCTGCCTTAACATAAATAAACATGTCACCACTTTTCTCCAAGATAATCCTTCATTCTACTATTTCTGCCCATTTTGTACTCCAAAACCAGACTCCTTCAGCAATTTGTCCAATGTAATCCTAACAGCAGTCTGTAAAACTCAACAATCATACACATGGAACAATGGCTTGCCTCCATAGAAAAAAACATCCAAGATCTGATAAACGCTGAAACACCAAAACAAATACCCTACACCACCCCACCACCACCACTTTATACCCCACCTAGGCCACCAAAACCTCTACCTCCAAACCCTACTACCGACATCTCCACCCTGGTGAAAGATGCCATGGAACGTGAACAAAAAAGTCAGAACGCCATCCTATTTGGCCTAGAGGAAAATGTGGAAACTGATTTAACAAATATACGTAATATCATCCGCAACCAGCATCCTCAAACAATTGCCCCTGATGACATCTTAGAGGTCATTAGAAACGGCCTTGTACTTAGGTACAGTGATGGATCAATGGCTCCCCAATTTTGCAGAATATTCTGCAAAAGTGAAACTACCAAACAACAGTTGATCAAGACCAGGGGTCCCCAAACTTTTTACACAGGGGGCCAGTTTACTGTCCCTCAGACTGTTGGAGGGCCGGACTATAAAAAAAAACCTATGAACAAATTCCTATGCACACTGCACATCTTATTTAAAGTAAAAAACAAAATGGGAACAAATACAATATTTAAAATAAGAAGTAATTAAGTAATAAAGTAATTTATACATTTTTATTAACATGTAAATTTAAACTTAAATCAAGAAACTCCCTCCATTTCTCCTTCCTTCCCTCCCTCCTTCCTCTCCACCTCTCTTCCCTCACTTTTCTTCCTTCTCTCTCATTTGTTTCATTTTGCTCTCCCTCGTTTTCTCTCCATAATTTTCTCATTTTTCTCTTTCTCTCTCTCACTCTATTTCTATCTCTCCCTCTTTCTCTCTCCCTCTCTATCTCTCCCTCTTTCTCTCTCTTGCTTTCTTTCTCTCTATCTTGCTTTCTTTCTCTTTCCCCTCCTTTTTCTCTCTCTCTCTCATACACCACGCTGGCAACAGAGAGAGAAAGAGAGAGCGGAGGGTGGCTTGCCGGTCCACGGCCCCCTGGATGAGCAGCTCTGCATGGTCCCAGCACTGGACTTCGCCGTCGCCTCCGCCCGGCTCTCCAGCTAAGAGGCACAGTCACGTCCACCCCTCTCCCCCTGAATTCACCCAAACGGAGGCGGAGGCGGTTTCAAAGGACCAACACACGGTCCTTCTTGGTGCTGCATTGCTGCAGCTTCCAAGCTCCGCTGCTGTCCTCGGGCAGTTACTTCTAAGCTGTGCTGAGAGACAGAGAGAGAGAGAGCGGAGAGTACCGGACTTCGCC
This sequence comes from Erythrolamprus reginae, assembly GCF_031021105.1. Classification (NCBI taxonomy): domain Eukaryota; kingdom Metazoa; phylum Chordata; class Lepidosauria; order Squamata; family Dipsadidae; genus Erythrolamprus; species Erythrolamprus reginae. The sequence goes on from NC_091963.1 coordinate 76,418,164, forward strand.
ATCGCCTCCGCCCCCGTCCGGCTCTCCAGCTAAGAGGCACAGTCACGTCCACCCCTTCGCCCTCCACGGTGCCCAGCGCCCAGCCCCACACCGCCTCCGCCTCCTGGTAGCGCGCCCGACCTCTTCCTGCAGGAACGGGTGGTGGGGTGGAAGTGGTTGGACTTATCTACACACGCGCCTGCTGACTGGGAAGAGGGGAAAGAAAAAAATCTGCGCCTCCAAAGAGGGGAGGGGGGAAAAAGAAAGAAAAAAAGAGCTCCAACTTGGCGGAACCGAGCGTGCTGCAGCAAGTTTGCTTGGCTTTCTGGGGCTTTTTTTTCTCCCCCTCCACCACCCCTGTCTGAATGTCATCTGCGCTGCATCCACAACAAGCCCAAGAGAGGGTCACTCCTAAGCGGCAAACAACATTCGGAAAGGGGTGGTGGAGGGGGAGAAAAAAAAGCCCCAGAAAGCTAAGCAAACTTGCTGCAGCACGCTCAGGGAAGAAAAAAAAGCCCCAGAAAGGAGTAGCCGCCTTTTCGCCAAGCAAACTTGCTGCAGCACACTCGGTTCTCCCCTCCTGCCTTCCGCCAAGTTGGAGCTCTTTTTTTTCTTTCTTTCCCCCCCCTCTTTGGAGACGCAGATTTTTTTTCTTTCCCCTCTTCCAAGTCAGCAGGCGCACGTGTAGATAAGTCCAACCACTTCCACCCCACCACCCGTTCCTGCAGGAAGAGGTCGGGCCCGCTACTGGGAGGAGGAGGTGGCGGTGGCCTGGGGCCGGGCGCCGTGGAGGGCAAAAGGGTGGATGTGGCTGCTGCCTCTTTGCTGGAGCGCCGGATGTGGGCAGAGGTGACGGCAAAATCCGCTGCTGGGGCCATGCGGGGCCGCTCATCCAGGGGGCCGTGGACCGGCAAGCCGTCCTCCGCTCTCTCTCTCTTTCTCTCTCAGCGCAGCTTAGAGGTAACAGTGCCCGGGGACAACAGCAGAGCTTGGAGGCTGCAGAAACGCAGCGCCGAGAAGGACCAGCTGTTGGTCCCTTGAAGCCACCGCCGCCTCCGTTCGGGCAAATTCAGGGGGGTTCCTGAATCTCCTGTCCATTCACCGCGGAGGATGAGGTGAGGAAGAGACGGTGCAGAGGCAAGGGGCGGGGAGGAAAGTGGGCCTGTACCTTGCCTCTGCACCGCCTCCTTGCTCAGCAGCAGACCGCGGTGAATGGACAGGAGATTCGGGAGCTTATATGTATTGATAAAATCTCCTGCGTTCCCTGCGGGCCTGATAAATTGCCTCAGCGGGCCGCATCCGGCCCGCGGGCCGTAGTTTGGGGACAGCTGATCAAGACCATGAACTCCATCGCCAGAAATAACGCCAAATACCACAAACTCATATCCAGACCAGATCCAACTCTACTTCAACATATCCGCTCTCAAGAACTACGGGCCAAACTTAAGAGATGTCGTGATCATGGTGAAACTAACCTATACATAGACTACTTCTCTGAATGCATCAGAACCAAACCCCACAACTCTCCCTTCATCTCCCAACCCACTGTCCCTCCTCAACTATCTACACTTTCTCTACCTACCATCCCTTACCAACAAATGGACATCCCCAGCACTTCCAACAAAGAATAGAAAAGCGCGCCCCTTACTACCTCAATTTAATCCAATTTCAATTCAACTCAATCCAATTTCATTCCTGAACACAAATTCAATCTCAAATGTAAACTAATCAATGCAAGAAGTATTATCAACAAGTTGTCTGAATTCCTCCTCCTACTTGACACCAACATATTTGACATAATCTTTGTTTGTGAAACATGGCTGAATACATCCTATCCTGACTCCATCATCACACCAAGTAACTACCTTGTTTTCCGGTCTGACCGTGAATCCCGCAGAGGAGGTGGTGTAGCTATATTCTATAAAAATTCACTCAATCTAAAAAATATCCAAGTTGCACATGATCTTATCCTTCCTGAAACCTTAATATGTGATCTTTCCCTCAATACTACACTCCGCTTCCTACTTTGCTACAGAGCTCCAAATTACGACATTACTCATGCAACAAAATTAACCTCCCTATTAACGTGGGCAACCTCCTGCCCCTATCCCATTATCTTCCTTGGTGACCTCAACCTACCACACATCAACTGGACTCTAAAAGAATGCTCCACAGAACCTATACATACTGCCCTTTACAACGCCGTCAACAGCTTGGGACTTGAACAATTAGTATCAAACAATACCAGACTCAACAGCTGTCTTGACCTCATATTCTGTAATAGCAAAAGCGCTATCTATGGACTGCATATAAAAGAACCCTTCTCCAACAGCGATCATAGTATGATTAACTTCAACCTCAATCTACACCATCCTAACACTCACCTGAATAACGTGACACCTAAGTACAATTTTAGGAAAGCCAACTATGAATTCAATGATGCCAGTCTCTCAATTCTTAACTGGCAATCTTTGTTCTCTAACTGCAACACCATTGATGATCTCTACAACATGTTCTTACTCCAAATTAAAAGACTTATCGGACTACATGCACCACTCACTTCATCCAGAGGTAAAAGAAAAAATAACTTACCTGTCTCGATAAAGAAACTACAAACCAAAAAAAGATCTCTCTGATGTAAAAGCAAAAAAGGCCAAGTAACGAACTTCAAAAGCCACTACAAAAGCATATGCCAAAAACTAAAAGCAGAATGTCTCAACTATCACAGCAAACAAGAGGAAAACCTCCTTCACACCAAATCTAACCAAGCCTTCTACAACTTTGTCAACAACAAACTCAATGACTCTAGACCTATTCCACCTCTCTTAGGACCCAACTGTCGGGATGGAGAGACCCCTTACCTTAAACAAGGCGCTCAGCCCGTGAGGAGTGAGCCGGGAGCTTCCAAAGGCGATGGGTATTGAAGTACAGACAAAGCATGTTCGAATGAACAAGTTACTTTATTTAAAAAGCATAAAATAATAATTGTCTTGAGAGACAAAGATGGCACATCTTGTAGCTAAGAAAAGATGGACCGGAAAGTTTGAAAGAACAATGGACTCTGGATAGAGACCGCCCTTCTTCATCAGAAAGAGGGGATGTGAGCAAACAGGTTACATCACACAGGAGGAGCTATCTTACTAGACAGAATTAACTCTCTAACTACTGGATGTTTCTCAATGTCGTTGGGGGCTGGCAATTTCCAGCGCGACACCCCTTCTTTGTCAGTCATCAGAGACAAGAGGGACATCAGGACATCAAGACATCAATTCACTTAAGGCACATTTTGTTGGTGAGGTATTCATGTTGATCAGCTGGCAATGGCTTATTCAGCAAGTCAGCGATCTGCTCAGTAGTAGCCACATACTGAAATTTCACGAAACCATCTTTCACCTTCTCTCTGATATTTTGATACCGGATGTGAATGTGCCGTGAACGAGCTCCAACAAATTCAGCTTCAGCAATGAATTCAACTGAAATATTATCCTCCATAATAACAATTGGTGTCATAGGACCTTTCCAAATACTATCAATGAGAGGGAAAAGAGACATTAATGCATTACAGCAATCAGAAACACATGCATATTCAGATTCAGTTGAAGAGCAAGAAATAAACTTCTGCTGCCTAACTTTCCAAAAGAAAGGACAACCATTTAAAAACATGATATAACCAGAAGTACTTTTTCGTGTTTCTGTGTCACTTGCCCAGTCAGCATCAGCATAACAAATCACTTCAGGGTACCCAACATGATCTGGCTCAAGGTACAGCTTCTTGCCTTTCGTGAGCTTCATGTATTTGAGCAGCTTCTTTATGCAAGACCAATGAAACGTGGTAGCTTTCCCAACGTATCTGGACAGTAGATTCACACTCAGTGAAATGTCAGGTCTCGTCCAGCTGCTGATGTACAATAGCGATCCAATCACTGACCGGTACAATGTTTTGTTCTCAAAATCAGGATATTCTTCTCGGGTTAACCTGTAAAAGTCAGTTTGCATAGGAGAACGACAAGTATGCGCATCAGACATGTTACAATTTTGCAAAAGCTGGTCAACCTTACTTTCTTGTGAAAGAGAGAACCCCTTCTCAGTTTTCTCAAACTGAACACCTAGATAATCATTGATATGCCCTAGGCTTTTCAAGGTGAAATGTTTCTCAAGGCCCTTAGCAAAAGTTTGACTATTGCTTTCATTGAGACCCACATAAACAATATCATCAACATAAACAAGAACAATTTCATAAGTCTTACCTTGCCCTTTTGTGAACACGCATCCATCAGATTCGGACTTAATAAAGCCCATTGAATTTAGCTTTTGGGATAATAATTTGTACCAGCAGAGGGCGCTCTGCTTGAGGCCATATAAAGACTTGCTGAGAGACCAAACCTCTCCTTCTCGGTTCTGGAATCCGGGAGCACCCTTGACGTAGATCTCTTCATTCAGATCAGCGTTCAAATAGGCAGTCTCTACATCGAACTGAAAAACCTCTAAACCCAAAGCAACAGCAGTGATTAGGGCAATCTTGACACTTTCATTTCTGACTGTGGGTGAGTATGTGTCAGTGTAGTCATCCGGATAAACTTGAGAGAATCCTTGAGCTACGAGTCTAGCTTTATACAGCTTTTCCTCATTAGGTTTTTGTTTGACTTTATACACCCAGCGTGTGCCAATGACTTTCTTCTTGTTAGGAGGCTCCACCTTTTGGAACACATTAAGTTTCTTTAAACAGTCCAGTTCATGTTCCATAGCCTCATGCCATTTTTCTTGTTCAGAGTCAGGCAAAAGTTTGATCTGGTGAAAATGATCAGGTGGAAGTGTAAGATTGTTACACATGAAAAGATAAGGAGAGTCAGATACTTGCTGTGCAAATCTCTTTGGAGGAGTTCCTTGGTAGTTCTCTTGGAACGTCTTGGAACGCTGGCCCATCCTTCATCATCATCTCCGCCTTCAAGTTCATCACCAGAGGTTTCCTCGGCAACTGTCGAAGGCTGTTCATCATCTGGAACATCAGGAACATCTGGCACAGCTCCCTGGGCATCAGGACTCTGCACACCTTCCTTAGGAAAATAAACTGAAGTATCATTACTATGTATACTGGACCAATTTGTGTCTTCCTCAAATTTGGCTGAATTAGAAATGTAAACTCTGTGATGAGAGTCAGCAAATTTGTGGTACTTGGAGACTTCATCAAAGCCGATGAATCTCATTCTTTCTGACACAGGACCTCCTTTTCTTCTCTGTTCAACTGGAATGTTAACAGTGGCATAACAACCAAAAATGTAAATATTTTGAATGTCAGGTTTCTTGCCATGGAGCAAGTAATAAGGAGTGTCTTGAATGACGCTGCTCCATGTTCTGTTAACAATGTAATTAGCATACCTTAATGCTTCGCCCCAGTATGAAAAGTCCACGTTTGCATCCTCAATGAGACAACGAAACATTGTCTGCAGAATCCCGTTCCTGCGTTCGCACACACCATTCTGCTGTGGCGTCCCGGGTGATGAGGTCTGCTGGCGGATTCCATTCCTGGCCATCCATCCTTGGAACTGTTGCGACATAAATTCGCCTCCACGATCACTTTGAATCCGCTTGATCCAGACGTCGTGTTGGGTAAGTATCTCTGCAGCAAAGCCTTTAAAAGCCTCAAACGCCTCTGATTTTTGTTTTAAAAGAAAAACATAGCCAAATCGTGAGTAACTGTCAACTACAGTTAAGAAATACTTACGTTTACCAACAGTAGGCTGAAATGGACCGACAACGTCAGTATGGACCAATTCAAAGATGCGTGTACACAGCCGGACAGCAATCTTGGGGACTGGGGAGTGCCGGGATTTGGCAGAATTACAAATTTTACAATCTAGGTAAACCTTGCAAGCCCCATCAATTGTGAAACCATCAACATATTCAGACATCTTTGCTAAGACGGGGTAAGAAGCATGCCCCAAGCGACGATGCCATCTGTGAATGCACCTGGAATGAAAAGATTTATTTGTTAACATATGTTTAACATTTTTAACAGCATTAGGAACCTCAGGGGTTTCATTGGTTTTAGGAACCTTTGAACTAGCGGTGGCACCAGGGTTTCTCTCTGGACCTGTGCTTACGCCCTTTGGAACGCTTATACTTACACTACCTTTGCTGGCAGGTTTGGGTTGCAAATAAAAGACACCTTTGATGGGGATGGCAGTAGCAAGAAGTTTGCCATCCTTGATAATGTTAGTGTCAGTAAGTTCAAAGTTTATTACAACCTTCAATTCTTCTCTCAGGCAATATCCACTGAGGATGTTGTTCTTGGCAGTTGGAACGTAGAAAACATTTGAGATAAGGGAGTCCAGTTCTTTGACGAAGACTTTTCCTTTTCCTTCCACCTTGGAACGTAGATCACCAACTCCAAACACTTCCTTGACATCTGTCGGGTGTAGCTCACTGAAGGATTCCTTCCGGTACGCGATGTGTGCCGCTGCTCCGCTGTCTAGGGTCCATAACTCACGAATGTCATAGAGTGGACTCTTGTCAGGAACAATGCTGAGGTGGATGGTACCAACATAAGTAGGTTTGTCATCCTTTGAGTCTTTGGGAGTTGACTTTGCAGCTCCAGAACTCTTTCCTCTGGATCCTTTCTTGTGTGCGCCTTTAGGCTGGGTTGGATAAGGTGGATGATCAGTCTCGCCAGACTTCACACTTTGCACATCAGGAGATTTGCGGGTGTCATCCTTCTTAAAAGGTTTCTGGCGTGAGTACTTTGGAGTACTTGTTTTCTGCTGACCGCCCTTGGCCAAGTTAGATTTAAATGCTGCTGACATAGGTCTAAGGCCAGTGTTCAGCAACTCTGCTTCTTCAGTTAGCATGTTACAGAGTCTCTGAGTAGTCTTCTGGGCCAGTGGGAGTATACTGAACTTGTAAATAACTTCCTTCCATTCAGGACCAAGGGAAGTTATAATAGCCGCATTTACTTGATTATCATCATAGCGATATCCTCTTTCTTCTAAATCTTTATGCATAGTAAGGAGTTTAGAAAGGTGAGGTGCAAGTTCGCCCCCTGTTGGAAGTTTAGTGTTATTAAACTTGGCTATCAGTATGAAATTGCCTTCATCTGATATTGGCCTAAACATGCCGTCTATTGACTCTAGTATCTGAGCAGAAGTAATGTCACGTGTGTCATATCTTTGTGACAATTGTGAGTCCATGCTCATAAGAATGAGTAGCTTGGCTTTTATGTCAGCTTCCCTTTCTTCTGCAGTCCAGCGCCTTACTGGGGGATTATGAGCGATCCCATCTATGTCATGAGCCAGTAGGTACAAATTTATTCTGTGAAGCCACTTCCGATAATTGTGTCCATTAGGTAACAGCACAAACTCACCTTTCAGAGCAGAAGAGGTGATGGTCTGCCTTGTTGATGCAGTCAGCTGGACCGCTTGGAGTTGTTGGGGTTGAGCCCCAACCCCTCCTGGCAAACCTTGTGGCTGTCCCACCTGGGGAAGTTGTACAGGCATCTGTGGAATAAAGACTGGAGGCCTCTGCGATGAAACAGAAGGACCTGAAACAAATGGAACTTGTTGTCTCTGCATTTCAGCTGCCATATCTGCCTGGGAAAGTCCCTGTCTGGCTTCCGGTAATGGCTTTTCCTTTCGGACATTCCATCCACTAGTGGCCGCTGTTGCGTAACTTGTAGCAGTGGGGGAAATCCTCCCCCCTCTGTAGTCAACAGATTCAAAATGCAAAGGGACCATTTTTTTTTCTTCGGGCTGGTTAGCCCTCCCTTCCTCGAAAGGAATGTGTTCTATGTTAGAGCCTGGCGGGAAGAAGTGTGTGACCATGGGAGGATTTATGATGTGCGCATGCTTATCATGGGGTGAGTGGGAGGAATGGATTCCTTCTGTCTCTCCCTTTGGAGAATGTGCATACGTGGAACCTCTCAGGGACATAACCTCCATCTTTTCTGTAATAAGTTTAAGCTGAAGTTTCTTCAGAGATCGTAATTCAGTCCTGGCGTTATCAGCCTTTTTTAAATAACTGAAATAGATTTCTTGCTGCTCTATATTTTTCATAGTAGGTAAGTTATCAAAGTGGAGACAGACTGATTCTAATGCGTGAATCTCCTTCTCATCCTTTTCAATGAGTTCCTCAATTTTCTGCAAGTTTAGGGACGTTCCCTTAATGTTAGCAGAAGCGAGAGAGGTGAAATCATCTAAGTGCTTCGTTTTGGCTTGTGCCTTAACCTGCGTGGCAGATGATTGCGAGGGGAAGAGAGTTAACGTCTCCTCCTCTTCATCGTCGCTAGGATTAATGGAAAGACTGCCGGAGGGACCACCCTGGGTAGATTTACAATCCTCTTCCCTGGTTTCTACATCATCAATCAAGTAAGATAGACTTACAGTTTGTTGAATGCTGTCGTCAGCTGGAAGGCATTCCTTCTCACCGTGCAAAGACATTGTAGGATTCCTTTTACTATCGGTTACACGAATAGTCTCCTTGAGTTGGGCTAACTGCTCGCTCGTGAGGGAATCCACGTAGGATTGCGTGAGAGGATTGCGTTTCTTCTTCGCTGGCATGAGGGAAGATTCCTAGGAAGCTTACGGGGTGTAAGCGGGGTCTATTACTTCAATAATAACCGTCACTCTGTCTACCATGTCGGGATGGAGAGACCCCTTACCTTAAACAAGGCGCTCAGCCCGTGAGGAGTGAGCCGGGAGCTTCCAAAGGCGATGGGTATTGAAGTACAGACAAAGCATGTTCGAATGAACAAGTTACTTTATTTAAAAAGCATAAAATAATAATTGTCTTGAGAGACAAAGATGGCACATCTTGTAGCTAAGAAAAGATGGACCGGAAAGTTTGAAAGAACAATGGACTCTGGATAGAGACCGCCCTTCTTCATCAGAAAGAGGGGATGTGAGCAAACAGGTTACATCACACAGGAGGAGCTATCTTACTAGACAGAATTAACTCTCTAACTACTGGATGTTTCTCAATGTCGTTGGGGGCTGGCAATTTCCAGCGCGACACCAACAACAAAGAATACCATGATGATCCATCCAAAGCTAACCTCTTCAACTCTTTTTTTTGGCTCTGTCTTTGTTAACAGTAATGACTCATCCCCCATCTTTGCAAATCGCACCTCAAACTCTCTCAACAACCTAACCCAAATCGACTTCACTGTAGATCGCATTGAAAAAGCAATCCGTGATCTCAAAGCTTCCCTATCAGTCGGACCAGACAGTCTTTGTGCATACTTCCTAAAAAAAGCTTTATTCTGCTATAGCTGAACCTCTAAGCATTATCTTCCAAAACTCCTTCAGGACCAGCACATTCCCCAAGCTATGGTCAAAAGCAGTAGTCATCCCCATCTTCAAAAAAGGAGACCCTTCTCTCGTTGATAACTACAGACCAATATCACTATGCTGCGTCTCATGTAAAATCATGGAATCAATTATAAATCAATCAATCACCCTTTACTTAGAATCTAATAACCTACTCTGTAACAAACAATTTGGATTCAGAAAGAAATTATCCTGCAACCTTCAACTACTTCACTGCAAAAACATATGGACTACCCACCTAGATCAAGGAAAATCCATTGATGCAATTTATATTGACTTTTGCAAAGCCTTCAACTCAGTGGTCCATGACAAACTACTCCTAAAACTCAAATCCTATGGCATCTCAGGATTCCTCCACAGCTGGATTACTGCATTCCTGTCAAATAGGCAACAGGTTGTCAAAATTGGAAGTGCCATTTCCTCCCCTGTCCCTGTCAAAAGTGGCGTTCCCCAGGGAAGCGTACTAGGTCATACTCTTTTCATTCTCTACATCAGCGTTTCCCAACCGGTGTGCCGACACGGCCAGGTGTGCCGCGAAGTCTTTGGAAGCTCCAGCTGGGCGGGGTGCTGCCAGTGCCGGACCGCCAGTGCCTCCGACCTGGAGCTCCCACTCGCAGCTGTCCCCCGGCTGCTGCCCGATGCAGCTGTTTCCGGCGCTCTCCTGCTGGGCCCCAAAGAAGGAAGGCGGGAAAAAGGAGGCAGGGGCGGGGAGGTGCGGCAGTAGGAGTAAAGGGAGCCGCGGCCGCCCCTGCCTCCCCACGGTGCCTCCGGCCAAACGCACCCCTGGCTTCTCTGCCCTCCCCATTGCCCGCCCGATCCGCCCACTCGCCGCCGCCGCCTCCTGTCTTGGGGCGCAATCTGCCCCCTCTCCTCCGCCGCCGGGGAGAGAATGGAGGGCGCCGTTGTCTTCGCGTCCGCCCGCCGGCTCTGCAACTAAGAGGCAGCAACCATCAACCCCCTCGCCCTCCCAGACGTCCCCAGCGCCCGGCCACGTGCCGCCTCCCGTTAGCCCGGCCGACTTTTCCCTGCTGCCGTTTTCTCTTCATGGCGCAAAGCCACACAGTCCCGGACTCCCGGATCGCTCGCTTCTCTGGCCAGCAAGCCGGCTGCCCGGTGCGGCACTTTCCTGGGCAGATGGCTTTGCTGACCGGAGAAGCGAGCGATCCGGGAGTCCGGGACTGTGTTGCTTTATGCCATGAAGAGAAAACGGCAGCAGGGAAAAGTCGGCCGGGCTAACGGGAGGCGGCGCGTGGCCGGGCACTGGGGACGTCTGGGAGGGCGAGGGGGCTGATGGCTGCTGCCTCTTAGCTGCAGAGCCGGCGGGCGGAGGCGAAGACAACGGTGCCCTCCATTCTCTCTCCGGCTCTCTCTCTCTCTTTCTCTCTGTTGTTAGCGTGGTGAACGAGAGAGAGAGAGAGAGAAAAAGGAGGGGAGAGAGAATGAGAGAGAAAGAAAGCAAGAGAAAGAGAGGGAAAGAAAGCAAGAGAGAGAGAGAAAGAGAGGGGGGAAGGAGGGAGAGGGAAAGACATAGAGGGAGGGAAGGAGGGAGAGAGAAAGAGAGCAAAAAAGAGAGGAAGAAAGAAAGAGGGATGGAGAAAGAGAAAGAAGGGAAGGAAGGAAGAGAGAGAAAGAGGGAGGGAGAAATAGAGTGAAATGGAGGAAGAGATATTTTTTTTGTCCAAACTTTTCTTTAGTCCCCCCTCCCCCTCCCCCGTTCAGTGTTCCCCAGAATTTTGAAAATATGAATAATGTGCCGCGGCTCAAAAAAGTTTGGGAAACACTGCTCTACATCAAAGACCTCTGCGATCATATCAGAAGCAACTGTGTTCTTTTCGCCAACGATGTAAAACTTTTCAACACGGACAACACATCTACTCTCCAAAAAGACCTTGACTTTGTCTCAGATTGGTCTAACACTTACCAACTTCAAATATCAACCAACAAATGCTCTACCCTCCACATCGGCAAAAAGAATCCAAGCATCATATATAAACTGAATAAACAAAATCTCACAGCCAACCCCCCACTCAGTAAAAGACCTTGGAATACTAATATCAAATTACCTAAGTGCTAAAGCCCATTGCAACAATATCGCCAAAAAAGCTTCTAGAGTTGTTAACCTGATCCTACGTAGCTTCTGCTCCGGCAATCTCACACTACTCACCAGACCCATCCTTGAATACACCTCATCTGTCTGGAAACCATACCACATCTCAGACATCAACACCCTTGAAAACATCCAAAGATACTTCACCAGAAGAGCCCTTCACTCCTACTCTAGAAACAGAATACCCTACGAAAATAGACTAACAATCCTGGATCTAGAAAGCTTAGAACTACGAGGCCTAAAACACAATTTAAGTATTGCCCACAAGAACATATGCTGCAACGTCCTGTCTGTCAATGACTACTTCAGCTTCAACCGCAATAACACAAGAGCATGCAACAGATTCAAACTTGATATTAATCGCTCCAAACTTGACTGTAAAAAGTATGACTTTAGCAATCGAGTTGTCGAAGCGTGGAACTCATTACCAGACTCAATAGTGCCAACCCCTAACCCCCAATATTTCTCCCTGAGACTATCCACGATTGACCTCTCCAGGATCCTAAGAGGTCAGTAATGGGCGTACATAAGTGCAATAGTGTGCCTTTCGTCCCCTGTCCAATTGTCTCTCCTTATCTCATATATCATTTCTTTCTTTCATATATCTTCTCCTCTATTTTTATACCTTTTCTTCTATCCTTTTCTTTATATATAATACTACATGTCTATTCTTTTCAATATGTATTGTCCAAGTCTATGGAGAGGGGCGGCATACAAATCTAATTAATAATAATAATAATAATAATAATAATAATAATAATAATAATGATGATGATGTTGTATTGGACAAAATAAATAAATAAATAAATAAATAAATAAATAAATAAATAAAATGTTTATCCTTACTGCTTTTATTATGTGTTGAATTAAATAGTAATGTTCTTTCTTCATTGGCTTTTCCAAAATGCCAAGTAAAAATATTTCTGGTTTCTTTTCTTTTTAAAAAAAATATTTTTATTGATTTTTCATAAAATAGACAAACAAACATACAAACATTAAACACAAAATGGGGATACTTTTCCCCCGCTTATCTTGAAAGTACAGTGGTACCTCATGATACGAACCCCTCGTCATACGAACTTTTCAAGATACGAACCCAGGGTTCGGAATATTTTTGCCTCTTCTTACGAACTTTTTTCACCTTACGAACCTGCCGCCGGCCGCTGGGATGCCCCACCTCCAGACTTGAGTTCCTCCCAGTTTTTTCCCACCCTGTCCTGCCCCATTCTCCCCCCTGGATCTCCATGGGTTTCCTCCGTTTTTCTGCACTCTTTCCTGCCCCATTCTCCCCTCTGGATCTCCATGGATTTCCTCTGTTTTTCTGCACTCTTTCCTGCCCCATTCTCCCCTCTGGATCTCCATGGGTTTCCTCCGTTTTTCTGCACTCTTTCCTGCCCCATTCTCCCCTCTGGATCTCCATGGGTTTCCTCCGTTTTTCTGCACTCTTTCCTGCCCCATTCTCCCCCCTGGATCTCCATGGGTTTCCTCCGTTTTTCTCCACTCTTTCCTGCCCCATTCTCCCCCCCTGGATCTCCATGGGTTTCCTCCGTTTTTCTGCACTCTTTCCTGCCCCATTCTCCCCTCTGGATCTCCATGGGTTTCCTCCGTTTTTCTGCACTCTTTCCTGCCCCATTCTCCCCTCTGGATCTCCATGGGTTTCCTCCGTTTTTCTGCACTCTTTCCTGCCCCATTCTCCCCTCTGGATCTCCATGGGTTTCCTCCATTTGTCTCCACTCTTTCCTGCCCCATTCTCCCCCCTGGATCTCCATGGGTTTCCTCCGTTTTTCTGCACTTTCCTGCCCCATTCTCCCCTCTGGATCTCCATGGGTTTCCTCCGTTTTTCTGCACTCTTTCCTGTCCCATTCTCCCCCCTGGATCTCCATGGGTTTCCTCCATTTTTCTGCACTCTTTCCTGCCCCATTCTCCCCTCTGGATCTCCATGGGTTTCCTCCGTTTTTCTGCACTCTTTCCTGCCCCATTCTCCCCTCTGGATCTCCATGGGTTTCCCTCCCCCCACTCCGTTCGCCTCAGCTTCGTCTGCCGACAGCTTTTTTTTTTAAAGCCTTAATGTTTTGGATTTTCCTAATCGGCTTGCACGCATTATTGGCTTTTCCATTGATTCCTATGGGAAACATTGTTTCATCTTACGAACTTTTCACCTTACGAACCTCGTCCTTGCACCAATTAAGTTCGTATCATGAGGTATTACTGTATAGATTCAAATACAGAAAAAGAATACATAATTAGATATATATTGAATGTTAAAAAGTTGCTAAATTTAGGTTAAAGTTTTTTACATTTTTACTGATATATGTATAAAACCAAAATTCTTACTATATTACTTATATATAAACTAATTCTTATATATAAACTAATTCTACCATAGTCATTAAGCAATACATTTAAACTAATGTTAGTGTTGATATTACCCAAGTAAAAACAAAAGCAACAAGTTAACTAAAAATAGATTATATGTCTTATTTTTTCTTATCTATTTCTTCTAATAATGGATCTTCAATGATAAAAACTAAATCATCGGTGAACACTTGTAATTTAAATTCTTGTCCTTTGGTCTTTAATCCTGTCACTTCTTAATTTTCTCGAATTTGTCTTAGTAATACTTCAATGGAAAAGATGAAAAGCAGGGGGAATAGTGGACATCCTTGACGCACTCCTTTAAAAATTTGAAAATGTTCTGTTATGTCCCCATTTAATATAATTTTTGCCCATTGTTCGGTATATATTGTCTTAATCATTATGATGTATTTCTTTCCAAATTTCATCTGTACTAATAGTTCAAACAAAAATTCCCAATTTAAATTATCAAAGGCCTTTTGGGCATCTACAAACATTAATGCCACAGCCTTCCCCAGGTGAGTCTTGTAGTATTTTAAGCTGTTTAAAATTATCCTTGTGTTATTTTGAATATGTCTACCTGGCAGAAATCCGTTTTGATCTGAGTGAATCCAATTGTTTAAAACTGGCTTTAATCTATCTGTCATAAAGTAGTAAATATTTTATAGTTGGCATTTAACTAGGAGATGGGTCTGTAAATTGAAATGTTTTGTCTTTCTTTAGTGTCTTTTGGGATCAAGGTTATCAGTGACTCCATCCATTATTTTGGCAGTTTGTCTAATTCTAGAACTTCATTATATGAAATTAGCATATATAACTCTTTGTAGCATTCAGCTGATATCCCATTTGATCCTGGTGTTTCATTATTTCTCTGTTTCCTAATTGCTCTTTCTAATTCATCAGCGGTTATTTCTTTATCTAACATCTTTCTATCAAATTTAGATATTTCTTCTGAGTGAAACTTATCTAAGTATTTTTTACTTTCCCTTTCTCAATTTCTTCTATTTGATAGAGTGTTTGATAATATTCCCTTGCTATCTTTTCCTTTTCATCCAGTGCAAACTGTATCATCCCCTTTTTATTCTCTAATTGTTGAAAAGAACCGTTGTACCTACCTGAACGGTCTTCTCAGTGCACTGGAAGGAGAGTCCAACATGGGTAATACTCCAATTCTATTGGTAGAGACTGAGTTAAAATTTACATATTAATGAGCACCGCCCCCTCTGCTCTCCCCATGAGCCAGTTTTAAAACGAAGAAACATAGTAAGAGGATAACCAATTTTTATTGTTAACAACTAATAACTGACTAACTGCCAACTCCGGCGTCCCTGCACCCAAACTATACCGGGTGGGTTTGGACTCTCCTTCCAGTGCACTGAGAAGACCGTTCAGGTAGGTACAACGGTTCTTCTCCATTGCATCTGGAAGGAGAGTCCAACATGGGATATACCAGAGATTTACGGCCCATGGGAGGGAAAAGGTCTTGTCAGGGACGTTGGAGATAAACAAACTCTTTGTAACACACGTCTCCCAAATGCCGCCTCTGCAGAAGCAAAGGAGTCCAACTTATAATGTCGTATGAAGGTCGACGGAGCCGACCACATTGCAGCTCTACAGATGTCGTCTATGGACGCCTGGGTGGCCCAGGCTGCTGACGTCGCCGCACTCCTCGTCGAGTGAGCAGTCACTCCCGGTGGAACCGATTGGTTACGAGCTCTGTATGCTTCCCCAATACAGTCCCTGATCCAACGACTAATGGAGCTTGATGAGAGTCCAAGTCCCTTTTTATCCGAAGAGAATGAAACAAACAACTTTTCCGTCCTCCGAAAACTCTCTGTGCGTCTAACGTAAATCTTGACCGCACGGCGTACATCGATCTTATGCCATCGCAATTCCGATGGGTGATTGCCATGGGTGCAAAAATCAGGCAGGATGAGCTCCTGTTTCCTGTGGAACTCTGAATTTACCTTCGGTATAAATGAAGGGTCCAATCTCAGCACCACTCGGTCAGGGTAAAATACACAAAGGTCAGGTCGCACTGACAATGCCGCTATTTCGGACACTCTTCGAGCCGACGTAATAGCTACAAGGAAGGCTGTCTTGATCGACAAGAGTCGTAATGGTATGGTTCTCAACGGTTCAAACGGTGGCTTTGTCAAGGCCTTAAGGACCAGTTGAAGGTCCCATGATGGAAACCTCCGGATCGGCGGGGAATGTTGGTTTACAGCTCCCCGTAGAAAATCCTTAATCCAAGGATGGTAAGCCAAGGAACGGACACCCTCAACCTGTATCATGGTCGCAAGGGCCGCCACATGCCGTTTAAGAGTATTAGGGGCTAAGCCCCGATCCAGTCCAGTCTGCAGGAACTCTAGAACTGTAATCACTGAAGCCTGTCCAATATTGATTTGGTGTTTGTCGCAGAAGCTACAGAAGGCCGCCCATGTCGTCTGATAAATCCGAGAGGTAGATGGACGCCTTGCCGCCTGCATGGTGTCAATGACCTTTTCCGGTAGTTTTAATCCTCGTAACCTGACCCGTTCAAGTGCCAAACGGTCAGTTGAAGCCATTGGGGATCCGGATGTTGTAGGTTCCCTGACTGAGGGATATCATCCGGTCCGGAATTCTCCAAGGGGCTGACACCGACAGTGTCACCAGGTCGGAGAACCACGGACGTCGAGGCCAATGAGGAGCCACCAGCAACACCTCCGCTCTCTCTTTCAGGATCTTTTCCACTACTCTCGGTAGGAGGTTCGTTGGCGAAAAGGCATAGAGAAGTCCTGGTGGCCAGGCCGACAGGAGAGCGTTGACCCCTTCTGCGCCCCGTTCTGGAAACCTCGTGTAGAACCTCGGGAGTTGGGCGTTCATGGGGCTGGCAAATAGGTCCACTAGGGGGAAGGCCAAACCGGCTCACCACCTGTTGGAACAGGACCGGATCCAGTCTCCATTCTGACGGATCCAAGGTAGAGCGGCTCAGCCAATCCGCCTGCGTGTTGGAGATCCCCGCGATGTGTTCCGCTGCTAGAGACCGCAGATGTTGTTCGGCCCAGCGGAATAGTGCTTCCGTCTCCTCCATGAGACGCCGCGACCTCGTGCCCCCTTGGTGATTCAAGTGAGCTCTGGTCGCCACATTGTCCGTGAGCACCAGCACGTGCTGTCGATGAACCAGGGATGCAAATGTCTTTAGCGCTAAGAAAACAGCTTTTAACTCCAGAAAGTTTATGTTGACCGCTGAGAGGTCCTCCGCAGTCCACAGTCCCTGAGCCATGTGAGCTCCAATGTGAGCTCCCCATCCTGTAAGACTGGCGTCGGTGGTCAAAATGACCTGATCTGTTATCTGGAAGGGGGAGCCCTTGCTTATGGTGGCAGATGTCCACCATTGGAGGGACTCCCGGACTCTCTGTGGTAAGCAGACTTGTCTGTGTGAGTGGCTCACCTTGCTCCTCTGAGCAGGCAGCAGGAACCACTGTAGTGTCCTGATATGGAACCTGGCCCAGGGAACGATGCCAATGGCTGACACCAGGGTCCCCAGTATTTTTGACAGCAGTGACAGTGTTACTGGTCCTTTGCGAAGGCCGGAAATTAATCGCCGGATATTGTGTTGCCTCTCCGGTGACAACGACACCGTGCCCTCTTGAGTGTCGATAATAGCTCCCAGGTGTAGTAGTCTGGTAGTAGGCACTAGCTGGCTTTTCTCCACATTGATTGTGAAGCCATGTAGTTCCAAGGTGCGAAAAGTCTCTTTGAGCTCTCTCTCTGCCGCTACCTGGGATCTGGACAAGATGATTATGTCGTCCAGGTACGCCATCAGTCTGATGGATCGAGCCCTTAAGCTGGCAGTCAGTACGTCCAGGAGCTTTGTAAACGTTCTGGGGGCCGAGGACAGGCCGAATGGCATGGCCCTGTATTGATAGTGCTTCCCTTCGGTGACAAATCTGAGGAACCTGCGATGGTCCGGATGGATAGGGACATCCAGGTATGCCTCCTTGAGATCGATAGATGTTAAAATGTCCCGGTATCGAATGGAAGCCAGAATGGTCTGCAAGGAGTGCATCCTGAACCTTCGGTATTTTATGAAAAGATTCAGTTGCTTCAGGTTGAGGATCAACCTGCAGCCTCCTGAGGGTTTGGGAACTATGAAAATCATGGAGTAAAATCCCTTGCCCTCGTCCTGTTGCGGCACCGATTCGATGGCCTGGATTTCCAACAGATGTGAGATTTCCTTGCGCAACTGCAATTTCTTTGGAATGTCCCTTGGTATGGGACAACGTATGAACCGGCTGGGAGGTGTTTGGATGAATTCCAATCGGAGCCCTTGTGTAACTGTTGCTATGGCCCACCTGTCGGAGGAAGTCGCCTGCCAGGCCTTGCAGAACCCCTGCAGCTTCCCTCCGATTGGCTGCGGGCCGGTCGCATCATTTCGTGCGTTTGAACCCTCTTTGAGAGTTTCCACAAAAGGGCCTCCTGGACTGATGATAGCCCCTTGTCCTATCTTGATAGGAGCCACGGTCACTCCTATAGGACTGCTGGTTGTATTGTCCCTGGGAGAAGGAACGTTGGTTTTGAGCGGAACCGGTGGAAGTCTCCCAGCGAAAGGACTGCCGCCTTGAATATGGCGTGAACCTCCTATCCAGCCTCCTGTGAGCTCTAGGAAGGACCTTCCTCTTATCTTTGTCTTCCACTAAAACCTTCTCCAACAAGTCCCCAAAGAGGGTGGAACCTTGGAAGGGACCGGAGGCTAGGCGCCACTTAGATTTAAGATCTGCCTGCCAGTTCCGTAGCCACAGCAGGCGGCGTGATGACAATGTGGTTGCCATGCTTCTGGTGGCGAACTTGGCCGCGTGAAGAGTGGCGTCCGCCGAAAATTCTGTCGCCGCCAGTAGCTTACTTAAGTCCTGGCGGAGGCGCCCGTCCTCGGGCCCTAGGCGGGATTGCATTTCCTTGATCCACATGAGGGAAGCGCGGTTGATGAATGACGCTGCTGCTGCAGCCCGAAATCCCCAGCCAGACATCTGGTGGGCTTTACGGAGTAATGTCTCCGCCTTCCTCTCCTCCGGTCGTAAGCATTCCCCGGTCTCTGAGGGGACCAACGCGCTGGAGACAAGCGTAACGACCGGCTGGTCGATTGGGGGAAATTCGAGCAGCTTTTCCACCTCCTCGTCGAAGGTGTAAAATTTCCTCTCGAGGGTGGAAGGTCCCTGAGCCGCCGCAGGTTGCTGCCAAGGTCTTTTGATCCCCTTTACGAAAATGCCTGATGCAGGAAAATGGTCAGACTCGGGTTGAGGCTCGTCCAGTAGCGAGGCCGAAGTTTGACCGGACTCAGTGGCTTCCGGAGTCTTATCTGAGCCCGGCAGGTTCATCACTTGCTTGGCCTTAGACAATAAGGTTCTGAAGAGTGCTGGCTTGAACAAGCCAACCGAAGGGGCCTGTTCTGGTGCAGCCTCATCCTTGGAAAAGCCATACTCCGGTTCACTTTCCTCAAACTGCTCTTGTTCTTCCAATAAAGAGCCAAAACCCGAGGGGGGCGGAGCCGACCATGCATCTGTTGTGTGTTGTGAAGGCCCTCCATACTGTTGCACCCCGGGAGCCTGCGAGTACGCATTCGCGATAAGGTCCTGCAGGTCTGGGGGTAAATTGTGCCACGCCCCGGGCTGGGACCGCAAGCCCGCCGCTGTGGGGGTGAAGGTAGCTGATGGCCCTTGGAGGCCTCGTGGTGCCTGTGTTGCTGAAGCTGGTCTGGCCCAGGATGTGCTGGGTGAGGGCATAACTTGAGGCAGGGGTAGAAACTGCCTATCTGGTGACCAGTCCTTCTCAGGCGTAACCCCTGTAGGCCCAAAGGTGGATGGGGGTGACATAGGGTCCAAAGGATGCCTTTGAGTCAGAGGAAGGCTCCCTGGAGGCGATTGAAGAGCTGCTTCCAGCTTTTGTTCTAGCGCCTTAATGCGCTTTTCAGCCTCTTTAATGGAGGAGGAGGAGGAAGATGAATGCTTTGTTTTCTCCTTGGCTTTCCCCTTCACCTTGTCTTTAGGGATGGCAGGAGAGCCTGTGACCTCCTTTCCCTGATTCTCCTCCATATTACTCATGGTTGGGAGTGAATTATATCAGGCTAAATGTTGGCTGACCTCCGGTGGCTTGGTTCTCGCCTGCCTCGTCAGCAAAAGCTCCCAAAAATGGCGTCTCGGGTCTCCCCGGGTCCGCGCCTGCGCACTAGAGCCATCTAGCTCGTTCGCGCCCTTTTGCCGCCCGACCAACTGCTTTTCGCGCCAAAAGGCGCTTGCCGCTCTAGCCGCTACTCAAAATGGCGGCGCCCAGCGTCCGCGACCTTCCGGATCGCTGCTGGGTCCCTCCGTCGCCGGGCGGCTGGAGAATGGGGCTTCCTCGCCCTCTCCCAGCTCCCCAGGCTGGTTCCCGCCCGCTACGACCCCGCGAGGGGTTCTGGCGGTTGCGGCGGCTGCTGTGCTGGCTTTGCCGGCAGCTTGGAGACGCTCCGATCTCCCTGCGTCTGCTGCGGCTCCGGCGCTGACCTCCCTGTCAGCTGTAAGGCGCTCGGCTTTCCTCGCTCCATGCGAGACGCCTTCAAGCCTCCCAGTGGGGGGGGCGGACCCCCCCACCTTTGGCTGACAGCCCCAGTATGGTCTCGGAGACCAGGGACCCCCAGGCTGGGTGCTTCTCTACGGGGTGCTCCCACTGGGGGAAGGCAAACAACCCCTGAGAAGGTTCGTTGGGGATGTTGCCCACTGAGGGCAGAGACCCCTGACCGTCTGCTCCTCTTCCATTGCAGCGTCTGAAACACAAAGAAAAAGGATTAAAACGGTAACAACATTTTACAGAATTATTTTTATTAATTTAAGGTTACTAAAACCCCTAAGCTACAATTCAGTATGTCTCTACTCTAAGACTGAGTTTTAAAACTGGCTCATGGGGAGAGCAGAGGGGGCGGTGCTCATTAATATGTAAATTTTAACTCAGTCTCTACCAATAGAATTGGAGTATTACCCATGTTGGACTCTCCTTCCAGATGCAATGGAGAATCTTTTTTCTTTTTTTAATTTATATGCTAACCATTTGCCAATTTTGTTCGCATACTCAAAATAATTTTGTTTCGCCATCTTAATTTGAGTCACTATATCTTCTTGAATTATCAGGTTAATCCTATGTTTTAATTTATCTCTTTCATCTCCTAGGTTTTCATTTTAAAGGTCAATTTGCATTTTACTTTCTAAATTTTAAATCTGATCTTGTAATTCTTCCATTAGTTTATTTTTATTTCTTTTTCCCTACTAATGTATGCTTTAGTTAACCCTCCAATGTGCACTTGGCAGTGTCCCATAGATTTTGAATCATTTTATTATTCCAATTTTCTTTTAAAAAGAAATTTACTCGTATATACTTGAGTATAAGTCGACTCGATTATAAGCACCTACTTTTGCCACAAAAACTGGGAAAATTTATTGACTCGAGTATAAGTCGAGGGTGGAAAATGCAGCGGCTACTGGTAACTTATAATCGTATCTCGATCTTCTTCTGTTAATATTGTCCTATCTATTCCCCCTTGAAATTCTATAATCATATCCCTATCCATCTCTTCTTCTTCATATAATTTCTGTTTTCAGATTTCCATGTGAGTCATACAATGCTTCTATTGTTTTATCTACTTTCTGTTGGGCTAATTTTTGTTAATCGGGCTAATCTCCCCAGTTTGTTTGCAGATTCAAAGTAATTTTGTTTGGCAGTTCTCAGTTTTCAAGAAATTTCTTCTTCTGTTATTAGATTTATTTCATGTTTAATAGTATTCAAGTCTCCTAACACTTTATAATTGTTTGGTTTATCTTGTAAAGTTTTCTCTATTTTTTGTAACTTTGTTGTTAATTTATCCAGTTTATCTTTCCTTTGGTTTCTCCTCTTAATGACATATCCTATGTAAATTCCCCTTATGTAGGCCTTCATTTTGTCCCATGTATTATGAAGTGAGGTGTTACCATCATTATTAATTTGAAGAAAATATCCTAGTTCTTGTTGCATTATTTTGATGAATTCAGTTTCTGTAATGATCGCTTGCTTCATCATCCTTCTTGGTTTCATTCTCTTGGTTAGTTCTCTCCATTTTAATAATGAAGGATTATGATCAGCCCAGGCATTAGGAAGTATCTCTATATCAAGTTAATTAATAAATTCCACATTTGCAAAGGGGCTGCGAGAGGGCTTTCGCCGAGCGCTTCGGGAGCATATGGCCTGCCCCTCCTGCAGCCCCTTCGCTGAGAGCACTTTCGTGAAAGCTCTCCCAGTGAAGCGGCTGCTTTCACCAAGTGCTTCAGGAGTGCCTGCCTTTGCTTCAGCTGGGGAGAGGAAGCACCTGCCCCGCCCCTGCACAGCTTGCTCGGCGGAGCCGCCAATGCCTGCCGGTCTCCCACGGGCGCCCTCTGCTCCGAGCGCCGTCAGTGACTCAAGTATAGTCGAGGTCAGATTTTTCAAAACATTTTTGGTGCTGAAAAACTCGACTTATACTCGAGTATATATGGTTTATTTTCCTTATATTTAATATAATCCTTCTCTTTCGTTACTTTTGAATTCATTGTCCATCTTTTATTCTTTCCTTCTGTTCACTTTAAGGTCATTATAATTAGGTTATAATGCCCAAATATTTGTTCCAATTTTAATTTTTTCTATCTTATTTTCTATTTCTATACTTGCCCATGCGATGTCTATTCTAGACTATGATTTATGAGGGGGTGAAAAATATGTATATTGATTTTCCCTCTGGTGCCTTTCCCCGGGATAAACATATATCCATCCTAAGATAAAATACATGAAATAGTATAAGGGCAGACTAGATGGACCGTGAGATCTTCTTCTGTCATCAATCTTCTATGTTTCTATGTTTCTCTATAAATCTTTAAGTCTGAATTCCTTCACTATGTCAAAAAAAAAAAATTGGGTAGTAGTTTTGTTTTTATTTCTCCCCCCTCCCTCTATTTTATAGTCTTTGCTTGGACTGACAATCGTGTTAAAATCTCCAATCAAACAAATACTTTGGCCTTGTGTTTTATTAATCAGTTCAGAAAGTTTTTTGTAAAAATTCTTTTTGGTATATATTTGGAGCATAAAATAAAATAAACATTGTTTTTTAATAATCTATTTAAATTTCTATACTTAGGATGCTACCTTCTTCATCAGAATATAATTGTTTAGGATTTAACCATTCATGTATATAAACAGCAATTCCTCTTTTTTGTTTCAGTTGATGCTACAAAGAGCTTTCCAAGTTTGGAGTTTTCCAACATATTATAGTCTACTTTTCTTATATGAGTTTCTTGCAAACAAACTATATCCGCATTTTCTTTTTGTAATTTATTTATTGTTTGTCTTCTTTTGATTATCGAATTTAAACCATTGATATTAACCGAAAATATTTTAACTCGCTTCAGAATGATCCTGTCTTCTTGCCACCGCTCTGGTTACTATTTTTGCTCTCTCTTCTCTTTTGTTTTCTTGTATTCCCCTTTCCTCTGTATCTTTTTCTTCTTGGCTGCGGGATTCCAATTTGAGCTGCTTTCTCCATTTCTTTCTATATTATCTGCAATGAAATTATCTGCTTTCTCATAAGAATCAATTTTAATTTTTTTATCTTTCCAAGTGATTAAAAGTCCTTCCAGGATCAACCATCTAATTGATATCCCATGATTTATTTATGTATTTATTTGTTTGTTTGTTTGTTTGTTTTTTTGTTTATTTATTGGATTGGATTTGTATGCTGCCCTTCTCCCAGGACTCGGGGTGGCTCACAACATAGCAAACAATATACAATGTACAAATCTAAAAATCCAATTAGTTTTACTAGAAAAACTTTAAAACTCTACTAACATTTAAAATCATTCATTCCCATTCACATCATAAAATATACTACATTTGTCGGCCAGGGGGCCAGGGTCTAATAGCCCCAAGCCTGGTGGCACAGGCTTTAAGT
This sequence comes from Erythrolamprus reginae, assembly GCF_031021105.1. Classification (NCBI taxonomy): domain Eukaryota; kingdom Metazoa; phylum Chordata; class Lepidosauria; order Squamata; family Dipsadidae; genus Erythrolamprus; species Erythrolamprus reginae. Next base: position 76,441,883 of record NC_091963.1, read on the forward strand.
TTTTTAAGCTTTTACGGAAGGCGAGGAAGGTGGGGGCAATACAAATCAGAGAAGGCTCTTCCCCAGGATCCCGCCAAACGATATTGTCTAGTTGATCGGACCTGGAGAAGCCCAATTCTGTGGGACATAACTGGTCGCTGGGATTCATGCGGCAGAAGGCGGCCCCGCAGGTATTCTGGCCCGATGCTACATAGGGCTTTATAGGTCATAACCAACACTTTGAATTGAGTCTGGAAATCAATTGGTAACCAATGCAGACTGCGGAGTGTTGGAGAAATATGTGTGTCTCTGGGCAAACCCAAGACTGCTAGCACGACTGCATTTTGCGCAATTTATAGTTTCCGAATGCTTTTCAAAGATAACCCGATGTAGAGAGCATTGCAGTAGTTGAACCTCGAGGTGAAAAGGGCATGAGTGGCCATGAGCAAAGACTCCCTATCTAGGTAGGGCCGCAACTGGTGCACCAGGTGAACCTGGGGAAATGCCCCCTCGCCACAGCCAAAATATGTTCTAAGGTCAGCTGTGGATCGAGGAGGATGCCCAAGTTGCAGACCCTCTCTGAGGGGGTCAAAAGTTCCTCCCCCAGGTGATGAATGGACAGATGGAATTGTCCTTGGGAGGCAGTACCCACAGCCACTCTGTCTTGCCATGGTTAAGTTTGAGCCTGTTGGCACCCATACAGACCCTAACAGCCTCCAGACATCGGCACATCACTTCCACTGCTTCACTGAGTGGACACGGGGTGGAGATGTATAATTGGGTGTCATCAGGGGTTTCATGGAGATATTAAAGAGCAGGTGGGAGAGGACTAACTCTTGAGGAACTCCACAAGGGAGGGACCTATAAGTCGACCTCTGACCCCCCACTAACACCAACTGCAACCAACCGGAGAGGTAGGAGGAGAACCACCGAAGAACAGTGCCTCCCACTCCCAGCCCTTCCAGTCAGTGCAGGATACCATGGTCGATGGTATTGAAAGCCACGGAGAGGTCAAGGAGCATCACGATAGAGGATAAATCCCCATCCCGGACCCAACAGAGATCATCCTTCAGAGCAACCAAAGCGGTTTCCATGCTGTAGCCGGGCCTGAATCCCGATTGTTGACGGCCTAGATAATCGGCTTCATCCAAGGACAGTTGGAGCTGGAGCGACACCACCTTCTCAACAACCTTCCGCATAAAGGAAAGATTGGAGATTGGACGAAAGTTATTAAATACGGCTGGGTCCAGGGGAAGGCTTCTTGAGGAGGAGGCGCACAAGTGCTTCCTTGTAGAGGGCTGGAAAGGACCTCCTACCTCAAAGTAGTGTTGACAATCTCCTGGACCCCGCTCCGTGTCACCTCCCTGCTGGCCGAGACCAGCCAGGTGGGACACAGGTCAAACAAACAGGTGGTGGGACTCACAGCTCCAATTGCCTTGTCCACTTCACCAGCTCAAACTCCCCCCAAACAGATGGACTAGAATGGGCCCGTCATCTCAACTGACTCATTGTCAGCCAATACTGCAATCCAATTGGAGTCAAGGTCTGTCCGAATCTGAGCAAAAAACTTGTTAGTCTTCAGCATTACCCTGCAAGGGTTCATCAACACACACACACCACGATTAAGGAGGGAGCGAGTCACCTTAAACAGAGTGGCCAGGTGGGATTCCACTGATGCAATCAAGGCAGTATGATAAGAGCATCTTGCCGCCTTGAGCATCACTTTATAAGTCTCAACATGAGCTCTTAAAAGTGTCCGGTCAGATTCAGATTTACTTTTTCTCCAATGCATCTCTAAACGTCTCTTCTGGCGTTTCATCCCCCACATGGAACCAAGGAGCTCTCTGGGATCTACTGCCACAGAGAGGTCTAAACAGTGCAATGCAGTGAAGGGCCCCCCCTGCTGCCATATTCCAGGCTGCAGCAAGGGACTCCACCGAACTGTATACAAGTGAATCTGGCAAAACCCCAAGTGCTCTCTGAAAGCCCTGTGGAGCCATCAGATGCCTGGGGTGGAACCATCCAATCAGTTCTTCCTCCCTGCGGAGGAGGATTGGAGTCTTAAAATCAAGCCGTAGCAGAAAATGATCTGACCATGACAGATCTGACCGTGAATCTTCGGAGAAGGGCGGCATACAAATCTAATTAATAATAATAATAATAATAATAATATTCATCATCATCATCATCATCATCATCATCTAAGCCCCTTAATCTCATTACTCAGCTGCTCCGAGAAGAATACCATGTCAGGAGTGTGCTCCCCCCCTCGTGAGTCGGACCCTGAACTACTTGGGTTGGGTCCAGGGCTGCCATGGCAGCCATGAACTCCTGTGCCAACCCAGAGATTTGCCGAGGGATGGCAGATTAAAATCCCCCAAGAAGTCTGGGGAATTCCACTGCCAGCCTGGCTACCTCCTCGAGCAGCACAGGCAGGGCTGTTGACACGCAGCTGGGAGGCACGTACATGAGCAACAAGCCCACCTGAACCCCTAGATCCAGCTGCACAAAGAGGGACTCACAATCTCAGAAGCAGCGAGTCTGAATAGGCTGAAAGTCGTCTTGGCTATAATAGCCATTCCCCCCCCCCCTTCCCTAGGGTAGTGGCTGGTGCCATATCTGAAACCCAGCTGGACACATTTCAGAGAGAAAACTCCTCCCTCTGGGCCCAGCCAGGTCTCAGTCACACATGCCAGGTTGGCCTCCTCCTCCAGTAGATCCTGGATGGGGGAGTTTTATTTACAACCGACCTGGCATTGAGTAGCAATATCCTGAGTTCAGGGTCCAGATTTCACTTTTCACCAGTGCTCCGGGCTGAGCTTATGGGGCCGGAACAAGGGATCGCTTTCAGGCAGCGAGCTCTCGTTCTCCAGGAACAGCCTACCCCATGTCTCCCACCATATCTGCATCTCTCCAGCAGGACTGGAATATTCTGGCCCTCTGCCACCCCAGAGATGGGCTCCCCACTTCCTCCCGCCTCTACATCGCCGGGTAAACTGACCCTTCTATTCATAGCATTTATCCCATTCATTTCATACATATTCTCTATCCAATTCCAAATATCCATCTCCAAAATAACCCCTCTATAAGTTAATTATAATACAGCAATAATTGATTAAAACGAGATTATAAATCCATTCAACTCACTCGTTCTCTTCATTCAATCTATCATTACCTCCCATCCTTAAAAAAGAATTAACTCCCCCCCCATAAATTAATAAAGATTAATTAATTAAATGGCAACAATAAATAGGCACTGGCAATTAAATAGAGCAAGATCCCAGTAAACAATAATATATGTCCGGTCTTGTCAGGACTGTCCTCTCTCCAGTGCATGCAGATGAATAAGGTGCTACATAAAGTGCTATTAGTATAGTAGTTCTTGTATCAGGGTCCCTTCGTAGAGTGAGGATGAGTTCACCAAAATTCATGTCTCTCTTTCCCATTCCCCCCAGACCAGTCAAATAAAAAATTAACTTTGCGGTTCAGGGAAAAACAGGTGGGGGTCACTAGCATGTTAGTATCACTAAAGATCCCCATGTGCAGAATTTTTTTTGTCCTCCTCCCAGTGTTTTTTAAATGGTGGTAAATAGTCAAGCGAGTCTTCTCCTCATCAGCCTTTCACAGTATATAAACTACCCTTCTCAGCTGCTTCCACCCACTGACAAGGGCTGGCAATAGCTTCTGTTTGGACTCTCTCCTGCCCCTCCAGCCACTCTCACTCGCTGATGGGTCCCCAACACTGGTTTCTCTGTCCCCCCGTAGATGTAAGCATCCGTTCTCTGTGTTCTGTTTCCATCTTCGTTTTGCCTCTCTTGTCGGCTCCTAAAAAGCCATCAGCTGTTCTTATTTACAATGACTTGAGGCTCGTTTAGGCAATGATCTCTCTCCCGTCCCTCCAGCCGCTTTCACCCACCGGTGGGCCAGTAACGCCAACCTTCCACTCTCCGCTCACTCAGCAACACAGTAGTAGAGCAACAAACTCTGTTTTCCCCAGGCATTAGTCTTGCTCCCACCTATCCAGCTACTCTCACCCGCTGGTGGGCCAGTGATGCTGGTTCCTCCGCTTTTTGCTCTCTTGGCAGCAATGCTGCTTCTCCCAGGCATCGATCTCACTCTTGCCCTCCCAGCTGCTCTCATCCACTGGTAGGCTAATGATGCCAGTTTCTCTGTTCTCTACACTCCGTGCTCTGTGGTCCTTCGTGGGCTCAGCAGGTCACACAATCCAAACAGCAATGGGCAGTGAGGAGCAGGGCAGCTTAGGGCGAATCAACACCAACTTAATTCCTCTCAGCATGCTCTCCACCTGCCATCTTCTGCCTCCAACTCAATTCTCATTTCAGTTCACAAACACTGCAACGGAGGGGCCAAGGTTCCCAAATCACCCCACACTAAACACACCAAGGTTCCTGGTATCTTACCTAGTCTTAAAATTTTTTTGCTGGTGTCATAGAAACTGTTAAAGTTGTTAAATTCACTGTCGTTCTCAGTAGTATCTGTCCTCTTTGCCTCTCCTCCTGGCTGCCAGCTTTGATGACAAATATTGGAAATCTCTATGTCTATCTCTTATCCATTTAGATATCTGTTTTATTACTATTATCTCTTTCCCTTGGTATACCATTGGTTCACCTCTGGTGCTTTTATATATCTTGTCTCTTACTGCTTTTTTCGTGAATCTTACATTGACTTCTCTTGGCAGTTTAAGGCGTCTTGCATAATTGCTTTGCAGCAGGTAAACCTCATTGATATGATTTTTTAATCCATCTTCATCTATCTCTAGTAGTTCCATTAATATTTCCACCATTTTCTTAAACAAATCCTCTTCATTAGATGCCGGAATATTCTGGAAGCGTAAATAGAAAGTCGATTTTCCCAGTTCTAACATTACTATAGCTCCCTCTAATTCTTTATTTTCCGTTCTCAATCGTCCTTCTGTCTTTATTTTATTTTATTTATTTATTTTTGTCCAATACACAATAATGCACAATGACGGTTATAGAGGATATAGTAGAGAATACGAGATATAGGAGAGACTATAGGACAAGGGACGGAAGACACTCAAGTGCGCTTATGTACGCCCCTTACTGACCTCTTAGGAATCTGGAGAGGTCAACCGTGGATAGTCTAAGGGTAAAATGTTGGGGGTTAGGGGATGATACTACAGAGTCGACAACCCAATCGACAACCCAATTACTAAAGTCATATTTTTTACAGTCAAGTTTGGAGTGGTTAATATTAAGCTTGAATCTGTTGTGTGCTCTTGTGTTGTTGTGGTTGAAGCTGAAGTAGTCTTTGACAGGCAGGACACTGCAGCATATGATCTTGTGGGCAATACTTAGATCATGTTTAAGGCGTCGTAGTTCTAAGATTTCAAGACCCAGGATTGCCTATTCTGACAGTTGCAGAGACTATCCAAGCCGGGAGGATAGCCAAATGATTCCAGAGAATTGGAAAGAGTTACCTTGCAGAGGGAAAGCAGAGTTTTTCTGTCTATGATGGTAAGCAGAGAATGCCTGAATGGGATTTTAGACCTTTGTTTCTTGCTTGGTTGCTGGATGGAGTTCAAATGGCCTGAGATTGAAGAAGGCAGCTAACTGTGCAACGTGGCATTTCAGCGAAAGCTTCTAAAATAGCAAAATTGCCCATCATTTGGATTATTTTCAACTACCTAATTGGTTCTCTTTGAAATTCGCCTGTTGGAATTGGAAATTTTTAACTTTTGTTTTGGAATCCTTATCTTTCTCTCCTCTTTAAACAAAGAACATCGTAAGGCAGGAAGTAGAAACCAGGAAGTTACAGTAAAAGAGTTATTTAAAGCTATTCAGAGAAGAGCCACATACAGAAGGCTTGGATCACCAAGCGATATCGTGTGGCTGGAGGAAATATAGCAGTTTGCTACTGGTTTTAAATACAGTATGCTACAGAAGAATGACCAGCCAACGCATTAAGGAAGTCAACGTTCAAGATGAAATTATTTGAACTGAATTGAATTGATTCAATTTAATTGAACTGATTGATTTGACTGAAATTACATTTGTCATAGGTTTAAATATAGTATTCTTGCCGTGTGAAGATGGGAAGAATGATCAGCTAAACCCAGGGAAGGAAGATAATGTTCAAGATGAAATTACTTGAACTGAATTAAATTGATTTGAATTAAAATTAAAATACATGTAAGAATATTTAAAAGTTACTAAAAGATATTAGCACCTTCTTTTCTCTTCTTACAATGTTATAAATTACAAAAAGAATTGAGTATACTTAATGAACTGGATTTTTAAAAATATTTTAATCTTATGAGAGCTTATATATATATACAAATAAACAAGCAAGTGATATAAAGTGAAAAATGGAAGAATTATATAAGGAGAAAATTTAATGGCTTATAAATGGAAAAACTGAAAATAGCTTTAATTATTGCACATAATATAAATGAGATATTTGGTAATGAATATGTTTCTATTTTCTTTTTTGCTTTTCTTTCTCTTTTTATTTTAATATTATGATTGATTGAATTATAAATTGCTTATTTGATTTATGGTGATAAATAAAGTGGGAGGAAGGGTAAAAGATAAGGGAGGAGAGTTACAATAACAGAAGTAGGATTAATATGGGATAATAACTAACACTAATTATGTTAGGTATCATGTAGGAAAGACTGATGAAACAACAAAGAGTTAAAATCAATAGATTAGGGAAGATTGCCACTGAGTTCGATAGTGGAAGACATTTAGAGTTAGGGATAATATACATAGGGAAATACATAGATTAGGGAAGAGTATGACAGTGAAAATAATTAGAATAGGGAAGATTATTGCACTGATATGACAGTGACACATAGATCAGGGAAGATTATAACGCTGGGATTGGCAGCGGGATTTATAGATTAGGGAAGATTATCACACTGAGAACAGCAGTGGAAAATATCTAGATTAGGGAAGAATATCACTTTGGTGTTTGGGTTTTTTTAAAAGGAGGATACTTTTTGCATAAAATAATGGAGTAATAATGATTTATATTCATTTTGATTTATTAAAGTAGAAATGACATACTGATATAATGAAATAAGTGAAATAAATGAATTGAGTAGGAAATGTATTTTAAAATTTCTAATAAAAACCTTTCCTCCTATGTATAGATAAGATACGATATGAATAGTGTTTTTTCTTTTCTTATTCTTTTCTGCTCTTTTTTTCTTTCCTTATTTTTGTTTCCTTTCCTTCCTGGGCTTTTAAAGAAATGCAGATTTGGATATTTTCTATTGTAAGGGCAGTTATGATAAAATGAGGGGGTTTCTTTTTAAATGAATGTAGGAATGTATTTTCTAAGAATGTTACAAAGGGACTAAAGCACAAAGGCATAGTTAGGAAAAATAGCAAATAGCCAAGAGAAATTTAGATAGCTATAGCACTTTAAATATAAATGAAAGCGAAGAACATTATCTAAAATCCAGATAATAACATTTAGAAAGGAGGTAGCACAGGATGAATAATACATACCAGAAATAATTGGATAAATAATTAGAAATATTTGATTAATTTGACTAAGAAATTGACATTTGATATTGTATTGTATTATATTTTAATTTGAGGTTTGTAAATTGGAATCTCTGTAAGGTGTGAAAAACAATAAAAAATGTATACCGAGAAAAAAAGAAGTCCAAATTGATTAAATCAGCTCCAGTAGTTAACAATCTAAATTACCCCTTCAACCAAGAAGATCATTAGCCCATTACGTTTCCATCAGTTCAGAATAAATTGTTCCTAAAGTTCTTTAAACATCAAACAGTGGATATGTATTTCCTTTACCCACGACACAGTCAGAAAACAGTTTAGTCAGATCAAACGAAGTTCGTTTCAGCACAGTTCAACAGTAATCGCTTTGACACAAATAACAGAGTTGTCTCTCTTGTTGCAAGTACAAATCACTGTCTTTCACTGTCCTTCACTCTCTGGTCTCCTCCTTCAGGGGTCTTCTTTAATCATCCACTTTAGCGGCTTACTGTTAGTTTGCAAGTGATCCCCCCTCTGTTTGATCTCCACTCCAAAAGGACAAATTAAAAAAAGACAGATTTACCATCTCTTACCTGCATTGCTTTCCGCTCCTTCAGCTCTGTCTCACTTCAGTGCTGCCACGTTCACTAAAAGTCTGCCCTTAGTTATCAGCTTTCTCAGGAGCTTTCCGGACTATCTGATTGCATCCGCATTTTGCCACTAGCTGTTTCTCTCTGATCCCTCTGGAAAATCACCGTTTCTCACTCCTTGTTCTCCCTTGCTGGTAGCTATGCTGCCATGTCTCTGGGCCGCATGTAAAGAACCGTTGAACTTACCTGAATGGTGTTCTCGATGTACTGCAAGGAGAGTCCAATGTGGGTAATTCTCTAGTCTGATTGGTAGGGACTGAGTTTAATTTAAATATTAGGAAGGTACTGCCCCCTGGCCCCTTAGTCAAAAAAGAAAATGAAGGAGCAGTAAGCCGTAAACCCATTTTATTGAATATGGTTCTTCTCCAATGCACTTGCAAGGAGAGTCCAATGTGGGATATACCCAAGTTCCAATTAGAGGGCGGGAGAAGGCAGGGGCGCTGGAGTTGAGCACACCCTTTGTAACACTTGCCTCCCAAAGGCTGCTTCCGAGGAAGCAAATGAATCAATACAGTAAATGTCGATGGAGCCGCCCACGTGGCCGCTCTGTAGATGTCCTTGAGCGACACTTGTGTAGCCCATGCCGCTGATGTGGCGGCGCTACGTGTAGAATGTCCTGTTATTCCTTGCGGAATCCGGTGACCCTCTGCTTTGTATTCTTCTGAAATGCAGTCCCGGATCCATCGAATGATGGTTTGTGACGCCCATGGCTTGCGATGAAAAAGACACGAATAATGCTTCGGATGTTCTGAAGGATTGTATTCTACGTACATGGATTTTCAAAGCTCATCTCACATCGAGCTTGTGCCACCTCATCTCCGAGGGGTGAGTACCATGAGTGCAAAAGTCTGGCAAAATCACCTCCTGGGCTCTGTGGAACCAGGAATTCACTTTTGGCACAAAAGCCAGATCAAGTCTTAATATGACTCTGTCTGGGTGGAATTGACACATATCCGGGCGTACAGACAAGGCCGAAATTTCAGACACGCGCCTGGCTGAGGTGATCGCCACCAAGAACCTGTTTTTTATTGATAGGAAACATGAGGAAATCGTTCGAATCGGTTCAAATGGAGGGGCTGTTAAAGCTCCTAAAACTAAGGACAAGTCCCAAGATGGATATCTGTGGACTGTCAGTGGTCGGATATTGGATGCCCCTCGCAAGAAATCTTTAATCCATGGGTGCCGCGTCAGGGGGCGGTAGTGAACTTGAACTAATATTGTAGACAATGCTGCTACATGTCTTCGCAAAGTATTCGAAGCAAGGCCTTTGTCCAGTCCTTTTTGGAGAAAGGTTAGCACAATTTCCGGTGACACCGACTGAGGATCTAATTCCAGCGGTCAGCAAAAATCACAGAATGCTGACCATGTGGCCTGATAAATTCTCCTAGTAGATGGTCTGCATGCAGCTTGTATGGTAGCAATGACCGTGTCTGGTAGATGTTGGCGCTTTAGGCGATCCCCCTCAAGTGCCACACGGTCAGTTGCCACCACTGTGGGTCCGGATGAAGGATGTCCCCTTGGTTGAGGGAAACCAGGTGATCTGGAAACCTCCAGTATGGGGAGATGGAGAGATTCTTCAGTTCCGCAAACCAAGCCTGGCGAGGCCAATATGGGACTATCAATAATATTTTGGCCTGTTCTTGTAAGATTTTTCGTATCACTCTTTGGATGATACACATTGGTGGGAATGCGTAAAGTAGTCCTGGTGGCCATGGCTGGTATAAGGCATCTGTCCCCTCCGCTCCTGGAGAAGGGAAGCGGGAGAAGAATCAGGGAAGTTGCGTGTTCTCACCAGTGGCAAAAAGGTCTATCACTGGGGTACCAAACCGATTGCATACTTCCTGAAATAATCTGGGTGCTAGGTGCCATTCTGCCGGGTCCAATGTCTTGCGGCTTAGCCTGTTTTCCCAGACATTTTCCTGTCCGGAGATGTGTTCCGCCATGAGTGAGGCTAGATTGGACTCTGCCCAATGGAACAATGACTCTGATTCCCGCATCAAACTCCCAGATCTTGTTTCCCCCTGGTGATTGATATGGGCTCGCGTGGCCACATTGTCTGTCCGTATTAAAACATGCTGTCCCCTTATCAGGTGAGCAAAACTGTGATGGTCTAACGAAACTGCTTTCAGCTCAAGGAAGTTGATATTCACTTCCCGCAAATCCTGAGGTTGCCAGAGGCCCTGTGCCATGTGGGATGAAAGATGGCATCGGTTGTTATCATCAGAGGAACTGGGTTCCGGAATGACGACCCTTGTTGGATCATTGGAGATGCCCACCATTGTAAGGATTTCCTGAGGTTTGAGCTGAGAGACACCTTTCTTTGAGTGTGGCTGGATTTTAATCTTTGAAAAGGTAGAAGCAGCCTTTGGAGTGGCCGGAGATGGTGCCGAGCCCAAGGTATGATGTCTATACAGGATACCAGGGTGCCTAACACCTCTGAGAGAAAGGCTAGAGAAGGTTTCTTTTGACTTCCCAGCGCCTCTAACAAGTTTAGAATATTTGTCTGTCTGTCCTGGGATAGAAAGATCATATATGCCTCGGTGTTGATGACCGTCCCGAGGTGCGATATGGTTGTCGGGGTCAAATGATTCTTCTCCCAATTGATTGTCAATCCGTGAGACTGAAGAGTCCTTATGGTTGAGTGTACATCTCGACTTGCCTGTGTTGTGGATTTTGATAACACTAATATGTCATCGAGATACGCCATTAGGCGCAACGACCTGTGCCTGAGGCTTGCCATGAGAATGTCCATTAATTTTGTAAAGGTTCTTGGTGCCAAAGTTAGGCCAAACGGCATTGCTTTGAATTGGAAATGTGTTCCATCTAGGCAGAATCGTAGAAACTGTCTGTGCCCAGGATGAATAGGCACATGAAGATAAGCTTCTTTCAGGTGTATTGACGTAAGCTAGTCCTTGTGTTGTATGGCTGAAAGAATAGTACGAAGCGAATGCATCTTGAATCTTCTGTGCAGCACGTAGAGATTCAATTGATGCAAATTTAGAATCAGGCGGCATCCCCCGGAGGCCTTGGGAACTATAAATACTACTGAATAAAACCCTTTGCCTCTTTGGAGCAAGGGAACCTTCTCGATCGCTTCTATTTGTAGCAGGTGAGCCACCTCCTGATATAACAGTGGTGTTTTTTGTGGGTCGGTCACTGTGGTTAGAAAACGGTTCAGGGGAAGATGAACAAATTCAATGTGCAAGCCCTGGGACACTGTAGCAATTGCCTAGGCGTCTGAGGACGTGGTTTCCCAGACACCTGCGAAATTCTGTAGTCTGCCCCCAAGTGGGCAGATACGAGCGAAGTTATTTGCTACGCTTGAACCCTCTGGGGTTTGATCCTCTGAAGGGGTGACGTCCTTGTTGAAAAGATTTGTTGCGATCTCCAAAGTACGTTCTGTCTGAATGGAAAGTTCCTTGATTGAAGGAGCCCTGACAAAATGGCCTCGAACCTTGGGTGACTGCCGAGGAGGGCTCGGACCGAAAGGGCTGTCGCCTGTTATAAGGGTTGAAACGTCTTTCGGTTCTTCTGTTTGTTCTTAGCACTACTTTCTTTTTATGTGTATCTTCTACAAGTACTCCTTCTAGGGATTCCCCAAATAGTTTTTCCCCATGAAAGAGAGAAGTCGCCAAGTTCCACTTGGATTTGACATCGGCCTGCCAACTACGCAGCCATATTAATCTACGGGAAAAACCCGAAGAAGCCATTGCTCTGGATGCAAACTTCACTGCACTCACAGTGGCATCTGCAGAAAATTCAGTGGCCGCCAAGAGTTTGTTAAGATCCTGGCGAAGTCTGTTATCCTCTGGATTCAGTCTGGATTGCATCTCTTGAATCCATAACATAGTGGCTCGATTTAAAAATGAGGCTGCTGAGGCCGCTTTTCTTCAGCTTTAAGTCCGTCCGAAACGGTTGAAGGCACCAGGGCACTAGACACCAGGCTTGCTACTGGTTTGTCTATGGTCGGGAAAACCAGCAATTTCTCCATATCATCCTCAAAAGTATAAAATTTACGTTCTACTAATGATGGGCCTGGGGCAGCTGTTGGGTTCTCCCATGGCCATTTTATATTTTCTAAAAAGAGTTCAGAAGAAGGAATATGTTGTGTTTCCTTCTTTGGTACTGCAAACAGGACACCGGTTGGCACTGTGGCTGTCGAAGTTGCAGCTTGTTTCCCCTCACCTGCTTCCTCAATGGTCAACATAGCCTTATTCAGTAGTACACGGAATAGTGATGGCTTGAATAGGCGTGTAACAGCAGGAGGTTCTGGGGGGTGCTCATACCCTGACAAATCGTTGTCACTGTCCTCCTCTCTGGAAGGAACCTCCTCATCCATTGATCCTGATATGGATTGAGGTATTGGGGCAACCCAAGGATCCCTGAATCTTGGAGTTACTGACGGGGTATAATGTTGAACTCCTGTTGCTATGCCCTGTGAGTAAGCATTGGCTATGAGATCTTGCAATGCTGGGGGCATATTCTGCCATGTGTCTTGTGTATCATGAACCCATGCAGCAGAAGGCGTGAATGTTGCAGCTGGAAACTGTCCATAATGTGATAGTTGGGCCATCTGAGTAGTTGGTGGATAGGAGGACCAAACTGGTGTCTGTTTAAGTGGCTCAGCTTTGAAGACTGTAGATTGTTGTATAGTCCTCTCAGGGGACCAGTCCCTTTCCGTTGCGGAGCCTACTACTCTTAAATTGATTAAGGGGGAGGCCGGTGGGATAATGGTTCCTGCATCTGTGTACAACCGTGGGCAGTAACTGTCTTTGGGTTGCTTCCAATTGCTTTTCTAGTGCTTGTATTCTCTTCTCAGCTTCTCTGAGGGAGGAAGTCTGAGAGGATTTGGCTTTTCCCTTCTCTGATTAGGTCTTCTCTTTTGGGGTACTGGGTTTAGGTGTAGCAGACTCATCTACCCTGAGGACTGTTGGCTCTGCCATAATTATCCACCTTTTAACTTACGTTTGAAGATCAACCGTAAATTTATCACCTCACACTCTGTCTCTTTGCTTGAGCAGGCAAAATGACAGGCAAGGGTTTACTGGGCATGCGTGTTGCTAAGGCCCAACCAGCAACTCATTGGTTAAATAAAACTCCTTAGTTGCCCCAAAGGGCGACCGTAACCGTCGCCATGGTGACCCTGGTATCTCCCCCTCATTTCAAAATAGCAGCCGTTGTGCCTTGTCCCAGTTTCCATGGCAACCGTGACAGGCTGAGGCACTGCTTAGGCTTCTCGCCTGATCTGAGGCCCCACTAAATACGAAGTTTCTTCCTTTTTGTTTTTGGAATTAATGCCGTGATCTTCCTCCTCGTGAATGGCCAGCAATCTCCACACGTAGCTGTTGAATGCGGCTCGAGTCCTCGCTAGCTAACAGATTGGGAATGTTCCTCGGAGGGGGCGGACCCCTCCGAAGTCAACCGCTCTTTTAAACAACCAGGGAGACCGCGGAGGTCAGCAACCTGGTGGCTCACTCTCTTTTCAGATAAATTCTTTATATAATAGAAGAAGTAACATTATGGCTGAATGAGAGTCTATAGGGGGAGGAGCTGCAGCCGAGAGGGTGAGACCCCCGGAGAGTGTCTCCCCTCTGCTGCTCTAAAGTAAGTTAATATGAAGACTCTTCTTACCTGTTAATAAGGAGAACGAACAAAAAAGTTATTTAATACATTAAAATTTCATTTAAGACAATAGAATTTTATTATTATTATTTATTGGATTTGTATGCCGCCCCTCTTCGTAGATTCGGGGCGGCTAATGCTTAAGAATGCTTAAGAGGAAAAAACTCTAAGTCCCTTTACTGCAACTGAGTTTTTTGACTGAAGGGTGAGGGGGCGGTACCTTCCTACTATTTAAATTAAACTCAGTCCCTACCAATCAGACTAGAGAATTACCCACATTGGACTCTCCTTGCAAGTGCATTATAGAAACAACGGGTTCTTCTCCGCCCGATCACGAGGAATCCATCTAGTTCAGCGCAGACTGCGCTTTCCCACACTGCCTTCGGATGCTCCTCTTCTTTTCACTCCCACCTAGGAGGTTCTGTGATGCCATTAACTCGTAATCAAAGGCGGAGAACCTCGGGTTAAGTTCAGCAACTGCATTCTTAGCTCCACTTTGCCATGGGGCCACCCCGCCAGACTAATCTTATAGCATTCTTTGACAAAGTGAGAAAATTAGTGGACCGGGGGAATGTCGAGAATTACATACGCAGAAGGTAGCCAACTAGCCACAGATCAAAAACTGAAGTAACTGAAATTTTCAAAGAAAAGAAAATACTGCAATAGGCTTTCTTATAAGAAATATACTTTACTTTTCTTCTTAGCAAACATGTTTTTAAAATAAACTATCACTTCTATTCTATGTAACAAACCACCCACAATACTATCATACAACTACATGTAACTACTACACAACTGTTACAACTACCACACCCTGCAAGGGACAGGATGGAAGAGAGAAGAAAAGGAGAGAGAAAGCGAGGAAGGGAGAGAAGAAAAGGAGAGCAAGAGAGAGAGAGAGCAAGAGAGTGAGAGAGAGGGATAGGGAGAAAGATAAGAAGGAAGAGAGAAGAAAAGGAGAGAAAGAGGAAGGAAGAGAGAAGAAAAGGAGAGAGAAACAGAGCAAGAGAGCAAGAGAGAGCAAGAGAGAGAGAGAGAGGGAGAGAGAAAGAAAGCAAAAGAGAGAGAGAGAGAAAAAAAGAAATGAGGGGGAGGGAATGTGAGAGAGAGAAAGAGAGAAAGAGAAAAATGAGAAAATGATGGAGGAAAAGAATGAAGGAGAGGAAAAAGAAACAAATGAGAGAGAAGAAAAAAAGGGGGAGAGAAGAAAGAAGTGGGAAAGGAAGGAGGGAAGGAATGAGAAATGGAAAAGGAAGAATGAAATGAATAGAGGGATGGAGGAAGGAAGGACTTTTTGGCGGGGGAGAGGTGTACATTTTTTAAAAAATTTCTCTCAACATATTTATTTATTTATTTCATTTGATTTGATTTGTATGCCACCCCTCTCCGTAGACTCGGGGCGGCTAACAACAATAATGAAACAACATATAACAAATCTAATACAGTGGAACCCCGACATAAGAGCTGCTCTACTTAAGAGCAACTCGAGATAAGAGCTGGGAGGGGAGAGATATTTTTGTTCTACTTACAAGCCCAAATTCGAGATACAAGCGCCAAGGAGCTGTCTCCCGAAGCCAAACGCTAACTTCCGCGTTCGGCTTCAGGAGACAGCTGCGAAGCGGCGCGCGTGTTTTAAAAGGTTGCAGCCGGCCTGGGGGGCTCGGGGGGGTGCTTGCAGCTTTCTTTCTTGCTCTTTTTCTTTCTCTCTTTTACCTTCCCTTCCTCTATTTCTTCTTTTCTTTCTCCTTCCCACCTTCTTCCCTCCCTCCCTCCCTCCCTTCACTCATTCCTCTCTTACTCTCCCCTTTCATAAGTTTCCTTGCTTCCTTCCTCTGTTCCTGTCCCTTCCCCCTTTCTTTCTTTCTTTCTTTCTTTCTTTCTTTCTTGCTCTTTTTCTTTCTCTCTTTTACCTTCCCTTCCTCTATTTCTTCTTTTCTTTCTCCTTCCCACCTTCTTCCCTCCCTCCCTCCCTTCACTCATTCCTCTCTTACTCTCCCCTTTCATAAGTTTCCTTGCTTCCTTCCTCTGTTCCTGTCCCTTCCCTCTTTCCTTCCTTCCTTCCCACCCTCCGTCCATTCATTCACCCATTCCTCTCTTGATCGCTTAAAGCCGGTCCCTGGTGCAAAAAGGGTTGGGGACCTCTGTCCTATAGGATTGGGTGGCAGAGAAGTTGAACATATGTAAATTTAAAAGTTTAAGAAAGTTTACAAGTTAAGTGAAAGAAACTTCATTATTCATTTATATGTACATGTACATTTCTTCATTAAAAACATGTCTTTCTGCATAATTTAGACTAACTTTGTGAGTCTTTTGAGGGCTGGAACCAATTAAAATTATTTACATTAATTCCTATGGGGAAAAGTCGTTCGAGATAAGAGCTGCTCGACTTAAGAGCCCAGGTCCGGAACGAATTAAACTCTTATCTCGAGGTACCACTGTATTTAAAATAATTAGAAGACCCTTATTAAAAACCGAACATACACACAAACATACCATGCATAAATTGTATAGGAATATCTCAATTCCCCCATGCCTGACGACAGAGCTTTTCAGGAGCTTATGAAAGGCGAGGAGGGTGGGGGCAATTTTGAGAAGGCCAACTCTGTGGGACCTAACTGATCGCTGGGATTTGTGCGGCAGAAGGCGGTCCCGGAGATATTCTGGTCCAGTGCCATGAAGGGCTTTATAGGTCATCACCAACACTTTGAATTGTGACCGGAAACTGATCGGCAACCAATGCAGACTGCGGAGTGTTGGTGTAACATGGGCATATTTAGGGAAGCCCATGATTGCTCTCGCAGCTGCATTCTGCACGTTCTGAAGTTTCCAAACACTTTTCAAAGGTAGCCCCATGTAGAGAGCGTTACAGTAGTCGAGCCTCGAGGTGATGAGGGCATGAGTGACTGTGAGCAGTGACTCCCAGTCCAAATAGGGCCGCAACTGGTGCACCAGGTGAACCTGGGCAAACTCCCCCCTCGCCACAGCTGAAAGATGTTTCTCTAATGTGAGCTGTGGATCGAGGAGGACGCCCAAGTTGCGGACCCTCTCTGAGGGGGTCAATGATCCCCCCCCCAGGGTGATGGATAGACTGATGGAATTGTCCCTGGGAGGCAAAACCCACAGCGACTCCATCTTATGAGGGTTGAGTTTGAGTCTGTTGACACCCATCCAGACACCAACAGCCTCCAGGCACCGGTACATCACATCCACTGCTTCATTGACTGGACATGGGGTGGAGATGTACAACTGGGTATCATCCGCGTACTGATGATACCTCACCCCATGCCCTTGGATGATCCCGCCCAGCGGTTTCATGTAGTTGTTAAATAGCAGGGGGGAGAGGAATGACCCCTGAGGCACCCCACAAGGGAGAAACTTAGAGGTCGACCTCTGACCACCCACTAACACCGACTGTGACTGACCGGAGAGGTAGGAGGAGAACCACTGAAGAACACTGCCTCCCACTCCCAACCCCTCCAGCCAGCAGAGCAGGATACCATGGTCGATGGTATCGAAAGCTGCTGAGAGGTCGAGAAGCACTAGGACAGAGGATAAACCCCTGTCCCGGGCCTGCCACAGATCAACCATCAACGCAACCAAAGCAGTTTCCATGCTGTAGCCGGGCCTGAATCCTGACTGCTGAGGGCCTAGATAATCGGCTTCTTCCAAGGACTGCTGGAGCGCCACCACCTTCTCAACAACCTTCCCCATAAAGGGAAGGTTGGAGACTGGACGATAGTTGTTGAAAATGGCTGGGTCCAGGGAAGGCTTCTTGAGGAGGGGGCGCATAAGTGCCTCCTTCTAGGGATCCGGAAAGGACCCCCTCCCCAAAGAAGCATTGACAATCTCCTGGACCTAGCTCCGTGTCACCTCCCTGCTGGCCGAAACCAGCCAGGAGGGATACAGATCCAGTAAAAAGGTGGCGGAACTCACAGCTTCAATGGCCTTGTCCACTTCCTCAGGTGTTACCAGATCAAACTTTTCCCAGGCAGATGAACAAGTACGGGGCCAGTCAACTCAACTGACTCATTGTCAGTTGAACCTGGTATCAAAACAGAGGCAAAGTCCACTCAGATCCGAATGACTTTATCAGCGAAAAACGTGTTAAAGTCCTCGGGACTACTCTGCAAGGGCTCCCCATCTCCCCCCTGGTTAAGAAGGGTGCGGGTCATTCTAAACAGAGCGGCCGGGCGGGATTCCACTGATGCAATCAAGGCGGCATGATACGGGCATGTTGCCGCCTTGAGCGCCACTTTGTAAGTCTTAATATGAGTTCTTATAAGTGTTTGATCGGATTCGGACTTATTCTTCCTCCATCGCTTCTCCAGACATCTCTTCTGGCGTTTCAACTCCCAGAGCTCCTTGTTGAACCATGGTGCTCTACGGGATCTAGTGCCGTAGAGAGGTCGCAACGGCGCAATCTGGTCAAGAACCTAGGCTGCAGCCTTGTTCCAGGCCTCAGCAAGAGACTCTGCCGAACTGTGGACGAGTGTATCTGGAATAACCCCAAGCGCCTTCTAAAAGCCCTCTGGGTCCATCAGACGTCTGGGGTGGAATGACCTAGTCGATTCCGCCTCCCTGCGGGGAAGGATTGGAGTCAGGAAGTCAAGCCACAGTAGAAAATGGGCCGACCATGACAAAGGCAACGCTTCTAAGCCCCTTAGTCTCAGACCATTACTCAATTGCTCAGAGAGGAATACCATGTCGGGTGCGTGCCCCCCCCCCTCATGAGTCAGACCCTGTACTACTTGAGTCAGGTCCATGGCTGTCATGGTGGCCATGAACTCCTGTGCCAGTCCAGAGGTTTCGCCGAGTGACGGCAGGTTAAAGTCCCCCAAGACAATAAGTATGGGGAACCCCACCGCCAGCCCAGCTACCTCCTCGAGTAGCACAGGTAGGCCTTTGACATGTAGCTGGGCGGCAGGTACGTGAGAAACAAGCCCACCTGAACCCCTAAGTCCAACTTCAACAAGAGGGACTCACAACCTGCAATCTCTGGAGCAACGAGTCTACGCAGGCAAAGGCTCTCCCTGGCTATAATAGCCACTCCTCCCCCTCCCCTTCCCTGGGGTCGAGGCTGATGCCATATCTGAAACCCAACTGGTCAGATTTCAGAGAGAGGGACTCCTCCCTCCGGGCCCAGTCAGGTTTCAGTCACACATGCCAAGTCAGTCTCCTCATCCAGGATCAAATCCCGGATGAGGAGAGCTTTCTTTACCACCAACCTGGCATTGAGTAGCAGCAACTTGAGCCCAGGGCCAGAATTACACTCATCACCAGTGCCCAGGGTTGAGCTCACAGAGCCAGAACACGGGATCGTTATTAAGCAGCGATATCTCGTTCCCCTAGAATGACTAGCTCCGTGGCTCCTGCCATATCTGCGTCTCCCCAGCAACACCGGAATATTCCAACCCTCTGCCACCCCAGAGATCAGTCCCCTTCCCTCCTGCGTCTCCAGTGTGAGGTTGGCCAATTAGATCATTCATACCATTTCCATTCATTTCATCCATACTAAAATCCCACCCAGCCCACCCATAGCAATCATTCATTTCATACATATTATCACATCCGCCCCAATTATCCATCAAATTTAACCCCCCCAATTTACTTTAAAATTTAGTCTAAAATTGATATTAATTAATAATCAATATTAAAATATATAAATTAATTATTAAAAAATTAAAATTAGAAATATTTTTAAAATGTTAAGAATATAGGAGATATTACAGTTCATTAGTCCATCAGTCGAGTAGCATCTAAGTTCTAGAAAAGGTCAGTTCTGGAGTTATTCAAGGTCAGTGGGAAATGTCTGAGACTTGGGTTTACTAGTTCAATTTCCCAGGCTCTTTTGTGCTGACCGCTGCCACCGGCCGGCCCTTAATAAACATAATCACTATGTTTAAATTATGTTAGATTTGTAGCAATGTGAAAAGATAATGCAAATCAGATATTTACATTTTGAATCATAATTGTAGCAAAATTAGTTTTGAAGTAGCCACCAAATTTATTTTTGGGATTGGGGTCACCGCAACATGGGGAACTGTATTACAGGGTCACGGCATTAGAAAGGTTGAGAACCACTGGTCTAGATCAATTCCCCTTTGTCTGTGATGGCCATTGCCCACTTACTATGTAATCCCAATCAATTAGATCCTATCTCTCCATCTCTCAGGAAGGGCTATAGTGGCCCTAGATAACTGTAGTTATAAAGCCACCTACAATTCTGTACAGTCCCAGAAAGTTCTAGATAATTCTGGACAGTTCTAGAAACTTCTTGATAGTTCTCACAATTCCAGAAGCTTCTTAAGTATCTTGAAATAATAATTAATAATAATAATAATTTATTAGATTTGTATGCCGCCCCTCTCCGAAGACTCGGGGCGGGTCACAACAAGCGATAAAACAATATTGTACAGGCACAAATCTAATATTAAGAAAAAACTAAAAACCCTATCAATTTAAAAAAACCAAACAGCACATACATACCAAACATAAATTACAATAAGCCTGGGGGAAAGGTGTCTCAAATCCCCCATGCCTGGCGGTATAGATGGGTCTTAAGTAGTTTACGGAAGACAAGGAGGGTGGGAGCAGTTCTAATCTCCGGGGGGAGTTGATTCCAGAGGGCCGGGGCTGCCACAGAGAAGGCTCTTCCCCTGGGGCCCGCCAGACGACATTGTTTAGTCGACGGGACCCGGAGAAGGCCAACTCTGTGGGACCTTATCGGCCACTGGGATTCGTGCGGTAGCAGGCCGTTCCGGAGGTACAGTGATCCCCCGGGTATTGCGTTCCCGATCATTGCGAAACGGCTATATGGCGATTTTTGAACCCGGAAGTAAAAACACCATCTGCGCATGCGCGCCCTTTTTCCTATGGGCATGCATGCGTAGATGGCGCCGGGCAGATCAGCTGCTGGGCGGCTTCCCTGGGTCTTCCCCCCCTCTTGCTGGCGGGAGGGCGAGCGGCGGGCATCAGCGAGGAGTTTCCCCACCGCCAACGCAAACTCCTCGCTGCCGCTCGCCCGCCCTTCGCCCGCCCACACCGTTCATTCTCGCCGCTTCCCAGCTGAGTCCTGAAGCGAATTGGCTTCAGGACTCAGCTGGGAAGCGGCGCTAGCGAACGGCGCGAGCGAACGGCTTCTCCGCCGCCTGCCTGCGCGCCCGCCCTTCGCCCGCCCACGCCGTTCATTCTCGCCGCTTCCCAGGTGAGTCCTGAAGCGAATTGGCTTCAGGACTCAGCTGGGAAGCGGCGCGAGCGAGGGGCGCGAGCGAACGGCTTCTCCGCCACCTGCCTGCCCGCGCGCCCGCCGCTCGCCCGCCCTTCGCCCGCCCACGCCGTTCATTCTCGCCGCTTCCCAGCTGAGTCCTGAAGCGAAGCGGCGGGTGCGCGGGCAGGCAGGCGGCGGCGAAGCCGTTCGCTCGCGCCCCTCGCTCGCGCCGCTTCCCAGCTGAGTCCCCTTCCCAGGAACCCCAATCTTCGGCTCCTCGCTAGCGCTGCGGAAGTAAAAACACCATCTGCGCATGCGCAGATGGTTTTTTTACTTCCGCAGCGCTACTTTGCGAAAAACCGATCATTGCGGGGGGTCCTGGAACGGAACCCTCGCAATGATCGGGGGATCACTGTATTCTGGTCCAATGCCATGTAGGGCTTTAAAGGTCATGACCAACACTTTGAATTGGGACCGGAAACTGATCGGCAGCCAATGCAGGCCACGGAGTGTTGTAGAAACGTGGGCGAATCTGGGAAGCCCAACGATGGCTCTCGCGGCTGCGTTCTGCACGATCTTAAGTTTCCGAACACTTTTCAGAGGTAGCCCCATGTAGAGAGCGTTGCAGTAATCGAACCTCGAGGTGATAAGGGCATGAGTGACTGTGAGCAATGACTCCCTGTCCAAATAGGGCCGCAACTGGTGCACCAGGTGAACCTGGGCAAACGCCCTCCTCGCCACAGCCGAAAGATGATGTTCCAATGTCAGCTGTGGGTCGAGGAGGACTCCCAAGTTGCGCACCCTCTCTGAGGGGGTCAGTAGTTCCCCCCCCCAAGGTAATGGATGGACAGATGGAATTGTCCTTGGGAGGCAACACCCACAGCCACTCCGTCTTGTCTGGATTGAGTTTGAGTTTGTTGACACCCATCCAGTCCCCAACAGCCTCCAGGCACCGGCACATCACTTCCACTGCTTCGCTGACTGGACATGGGGTGGAGATGTACAACTGGGTATCATCCGCATATTGATGATACCTCACCCCATGCCCTTGGATGATCTCACCCAGCGGTTTCATGTAGATATTAAATAGCAGGGGGGAGAGGACTGACCCCTGAGGTACCCCACAAGGGAGAAACCTAGAGGTCGACCTCTGACCCCCCACTAACACCGACTGCGACCGACCGGAGAGGTAGGAGGAGAACCACTGGAGAACAGTGCCTCCCACTCCCAACCCCTCCAGTCGGCACAGAAGGATACCATGGTCGATGGTATCGAAAGCCGCTGAGAGGTCAAGAAGCACCAGGACAGAGGACAAGCCCCTGTCCCGGGCCCGCCAGAGATCATCCATCAACGCGACCAAAGCAGTTTCCGTGCTGTAACCGGGCCTGAAACCCGACTGTTGAGGCCCTAGATAATCGGCTTCTTCCAAGGACCGCTGGAGTTGGAGCGCCACCACCTTCTCAACAACCTTCCCCATAAAGGGAAGGTTGGAGACTGGACGGTAGTTATTAAGCACGGCTGGGTCCAGGGACGG
The DNA here is from genome assembly GCF_031021105.1 of Erythrolamprus reginae. Taxonomy (NCBI): domain Eukaryota; kingdom Metazoa; phylum Chordata; class Lepidosauria; order Squamata; family Dipsadidae; genus Erythrolamprus; species Erythrolamprus reginae. The sequence goes on from NC_091963.1 coordinate 76,464,368, forward strand.
CTTCTTGAGGAGGGAGCGCACAAGTGCCTCCTTATAAGGAGCCAGGAAGGACCCCCTCCCCAAGGAGGCAGTGACAATCTCCTGGACCCAGCTCCGTGTCACCTCTCGACTGGCCGAAGCCAACCAAGAGGGACACGGATCCAGTAAGCAGGTGGCAGAACTCACAGCTCCAATGGCCTTGTCCACTTCATCAGGTGTCACCAAGTCAAACTCCTCCCAGACAGATGGACAAAGACGTTTAGCCCCAGTCACATCGACTGACTCATTGTCAGCCGATACTGCTATGCAATTGGAGTCGCGTTCCGCTCGGATCCGAGCGACTTTATCAGCGAAAAACGAGTTAAATTCCTCAGCACTGCCCTGCAAGGGTTCCCCAACTCCCCCCTGATTTAGAAGGGAGCGGGTCACCCTAAACAGGGCAGACGGGCGGGATTCCGCTGATGCAATCAAGGCGGCATGGTACGCGCATCTTGCCGCCTTGAGCGCCACTTTGTAAGTCTTAATAAAAGCTCTTACAAGTGTTCAGTCGGATTCGGACTTACTCTTCCTCCATCGCTTCTCTAGACATCTCTTCTGGCGTTTCAACTCCCGGAGCTCCTCGTTGAACCATGGAGCTCTACGGGGTCTAGTGCCACAGAGAGGTCGCAGTGGCGCAATTCGGTCAAGAGCCTCCGCTGCAGCCTTGTTCCAGGCCTCAGCAAGAGACTCTGCCGAGCTGTGGCCGAGTGTATCTGGTAAAACCCCAAGCGCCTTCTGAAAGCCCTCAGGGTCCATCAGGCGTCTGGGGCGGAACCTCCTAATCGGTTCCGCCTCCCTGCGGGGGAGGATTGGAGCCAGGAAGTTGAACCGCAGTAGAAAATGGTCTGACCATGACAAAGGCAATGCTTCTAAGCCCCTTAGTCTCAGACCACTATTCAATTGCTCCGAGAGGAATACCATGTCGGGTGTGTGTCCACCCTCGTGAGTCGGACCCTGAACTACTTGAGTCAGGTCCATGGCTGTCATGGTGGCCATGAACTCCTGTGCTAATCCTGAGGAACCGCCGAGCGACGGCAGATTGAAGTCCCCCAGGACAATGACTCCGGGGAACTCCACCGCCAGCCCGGCCACCTCTTCGAGCAGCACTGGCAGGGATGTTGACACGCAGCTGGGAGGCAGGTACGTGAGTAACAAGCCCACCTGAACCCCTAAGTCCAACTTCACAAGGAGTGACTCACAACCCACGATCTCAGGAGCGACGAGTCTACGCAGATGGAGGCTCTCCCTGGCTACAATAGCCATTCCCCCCCCCCTTCCCTGGGGTCGAGGCTGGTGCCATATCTGAAACCCGGCTGGACATATTTCCGAGAGAGGCACCCCTCCCTCTGGGCCCAGCCAGGTTTCAGTAACACATGCCAGATCGGCCTCCTCATCCAGGATCAGATCCCGGATGAGGAGAGCTTTATTCACGACCGATCTGGCATTGAGTAGCAGCAGCTTGAGCCCAGGGCACGGATTACATTGCGAATATTGCGAATATCCTTAAAAATATATCAATTTCAAAATATCATTGTGCTGAGCAGAGTTTACAGGGAATAATAACTTTTTTCAATTCATTTAAGGTACAATCAGGAAAACACACAACAACTGGGAACAATTTTTTTTTTGAAAATTGTTACATGGTATAATATGCATATCTCCAGATACCCCATTACTTGCAATAATAAGTTCAGTTCTGGACTTTAAAAGGGACATAGAAAAACTGAAATGAGGTCAGAGAAAAGTTATCAGTGTGTTATTTATTTATTTATTTATTTATTTATTTATTGATTGATTGATTGATTGATTGATTTGTATGCCGTCTCTCTACGAGGACTTGGAGCAATAAACAGTATACATATCTAAAAAACCCAATTTATAGCTAAAAAACTCTAAAAATAAAATAATATAATATATATATAATATATATAAAATATAATATAAAATAATAAGAAACTCTAATAACATTTAAAATCATTCATTCCCATTCACACAGCAAGACATACTACACTTGTCAGCCAGGGGGCTAGGGTCTAATGGCCCCCAAGCCTGGCAGCACAGATAGGCCTTTAAACTTGTACAGAAGGTGAGGAGGGTGGGGGCAGTGCAAATCTCTGGGGGGAGCTGATTCCAGAGGGCCAGGGCCCCCACAGAGAAGGCTCTTCTCCTAGATCCCACCAAACAACATTGTCTAGTTCAGTGATTTTCAACCTTTTTTGAGCCGCGGCACATTTTTTACATTTACGAAACCCTGGGGCACATTGAGCGGGGGGGGGGGGATAAAAAAAGTTTGGACAAAAAATTATCTCTCTTCCTCCCCTTCGCTCTATTTCTTTTTCCCTCCCTCTTTCTCTCCCTTTCTTCCTCTTTCTTTCTCTCTCCCTCTTTCTCTTCCTTCCTTCCTCTTTTTTGCTCTCTTTCTCTCTCCCTCCCTACCTCACTCTATGTCTTTCTCTCTCTCTATTTCCCTCCCTCCCTCTCTCTCTTTCTTTCTCTTGTTCTCTCTTGCTTTCTTTCTCTCTCTTGTTCTTTCTCTTTCTCTCTTTCTTTCTCTTTTGCTTTCTCTCTCTCTTACTTTCTTTCTCTCTTGCTTTCTTTCTTGCTTTCTCTCTCTCTTGCTTTCTTTCTCTCTTGCTTTCTCTCTCTCTTGCTTTCTCTCTCTTGCTTTCTTTCTCTCTGAGCTTCGCGGCACACCTGATCATGTGTCGCGGCACACTAGTGTGCCGCGGCACACTGGTTGAAAAACACTGGTCTAGTTGACGGGACCCGGAGAAAGCTGACTTTGTGGGACCTAACCAGTCGCTGGGACTCATGCGGCAGAAGGTGGTCCCAGAAGTAATACCATATTTTTCAGGGTGTAAGACGCACCGGAGTATAAGATGCACCTTACTTTATGGGGAGGAAAATAAGGAAAAGAATCTGCTTACCAGATATTCATCTGGCTAGCATCCTTAGTCTGGTCAGTTTCAGCACATTATTTTATCCCCTGTTTAGAGCTTTAAAAACACCTTATTTGGAGAGAGTAATAATGAAAGAACTTGCATGCCAGTAAGAGCTGGGCACATTGTTAGAACCAAGTTAGGGCTGGAAAGAAAAATTCTGAGCAAGTAGATCAATGGAAAAAAAACTGCAAAGACTTAGGGCTTGGAAAATATTCTTCCCAGAGAATAACAATGAAAGACCTTGCAAGCCGGTAAGAGCTGGGAACATTATTAGCACCTGGTTAGGAGTGGAAAGAAACATTTGGAGCAAGTTAGTGCAATGACAAAAAACCCTGCAGAGATGGGGCTTGGAAAACATTCTTAGGACAGAGTAACAATGAGAGCTTTCAAGCAGGTAAGAGCTGGGAACATTGTTAGCACATGGTTAGGGCTGGAAAGAAACTTACTTGGAGCAAATTAGAATAATGGAAAAAACTCTGCAAAGACTGAGAGCTTGGAAAACATTCTTTGCAGACAATAACAATGAAAGAACCTGCAAGTTTAGAGCTGGGAAGATCATTAGCACCTAGTTAGGGATGGGGGGGGAAGCTTTGAAAAAAGCTGCATTCAAAATATAAGATGCATCTGAATTTTCAGCCTCTTTTAGGGAGGAAAAGAGTGCCTCTTATACTCCAAAATATATAGTAGTTATGTATGCAAGGTAAAACAGAACATTAATATAAAGTATTACAGCAACATAAAAATATTTAAATGCTGTCATATTCAAGAGGAAAAAGATATATTACCAGTTAAGATAAGCCCAAAATTATTCTCAAATCTGGTTTTTTTAAAAAATATTTTCAACAATGAAAAAGGGGCTTGGTCGATGCGGAGCTGGTCGATGCGGAGCTGGTGAGTGAACCGCTGCTCTCCCAGCACGACTTTTATTGCCTTTAAATATAAGATCAGACACCCAACTTGGAGGGAAGGGTGTCGTAAGAGGTGGTTATGCTGTGCCCGATGTGAGAGTCGCTAGCTCACACCGGCACAAGCTTTTTTGAACCGCCAGGACCGGGCAAAAAAGAAGCCAGCGTTTGCTGGCCCTAAGACATGGCCGCCCCGTAAACATCGAGGAGGAAGTGAAAAGAGATCGGTGAGCCTCAGCAATTGCCCCAAAATAACAAACTTAATTTGGAAACTTCTGGTGTAATTGAACAATCGTGGGAAAGACGGTAAAAGGATAGAAGAGCTCAAAGTTGAAACAAGCGGCGATTAAAAGGGTTGAGCGACAGGAGAAGCAAGAGACAGCGTGCGGTGACAGGAGATCCGGGTGTGTGACAGGAGAGCTGGGTCGGAGGGACGGAACGGAACGGAGCGGAGACGGATATAACCGAGTGATACGATCTTAAAGTTTGAAGACTAAATTTTTTACAAATACTTGGATTACCAGATGGAATAGGAGTAGCGAAAGCGGCGATTTAAAAAAAACAAAAACAACCTTCCGGCGTGAGCTTTCACTACGGACGTCACACCAACGTGATCAAACCTCCCCCACTTCCGAAAACATAGAGCTACGAAAATAGAAAGCAGAAACAGCAAGATAACGTCCTGGAGATCTACACCCCTCCATTTGCTTAGCCGATCCTTTTGATTTATTTGATCTATCTGGTTTGCGTTTGCCTTTGGACTTTTAAGGACTTAAAATCCCGTAAACACAGAAGGTATAACTTTAAAGAGACAGGAACCTGACTTAACAGATATCAACTTGACTGGACTGGTTTTCAATACTACTATAGCAGACCTTCCCTTAGGAAATTAGACCTACCCATTTTTGGAACAATCTGGACTAAATCTGGACTAAAATAAATATTAGAATCAAGGAACATCTATTGGTTAATATATAAGATTAAAGGAAACAAAAGACAGACACTGGACTGGAAAACAATTAGATGAAATCAAAGTAATTGCTATTATTAATTAATAACATCTCTGATCAACTGTAATTAAATGTAAACTGTAATTAAATGCAATCAACTAACGAATTAATTAAGTGATTAATGGATGTAAGAATTTGCTAATTCATTATTATTTAAATCTCTACCTCTACTCTACCTCTACTCTACTCTTAGAAATTGTTTATCTAGAATACCTATAAGAATTGACTTAACTATTATTCAACTATTGATTTCCTAACCAATAATTAATTAATTGTATACTATATATTGTGCATTGCATATTGAATATTGATTAAGTATTAAGTATTAAGTATTGATTAAGTATTAAGTATTAAATGTTACAGCATTAAGTATTAGATATTAAGATATTAGATATTAAGGAGTAAATAAATAAGTTAGAATATCAAATACAAATTAGAAAAGGATAAGCTAAGATAGATTAAATATAGTTTAAGTATTGAAACGCCGATAATAATTGAAAGCATTAACCTTACCTCTTTTCTCTTTTGAAAAATAAGTTGTATAAATTGATTGGATCGACTGTTACATATTGAACTAACCCTTAAAGAGTAACTTGATTGATTGATTAGATATTGAATAGATTGATTAGATATTGAATTAAGCATTAGAAAGCTAAAACTTATCACAAATGGCAACTCAACAAACACTAAGTCGTTGAGAAGGGGTAATTTAACCTTACTATCACCAGCTGTGCAGAAATCCTCATCAACTTCCGATATTGTTACAGGAGAGATTAAAGATCAGACACCCTCGCTTCAAAGTTTACAAAATTCCCTAGACAGAATTCAAGAATTTATGATAAAACAACAGGAGTCCTCTAACCAAACTCAAGAAACTATAATTAAAAACCATCAGGAGACATAAAAAAAATTCGAGGAAGTAAATGAAAATTTTGCCAAATTTAATAATATAATAGAAAGTGTTAAAGAAGCAGTAGACCAACAGGAAATTAAAATACAGCAAGTGGAAGAGACAACCGAGGCGAATAAGTTAAGATTAACTAAAAACGAAGAAGACCTCAGGAGGGTAAACAAAGATTTAGAAGGGGCCATTGCCCAATTAGAATTCGAAAAAGCCTCATTTTATCTTAGGCTACAAAATATACCAGAAGAAAAAGGGGAGAACTTGTTTGCGACCGTAGTGGAACTCTTCGCTGAAGAGTTAAAAATAAATGAAAACGAACTAATTAACCACGTAGACGAGGTATACCGAGTGCAAACTAATTACGCACGTCGCCATCAACTCCCCAGAGAGATTCACCTTAGATTCACCAAAAAACCCCTGAGAGATGAGATATATAGGAATACCAGAGGGGTCTTAACGTATAAAGGAAAAGACATCATTGTATTGAAACAAATACCCAAAAGAATTAGGGAACGAAGGAGGGATTACCATTACTTTACAAACAAATTAATAAAAAACGAGATACAATTTAGATGGTTAGTGCCAGAGGGGGTAATGGTAACGTGGAAGGGGAAGAAAATAAATATAGAAACACTAGAACAAGCAGACAAATTTATTCGAGAACATCTGAAGAAAGAAGGGGAAAGTAGCACGGAACTGGAGACAACAAGCCAAGAGGAGGGAGAGATAGAGGAAGAGAGAACAGACAAGATAAGCAAGGGGAAAGGGGAGAAAACAGAAAACTACAGAGAGCTTAGAAGCAGCAAAAGGGCAAGATAGTTGACGAAGAATGAATAAAGAAATTAAATTATTTTCGGTGAATATAAATGGGATGAACTCTCCTCAAAAAAGAGGACAAACATTTACAAAACTAACAAAACAAAATCTAGATGTAATATGCCTTCAGGAAGTCCATGTAAAGAAAAAGGATAAGAAAGTATTGGAATACCCGAAACTGGGGAAACTATTTACATCACTTGCAAATGAAAAAAAAGAGGAATTGCACTATATATTAAAAGCTGGTTAAATCCAAAAGTAATTGACAGTGATGAAGAGGGTAGAATACTTATAATAGAAATCGAAATTAATAAAAAAAAAACAAATTTAATTGTGATTTATGCTCCCAATAAAGACCAAAATCTATTTTATAAAAAGTTGTACCAAAAAATAATAAAAATTGAAAAAGGAAACATTTGTGTGATTGGGGACTTTAATATAATAATAGATTACGACAAAGACTATAAAGGTAAAGAAAAGAGTAAAAGAAAAAAACCATACCAGAAAAACTCAAAGATATTATAGAGGAATTTAAATTAAAAGATACATGGAGGGAAAGACACAGGGATGAATGTAAATATACTTATTATTCACACCCACACGACTCATGGTCCAGATTGGACATGATATGGACAAACATAGAATTACAACAAGAGATAATATCAGCAGAAATAGAACCTAACTTTTGGGCAGACCACAATCCAGTATTATAATTAGAGGAAACCAAACCAAAAAAAATAGATGGACAATGAATACAAAAATTATACAAGAAAACAAATACAAAGAATTTTCAAAAAAAGAATTAGATATCTTTCTAGAAAAAAACTGGAATGAAGACACAACCATACAAAACATATGGGACACAACCAAAGCATATATAAGGGGGATAACCATTGCATACACTAGTAAAAAAAATAAGGATAAAAATAGGGAGATGAGAGAAAATCAAAAAGAATTAGAACAAATAGAAGCCGAATGGATAAAAGATCCAAAAAAAATCGAACTAAAAGAAAAAAGAGATGTAATTAAACACAAGATTAACTTGATAGCACAGGAAGAAATAGCCCAAAAAATCAAAAGTGTAAAACAAAACTACTTCGAACATGCGAACAAACCGGGAAGGTGGCTTGCCTATAAAATTAAAAAACAGAAAGAGAAGAAATATATCCAACAACTGGAAGATGAAAAGGGAAAAAAACAAATTGATATAGAAGAAAAAAAAAAGATAATACAAAACTATTTTGAACAGCTATATAGGAAAGATGATATAAAAGAGGAAGAAATAGATCAATATTTGAACGAGATTGAACTACCCCAAATATCGGAGACTAACATTGATAGAATGGATAAAACCATAACTATGACAGAATTAGAGCTAGCAATTAAAAAACAAAACAATAACAAAACCCCAGGAGTAGATGGAATACCAGCCGAATATTACAAAGAAATATATGAACCAGTCAAAAAATTATTACTACAGATGTTGAATGAGGTGTTAGATAAAGGAGCAATGCCTGAATCCTGGAAGGAAGGGTTAATAACACTAATACCAAAAGATTTGGAACAAAGATATTTAATAAAACAATACAGACCAATTGCATTACTAAACTCAGATTACAAAATCTTTACAACAATATTAGCAGAAAGGTTTAAAGGGATAATTAACGAAATCATACATCCGGACCAGAACGGCTTTTTACCAAACAGAAATATAAAAAATAATTTGAGAAACATTATAAATATTTTAGAATACTATGAGGTAAACCCAGGAAAGAATTTGGCATTAATATTTTTAGATGCGGAAAAAGCATTCGATAATTTGAATTGGAACTTCTTCATTAAACAACTGACCAAAATGAAATTTAAAGAAAAATTTATAAAAGCAATCAAGACAATATACTCTACACAATCGGCAAAAGTTATAATAAACGACCAATTAACGCAAAATATAAAAATAGAAAAGGGAGTACGGCAAGGATGCCCCCTTTCCCCATTAATATTTATTTTGGCCATAGAAATCTTATTAAATCAGATAAGGTTAAATAAAAATGTTAAAGGATTAAATTTGAAAGGACAAGAATACAAAATTCAGGCATTTGCCAATGATCTAGTATTCAATATAGAAGATCCAATTGAATCAGGGGAAATTTTATTAAAGGAGATTACTGAATTCGGAAAAGTAGCAGGACTTAAAATTAATAAACAAAAAACCAAAATACTGACAAAAAATTTAACAAATACAGAGAAGAAAATATTAGAAGACAGATTAGGCCTACAAATAGTAAAAACAGTTAAGTATTTGGGAATAAAATTAACAGCAAAAGCGATCACAATAAAGGAAGATAATTACACGGTTTTAATAAAAGAAATAAAAAAGAAATTAGAAAAATGGAACAAATTGCCTATCTCGCTCATAGGTAGAATCTCAACAATAAAAATGTCCATCTTACCCAAGATTCTATATCTATTTAGGACGATTCCAATTATATTAAGAAAAGACTTTTTTCAAAAATTAAATAGAATGATTACAAAATTCGTCTGGGCCGGAAAAAAACCTAGAATTAGAATACAATATTTGCAAGATAATATCAAACAAGGAGGATTTGCACTACCAGATTTCGAATTATATTATAATGCAGCAAGTATGGATTGGTTGAAAGATTGGTTTAAATTGGAAAATAAAAGACTACTAATACTGGAAGGACACGATATGAGAATAGGGTGGCATGCTATCCTGTGGGAAAATAAAGAACAAACACATAATTATTTCAAACAACATATAATAAGAAACTCGTTATACACAACTTGGAAAAAAATCAAAAAAATGTACTATCACCAAACTCCCAAATGGTACTCGAGCTTAGAGGCGACGGTATATCCAAACTCAAGAGAACTAAACAAAATGTTAAATTATTATCAAACATTAGGAAAAAATGGGGAATTAAAAACTAGGGAACAATTAGAAGAAATTGGAATCAAAATCGACTGGTGGGTGTATAACGTAATTAAATCAAAATATCAAGAAGGGAAAAAGAAGGAAATACAAATAAAAGAGATAGAATTAGATAAGATAATTTTAGGCCAAGAAAAAAAAATGATTTCCAAAATATATAAATATATGCTACACTATAAAATGGAGGAACACATCGTTAAAAATAGTATACATAGTTGGGGCAAAAATTTTGGTTATAGCATAAATTTAGATAAGTGGGAATCAATTTGGACCAAAAATTATAAATTAACAAAATCTACAGCTTATAAGGAAAACATATACAAAATGTATTATAGGTGGCACCTTCCACCGGCAACATTAGCCAAAATGTATAAAGGAACAAGCCCAAAATGTTGGAGGTGTAAAAAAATGGGGACATACTACCACATTTGGTGGACCTGCTCAAAAATGAAAAAATTCTGGAACAAAATGCAGAATTGGATAGAAGAGATTTTACAAATGAAGATAAATAAAAAACCTGAAGCCTTTCTCCTGGGAATTATAGATCAAAAAATTGAAAAAAACAAACACTACTTATTAATTCATATATTGACAGCAATTAGAATAACGATAGCCCAAAATTGGAAGCAACCCGAACCACCTGAAGACGATTTGATAATTTAAAAAATATTAGACTGTGCTGAATTTGACGCACTAACAATTAAATTAAACAATAAAGAGGATTCCGAACACGATAAAACCTGGATACATCTTTATAACTGGTTTAAGAAAAGAAATAAAATTCAAAAGAAAAAATCAAATTAACAATACTTTATATCCTTTTCATTACATAGAAAAAAAAATACAAAAGACATATATACAAAAAACCTTTTTATAAAAAAAGATCTGTATGACATTAAAGAAATTGAATATGAATAAAAGAAGGCGGATAAGAAAGAATTAAATGATTTAAAGAAACAGTGACAACCTACAAGAGAAAATGGTATACGCTGAGGACACAACATGCTTCACCAGAAAATAATTTAAAATCAAAAATCATTCAAAACTTACCTCCTGAAGGGAATACAAGTACAAATATTATAAAATATACTAAGTGAATAGTTATTGTTATTAATGTACTTAAATAAGCAATTAGATCTTTTTTTAAAGAATATTTTCTTTTTGTTTGTTTGTTTGTTTGTCATGTTTGTTTGTTCGTTTATTTGTTATGCGTTGATTTAGCATTGTATTAATATAAAACATATTGTATGTAAATGTGTATATATTTGTAATAAAATTTTATAAAAAAGGGGAAAAAAAGAAAAAGGAAAAAACCCACAAACATTGTATACATTTCCTTCCTGGAGTGGATATGAACTTACTTTGTCAAATCCTAGTACACATGTTGAATTAGATGCCTGCTGGAAAGCTTCCATTTGTTCTTGTTCATCATGTGCATCCCATAGCACATCTCCAAGCAGTTCCCCTTCAGGAACTGAAGAGTCACCATTATCAGTCACATTTTTCTTTTCTATATGTGAAACTTCACAGAGCAATATATCCTGAATGAGAATAGAAGCAAATCTTATGAAAGTATCATTATTCTTCTTGATTCCTCTGAAGCATGAAGAAAGGACTCTTCACAATTTCTTTACATACAAGAAGACTATGGAATTTCCTTGGAGAAAAAAAGAATTTTTAGTAGACAATATTGTTTACTATATAGTACATTTGTTAAAAGAGGGAAGATGTTGCTCAGTGTGGAACTCTTTTACCATTTGTACAACCAAATAGTTTTGTATCTTTATTGTATTCAATAGTAACAAAAACCAAAATTAACAAAGGATTCCTTAATTGTCATCTTACACATTTCTGGAACAGAAAATTCTCTATCGCAGAAACTAAAGCATTAGGTTATAAACATTTTACAATCTTCAGAAAAACCTGGATACTAAATGACATGTGGATAAACTAGGTACTTTCAAAATATTGACAGATACTCATGTTTTTGAAAGATAAGTGTTAAAGTGATCTAGTCCAGGGGTCCCCAACTGCCGGCCCGCGGCCCGGGTGGCATGTTGCACCGGTCCGCAGAGTCAGCAGCTGCCGGCCCTCCTGCCGCCACCCCCTCCCTCCAGCGCTTCACCTCCCGCTTCCCCTCAGTTGCCGCCGCAACCGCTGTGTCACTTGCCCGGCGGTGGCCGCTTCTCGCGGGGTCCCTGCCGGCACTACCCCCAGTTTGGATGGGGGCAGTTAGTCGCCACAGGCATCCCAAATAGGGGCGCTGCCGACAGGGACCCCGCAAGAAACGTCCACCGCCGGGCAAGTGACACGGTGTGCATGGCGGCAACTGAGGGAAAGCGGAAGGGCATCCCTCACTGCTGGAAAAAGCCCATGGGGCGGCCTCGCTCCATCAGCCCCCACCCTGCCCGCCCCCCACTGAGCCTGGCGCCCCTTTTCCCAGTGGAAAAGCGTGAGGGGGTATCCGCGAGGAGGACCACAACACCCATCATACTCAGCCGGCTCGGAGCATGGATAAGTGCCGCAGCGAGTTGCTCTTCCCCTTCTGTCGCGCATCCGTTTGTCAGGCTGGCTGGCTTGCCGGGGCAGCTGCAGCAGAGGGAAGCGCTGGCTGGACCCTTGCTTGCATAGCCAGGCTCTTGGGAGGGAGGAAACTGGCCCTACGCCTGGAGCTGCCCACCTCCCATTGAGCCTGGCGCCCCTTCCCCCAGGAGAAAAGTGTGAGGGGGGCATTCGCGGGGAGGAGGACCACGACGCCCATCATCCTCAGCTGTCACGGGCCATGCATAAGTGCAGCAGCCTGCCCTCCGCAGGCTGCAGGGTGGCCTTGATCGGTGCGAAGGGGCTCATTCCATCGGCCCCCACCCCAATCCTGCAGTCTGAGAGAAAGCAAAAGGGAGATCAAAGCGAGAGAAAAACAGAAAGGAAGGTGAGAGAAATAATAAAAAATAAGAAATGAGAGCAAAAATGGAGGAGAAACAAAGGAGGGAGAGAAGAAAGGGAGGGAGAAGTACACAGAAATGAGAGAGACCTGCAGGGAAAGAAAAAGAGAGGGAAAAGAGAGAGAGAGAGAAGTGGAGAGAAAAGAAAAGGAAAGAGGGAGGGAAAGAGAAAAGTGGAGAAGGAAGGAAGGAAGGAAGGAGAAATGGAGAGAACAAGGAAGGAAGGAGGAAGAATGAAATGAATGGAGGGACAGGAAAAAAATACTTTGGGGGGGGTAATTTTTTCCCCTCTCAATATACATTCAAACAATAGAGAGTACCATCTAATTTGCCATGAATAAAATGCAGTATTTTGTTAGTAACTAATATCAATCATCAAAAAAGTTGCAAACGTTTTTTCTAATTTTGTAATCCAGTTACATACATTTTCTTTTAATTAAATTCCCTCCTTAATGTTCCTTCAAAAAGTACAACGCCAATTATATTTCTAACTTATTAACCATTATACCAAAGTGCTTCCTTTTTTCTTTATACATTTTTCTGTAAACCAAGAAAACCTTGTATAGCCAATCAGATGTTAACAAAAGAAAATTCAAAACAAAACATAAACATATATGGATTTCATAGAAACATAGAAGTCTGACGGCAGAAAAAGACCTTTTCTTCTGAAGTATTTGCTAACACAGAACTGCCAATACAATACTCAGATTGAGTATTACTTTTCCCTAAGTGCATTATTTTACATTTGGAAACATTAAACTGCAGTTTCCATTGCTTTGACCATTTATCTAGTAAAGCTAAATCATTTACCATATTACAGACGCCTCCAGGAATATCAACCCTATTGCACACTTTAGAGTCATCGGCAAATAGGCAAACCTTCCCTACCAAACCTTCCCCTATGTCACTCACAAACATATTAAAAAGAATAGGACCCAGAACAGACCCTTGTGGCTTGTAACCTGACTCTGCTCAGAATACTCGCCGTTAACAATAACTCTCTGATGTCTACACTTCAGCCAGCTGCAAATCCATTGAACTATCCAGGGATTAAGTCCAATCTTCACTAATTTATCTATCAGCTCTTTATGTGGAACCGTATCAAAGGCTTTGCTGAAGTCCAGGTAGGCAATATCCACGGTAGGCAATATCCACGGATTTCAGACTTCTTCCCCCCCTAAATAGTATATTTACCTAATCCCAAATTTAAAAATTATTTCAGCCCATCTAACATTTAGCCAATTAATACTTATCTACATTTCTTACTTAATTATTAATTTTAAATTTCAGTCAATTTGAAAAAAGAAAAAAAAGGTGGGGAAATTCTAAATATTTTCTATTTTCAATCAATTAAAAATCATTAAAATAATTAATCTACCCAACAATTCTAAATTCAATTCCATTTATGCATTAATCCAAATCAGTATCACATACTACATATCGTATTATAATCAATACTTGTAACTTTATTAAAACAGATCAGCAAGTCCTAAATTCATATATCTAAATAGAAAAAATAATTAAAGTTAAAAAGAGCAAACAAAACAATACTCCAAGCTTAATCAAACCTTCTCAAACTCCAATTTCTTTAATCTGAGCAGAACTTTGAACCTGTTCTGGTTTCTGGTAGAAATTTAGCAATTACAAATAATTCTTATTAAATGCATTATATCATGAATAAAGAAACTCCATTTATTTCTCTGCTCTTCTGAAATTCAAACACATTTCATACACGCACTTATCTGTTGGTCCGTTATCTCCCTTGACCGCATTTCTCACATTCCTTCTCCTTCTCCACAGCAGCCCTGACTGTTAATCAACATAGAATACTTTTGCTTACTTGAGAGTGGCAAGAAAAACATCCATTTTTCTCATCGGCAACATTGAAACTCCACCCTTCTTCCCCACTGACCCCCTGACGTGCCAAATACATCACTACAGTATTTAACCCATTCCTCTCCTTAATATCTTCTTCCAGACTTCTGTTCTCTACGTTTTTGGGCCCTTCTGAATTTAGGGTTAACCCAGCGAGCGTCCGATTCTCCCTCGCTAGATCCTGAACTCATAGCCCCATCCTGGCCTCCCACCTGTTCTACTACCTGTAACCCCGGGCCCCCCACTAATTCATAAACACTATCTGAATCAGAGTCTTCAATATCTTCATCCTCCTCCAACTGACTAGGAGTATGTACAACAAAACCGAACCCTTTTCTTTATTTTTTTTGTATCTCCTTTTAATCCCTTTTTCCATTTTATTCTTTCTATTGTTCCTTCTAGGAAGGAGGGACTTTGTTAGAAAAACAAATGGGTTATTGGATCAAATTTTGGACACTTGACAACATAGTTATGATGGTGGCAATGTCCCAGGGTTATGTGAACTTCTTCTGAGATCTTCTCACAAGCAGCTGCAGGGATTCACTTAACAACTGTGGCAAGAAAGGTGGTAAAGTGAGGCAGAACTCACGTAATAACCGTCTTACTCAGGAGATAGGTTGGCCTCCACTGGGATCAGAACAGAAGTCGAGGATTATCTGTCTGACCAGTGCACTCTTTTAGAAGCAGATCAGCAGATCAGAGGTCCATTTTGAAGCTCCACAGAAAACATCAAGGGGGAAGGCAGGCTGTCCTCGACTTACAATAGTTCATTTACTGACTGTTCAAAGTTGCAACGGCCCTGAAAAAAGTGACTTATGCACCCTTTTCACACTTACAACCTTTGCAGCAGCCCGATGATCACAGGATCAAAATTTTGCTGCCATTTCATATTTATGACCGTTGCTGTGTGTCCTGGGGTCACGTGACTCCCTTTTGTTTCTAACTGATCCACGCCCAGGCATGAAAATTTGCCGCTCAGACATACTTTCCTGTCCAAACGAAGAAAAAATTAGAGGGAACATTGCCAGGAGGCTCAAGCCTCTTTCGGCTTCTGCCGTGGCGCACCTTTGCATTTTTGCCTGGGGAGGGGAGGCCGGCCTGACCCCCTCCCTCCAGTGCTTCCCCTCCCGCCGGGCAAGAGGGCTCGGGAGGCAGGTTCTGCCAGCCACAGGGCGATGGGCGGAACAGAGGGATGGGGAGGACTGGCACCCCCATGCTTAATTCCACTCCCAACCACACCCCTTTCCGCCCCCACCGGGTCATAGAAAAAATGTCTTGCTGAAACTGGTCCCTGGTGGAAAAAAGGTTGGGGACCACTGATCTAGTCAAACATCAGATAGCATATACTAGCCAATAAGCATTTTAAAATGAGCTGCTTTTTAAGTTAATTACACTGACATTTGTTAGAATTTGCAAACACTTTCATACTATTCATGCTTTATATAAATATTTAAAACATTTTAGATGTAAAGTTCAAAGGCATAATTAAATGTTATGACTTATGAAAACAGAATCAAGAATTCTAAGTGAATGTGCTACAATTAAGAAAGAATTAGAACATTTATATGCTGCTTTTTCATCATCCATATAATCTTCAGTGCAAAAGATAATGGATAATACCTGTTTTATAATCTTTTCCACATAACTATATATTTCATATGCTCCTTCCTCTAGTCTTCCCATGTGGTTGATGATCTTAGGAAGAAAAGAAATCATCATTAGGTCACCTTATAGCTGGCAAGGTTTAATAACAGAAAGATTTATAAAGCTATATTCAACAAAATTTACATACTTTTGATGAAGGCCAGCTTCCCACAATTCTTAATACAAGCATTAAATATCAAGATTCCATATAAAAATCTTGAGTGAAGCCTATGTTATTTAGAAATAAAATAAATATATATATAAAAATGCACAGAAAAGTTCAAAATATCTTTATTCTCTATATCAATGTACTCTTTAAAAGCATAAAACTGAACACATTTTGATTAGTACACACCTGCTTATTAGATAATTGTACCACTATATTTCCCCTAATATATGAGTTTGAGGTTCTATAATTGCGATGGACAAGTAGGCTAGGGCTTCCCTCCTTCCCCAAATGTGCAGGTTTCTTGCATGGTCCCAGCCCTCCACTCTACAGTACCGATATGCATTGGTGATCTGGAGCACCTAACCAGCTCAGGCTCCCCAAAAGAGCAGCAGCAGCAGCAGCACTGTTTGTTCTCTGTGGGGATGGCAATTCTCCTCCAGCCACAAGCAGGAGGGTGAGACCTGCTGCACAGCCCTAGGAGAGTAGCAGGGACAGTGCTGCTTGTTTTCAAAGGCAAGTGAGGGGGGAAGCATTTCTCCTCCAGAATGCTGGCCACCAGGGACAGGTTTGAGAACCGCTCCTGCAAAGCCCTGTCACCTCGGGAGAGCACAAGCAGCAGCATTGCTTGTTCTGAGTGGTGGGCTGGGCAACCATGAAGAACAAACAGAGCTTCCCAGCTGCTCTCCTGGGGTGGTGGGGCTGAGAAGACTGCGCAGCACTTTTCACCCTGCCACTTGAGGCTGGGATGCTGGAGGAGAAATTGTCTCCTTTCCAGCTGCTGAGAACAAGCAGTGCTGCTCCAGCTGCTTTCCTAGAGTGGTGGGTCTGCGCAGCAGGTTCCACTCTGTCTTGCAGCTAGGATGCTGGAGAAGAACCCCTTCCCCTTCCAGCTACCGAGAACAAGCAGCACTGCCCCAGCTTCTCCCCTAGGGTGGCTGGGTTGCACAGTTCTCATCCTGCCATGTGAAGCTGGATACTGGAGGAGAAACCTCAGCCACTGAGAAGAACAGAGCTAAATTGGGGGGTGGGGGGTGGGATCTCATAACTGCAGCACCGGGATATTTCCCTCTCTCCTGGGAAATGTTCCCAAGTCCCATTGCCCAGGGGTTCTGGTCCTTTTGGACTAGACCGGATCTCTCCTGCAGGGAGAGTGACGCATGGGACGCTGCCAGAGGCCTGGCTGGGGCCGGCATGCCCCGCTGGGCGAACTGGCTTGTCTCGCACCGACTGTGGTGAAGCCAGGCAGGCAGTCATGCCTGTTCCGACACAGCTGCAGAAACTACACAATGCCGAGAGGATAGCCGAATGATTCCATGTGGAAAGAGAATTGGAGGAATTACTTGCAGAGGGAAAGAAGAGATTTTCTGTTTATGATGGTAAGTGGAGAGTACCTGAATGGGATTTTAGACTTTTGTTTCTCGCTTGGTTGCTGGACAGAGTTAAAATGGCCTGAGATTGGAGAAGGCAGCTAATTGTGCAATGTGGCATTTCAGCAAAAGCTCCTAAAGTAGCGAAACTGCCCATCGTTTGGATTATTTTCAACTGCCTAACTGGTTCTCTTTGAAACTCGCCTTTTGGAATTTGGAATTTTTAACTTTTGTTGTGGAATCCTTATCTTTCCTTTCTTCTATAAACAAGGAACAATGGCAGAATAAAACAGGAAGTGACAGCAACCAGAAGTAACAGTCAAAGAGTCATTCTGAGAGAAGACCTGGAAAATTGATCACCTAGCGACATCGTGTGGCCAGAGGAAATATAGCAGTTTGCTTCTGGTTTAAAGACAGTATTCTTGCTTTGAGACGATTTGATGTAATTGGACTGATTGATTTGACTGGAATTACATTTGGATTGTCTGATCTGACTGAAATTACATAGAATAATATAAATATAAATTGAAATTAAATATTTCTAAGAATTAAATACTTTTAAGAAAATTAAAATTAAAATACTAGTAAGAATATTTAGAAGTTACTAAAAGATATTAGCACTTTCTTTTCTCTTTTCTCTGTTTTTACAAAGTTCTTACAAAGTTATAAATTACAAAAAGAATTGAGTATATTTAATGAATGGGATTTATTAATATTTTAATATTCTAATTTCATGGGAGCTTACTAATAAAAATACATATACTTTATATATATATATTATCTAGGTCCCCAGCAGTCGGGTTTCAGGCCCGGTTACAGCACGGAAACCGCTTTGGTCGCGTTGATGGATGATCTCTGGCGGGCCCGGGACAGGGGTTTATCCTCTGTCCTGGTGCTCCTCGATCTCTCAGCGGCTTTCGATACCATCGACCATGGTATCCTTCTGCGCCGGTTGGAGGGGCTGGGGGTGGGAGGCACTGTTCTTCAGTGGTTCTCCTCCTACCTCTCTGGCCGGTCGCAGTCGGTGTTAGTGGGGGGTCAGAGGTCGGCTCCGAGGTCTCTCCCTTGTGGGGTGCCTCAGGGGTCGGTCCTCTCCCCCTTGCTATTTAACATCTACATGAAACCGCTGGGTGAGATCATCCAAGGACATGGGGTGAGGTATCATCAATATGCCGATGATACCCAGCTTTACATCTCCATCCCATGCCCAGTCAACGAAGCGGTGGAAGTGATGTGCCGGTGCCTGGAGGCTGTTGGGGCCTGGATGGGTGTCAACAGACTCAAACTCAACCCGGATAAGACGGAGTGGCTGTGGGTTTTGCCTCCCAAGGACAATTCCATCTGTCCGTCCATTACCCTGGGGGGGGAATTATTGACCCCCGCAGAGAGGGTCCGCAACTTGGGCGTCCTCCTCGATCCACAGCTCACATTAGAAAACCATCTCTCGGCTGTGGCGAGGGGGGCGTTTGCCCAGGTTCGCCTGGTGCACCAGTTGCGGCCCTATCTGGACCGGGACTCATTGCTCACAGTCACTCATGCCCTCATCACCTCGAGGTTCGACTACTGTAATGCTCTCTACATGGGGCTACCTTTGAAAAGTGTTCGGAAACTTCAGATCGTGCAGAATGCAGCTGCGAGAGCAGTCATGGGCTTACCTAGGTACGCCCATGTTTCACCATCACTCCGCAGTCTGCATTGGCTGCCGATCAATTTCCGGTCACAATTCAAAGTGTTGGTCATGACCTTTAAAGCCCTTCATGGCATCGGACCAGAATATCTCCGAGACCGCCTCCTGCCGCACGAATCCCAGCGACCGATTAGGTCCCACAGAGTGGGCCTTCTCCGGGTCCCGTCAACTAAACAATGCCGGTTGGCAGGTCCCAGGGGAAGAGCCTTCTCTGTGGCGGCGCCGGCTCTCTGGAACCAACTCCCCCCGGAGATTAGAACTGCCCCTACTCTTCCTGCCTTCCGAAAACTCCTTAAGACTCACCTTTGCCGTCAGGCATGGGGAAACTAAACATCTCCCCTGGGCATGTTAATTTATACATGGTATGCTTGTGTGTGTGTTTGCTACTACATGGGGTTTTTCTTAAATCGTTAAATATTTTAATTAATTGGATTGTTGTGACTGTTTTTACTTGTTGTGAGCCGCCCCGAGTCTTCGGAGAGGGTCGGCATACAAGTCCAACTAATAAATAAATAAATAAATAATAAAATATACAAATATATAAGCAAGTGATATAAAGTGTAAAATGGAAGAAGTATATAAGAGGAGAAAATTTAATGGCTTATAAATGAAAAAATCAAAAACAGCTTTGATTACTGCGCATAATATAGGTGAGATATTTGATAATGATTATGATTAGTTTTGGACGACATTGTTTTTTCTTTTCTTCTTTGCTCTCTTTTTTATTATTCTGATTGTTTGAATTATAAATTGCCTATTTACTATTAAGTACAATACTTACTTACTATTAAGTACAATAGTACTTACTATTCAGCAAGATATCATACATTTAGTTGCATTGATTATATATTAATGAATAGGGTGGGCAATATACAAGTTTAAAAAGTAGACATAAAAAACATTTGGTTGTCAGACCATGCACCACTATTGGCAGAATTGGAAATACAGGGGGTGGACCAAAAAATGGAAACATCTTGCAGCTCTTCCATGGAATCCAGATTTGTGAACCTCCCTTCGAACTTTTTGTGGAAACTGGGTTCTGTACGTGTCTATTGAGCTCTGCAGTGATTTTAGGAGCTGTGGCCTTGCGATCCACTCTAACAATTCGCTTTAGAGTCCGACGGTCTCTCTTAGACAACTTTGACTTTTGACCAGACCTGTGCTTGGCTGGGGACGTTTTCCCTTCTCTTTCAAAAGCAGTCATTACTTTTGAGACATTACCTCTTGAAACACCAAACATTCGGGCACTTTCTGTTACATTAGCGCCTCCTATTCAAGCACCAACAATTTGGCCTCTTTGAAAATCTGAGAGGTCTGCCATTTCTAGAAGGTTATGACCAATTTCCTTAAATTTCTGTTAAGAAAAAGGTAGTTTAAAAAAAACATATCAAATAACAGAATTTTTAAAAACCATTAAAATATGTCAAGTTTTGATTGATTTGAACATGTTCAAACATTATGATGCCAAAAAGTCAAGTGCTTCCATCAGCAGCTAGAGAAGATAATGAGAAAATATTATGAGGATTTGTATAAAGAGGAGCAGATAAATATAGGAGTTCTTAATGTTGGGGAAATAGTAAGTGAAGAAGATAAACAAATATTAAGTACACAAGATGAAATTGATAGAGTAATTAAAGGGTTAAAACAAGCCAAAGCACTGGGCCTAGATGGGTTCACAGTGGAATTTTATAAAACCTATATGAATGAATTGTTGCCACATTTTGGGAAATTGTTTAATAATATATTGCTGACTCATGATATTCCGCAGACATGGAAGATTTCAGAGATTGTTACCATACTAAAGATTGACTGTGATCTAAGAGAGCCAGGGTCCTACTGTTCTATTAGTTTGGCAAATCAAGATTACAAAATATTTATGAAGATACAGTACTGGCAAACAGACTTGAAAATATTTTACCAAAAATAATTGAAGAGGATAAGTGAACCAATTAGAAATGTAGTAAATGTGATGCACATGCTACTGTTAATAATAGGAAATTGGGAATTTTGAAATTAGACGTTTATAAAGCTTTTAATAAAGTTAAGTAAAGCTATGGGGGAGAAATTTTGCAGAACTATAAAAGATATATATATAAGAGTGAATGGACAAAGAACGCAGAGAATCAAAATTCAAAATGGCACCAAGCAGGGATGCCCATTATCTCCAATGCTATTTGTAATAGCAATAGAGACATTAGCCAATAAGATAAGACAAGATAACACTTCGGTAGAATATAAAATAGGGGATTTAGAGATGAAATTAAATCTATTTGCAGATGATGCAATCATACTGACCCAGACCCCAATGGATATGACTAAAGGTATAAGAAAATTTTTGCAAGAGTTTAAACAGGAATTGGGATTATCAGTCAATATGGAAAAATCAGAGATTATGTGTTTAAATACAGGTCCGAGAGAGCAGATAGAAATTAGGAAGGAATCAGGGTTGAAGTTAGGACTAAAGAAAATTAAATACTTGGGAATTTGACTATTGAGAAATCCAGCGAAAATTGAGGTTAATTATAGACAAAAATGGAGGAAAATGTTAAAACAGATGAAGAGCTGGAAAGAGAAAAAGTTAAGGAGAATGGCTAAACTAAGAGCATTAAAAATGATGATAGTTCCCAAGATGATGTATCTATTTCAGGTTTGTCAGGGGGTTTATCAGCATCAAATTTCAGGGAGTGGGACAAAAAACTTAATTATTGGGTTGAAGAAGACAAAAGACCAAGAGTAAGGGAAAAGTGGTTAATAGCTAACGAAAAAGAGGGCGGATGAGGAATTCCCTGTTTGGAGCTGTATAGAGAAGCATTTCAAATTGAAAGATTAATGGAGCTGCAATTATTTGAAAATAAATGGGTGAAACTAGAAAAAGAGATAAACGGGATGAAGAATAGAGAATAAATTTTTATAAGGTGGAATAAGAGTGATCTAGATAAATTCATTTGTCCCCTGAAAGGGACTATGGAAATTTGGAAAAAATGGCAGGGGAAAATAGAATTATATAAATCAAAACTGTCATCGTTATACGTAATAAATAGAGATGATGAAACAAATTTAAATAGGGTTATAGGAGAGTTGAAGGAAAGAGGGATAACTAACAGTTATATGAGAAGGATGGAAGGCCAAGTAGAAATCGTATAGAATGGTGGTTGGGTAAGGGAAGATGGCTACAAATAAATGCAATATGCAAATATCTGAATGAAAGGGATAATAAAGAAGCACTATTTAGGGAGAAGATAGAGTTAGAGAAAATAATAAGAGAAAAAAGTGAGGCTACCAAGGCGCAAACAAGTAATATATATAAGATTTTAGTGCAATCAGTTGGGTATGTGACATGCAAGAGATGAAAAATATAGTGGAGAATGTAAGGAAAATTAAGAATACAAGGGTCAGGGAAATGAGAAGGAAAATATTACATAAGTGGTACCACACACCTGTTCAACTTGCATATTTCCAGCAGAATGTTAAAAATAATTGTTAGCATGGATGTCAAGATAAAGGAGTGTTTATGCATATGCCTTGGGAATGCCCAGTAGCGCAGAACGTTTGGCAAAAAGTGCAAGAGTATATTAATAGGATGTTAAATACATGATGGATAATTACAAAGGAAATGGCAATATTAGTTAAAAGTAATGCAATGGGAGAATTTAGAGAAATAAAACAAGGAGTGATAAAAGTGCTCAGGCGATAATAGTATTGAGTGGGAAGGATGCGACAAAATGGACAATGCAAAATTGATACCGGTACATGGTAGATCACATTCAATTTGAGATTATGAGTAAAATGATGATTTTGGTTACTGAAACTGATTTGCAACAACTTATGGGACGATGGGACAAAGTAAGACAATATATGGTTAGTAAAATCTGAGACCAAGTTATAAGGAATTGGAATCAGTTTACAATATGTAAATAGAGACATTGCTCTCGAGTTAAAATGGTGTATATAAGAAACACCCCCAATTTGGTGGTAAGATGCGAATGGTTGTCTGGTGGTAGGCAGTGATCACCGAGCACTTGTTTTATGTTGTGTGTGAGTTTTATATTCTATTTCTAAAAATTAATTTAAAAATTCATTTTAAAAAAGAGGACAGAAGGGAAAGGGGGGACATGATCAAAACATTTAAATATGTTAAAGGGTTAAATAAGGTTCAGGAGAGAAGTGTTTTTAATAGGAAAGTGAAAACAAGAACAAGGGGCCACAATCTGAAGTTAGTTTGTGGAAAGATCAGAAGCAACGTGAGAAAATATTATTTTACTGAAATAGTAGTAGATCCTTGGAACAAACTTCCAGCAGAGGTGGTTGGTAAATCCACAGTAACTGAATTTAAATATGCCTGGGATAAACAAAGATCCATCCTAAGGTAAAATACAGGAAATAGTATAAGAGCAGACTAGATGGACCATGAGGTTTTTTCTGCCGTCAATCTTCTGTTTTTATATTTCTGTTATATATATTTGTGAAAGGAGAAAATGTATTGCTTTTATTTTGCACCCAGAAAAAAATCTATGTTTGTTTTTTTTATTATTTGGATCATCTTTTTCTCTCTTGTGTTGTTGTTAGTGCTGAATGTATGCTTTTGTCTGTGTGTGGTTTTTTTCTGTTGTATTTTACCTTTTATGATATAAATAATGATCTGCAAATCTTATTAATATCATGTATTATAACTATATTACATAAACAAGAATATACCAATCACAGTAAATGCTCCACTTTTGTAGAATTTTTGATTTGTTACCTTTGCTTTATTCACAAAATGAACTTTCTCAATTAATTGCTTCACAGAATCTGAACTGACTTGACCATCTTCTAGTCGGTGGTAAATGAGACGAGGTTTCCCTTCAGGGTTTTTCAAAAAGGCTTCTTCACACTCATCTAGTAGATGCCTAAATTAGAAATCAGCATTATTGTGCTATAATACTTTTACTGCCCTAATCAGTATTAACCCCAATATTATATTTTTCTAAAAACTCAAATCTAACTAGTCAAACCAGATCATTTAAAGTTCACAGAATCCCTTATTCCTACCTTAAAATGCGTAAAGGGGAATATCCTCCCTCCCAAATATCTATTACCTCACATCTTGATTAGGAATTGGAGCATCAGATCTCAGTTATGAATGTAATACAAGTATAAAGTGTATAACAATACCCTATAACGAATGAGAACAGTTTGCTCAGTATTGCCCATCAAGGCAGTGGTCTTCAGGATTTCAGAAGTCTTTGCCCAATGCTATCAAAGATGTCATGGATTATATACAGAATCTTCACCTTTATTTTTAAGTTATCTATATGAGATCTACTTGTGTTTTAGATCTAGCTTTCACTGCCTGAATTAGATTATGCCAATTATGATGGTTGAAAATATCCCCACAGAACATGGTTAAAAAGTGCTTTTTATGGGGACAAGACAAGAGGATATACGATTAGTAGAATTCGAGACCAATGTACAAAGAATAAATTAGAATTACTTTATAATAAGTAAGTAGATATATTGCTCTTAAATTAAAATGGTATATAGAAAATATGCCCCCACCTTGGTGGAGGGGTATGAATGATGTTTGGTGGTGGGCAGTTTGAGCATTGAGCACATTGTTATGTGTTGTGTGAATGTTTTATTATTACTATAAAAACCAATTTAAAAAACTTTATAATTAAATAAGTGCTTTTCATAGAAAACCTTGGTGGGAAATTTCTGAGCAGGACAGTATCACACTGCACTGTTTCCATTATTAACCTCTCCTAATCAACAGCAAAGTAAAAAAAAAAAAATAATGCAAAAAAGAAAATAAATTGCTATGAAACCCAATTTGCATTTCCAAAACATATTTGCACATTTGCTTCTTTGTAATAAAGAGTTGCTATTATATTACCAAACTATTTCTCTGTGGAATTTAATAGCTTGTGAACACTGATCACTCCAAATATACCCCAGCCAATATAAATAATGCCTATGGATTAACAAAATGCTGAAGATTGACTGTGAGGGGGAGAATAAAGATAGAATGTCTGTAATGGTTGCCCAATCTCTTCTGAGTAGAGTGCTTAATAGAGTGCTGTAAAAATTAAAGTTCAGGAACCATGAGAGGAAGACATGAAAGTTCCTGCCATGCAGCTGAAGAACTGTATCACTGAGCACACGTGTGCCGACAGACAACCCTTCATTGGGGTGTTACAAACTACAGATACACTGCAGGTAAGCTAAACATTTATCATTTGCCAAATACAAATGAAATGGAATAGATTCCCTGTGTTGAAATTGCCATTATAGCAGAAACCTATTTTGACTGGGTTTGCCTGTTGTTTTGAGTGCATGGCTAAGACTGAACCTGTCCACTTTTAATGCTCATTTTAACAAATAAAAAACATATTTCAAGCAAATCTGTTCTGAAGTCAACTAAATCTTCATTTCTGATATGAACAACTTTGCTTGACTGCGGGAAGTGTCTCTTCTGTATTATTTATTAGATTTTGTTTTCATGCAATAATCTTTTATGCTAAATTTATTTTAAAATCACTTATTGTAAACTACATATTGTTGTGAGTGTTCCCTGTCAGCCTCAGGAAGTGTCAGATTCGGAGGACAAGAGACAGAAGCTTTAATGTATCCCTTCTATCTCTGAAGGCTCCTAAGTTAGGTGTTAGGAATGCAAGGGTCTTCAAACCTGGTAAGATTAAGGCTTGTAGACTTCAACTCCCATTCCTAAGGTAGCATGACTGGGGGAGGAATTCTGGAAGTTGAAGTCCACAAGTCTTGAAGCTGTCAAGTTTGAAGTTTGTAAAAAGTGTGCATGGTTTTAAAAAGTATACATGGTTGTAAAAAGTATTCTGCTACACTGATATTTTATTAAACAATATAGTACTACACCATTTGGTTCAGATTTGTTTTTCTTTGTTTCCTCCTCTAAAATCTAGGTGCGTCTTATATACTGGTGCATCTTATATGCTGAAAAATACAGTAGTCTAATTTTCTGAGATGGAGGATTGGGGTTTTCATGAGCTGTACCCCATAATCATCACAATTATGACAAATCACAGATTGAACTATCTTGCCTTGCATGTAATTAGTCTCTCATATTTTACATTTCATATTGAAATTTAATTCAATAATGTTCTCTTTTACCTGTATACCTTTCTTTAAAATATTCCTCTACTTTTCTCCCCAAAATCCCAAAATTACTCCGCTTAATGTTTTTATTATGGGTATTAACTCACCTTGGCAGATTTAAATGTAAAAACAAAATTATTAAAGAACTTTTCTCAATTTCCCATTTCCTTAAAGCATTTAGACAACTCTCATTTTCCACTGGAAAATAGACAACTTGAAAAAAATATTCCATCGCCTCACAATATTTCTGAAGTTTTGGACAGTATTTCTGAAATTTAAGAAAAAATAAAAAGCATACATGTTTTTCATATAAAGCTAAGCTATAAACTATAAATCAAATTTGCATAGTTTACAAATCAGAAAACTTGATATGCACATAATTAAAAACCAAAGCTAAATAAACAACATATGTCTATATAATGAACTGGGGTTAATATAAACTATAATTAAAAATTATACTTACTTTTGACCATAAATTATTTCCTGAAGTAGTAATATCATTGCATCATTGAACCTAACAATTCCTCTGGATCTAGGAGGAATTCCTATTTTTTTAGTCTTATTACAATGAAATCTTGTAATTTAGGAGCAGAAGTTAATAATGATTTGTACATATCAAAAGTATACCAAATAATGCCTTTTCCATAATACATCCTTCGGGGCGGCATATAAATACAATAAATAGATAAATAGGTTCATAGAAGCAAATTAAAACCTCCCTAAATTCAAAAGCAAAATTCAAATTACAAAATAAAATGTATCAATTATAACTAGAGAAACAAACAACAATTTCAGACCAAATAGTAAGAACAAATACTCACATTTTCATTACATAAACCCAAGCAGATCTTGTTAGAAGAAAAATCCAATATGTTCTGAGCAATCAAAAGACCTGAAACTTATGTGCACCCAATGTAATCAGTTAAGATAGGATCCAGAGAAGGATCATCAATTTTGATTATTCTAAGGCAGTGATGGCGAACGTATGGTCCAGGTGCCACAGGTGGCACACGAAGCCATATCTGCTGGCACATGAGCCATTGCCCTAGCTCAGCTCCAACGTGCATGTGTGCCAGCTAGCTGATTTTTGGCCCCACAGAGACTCTGGGAAGGCATTTTTTGCTTCCAGAGAGCCTTGGGGAAGATGGGGAGGGCGGTTTTACCCTCCCCGGCTTCAGGGAAACTTTTGGAGTCTGGGGAGGGTGAAAAACTACTGGGCTCACCAAGCTGTGGCGAGGGGGGCATTTGCCCAGGTTCGCCTGGTGCGCCAGTTGCGGCCCTATTTGGACCGGGACTCATTGCTCACAGTCACTCATGCCCTCATCACCTCGAGGCTCGACTACTGTAACGCTCTCTACATGGGGCTACCTTTGAAAAGTGTTCGGAAACTTCAGATCGTGCAGAATGCAGCTGCGAGAGCAATTATGGGCTTCTCCAAGTATGCCCATATCACTCCAACACTCCGCAGTCTGCATTGGCTGCCGATCAGTTTCCGGTCACAATTCAAAGTGTTGGTTATGACCTTAAAAGCCCTTCATGGCACCGGACCAGAATATCTTCGGGACCGCCTCCTGCCGCACGAATCTCAGCGACCGGTTAGGTCCCACAGAGTTGGCCTTCTCCGGGTCCCGTCGACTAAACAATGTCATCTGGCGGGACCCAGGGGAAGAGCCTTCTCTGTGGGGGCCCCGACCCTCTGGAACCAGCTCCCCCCTGAGATTAGGATTGCCCCCCCCCCTCCCTGCCTTTCGTAAACTCCTTAAGACCCACCTTTGCCGTCAGGCATGGGGGAACTAAAACACTTCCCCCTTGCCCATGTTGTTTTGTTGATTGATTGACTGTGTGCCTGTTTTTTATATATACTGTTTTTTATGAGATTATTAATTTAAATTGGAACTGGATGGGTGGGCATTGGATTTGGTATTGTGTACTGTACTGTTTTTTATTATTGTTGTGAGCCGCCCCGAGTTTGCGGAGAGGGGCGGCATGTAAATCCAAAAAACCTAAACCTAAACCTAAAAGTTGGGAAACAGGCCATTTCCAGCCTCTGGGGGCTTCGGGGGTGGGGGAAGCTGTTTTCACCCTCCGCAGGCATTGAATTATGGTTGTGGGCACCCCCACTAACACCGACTGCGACCGACCAGAGAGGTAGGAGGAGAACCACTGAAGAACAGTGCCTCCCACTCCCAACCCCTCCAGCCGGCGCAGAAGGATACCATGGTCGATGGTATCGAAAGCCGCTGAGAGGTCAAGAAGCACCAGGACAGAGGACAAGCCCCTGTCCTGGGCCCGCCAGAGATCATCCATCAACGCGACCAAAGCAGTTTCCGTGCTGTAGCCTGGCCTGAATCCAGACTGCTGAGGACCTAGATAATCGGCTTCTTCCAAGGACCGCTGGAGCTGAAGTGCCACCACCTTCTCAACAACCTTCCCCATAAAGGGAAGGTTGGAGACTGGACAGTAGTTATTGAGTATGGCTGGGTCCAGGGAAGGCTTCTTGAGGAGGGGGCGCACAAGTGCCTCCTTATAAGGAGCCAGAAAGGACCCACTCCCCAAGGAGGCATTGACAATCTCCTGGACCCAGCTCCGTGTCATTTCTCGACTGGCCGAAACCAATCAAGAGGTACACGGATCCAGTAGACAGGTGGCGGAACACACAGCTCCAATGGCCTTGTCCATTTCATTAGGTGTCACCAAGTCAAACTCCTCCAAGACAGATGGACAAAGACGTTTAGCCCCAGTCACCTCAACTGACTCGTTGTTAATCGACTCTGTTTTACAATTGGAGTTGAGGTCCGCTCGAATCCAAGCGATTTTATCAGCAAAAAACGTGTTAAAATCCTCGGCACTACTCTGCACGGGCTCCCCAACTCCCCCCTGGTTAAGAAGGGAGCAGGTTACCCTAAACAGAGCGGCCGGGCGGGATTCCGCTGATGCAATCAAGGTGGCATGATACGCACATCTTGCCGCCTTGAGCGCCACTTTGTAAGTCATAATATGAGCTCTTACAAGTGTTCGATCGGATTCGGACTTACTCTTCCTCCATCGCTTCTCTAGACATCTCTTCTGGCGTTTCAACTCCCGGAGCTCCTCGTTGAACCATGGAGCTCTACGGGGTCTAGTGCCGCGGAGAGGTCGCAGCGGCGCAATTCGGTCAAGGGCCTCCGCTGCAGCCTTGTTCCTGGCCTCAGCCAGAGACTCTGCCGAACTGTGGACAAGTGCATCTGGAAGAGCCCCAAGCGCCTTCTGAAAGCCTTCTGGATCCATCAGGCGCCTGGGGCGGAACAACTTAATTGGTTCCGCCTCCCTGCGAGGGAGGATTAGAGCCAGGAAGTCAAGCCGCAGTAGAAAATGGTCTGACCATGACAAAGGCAACACTTCTAAGCCCCTTAATCTCAGGCCATTACTCAGTTGCTCAGAGAGGAATACCATGTCAGGTGCGTGCCCCCCCTCATGAGTCGGACCCTGTAATACTTGGGTCAGGTCCATGGCCGCCATGGTGGCCATGAACTCCTGTGCCAGTCCAGAGGATCCGCCGAGTGATGGCAGGTTGAGGTCCCCCAAGACAATAAGTCTGGGGAACCACACCGCCAGCCCGGCCACCTCCTCGAGTAGCACAGGCAGGGCTTGTGCCACGCAGCTGGGAGGCAGGCATGTGAGAAGCAAGCCCACCTGAACCGCTAAGTCCAACTTCATCAGGAGGGACTCACAACCTGCAATCTCCGCAGCAACGAGTCAACGCAGGCAAAGGCTCTCCCTGGCTATAATAGCCACTCCTCCCCCCCTTCCCTGGGGTCGAGGTTGATGCCATATCTGAAACCCGGCTGGGCAAATTTCAGAGAGAGGGACTCTTCCCTCCGGGCCCAGCCAGGTTTCAGTTACACATGCCAGGTCGGCCTCCTCATCCAGGATTAAATCCCGGATGAGGAGAGCTTTATTTACCACTGACCTGGCATTGAGCAGCAGCAGAGTTACACTCGTCACCAGTGTCCAGGGTTGAGCTCACGGAGCCAGAACAAGGAATCGTTATTAAACAGCGATCCCTCATTCTCCTGGAACGGCTAACTCCGTGGCTCCCGCCATATCTGCCTCTCCCCAGCAACACCGGGATATTCCGATCCTCTGCCACCCCAGAGATCGGTGCCCCCTCTCCTCCTGCCTCTCCAGCGTCAGGTGGGCCAAATATATCATTCATACCATTTCCAATCATCTAATCCATGCCATAACTCCACTCATCGCATGCACCCCACTCACACCAATCATTTATCCCATATACATTATTGCACTCACCTCAGTTATCCATTAGTTAAAAAACCCCAATTAATTAAAAATGAATTAATTCACAGTAATTAAAATACTAATTAAGAAACTCCCCAATAATTTAGTTAAAAATAAGTTAATTATTAAAACACAAATTGGAGAGTATAAAATCTAATAATTTAAGATAATATATATAAATATAGAATGGAATATAGGAAATTGGTCAACGGCAAGACAATGTTGAGATCTTAGTTAAGTTCTGGATTAATTAAAATTAATTAGAGTGTTCAAAAATCCCGGGGGGAGTGTCTTACGCTTGGCAGAAAAAGTCTCCTCTTGATGCCAATTACCCTTCCTCCAGTTCCTTGTTGTTGGCCTTTGCCACCAGCCGACATTCCCAGGTCTCCTCTCACTGTTCTCTGTCCGGCAAATGACATTGCCCGGCGTCCAAACACTCCTAGCACCGCCTTGGTGTCGCCTCAACCTCATCCCCAGCCTCCTCACTCCTCTCACGGGTCTCTTTCTCAATGGCAAAGCCAGCCCAGTCTCTCCATGTATCCTTTTCACCTGACAGATCTTCTGACGCTGGGCGCCCCCATCTAGCAGTGCACCAGCGTTCCTGGTTTGTCCGGAGAGTCCCGCTGTTTTGGGCCGCTTCAGGCAGCAACACCTCCAACCAACAGCCTCTAAGCCTCCCGTTCTCTCGAAGTAATCAATCATCCAGGGCGGCTGCCATTTTCCCACAGCCCAGCCGATCAAGCTCCGCGAGAACAGCCTCGGCCTCGATTTCCTTCTCCTCCCTCAATGTGATCCTCTCCCACGGCAATGGCCCCAGTCTTGTGCATCAACCCCCGCTCCAATAGTCCCTCCAACATCAGGCGCCCCCACCATTTGGCGCCACAGCGTCTCAGGACCGTCTGGCTCGGAGGTGAAAAACTGGCTGTCCAGCTCAGCTCCCACAATCCCCCTCTCCCAATGTGCAGCAGGCAGCTCTGTTCTAATTAACGGTTGCCCTTTTTTCCGAGCCCCAGCTGATTAGGTCGTGATATTTCTGTGGAGAAAGATGATCAAAAACGCCACAGAACAGCAGGGCACCAGGAGACTCCCTGAGATGAATCCTCCTCTTTCCAGGATTCAAATCTCCCGTCTTCTTAATATGGGTGCAAAAGGCAGCAGGAGGCGGCAGGTGGCTCTATTAAACTAGCGGCCGCCATTTTCCGAGTCCCAGCTGACTCGTCTGCAATGTCTCCATGGCAAAAAGTGAACAAAAACACTACAGAGCAGCAGGGGCTCAGGACCTTCCTAAGCAGAGAGTGTTCACCTTCCGGATTACGAAAGAACCGCTGAGTTAAGTACAAAAAACTTCCTATATTTTGATGTTTTTCGCCGTATAGAGTGATTCCAATTTGTTTCTTATAGCTTGGTCTCGGATTCTACTCGCCATGTATCATCTTACCTTGTCCCATCATCCCATCAGTTGTCGCAAGTCAATTTCATTGACCAAATTCATCCTTTTATTCATAATCTCAAAATGAATATGGTCCACCTTGTAACAGTACCAATTTTGCATTGTCCATTTTGTCGCATCCTTCCAACCCAGGACTATTACCGCCTGAGCACTTTCTATCACTGCTTGTTTTATTTCTCTAAATTCTCCCATCTCATTACTTTAATACTGCCATTTCCTTTGTGATTATCAATCTTATATTTAACATCCTATTAATATCCTCTTGCACTTTTTGCCAAAAATTCTGCACTACTGGGCATTCCCAAAACATATGCATAAACATTCCTTTATCTTGGCACCCATGCCAACAAATACCTTTAACATTCTGCTAAAAGTATGTGAGTGGAACGTGTGTGTAATACCACTTATACAATATTTTCCTTCTCATTTCCCTAACTCTTGTATTCTTGATTTTCCTTATATTCTCTAGTATATTTTTCATCTCTTGAGTCTCTACTTGTATCTCATTTTGCCACCATTTAATCAGTCCTTGGATCACATCCCCGTCTGACTTCACTAACGTATTATATATATTACTTGCTTGTGCCTTGGAATCCTCACTTTTTTCTCTTATTATTTTCTCTAATTCTATCTCCTCCCTTAATAGTGCTTCTTTATTCTCTCTTTAATTCAAATATTTACATATTGCATTTGTTTGTAGCCATCTTCCCTTACCCAACCACCATTCTATACGGTTTCTACTCGGCCTCCCATCCTTCTCATATAACTGTTCTATCTTAATTATCTCTCTTCCCTTCAACTCTCCTATAACCCTATTTAAATTTATTTCGTTATCTCTATTTATTACATATAGCAATGACAGTTTTGATTTATATACCGTATATACTCGAGTATAAGCCGAGTTTTTTAGCCCCAAAAATGGGCTGAAAAACACAGCCTCGGCTTATATTCGGGTCATTGACAAAGTCACCACACGAGGGCGCCATTGCTTGAGCCAGAGCGAGGAGGCACCAGCTTTTGTCCCCTCTGGCACGCCGTAGTTCCTCTCCCTAACTCAAGCAAAGAAGGCAGCCATTTGCAATGGTGAGTCGGATTAAAAAGGCCCCCTGCTATCAGATTCTCCTCCCCCTCCTTTGAAAGGATTTAAACTGTTTAAAAAATGGTATTTTGTGGTAGTTGCTGTCCTTGCTTGGATAGGATCTAATAATGTGTTATGAGGCAGAGCTAGACAGGAATTCTTTTTCTATCTGTCTATCTTTCTATCTATCTATTTTTCTATCTATCTATTTTTCTATCTATCTATCTATCTATCTATCTATCTGTATCTATTTCTTTCTATCTATCTATCTATCTTTTTCTATCTGTCTGTCTATCTTTATATCTATCTGTCTATCTATCTATCTATCTATCTATCTATCTATCTATCATCTATATATCTATCTATCTGTATCTATTTCTATCTATTTTTCTATCTAACTATTTTTCTTTCTATCTATCTATCTATCTATCTATCTGTATCTATTTCTATCTATCTATCTATCTATTTTTCTATCTGTCTGTCTGTCTGTCTATCTATCTTTCTATCTATCTATATCTATCTATCTATCTATTTTTCTATCTGTCTATCTATCTATCTATCTATTTCTATCTATCTATCTATCTATCTATCTATTTTTCTGTCTCTGTCTATCTATCTTTCTATCTATATCTATCTATCTATCTATCTATCTATTTCTATCTATCTATCTATCTATTTTTCTGTCTGTCTGTCTGTCTATCTTTCTATCTATATCTATCTATCTATCTATCTATCTATCTATCTATCTATCTATTTGGTTTTCTATGCTGATAACCTCACAGCAGCTAATGCTGAAGCTCTTCCTTGGATACACTTATTTGTTTGTTTGTTTGTTTGTTTATTTATTTAATTGGATTTGTATGCAATCCCTCTCCAAGGACTCAGGGTGGCTCACAGCATATATAAAAACAGAACAATAATGTAAATCCAATTAATGATGAGAAGGAATCCAGTTTTGAAGGATTTTAACTCTTAGGTTTTAGCTTTGTTCCTGATCGAGCTACTTTTTTTACTTTTTAATTTATTGTTAATATTGTTAATTTGTTTACCCTCTTTTAAATTTACAGAGCTAGTTTACTGGTTTTCTTTAAAATAAATATTCTAAAACATGTCTCAATTAATGTAATTTTATTGTTTTCCATTTTTATAAGTTACCAGTAGCCACTGCATTTTCTAACCTCGGCTTATACTCGGGTCAATACGTTTTCCCAGTTTTTGTGGCAAAAATTGGTGCCTCGGCTTATACTCGAGTCGGCTTATACTCGAGTATATACGGTAATCCTATTTTCCCCTGCCATTTTTTCCAAATTTCCATAGTCCCTTTCATGGGAGCTATTAATTTATTTAAGTCGCTCCTATTCCAAGTTATAAAAATTAATTCTCTATTCTTCATCCCGTTCATCTGTTTTTCTAATTTCACCTATTTATTTTCGAATAATTGCAGCTCCATTAATCTTTCAATTTGAAACGCTTCCCTATACAACTCCAAACAAGGAATTCCCCATCCGCCCTCTTTTTTCATTCACTATTAACCACTTTTTCCTTATTCTTGGTCTCTTAACTTCTTCAACCCAATAATTAAGTTTTTTATCCTACTCTCTAAACCTGGATGCTAATAAGCCCCCTGGCAATACCTGAAACAGATACATCATTTTGGGAACTATCATCATTTTAATGCTCTTATTTTAGCCATTCTCCTTAGCCTTTTTTCTCTCCAGCTCATCTGTTTCAACATTTTCCTCCATATTAGTCTATAATTCTCCTCCTCAATTATTGCTGGATTTCTCAATAACCAAATTCCCAAATATTTAATTTTATTTAATCCTAACTTCAACCCTGATTCTTTCCTAATTTCTAGGACCTGTATTTAAACACATAATCTCTGATTTTTTCATATTGATTCCTGTTTAAACTCTTGCAAAATATTTCTTATGCCTTTAATCATATCCATTGGGATCTGGGTCAATATAATTGCATCATCTGCAAATAGGTTTAGTTTCAGTTCTATTTCCCCTATTTTAAATACTGTACTACCCAATTATGATCTTGTTGGCTTATTGGCTAATGTCTCTATTGCTATTACAAATAACATTGGAGATAAAGGACATCCCTGCTTGGTGCCATTTTGTATTTTGTATTTTAATTATCTGCGTTCTTTGTCCATTCACCCTTATATACGCTTCATTCCCTTTATAAATCTCTTTTATAATTTCACAAGATTTGTCCCCCATATTTAATTCCTTACATAGTTTGTATAAATAGAAACATAGAAACATAGAAGACTGACGGCAGAAAAAGACGTCATGGTCCATCTAGTCTGCCCTTATACTATTTCCTGTATTTTATCTTAGGATGGATATATGTTTATCCCAGGCATGTTTAAATTCAGTTACTGTGGATTTACCAAACACGTCTGCTGGAAGTTTGTTCCAAGGATCTACTACTCTTTCAGTGAAATAATATTTCCTCACGTTGCTTTTGATCTTTCCCCCAACTAACTTCAGATTGTGTCCCCTTGTTCTTGTGTTCACTTTCCTATTAAAAACACTTCCCTCCTGAACCTTATTTAACCCTTTAACATATTTAAATGTTTCGATCATGTTCCCCCTTTTCCTTCTGTCCTCCAGACTATACAGATTGAGTTCATTAAGTCTTTCCTGATACGTTTTATGCTTAAGACCTTCCACCATTCTTGTAGCCCGTCTTTGGACCCGTTCAATTTTGTCAATATCTTTTTGTAGGTGAGGTCTCCAGAACTGAACACAGTATTCCAAATGTGGTCTCACCAGCGCTCTAAATAAGGGGATCACAATCTCCCTCTTCCTGCTTGTTATACCTATAGCTATGCAGCCAAGCATTCTACTTGCTTTTCCTACTGCCCGACCACACTGCTCACCCATTTTGAGACTGTCAGAAATCACTACCCCTAAATCCTTCTCTTCTGAAGTTTTTGCTAACACTGAACTGCCAATGCAATACTCAGATTAAGGATTCCTTTTCCTCAAGTGCATTATTTTACATTTGGAAACATTAAACTGCAGTTTCCATTGCTTTGACCATTTATCTAGTAAAGCTAAATCATTTACCATATTACAGACCCCTCCAGGTCTGTAATATGGTACGTTAGCTACGTTTAACTTTACCAAAAGCTTTATAAACGTTTCAAAATTCCCAATTTCTTTTTAGTAGCGGTAGTATGGTGCATCACATTTATTACATTTCTAATTGGTTCACTTCTCTTCCTACCCTTCACAAAACCATATTGATCCTCTTCTATTATTTTTGGTAAAATATTTTTGAGTCTGTTTGCCAATATCTTCATAAATATTTTATAATCTTGATTTGCCAAACTAACAGGACAGTAGGACCCAGACTCTCTCAAATCTCAATCAATCTTCGGGATGGTAACAATCTCTGAAAGCTTCCATGTCTGCCGGATACCATGAGTTAACAATATATTATTAAACAATTTCCCCAAATGCGGCAACAGTTCATTCATATAAGTTTTATAAAATTCTCCTGTAAATCCATCTGGGCCCAGTGCTTTGGCTTGTTTTAACCCTTTAATTACTCTAGCAATTTCATCTTGTGTAATTTCTGCATTCAATATTTGTTTATCTTCTTCACTTACTATTTTCCCAACATTAAGGACTCCTATATTTACTCCTCTTTATACAAATCCTCATAATATTTTCTCATGATCTTCTCTAGCTGCTCTTTACCATATCTAACCTCTCCACTCGGGTCTCTTAGTGCTAATATACATTATTTTTCTTTCCTCTTCTTCAAATATCTTGCCATTTGTTGCATTGATTTTGTCCCCCAGCTCAATATTTTTGCCCCGTCGTCATTCTCATCTTATTCCATTGTATCTCATACACCATCAATTGTTTCTTTTTCAATTTCAATAGAATATTCCAATCCCTACTTATTTAATCTCAGCTGCTCTTGTATCAATTCTATTTCCCTTATCTTCCTTTCCCTTTCTAATATCTACTTTCATACATATACATTGTCCCCTCATATAAGCCTTACATGCATCCCACACAATTGTTTAATATCGCCCACATCATTAATTCTAAAAAATTCACATAATTCTGTCTGCAATTTATCTTTATCTTGTTCACTAGAAGTTACAACTGCATTATATCTCCAAATTCTTTGATTGCATTCCTGACCTATTTCCAATTCTGCCAGTAATGAGGCATGATCTGACAACCAAATACTTTTAATATCTACTTTTTTAACTTCTATATTGCCCACCCTGTTCATTAATATATAGTCAATGCAACTAAATGTATGATATCTTGGTGAATAGTAAGTGCCTCTTTTTGGTATATCTGCATGGAGATCCACCATATTAAGTCTATTTAAATGTAACATCCTGCTATTTCCGATACTATTTGTTAATTGCATGTTGAAATCTCCTGCCAAAAACGTTGTGCCCTCCATAAAGTTATCCAACTTCCTTTTTGTATTTATTATAAATTGTTTTGTTTTCGCATTTGGGGCATAAATTGCCACCAGTGTCAACTTCTTTTGATTAATTTTCCCTTTAACAAACAACCACCTCCCTTCTCTATCTTTCTGAACTCCAACCTCTTCAAATAAAACTCTCTGATGAATAAGAATCGCTGTACCTCTACTATTTTGCGTTCCTCGAGATTCATATACCCATTTCCAATTTCTATCATTAATCAATTTATCCCTTCCTCCCCTTCTGTTATGTGTTTCTGTCAAAATAATAATATCCACCTTGTTTTGCTTAGCCATCCTCAATATCCTGTAACATTTCAAATCTGATCCCAAACCATTCACATTTAATACCATTATAGTACACTCACTCATAATATACAAGAATAACCCTTTTCCCCTTTTGTTTTGCTCTTGGTTTGCTTATTTTCCCCTTCCTCATCCCAGCCCCCCCTAAGTACTTCCCCGTGCTCCCCCCACCAAAAAAGGGGGAGGCCAAGAAAAACCCTTGTCCAGTCATGAGGCACTTCTCCTGATTGCATTTCCACGCTGCTGAGCTCCACTTGCAACCACTTTTGAATATAATTAAAGAGAAAAATTCCCCTCCCACCCTCCCTTATCCATTTGAATAATACCTTCTTTTACTTTTTTTAAACTTCTTTTACCTTTTCCCCTTCTCCCCCCAACAAGAATAAAAATTAGCACTAAGTTCCAGAACATCCCCAAGGGGGGGGGGGGGGTTGATAGAATCAGTCAACTCTTCCCTTCTTTCCTTTCTCCTGGGCTCGTTTTTCTCTGCTCTCTTCTGATGGCCTCCACCTGCCCTGTTAACTCCTTCAGCTGCTCCTCCCTTTGCCTTTCCTACCAGAAAATTAAAGATGATCCCTCATGCACTACAACCTCGCAGTGAAATTGACAAGCTATATTTAC
This sequence comes from Erythrolamprus reginae, assembly GCF_031021105.1. Lineage (NCBI taxonomy): Eukaryota > Metazoa > Chordata > Lepidosauria > Squamata > Dipsadidae > Erythrolamprus > Erythrolamprus reginae. Next base: position 76,502,919 of record NC_091963.1, read on the forward strand.
CAAGGAAAACAGGTGGCAGAGGACTTTTGCAAGTGAGGCAGACAGTGGAAGAAGAGCATTAGCTGACTATCTGAAGGAGAGCAAAGAGCCAGTGTTGATAGAAGTCAACAATAGAAAGCTTCTCAAGGTGAAGCAAACCAAGGACCAGTACAGAAAAATTGTAAATCAATGTCATATGGACAGCTGGCGGAACAAAGCATTGCATGGCTAGTTTTTGGAGAAGATTGAAGGCAAAGTGGATAAAGAAAAGATCTGATCGTGGCTTACAAGTGGAACACTCAAAAAGGAGACAGAAGGATTAATATGGGCTGTACAAGAACAGGGCATTAGAACAAATGCTATCAAAGCCAGAATTGAAAAATCAACAGATTATCCAAAGTGTAGACTCTGTAAAGAAACAGATGAAACAATCAATCACATACTCAGCTGCTGCAAAAAGATTGAAAAGACTGACTACAAGCATAGACACGATGCTGTGGCACAGATGATCCACTGGAAATTGTGCCAGAACTATCATCTACCAGTGGCAAAGTAACTGGTGGGATCATAAGCCCAAAAATGTGGTCGAAAATGAGCAAGCAAAACTACTGTGGGACTTCTGACTTCAGACTGACCGAATTTTGAAACATAGTACACCAGACATCATGATTGTGGAGAAAAGGAAAGTATGGATCATTACAATCCCAGGGGACAGCAGAATTGAGGAGAAGCAGCTAGAGAAATTAGTGAAATACGAAGATCTAAAAATCGAGCTGCAATGACTCTGGCATAAGCCAGTGAAAGTGGTCCTGGTGCTCCTTGGCACACTGGGTGCAGTGCCAAAGGATCTCAGTGGACATTTGAAAATCATTGAAATTGATAAAATCTCCATCTGTCAATTGCAGAAGGCCGCTTTACTGGGATCGGCACACATAGGTGCTTGGGAAGCGCCCAACTGGTGATGAAATACGAAATCCAGCATAGTGATCTCATTTGCTGTGTTGTATTGTTAATAATAATAATAATAATAATAACAACAACAACAGTAACAACAATAACAATAATAACAACAAAAACAAAAAAAGCAACACCCAAGAAATCTAATAAAATTTCATATCTGTTCCTTCCGCCCCACCTCTGCTGATTTCTTGCGTAGCCCAAGCCTTCCACCCCATAGCACTGATATGCATCTGTGATCTGGAGCACCTGACCAGCTCAGGCACCCTCGAAGAGCAGCAGCAGCGCTGTTTGTTCTCAGTGGGGCAACAGTTCTCCTCCAGCATCCTGGCTGCAAGCAGGATGGTGAGACCTGCTGCACAACCCCACAGTCCCAGGAGAGTAGCAGGAACAATGCTGCTTATTCTCAGAGGCAAGCAAGGTGGGCAGCATTTCTCCTTCAGAACCCTGGCCACAAGCGACAGGTTGAAAAGCCCTGTCACCTCAGAAGAGCACATGCGGCAGCACTGCTTGTTCTCTATAGTGGGGTGGGTGGCCATGAAGAACAAGCAGAGCTTTCCCTGCTGCTCTCTTGGGGTGGTGGGGCTGCGAAGGCTGCACAGCACTTTTCACCCTGCCGCTTGAGGCTAGGATGCTGGAGAAGTACCCCTCCCCCTTCCAGCCACCAAGAACAAGTAGCACTGGCCCAGCTCCTCTCCTGGGGCAGCTGAGTTGCACAGTTCTCACCCTGCCGTGTGCAGGTGGGATGTTGGAGGAGAACCTCCAGCCACTGAGGACAAGCAGCACTGCCACAGAAGCAGAGAACACACCAAAGGAACATCTGTCTGGCACCAAGATAATAGACGCACCGCTCGGGAAGCCTTGGCAGAAAGGGCAGGACAGGAGCTGCGCTGGCTTGTTATCGGTGGAAGGCTGGAGGAGGCACTACATTGGCACTCTTCCAGGTTCCAATGTGTGCATGTGTACTGGCCAGCTGGCCTTTGTGTATTCATGTGCACCAGAAACCAGAAGATCAGGTGGCTGGAAAGCAACTCCTCCTCCAGTTTCTGGCACACGGACCCATTTGTGCTCCCATTTTGCCACACAGTGCTGAAAATATTTGTCAATACTGCTCTATAATGATGGACATTCAGTTACAAACTATAGATGTATCTTTCTAAAGACAGCATTTAACATTCTGTAGGAATAAAAAGGGTAATCTGTATGGAAAAACTGAAATGCACTCTCTGACCAATACTGTCTGTATACTGTATCTTTAGCACTGATATCAGCATGGAGTTTGGTTTGGACAAATGTGCCACAGTAGCAGTGAAGAAGGGTAAAATCACTGAAAGCATGGGCATAAATATGCCTAATGGTCAAGCCATAAAGTGTCATCAGTCAGAGGCCTATAAACACCTGGGCATACTACAACTGGACAACATCAAACATGGGCATGTGAAAAATGTAGTCAGCAAAGAATACACACAAAGAGTCAGAAAAATTCTCAAATGCAAGCTCAATGGAGGCAATACGATGAAGCCCATAAACACATAGGCTATACCTGTCATAAGGCATAATTAACTGGACACAGGCTGAACTGGATAATTTGAACAGAAAAACGAGAAAACTCATGACCATTCACTCTTCACTTCACCCTCATAGTGATGTCGAGAGACTATATCTGCCCAGAAAATCTGGTGGCAGAGGACTTTTACAAGTAAAACAAACAGTAGAAGAAGAAAAACATGCATTGGTAGAATACATCAAAGAAAGTGAACAACCTGCATTGATTGATCAACCAGAAAGCACAGCAGACCAAGAATCAGTATAGGAAAGCTGTAATGCAAACCAGAGCCAACAGCTGGCACAGTAAAGCTTTCCATGGGCAGTTCCTCAACAAGATTGAAGGAAGAGTTGATAAGGAGAAGACCTGGTTATGGCTCACTAATGGAATACTGAAGAAGGAGACAGAAGAGTTGATTCTTGTAGCCCAGGAGCAAGCAATCAGAACAAATGCAATCAAGGCAAGGATCAAAAAATCAGCTGATGACCCAAAATGCAGACTTTGCAAGGAAGTTGATGAAATAATTCATCATATCCTCAGTGGCTGCAAGAAAATCACACAGACACACTACAAACAGAGGCACAACTATGTGGCCCAGATGCTCCATTGGAACCTGTGCCACAATTACATCTACCAGTGATAAAGAATTCGTGGGATCATAAACCTGAAAAAGTAGTTGAAAACAAACATGTCAAAATACTTTGGGATTTTCATATTAGAAACATAGAAACATAGAAGATTGACGGCAGAAAAAGACCTCCTGGTCCATCTAGTCTGCCCTTATACTATTTCCTGTATTTTATCTTAGGATGGATATACGTTTATCCCAGGCATGTTTAAATTCAGTTACCGTGGATTTACCGACCACTTCTGCTGGAAGTTTGTTCCAAGCATCTACTATTCTTTCAGTAAAATAATATTTTCTTACGTTGTTTCTGATCTTTCCCCAAACTAACCTCAGATTGGGCCCCCCTGTTCTTGTGTTTACTTTCTATTAAAAACATTTCCCTTTACATTTAACATTTAAAAACATTTAACCCTTTAACATATTTAAATGTTTCGATCATGTCCCACCTTTCCCTTCTGTCCTCCAGACTATACAGAGTTCATTAAGTCTTTCCTGATAAGTTTTATGTGTAAGACCTTCTACCATTTTTGTAGCCCGTCTTTGGACCTGTTCAATTTTATCAATATCTTTTTGTAAGTGAGGTGTCCAGAACTGAGCACAGTATTCCAAATGTGGTTTCACCAGTGCTCTATACAGCAGGATCACAATCTCTCTCTTCCTGCTTGTTATACCTCCAGCTCTGCAGCCAAGCATTTTACTTCCTTTCCCTACCGTCTGACCGCACTGTTCACCCATTTTGAGATTGTCAGAAATCACCACCACTAAATACTTCTCTTCTGAAGTTCTTGCTGACACAGAACTGCTAATACAATACTCAGATTGAGGATTCCTTTTCTCTAACTGCATTATTTTACATTTGGGAACATTAATTAAGAGCCGGGGTGACGCAGCAGGTAGAGTGCTGTACTGCGGGCCACTTGAAACTGACTGTAGATCTGAAGGTCAGCGGTTCAAATCTCATCACCGACTCAAGGTTGACTCAGCCTTCCAACCTTCCAAGGTGAGTAAAATGAGGACCCGGATTGTAGGGGCAATAGGCTGGCTCTGTTAAAAAGTGCTATTGCTAACACGTTGTAAGCTGCCCCGAGTCTAAGGAGAAGGGCGGCATAAAAATCGAATAAATAAATTAATAAAACTGAAGTTTATCTAGTAAAGCTAAATCATTTGCAACATTACAGAATATCAACCCTATTGCACACTTTAGCGTCATTGGCAAGTAGACAAACCTTCCCTTATGTCACTCACAAACATACTAAAAATTCAAACTGATAAGGTTTTAAAACACAATACACCAGACCTCACGATTGTGGAAAAGAAAAAAGTGTGGATCATTGATGTCATCATATTAGGTGACAGTTGATTTGATGAAAAACAACAAGAAAAATTTAGCCGATATCATGATCTTAAAATCGAACTACGACTCAGGCATAAACTAGTTCAGGTGGTCCTAGTATTAATCGGCACACTGGGTGCTGTGCCAGAAGTCCTCAGCCAGCATTTGAAAACAATAAACATTGACAAAGTCACAATCTGTCAGTTGCAAAAGGCTACCGCATCACATGAAAATACATCTGCACACATCATACCAAAAATACATCACACAGTCCTAGATGCTTGGGAAATGTTTGACTTGTGATATTGTGATACAAAATCTAGCATATCAATCTCATTTGCTGTGTATTGCTGTTTTTGTGAATAAAATAATAACAATAACAACAACAATAATATACTTGATTATTATACTCAGTTGTATTCATATTAAAGGCAGCTGTTCAATCCACAAGAGCTAAAACTTCTTATTATTGTTGTGAGCTGCCCCGAGTCTTCGGAGAGGGGCGGCATACAAATCTAATAAATAATAATAATAATTATTATTATTATTATTGAAATGCATTCCAAAAATATCAAGTCATATGAATATGACCTGAGTTTTAAATCATAAATATTGTAGATCAATGCTTCCCACACTAAGGTAAATTACCCAAAATCAGGTAAAAATGGTTTTTCTTTGGACAACACAATGCAAATTTATTACCCATCATAACAAGTACATTTACATTGATTTAAAGATTACCCAATAAACTAAAATATATTCAAATATCTCCTAAGTATCCCTCAAATTCTCCAAGACTATCTATACAAAGTCCCTGCAATTTTCTTAGGAAGATTTTTTTCAGAAGTTGTTTTCCATTTGTGCCAATGGCATGATGAAAGTTGATGGATTCTGGATTTTCTTTTCTTGATACTTTAATCACTACACCAAACTACCTTGTTGCCCGAAAATAAGACGGCCTTATATTTTTTGAACCCCAAAATATGGCCTTGGCCTTTTATCGGGGGAGGGGGAGAATTATTTTGGAAGTGCAGCAAGCAGTGAGCGTGGGACTGGATGTCCCATTACCACCACCTCCTCTCCCTATTCTTGGTGCCGGCCAAGTGGCTAGCGCACCATCTCTGTCTTGTCAAGCAGGACTTGTTGTGCCGTTGCATGCACGAACTGCAGGCCTGCCATAAGCTTCATCATACAGCACAGCAGAGATCCTGCTACTGTTTGTGCTATGGCACAAACTTTGCAGAGTCCAGCTCCACAAGGCAGCAATGTTGGCATGATGAGTTTCACAGAGACATGTTGGGCCTGTTGGGCCTGAAGATGTGTGTCCTACCTGGGACTTGTAGCTCCTTTGTATTCCTTGGTGTTGTGTCCAGAGAAGCCCATTGTAAAAGAAAACTTATTGATCTCAGAATAAATTTTATTTTACAATGGGCTTCTCTGGACAAAACACAGAGGAATGCGACAGAGTTGCAAGTGTCAGGTAGGATGCGTATCACATGGTGGGGTGCAATTTGGGGATGGCAGGTCAGGCAGGGCAGGGCGGGTCACAAGACACATGTCTTACCTGGAACTTGTAGCTCCATTGTGTTCCTCAGTGTTGTGTCGACTGATCCTCCCCCGCCTCCGGCTCTCCAGCTGGGGGCAGGGAGGGAGAGAGAAAGAGAGAGCCAGTCAGAGGCAGGTACGAGCACATCTCCAGCAGCATTTTGAAAGACACTCCTCCTGCGAGGAGGCAAGGCAGGGATAGATGCTTATCTCTTCTCCCTCGCAGGCAGGAATGTGTTTCAAATTTCTGAAGGCAGAGCCCAGAGGAATGAAGCTAATCCCATGTAGTGTGCATGTACCCGCCTCTTGCTTGGTCTCGCTCTCCTGGCCAAAAGAATGCCCGACACAGAGAGTGGCCCCCAGCTTGTCCCCACTCCTTTCAACAGAAAGTAGTTAGGGAGGCCTTATGGGAGAGAGGGCTTATTTCAGTTCATGCACTGAAAAGCCTGATTGACCTTATTATGGGGACATGTATTATTTTCAGGGAAACATGGTACATTTCTCTAAAGCATTCGTATGGCGATGAAGACTGAATTACCAATTCTCATTGTTGCTGTTGAAATCTATTGAAATTACATAAATATCATACAACAATATTTTTAATAATATATGTAAGCCTTCAGTTATGACCAATCCTTGTAATTTGAAAATAACTTTCTGATGAGTGGTTTGATAATAAAGGAAAACATTTATTTGTTTGTTTTTATTTTGTCCAGCATGTATTAGATAGTACATATAAATATAAATATGATTTGAACACATGAAATTAATACAAACAAAAATAAAAGGATAAATTAGGACAGGGATGGTAGGCCCACTGGTGCACTTATAAACGCACCTTACAGACCTTCAGGCAGAGAATGAGGGGATGTTCAAAGGGGAAGTTGTCGTAAATGTCACCAAACCATCAAGTGCAGTTAGAAATAAAAAGAGGACACATTTTCTTGTGGGTGATTCGACTGTTAGAGGTGTTGATTTGGGACAGAGCAAGGATGTGGTGAAGGTGCTGAGGTGTCTCCCAGGGGCCACTGCCAGCAGGGACAGGAGGCGGATTACAAACATTGTTGAGGCTGTGAGTAAAGGTAATAACGTTGATGTGGTGGTGCATCTTGGCACAAATGATTTGTCCCAGAGAAATGTTAATGTAGTAAAAAGAGATTTTCAATGTCTAAGTGTGGAGCTGGGTAAAATAACTGATTCAGTGACTTTCTCAGAGGTGTTACCGGTTTGTGGCCAAGAGGATAAAACAATGTGTATCAGAGAGTTTAATGTGTGGTTAAGGCAGTGGTGTAATGCTGAAGGTTTTGGCTATGTAAGTCATGATGTCAGTAGGTGGTCTAATAGGGAGTTGTTTAAGAGGGATGGTTTGCATCCATCATACAGAGGTACCCAGGTGCTCGGTGAGGAATTCAGAACTTTTTTGGACAGGCATTTAAACTAGGTAAAGGGGACAGAGATGTAACTGATGTGGGTGATTTCTGTCCCCGACCAATGAGGATAAAGCAGTTTTTGGAAGCTTATGAAAAGGGAGCTGCAAATGAAATAGATGTAGTTGTTGATGATAAGGGGCAAACTAATAATGAAAATAATGTTCTTCGGGTAATGTGCACGAATACTCGAAGCTTGAGCAACAAGCTCTGTGAATTAATGGCCATAATATATAGAGATAATTTGGATCTGGTTGCCATAACTGAGACATGGTTTAAGGATTCTAATGAATGGGAAATATCCATACCAGGATATACACTGTATAGGAAGGATAGAATAGAGAGAAGGGGAGGTGGAGTAGCCATTTATATTAAAGAAAGTCTAAAAACAACACTAATTCACAATACATGTCAAGATCTAGAGACTCTCTGGATTTGCATGCAAAATAAAGAAGGTTCTGTCATTAGAATTGGGGTGATCTATAGGCCTTCAGGGCAATCCGAGGAATATGACAACAAGATGGTGGATGAAATTACCCAAATGGCAGTAAAGGGAGATATTGTGGTTATGGGTGATTTCAACATGCCTGATGTTGACTGGAATATCCCCAGTGCCCTTACATGCAAAAGTAAGAATATAGTAGAGGCCTTTACAGGAGCAGTTCTGGCACAGCTGGTTAAGACACCAACTAGAGGGGAGAATATTCTAGATTTAGTTTTTACGAATGGGAATTGGGTTTCAGATGTCAAGGTGGGAGAAAATTTAGGATGCAGTGACCATCTATGTTTGTGGTTTGATGTAAAAACTAATTGTGAGCAATGCTATAATGCAACCAAAGTATTGGATTTCAGAAAAACAATTTTTAATGCAATGGGGGAATATTTAAATAATGAATTAAAGGGGAGGGATAAAATGGCAGGAGCGAGCACCTAGTGGACTGTATTAAAAAAGGCCATCTTAAAAGCCACTGGACTGTATGTAAGACAAATAACTAAAGGTAAAAGGAAGAAGAAACCGCTATGGTTTAGCAATGATGTAAGGGCTATAGCCAATGAAAAAAAAGCTGCCTATAGGAGGTATAAAGAGTCTGGAAGTATAGCTGATAGGGAGGTGTATAAAATGAGACAGAAGGAGGCGAAACAGATAATATATGCTGCTAAAGCCTCAAAAGAGGAAGAAATTGCCAAATCTGTAAGGAAGGGGTATAAAACCTTCTTCAGATATATTAGTGATAAGAAGAAGAAAAACTGTGGCATCACGAAACTTAGTACCGGGAATAATACATGCATTAATGGGAATAAGGAGATCGCTGACCATTTCAATAGCTACTTCTGTTCAGTTTTCTCAAAAGACACCGTACAAAATAATACTATAGAGGGATATAGTATTGCTTCCAGCTGTACGGATTCAGCTCCAGTGATCTTAGAAGCCGATGTCTTAGAAGAACTTGAACGATTAAAGATAAATAAGGCAATGGGTCCAGATGGCATCCACCCCAGAGTTCTTAAAGAACTCAGATCTGTCATTACTACCCCCCTGACTGATTTGTTTAACCAATCCTTGTTAAAAGGAGAAGTTCCTGAGGATTGGAGAATGGCCAGTGTTGTGCCTATTCACAAGAAGGGCAGTAGAGAAGAAGCTGGTAACTACAGGCCAGTTAGCTTGACATCATTTGTAGTTAAAATGATGGAGACTCTACTCAAAAAGAGGATAAATCAGCACCTAAAAAACAATAACTTATTGGACCCAAATCAGCATGGCTTTACTGAAGGCAAATCATGTCAGACTAATCTCATTGATTTCTTTGACTATGTCACAAAGGTGTTGGATGAAGGTGGTGCCGTGGATATTGCCTACCTGGACTTCAGCAAAGCCTTTGATATGGTTCCACATAAAGAGCTGATAGATAAATTAGTGAAGATTGGACTTAATCCCTGGATAGTTCAATGGATTTGCAGCTGGCTGAAGCATAGACATCAGAGAGTTATTGTTAATGGCGAGTATTCTGAGCAGAGTCAGGTTACAAGCGGTGTGCCACAAGGGTCTGTTCTGGGTCCTATTCTTTTTAATATGTTTGTGAGTGACATAGGGGAAAGTTTGGTAGGGAAAGTTTGCCTATTTGCCGATGACTCTAAAGTGTGCAATAGGATTGATATTCCTGGAGGGGTCTGTAATATGGTAAATGATTTAGCTTTACTAGATAAATGGTCAAAGCAATGGAAACTGCAGTTTAATGTTTCCAAATGTAAAATAATGCACTTGGGGAAAAGGAATCCTCAATCTGAGTATTGTATTGGCAGTTCTGTGTTAGCAAATACTTCAAAAGAAAAGGATTTAGGGGTAATGATTTCTGACAGTCTCAAAATGGGTGAACAGTGCAGTCAGGCGGTAGGGAAAGCAAGTAGGATGCTTGGCTGCATAGCTAGAGGTATAACAAGCAGGAAGAGGGAGATTATGATCCCGCTATATAGAATGCTGGTGAGACCACATTTGGAATACTGTGTTCAGTTCTGGAGACCTCACCTACAAAAAGATATTGACAAAATTGAACGGGTCCAAAGACGGGCTACAAGAATGGTGGAAGGTCTTAAGCATAAAACGTATCAGGAAAGACTTAATGAACTCAATCTGTATAGTCTGGAGGACAGAAGGAAAAGGGGGGACATGATCGAAACATTTAAATATATTAAAGGGTTAAATAAGGTTCAGGAGGGAAGTGTTTTTAATAGGAAAGTGAACACAAGAACAAGGGGACACAATCTGAAGTTAGTTGGGGGAAAGATCAAAAGCAACATGAGAAAATATTATTTTACTGAAAGAGTAGTAGATCCTTGGAACAAACTTCCAGCAGACGTGGTAGATAAATCCACAGTAACTGAATTTAAACATGCCTGGGATAAACATATATCCATCCTAAGATAAAATACAGAAAATAGTGTAAGGGCAGACTAGATGGACCATGAGGTCTTTTTCTGCCATCAGACTTCTATGTTTCTATGTTTCTATGTTTCTGGGTGAACATGTCTGACACCTAGGAACAAAGACATTTAAGGTTCCTGACCCTGACGAAGACTGCAGTTCCTGTCTTCAACATTTCCAGTGTTTCCGGGGGGCGGAGCCAACTGAGGAACTGAATGGACGGTGTGGAGCTGCGCTCCGTCAAACACCACCGTTTTTATAGGTTCTCTTCGGTCCTACGGGATCACAGACCTTGCGAAAAAGGGTCTGGCGGATAGGGGGTGCCGTTAGTTCGATTTTGAGACGGCAGCCCGATCAACGGAACGGTCAATCCCCTACTCGACTGAGTGCCTGTAAGCTAGGAGCAACATGGCGGCCTAGAGCGTTCCCAGCTGGAGGTGGCTAAACGGAGGCTAGCGTTGGCGACCGAGACGGCGGAGCTGATTATTAACATACCAGAACTGGATTGAATGTGAGATTTACGATTAGAAGCAAGCTTTCTTTTTCTTCTTTCCACGGGGGCAACGTCATTTAAGTTAAAAGTACAAACAGCTACGACCCGAGAAGGTGGTGGGAGGAACTGTCATCTTCCTCCTTCCGGCTGGCGGCGAGCTAACGTTCGAGTCAAAATAACTATTTGAAAAAATCATAACGATCTAACAACATCACCCGAAGCTTATAATACGCATTAAGAAGACCTGACGTCCCCCGAGGGAATTCTAAATTTCTAAAAGTGCTCCCTCTTTTTCTCCTCTCATTTTTGAAGCTTGTATAGAGAATCCGATTGGACAGCGTGATTCATTTACTTTCTGTTTCTTCTCTCGACTCTCCGATTTGTTGCTGCGTCACATTCTGGTGAGCCTGGGTGGTTATTCCGATCCCTCTGAACCTTGCTCATCCTACTCTGCTTATGGGGGAATAGGTGCCTGGAGGTGGCGCTTTGATCCTTTATCGGGGGAGGCGAGCCGCCGGAGGAACTATTAGGTATAAGCGGCTGAAGTTCATATTGGAGACCTCTCCTGTATGATCAAAAGGCTGTCGTCTTCGACTAGACTAGGCTTTATTCATCGCTTTGGTAGAACTGCGGGAAGGAGAGGAATCGATACACAAGATCCTTGCACAACCCGGGAAGGCACTGTGAAGCCACGCAAGTGGAACAAGCATACATCACCCCCGGAGATAAAAGATACTCGGAACTGCTTCAAACGAACATAACTGCCAAGCTATTTATCAATCTAACTTATAGCTTGCTACATCCACGGAGCTTAACCTGAACTTTTGGATTTCGACTCGAAGGAACTAAGGATGGGTCTGACACACTGATCTAAACATATAATCTCATTGGCTACAAAATTCGCTTCATTTACATTTACAATTTATGTAGGTATTTCTACTGATTATTAATTATATTAATTGACATCTACATAATTCATATAATTTAAATAATATATTAATTAATTAACAGACTACTAGAATAATTTATTACAATAAGATATTAATTGATGTTTATATACTATTTAACTATATATATTAACAGATATTAACTTACTAGTAAATTATTAATTTATCAGTAGCTTACTAGGATACTTTATTACATTGTTATTATACTAAGAGATTTTCCCCTTTAATTATTAGATATTAGGACTTTTTAGTTTATCAATACTACCTCTTAGAAATACTAGTCATTAGATTTACTATAGATCGTTAGAAATGAATTATACCAATCTTGCTTAGCTTGTATATATAATTCTGCCTTTATCATTTAACTAACACTACTTAGCACGTTTCAAAGCTCTTAAGATTTTAAGGAATTTTGAATGAATTATACATCTCTCTTTTTGAAGGTTCACCATTTTTAGAAAATATAAGGAAATACCCCCATTGATATATATATACTGTTATTACTATAAAATTTGATTGAATTTCTTTGATGGGAAGAATTATTTACAAATCCCATAATTATCGAAAGCAATCGCTAAGTTACTGTACTCCCTTCTAATAACCTCGCACATTTGGTTATAGTGTTATCTATATTTATCTGCTCTACCTGATATAAAGTACACTCTCACCTATCTTTCATCGCCTACCCTTTTATCCCTATATGCTAACTGACCTGAGGATCTTCAATACTAACTATCTGAATCGCTATTTCTCTATCTGAGTACTTAACACATCAACTAAGCAATCTCTCTCTATCTAACTCTGGAACGGACTATTAGAGATTTAAATAAGTGGGCTAGCTGGTGGAATATTGTCAAAATGACAAGCCTTTCTAACTTGACTAGACTGGGATCGGGGAAGAGGTCAATCAATCAATCCACCTCAGCTATACCTAGCCCCTCTACCCAGAGATCACTGGACGATATGCTGCCCAGAGAAAGGTCTAATTCATACAAAGATCTTCAATCTATGTTGCTCCAAATGCAGGAGTTAATGCTTAAGAATCATGAAGATATTAAAAAAGAAATAGGTGAAGTGAGAAACGATACATCTGAGTTAAAAGAAAGGATGCAAAATATGGATAAAAGGCATGAGGCTTTCCAACAACAGATGTTAAAACAAGAACAAAAAATTCAGGATCTGGAAGATAGGATTGACCAGGATCATAAACAAATGGAAGACCTGACTGAAAAATTAGTCCATGCCAATAAAGAACTAGAAAATATTGTAATCCAACTTGAGAGTGAAAAAGCCAACCACTTCCTTAGATTTCAAAACCTTAGGGAGGAGAAAAGTGAGGATTTACCAGACATTATGGCCGACATCCTATCAAAGGCGCTGGGCATCGAAAAAGACACAATGTTAAATGAAATTGACGAAGTCTACAGAATTAACACCAATTATGCCAGACGCCATAACCTCCCCAAGGAAGTCCATATCAAACTAGTTAAAAAATCAGTCAGAGACGAAATTCTCCATAGAGCACGGGAAGACCCCATAGATTACAAAGGGAGACAATTGGTTATTCTAAAACAAGTCCCGAAGCACGTTAGAGACCTACGTAGGCTATACACTTTCTTATCAGCTAAACTGACCAGGCAAAACATAAACTTCAGGTGGCTTGTCCCAGAGGGAATGCTTGTGACCTGGCAAGATAAAAAGATAAAAATAGACTCGGTCGATAAAGCCGAATAATTTTTTGAAAAACATTTTACTAACAATCGGACGACTGATACAATAAACAATAAAGAATCAAGGAATCCTACGCCAATTAGTGAACAACTAACGGACCAGATTCCAAATAGATCGGAAGGAACACTGGCTACCGATAATATAACTTCTGGAAATAATGGCTACGCAGGCTTACCAAAAGAGACTAGAAGTACTAGGGCAACTAGACCTAAGTACAGATAACCCAAACTTGGCACAAAAAACGTCTAACAGGGGAATTGAGTTATATTCAATTAATATAAATGGATTGAATGCGCCAAAAAAAAGAAATCAAATCCTAAATAAAATTGCTAAACTAAACCTAGACATTATTGCAATGCAAGAAATACATATCAAAAACAAATTTGAACATCTTCTTAAAAGAAATAAACTTGGGAACCTGTTTTCATCTCTAGCCTCGGAAAAAAAGAGAGGTGTAATCTGTTCTATTAATCCTAATATTCAAGCTGAATTGAAATATAAAGATAGAGAAGGTAGAGTCCTGATATTAGAATTACAAAAAGAATCGGAAACAATAACCTTAATCAATATCTACGCCCCGAATGAAGGCCAAGAAAGATTTTATTAAAAATTACTAAATATCATAAAAGAATATGCTACTGACAATATTTGCTTATTAGGGGATTTCAACGGAATAATCGACAAGGACCTGGACTATAATAACGATAGGAGGAATAAACAAAAGAAAAGAATATTACTCAAAGCTTTTTTCGATTTAATTAAATAATTAAAACTTAAAGATAGTTGGAGAGATAGAAACCCTAACCTTAAAAAATTCACTTTCTACTCAGATAGGCACCAATCTTGGTCAAGACTGGATATGGTCTGGACTACAATAGAACTTAACACAAAAATTCAATCGGTAGAGATAGAACCCAATTTTATCTCAGACCACAACGCGCTTAACCCTGCTGTTCTGTTCGGGTCGTATGTGAACCGAAAGCCATGTTTGAGTCCCTGTAAAAAGTTTTCCCTGCATATCTGAAACTTGAAATTTCATGACTTTTCATCATTTCAGGGGTTCTCTCTATGAGAATTTTTTTTTGGGGGGTGGGGAACTTAGTTTTTGCTGGGCAAAAAAAGTCACACTTCTTCTGTTCCCGGGTCACCCTGACCCGGACCGAAAACTCTTCATTTGCAGTGCTTATGTTTGGTCTTTTTGAAAGCTTTTTTCACTTGGAAAGTAGTCTGAACATTTCTGCACACAATGATATGAAAATTGAAATGAAAAAAGTAAATCTTATTGGTTTATTTTGCTGATATAATGCATGCCCCCCCATTTTTGTGAATTCTTTTTCAATTTATGGATAGTTTTGCTTGCAAAATGCATTCTATTTTACTGAAGTTGGTGTGGGATTGGTAGCTTGAACATTTCTGAATATAAGAAAAATATAAAGGAACTGAAAAAAATGATTCTTACTGGTTTTTTAACATCAGAAATAAGGCCCCCCCCCCCCCCTCGGCTGCTTGCAACCATTTTCACTTTATATTTACGCAGGCTTCAAATCCAAAATATTTTTAATATCTTATGCATTCATTTACTCATTTTAACATGGCTGATCATCAAAAAAATATTTGTGGGGGTGGGGGAAAAAAATTTCTGGGCAAAAAAAAAAATCACGTTGACTGTTTCGGGTCATATAGACCCGGACCAAAATGATTTTTTTTAGGTACTTGAATTTGGTCTTTTTGAAAACTTTTTCCACTGGAAAACTAGTTTGAACATTTATGAACATAATGATATGAAAATTGAACTGAAAAAATTGAGGCTTATATTTTTATTAAGATCAAAAAGCCCCTCCCCCATGCTTTCTGAATTTTTTGTCAATTTATATTTTTTTAGGCTACAAATCTCTAAGGAATATTCCCCCAAAAGTTTTGATATACTAAATTGAACAATCCTAAACATAAGAAAAATAGAAATCAACTGAAAAAAATGATTCTTATTGGTTTATATAAGACCATATTGTTTTATACTCGAGTATAAGCCTATTTGAGTATAAGCATGGGGGCCCATTTATGAGCAAAATAAACCAATAAGGATCATTTTTTTCAGTTCAATTTTCATATCATTATGTTCAGAAAGGTTCAAGCTACCAATCCCACACCATCTTTAGTAAAATAGAATGCATTTTGCAAGCAAAATTATCAATAAACCTAAAAAAAAATCACAAAAACGGGGGGGGAGGCACATTTATGTGCAAAATAAACCAATAAGGATTAATTTTTTCAATTCAATTTTCATTCCATTGTGTGCAGAAATGTTCAAACTTGTTTACAGGTGAAAAAAGCTTTCAAAAAGACCAAATACAGTGGTACCTCAAGATACGAACCCCTCGTCTTACGAACAACTCGTGATACGAACCCGGGGTTCAGAAAAATTTTGCCTCTTCTTACGAACTTTTTTCGAGTTACGAACCGGCGTTCGGAGACTGCTGGGAAGCCGCGCGGCTGTTTTAAAAGGTGACAGCCGTGCGGCGGGGCTTCCCAGAAGCCTCCCGAACGCCGGTTCGTAACTCGAAGTTCGTAAGAAGAGGCAAATTTTTTCTGAACCCCGGGTTCGGTTCGGGAGGTTGCTGGGAAGCCCCCCAGGCCGGCTGAGACCTTTTAAAACAGCCGCGCCGCTTCCCAGCTGTCTCCCGAAGCCGAATGCGGAAGTTCGGCTTTAGCGTTCGGCTTCAGGAGACAGCTGGGAAGCGGTGCGGCTGTTTTAAAAGGTCACAGCCGGCCTGGGGGTCTTGCCAGCACCCCCCCGAACCCGGGTTCGGGGGGGTGCTGGGAAGCCCCCCAGGCCGGCTGTCACCTTTTAAAACAGCCGCGCGGCTTCCCAGCAGTCGCCGAAAGCAGTTTTTTTGGTTGCATGGATTAATTGACTTTACATTGTTTCCTATGGGAAACAATGTTTCGTCTTACGAACCTTTCGTCTTACGAACCTCCTCCTTGCACCAATTCAGTTCGTATCATGAGGTATTACTGTATAAGTACCTAAAATGACCAATTTGCAGTCCGGGTCAAATAGACCCGGGAACATAAGATTAGGGAGTTTTTTCGAACAGAACAGCAGGGTTAAAGTAATATGGAAAGGAACTAAACAATGATCTAGATGGACGCTTCAAAAATCTATACTCAACCAGGAAAGTTTTAAACAGAAACTCCAAGTGGAAATGAACTTTTTCTTCCAAGAAAATATTAAAGAACACACCAGTGTTCAAAATGTATGGGACACAGCCAAAGCCGTAACTAGAGGAATAGCTATTTCGTATATGGCTAAAGAACATAAACTAAAAAAGCAGAAATTGGTTAAACTAGAAGAAGATTATAGATTTCTAGAAGAAAACTTACAAAAATATCCCCCCAAAAAAGAAATTAAACAAAAAATGTCACAAATAAAACATGAGTTAAACTTAATAGATCAACAAAATCTAGCACAACAAATTAAAAGTAGCAATCAATACAATTTTGAAAATGCTAATAAACCTAGCAAATTGTTAGCCAATAAACTCAAAAAACAAAAAGAAAAGAAACTCATAAATTGTCTCAAGACAACAAATGGGGAAATATGTCATGATTTGGAAAGGAAAAAAGATTGCTTGTGACTTTTTTAGCAAGCTTTATGATAATCCTGAAAATACACCTAACTTCGCACATGACCAAAAAATACAAGAAATTTTAGAACAGGCCAATCTTCCTAAAGTACCACAAGAAATGAAAGATATAATAAATAAGCCAATCACCGCTATAGAATTAAAAGAAGCAATTAAAGGGCAAAACAATAATAATGCCCCGGGCCCCGATGGCCTCCCAACTGAATTATATAAAGACCTCCCCAAAGAAATCGAAAAGGCCCTATTATAAACATTAAACGAGGCCCTAGATAGAGGCATAATACCAACATCCTGGACAGAAGCAAATCTAGCGCTAATATCAAAAAAAGATACGGATCCTACAGATATAGCTAACTATCGTCCTATTTCTCTTTTAAACGCCAACTACAAAATCTTCAGCTCCATTCTAGCTAGTAGAATTAAAGGATTCCTAAATCAATTCATACATTCGGATCAAAATGGCTTCCTCCCTGGGAGACAGCTAAAGAACAATATTAGAATAGTATTGGACACCCTGGAGTACTACGAAACCCACAGTGAAAAACAAGTGGCATTAATATTTCTTGACGCCCAGAAGGCGTTCGACAACGTGTCCTGGAAATTTATATTCAAACAACTTGAATATAAGGAATTTGGCCCTAAATTCACAAACACAATAAAAGCTATATACACCGACCAATCAGCATATATCATCCTTAACGGAGATATATCGACAAAAATTTCCCTTCACAAAGGAACGAGACAAGGGTGTCCACTGTCCCCACTACTGTTTATCCTAACATTAGAAGTACTAACTAGAATTATTAGAAAAAAGGAAGATATAAAAGGGTTAAAGTGCAAAAATGAAATCTATAAGCTACAAGCTTTCGCGGACGACCTGGTATTTATTCTAGAACAGTGATTTTCAACCTTTTTTGAGCCGCGGCACATTTTTTACATTTACAAAATCCTGGGGCACACCACCAACCAAAATGACACAAATCAAATAAATAAATAAATACATAAATACATACATACATACATACATACATAACCCCCTCGTATATACAATCCCATGTAACATCCCCTTATAAATACAGTCAATCATCAATCATCCCTACTCAAATTTATATCTCATTTCTGGGTACTTCTCCTGTCTTTCCCCCTTTTCTCTCTCATGTTTGTCATTTCTCTCTCTTCCTCCCTTTTTCCCTCATTCCTTTTCCCTCTCACTTCTCCTCTTTTTCCATCCCTGTCTCTCTCCCCCCCTTATGTGTGTGTGTGTATACACACTGGAACCATTTCCAAAACCAGTTGAGGGCTGGGGTTTTTTCTCTTTTATTCTTTTCAAAAACAGGTGTGGGCTGGGGGGCGTTTCTTATTATTTGGGTGCTTTTTACCATATGCTTCAAGAATCACCCCTCTCTCTCTCTTTTGTTTCTCTCTCCTCTCATTCTCTGCCTCAATCATTTCTCCTTTTTTCTCCCCTTTTTGTTCTCATTTCTCTCTCTCCTTTCCTCTCCCTATCTGTCTCTCTTGCTTTCTCTCTCTCTTGCTATCTCTTTTTCTCTCTTATTTTCTTTCTCTCTCTCTTGTTCTTTCTCTCTCTCTCTTTCTCTCCCTCCCTCTTTCTCTCTTTTTTTCTCACTTTCTCTCTTGTTTTCTCTCTCTCTCTCTTGTTTTCTTTCTCACACTCTTTCTCTCTCTTGTTCTCTCTCTTGCTATCTCTTTCTCTCCCCCCTTTCTCTCTCTCTCTTTCTCACTTTCTCTCTATCTTGCTGTCTGTTGCTCTCACTCACTCTCGTTCTCTCTCCGTTCTTCTCAGCGGAGGCTGGCGAAGGTGATATTCAATGTCGGGGGCGCGCGGGCGGTTGCGCGCGCTCCCTATCCCCCTGCTAGCCGCTCGGAATATTCAAAATAAGAAAAGCCTTCACCCCGACATTGAATATCACCTTCGCTGGCCTCCGCTGAGAGAACGCCTGCCCCGTCTCTCCTGCAACCCCCTTGCTGAGAGCCCGGGACGAAAGTGCTCTCGGCAAAGGTGAGACGGGCAGGGCGTGCGTTCCGGGTGCGGGAGGAGCCACGCCGAAAGGCAGGAGACAGCGGAGGAGGAGAGGGGGAGGGCGGGGGGCAGCGCCGAAAGGCCGAGGGGGCTGGAGGCACCATGGGGAGGCAGGGGCGGCCGCGGCTCCCTTCCCTTCTGCTGCCGGCGCCTCCCCGCCCCCCCGCGGGCTGGCAGGGGGATGAGGAGCGCGCGGGCCGTGAAAAAGGGTGCATGCGGGGGTATTTTGGGGTGCGCATGCACACACACGCACAGCTTTCGGGGAAGCGACGAGAAGCCATGGGCGCAAGGGGGCCGACTTTCAAAGCAACCTTTGCCGGCCTCCCGCAGGAGGGTGCCAATAGCGGCGGCGGCGGGGGGCAATAGCGGGGGGCCCCGAGCCGCCTCGCGGCACACCTGACCATTTCTCGCGCCACACTAGTGTGCCGCGGCACACCGGTTGAAAAACACTGTTCTAGAAGACCCTTTAGACTCAGGACCTAAATTACTGGCCGTCCTAGAAGAATACGGCACAGTGGCAGGGCTTAAAATAAATAAAACTAAAACTCAAATCTTAACCAAAAATATGAGAGATCCGCAGAAAGCCTTTTTAACAGCCAAACTTGATATTCAAATAGTTAAAAAAATTAAATACCTTGGCATTAATTTGACGAATAACGTGTCTAGTCTAAAAGAAAACAATTACAATAAACTAATAGATAAAATACAATCTGACCTGTTGAAATGGAAAAATCTACAACTCTCCTTACTAGGGAGGATTGCGGCTATAAAACTTAACATCTTGCCCAAAATATTGTTCCTATTCCAAACAATCCCAATTCAATTGAAACAGGAATTCTTTATAAAATTGAACAAAATTACCAGCAACTTTATCTGGCAGAACAAGCGCCCTCGAATTCGCTTAAAATATCTACAAGATAGAAAAGAAGAAGGAGGTCTGGCACTCCGAATTTGGAAATACTATTACATTGCCGCATCCCCTAACTTGGATGAGAGAATGGGTGATCTTATCTAACATCAGATTACTCAGCTTAGAAGGTCACGACCTCCACTTAGGATGGCACTACTATCTTTGGGATGAGAAGCCAAGGACCCATAAATATTTTACCAATCATCTGATTAGGAAATCTTTAATACATACCTGGAAAAAAATTAAGTCTAAACTCTACAAATGAATCCCTACATGGTACGCCCCATTAGAAGCATATGTTCATCCCAATTTTCATAAAAAAAACAATATAATAAGGTACAAGGATATACTAAATTCCAATGGCGAAATTATATCAAGAATAGAATTAGAAAACCTCGGTCAAAAAACGGAATGGTGGGAATACTTACAGATATAAACTAAATTCAACAAGGATAAAAGTAAACCTGGAATAATTAAAAATGCCCTGCTAGACAAATTATGTACAGATTCCCAAGAACAATTAATTTAAAAATTCTACTGTTACCTAAACTATAACGAATTGGATAATATTAACACAAAAATCAATGTAAAACAATGGAATCTGGACCTCAAAAAAGAGATCAAAGAAGAGGAATGGCAAATACTTTGGAGTAGAAATTATAAACTGACCATTGCCACGTCCTACAAAGAGAATTTAGTCAAAATGTTTTACAGGTGGCATATTACCCCGATTAAATTAACAAAACTAAATAATAAACTTTCACCATATTGTTGGAAGTGTCACCAAGAAATAGGCACCTATTTCCATCTATGGTGGCAATGCACAAAAGCTAAGATATATTGGAACAAAATCGGACTCTGGATTGACGAAATACTCAAACTGAACATAGAAAAAACCCCTGAATGTTTTCTTCTGGGCATTATTAGAAAAAATCTACCTAAATCCCAAATACATTTAATTGTCCATTTAACAACAGCAGCCAGACTAACCTTTGCGCAGTGGTGGAAGAACGAGGAGATACCTCCGAATGATGCAATAATAAAAAAAATTAAATACTGCGCAGAGATGACGAAATTAACTATATTAGTCAGAAACGAAACAAAGGCCACATTCAATAACTGTTGGGATCCTTTCTACAACTGGTTAGGAAAAAAGAGTGAGAATAACACGCCATAAGATTGATACGATGGATATAAACACGGCCAGTTACAAATCTGGTATATAGATATTCTTTATTTTACATAGTATTAAGAGACTTTATATATATACTGATAGTATCTTTACTACTACTCCCTAAAATCTCTATAATTTGATTAATTCAACACTGGCATTTATCAATTTAGATGAACAAACCGAACCATGGCAACGAGCTAATAAAATAGGAACCAGTTCTCGTTTTCAATACAGCTCTCCTGGACATTCGCCGAATTCTTTATCCTTTCTATCCTTTCTATGTTTCCTGTCCTTTCTATCTTTTTCCCTCCCTATTTACTTCTTTCCCTCCCCTTTACAAGTTTTCAAATTTGTACTTTGTAAATTGATATATTATTCGACTGTTTTCTTTTGTTTCGACCACTATTTCATGTTTTGTACAATGTGATGTATTCTGTATTATTTGTATAATAATTTTTTTATAAATAAATAAATAAATAATTTTTTAAAAAAAAACATTTCCAGTGTTTCCCAGTGCCTTTTCCTGGGTGCCACGTCTGACACCCAGGAACAAAGACATTTAAGGTTCCTGATCCTGACCAAGACTGCAGTTCCTGTCTACCTCATTACCAGTGTTTTCCAGTGGCTGCATTCTCCAGGGTGGCACGCCTGACACCCAAGAACAAAGTCATTTAAGGTTCCTGATCCTGACCAAGACTGCAGTTCCTGTCTACCTCAGTACCAGTGTTTTCCAGTGCCTGCATTCTCCTGGATGCCCAGCCTGACACCCAGGAACAAAGACATTTAAGGTTCCTAATCCTGACCAAGACTGCAGTTCCTGTCTTCAACATTTACAGTGTTTTCCGGTGCCTTTTCCTGGGTGCCAAGCCTGACACCCAGGAGCAAAGACATTTAAGATTCCTGATCCTGACCAAGACTGCAGTTCCTGTCTACCTCTGTACCAGTGTTTTCCAGTACCTGCAATCTCTTGGGTGCCACGTCTGACACCCAGGAACAAAGACATTTAAGGTTCCTGATCCTGACCAAGACTGCAGTTCCTGTCTACCTCAGTACCAGTGTTTTCCAGTGCCTGCATTCTCCTGGGTGGCATGCCTCACACCCAGGAACAAAGTCATTTAAGGTTCCTGATCCTGACCAAGACTGCAGTTCCTGTCTTCAACATCTCCAGTGTTTTCCAGTGCCTGCCTTCTCCTGGATGCCAAGCGGGTCATCCAGGAACAAAGTCATTTCAGGCTCCTGATCCTGACCAAGACTGCAGTTCCTGTCCTCAACATTTCCAGTGTTTTCCGGTGCCTTCCTTCTCCTGGATTCCCAGTCTGACACCCAAGAACAAAGACATTTAAGGTTCCCAATCCTGACCAAGACTGCAGTTCCTGACTTCAACATTTACAGTGTTTTCCACTGCCTTTTCCTGGGTGCCAAGCCTGACACCCAGGAACAAAGACATTTAAGGTTCCTGATCCTGACCAAGACTGCAGTTCCTGTCTTCAACATTTCCAGTGTTTTCCATTGCCTGCATTCTCCTGGGTGCCCAGCCTGACACCCAGGAACAAAGTCATTTAAGGTTCCTGGTCCTGACCAAGACTACAGTTCCTGTCTTCAACATTTACAGTGTTTTCCAGTGCCTGCCTTCTCCTGGATGCCAAGCGGCTCATCCAGGAACAAAGTCATTTCAGGCTCCTGATCCTGACCAAGACTGCAGTTCCTGTCCTGAATATTTCCAGTCTTTTCCGGTGCCCTCCTTCTCCTGGATTCCCAGTCTGACACCCAAGAACAAAGACAATTAAGGTTCCTGATCCTGACCAAGACTGCAGTTCCTGTCTTCAACATTTCCAGTGTTTTCCAGTGCCTTCTCCTGGGTGCCCAGCCTGACACCCAGGAACAAAGACATTTAAGGTTCCTGATCCTGACCAAGACTGCAGTTCCTGTCTTTAACATTTCCAGTGTTTTCCAGTGCCTTCCTTCTCCTGGATGCCCAGCCTGACACCCAAGAACAAAGACATTTAAGGTTCCCAATCCTGACCAAGACTGCAGTTCCTGTCTTCAACATTTACAGTGTTTTCCAGTGCCTTTTCCTGGGTGCCAAGCCTGACACCCAGGAACAAAGACATTTAAGGTTCCCAATCCTGACCAAGACTGCAGTTCCTGTCTTCAACATTTACAGTGTTTTCCAGTGCCTTTTCCTGGGTGCCAAGCCTGACACCCAGGAACAAAGACATTTAAGGTTCCTGATCCTGACCAAGACTGCAGTTCCTGTCTTCAACATTTCCAGTGTTTTCCAGTGCCTTCTCCTGGGTGCCCAGCCTGACACCCAGGAACAAAGACATTTAAGGTTCCTGATCCTGACCAAGACTGCAGTTCCTGTCTTCAACATTTCCAGTGTTTTCCATTGCCTGCATTCTCCTGGGTGCTATGTCTGACACCCAGGAACAAAGTCATTTAAGGTTCCTGGTCCTGACCAAGACTTCAACATTTCAAGTATTTTCCAGTGCCTGCATTCTCCTGGGTACCATGTCTGATACCAAGGAACAAAGACATTTAAAGTTCCTGATCCTGACCAAGCCTGCAGTTCCTGTCTACCTCAGTTCCAATGTTTTCCAGTGCCTGCCTTCTCCTGGGTGCCACGTCTGACAACCAGGAACAAAGACATTTAAGGTTCCTGATCCTGACCATGATTGCAGTTCCTGTCTTCAACATTTCCACTGGAAGGGGGAACCTAACTTGCATAGTTCGGGTACGTGCAGAAGTACGTCATTCTCCGTCAACCACAGGGCCACTTTCTTTCTCTGCATTTCCTCTTTGCCTTTATTTATTTATTTATTTGTTTGTTTGTTTGTTTGTTTGTTTGTTTATTTGTTTGTTTGGACTTTTATGCCACCCCACTCTGAGGACTCGGGACGGCTCACAGCAATCTAAATTAAAGCCACATTGAGCTCTCTGGCATGTCTTTTGGGTCCACCCCTGGGCCAATTTCTTTCTCTGCATTTCATTTTTCTATCTAATCTAAAGCCTCTAGTGTTCTCTCTCAATTTAATTTGGGGTCAACTACAGAGCAGCTATTCTGGGAATAGAAGTCCTTTCAAGTAATTAAAAGGGGCAGGTCAGTCTTCCATTGTTGCTACTGAGTCTGACCTCTGGGTCAATAATAGATTTGTCCTACATTCAGATTGCTTTGGAAAAGTTACTGTAGAAGGGATACACCAGGGTTTTCCATTAATTTTAAGGAGGCCAGTCAGTCTTGCACTGCTGCTACTGACCTCTGGCACTTGTACTTTTGGGTCCACCACATCATGGCCACTTTCTTTCTCTGCATTTCCTTTTTCTATGTAAAAAAAAAGCCACTAGAGCTCTCTGTCAATTTATTTTTGGGTAAAACAAGGGCCAATTCCTATCTCTGCATCTCCTTCTTCTATCCCATCTGAAGCCTCTAGTGCTCTCTATAAATTTGTTTTTGGATCAAACATGGGTACGCTATTCTGGGAATTGAAGTCCATTCATCAAGCAGAAGCACCTTGTTTTGAGCTCTGGGATATTCGTAGATTTCTCAGCGATAGACTTGTCCAACATGCAGATTGAGTGATCAATCGAGCCATTCCAGTAATTAAAAAGTGCTATGGTTAACATGTTGTAAGCCGCCCTGACTCTAAGGAGAAGTGCGGCATAAAAATCAAATAAATAAATAAATAAATAAATAAATAAATAAATAAATAAATAGGGGTGGACGGTGAGTTTTGTCTCGCTATTGACCTCTGGCAATTGTACTTTTGGGTCCACCACATCAGGGCCACGTTCTTTCTCTGCATTTCCTTTTTCTATGTAAAAAAAGGCACTAGAGCTCTCTGTCAATTTATTTTTGAGTAAAATAAGGGCCAATTCCTATCTCTGCATCTCCTTCTTCTATCTAATCTAAAACCTTTAGTGCTCTCTGTAATTTTGGGTCAAACACGGGGCCACTTCTTGTATCTGTGATTTTAATGTTTTTCTGCGTAATACAAAGGCTCTACTGCTGTCTGGGCATTATTTTTTCTAATTCTAGGTCCACCTAAACACTGCACCTTCTTCTGTTCCTTGGGCCAGTGTCACTGTAGGCCTTGAACCATGAAGAAAGCCACGAAAAAGGGACGTGGACGTGCTGGTGGTGGTGGTGGTGGCGATGGAGCTGGTGCTGCAGGGGCAGGGAGAGGGTGTGTAACATCTGCACCTCATACCCCTTCCTCTGGCACAAGCAGGGGCCTGGGTTTGATGCAAGAAGAAGTTGGAGATAATATGGCATGCAGCACTACCTTTTCCTTTGTATTGCCTTCTATACACTCCACCACATCTGCATGTTCAGTGCCCTCATCATCACCCCCTCCAAAGCAGCAAGGCCATCTCACCCAGAAGCAGCGGAGTCTTTAAAGCTGTTCGATGACACTTATAACTGGAATGCCATGGGCCGTCCACAAGCCCCATCCCCAGTTGCAGAACTTGAGCTTCCGGATAGCCAAAAGCTTTTGCCGGAGAACGAGGAGGTGTCCAGGGCATCATCAGGGAAGACCACGATGGATGATGATGAGACCCAGATCCCCGTTCCTGCAGCATACTGCAATGTTGAGGCTGAGAGGGAGGCTAGCGGGGAGGAGTTGGTGGAAAAAGATGCCAGGGGGCCAGGGGGGATGATGAGGTGCTAGATCCCACGTGGACCGAAGGCCGGCAGAGTTCAGAGGAGGAAAAGGCTGTGGTGGTCCCACAGTCCCAAGCAACCAGCAGAAGAGGGAGAAGGGTGCAAACCGTCAACGCTCAGTCTGCCCACTAAATTAAGTGATTTGAAGAATAAAAAATAAAAATGATACTTTAAAAAAATCAACAGCAATTAAGGCTGTCATTAACTTAGATTAGAGTGGGGTGGAAACAAAATATAACCAAACACTTTGATTAATTGAGTGGGAATTCTCATATTAAGCAAATCCAAATCCAAAATAATGTTTTAGCATTATAGAACTAGCTACTATTCCAATATATTTAGGTAGAATAAAGTCTCTATTTTTCCATTTAAATGATTCACTGAATCACGTTAGATACCATTGTATCTAAAAACATCATAAATCTAAAAACATCAATTTATCATTTTATGTAAGGAAAGTGATGTATCTTGATTTATTCAACAGATAATGCCCATCTAATATTTCAGACAAAGTCTTGTCCATAATGTTATTCCACCCAGATTCTTTTTATATTACAAAATGCCAAGAATTAATCTTAAATCTTATTAAATCTTATTCAAACAAAACCAGTGCTCTCATACTGAACTTTATCTCTTCCACTGAATTCTATAAAATTAGGCCAGTTGCTCATCCATATAAAGAAAACTGCATATAGTTTCTGTCACAATAATGTGAGACAATAAAGACAGACATAACAATCAGTAGCCCCGAGTCTATGGAGAGGGGCAGCATACAAATCTAATAAATTGAATTGAATTGAATGTTATGCAGCACGTTTTTCTCACCTTTATGAAAATGTCTACTTCCAATTGAGTCTCTTCAGTGTTAATAAGATACACTCTTACTGTGTTACTCCACAAAGAGTGAGAAAACAAAGGAGTGACTTGCAATAAGCTGGCAACAGCTGCATCCCAATCACCTGTAAAGAATAAAAGATAAAAACCATCAAACCACATTTTCTTCTCTTCCCATTACCAACCTCTCATGGAGATTCCATGTCCCGTTCCACCCGTTCATTCTTTTCTATTTGCTTTACACTACTTGGAATTTGTTTCCTGTTCTTCCTATTCAGCTGCCATAACAACATACGTATTTTTCAGAGTATAAGATACATCAGAGCATAAGATGCACCTTAGTTCTTGGGCAGGAAAATAGGGAAAAGAATCTGCTTACCAGATATTCATCTGGCTAGTGTCCTTAGTCTGGTCAGCTTCAGCACATTATTTTATACCCTGGTTAGGGCTTTAAAAAAACCTTATTTGGAGAGACTAACAATGAAAGAGTTTGCAAGCCAGTAAGAACTGAGAACATCACTAACGGCTAGAAAGAAACACTTGGAGCAAGTAGAGCAATGCAAAAAACCTTGCAAAGATTAAGGGCTTGGAAAACATTCTTCGCAGAGAGTAACAGTGAAAGTGCTTGCAAGCCAGAAAGAGCTGGGAACATTGTTAACACATAGTCAGGGCTAGAAAGAAACATTCAGAGCAAATAAAGCAATAAAAAAGAAAAAAATACAAAGACAGGATTTGGAAAACATTCTTTCCAGAAAATAACATTGAAGGAGCTTGCAAGTGAGTAAGAGCTGGGAACATCGTTAGCACTTACCGTATATACTCGAGTATAAGCCGAGTTTTTTAACCCCAAAAATGGGCTGAAAAACACAGCCTCGGCTTATATTCGGGTCATTGACAAAGTCACCACACGAGGGCGCCATTGCTTGAGCCAGAGCGAGGAGGCACCAGCTTTTGTCCCCTCTGGCACGCCGTAGTTCCTCTCCCTGCCTCAAGCAAAGAAGGCAGCCATTTGCAATGGTGAGTCGGATTAAAAAGGCCCCCTGCTGTCAGATTCTCTTCCCCCTCCTTTGAAAGGATTTAAACTGTTTAAAAAATGGTATTTTGTGGTAGTTGCTGTCCTTGCTTGGATAGGATCTAATAATGTGTTATGAGACAGAGCTAGACAGGAATTCTTTTTCTATCTGTCTATCTTTCTATCTATCTATTTTTCTATCTATTTTTCTATCTATTTTTCTATCTATCTATCTATCTATCTGTATCTATTTCTTTCTATCTATCTATCTATCTATCTATCTATCTATTTTTCTATCTGTCTGTCTATCTTTATATCTATCTATCTGTCTATCTATCTATCTATCTATCTATCATCTATCTATCTATCTGTATCTATTTCTATCTATCTATTTTTCTATCTAACTATTTTTCTTTCTATCTATCTATCTATCTATCTATCTATCTATCTACCTGTATCTATTTCTATCTATCTATCTATTTTTCTATCTGTCTGTCTGTCTGTCTATCTATCTTTCTATCTATATCTATCTATCTATCTATCTATTTTTCTATCTGTCTGTCTGTCTATCTATCTATCTTTCTATCTATATCTATCTATCTATCTATTTCTATCTATCTATCTATTTTTCTGTCTGTCTGTCTATCTATCTTTCTATCTATCTCTATCTATCTATCTATCTATCTATCTATCTATCTATTTCTATCTATCTATTTTTCTGTCTGTCTGTCTGTCTATCTTTCTATCTATATCTATCTATCTATCTATCTATCTATCTATTTTTCTATCTGTCTGTCTGTCTGTCTGTCTATCTATCTTTCTATCTATATCTATCTATCTATCTATCTATCTATCTATTTCTATCTATCTATCTATCTATTTTTCTGTCTGTCTGTCTATCTATCTTTCTATCTATCTATCTCTATCTATCTATCTATCTATCTATTTCTATCTATCTATCTATCTATCTATTTTTCTGTCTGTCTGTCTGTCTATCTATCTATATCTATCTATCTATCTATCTATCTATTTTTCTATCTGTCTGTCTGTCTGTCTATCTATCTTTCTATCTATATCTATCTATCTATCTATCTATTTCTATCTATCTATCTATTTTTCTGTCTGTCTGTCTATCTATCTTTCTATCTATCTATCTCTATCTATCTATCTATCTATCTATCTATTTCTATCTATCTATCTATCTATCTATCTATTTTTCTGTCTGTCTGTCTGTCGATCTTTCTATCTATATCTATCTATCTATCTATCTATCTATCTATTTGGTTTTCTATGCTGATAACCTCACAGCAGCTAATGCTGAAGCTCTTCTTTGGATACACTTATTTGTTTGTTTGTTTGTTTGTTTGTTTGTTTGTTTATTTATTTAATTGGATTTGTATGCAATCCCTCTCCAAGGACTCAGGGTGGCTCACAGCATATATAAAAACAGAACAATAATGTAAATCCAATTAATGATGAGAAGGAATCCAGTTTTGAAGGATTTTAACTCTTAGGTTTTAGCTTTGTTCCTGATCGAGCTACTTTTTTTACTTTTTAATTTATTGTTAATATTGTTAATTTGTTTACCCTCTTTTAAATTTACAGAGCTAGTTTACTGGTTTTCTTTAAAATAAATATTCTAAAACATGTCTCAATTAATGTAATTTTATTGTTTTCCATTTTTATAAGTTACCAGTAGCCACTGCATTTTCTAACCTCGGCTTATACTCGGGTCAATACGTTTTCCCAGTTTTTGTGGCAAAAATTGGTGCCTCGGCTTATACTCGGGTCGGCTTATACTCGAGTATATACGGTAGTTAGGGCTGGAAAGAAACCTTTGGAGCAAGTTATACCAATTGGAAAAACTCCTGCAAAGACTTAGGCCTTGGAAAACATTCTTTGCAGAGAGCAACAATGAAAGAGCTTGTAAGCCAGTAAGAACTGAGAACATCGTTAGCAGCTGGTTAGGGCTGAAAAGAAACTTATTAGGAGCAAGTTAGAGCAATGAAAAAACTCTGCAAAGACTTAAGGCTTGGAAAACATTCTTTGCAAACAGTAACAATGAAGGAGCCTGCAAAGTAAGAGCTGGGAAGATCGTTAGCAGCTAGTTAGGGCTGAAAAAACAGCTACATTCAGAGTATAAGTTGCACCCAAATTATCAGCCTCTTTTAGGGAGGAAAAAAGTGCATCTTTTACTCCAAAAAATACAATACTGTCACAGCAACTGGGCAAAGAGTTTGCAAAATTGCTGAGATGCTGTCATTTCACCTTCACAGCTCATAGAGGCAAAAAGCTGCTTTAGAGAAGTGCTTTTGTTGACAATTTTTTATTTATTATTTATTTGTTTGTTTGTTTGTTTGTCAGACAAATATAGTATTACAATATGAACATAACATAACATAGACAGAACCTAGTAATAGAAAGGATAATAAGGGAGAGGACGGGGTCTAATGGCCATAGCAGCAGTGCCATTCCCTATCTCCTTAGGAATGGCACCAAATTCTCATTGCCCAGGGATTCTGGTCCTTTTGGACCAGACTGGATCTCTCCTGCAGGGAGAGTGACGCATAGGGTGCTGCCAGGGACCTGGTAGGGGGCCGGCATGCCACCCCAGGCAAACTGGCCTGTCTCCCACCGGCTGTGGTGAAGCCGGAAAGGCAGCCATGCCTATGCCGACACTGCGTCCAGAGGAAATATAGCAGTTTGTTATATGTCTAAAGACTTGAATATTTTTGCTAGGAAGAGGTGAATTAGATAATGTATAGAAGCAAGGAAGTATTCAAGATGAAATTGACTGAATTGAAATGAACTTATTTGAACTGATGTGACCTGATTAGACTGCTTGATTTGACTGAAATTACATTTGGACTGCCTGATTTGACTGAAATTACATTTGGACTGCCTGATTTGACTGAAATCACATTGGACAATATAATTTGAAATTAAATACTTTAAAGAATTAAGTACTTTTAAGAAAATTCAAAAACACTTAAAGCTATTAGCCCTTTTTTTTCTTTTCTCTCATAAAGTTATCAGTTATAAAATTATAAAAAGAACTGAATATGCAAAATGAATTGAATTTATTAATAATTTAATCTTATGGGAGTTTACTAATGAAAATTCATATACAGTGGTACATCGTCTTACGAACGCCTCTTCATACAAACTTTTCGAGATACAAACCGGGCGTTCAGGATCTTTTTGCCTCTTCTTGTGAACCATTTTCGTTTTACGAACCCTCGCTTCTCTTTGCAGGCTCTGATGATCCTAAGGGAACTGGGCCCATGCGGGGTCTTCACACACCCCCATCCCTTCTGCTAGAAAACAGCGTGTCCAAGGAGCTCTCCACAACCACCCCAGGGTGGCGGGTGGATAAAGCAAGGCTAGCAAAGTCCTTGGAAGGCAGCGAAAGAGGGGGTGTGGAAGAAGCCAGGCTTACGGCGTCCTTGGAAGGCAATGGGGAGGGATGGGAGTCCCTTGCAGTCAGTGTGGTGCGGAGTGTCCCATTGCAGCGTCTCCCGTGCCAGAACCCTCCCAGTACGGGCCTCGATCGCACAACTGCCAGTAGTTTCCCTTCAGGGAGAGAGCGTGTAATTCACCTCACTCACCATCCCGCGCGATCGCTTCTGTTGCACTGGCCAAAAGAGAGCGGTGCCCAATGGAGTCCTTAGGCGGCAAGTTTGCTGACGGGTCCTTCCTTTCCAAGGACTCGGTAAAACCCTTTTGCTTCACCAAGGCTTCCTCCCTCCATCTGCCTGCTCCTGAATAAAGGTCCTTGGCTCTTTCTCTCTCCCTTCCTGTCCCAAACGGCAGCCCTGCTCCCACCCTGGCATTTCGAATCACTCCTCTTTTAAACATCTGGGTGGCCCAGCCAGACCTGGACAGGCTACCTGGCTTTTAAGGATAAAGACAATGATTCAACAGTCCAAGTCGGAAACTTGAAGGGGCCCCAGCTCAAACTGCAGCCTCCCACGACTCCTTTCCTCTCCAGCCCCGTCCTTGTATAGTCTGGGTAAAAAAAACGGGTAGCCTGCCAAATGCCACCACCGCTATGGGAGGGCTGCTGTTTGGGATGGGGAGGGAAAGAGAAAGACCCAAGGACCTCTATTCGGGAGCAAGCAGATGGAGGGATTGTCTGTTGGAGAAATGAGCAGAAGGTATCTGTCTCAGCTCTGCTCACAGCTAGAAGCGTCCTAGGCAGCCTGGTCGATGCACCGGGATTTATGAAAATGCGAGGCAGCCTCAAATCTAACATTAAAAGTCTAAAAGCCCGATTATTTAAAAAGTATGCACACAAACATAACATACATAAAACTACATCGGCAAGGGGAGATGTCTCAGTTCCCCCATGCCTGACGGCAGAGGTGGGTTTTAAGAAGTTTACGAAAGGCAAGGAGGGTGGGGCAATCCTAATATCTGGGGGGAGCTGGTTCCAGAGGTCACCAAAGAGAAGGCTCTGGCTTCCGGTTTGGTGGAGATCGCGAGCAGGACGTGTCTGGCAGGGCTCTGCCAGGCGAATCCTTTCTACCCCCTCCGAAGGTCGCATTTGCGATCGGATCGGGCCCGGATGGCCCGATCCATGAACAGGGGGCTCTCCTCTGCCCGAGGACCCATCGCCAGGACTCCGGAGGCAGCGGTTCGCCCCGCAGCTTCGGAGACGGGAGAACCGCTCCTCTTTGATTAAGAGGACCGGCCAGCGCTTTCTCCCCTCACTCAGCGGGAAGAACAAAAGTCAAAGAAGCGAAAGTATAAATATCTACATCTACATTGAAAAAGAATATAGCAGAGAAAGGACCTAAGGTAAAAATCTCCATTGTGTTTCGTGTTTAAAGCCAGAAGATCGTAAAAGTTCTAAGTAAAAGTTTTTTTTTCTCTAGGGCGAAAGTGAAAGTTTTTTCTTGTTTAAACTCATCCGCAAATAACAGCCGGACCTAATTTTTTTTTTCACTTTTACTTTTCCATCTTGAACGTGAACTTTGGAACCTATAAAATAATCTTCTGACTTTATGGTTTAACAAAATAGTTTAAATTTGACATGACTATTTAGAAAAATTTAACTGCTAAAGGAAATTCCTAGTGATGATCAGAATTTGTTGTTGATAGACTTTTAAAATCATAATGTTCTGGACTTAATTTTTGAAGCGGAGGAACACAGTCTTGCTGCCTTTTTTTTTTCTTCTGCTGCTCCTTTTTACAACATGAAATAACTTAATAATTATGAACTAAATGGAATCTAGAAGAGATTGAAATCACTTCTTTTTTGGATTACTTATTGTTGGATTAACCTATTTGGAATACTTGCTGAGCCTTTTGGATTATTTGCTGACACCTTTTGGATTATTTGCTGAGAACTCTTTGGTTTAACATCTGCCTGCTGCACGGAAATTAACTTGACTCCATCTTGGGATCTGTTTCTTTGTTCCTGTCTTGAATTTGGAAAATAAACTGACTTCATTTTGAACACAAGCAAGCCTTGGATTTGTTTTACTCTTTGAATTTTGAATTGAAATCAAATATAAC
The DNA here is from genome assembly GCF_031021105.1 of Erythrolamprus reginae. Classification (NCBI taxonomy): domain Eukaryota; kingdom Metazoa; phylum Chordata; class Lepidosauria; order Squamata; family Dipsadidae; genus Erythrolamprus; species Erythrolamprus reginae. The sequence goes on from NC_091963.1 coordinate 76,536,223, forward strand.
TTTACCCTTTGAGATTTGGATTTTCATCTCTACTTCCTAGCAAAACTACAGGATTTATAAGAAGAACTTAAGTATACAATACTGTTATTGTGTCTTTGAATAATTATCTGTTTTTTTCCTGATTTTTCTTTGACTTTTTTCCCTATTCTTGGACATTTCTATTACTAGAAGAAGTTTGGTTTGAACCATATGCATTGTTAATAAACCTTGGGTTCCTGCTCTATTCTAAATAGTTGAACCAAAATATTACCCCCCTTCCTTTTCTTTTTGAACAACTCTTTTTACTTCATTTTTTTTCCCTTCTCTTTTTTCTTCCCTCCTCCTAAAGTTTCCCCTCCAACTTTTTTTCTTTTGTTTCCTACATATAGTTCATATTCCTTCCCTTCTTTTACTTTTTGTCTTTCTTTTACTTGAAAAGGCTAATACCTGTTTTCTTTTCTGTGGCACTAAATAATAATATTTCTTTTTTCTTTTCTTTCTTCTCCCTTCTTTTTTTTGAATTCTGTTATTAATTGAATTGTTATTGAATTGGTATAGCCATATTATAAGGGAAACAAAATACATTGAACAGATTTGGAATTTATAGTAATTTTTTTTCCTTTTCACTACATATAAAATTGAAACTAACCTTAAAATTTGAAATAGTGGATTCTAATTTGATAATGTCCCACACCTCAACCCTTGTTAAAACAACAAAAAAACAAACTACACCAACTACCCTATCTCCACAAGTGTCACCGCATTCTTCTCCTTCGCATCAAGTGTTAACCATGTCTACCAAAGACAAAGACAAAGACAAAACAATGCAGTCCAATCTTGCAACTATACATGAGACTTTGAACACTTTGAAGGACTTCATGGTCAAATCACAAGAAGACGCCACTCAACAAAGAGAGGCCATAAAGGAGGAGGCAACACAACAAAGAGAAGCCATAAAGGAGGAGGCAACACAACAAAGAGAAGCCATAAAAGCTGACTTGGCAGAATTTAAAGTGGAGATGGCCCAAATGAAAGCTGATATGGGTGAGATGAAAGACCAGATAAAGCAGATCCAACAAACACTTCAAGAAAGTGACGACCGAGTTAAAAAAGTTGAAGAACAATCTGATAAAAATGAGAAAAGAATGGATTATCTTGAAGGGAGAGCCGATGAGAGATACAGAAGATATGATGAATCTATTATCCAGCTGGAGATGCAACGAGCTTCGTACGGACTTCGATTTCAGAATATAAAAGAGGAAAAAGATGAAGACTTAAAAGCGACTATGGCGGAAATTATTGGAGCTATACTTCAAGAGGACCCCATAGCTTTACAGAGAGAAATCGATGAAGTTTACAGAATCTCGAATAGCTATATCCGTCGGCACAACCTCCCAAGAGAGATACATATTAAGTTTACAAGAAAGGCGTTGCGAGATGAGATACTTCATCATTCAAGAAACTCCCCGCCCCAACGTCAGGGAGTAGAAATAAAGATACTAAAGCAAGTTCCAAGAAGTGTCAGAGAAAACAGAAGAGATTACCACTTTCTAACTAAAATTTTGATCAAAGAAAACATTACTTACCGTTGGCTTATTCCACAAGGACTTTCTCTGACATGGCGTTCTACAAGGTACAAACTGGAAAACGTAGAACAAGCCATGTACTTTCTTGAACAGAGCGGTTTGGGTCACTCCGACTACGCAAGTAACCAACAAGTGGTCCAACTACAACTAGTTCAACAGCAACCAGGGGAAAAATTACCAACTCAGCAAGAAGAAAACTTGGGGGCAACTGCCCAAGTAATAGAGCAGGACCAAGGTGCTAGAAGAGTTCAACCTCAGCGAGAAACCAAAAAACCCATTAAATGACAACGAATAAAGACTTAAAAATCTTTTCCGTAAATGTTAATGGACTTAACGAACCAAGAAAAAGGAAGCAAATTTTTTCTAAAATTAGAAACCAAAATGTTCAGATTGCAATACTACAAGAAGTTCATATTAAAAAAGATAACCAAAAATTACTGTTGAATCCCAAAATTGGAAAAATGTATGCTGCATTAGCAGACCAAAAAAAAAGAGGTGTAGTGATGTATGTCAAGAATTCTATAAATTCCAAACAAATATATAAGGATAAAGAGGGTAGGATATTGATTGTACAAGTAGATATTGAACCTAGACCTCTAGTGGTTGTTTCTATTTATGCTCCCAATGAAGACCAAATGACATTTTATAAAAATTTACACCAAACAATAATAGATTTAGCTATTGATAATTTATTGATAATAGGTGATTTCAATGCTATCGCGAATAGACAATTAGACCACTCAGGAGGGGGAGGTAATAAAAAAAGGGGAAAAGGCAAAAAAACAAGAAGAAATTTGCTACCTAGTACTTTTCAAAAAATGAAAGCGGAATTATTACTAAGCGACATTTGGAGGGAAAGACACCCTCACAAAAGGCAATTTACCTTTTACTCCAATCCTCACAAAATTTGGACGAGAATTGACATGTTATGGGCACCAAAAACGGTGGCAGAACAAATAAGAGAGGTCGAGATAGACGTTAATACATGGGCTGATCATAACCCAATAGTGGTCTATATGACGATGAATAATAAACAGAACAACTGGCGGATGAATAGGTATATATTAAATGATAAGAAATATAAGAATTGGATTGAAAAGGAATTAAAAATATTTTTTGAAATTAATAAAACATCAGACACTACTCCACAGAACTTATGGGATACAGTTAAAGCGTATATAAGAGGTTTAACAATATCCTATACAGCAAAACACAATAAGGAAAAGAAATTAGAGTACTTACAATTAACAAATGAACTAAAACAATTAGAATCCTTATCGCAGCAACACATTAAGAACAGAGATCTAAAGACAGAAATAAATGTAATTAAACATAAAATTAGAGTTATAGAACAAAACCAACTAACTGAAAAGATCAAAAGAGCAAAGCAACAATATTTTGAACATGCAAATAAACCTGGCAGATGGCTAGCGTATAAACTTAGAAAACAGAGTCAATCAAAATTAATCCAAAAATTAGAAGATAAAGATGGTAAAATAAAATATGACACAGAAGGTAAGGCAGACATTGTGTATAATTTTTATAAAGAATTATATGCTAAAGATCATGTTATTGAAGATGAAGTTTTTAACTATTTAGAGGCTTCAAATTTACCACAAATAACAGAAGATCAACAGGCCACTATGGATGGACCAATAACAATGGAGGAACTCCTAATAACAATTAAAAAACAGAAAAGCAACAAGGCCACAGGCCCAGATGCCATACCTGCAGAATGGTACAAGATAGACAACGAAACAATAAGAAACCATATGTTAGAAACTTTTAATTTATGTAGACTTGAGGGAAAAATCCCCAAATCTTGGTCAGAATCACTGACAACCTTAATACATAAACAGGGTACAGAACCAGAAAAAATTAAAAATTATAGGCCTATATCATTATTAAATGTAGATTATAAGATCTTTATTGCCATTTATGCAGAGAGACTCAAAAGAGTTATAAATGGAATAATACACCAAGACCAAAATGGGTTTCTTCCAGGGAGACAAATTAAAAATAATATTAGAACTGTAATAAATATACTAGAGTACTATGAACAACACCCAGACAAGACGGCATCTTTAATGTTTTTGGATGCTCAAAAAGCCTTCGACAACGTTAATTGGATATTTATAAAAATGCAATTAAATAAAATGAGATTTGGCCCAAAATTTGTTAACCTAATAGATACCATATATTCAAAACAAACAACGAATATAATATTGAATAACAGTCAATTACCAATACTTGACATAAATAAGGGAGTTCGCCAAGGATGTCCTATATCACCATTGTTATTTATTATGACCCTTGAAACCTTATTAATTAAAATAAGAGCGGACCCCAAAATAAAAGGTTTAACCGTAGGAGATGAAACCTACAAACTCCAGGCCTTTGCAGACGATCTAATGTTTATAATTGAAGAACCGACTACAACAGTTCCTACCTTATTACAAACCATTGAACAATATGGAAACGTAGCAGGTTTAAAGATAAACAAAAGCAAAACACATTACTTGACCAAAAATATGAATAAAACACTAGAAACTAAATTAGAAAGTATTTCTGGAATAAAGACTGTAAAAAAGGTAAAATATTTAGGAATAAATTTAACAGCGAAAACAATAACATTAAAAAATGATAATTATATGAAATTACTAGCAGAAATTAAAAAAGACTTAGCAATGTGGAATAATTTGAAAATATCTTTCTTAGGAAGAATTGCAACAATCAAGATGAACATTTTACCCAAGGTCTTATTTCTTTTTCAGACAATACCAATAAACCCAGGGGGTATCTTTTTAAAAACTTTAACAAACTTAGTTAAAAAATTTATATGGCAAGGTAAAAAAGCAAGGATAAAAATGAATTGTTTAGAAGATATTAAAGAAAGAGGAGGATTTGGCCTTCCAAATTGGAAACTATATTATCAGGCCGCTGCATTAACATGGCTTAGAGATTGGATAATTTTAGATAATAAAAGAACACTTGACCTAGAAGGACATGATTTAATGCTTGGATGGCACGCATTTTTATGGTATGATAAGGACAAAAACCATTCATATTTTAAAAGGCATACATTAAGGAAATACTTATTAGAAGTATGGAAAGACATAAAGAAAAATCATTTTTTAAGTATCCCAGACTGGCTAGCTCCTTTAGAAGCAATAACACATCCAAAGTCTATAAAGGATAAGAAAATAACTTATAGATATAAAGAACTATTAAATGATCAGATGAAGCTTAAATCTAGAATTGAATTACAAGAAGAAGGGATAATAATAGATTGGTGGCACTACGCCCAGATCCGATCTAGATATCAGAAGGATAAAACTCTTTACATTTTTAATAAAAGTAAGAATCCTTTAACTACTTTAATTACCACTAATTCAACAAAAATGATAGGGAAAATATATAAATTACTTATCGCTCATAAAAATATAGAGTTGACTTTAAAAGATACTATGATAAGATGGTGTAGAAATATTGGCAAGGAAATAGATATAGACACATGGGAGAAAGTATGGATTAACAATTGGAAAATGACTAAATCAGTTTCCCTAAAAGAAAATCAAATCAAAATGTTTTATAGATGGCATCTCCCACCAAATAGGATAGCAAAAATGTTTCCCAAAACATCCCCAATATGCTGGAAATGTAAGAAGGATATAGGAACTTATTATCATCAATGGTGGACATGTGGTAAAGCAAAAATATATTGGAAAATGATTGAAAAAATATTAAAAGAAATAATAAAGCAAGATATAGATAATACCCCGGAATTTTACTTACTAGGTGTCACAAATCAGACCTACAAGAAAGAAATTTTTTATTTAATTATACACATATTAACTGCGGCTAGAATAATATATGCGCAAAATTGGAAAGGGGAGGAAATCCCCAAGGAAGAAGAGGTCATAGCTAAAATATTAGATTGCGCTGAAATGGATATGATGACAAGAAGATTAAACGATCAAGAGGATACTAAATTTTATGAAACATGGAACAATGTTTATAAATGGATAGTTAAGAAAAAATAAGATATATCTTTAGTTGTTTTTTTTGTATTAGTTTTTACCTAGGTGATAATAATATTAATATTAGTTTAAAAGGACTTTTTGACGATTATGATATAGTAGTGTATGTATGTATAAGTATAAGCAACATACCAAGATCTTCGATGTATAATAGTTGAATTTAGTTTTATTGTTTGGATTGAAGGTTTGACACTATTTTACTATAGTAATTAGGATTATATTAAAGGTATTTTTTGGTAATTATGTTATACTAACCCTACTTAACATTCACATCAAGACCTGTAAAACTTTAACTCAAACTTATTAACTTTTTTTACTATAATAGTTAACATATATTTAATTATGTATTCTTTTTCTATATTTGAATGTATACTTTCATAAGAAGCGGGGGAAATATACCCCCACTTTATGTTTATTGTTTGTATGTATTTGTTTGTTTTTATGAAAAATAATAAAAAAATTGAAAAAAAAAAAAAAAGAGAAGGCTCTTCCCCTGGGTTCCGCCAGCCGACATTGTTTAGTCGATGGGACATGGAGGCGGCCAACTCTGTGGGACCTAACCGGCCGTGATCTCACAGATATTTTGGTCCAGTGCCATGAAGGGCTTTATAGGTCATAACCAACACTTTGAATTGTGACCGGAAACTGATCGGCAACCAATGCAGACTGTGGAGTGTTGGTGTAACATGGGCATACCTTGGGAAGCCCATGATTGCTCTCGCAGCTGCATTCTGCACGATCTGAAGTTTCCGAACACTCTTCAAAGGTAGCCCCATGTAGAGAGCGTTACAGTAGTTGAACCTCGAGGTGATGAGGGCATGAGTAACTGTGAGCAGTGACTCCCGGTCCAAGTAGGGCCGCAACTGGTGCACCATGCGAACCTGGGCAAACGCCCCCCTTGGCACAGCTGAAAGATGTTTCTCTAATGTGAACTGTGGATCAAGGAGGACGCCCAAGTTGCGCACCCTCTCTGAGGAGGTCAATAATTCCCCCCCAGGGTGATGGACGGACAGATAGAATTGTCCTTGGGAGGCAAAACCCACAGCCACTCCGTCTTATCAGGGTTGAGTTTGAGTCTGTTGACACCCATCCAGACCCCAACAGCCTCCAGACACTGGCACATCAACAGCTTCGTTGACTGGACATGGGGTGGAGATGTACAGCTGGGTATCACTGGCTGTCAACCTTCGCTGTGCTGCTGCAATCTTTCGCTTGGTTGTCATAGAGTTACGGGGTGGGTTAGAGAAGAAGGGGGGTTGGGAAGAGCACAGGCGGAGAGTTAAGTTTCATTTTCCTAGGTACCAGGAGGAGACCGTTACAGGGAAAATTCATGAAGAGTGACGTGAGGGCCAACATTTCCCACCTGATGAATATGGACAATGAGGATTGGGCATAATCCCAAAGGGGGGTGGGAAAGGGGTTTTGATATATGCTTGTATCGCGCCATTTTCTCAGACTTCGCTTTTCTTTCGATATTTCTAGTTCTGATTTTGATAAATTCACTTTTGAACTTTTATAAAAAGGACTCTGGGTTTTATTTGTCTGAATTCTGACTGGCAGCTTGACATTAAGCAAAGTGAATTAGTTTGGTACCTTTTTGAAATTCTACTTGGTGGTAAGTGCCATCTATAAAACATCTTGATCTGGTTTTCTTTATAAGCAGTTGACTTTGTTATTTTCCAGTTATACGTCCAAACCTTTTCCCACGTATTTAGGTCTATCTCTCTATTTAAATTTCTACACCAGCTAATCATATTATCTTTCAATATCCATTCTATGTTTTTACTATTAAACATTTATATGTTTTTCCTATCAATTTTCTTTGATCTGTGGTTAGCAATTTGCCTAATATACTGTATTATTATCTTTTCTAAGTATATATGTTGTTTTGTCTTTATGAAATCTCGACTTAATCTGTGTGTATTGCCACCAGTCAATTGCCAAGCCCAATTCCACCAGTTCCTGCTTTGTTTTCAAATTCCACTGATTATCTACTAAATCTTTATATTTCCAGATCTTATCCTCTTGTAATAAATTTGGAAAAGTTATGGCTTCAATGGGAGATATCCATTCCGGCATAACTAAGAAGTGATCTTTTTTAACTTCATTCCAAACATCTATAAGTGCTTTCCTAATGATATGTCTTTTGAAATAGGAATGTGTTTTATACTTTTCATACCATATAAAGGCGTGCCATCCTAACATTAAATCATGTCCTTCTAGATTCAATAATCTTCTGGTTTGTAAAGTAAGCCATTCTTTGGTCCAAGTCAAAGTTGCGGCTTGATAATATAACTTCCAGTTTGGGCAGGCGAGGCCTCCTCGCTCTTTTATATCTTCTAAAGCACACTGTCTTATTCTTGCCATATAAATTTTTTTGCCATATACATTTTTTTGTTATTCTATTTAATTCTGTAAAAAGATCTTTTCCTGGGTTAATTGGAATTACTTGGAATAAAAATAATACTTTGGGTAGAATGTTCATTTTGATTGTAGAGATCCTGCCTAATAGTGACAATTGCAAATTACTCCAAGTCTTTAAATCATTTTTGATTTGTTTTAAAAGTTTGGTGTAATTATCTTTTAATGTCATAGATTTTGCTGTTATCCAAATACCTAAATACTTAACTTTTTTGGTTATTTTCATATTTGATTTTATTTCCAGTTGTTGAATCTGGGAATCAATCATATTTTTAGTTAATATTTGTGTCTTATTTTTATTTATTTTCAAACCAGCCAACGATCCATATTCTTCTAACTGGTCTATTAACTTTAAAATAGAGTTTAATGGATCTTCTAATATAAAGACAACATCGTCAGCATAAGCCTGTAGTTTATATATTTCTTTCTTGATTTGTAAACCTTTTATATTTTTATCTTTCCTTATCTTTGTCAATAAAACTTCTAGTGATAAAATAAATAGTAATGGGGAGATAGGACAACCTTGTCTGACACCTTTCTGTATCTGAAATTTTTCTGTTTGATCATTATTTAAAATAATTTTTGCTGTTTGAGCAGAGTATATGGCATCAATTATGTTAAAAAAATTGGTTCCAAAATTCATTTTGTTAAGTAATAATTTCATAAATAGCCAGTCCACGTTATCGAATGCTTTTTGTGTGTCTTAAAATACTAATGCCATTTGTTTTCCCGGGTGCTGTTCATAATATTCTAATATATTTATAATTGTTCTCATATTATTTTTAATCTGCCTATTTGAAAGAAACCCATTTTGATCTTCATGTATCAATCCAGACATAATATTTTTTAATCTATAGGCATATACTGAGACAAAAATTTTATAATCCACATTTAATAATAAAATTGGTCTATAGTTTTGAATTTTTTCTCTCTTGGTATCAGATTTATGTATTAAAGTTATTAATGCTTCAGACCATGTTTTGGGAATTTTACCATCTAGTATTATATTATTAAATGTTTCTAACATGTTTGTTATAAGTATGTTACTATTTAATTTATAGAACTCGGCAGGTATGGCATCTGGGCCAGTGGCCTTGTTATTTTTCAGACATTTAAGTGCTTGCTGTAATTCTAACATGGTAAATGGTGCGTTTAATTTCTGTTGTTGGTCTTCTGTTAAAGTAGGTAAGTCTACTGAACTTAAGAAGTCAAAAACTTCATCTTCATTTTTATCTTCTTTTTGATATAAATTTTTATAAAATTCTAAAGCAATTGCTTTCTTTTCCTCAATTCTATGTTTAAGTATGCCTTTGCTATCTTCTAGTTTTTTTTATTATTCTTGCCTCTTTTTGGTTCCTTAGTTTAAATGCTAGCCAGCATCCTGGTTTAGTAGCATGTTCAAAATATTCTTGTTTAGCCTGTTTGGTTTTTTCAGCTACCTGTTCTTGTTCTATTAAATTTATTTTGTGTTTAAGTAACTCCCTTTTCTTTTTATTCTTGTCTTCACCTTGATTATTTTGTGATATTACTTCTAAGTCTTTTAATTCTGCCCTCAATTTTTGAAGTTGGTGTTTCTTTTCTTTGTTTTTTTTTGCTGTGTAAGATATTGTTAATCCACGTATATATGCTTTGGCTGTATCCCATAGATTTTGTGCTGTAGTGTCTATGTTGTTATTTAGATTGAAAAAAAATTCCAGTTCTTTTTCTATCCAATCTTTATATTGAGGGTCGCGTAAAATATTTCTGTTCACTCTCCAATCTCTTGGTTTTTTGTTTCCCTTCCAAGTAATTGTCAATGGATTGTGGTCCGCCCAATCATTTAATTCAATTTCGACATTTGAGACACACTCAGAAATCTGAGTTGAAATCCATGCCATGTCTATTCTAGTCCATATTTTGTGCAGGTTCGGGAAAAAAGTATATTGTTTATCTGTAGGATGGCACTCTCGCCATAACTCATGTAATATTAATTCTGAGGTGAGTTTCCAAAAGGTTATGGGTAGGATCGTTTTTTTTTTCTTTTTCTTATTACCTGAATAATCCATTTTGCTATCGGCTATTGCATTAAAGTCTCCAATTATAATCATATTATCAATAGATAATTCAGTTATTTTCTCATGCAGTTCTTTATAGAATAATTTTTGATTTTCGTTTGGAGCATAAATCGATATAATGACGAGAGGTCCTGTTTCTAAATTTATTTGCAAAATTAGAATTCTACCATTATTGTCGCTGTAAAGTTGTTTGGCCTCAATCGTATCGTCAATATAGACCGCTATATCTCTCCTTTTTTTTGCAGCTAAACTAGTAAACAAATTACCTAGTTTAGAGTTACATAATAAATCTCTACTCATATCTTTAATGTGAACTTCTTGTAAAATCATAATTTGAGCTCTTAATTTTTTAAGTTTTGAAAATATTTGTTTTCTTTTTCTTGGGTGATTCAATCCATTTACGTTTACAGAGAAATTTTTTAAATCTGAGTACATTTCTATTAATAGTACTTTTTGGTTTCTCTAGGTTCTCCGAGTCTGGTGCTTAGTACCAATTCTTGTTGTTTGTTCTTAGGATCTTGAGTTTCTTCCTCCCCCCTTGAGGTCGCCCCCTTTTCCTCTCCTCCCGCTCCAATTTCTTTATATGATATATCGTGTCTAGACAGTCCAGATTGTTCGTAAAAGGCTCTTGCTTCGTCAACTGTTTCTAGTTTTATTCTGGATCTTTGCCAGAAAAAAGAAATTCCTTCTGGGATCAACCATCTGAAAATTATTTTTTCCTTATTTAAAATTCTCGTTAGGAAGTAGTATTCCCTCCTGCTTTCACGAACTCTTCTTGGTACCTGTTTTAGTATTATAACGTCTTTACCTCCATATTTTAAACTTTCGTCTCTTGACCAGTTCAGAATGTCATCTCTTATGGTTTTCCTAATAAATTTGATGTGTACTTCCCTTGGTAGGTTTTCTCGCATAGCTAGTTTGTACTCTGTAAATTTCATCAATCTCTTTGATTACTTCCTGAGGGTCCATCTGTAGAATCTCACCTACTATTTCTTATGTCTTATGTCTTATATACTTATGTCTTATGTCTTATATACTTATGTCTTATGTCTTATATACTTATGTCTCCTGAGGTGGCGGTGTTTGGGCCTCAAATTAAGAGGCCTGAGGGACCCCATTTCATTTACCCAGTTGGATGGATCGATGGCAGGGGGAGCCAGCCACCCATGAGACGGGGACTCTTATCGTGACGATGGGGTCCCACCAAGAGACTATACAGTTTGTTGTGGGACCTTTGCCCGATAATGCAGTTATATTGGGACTGCCTTGGTTACAAAAGTGGAACCCTAAAATTAACTGGCGCACTGGTGCTGTCACCATTACCTACAAAGGAAAGGAGGAACTGGGGTTTGTCTTAGCAGAACTTGGATGGAGAAAACAACCACCACCACTACCCTGATTTGGAAAGAATTGCAGGGGAGGAGAAAATCCCTAAAGAATATTGGGATCTTACGGCAGTTTTCAGGGAAAGGGAAGCTGATAAGCTGCCACCCGATAGGGCCACAGACTGTAGCATTGATATATCGCCCAGGGCGAAACTGCCTAAACCTAGGATGTACTCTTTAACCCATGGAGAATTTGGTGAGCTACACAGGTTCATTGACAAGAATTTGGCGAGGAGCTTTATACAACCAGCGAGGCCTCAAATGGTGGCCCCTATCATGTTCCGAGAGAAGAAAGATGGCTCGCTCCACCTAGTGGTAGACTATAGGTTTTTGAATACAATTTATTTATTTATTTATTTATTTATTTATTATTTAGATTGCCACTAATGAAGGACGTGCTGACCTACTTGGCTAAAGGGAAGTTTTTCACGAAATTGGACTTACGTGAGGCGTACTACCGGGTGCGCATAAAAGAGTGAGATGAGTGGAAAACCACTTTCAACACTCCACTGGGATGCTTTCAATTCAGGGTACTCCCTTTTGGCCTACAGGGGGCACCAGGAGTTTTCATGCAACTGATTAATGAAGTACTGCATGAGCACTTATTTAAAGGATGCTTGATCTATTTGGATGACATATTAATATATTCAGAGACCCCAGAGGAACACTTGGCTCTGGTCAGGAGGTTTTAAAGAAACTCAAAGCCGCGGAACTGTATGCCAACTTGGCAAAGTGTGAGTTTCACCAGAACAAAATTGACTACTTGGGTTACTGCATATCACACCGAGGTGTGGAGATGGATCCGGAGAAAGTGTTGGCAGTCTTGGAGTGGGAAGCTCCATGCACTAGGAAACAGTTATAAAGTTTTCTAGGGATCGCTAACTTCTACTGACAATTTATCCCAGCATTTTCTCAGATAGCACTGTCGATCACCAACTTACTGAAAACCAAGGGAAAGGATAAGCCCAAGTCCAACAGCCCATTGTCGTGGTCCATGGAGTGTCAAGCAGCTTTTGAGAAGCTGAAAAGACTTTGTGAGTGAGCCAATTCTCAAACACCCTGATCTAGAACGGCCTTTTGTGGTACAAGTGGATGCAAGTGATGTGGCCATGAGAGCAGTATTGTTACAAAAGGATGAAGAACAGGGACTATGCCCCTGTGTGTACACTTCTAGAAAGCTAACTGAAACCAAACAGAGGTGGGCTGTGCGGGAAAAGGAAGTGTTTGCAATGCGCTGGGCCTTACTCTCCTGGAGACACTTTCTAGAAGGTGCCAAGCAACCATTTGAAGTGTGGACTGATCACAAGAACTTGGAAGCTTTAAAAAAAACCAGGAAACTGTCCCCAAAACAGGCTAGGTGGGCACAGCATTTTAGTCGGTTCAATTTCTCGCTGCGCTATATACCGGGGGGTAACAATTTCATGGCTGATGCGCTGTCTAGATTGCCGCAATACAACAGCGGGAGACTGGAACTAATTCAACCAGTGATTCGGGCTTCACAAATGGCGTGCCCAGCCCTTGCCAGACAACGGAGTTCAGGGAAGACTGAGCTTCCTGACAGTCTGGTTGCGGATCTTCAGAAACCACTAGAATCTGATATTTGGTTTTCAATTTCACCAAGGGGATTGCACCAAGAGAAGTGGCCTGGCCTGGATAGGATCTCGCTTATATGTTCCTGTCTCCATGAGGTCACTGATATTGGAGAGGGGACTCAATTCCAAAGTGGTTGGTCACTTCGCATTCCTGAAAATGTTACATTTGCTAATCAGGCAGTTCTGGTGGCCTTCCATGAAAAAGGACATCAACACTTATGTGGCAAGCTGCCCAAGTTGGCGGCAGTAAAGCGGCCCCCGGGTCTTCCCCAAGGACTGATGCAACCTGTGGCATCCTGGAAAGACATTTCTATGGATTTTATTGTGACCTACCTGAGAGTGTGGGGAATACTGTTATTTGGGTTGTAACTGACCTTTTTTCCAAACAGGTTCATTTTGTGGCATGCTCAAAGATCCCCACTTCCAGGGCATTAGCAAAAATGCTCATACAACATGTGTATCGCCTTCTTGAGAGAGCCATATCAGACTGAGGGGTACAATTCACCTCAAACTTCTGGAAGGAGTTTTTAGGGTTGTTGGGTTCACTCCATTTAAATTGGTGAGTGGACAGGATTTTGTGCCAATTCCAGAACTACCCCAGGATGAGCCTAAGCATCCATTATTAAAGGATTGGGTAACACAGCTCAAAGCAACCTGGCCTATAGCGCAGAAAGTGTTGGATGAGGCTCATAATACACAAAAGACCCAGGCTGACAAGAAAAGAAGAGTTGCAGTAGATTATAAGGTGGGGGATACGGTCTACCTCTCCACAAAGTTCTTGAGGACCACTCAAAAGTCAAAGAAATTAGGGGCTAAGTATGTGGGTCCTTTCCCAATTGTACAGAAGGTGAATTCGGTAGCAATGAAATTAGAATTGCTGAAAACGTTAAGGAAAATTCACCCGGTGTTCCACGTAAGTTTACTTAAACCGGAACGGACTAGTGACCTACGTCCGCCGCAAGCACATCCCCCTGCCCCTTTACTGATTGAGGGAGTGCAGCCCTCTGAGGTTAAAGAAGTGCTGGATTCAAGAAAGCACAGGGGGAAGATTCAATATTTACTGAATCTTGCATCTCATGCAGAATGGGTTGACAAGAAGCACATGAATGCTCACAGGGAAATTGATCGGCTTAGAACGAAGTACCCTGATAAGCCCTGATGTTTAGATATATATATTGGTGTTGTTTGTTCTTTTTTCTTTTCTAGGACTGAAGTCCCAGTTCCAGGGGGTCAAAATGTCATCCTTCGCTGTGCTGCTGCTATCTTTCGCTTGGTTGTCATAGAGTTACGGGGTGGGTTAGAGAAGAAGGGAGGTTGGGAAGAGCATAGGAGGAGAGTTAAATTTTATTTTCCTAGGTACCAGGAGGAGACCGTTAGTGGGAAAATTCCTGAAGAGTGACGTGAGGGCCAACATGTCCCACCTGATGAATATGGACAATGAGTATTGGGCATAATCCCAAATGGGGGTGGAAAAGGGATTTTGATATATGCTTGGTATCGCGCCATTTTCTGACTTTTATTTTCTTTCGATGCTTCTAGTTCTCATTTTGATAAATTCACTTTTGACCTTTTATAAAAAGGACTCGGAGTTTTATTTGTCTGAATTCTGATTGGCAGCTTGACAGGCGTACTGATGATACCTCACCCTATGCCCTTGGATGATCTCACCCAGCGGTTTCATGTAGATATTAAATAGCAGGAGAGAGAAGACCAATCCATGGGCACCACTCTCTTTTGGCTGCCTCAGCAGAAGCGACCATAGGGGTGGGACGAGGTGAATCGCGCTCTCTCTCTCCCTAAAGGGAAACTACTGGCAGCTGTCACTTAAAGTCATTCACAAGAAAGAAAAAGGAGACAATGAGGCCGCCTCGCATTTTCGTAAATCCCGGTGCATCGACCAGGCTGCCTTGGACGCTTCTAGTTGCGAGCAAAGCAGAGACAGACACCTTCTGCTCATTTCTCCAGCAGACAATCCCTCTGAACGCTTGCTCCCGAGTAAAGTTCCTTGGCTCTTTCTCCCTCCCCATCCCAAACGGCAGCCCTCCCATGGCAGCGGCGGCGGCATTCGGCGGGCTACCTGGTTTTTTTACCCAGACTGTACAGGAACAGGGCTGGAGAGGAGAGGAATCGTGGGAGGCTGCGGCTTGAGCTGGGGCCCCTTCAGGTTTCTGAATTGGACTGTTGAATCATTGCCCTTATCCTTAAAAGCCAGGTAGCCTGTCCAGGTCTGGCTGGGCCAAACAGACCTTTAAAAGAGGAGTGATTCGAAATGTCAGGGCGGGAGGAGGGCTGCCGTTTGGGACGGGGAGGGAGAGAGAAAGAGCCAAGGACCTTTACTTGGGAGCAAGCGGATGGAGGGAGGAAGCCTTGGCGAAGCTAAAGGGTTTTGCTGAGTCCTTGGAAAGGAAGGACCTGTCTGCAAACTTGCCTTGCCTGTTTCCCAGTCGGTAAAAATGCCAGGAAGCCTGCCAAACGCTGCCGCCATGCCAGGTGGTGGAGAGAAAGGGAGGACGCTCCCTCCCTCTCCGGCCTCGGCTCTCTTTTCCGCTCTCGGCCATGCAGTTAGGAAGTCTTTGTAAAAGGCTTTGGAGTGTGCTTCCGGGTGCCGAACGCACTGTGACGGGAGGCCGGAGACAGAGCTCCGTCCCTGACCCTCCTTTTTCTACCTCCAGTCCATTTTTGCGGTTTGATCAGACTCGGAGGGTCTGACCAGAGAACAGGGGGTCTCCTGGAACCCGAGAGGCAGATCACAACTGCCTCAAAGGGAAGGGATTGCCCCACAGCTCCAGGAAAGAAGAACCGGGCAGCAGCCATGGCAGGCGCCCAGGCATAGCAGCACGACCATGAAGGAGGAAGGAGAAAAAAACATTTCAAACAGAAGTCAATCGGAGTAAATAGATCATCAGAGGAAAAGAAAAGTTAAAAAAAAGAAATTTAAAAAGAATACACAAGATAAGTTTTCACAAAAACTGAAAGTTAAGGCGAATGTGAGAATTTTCCTGATTCAACAGCCAGAGTGAGTGGAAATTCACAAACCGGAACTTGTTCTTTGCCGTGATTTAATAACAAGAACAAAGGAATAAAAGTATATTACTATTGTTTTAAACTTTAGCAGTCCTTTTCCTGAAAAGAACACTATTTTACATGGGATCTGAGGGTTTAGGAGCTGGATTTAGACAATATAATTCAAAGTTGATGAGATTTGGAGCGGTTGCTTTTCTTGTGCACATGATGATGACACTACTACTGATTTAAAGAGACGTTGCAAAGGAAGCCTGTAATATGGACGATAAAAGAGAAAGAAAAGGCTGAAATAACCTAGTGGAGCTGAATATTTGTTTTTGAGACTGCAAATTGTGAGACTCTAACTGGATGACGTGATTGGATTTATGAACTTTGGATTAATTGACAGAAATTGGATTAAACTGGATTAATTGATGATAATTGGATTATACTTTTGGATTAGACAAACTACGATCTCTGGAACACTTGGTGCAGGTGCGCAACCTACTCTGCAAACCATTCAAGACTCACTGTCAGTAATACAAGACTTTATGCAGAAACCCCAAATATCAATAGATACCAACAGAGATGAAGCAAGACAACAACATGAGGACCTTAAAACTGAAATTAAAGCTGACATGGGAGAGATGAAAGAATGAAAGAAATGTAGGAAAAAATCAAAAACATACAGCAAAACCTAAAAAATAACGATCAAAGGATAAAAACAGTAGAAGGCAAAATGGAGAAAGAATGTAGCAGTGCAACCAATAGGGGCTTTGATGAGGCAATAGCCCACCTGGAACTAGAACGCGCCTCTTACAGGCTGAGATTTCAAAACATAACGGAGGAAAAGGATGAAGATTTAGGTACAAAAATGGTGGAGATATTAGGAGAGATTTTACAGGCTGATCCTCAGGAACTAATAAAAAAATTGATGAACTTTATAGAGTACAGACAAGCTTTTCTAGAAAGCACAACTTACCGAGGGAGGTCCATATAAAATTCACAAGAAAGGCAATTAGAGATGACATTTTAAAATGGTCAAGAAACCAAAGCTTAGATTATAAAGGTAAAGAAATTATAATTCTAAAACAGGTTCCAAAAAGAGTTCATGAAAG
The DNA here is from genome assembly GCF_031021105.1 of Erythrolamprus reginae. Lineage (NCBI taxonomy): Eukaryota > Metazoa > Chordata > Lepidosauria > Squamata > Dipsadidae > Erythrolamprus > Erythrolamprus reginae. Next base: position 76,553,401 of record NC_091963.1, read on the forward strand.
CAGGAGGATTATTTTCTTGCTAGTAAATTAATTAAAGAAAACATAACCTTCCGCTGGCTTATCCCAGAAGGTCTCTCATTGTTTTGGCAAGGAACAAGAGTGAACATTGAGAATGTTGATGATGCTAAGGATTTTTTTTTAAGAAAGTGGCCTGAATAGATCTGAACAACTGAGCAAGGACAGTAAAGGAAGCGGAGATGAGTTGGGGGCCACCAGCCAGAAGAGCGAGGATACATCAGGAGCAAGTAGAAAACAACCACAAATACAAGATTTGATTCTAAGTAGCAGATTGAGAGAACACAAAGACACCAAGAAATATTACAACTAGATGTGTCGGGACACACGAAAATATTTTTTGTTAATGTGGACTAAATAATCCAAGAAAAACAAATCAAATATTTGCTAAACTTAAAAAACAAAGAGCAAAAATAATTATTATTCAAGAAGTACATATCAAAAAATCTTTTAAAAAACTATTATGGAATCCAAAATTAGGTAAAATTTATACCAGCCTAGCGGACCAGAAGAAAAGAGGTGTAGCAGTGTATATAGATGAATCAATAGATTCAAAACAATTATAAAGTGATCAGGATGATAGAATTTTAATACTACAATTGAAATTAGACTTGGAACCTCTTGTTATCGTGTCCATCTATGCACCCAATGAAAACCAAAAAGAATTTTTTAGAAAACTGCACGACAAAATATCAGAATTAGCGATTGAGAATATGATTTTGATTGCTGACTTCAATGCAATTTCCAATAGTACAATGGACTATTCCGGCAAGAAGAAGGAAAAGAAAAAGAAAACAATTTTACCAATGACATTCTGGAAAATGAGTACAGAATTATCAAAGATATTTGGCGGGAATGTCACCCATTAACAAAACAGTACTCCTTTTACTCAAATCCCCACAAAATTTGGACTAGATATGGCTTGGGCATCCACACACACCTCTGAACATATAAAGGATATTGAAATAGAAACAAATAGTTGGGCAGACCACAATCCGTTAGTAATTTTCTGGAAGAGAATTAAGAAACAAATCAATTAGCAAATGAACCGTAATATTTTACAAGATTCTCAATACTTACAGTGGATAGAAAGGGAATTAGAAGTTTTTTTTCAGAACAAATAAAAATGTAACTTCCGAGTGAGGAACGAGCCGCGCCGGGTCGATGGGGATAAAGCTCCAACCTCCTGCTCCTTTTTTCACAATTGGGGGATTGCAATTGCAATTTGAGCAAGCTTGGAGGGTTCGATCTGGAACAGGGGGTCGTCTGGTCCCGAGGGGCAGAACGCCACTGCCCCGAAGGGGGAGAACAACCCCACAGCCCCAAACAATGAAGAACCGCACTCCAGTTGGGTTGCGGCCATAGCGGCTTGCTCACGAAGGAGGGAGCATTAATAATTCACAGAGGAAAGAAGAAAAGCAGAAAAGAAGAAAAGCAAGCACAGAACAAGGTATACTCTTTTGGTTTTCATAATAACAAGGAAAATAAAAGAATAGAGAAAATAAAAAAATTAAAAAGGCGAACAAAGAAAAGTTTTTCTTTCTCTCTAAGTAATATCCTTGGGCATAAATTCAAGCTACAACTGGATCTATTTTCGTTAATTTTACCTATCTACTGTTTTTTACAAATAACTAAACTTTAACAGAAAGATATACCCCTTAATACTTCACATCCCTGGAAGAACAACAAATTTGATTGTAATAGGGGATGAAATTTAAACAAAAGGGGAATTTAATTGACTGAAAATATTGTATTTGACTATATTTGACGACTTCCGGCCATGGAAGAACGATGTGTTTTTAAGAAAATAGAATTTTAAAGTTAAAATATATGCAGAAAATACATTCGACTTCGGGAAACACCGATCAATTTTTAAATTTTTAACTTTCCTATGAGATAAAACAACTTAACTCAATTTGATTCAACAGTATAAAACGGACTTTTATGATTTGGCGGATTTCGTAGAGGGACTATTTTACAAACGGCTGCAGCGTCAGGATTAATGGACTAAAAGGATCAGACATTCCCTTTTTTCTTACTTTTATTACCTATTGTTTCTTTCTCTTACCTTTTTTCTCGTTGATAGTGATAGACGATTTTAGTCTTTTTTCTTTTGGGCCTTGGATTTTTGATTTGATTTGCTTTTAAGGATTAAAAAACAACTGTGAATTTGGGAACATAAGAATACAAGACCAGAACGAAGATATAAGACTTTAAGGATTTAAGGACTTAAAAACGACTTGAATGATTAAATTTTGAAAACCTTATTTTTCCATTTTTTGTTACCTATGGAATTACTTGTATTGAACATATTACTTAAGTGCTTATTGATTTCCGTTCTTCTTTTTTAGATTTTTACATTTATATTTTTTACATTTTTATATCTACATTTTTACATTATATTTTTTCTCTTTTTGGTTACATCTCATATTAGGGTCTTTTGTTTCCTTTTTATTAGATAAAGTATAGAATGATGTGTTAGATTTTTAATTTCCCCCTCTTGATATTTATTTATTTATTCGATTTTTATGCCGCCCTTCTCCTTAGACTCAGGGCGGCTTATAACATGTTAGCAATAGCACTTTTTAACAGAGCCAGCCTATTGCCCCCACAATCCGGGTCCTCATTTTAGCCACCTAGGAAGGATGGAAGGCTGAGTCAACCTTGAGCCGGTGATGGGATTTGAACCACTGACCTTCAGATCTACAAGTCAGCTTCAGTGGCCTGCAGTACAGCACTCTACCTGCTGTGCCACCCCGGATATGGTATACCCCCCAAAACCTTTTTATTTTTCTTCTTCTCTCTCTCATCTTTTTTCTCTCTTTCTTTCTTATGAGTATCTTCTATTCATTTTAGATTAACTGATTAATTATATATTACTTTATTCTTTCTCTTTTTTATTTTTTCTTTCCTAATATATTCCTTAATCATATTTTACTCAATTTTATTTTTTTAATTTTATTTTATACATCAATTCACAGATAAATGTATAGATTGAATATTTGATATTTAATATATTGAATTATTGCTGAGAAAATAATTAATTAATTTAGAGTGTATTTTTAAAATTGTTGCGACAGTTAAATTTTCTTTTTTTCCCTTCTATTAAGTTGTTTGTTTTCTTGATTAATTATACTAGTATTCCTCTTTTGAGTGTCTTGCCTTTTTATGGCAATTTTTATAGCAACAAAAACTTAACAACCCTTTCACAGTGTTAGAATTACAGCAATCTATTAAAAACCAGAAAAAGAATAAAGCCACCAGCCCTGACGCAATACCCGCAGAATTTTATAAGTTAGATAGTGAAATACTTTTTTCCAATATGTTAGAGATATTCAATAACATAATAGTGGACGGTAAATTACCTAGAACATGGACAGAAACCTTAATAACATTAAGGAAATAGAAAAGGAGAAAATTGATAAGTATAGACCAATTTCATTACTAAATGTAGACTATAAATTTTTTATATCAATATATGCACTTAGGTTTAAAAATATTATAAATGAAATAATACATGAAGACCAGAATGGATTTTTACCAGGTAGACAAATTAAAAATAATTTGAGGACAACCATAAATATCTTAGAATATTATGAACAACACCCTGAAAAACAAATGGCACTTATATTTCTTGATGCTAAAAAGGCATTGGACAACGTAGATTGGACTTTTATGAAAATACAATTAAATAAGATGAATGTGGGAACTAAATTCTTTAATATAATTGATGTGATTTATTCCAACCAATCAGCAAAAACCATAATAAACAATGAACAAACTGAAAGATTAGAAATACAAAGAGGAGTTAGACACGGTTGCCCCATATCACCATTATTTATTTTAACATTAGAAACATTATTAATAAAAATAAGAACAGAAAATAACATAAAAGGACTGAAGATTAAAAAAGAAATTATAAAGTTCAAGCATTTGCTGATGATGTGATCTTCATAATAGAAGACCCTCTGACATCAATATTAAAACTAGTAGACGTAATAGAAAAATATGGAAAAGTAGCTGGTCTGAAAATTAACAAGGAAAAGATACAAATGCTTATAAAAAATATGACGGATTTTCAGAAAAAACAATTAGAAAAATTAACAAATATGCAAATAACAAAAAAAGTTAAATATTTATACATTTAGATTTCTGTTAAAGTCATGTCTTTAAAAAATGATAACTATACAAAGCTCCTACGTCAAATAAAGGAATAATCTACAGCTATCCTTAGTAGGAAGAATTTCTACAATTAAAATGAATATTCTTCCCAAAGTATTATTTTTATTTCAGGTAATCCCAATAAATCCAGGAGCGATTTTTTTTAAAGAACTAAGATCACTAAAAAAATTTATATGGCAAGGTAAGAAACCAAGAATAAAACAAAGCTCATTAGAAGATCGGAAAGAGAGAGGACTTGCCCTCCCAAATTGGAAGCTATCATGGATAAAATAATGGTTAACCTTGGAAAACAGAAGATTATTAAATTTAGAGGGTCAAGATTTAATGTTAGGCTGGCATGCCTTCATATGGTATGAAAAGTCCAAAACTCATTCATATTTTAATAGAAATATAATCAGAAAGGCATTAATAGATGTTTGGAAAGAGATTTTTAAAAAATCATTTTTTAGTAATGCCAGAATGGATTTCACCAATTGAAGCAATCTCTCATCCTAATTTGTTAAAAGAAGGTAAAATATGGAAATATAGAGATTTACTTGATAATCAATTAAAACTGAAAACAAAACAAGAATTGCAGGAGTCAGGGGTAGAGACAGATTGGTGGCAGTAGGCTCAGATTAACTCTAGATACCAAAAAGATGTGAAAATATTCATATTTAAGAAGGACAATAATACACTTGGGAAATTACTAACTCAAAATCAAGGAAAATTGATTGGGAAGTTATATAAATATTTAATAAATTACAGGACGATAGGTTGGATATTAAAAGATAATATGATTAGCTGGTGTAAAAATTTTGGAAAAGAAATAAATTTAGATACATGGGAAAAAATTTGGATATATAATTGGAAGATAATTAAATCAATCTCTTTCAAAGAAAATCAATAGATGGCATCTTCCACCAAACAGGATCTTAAAGATGTTTCCAAGTGCCTCACCTATTTGTTGGAAATGTAAAAAAGAAATTGGCACATATTTCCATGTTTGGTAGACATGCCGAAAATCTAAGATCTATTGGAACAAGGTAGAAAAATGGTTGAAAGAAATTACAAATAAGGAAATTAGGAAGACCCCAGAATTCTTCTTATTAGGTATTACTGATATTAAATATATAAAAGAAATATACTATTTAATAATTCATATATTAGTAGCAGCAAGAATAGCATTTGCACAAAAATGAAAAGAAAAGGAAATTCCAAAAGACAAAGAGGTTTTTAGGAAGATTATGGAATGTGCAGAATTGGATATGATGATGAGATGGTTAAATAACCAAGTGGAAACTGAATTTTATAAAACGTGGGGAAAAGTTTATAAATGGTGGAATGTAAAAAAGGACTATTAAAAATAATAAAATAAAATATGGAATAGTTAAATATAACATATAGTGATATTTGATGAATAAGTTTATTTTTATTAATTGAGTTTAATTACTTTAACTATAACTATATAATGAACAGAAAATATTTGAAAGTTTAGATTTTTATATTAGTATTGTATACAAAGAGATATTTCATCGATAAGTCTACTTTTCTGTATTGATCTAAAATAGAATTAGTTTTTTATTTCTGTATTAAGAAGACTTCTATGATTAGAGGAGCAATGGTAGTTCCTATACATGTTAAATGTTGTTTGTTTTGTTTGTCTCACATTTTTAAAAAATCAATAAAAATTATTATTTAAAAAAAATGCAGAAACATCCCCACAAAACTTATGGGATACGGCCAAGGTCTTTATCCGGGGCCTGACGATTTCTTACACAGCCAAAAAAAAACAAAGAGAAAAATTATCAACAACTAGAGCAAGAATTAAAAAACTTAGAAATTGAACTACAAAGAAATTCACACAATAGTAAAGTCAAAGGGAAAATGGACAATAAAACATAAAATAAACTTGATTGAACAAGAAAAAATAGCTGAAAAAATAAAGAGGGTAAAACAAACAAACAAACCGGGGCGCTGGTTAGCGTACAAGCTGAGAAAACAAAAAGAATCTAAAATGATAAATAAACTAGAAGATAGTAATGGTGTACTAAGATATAGAACAGATGAAAAGAAGGAAATAGCAGTGGAATTTTACAAAAATTTATATCAACAGGAAGAAATAAAAGAAGAATTTTTTAAATTTTTAGACTCTACAAATTTTCCACCTCTATCAGAGGATCAACAACTGAGGCTTAATGCACCATTTACTATGGCAGAATTACAATAAATACTTAAAAACCAAAAAAATAATAAAGCTACTGGCCCAGACACAATACCTGCAGAACTGGATAGTGTTGTGGTTTGCTCTGGCTCAGCTCCTGCCCCAAGGACTGTGGGGGTGGATGTAGGTGAAACATACAAATGTCACAGGCCTTTTTTGCTGCCGACAGCTTTGGGCAGCGAATTATCCTCGGAAGAAGGGAGTGTCTGTGAGATGGGACTTTCAGAGGGGGGCCTGGCAGGCAGCCCAGGAAGAAGCCAGTCATCATCTTCCTTATCTTCAATAGACTCTGATGAGGAAGCTGTATAGACCCACGCGTGCATAGAGCTATGCCTAGAAGAGAACAGCTTTGCAGATATTACAGGAGTCCACCTGTGGTTGGGTCTGGTTCAATTAATTAGGGCTGCTGTTAAATGGACAGCGTGCCGGCCTCACAGTGTGGAAGATTATCTGATCATACTTGTGGAGTTTGCATTGCCATTCTGGATTTTCCCAGGACCTTGTGTTTGGATTTCAGGACTCTGACCATAAATCATAGTGAGTTTACAACGTCTGAAAAGGAATAGCTGTGATGAAATCACAGCTAGTGGTTAATGGATTTAAGTTTGTTGTTTTTGTTATTTCACTGCATTCAAGTTGTTTGTTTTTACAAGTGAGCCCTTTGAATTCAAAAGAGGGTTTTTCTTCTATTTTTCTTTGGATAAAGAAACTATTGTTGCCTTGTCCTGTATGTGTGTCTGTTTTTGCTACTTTTACATTTAATTGAAGGCTCGTGCCAGGAGCCGGCAGAACAGATAGTAACATACTTACCTTGAACATGCTAGAGATTTTTAATAAGATCATTGCAGATGATAAAATTCCAAGATCTTGGTCTGGGGCTTTAATTACTTTAATACATAAACCAGGAACAGAGAAAGATAAAATACAAAACTATAGGCCAATATCCCTGTTAAATGTGGACTACAAAATATTTTATTTATTTATTTATTTATTACTTAGATTTGTATGCCGCCCCTCTCCGAAGACTCGGGGCGGCTCACAACACGTGGAAACAAATCATAAATAATCTAACAAATTTAAAATTAAAAGATTTAAAAGACCCCATATACTAACAGACATACATACAAGCATACCATATATAAATTAAACATGCCCAGGGGAAGATGTTTCAGTTCCCCCATGCCTGACGGCAAAGGTGGGTTTTAAGGAGTTTACGGAAGGCAGGAAGAGTAGGGGCAGTTCTAATCTCCGGGGGGAGTTGGTTCCAGAGGGCCGGTGCCGCCACAGAGAAAGTTCTTCCCCTGGGGCCCGCCAACCGACATTGTTTAGTTGACGGGACCCGGAGAAGGCCCACTCTGTGGGACCTGATCGGTCGCTGGGATTCGTGCGGCAGGAGGCGGTCTCGGAGATATTCTGGTCCAATGCCATGAAGGGCTTTAAAGGTCATAACCAACACTTTGAATTGTGACCGGAAACTGATCGGCAACCAATGCAGACTGCGGAGTGATGGTGAAACATGGGCATACCTAGGTAAGCCCATGCCTGCTCTCGCAGCTGCATTCTGCACGATCTGAAGTTTCCGAACACTTTTCAAAGGTAGCCCCATGTAGAGAGCATTACAGTAGTCGAACCTCGAGGTGATGAGGGCATGAGTGACTGTGAGTAATGAGTCCCGGTCCAGATAGGGCCGCAACTGGTGCACCAGGCGAACCTGGGCAAACGCCCCCCTCGCCACAGCTGAGAGATGTTTTTCTAATGTGAGCTGTGGATCGAGGAGGACGCCCAAGTTGCGGACCCTCTCTGAGGGGGTCAATAATTCCCCCCCAGGGTAATGGACGGACAGATGGGATTGTCCTTGGGAGGCAAAACCCACAGCCACTCCGTCTTATCCAGGTTGAGCTTGAGTCTGTTGACACCCATCCAGGCCCCAACAGCCTCCAGGCACCGGCACATCACTTCCACCGCTTCGTTGACTGGGCATGGGGTGGAGATGTAAAGCTGGGTATCATCCGCATATTGATGATACCTCACCCCATGTCCTTGGATGATCTCACCCAGGGGTTTCATGTAGATGTTGAATAGCAGGGGGGAGAGGACCGACCCCTGAGGCACCCCACAAGGGAGAGACCTAGGAGTCGACCTCTGACCCCCCACTAACACCGACTGCGACGGGCCAGAGAGGTAGGAGGAGAACCACTGAAGAACAGTGCCTCCCACCCCCAACCCCTCCAGCCGGTGCAGAAGGATACCATGGTCGATGGTATCGAAAGCCGCTGAGAGGTCAAGGAGCACCAGGACAGAGGATAAACCCCTGTCCCGGGCCCGCCAGAAATCATCCATCAACGCGACCAAAGCGGTTTCCATGCTGTAACCGGGCCTGAAACCCGACTGCTGGGGACCTAGATAATCGGCTTCTTCCAAGGACCGCTGGAGCTGGAGCGCCACCACCTTCTCGACAACCTTCCCCATAAAGGGAAGGTTGGAGACTGGACGATAGTTGTTAAGCACAGCTGGGTCCAGGGAGGGCTTCTTGAGGAGGGGACGCACGAGCGCTTCTTTATAGTGATGGGAAAACTCCCCTCCCCAAGGAAGCGTTGGTAATCTCCTGGGCCCAGCTCCGCGTCACCTCCCTGCTGGCCGAAACCAGCCAGGAGGGACACGGATCCAGTAAACAGGTGGCGGAACTCACAGCTCCAATGGCCTTGTCCACTTCATCAGGTGTCACCAGATCAAACTCTTCCCAAACAGGTGGACAAGTACGTGCCCCAGTCACCTCGACTGACTCGTTGTCAGTCGACTCTGTTTTACAATTGGAGTCGAGGTCGGCCCGGATCCGAGCGACTTTATCAGCGAAAAACGTGTTAAAATCCTCGACACTACTCTGTAAGGGCTCCCCAACTCCCCCCTGGTTAAGAAGGGAGCGGGTCACCCTAAACAGAGCGGCCGGGCGGGATTCCACTGATGCAATCAAGGCGGCATGATACGCGCATCTTGCCGCCTTGAGCGCCACTTTGTAAGTCTTAATAAAAGCTCTTACAAGTGTTCGGTCGGATTCAGACCTACTCTTCCTCCATCGCTTCTCTAGACGTCTCTTTTGGCGTTTCAACTCCCGGAGCTCCTCGTTGAACCATGGGGCTCTACGGGGTCTAGCACCACGGAGAGGTCGCAAAGGCGCAATCTGGTCAAGAGCCCCCGCCGCAGCCCTGTTCCAGGCCTCCGCGAGAGACTCCGCCGAACTGTGGACGAGTGCCTCTGGAATAACCCCAAGCGCCGTTTGAAAGCCCTCTGGGTCCATCAGGCGTCTGGGGCGGAACATCTTCATTGGTTCCGCCTCTCTGCGGGGAAGGATTGGAGCCAGGAAGTCAAGCCGTAGTAGAAAATGGTCTGACCATGACAAAGGCAATACTTCTAAGCCCCTTAGTCTCAGACCATTACTCAATTGCTCGGAAAGGAATACCATGTCAGGTGCGTGCCCTCCCTCGTGAGTCGGACCCTGTACTACTTGAGTCAGGTCCACGGCTGTCATGGTGGCCATGAACTCCTGTGCCAACCCAGAGGTTTCGCCGAGTGACGGCAGGTTGAAGTCCCCCAGGACGATGAGTCCGGGGAACTCCACCGCCAACCCGCTACCTCCTCGAGTAGCACAGGCAGGGCTTTTGACACGCAGCTGGGAGGCAGGTACGTGAGAAATAAGCCCACCTGAACCCCTAAGTCCAACTTCATCAAGAGAGACTCGCAACCCGCAATTTCCGGAGCAATGAGTCTACGCAGGCAAAGGCTCTCCCTGGCTACAATAGCCACTCCTCCCCCCCTTCCCTGGGGTCGAGGTTGATGCCATATCTGAAACCCGGCTGGGCAAATTTCAGAGAGAGGAACACCTCCCTCCGGGCCCAGCCAGGTTTCAGTAATACATGCCAGGTCGGCCTCCTCATCCAGGATCAAATCCCGGATGAGGAGAGCTTTATTTACTACCGACCTGGCATTCAGCAGCAGCAACCTGAGCCCAGGGCCAGAGTTACACTCACCACCAGTACCCAAGATTGGGCTCACAGAGCCAGAACAAGGGACCGTTATTAAGCAACGGTCCCTCGTTCCCCTGGAATGGCTAACTCTGTGGCCCCCTATCTATGCATTCATTTAGACTTTAAAAATTTTTTAATGAAATAATACATGAGGATCAGAATGGATTTTTGCCGGGCAGACAAATTAAAAATAATCTTAGGACAATTATTAATACATTGGAATTTTATGAATGCCACTCTGAGAAACAAATGGACTTGGTTTTTCTCGATGCAAAGAAAGCTTTTGATAATGTGAATTGGACATTCATGAAAATTCAACTCAACAAAATGAAATTTGGCACAAAATTTATCAACTTGATAGACGCCATATACTCGAACCAAACAGCCAAAATTATAATAAACAATGATCAAACAGAAAGATTAGAGATACAAAGAGGGGTCAGACAAGGTTGCCCTCTCTCGCCCGTTATTTATTTTAACACTGGATACATTGTTAATTAAAACTAGAGAAAACAAGGAAATTAAAAGACTAGAGATCAAAAAAGAATGTTATAAAGTCCAAGCGTTTGCAGATGTATATATAGAGAAATGAAGTAGATATATTTTTCTTTTTCCTGTGAAATGATCTAATCAACAAAAGTTTTTCTTTTCTTACCATGCATATTTTAAAGAAATATGCACATAGTCCATCCAGTCCGATAGAAAGGGAAGGTTTTAGGTTGTATAATGATTTTTTAACATTTTCCTCTGTAATTCAATTTGTGTTAGATCATTGAAGCTAGTTGAGTTGCGACTAGGAAATGTTGGGCATGAACCGTTGCTGTTAACAAAGACTGAGCTGAAGAAAGTGTTAAAGAGGTTGGCTTTAATTGTTTCATCATTATACTCTTTATCGTTAGGTCCTTTAAGGGGTGGGGTGGATCTAGAGTCTTTGTTTATTGTTTACAAAGTTATAGAAGGCACGAGTGGATTTCGTACGTAGGTTTTCTTTTTGATTAATGTGATAGTTCATTAATGGTACATTCAGTCTTTATTTGATGACATAAATTTTTATAGCAGTTTTTAAAGTTTGCAACATGGCCATTTTATTTTTATGCCAAAGTAATCTTTTTTTGGATTGCAGCCTTCTTATTTTTATGGGTAATTTATTTTTTTTGGTTTGGTGAATATTAGAGGTACATATAATTTTATGACTCTTTGAACTTCGAGCAAGAATGTATTGTAATAGTCATCTATGGTGATACAGCCGGAGAATATTGTGGTCCAGTCAAAAGATGAGAGATAAGATTCTATGTTTTCATAGTTGGCTTTTTTAAAGTTGAAATTGGTTGTCTTGTTTTTGAGATTCTTTATTTTAAGATGTACATTGAGGCAAAAGTCGATTGTGCTGTGGTCGCTGTTGGAAAAGGGTTCTCTTACTTGGAGTCCATAAATTGAGGTAAACTGTTGCAGAATATGAGGTCTAGGCAGTTGTTGAGTCTGGTGTTGTCTGTCACTATTTGCACTAGTCCTAGACTAGTGATAGTATTGTAGAGGTTTGAGTGGATGGGTTCAGTTGTGCATTCATTTAGCGACCATTTAATATGAGGTAGGTTTAAATCGCCAAGAAATATAAAAGGATGTTGGTAGGAGGTTGCCCACTTTAGTAGTGTGGTTAGCTTGTTCACATGTGAGATGTTGTAGTCAGGGGCTCTATAACCTAGGAGGAAGCGGAGTGTGGTAACTGAAGTTAGTTCACATGATAATTTATGGAAGGTAAAGATCTTGTTTAACTTGGATTTCCTTTAGGTTGAGTGATTTTTTTAAATAGAAGATTGCAACTCCACCTCCTCTACAAGTTTCACGATCAGATTGGAAAATGTAGTAGTTGTTAATTATAATAATGGAGTTGGGGAGAGATGTGTTTAACCATGTTTTACATATAAATATGATGTCGTATTTGGCTGTTTTTAGTAAGATAAGAAGCTCGGATATTTGAGTTTATTAGTTTACATTTAATGTTAGAAGTGGTTGATGATGAGGAAGTAAGGGGCGTGCATCCCTAGTCTTGGTTGATTAATAGTTGGTCTTGGTTGGAGGTAGGTAGGTAGTTAGGATGGATTTGAGCTATAGTTGTTTGAGGCTTGAGGTTCATGGTGGGTTGTGCTTGGTTGACAGTGGGTTGCTCTGTATATATGGTAGGATGGTTTTGGATGATGGAGTTTGGAGAGTTGGATGGTGGTATATGGGTCTTGGTCCTAATGCAACCTGCTCGGTAGTAAATGTACAGGTTGGTTTGTCCTTGATCTTGATGCTTTTTAAATTCAGCATGAAGCTCATGGGATTGTATTCGTTGTAATATGGATAGATCTGGTCTTGCATGAAGTTTTTTGGGGTTAGAGTCGTTTCGGATAATAGAGTTTATAGTATTGATGAATTTACGTTTGCTAATTTCATTCTTGCAAATGACTCTGCAAAATTGAGATGCTGCCGAGCCACCTCCGTATTTGAACCCGGGGCCGTCCTTAGACACTTCAAAGATTTAGTCCGTAGTGAATATTGGCGCAATGATATTGCAAATCATATTGATATGAGATCCATTAGTAGTTTCTAGGCCAAATAAGATGGCATTACTATTACGTTTTTGTTCTCTTTCAAGGGTGTCTTTGATTAGTAGGGTTATGTTATTTGGGTGGTTGGTGTGTTGATGAGGAGGTGGTTGATCATATGGTAATGGTGGATGGGTTATTGGTTGAGGATTTTGTTGTATTGAAGTGTGATTTAGGTCTATTTTGTTCATCTTTTTGTTCGTCTTTTGTTCTTTGGGTTCATCTTTTGTCACACAGCTTCTATTATAGCAATCTCGGATGTTCTTTTGCAAACGTTACAAATAAATGTACTGAAAACATAGGAAGATGCTAGCAATTTCCTTTTTGTGAGGTATATGAGAACAAAGGTGATTTTTATTACTTCATAGCAAGAAGTAGCTCAGACAACAGGACCCTGATTAGATAGCATTTATTTCTCTCTTTATTGGTTAGCTGGATCTCCTGGATCATTTTTCACATTGTCCACACTAAATGCTGCTGGTAAAAAGTGCCAAAAGCTTCTAAAATATTTATTCTATGTTTTCTGCTTCTAATATACACATTGTCAAATATTGGCTTTACTTGTAAGAAAATTATTTCCCTTTGTGCAAGCACAGCTAAATACTAGACAACACAGTATCAACAATAGAGACTTTCAAATTTCTAGGTTCTATCATATATCAAGACCTAAAATGGTCACCTAATATTAAAAAATTCATCAAAAAAGTACAACAAAGAATTTTCTTTTTGCGCCAACTCAGGAAGCTCAAACTGCCCAAGGAGCTGTTGAAACAGTTCTACAGAGGAATCAACAAGACAGACACAAACTTCAGAGGATAATCAGAACTTCAGAAAAAAAATCATTGCCAACCTGAGTTCCATTGAGGACCTGTATACTGCACGAGTCAAAAAGAGAGCTGTGAAAATATTTATTGACCCCTCGCATCCTGGACATAAATTGTTTCAACACATCGTTATAGAGCACTGCACACCAAGAGAACTAGACACAAGAATATTTTTTTTTCCCCAAACACCATCACTCTACTAAACAAATAATCCACTCATCACTGTCAAACTACTCACTAAGGGTGCATTACTTTTTACTACCTGTTTTCCTCATCATTCCTAACACCCATCTCCTCCCACTTATGATTGTATAACTGTAACTTGTTATTTGTATCCTTACAATTTATATTAATCTTGTTTCCTGATTGTTATTTGTATCCTATGACAATCAGTAAATTTTGTACCTCATGATTCTTGACAAATGTATATTTTCTTTTATGTACACTAAGAGTGTATGAACCAAAGGCAAATTCCGTGTGTGTCCAATCACACTTGGTCAATAAAGGATTCTATTCTATTCATTTCATTTCATTCTAAATTTAATAATTATTAGACCTAAATGTACAGATCAGAATTATTGATCAAGAAACTTGTTATGGCTTATGCTGGATTGAGATTCCTTTCTATTTATCAAATATTAGGTTTAATATTTCATACATATGCCTTAAAAATGAAGATCACATTAAAAGACAAGGGAAGGATGAAAACTTCTGTGACAATTATGGACAAAATGATACTATGCTTAAAAAGTAATGAACATGGATGTGCCAGCTTTAAAAGAAAAAGAAAAATAATAATGGAATACCCATTTAAGATATAACAAGAGAGAAAAACAACTTCTGTCAGCAGATTATATTTTACCTGGCATTGCTAGCCATTTATAAAGAAATATTTGACCTAATACAGAAAGAAATTTATACAAATATAAATTCTTCACCAATAGTAAACAGTAATGAAAATCTAAATACCTTTGCAGATGAAGCACTACATCTTTGAAGACCAGCTCCACACTCCACAAGTTTTAAACCTAGAACTTTTCAATATTTAGGTTTGGGCTTTTAATAGGACTTATTGTTGTTACTCTCATTCTTGCTTCAAGGAGAAGCAAATACCGTATTTTTCGCTCCATAAGACGCAGTTTTTTTCCTCCCAAAGTAGGATGAAAAATCAGCAGCGTCTTATGGAGCGAAGATGCAGGCAGGGGGGGGGAGGCGCTGGAGCAGGGGGGGGGGCGTTATACTCAACAAAAGTGTCCCGGACAGCCTCTGTCTCCCATCGCCGTCCAGGGGAGGTCTTCATCTGGAGACCGCCGCCTTGCTGGAGCGCTCCGGACGCCCCTCTCGACAGCCCGGCTGCCCGGTTAGGGAAGGCGCTGCCCTTCCTGAGCAGTCCGATGCTGGCGCCTCTCTCCCTCCCTGCCTGCCAGCCCCTGCGTGCCCCAACCCCCCCCCGAACTCTCGCCGAAGGCAGTCCCCGTTTCCCCCCCCCCGCTTGCCAGCTCTCACTTTGTTTTTTCTCCGGCGGTTCCGTTTCCAAGCAATCGTTTGCCGCTCCCCGCAAGCCCCCTGCCCGAAGCCGCAAGCACGAGATCCTGGGGGGAGGCGGCAGTCCTGCGCTTTGCACTGGGGAGGAGCAGCGGGGAACCAGGGCGGAGCCCTTCTTGACTCTGCCTTCCCCCCCCTCTGCTGCTGGGAAGTTCTACTGTATTTCTAAGGAGCTCCGGGAACCCAGGTGAGGCTTCTCATCTGAAACTTGTGGAAGAAGAGAGCTCTCCTTGCAGGAGGAAGCCACCCCTCTGTGCTGAGAGGGAAGAAGGAACAATGTTCACCATCTCCCAGGACCACCAAGCCCCCTTCCAACAGCACATGCAAGGCTCCTTGCCTGCCAGCTCTCAGCTTCTCATTTCTGCTTTATTGAAAAGGCCCACCATCACTCAAGTTTGTGAGTGGGTGAAAACGTCATGGCAAGCCGTGAAGGATGAAACGGTTGTAAGTTCCTTCAGGAAATGTGGCATCAGTAATGCCTTGGATGGTTCAGAGGATGATGTCCTTTATGAAGACCCTGACACCAGTGATAGTGAGCCACTGAGCGAGACAAGTTCGGACAGTTGTGAGGAATTTTTGGGATTTCCCAATGACTAGAGACCTTATCTTTTACAGTAATGATGGTTCTTAATGCTGCTGTTGGCTATTGTTCATGTTAAGTTATTCTGTTATTGTAATAAATATTTTAGCCCACCTTTTGGCTCAAAATATTTTTTTTCTATTTTCCTCCTCTAAAATCTAGGTGCGTCTTATCAGCAGGTGCGTCTTATAGAGCGAAAAATACGGTACTTACCTCTGTTGACATTTGCAAATGGTCCTTCTATATCTATGGAACTATGTGCAAATTCAGGTCCTCTACAAGACTGCTGAAGCTGCATCATGCTGCCCATGGAAGGCTCACTTCCCAAGGCTCCTCCCATCCAATATTGTGTCTGACCTCCAGAGGCTTAAAATGAAGGAAATAATGCCAATTCAGTAAATTAAATTTAATCAGAAATACAATTATTCCTCAGAAGCAAAGAACAGAAAGCAAAGGGCATTTTCTGAAAGGAAACTAATGGAGCTATAATTAAAGAACATATTATCAGATTTTTGCAGTGATTTTGCAGTGATTCAACCAGCACATAAGTAAATAATTCAGCAGGATTCCTTTATAGAAGAAACTTGTTTATATACAATATAAAACATGATGCATTTATACAATACCCATGTAGAAAGTACAAGGACAAGAAGCAATCTGAACCAGAGACACAGAAACACAAAAGCAATAATCCAAGGACAAACTATACAGACCAGTTAAATTAAGCCACACCCAGGTTCTGAGCCATCGCCCATGGCTCACAACAGATCCTGCTTCTTAGTCACCAAACCAAACAGTTCCCATTGGCTGACTTGTTATCGGTATCGCAGATCATAATTTCTTATACATTGACACATGTCATTGTAAAACATATTTGGCTTGAAGATGCAAGATACAAAAAAGTTCATCTTTAACAGTGGTTCTCAACCTGGGGTTCGCAGGGGTTGCCTAAGACCATGGTATTAGGAACTAAAGCTTCTATTCTGACGCCTTGGAACGTATTTTTACAATCTGACCAATCAGGTGTTTACAGTGGGGGTGTCCCTCTGACCTTCCTGCCAATCAGCTTAAAGCTCTGTTGGGAGAATTGGTGCTAGACATATGGTTGGGGGTCACCATAACATGAGTAACTGTATTAATCGTTTGCGGCATTAGAAAGTTGAGAACCACTGATCCATAACAAATATATTATTATGGTATTAGTGGGAGTTGAAGTTTTCAGAATATTATGAAAAGGAGAAGCCTTCTTCTCCTGCCTCAAATATTCTGACTAATCAGGAAATCAGAATCAGAATAAGATTGAAAACCCTAAGTTAGACCAGAGCTGATTAAAATTTACATGGATGACCAAGTGCTTTAGGAAATTCCAGAATTATGGGCTAGAACTGGTAACTCTACAAATCTACTTTTATATTACTGTCAAGTTTCTTTCTTCATTTCTCAATCTTAAAAAAATGATATGCCCAGATCAAAGTACTGCCTTTGCAATAAGAAAATTCAATTGACATAGTATTTTAAAGAGAAAGGAGAGAAGTCACTATTTGAAAATAGGAGAAATTAAAGAATCCTTGTTTAAAGGATTAAGGAGAATCAATTGTTGAGGGGTTTTAAATTGTAGTTAATCCAATTCCATTTGAAATTGCTTTTATCAAATTTTGATAATAATTTGTTTCTGGAATTCTGCACTTTCACATGACCCAAGGGCCAATCAATCAATAGTTTGGAGGATTAAGCAATAATTAATTTAGCTATTGTTATTGCTTATAATTTTTTTTTATTTTTTAACAAAATATTGATAAAGCATTTTTGTCTGTTTCACTGTACAGATTTATAAAACATATCTAGTCAATTGGTAAAAGCAACATCATTCATACCAGTAATTTCTGTGCAGCTGTCATCTGAATCTGATTCTTCAGGATCAACTATTTGGATACCCTGAGCTTGCAACCTCTGAAGTTTTGCTTCAAGCTCTCGCTTGGCCCTCAGTAGATCCTGAATTTCATTTTCCTTCGTTTCTCTGAAAATCTATAAATGAAAATGTTCTGAGCAAGTGTATTTTAAAATATTATTCATATTTCATTCTATGCATAAAATTAATGCATCTATTCAATTAAGAGTTTACCTTTCCCCCTAAGTCTTAAGCAACAGAATCCCAATTACCTATCAACTTGTGTAGATAAAATGGAAATATCTCAAAGAAACAAGTGGAACTTGCAATAATTTTTAATATAAAATGATCCTTTTATTCAAGGTTACAAGCTACTATTCTTGATTTCTAGGACAGTTCCATACATACCGTGTCCTTTCCTAAGCTGTTTAAGAAGAGGAATTCCATCATTAACAGTTTTTCTTGTAAAAAAAAAATTATTCTTAAGCAAAGCTTAAGGCTCTCCGAAACATGCTCATTTATCCTGCAAAGCCAATAAATTATTTACTTTAAATTGCCTCCTAACTTTGTCACGATCATGTTCAAATGTAGCTGCTCTTTCCATAGCTTGATATTTGGCCTCTACAGCGCTTTCTTTTTCTCTGAGGATTTTCTGGTATGTTTTCTGAAGTGCCTAGGGGAAGGAAAAAGTGACATTATTAACCCCTGGTCTGAAAATTTTCATTTATCCACTCTGACTATTAATTTTTTTAGATATCAGAAAGCTCTTCCTATATATAATTTGAATACATTTGATCTTTTAATTCAGGGTTTAAATGACATTCCAAATACAGCTCATCTACAACTTTTAGCATCCCTATTAGCTATTCTGGATGAGTCTGGTAAAAATTACGATACAGCAAAATAAAGGTAGCCAGAGATTTCTATTTTAACAAAAATAGAAAAAGAAAACTTCATTTTTGTCAATCCTGGCACCAATGCCCCATGGTGCCCATACCTGAAGCTCTGCCCTCAAGCGCTTGTTTTCTTTGTCCAGCTTGGCTTCTTTCTTTATCATGGCAGTCACCTCGTTGTTCTTGCTAATGCGAAATATCTCATATTCTTTTTTCAGACGTTCAAACTCTGCCATCCATTCCAGCTCTTGTACAGAAGCAGTAGACTTGAAGCTTGCACCAATGAGGCCTCCAGGCCGGGATGCACCTACCCACCGAAAGGAACTACGCAGAAGACGCGCCTTGGGCTTTACTTCAACAGGAATTTCACAGGCCTCACCACCTCCTCCCTCATATGGATCTTCAATCACCTCCCCAACAGTGACCATTGGATTAACCAAAGATGAAGCAGATCCCATAGCTGAAGAACTTCCCTTATGCACACGTTTCCTAAAATGGCATTCTAATTATCTCAAAATCCTACAGGATATAGACTTTCTTTAATGCCAAGCTACTGCCTGACACTTGAGACTAGGATATTGCCCCAAATCACTTTCTTTCTTCCTATCTAGTTATCCATAAATTTATGCTTTTGCTCCAACCAGACAGCTGAATGGGAAAATATTTAAATTTGGAAAATACTTAAATTTATGTGTGCAAAGTAGTAATATTCCCCCAAGTTGAAATAAAAAATAATTATTCTTTTAAAGCCTTGTAGAAAAGGGCAGAGTGCTGCACATAATACATATTTCATTGACAAGGCTGTTATTACTACAGATTCAAAATTCGTTAACATTGGTAACAATTCTCTGTACAGTCATGGTGAAGGAAATGTTCTTGTTGTCGTTATTGGGAATAATTTAGTGCTGGTTGTCCACAGAAGATATTGCTTAGGCTGCCAACCTTCCACATATTTCCTCGGAAACAAAACTGACTGAACCCTTATCTGCCTGAGCTGGGATTTCAGTCTTATGTAATCAAAGCAAACTACCCAGCAAACAGGCAGAAATATTTACAGTATGGTCGTTAAAGCTCTGCTGCAAATATTCTTCCTGTCATTTTCCCAATAACAAGAAAAATTACCACGGTTCATACCAGCCTGCCTTATTATTTCCCGTGTTATCCGTTGCTCATTTGGTTCAGAGAAACGGAAGAATCGTAGAGGAAGGAAAATGATCCAAGCAAATGGAGGATCAATGTGGAGAGTTTTACTCAGGAGAATTCCAGAAGAATCACTTAACTTTCCAGAAACTAAGGGAATGTTGACGAGCAATGGGAAAACAGATAACCAGCCGGGCAACTTGCTCGCTCTGTCGCTCGTCGATCCCACTAGGCGCTGCTGACCGGGAAAATCTTCGGCTGGGGGGCGGGCAACCAAAGCAGGAAGTAGACAGTGACGTAACAGCTTTTTCCCGGGCAGCTGCAGTGGGCTGAGGCACTCTCGTGCGAAGAAAAGCGAAGGGCCAACTTTCATTGTTCTTTCGTGACGTTCCAAGGCTCAGGCTCGTCGGAAGAGAAGGTGCCCTCTAAGTACTTGCGGGAAAAGCTTGTGCGGGCTCTGAGCCGCCAGATTCTCCAACCTTGCTCTGGCCTCCTCGGGAAGTGTTGGAACACAACCCCTATCAGTCTCCAGTCAAAGCACGACCATTCTAGATGATAACAGTTGTACAAAAGCCCGCGTTTTTCGAGGCCGCTGGTTGATGATGACAATCGTCTCCACTGCAGGGAGAGAGAAAAGGTTTCTAAAACAAAGGAAAAGCCGAGTCACGCAATGAATTTTGCATTGGCTTGGGAAAGCCCGTTATATTAATTTAGGTTACAGCATTTTTTTTAATTTCAGGAAGACAAACTGAACAGATTTAAAGTACTACGTTTTATGGGAAAAGTACGCAAAATTCCTCTAGGTGCTGAGAAATAACAGAAGCAGCTTCTGGGGAGCAAAAGCTATTTTTATCGTTGCAGCATTTTTTTTGAATAGCTAATGTGTCAAGTGAACCAGGGGTCCCCACTTTACCATCTCAGATTTTGATGGAATTTGGCACATAGTTTATAATATAAAACTATGCTGTGCAAAATTTTAGTTCAAAAGACTAAAAATTGGGGATTCTAGAAGACCTCAAATAAAGGGTTGCAAAATGCTGAGTTTTAGTAAGAATGACACTTGGGCCAACTTCCAGAAGCTGTAAACAGGGCAGTTTCAGTCAATGTTCCCTCTAATTTTTTCCGGGGTGGGCGGAAAAGTATAGTGTCTGAACGGCAGTCCCCTTGGGACTGGACGGCATAGAAGTACAAATAAATAAATATAATAAATCCCTTCTTTTTTATTAAAAGAAATTAATAATAAAACAAAACAAAACTCTATTACTATTAAAACTAAAACAACCAGCAAATCCAAAAACATAACTATTAATAAAAATAGGTGAGGGCTGGGGGGGTTTTCTCTGTTATTATTTAAGTGTTTTTACCATATACTTTAAATCAAGAGTCACTTCTCTCTCTGTTTCTCTTTCCTGTCATTCTCTGCCTCAATCATTTTCTCATTTCTCTTCCCCCCCTTTTTTTCTATCATTTCTCTCTCCCTCTCTCTTCCTTCCACTCCTCTCTCTCTTGCTTTCTTCCTCTCACTCTCTTCTTTCCTCTCTCCTCTCTCACTCTTTCTTGCTCTCTCACTCTCTTCAGTCCTATCTTCTCGCTCTCTTTCTTTCTTCTCTCTTCCTTCCACTTTTTTCTCTGTCTCTCTTTTCCTTCCTTCCTTCCTCTCTTCCTCTCCCTCTCCCCCTTTATATTTATCTCTTCCTTCCTCTCTTCCTCCCTTTCTCCCTCTCGTTCACTTTTCTCTCCCTTCCCTCCCTCCCTCCTTCTTTCCTCTCCTCTTTCCCTCCCTCTCTTTCCCTTCTTTTTCTCCACGTCTCCGGCGGGCAGCTGGCTTTGCTGACCGGCACAAGGCTCAAGCCAGCTGCCCGGGAAAGCCAGGAAGGTCCTCCTGCCCCCCCCCAGCCGAAAACAATGGACCTCCGAGCGGCATTTCACTTTCTCTCCCAGGCAAAAAGATGCCGGCATTCTGGGATGATGGGGCCGGACTTCCCAGGCGGAAGGCGTGCCCCTCTCCCCGGCATCTTTTTGCCTGCGAGGGAAGGTGAAATGCCGCTCGTAGCAGCTGCTACGAGCGGCATTTCACTTTCTCTCCCAGGCAAAAAGTTGCCGGCATTCTGGGATGATGGGGCCGGACTTCCCAGGCGGAAGGTGTGCCCCTCTCCCCAGCATCTTTTTGCCTGGGAGGGAAGGTGAAATGCCGCTCGTAGCAGCTGCTACGAGCGGCATTTCACTTTCTCTCCCAGGCAAAAAGATGCTGGCATTCTGGGATGATGGGGCCGGACTTCCCAGGCGGAAGGCGTGCCCCTCTCCCCGGCATCTTTTTGCCTGGGAGGGAAGGTGAAATGCCGCTCGTAGCAGCTGCTACGAGCGGCATTTCACTTTCTCTCCCAGGCAAAAAGTTGCCGGCATTCTGGGATGATGGGGCCGGACTTCCCAGGCGGAAGGCGTGCCCCTCTCCCCGGCATCTTTTTGCCTGGGAGGGAAGGTGAAATACCTGCTACCTCGCGGCGCGCCCGCCACCGGCCCGATCCTGCGCCTCCTGCTTCCCCCCCCAGCCAAAAATACAAAGGCGGTCTGCCGCTCCCGCGGAGCAATGGGAAGCTGAAGCCGCCGGCGGTTTCAGCCTCCCTTTGCTCCACGCTGCTCCGCCCTGCCTGTCTTTGTGTTTTTGGCTGGGGAGGGGAGCAGGAGGACCTTCCTGACTCCCTCCCCCCAGCACTTCACCCAGGACAACAGGCAGGGCGAAGCAGCGTGGGGCAAAGGGAGGCTCAAGCCTCCTTTGGTGGTGGCGGCCGGCTTCCCGGTTTCTGAGTTTTGGGCTTGCACCCATTAATTGCTTTTCCATTGATTCCTATGGGAAACAATGTTTCATCTTACGAACTTTTCACCTTACGAACCTCCTCCCGGCACCAATTAAGTTCGTATCTTGAGGTACCACTGTACTTTGTTATGGGAATAACTACTTTATTAGACATATAGAATTATGGTTTATTAGACGTTTTGTTGCAATATGAAGAATTATGCCTTTTGGAACAATTAGCTCAACAGATTTGTAAGGCTCAAATAAGATGGTGAATTTGATGACCAGCAATTAATGTAAAGGTTATTGTAATGTTTTAATATTAGATGGAGAAAAGCTATATTTTATAAGGTTTTTGAATATACAGTGATCCCCCGGTTATTGCGTTCCCGACCATTGCGAACAGGCTAATTTGCGATTTTTCAACCCGGAAGTCAAAACACCATCTGCGCATGCGTGCCCTTTTTTCTATGGGCACGCATGCGTAGATGGCGCCGGGCAGATCAGTTGCTGGGCGGCTTCCCTGGGTCTTCCCCCTCTTGCTGGCGGGAGGGCGAAGCCCCCCCCAGCACCCGCTCGCCCGCCGTTCGCCTGGCCATTCGCCGCTCGCCCGCCCTTCGCCCGGCCACCCGCCGTTTGCCCGCCCTTCGCCGCTCGCCCGCCCTTCGCCCTTCACCCGGGAAGTTCGCCAGGAGTCAGCGGAGAAGCCGCGCACCTGTTTTAAAAGATCGGAGCCGGCCTTGGGGGGCTTTCCAGCAACCCCCGAGCCCGGGTTGGGGGCTCGGGGGTTGCTGGAAAGCCCTCCCAGGCCGGCTGCGATGTTTTAAAACACCCGCGCCGCTTCGCAGCTGTCTCCTGAAGCCGAACGCGGAAGTTAGCGTTCGGCTTCAGGAGACAGCTGCGAAGCGGCGCGCCTGTTTTAAAACGATCGGAGCCGGCCTGGGGGGGGCTTTCCAGCAACCCCCGAGCCCCCAACCCGGGCTCGGGGGTTGCTGGAAAGCCCCCCCAGGCCGGCTCCGATTGTTTTAAAACAGGCGCGCCGCTTCTCCGCTGACTCCTAAAGCGGGGAAGTTCGCCAGGAGTCAGCGGAGAAGCGGCGCGCCTGTTTTAAAACGATCGGAGCCGGCCTGGGGGGATCGGAGCCGGCCTGGGGGGGCTTTCCCTTTCAGGGCGGGTGAGCGGCGGGCGCGGCAGCAGCGAGGAGTTTGCGTGGGCGGCGGGGAAACCCCTATCTTCGGCTCCTCGCTGCTGGGAAGTAAAAACACCATCTGCGCATGCGCAGATGGTGTTTTTACTTCCGCAGCGCTACTTCGCGAAAACCCACTCGTTGCAGGGGGTCCTGGAACGGAACCCCCGCAATGATCGGGGGATCACTGTATATTATATGTTTCTACAGTGGTTTGGTGAAAGAGATATGAGCCTCCATTGAATGATTACAAAGTGAAAAGAAAAAAATTGTATATGTTTAATAATAAGCTTGATTTTGTGTTGGAAATTATGTATTGTTTTTAACTTTGTGTTGGAGAAAAAAATAAAAAAATTATGATGGGGGGAAAAAATCCCTAAACGTTTCTGGTATTTTAGGCAGATTTGCTTCTTCCAAGTATTGACAATTTTTTCCATCATCTAGAAATTCTTGTTTATATAAGTCTCTATAATAGCTCCAAACAATTTATTTAGCTCCTCCTCTCTATATTGTGGTTTTATTAATTGTTTTATCAATTTTTGTTCTTTATCTTTCCTAATTTTACAGGACAATCATCTTGCAGGCTTATTTGCCTGTTCAAAAAAAATTGTTTTGCTAATTTCATCTTCTTGGATACTTCTTCATCCTCTATTAAATTTAATTTGTGTTTAGTTAAGACCAACATCCCTTGAATTTTTACATCCTGAGGGTTTATCTGTAACTGTTGTTCCAATATTCTGTTTTACTTCAAGCTCTTTCTTGTACAGAAATTTTGATCTATTCCTCTTATTCATATCATAACCAACACTTTGAATTGTGACTGGAAACTGATCGGCAACCAATGCAGACTGCGGAGTGTTGGTGTAACATGGGCATATTTGGGAAAGCCCATGATTGCTCTCGCAGCTGCATTCTGCACGATCTGAAGTTTCCGAACACTTTTCAAAGGTAGCGCCATGTAGAGAGCGTTACAGTAGTCGAGCCTCGAGGTGATGAGGGCATGAGTGACTAAGCAGTGACTCCCGGTCCAGATAGGGTCGCAACTGGTGCACCAGGCGTACCTGGGCGAACGCCCCCCTCGCCACAGCTGAAAGGTGTTTCTCTAATGTGAGCTGTGGATCGAGGAGGACGCCCAAGTTGCGAACCCTCTCTGAGGGGGTCAATGATTCTCCCCCCAGGGTAATGGACGGACAGATGGAATTGTCCTTGGGAGGCAAGGCCCACAGCCAGTCTGGGTTGAGTTTGAGTTTGTTGACACCCATCCAGGCCCCAACAGCCTCCAAGCACCGGCACATCACTTCCACTGCTTCACTGACTGGACATAGGGTGGAGATGTATAACGTTGGCGTATTGATGATACCTCACCCCATGCCCTTGGATGATCTCACCCAGCGGTGTCATGTAGATATTAAATAGCAGGGGGGAGAGGACCGACCCCTGAGGCACCCCACAAGGGAGAGACCTAGAGGTCGACCTCTGACCCCCCACTAACACCGACTGCGACCGACCGGAGAGGTGGAGGTGAACCACTGGAGAACAGTGCCTCCCACTCCCAACCCCTCCAGCTGGCGCAGAAGGATACCATGGTCGATGGTATCGAAAGCCGCTGAGAGGTCAAGGAGCACCAGGACAGAGGACAAGCCCCTGTCCTGGGCCTGCCAGAGATCATCCATCAACACGACCAAAGCAGTTTCCGTGCTGTAGCCGGGCCTGAATCCAGACTGTTGAGGACCTAGATAATCGGCTTCTTCCAAGGACCACTGGAGCTGGAGCGCCACCACCTTCTCAACAACCTTCTCCATAAAGGGAAGGTTGGAGACTGGACGATAGTTCTTGAGAATGGCTGGGTCCAGGGAAGGCTTCTTGATTGATGTTTTTGGATGCAAAAAAGGCTTTTTATAATTTAAACTGGCAATTCCTAAACCAATATAAAGGAACTTTGGGGTGAAATTTTTTCATGTTATTTATTATTATTATTATTATTTTTATTGGATTTCTATGCCACCCCTCTCTGAGTACTCGGGGCTGCTCAGAACATATAAAATATATAGTACACAACAGTTAAAATCCAATTAGTTAATTAAAAGAACTACCCCCCCCCAAAAAAAACCCCATCAAAAACAATCATTCCATTCACTCCACATTCTCTCAACATATTTATTAGCCAGGAGGCAAGATCTAATGGCCCCAGGTTTGGTGGTATAAGTGAGTCTTCAGACTTACAGAAGGCAAGGAGGGTGGGAGCAGTACAAATCTCTGGAGGGAGCTGATTCCAGAGGGTCGGGCCCCCCACAGAGAAGGCTCTTCCCCTAGGCCCACCAAATGACATTGTCTAGTTGACAGGACCTGGAGAAGGCCGACTATGGGACCTGACTGGTCACTGGGATTCATGTGGCAGAAGGGGGTCTTGGAGGTATTCTGGTCGCATGTCATGTAGGGCTTTATAGGTCATAACCAACACTTTGAATTGAGTCCAGAAACCTATTGGCAGCCAATGCAGACCATGGAGTGTTGGAGAAATATGGGAGTGTCTGGACAAGCCTGCAACTACTTGTGCGGCTGCTTTTTGCAAAATTTGTAGTTTCCGAATGCTTTTCAAAGATAGCCTCATGTAGAGATTGTTGCAGTAGTCCAACCTCGAGGTGATAAGGACATGGGTGACTGTGATCAGAGATGTTATAGAAGCAATACACAACAAACAAACAAACAAACAAACAAACAGCTAAGATAATAATAAATGGAGAAATGACTAATAAGGTCAATATTACCAAAGGAACAAGACAAGGATGCCCATTATCACCGTTGCTATTTATTTTGATATGAGAAGTACTAAATAGAAATGCAAGAGCAGATAAGGAAATCATAGGACTTAAAATATGAGATGAAGAATATACCCTATTTTGGGGAATATAGACCGCACTGGAGTATAAGATGCACCTAGTTTCTGGAGAGGAAAATAGGGGGGAAATCTGCTTACCAGGTGTTCATCTGCCTAGCATCTTTAGTCTGGTCAGCTTCAGCACATTATTTTATCCCCTGGTTAAGGGCTTAAAAAGACTTTATTCTGAGAGAGTAACAATGAAAGAGCTTGCAAGCCAATAAGAACTGGGAACATCATTAGCACCAGGTTAGGGTTGGAAAGAAACATTTGGAGCAAGTTAGACAAGTGGGGAAAAAACTGGAAAGACTTAGGGTTTGGTAAAAATTCTTCACAGAGAGTAACAATTAAAGAGTTTGGAAACATTAATAGCACCTGGTTAGGGCTGGAAATAAGCATTTGGAGCAATTAAAATAATGAAAAATAAAGCTACAAAGACAGGGTTTAGAAAACATTTTTGGCAGGGAGTAATAATGAAAGAGCTTGGAAGCTGGTAAAAGCTGGGAACATTGTTAGTACCTGGTTAGGGCTGGAAAGAAACATTCAGAGCAAATAGAAAATGAAAAAAAATCAAAGATAAGGTTTGGAAAACATTCTTCACAGAGAGTAACAATGAAAGAGCTTGCAAGCCAGTAAGAGCTGAGAACATCGTTAGCATCTGGTTAGAGCTAGAAAGAAACTTATTTGGAGCAAGTTAGAGCTATGAAAAAGAAAACTGCAAAGACATAGGGCTTGGAAAACATTCTTCACAGAGAGGAACAATGAAAGAGCCTGCAAGGTAAGAGCTGGGAAGATCGTTAGCACCTATTAAGGCTGAAAAAAGAGCTACATTTAGAGCATAAGACACACCCAAATTATCAGCCTCTTTTAAGAAGAAAAAAGGTGTGTCTTATACATCAAAAATATGGTAAGTTACAAGAGTTTGCAGATGATTTGGTTTTTATACCTGAAGATCCATTTGTATCAGGTCCAAAGCTTTTATCTCAAATGGAGAGGTATGGAGAAGTTGCAGGACTTAAAATCAATAAAGAGAAGACAAATTTGGGGGAAAATTGATTGCAAAGAATGACAGAGAATCAAAAAATGGAACTAAAAGCAATTTAAATATCCAAATTTTGAAAAGAATAAGATATTTGGGGATCCAGATATCAGCAAGATCTTCAACATTAAAAGAAGATAACTATATAAAACCTATAAAACAGATTGAGGAAGATTGGAAGAAATGGAAAGCTCTTCAGTTATCACTGAATTGCATTAATTAAGATGAATATATTACTTTTCTTATTTGCAACAATACCAATTAAAGTTTCAGTTCATAGAGGCTGAGGCAGGAACACTGAGGCTGAGTGAGAGAAGGAAAGTTCTATAAAAGCCAGGCTGGTGAGAAACTAGTGGCTATTAAAGCCATTTTAACTAGTATTGTAAAAGCCATTTTCCCTTTCTGTTGCTTGAATTCAAAGGGGCTGGGAAAAAGGGGACCATTCACAGAGAAGGGACCATTTAGAGAGGCTGAGGCAGGAACTCTGAGCCTGAGTGAGAGAAGAAAGGTACTGTAAAAGCCATTTTCTATTTCTGTTGCTTGAATTCAAAGGGGTTGGGGGAAAAGGGAAGTTGAAAGGACCATTTTCATTTGCAGATTGAATTCAAAAAGACCATTCACAGACCCAGGGGGAGGAACGTCTGGCTGGGAAGTAGAATAAAAGAGAGGGCAGGCCATTTCCCATTCAGTTTCAGTTCCCAGAGGCTGAGGCAGGAACTCTGAGGCTGACTGAGCGAAGGAAGGTACTGTAAAAGCCATTTCCTATTTATGTTGTTTGAATTCAAAGGGACATGTGAGAAACTAGTGGCTGTTAAAGCCATTTTATTTATTTATTTTAAATATTTTTATTATTTTCAAAATAATAAGACATTACAAGACAGACAAACATAAAATAAACAAAACATAATGCCTAACATAAAAAGGAGCTACAATTGCTCCGCTCAATATAGAAGTCTTCTTAATATAAAAAGGAAAAGTTTATTATAATTTAGATCTGTTCAGAAAAGTAAACGTCTCGATAAAATTTCTTTATATAATCTATTCTATATCTAATACATTTAACTATTAAAACTCTATACTTCAACATCATTAAGCATTTTTTAATTCCACCAGCAGTAAATCTTTTGCCAAGTTTTATAAAATTCTGTATCCACTTGATTATTCAACCGCCTCGTCATCATATCTAATTCTGCACATTCTATAATCTTACCAAAAACCTCATCATCCTTGGGGATTTCCTTATCTTTCCATTTTTGTGCAAAGACAATCCTTGCAGCTACTAGAATATGAATTATTAAATAGTATATTTCTTTTTTATATTTATATTTTGTAATACCTAATAAGAAAAATTCTGGGGTCTTCTTGATTTCTTGTTGTGTTATTTCTCTTAGCCATCTTTCTACCTTGTTCCAATAATTCGTTGCTTTTGGACAAGTCCACCATAGGTGGAAATATGTACCAATTTCTTTTTTACATTTTCAACAATTAGGGGATGTATTTGGAAACATCTTTGAGATTCTATTTGGTGGCAAATGCCATCTATAGAACATTTTTATTTGATTTTCTTTAAAAGAGACTGATTTAGTTATCTTCCAGTTGTATGTCCAGGCCTTTTCCCATGTGTCTATATCTATTTCTTTTCCTTTTTTAAAAAATAGATAATCTTTATTAAATATACAATTAAAAAAGGAAGATAAGGGAAGGGAGAGAAAAATAATCATGACAAAATGGAAAAAGCAATAACAGTACAAACGGAATAATATATAGAAGTGTACAGCTTCCATAGTGGTGAATATTAATACATAATAAAAGTATGAAAAGAAAAGGGTACTTTAAGGCTTTTTTCATTATATTCATAGAGTTGATTATTAGTAATCAATTGTATTGATTTAAACTCTGTTTAAATCTTGTAAAATCAATATTCAAATTTTTTGGTTCAGTCTTAAAGATATCACGAAGAGAGGGAAAAGGAAGGGAAAAAAGGGAGAAAAAGCAGAAGAAAGAAAGAAAAAGTAGGGAAACAAGGAGAGAGAAAAAGAGACTGAGAAGAAAAGAAGAGAAAACCAGCGAAAGGCTGGTACATCATTGTCATAGGACATTGAGTCCGTATTTATCTTTAGTATATTATTCCCTTTCTTAGAGTAGTTGTAGAATTCTATTGATTAATTTTAGGGTTGTGAGTGTAGGTTATTCCAATGTTACATAGGAGTTGTATCTTCTATCATGTATTAATTTGGGTATCTCTTAAGAATTTATTATTCAATAATAACTTATTTTGTTGAGTCATTTTCTTTTTTGGATTATTAGAGCAAATTTTTTTTCTCTTAGCCATTCGTACCATTTGCCCCAGACTTGGTAAAAGATCGTATCATCTTGGTTTTGTAATTCCATGGTCAATTTAGACATCTCGGCATAGTTCATGATTTTAATTAGAAGGTTTAGAATCGTAGGCGTTTGTTCCTGTTTCCAATATTGGGTGTAGAGGATTCTCGCTGCGGAAAGGATTTGAATTATAATATAATAGTCATCGTTATTAATCCTTTGTCTTATTATTCGTAAGAGGAACAGTTCTGGCTTTAGGGGTATATTTATAGAAGTAATCTGCTCTATTTTTTTTTAACCAATAAGCTTTTGCTGTTTCACATGTCCACCACATATGGTAGTATGTGCCAATTTTTTCATTGCACTTCCAGCATTTTGGAGACATATTTGGATATATCTAGCTGGTGGTAAGTGCCATCTATAGAACATTTTATATTG
Source organism: Erythrolamprus reginae (assembly GCF_031021105.1). NCBI lineage: Eukaryota > Metazoa > Chordata > Lepidosauria > Squamata > Dipsadidae > Erythrolamprus > Erythrolamprus reginae. The sequence goes on from NC_091963.1 coordinate 76,583,938, forward strand.
GTTTTCTTTCTGAGTAGTGGCAATTGTATATTTATAGTTTTTTGTCCATATTCTTTCCCATTCATTAAGGTAAATATTATACCCAAAATTTTGACCCCAAGCAATCATTGTTGTTTTAACTATTTCTTCTATATTATATTGCTGTAAGAGGATATTATATATATTAGATATTATTTTCTTTTTTGGGCCGAAAAGAATCTTATCTAATATAATATTTTTTTGAAATCCAAAATTTTTTGTGTGTTTGGTTTAAATATTGTGTAATTGGATATATTAATACCAGTCTAAATTGAAGCCAATCTCTGCAAGGGTTTGTTTAGATATTAAGAGGTCATTTGAGTCGAGTACTTGTTCATAAGTTATTATTTTATTTGTGGGAAGAAGATTAGGACAAGTAAATACAGTACTTCAATTGGTGAAATCCATTTTGGAGTGGCTAAGTAATAATTCTTCTTAATAAATTGCCACACATGAATTAGTGCATTACAAATGTAATGTTGCTTGATATAAGGGGCTATTTTGTGCAATTCCGTCAGTAAGATGGCATGCCATCCTGTAAGAAGGTCATAGCCTTCTAGTGCTAGTAGCCTTCTGTTTTTCAGCAATATCTATTCCCTAATTAAGTTTAGTATTGAGGCTTTGTAGTACAGCTTCATATTAGGGAGTCCAAATCCTCCTCTTGTGCGGTGGTCAAACATATATATAATTTTATCCTTGCCTTCTTCTTTGCCCAGATAAATTTGTGGAACATTTTATGTAGTGACTCAAATAAGGTTTTATTTAGTTTTGTTGGGGCGGTTTGGAATAAATATAAATATATTGGGAGTATATTTGATTTAATTGTGGCTATCCTTGTGGCTATCCTTCCCATTAAAGAGAGAGGAAGTTTTGTCTATGTCTTTAGTGAGTTTGTCATAATTGTCTTTTTTAATTGTTGCACAATTCGCTGTAATCCATAGGCCTAAATATTTACCGTATTTTTCGCTCCATAAGACGCAGTTTTTTTCCTCCCAAAGTAGGATGAAAAATCAGCCCCGTCTTATGGAGCGAAGATGCAGGCAGGGAGGGGGGGGAGGCTGCGAACTCGGAAGCGCCATCCCGCCGGCTGGCTGGCTAGCTGCTGCCTGGCCCCCTCCCTCCCGGAGGAGGGTCTCCCTCCGCACCACCAGCGGCGCTCCCCCCGCCAGCCAGCCAGCCAAGCCCTGCGCCCGCCGGAGCCGGCTCCTCGCTCTCCCCCCGCCGCCCGCCGCGTTTGCAGGAGGTGGGGAGGGTCGGGCGGCCCGCCAAGGCCAGGAGGGACGCCGCTACCCCCGCTTCCCTCTCTCCGCCCGCCGCTGCGCCTCCTTGACGCCGAGAGGAAATGCCGGCAAAGGCTTTTCTCAGCGGAGGCCGGCGAAGGCGATATTCAATGTCGGGGGCGCATGGGCGGTTGCACGCGCTCACTATCTCCCTGCTAGCCCACTCGGAATATTCAAAATAAGAAAAGCCTTTGCCGGTGAAGGTTTTTCTTATTTTGAATATTCCGAGTGGGCTAGCAGGGAGATAGGGAGCGCGTGCAACCGCCCGTGCGCCCCCGACATTGAATATCACCTTTGCCGCCGGCCCCGCCTCTCCTACAACCCCCTTGCTGAGAGCCCTCTCGGCAAAGGTGAGGCGGGCAGGGCGTGCGCGCGTCACCGCTGAGAAGAACGGAGAGAGAACGAGAGTGAGTGAGAGCAACAGACAGCAAGATAGTGAGAAAGAGAGAGTGAGAGAAAGGGGGGAGAGAGAGAAAGAGAGAGGGGGAGAGAGAGAAAGAGAAGGAGAGGGAGAAAGAGAGTGGGAGGGGGGGAGAGATAGCAAGAGAGGGAGAGAGAGAAAGAGAGAGGGAAAGGGGGGAGAGAGAGGGAGAGGGGGGAGAGATAGCAAGAGAGGGAGAGAGAGAAAGAGAGGGAAAGGGGGAGAGAGGGGGGAGAGAAAGAGAGGGAGGGAGAGAGAGGAGATAAAGGAAGAGGAGAGAGAGAAAGGAAGAGAAAGAAAGAGGGATAGAAAGAGAGAGAGTGAGAGATGCTCAGTGAGCCTTTCTTTGAAGTTGCCTTTCTTTCTTTCTTTCTTTCTTTCTTTTACTCTCTTGCTCTCTTGCTCTTTCATTCTTTTTTCTTTCTCTTGCTTTCTTTCTTTCTCTTGCTTTCTCTCCTTCCTTCCCGCCTTCCATTTCTTTCACTCCCCCTCTCTATTTTTATTTCTCTTTCATTTTCTTTCTCTCTTTCTTTCTTTCTTGCTCTTTTTCTTTCTCTCTTTTACCTTCCCTTCCTCTATTTCTTCTTTTCTTTCTCCTTCCTACCTTCTTCCCTCCCTCCCTCCCTTCAGTCCTTCCTCTCTTACTCTCCCCTTTCATAAGTTTCCTTGCTTCCTTCCTCTGTTCCTGTTCCTTCCCCCTTTCTTTCTTTCTTTCTTTCCTTCCTTCCTTTCCTCCCTCCATTTCTTGCTTTCCTTTTCCTTCCTACCTTCTTTCCTCCCTCACTCCCTTCTTTCACTCCTTCCTCTGTTCCTCTCCCCTTTTTGGCTCAAAATATTTTTTTTCTATTTTCCTCCTCTAAAATCTAGGTGCGTCTTATCAGCAGGTGCATCTTATAGAGCGAAAAATACGGTAGTTTTCTTTGTGGATTTAAGTTTTGATAGTTCTTCCAGTTTTGTTATTTGAATATGAGACATATTTTTAATTATCATTTTAGTTTTTTCTGCATTAATATTTAATCCAGTCACAGTACCAAATCTCTCAATTTCTTTGATAAAATTTGTAATTGTTTTTAATGGGTCCTGTAATAGGAACACCATATCATCAGCGAAAGCCTGAACTTTAAAATGTTCTTGTTTTATTTTGAGACCTCGTAATTGTTTATTTGCTCTTATGTTATTTAACAGAGTTTCTAAGGACAATATAAAAAGTAGTGGGGCTACTGGACAAACTTGTCTGACACCTTTACCAATATATATCTTATCTGTGATATCATTGTTGACTAGTATATAGGACTCTAATTAGATTGACAAAGTGATTACCAAAATTCACAATTTCCAATTGTGAAATAAGAAATTGCCAGTGTAAACTATCAAAAGCCTTATAAAGATCCACAAATATGAACGCAGCAGGCTTATCAATATTTTTGTTATAATATTCTATAGAGTCAAGTATAATTCTGGTGTTCATTCCAATGTTCCTTGTCGGGAGGAAACCATTTTGATCTGTGTGTATAATAATGTTTAAAATCCTTTTTAGTCTGTCAGCGATAATTGTAGCAAAGATTTTGTAATCTGAGTTTAGTAGGGATATCGGACGATATGGGACCTATTTTTCTCGTCTTTCGGTACTAATGTTATATAAGCTTCGTTCCATGTATTGGGGATTAGGGCTTCTTCTAGTACTTCATTAAATAGTTTAAGAAGTATGGGGTTCAGGTTTTCTGATGCTTTTTTGTATAATTGAGCGGGGATGCCATCTGGCCCAGGAGTTTTATTATTTTTTTGATTGGCAATTGCTTTGTCTAATTCAAAAGCAGTTATTTTTTTATTCAGGAGTTCTTCGTGTTCTTTCTTTATTTTGGTTAAGTCTGAATGTTGTAGTAAATCTAAAATCAAGTGTTCATCTATATCTTCCTTCTTATATAAGTTGGCAAAAAACTTTTCAATTATTTGCTTTTTATCATTGTGGGAGGTTTTTAAGACTCCCTGTTCATCATATAGAGCTTCGATGTTTTTATCTTTTCTCTGTTGAGCAAGTTGAAAAGATAGCCATCTACCAGGTTTATTGGCGAATTCAAATTGTTTTTGCCTAGACATTCTTAATTTTCGAGATAGTTCGTCTTGAGTTTTTATGTTTATTTCACGTTTAGTCAAATTTATTTCAGATAGTATTTTATCATTATTTGGAATTATTTGTAGTTTTTCTTCTAGTTTTTTAATTTTTATATTTAATATGTCAAATTGAATTTTTTTTTGTTTTTTTTCTTTTTGGCTGTATATGTAATATAGATGCCTCTTATGTAGGCTTTTAAAGTATCCCACACATTTTGTGTTGATGTTGTTCCATCCTGATTTATTTGAAGAAAAATCTGAATTTCATTTTGAATTAAATTTTGGAACTCTTTTTCATTAAAAATTGCTTGGTTCATAGACCATCTTCGAAATTGCCAGATTGAAGGGATTCTTATTTTCAAAGTTATGGGATTATGGTCTGCCCATGTATTTGGAAGTATCTGGACCTGCGTAATTTTGTTAATAATTTCCGGGGTAGACCAAATCATGTCGATGCGTGACCATGATTTGTGGGGGGCAGAAAAGAACGTATATTCTAGACAATCTGTGTTGTAGTAACACCAGACATCTTGTAGTGCAAATTCTGTACTCAAATCTTCAAAAGTTGATGGGAGTTGTTTTCTAGATTTGGCTTTAGAGCCTTTGTAGTCCAGTTTTTTGTTAAGTATTGCATTGTACTCGCCCACTATCATTATATTTTCTAATTTTAATTCTAGAATTTTTTTGTGAAGATTGGAAAAGAATATGGGTTCTGAATTGATGGGGCATATATTGTAATTATATTGACTCTTTTTAGACCTAGAGAAATTTGTATTATTAAAATCCTACCATTATTGTCAAAATAAATTAATTTTGGGGTAAGAGTTAGTTTGGCGTATACCACTATTCCTCTTTTTTTTACATTTGCAAGTGATGTAAATTTTTTACCAAGTCTGAGGCAATTTAGTTTCTCGGCATCTCTATTTAATGTGGATTTCTTGCAAGGAGATTAAATCAAAGTCTTGTTTTATTATTTTGTGGAAAGTTTTCTTCCTCTTCGAAAGGGAGTTTAGACCGTTAATGGTTGCTGAGAATAATGTTATTTCCTTGTACTGATGGTTGGTTTCAACCTTCTCATCTCTTCTCTTTTCTGGCTTCAGTTTGGGCTCTGGTTTTTGTACCTTCTCTGCCATATTCCTGTCTTCTAGAAACATCTCTAATCTCTTTATCTGAGAGGGCATCTTTGGAACTTACTTCATCAACACAGGTCTTATCTTTTGTTTCTTGTTCCAGGGGATAATGTTCCTCCACTATTTTAATAACGTGCTCATGGAAATCTTTAGCTTCTTCTGCCGTGGTAATCTTATGTTTCTTATTACTCAAAGATATGAGCATGCCCTCCGCGGTGAGCCATCTAAAAGGTATTTTGTTGTTATTAAGTTTTTGTGCCAACGCCTGGTAAGGTTTTCTTTTTTCTCTTACTCGTCATGGTATTTGACGAAGCGTTATAACTTCTTTCTGTTTAAAAGAGACAGAATTGTCTTTAGATGCATTATATATTTCGTCTCTGAAGGTATGCCTCAGAAAGCGAATGTGGACTTCTCTGGGCAGCCGGTTTCTTCTAGCATAAGGCGTAGAAATCCTATATATTTCATCCATTTGTTGTATAATATCTTGTGCAGGTTTATTTGTCATCATAGCTAGGATTTCTGCCATAACTTGGGGTAGATCTTCTTTTGATTCAGTTACGTTTTGGAATCTTAAATAAAACGCCGATTTTTCCAATTCCAGATTTATAATGGCTTCCTCGAGATCTCTGTTGATGTACTCAGTTCTACCTTCAGCATCTTGGAGGCGTGTTTCTATTCTTTCATTGACTTCTTCAATTTTTTGGATTTTTTGATCGTTTTTTGTAAGAATTTTGTGCACCATTTCCATCCTTCCATCGAGTCGTCCAACCCGGTCGTCAATGTTCTTTATATCCTCCTTCATTGTTCCCATAGTGTTTGTGATTGCTGCATAGTTCCTGTCGATAGACTCCTGCATCCTAAGTATCATCTCCTGCAAGGAGGTTAATGTTGTAGTTGTAGTCTGATCGAGTGGGTTTCTTTCATTTGGTGGGTTTGGCAGATTGGGAGGATTGTCAGAGCCTTGCTGGTTAGAGGGTGTCAAGGGTTGAGCCGTCGTCTTTCTCCAGGCCTTCGTTATTGTATTGATACTTGAGGTAGACATTTTAAATTTAATCCAAAAATATTTCCAAATGTGTAATAAGATTATAGTTATTGGAGTAATTTAGAATTATGTAGCGGGGTAGCACTATATTTTCGTAGGTAGTGAAGAGGTAGTTACAGAGCCACAGAATTATTAAAGAGTATAGGTATAGATAGGAAATATATAAGCGTTGTATAGCATATAAAAAGTATAAAGATATTATTGACAATTATCTCTGGGTATGAAGGAGAAGAATAGAGAATATAAAATGAGAGACAGAATCTTAATCTTAAAGGGTATCGTCTTAAAGAGTATCAATTCATTTATCAACAGTTCATTTGTTAGCAAACCAAAATCAAGTAATAAGGTATGAATAAAGGAATACAGAAATATAGTAGAACTAATCTCTCAAACTGTGATACTAAATTCGGTTTCAGTGCTTATTATTACAGAAAATTAATTCTCAAGAGTAACTAGCACAAAAAGAAAAAAAAGGAAGAAACAGCTCAAGGAAGTATCAAACACTATAACACTAATAGATATTTAAATGTTATTAACCAGCTATCATTAATAAATATTAAACTATTGCTAAACAGCTTTCACTAAGCGGGTATAATTACTAGGCAATACTTATTACTAATTACTAACCAATAAATTAATGAGAGAAAATTAATTAACTATGCATTGATTAAAACAAAATAAACAATTTTACTAATGTTATAAATATATTATTATTACTATTAAATCAAATATTTATTGTTATTTTAAGAATATGGTTACTATTAATTGAGAAAAAATCAAAACTTATCCTCTAGTCGTTGTCTGAAGGTGGGTTATTTCAAGTGGTGTTGTTAATATGTAAGTTACTCAAGTTCTAAAGCCAGAGAGTTATTACAAAAAGTTATTTAATCTAAAAGATAATATTTAGTCTTTTTCTGGAATGTTCATAGAGAATGTCCAGTCCGCTGATGATTAACAGGAATTTTTTTTTTATCAATGTTCAGTAAGCTGTATGCAATTATCCACAATTATCAGAAAGGTCAAAGATTCACAAGGCCACTAAGTTCTTCTGGAATCTTCTGGAGTCGTCAAATGATCACTATTTTCAGCGTTGTGAATTCTTCTTTTAGTGTTCTCTCTTTTCCCTTTCCCCCCTGGATGTTTCGATCGTAGGTAGACTCCGACGTTATATCGCCATAAGGTATAAGCCAAATTATAATCCACAGGTTCAATTGTAATTCCGAGTATCAAATAAGATCCCAAAAATCCAAAAATAGGTAGAAATCCATATAGAAAAGGCTTTAAATGTCAATTATTGGGACTTTAATATAGTTGTTAGAGTAAAATTTACGTTCTCTCTGGTCACCTATGCAGATCGTTTTAACACCATCGCCATTTTAACGCAGTCGCTGCCTTCCAAACTTGGCAGTAAGCTTCGACCTCAGTCCGGTTGACACAAGCAGCAGGGATTCACTTTCCATAACCTTCTAACCATATATAACACTATTCGTACGCTATCAGAGAAAAGTCAAAATTCTCACTTTCAGTTCCTTCTTGTCGTATATTCAGCAGCTTCCACAGAGGAATCAAAGCATTTGCTCTTTGGGCCGATCAAACTGATTGGGTTTTTCGTGAGGCGGTAGGAGAAGTCCTCGCTGTTCAGGGGGGTCTGCCCACCACCCCCCGGGTGCGATGGAAGTTCCTCCCTTGAAACCCCCAACTCTCCGGGCCAGGGGCTGCCAGAAAGACACCGCGGTTCACGAAAAGCCGGAGTAGCCCCGAGGAGAGACAGAGACCACCCAGCTGACAGAGCAACGCCAAAACCGGAAGTCATCTATTTCTTTTCTTATATTTTTACACCAACTTATCATATTATCTTTTAAAATCCAACCTATCGTCCTATAGTTAATCAAGTATTTATATACCTTCCCAATCAATTTTCCTTGACTTTTAATTAATATTTTCTCTAGTATATTATTATCTTTCTTAAATATATATGTTCTTACATCTTTTTGAAATCTGGATTTGATCTGCGTATACTGCCACCAGTCAGTTACTACCCCTGCCAGTTGTAACTCTTGTCTCGTTTTTAATTTCAGTTGATTATCTAATACATCCCTATACTTCCAAATTTTATCTTCTTGCAATAGATTTGGGGGGCATATTGCTTCTATTGGAGAAATCCATTCTGGCATAACTAAGAAATGATTTTTCCTTATTGCATTCCATTCATTTAATAAAGCCTTTCTAATTGTATGTCTTTTAAAATAAGAATGTTGTTTATAATTATCATACTAAATAAAGGCATGCCATCCTAACATTAAATCGTGTCCTTCAAGATTTAATAATCTTCTATTTTCCAAAGTTAACCATTCTTTTATCCAAGATAAGGCTGCTGCTTGGTAATATAACTTCCAGTTTGGAAGGGTGAGCCCACCCCTCATCTTCAAATATTCTAAAGCACTCTGTTTTATTCTTGGTTTTTTCCCTTGCCATATAAATTTTTTTGTGATCTTAGTCAGTTCTTTAAAAAAAATTCTCCTGGATTAATTGGAATTACCTGAAACAGAAACAATACTTTGGGAAGAATTTTCATTTTTATTGTAGAAATTCTTCCAAGTAATGTTAATTGTAAATTATTCTATATTTCTAAATCTTTTTTAATTTGACCTAACAGTTTCTCATTGTTATCATTCTTTAATGATATAGTTTTGGCAGTAATCCAAATACCTTAATATTTTACTTTCTTTACTTTCTAATAGATTTTTCTGTTGATCTGTCATATTTTTTGTTAGTAAGTGCATTTTTTTCTTATTAATTTTCAGACCCGCCACTTTTCCATAATCTATTAATTCCATTAATTTTAATATTGATGTCAAAGGGTCTTCTATTATAAAAACTACGTTGTCAGCAAATGCCTGAGCTTTATAAGATTCTTTTTTAATCTCTAGTCCTTTAATGTCACTGTTAGCTCTTATTTTTATTAACAATGTTTCTAATGTTAGAATAAATAACAATGGTGAGATGGGGCAGCCCTGTCTAACTCCTCTATATATTTCTAACCTTTCTGTTTGTTCATTATTTAAGATAATTTTAGCTGATTGATTTGAGTATATAGCATCAATGATATTTAAAAAGTTTGTACCAACATTCATCTTATTTAATTGCAGTTTCATAAAAGTCCAGTTAACGTTATCAAATGCTTTTTTAGCATCTAAAAATACTAACACCATTTGTTTTTCAGGGTGTTGTTCATAAAATTCCAATGTATTTATAATTGTCCTTAAATTGTTTTTAATTTGTCCACCTGGGAGGAATCAATTTTGATCTTCATGAATTATATCATTCATAACATTTTAAAATCTAATGGAAATAAAAATTTTGTAATCTATGCTCAATAACGATATTGGTCTATAATTTTGAATTTTTTCCTTCTCCGTTCCTGATTTATGTATCAATGTTATTAAAGCTTCTGACCAGGATCTGGGTAATTTTCCCTCTGCTTTTATCTTGTTAAAAATCTCCAGCATATTTGAGGTAAGAATACTACTATTTAGTTTATAAAATTCAGCAGGTATAGCATCCGGACCTGTAGCTTTGTTATTTTTCTGATTTTTAAGTATTTGTTGTAATTCAAGCATTGTAAATGGAGCATTAAGCTTTTGTCGTTGATCCTCTGTTAATATTGGTATGTCAATAGAACTTTAAAAATTAAAAATCTTATCTTCTTTTATTTCTTCTTTTTGGTATAAATTTTTATAAAATTCTAAGGCTATTTCCTTCTTTTCTTCTGCTCTGTGTCTTATGCCTTTATTATCTGCTAATTTCTTTATTGTTTTAGTTTCTCTGTCTTTTCTCATTTTATAAGCTAGCCACCTTCCCGGCTTGTTTGCATGTTCAAAATGTTCCTGTTTAGCTCTTTTTATTTTTGTAGCTATTTCTTGTTGTTCTATCAAGTTTATCTTATGTTTTACTAAATCCAACTTCCTTTTAACTTTATTATCATATGGATTACACTGTAATTCTAATTCTAGTTCCTTCAATTCTTTCTCTAATTGTTGATATTGTATCTTTTTTTCTTTATTTTTTTTGCTGCATAAGAAATTGTCAATCCACAAATATATGCCTTTGTTGTATCCCACAAGTTTTATGGCGTTGTCTCCTTATTCTTATTTATACTAAAAAATATTTCTAGTTCTTTTTCAATCCACTCTATATAATTAGGATCTCGCAAAATATTTCTATTCATTTGCCAAATGTTTTGTTTTCTTTCCTTTCCAGTAAATTACTAATGGGTTATGATCTGCCCAGCTATTTGTTTCTATTTGAATATCAGTAATAAATTCAGAGGTAAGAGCTGGAGCCCAAGCCATATCTATCCTGGTCCATATTTTATGGGGGTTAGAATAAAAAGTATATTGTTTGTTTCGTGGTTGGCGTTCACGCCAAATATCTTTTAGCAGTAATTCTGAGCTCATTTCCCAAAGGTTTTTGGCAAAATTGATTTCTTTTTCTTTTCTTTCTTTATACCTGAATAATCCATTTGACTATTGGAAATTGCATTAAAATCACCCACAATTACCATATTTTCAATTGATAGTTCAATTCTTTTATCGTGTAATTCCTTGTAAAATTGTTTTTGATTGTCGTTTGGTGCATATATACATATAATGACGAGAGGTTTTGGTTCTAATTTTAATTGTACAATTAAAATTCTACCTTCTTGGTCACTATATAATTGTTTTGTCTCTATTTTTTCTTCTTCTTTTTTTTTTTGAAAAATAATTTTTATTGTTTTACAAAAAAGATTATGTACAAAGGGAGAAAGATACATCGATTCACAACATTGTGATAACCTGACACATACTTGCTGTTATGCCATGATTACTCCATTCAAATTATTTTGTTAAACCAATACATATCATAGCCTATTGTGGTTAACATAATACATCTCTATAGTTCGTTATCTTTTGGGTTTTTTGGGTCTTCCTCCCAACCCCTCCCCCCCATTGAACTGTAATAGTTCTAAAAGGTCTAAATTGTTTGTTTGGGCGGCATATGGAAGCCGCGGTTTCGTTAAAGTAGTATTTATATCAATATATATTTACATTTGAGAAGAAATCGTGCTGGATTGATCAAGGTATTCTTAGTAGTCCGATATTATCCTTCAGAATTCTAGAGTTTTTCTACAGTCATTTCTACGCTTTCCACTAGTATTTTAATATTTTAGTGTTTTAATATATCTATGTTTTGTAGTATTTCGTTATATTTTCCCCCTTTCTTCATTTATTTCTTTTCTTACTTTTTACCCAATTGTAAAATTTTTCCCAATTTTTGTAGAATTTCGAGTCTTCTTTATTTTTGAGTTTTTGAGTAAGCCTATCCATTTCTGCACAGTCATAGATTTTTTTGATGATTTCTCTTTCAGTTGGTATAGTATCTCTTTTCCAGTTTTGTGCTATTGTTATTCTGGTAGCTGTAATTATATGGTGTATTAGGTACGTGTCTTCTTTCTTGTTTTTCAAATCAATTATACTCAAGAGGAATATTTCTGGTGTGAGTTTTAAGGAAACTGTTGTGATTTGTTGTATCCATGTTTGGATTTTTTTCCATAGTTTTTTGATGAGGGGGCAAGTCCAACATAAATGAAAAAATGTTCCAATTTTGCTATTGCACCTCCAACAATTTGGTTTTATAGTAGGGTAGATCTTGGCCAGTCTCGTTGGTGATAGATGCCATCTATAAAACATTTTTTGTAGGTTCTCTTTGTATGGAACTGATTTAGTAATTTTCAGGTTTCTCCACATTTGTTCCCATTGTTCAATGTAAATGGGATGCCCTATGTTTTTAGCCCAGGTAATCATATTTCCTTTTACTAATTCAGTTTCCATAGAGTACCCCATCATATAATTATACATTTTGGTTATAAATTTTTTCGGATATCCTAATAATATTTTATCGATTATACTTTCTTTTTCTTGGATCCCTTCTTTTTTTTTGTCTCTATTCCATTTCGTCAGAATTTGAGCATAGGACCACCAGTCAATATCGATATTTTGATTTCTTAGTTGCTGTCTGGATTTTATATCTCCTTTCTCATCTAATATGTGGTTGTAATTCAATATTTTTATTGATTGAAATAAGTTTGGGTGTCTGAGGGCTTCAAGACTGGAGTACCATTTTGGGATTTTGTGGTAATGTTCTTTTTTAGTTTTTAACCACACATTTATTAAGGAGTCCCTGATCATGTGACATCTGAAGTATACTGGCGTTTTCCCTTTTTCGCTCCATAGGAAACTGTGCCATCCTTGGAGAATGTTATGACCCTCCAAGGCCAAAAGTCTTTGATCTTGGAGGGTTATCCACTCTTTAACCCATGAAAGGACCGATGCTTCGTAATAGACTTGGAAGTTTGGTAATCCAAATCCACCTTGTGTTACTCTGTCTTGTAAGGCTTTAAATCTCACCCTTGGTTTTTTCCCCGCCCAAATGAATTTTGAAATTGTTGTATTTATTTTGCTAAAAAAAAATTTGGTTTAATTTTATTGGGATCGTCTGGAATAAATATAAAAATTTCGGTAGTATAGACATTTTAATTGTGGCTATCCTCCCTGATAGTGAGATATGAATTTTATTCCACCTAATTAACTGTTGTTCTGTTTTCTTAATGAGGGAATCGTAATTATCTTTTTGTATTGTACCACATCTATTTGTTAGTGTTATGCCCAGGTATTTGACTTTTTTGACAGTTTGGATTCCTAATATTGTCTCTAATTCATGTTCTTGTTTAGTGTCCATATTTTTAGTTATAATTTTAGTTTTTTGTTTATTGATTTTTAAGCCGGCCACTTCTCCATACCGTTGTATCTCTCTCAGCAGGTGTTCCCCTGTTTCTATTGGGTCCTCCAAGATGAATGCTAGGTCGTCTGCATAAGCCTGAACTTTAAATTCGTGTTTTTTTGTTCTAAGACCTATAATTTCCATGTTGGATCTTATTTGATTAAGAAGTGTTTCTACTGCCAAGATGTATAGAAGTGGAGATAAAGGACATCCTTGTCTAACACCTTTTGCAATTTGAAAAGATCTTGTTAGTTCCCCATTAAATATAATTTGAGCGGATTGCATATTGTATATAGTTTGGATCATGTTTATCATTTTGGGGCCGAATTGCATTTTTTTAATTAGTTCAAGGATAAACTTCCACCTTAAATTGTCGAAAGCTTTTTGGGTGTCCAAGAATATTAGTGCTAATTGTTTTTCGGAGTGTGTCTCATAGTATTCTAGGGTGTTAAGAATTATTCTTGTATTGTTCTTTATGTATCTGCCTGGGAGAAAGCCATTTTGATCTTCCTTTATTGTTTTGTTTAAAATTGGTTTAAATCTTTCCGCTATTATTGTCATGAATATTTTATAATCGACATTGAGGAGGGATATGGGCCAATAGTTTTGTATATGTTTCTTTTTTTCCGGGTCTTTCGGGATTAGACTTATCAAGGCTTGTGTCCAGGATATTGGTAGCAAGCCTTTTTCCAATACTTCATTAAATATTATTACTAGGATTTCTAATAAGTAGTCTTTTAGTTCTTTATAGAATTCGGCCGGTATCCCGTCTGTACCTGGAGTTTTACTGTTCTTTTGTTTGGTTATTGCGTATTCCACTTCTAGTTTAGTTATTTCTTTGTTTAGTATGGTTTCATCTGATTCTGATATCTTTTGTATTTCCGCTTCAAGATATTTATTTAGTTGGGATTGATTTGTTTCTTCCTTTTGGTATAAATGAGCATAATATTCAGTTACTATATTCTTTTTTCCCCCCAGTGTATGTTGTAATTCCCCATTTTTATCTTCTAGCATTTGTATGTATCGTTCTTCTTCTTGCTTTTTTAGTTTATAAGCAAGCCATCTGCCTATTTTATTCGCGTTTTCAAATTGATATTGATTGGTTTTCCTTAGTTTTGTGGCAATTTCATCTTGTATTGTTAAATTGATATTGTGTTTTATTGCATCTATCTCTTCTCTTATTTTCCCGTTTTGGAGGTCTTTTTGGGCTTCTAATTCTGCGTGTTTTAATTTGGTCTTAAGTTCGTTTAATTTCCTATCTTTCTGTTTCTTTTTTTTTTGCTAAATAAGCTATTGTTATGCCTCTCATAAATGCTTTTGTTGTGTCCCAAATATTCTGAATAGTAGTGTCAGTATTCCAATTATCTCTTAAAAATAATTTTAGTTCTTGTTTGATATGTTTGATATAATCCTGATCTTGAAATAACAGTTGGTTTATGGACCACCGGTGTTGACCTGGGGTCGGTATTTTAATTTTCATCAATATTGGTTGGTGGTCTGCCCAAATGTTTGGACCTATTTCAATTTCATGGATTAACTTCCCAAAATTTTGGTCTGTCCAAATCATATCAATTCGGGACCATGACTTTTGCGGTGCTGAGTAGAAGGTGTATTCCCGTGCAAATGGGTGTCTTTCTCTCCAGATATCTGCCAGTCTATATTCCCTTGCTATTTCCTGGAATTCTGGTGGTAGTGTTTTCCTGTCTTTTAGTTTTTTCTTTGCAGATTTAAAATCTTTTTTGGGGTCGTTCACTGCATTATAGTCTCCAATAATACAAATGTCCCCTTTTTGTACCTGTGCTAGTTGTTCAGCTAATTTTTGATAGAATTGTTTCTGTTTTATGTTTGTGGCGTAAATCGCCACTATCGCTATTTCTCTATAACCTATTTTAATTTTTACAATTAGAATTCTGCCATCTTCGTCTGAATAGATTTTTTCTGGTTGGTAAATGTCCTTAATGTACAAAGCAATCCCTCTCTTTTTTGAGTCTGATAGGGCTGTGAATAATTTACCTAGTTTTTTATTTTCTAAAAGTTTACAATCTTGCTTCCTAATATGTACTTCCTGAAGACATGATATATCTGAATTTTGTTTTAATAGTTTTGTCATTATCTGTTTTCTTTTTATCGGAGAATTCAATCCGTTGATGTTTACAGAGATCAACTCAAGTGTCTTTCGTGTCATTTTCCTCTTTCTCCTCTCCGGTTACCTTCTCTTCCTTTATTGACGTTTAGCCGCCGCTCTTGTTGTTACCCTTTGTTCTTTTTGTTGTCTTTCCTCACCTTGTTCTTCCTCTCCTCTATCCTCCCTCCGTCTCACCTCCTGTGATAGTTCCTCTATGGTCTGCCGAATCTCTGTGTCTTGCTCTAGATTGTTTTGAATAAAATAGTCCGCTTTCTCGAACGAGTCTATTTTAATTTTTTTTTCGTTCCATGTTACCAGAAGACCCTCCGGAATTAGCCATCGGTATGGGATTCCCCTTCTCAGTAGTTTTGCCGTGAAGAAATGGAATTCTCTTCTTTTCTCCCTTATTCTTTTCGGAATTTGTTTGAGTATTATAATTTCTTTTTCTTGGTACATGATTTTCCCACTTCTTGTTGATTTATATATTTCATCCCTAATAGATTTTTTGGTAAATTTTACGTGGACCTCTCTGGGTAATCTGTGGTTCTTGGCATAGTTTGTTTGTATTCTATAAATTTCGTCAATGTGGTCCTTGACCTCCTCTAGTTCGATCTGTGTGTTGTCGGTAATCAACTGGGATAATTTGTTAAATAGATCTTCGTCTGTATTTTCCGGAATGTTTTGGAAGCGAAGAAAATAAGCTGCTTTCTCCATCTCCAGGATTGCGATTGAATTTCCGAGCTCATTATTGGCCGCAATTAATCTTCTTTCTGATTCAATTCTTCTTTCATCGATTCTTTTTGTGTCTGTTTCAATATTTTGTATCCTCTGTTCATGGTTAATTATGATTTCTTGTATACCTTCAAGTTGATTTTCCAGGCCTTCCATCTTTCCAGACATCTTTTCAAAGTTTTGTTTTGTTTCCTCGTGGTTTTGCCTTATGGTTTCTTGAGTAACTGTAGCTACCTCTTGGCTGCGGACCATAAACTCTTGAATCAAACTTAGTGAGGCCTGAATCGATTGCAAAGAATTTTTGTCAGTGGTTGCCATTTCTGTGTTTGGTTTTACAGTTTGCATCGTCGGAGTTCCTGGTGTAGCTTTTTTTTGGTATTTAGAGAAATTAGTTGTCATGCTCCCTAACCAGACGAAGATAGTTGACAAATTATCCAAATTATCCCAAAGTAGTGACCTTTCCACGTGTTCAATTGAGTCGTAAAGATAAGGATGTTATTTAAGTCACAGTTCAAGAATAGTCTTGTTTGGGAGATTAAAATAGTTAGGTTCGTTCTAATGCAATATCTCCAATATTAGTAGGGAAAGGTCAAATACAGGGTACAAAGTTTCTGATTTCTAATTAGTTATATCTATGTCTATCACTTAATTGTTCACGTATTGGCAGTTAGTCAATTACAATAGTGTTCAATCAGAATATGAGTAGAGTTTAGATAGAAATAAGATTTAAATACAGTTTAAGATAAATAGTTAATCCTTCATAAAAACTATACTCTAATATTAATATTGATAGTAATCAAGATTGTGTAAGTTAATTAAGTCTTAGTTAACAGTTAATAAAAAATAATAAATAGTATAGATATTATAAATATAAATATTATAAATACTATAAATAGTATAGGTCTACCTTAAGTTAATTCAAGCTTAGTCTTAAAAAGCCTTACAACGTTCTATAAGTACTGTTATAAACACTATATGTAATAATTATTAATTAATCCTTCACAGTATTGTTTAATATCAACTGTCAAATACCAATTAATTTAAGGTTCTTGGTGTAACCCCTAAGTCAACAATCAATTAATCACAATTAGTCACAGTTAATCATTTTGATTGTTAAACCGAGGGAAACCAAAAAAGAGATAAGGTTTCTTAATCTTAGTTAAAGGAGGAGGACGGGGGGAGGGAAGGAGAGAGAGATTAAATTAGGGAGAGCACGTGGGCATAAGGAGGGACAAGAAAAGGAATGTAAAAAGAGAAGAAAGACAGGCAAAAGTAAATCAGCAAAAGGAGAGAAGAAAAAAAAAATGAAAGAAAGAAAGAGTGGGGAAAGAACAACACAAAACTAACAATTACAATAATCAATATTAATAATATTAATAATAGTAGAGGTAATAGTAATAATGTTAATAAAATGCACTAAGAAAATAAGTAACTAATATAAGTAACTAACATAAGTAATTATAAATACGACACGTTTCAATCGGGTCGAAATTTGCAGCGTTGGTTTCAATTAGGCGTCAGCAGTTCAGTCAGTAATTCACCAGAGCACGAGGTATCTTAAATGTCGACAACGATTCTCCCACTCGGCATACAGAAGAGACGGGCGTCTTCTCTTCTCTCTGTTCTTCTCCTTCTTTCAGACAGCTTAAATTTTACAACCCCCCACAGACCATACTGAAGCAACAAGCTTTTTGGCTTTTAGCCCTCCTTCACCCTCTTCCGCCTCTTCTCTGTCGTCTCTGTCGCCTCCCAGCCGAGTTTCTTTAATGGTGGCTAGATCTCTGAACTCGCTGGAGGGGAGGAGGGGCAAATAACGCAAACGGCGGTTGTCTCAGCTCTCAAACCTCTCGCAACTCTCGAAACTTCTCTCGCCGTTCTTCCTTGTCTCTTGCTTGTTTGTTTCCCTCGAGATGGTAGATGGCTGTAGAGGAGTCTTCTTAATCCAGCAGCACTGCGTCTCCCACGTTCCAAGTCTGCGTCTCCCACGTTCCAAGTTCCAAGTCTCCCGTCTCGTTAACCGTTCCCCGGTCTCACTCCAACTCGTTGCAACGCTTTCCCAGCACGCCGGCCTTACAACTCCGGTCCTTCTAGGGTCTCCGTCCCGCTTTCCGCTCTCTATCCCGAGCTTCAATATAAGCTCTCCAGCCAGCTGCAACCACTTCCGCCCACCATCAACGACTTACTTTTCCCTCAGCCGATAACGCGCTCCACTCTCTTCAATCGCCACTTCTTGATTGCAGGAGACTATATCGTTGTTCCACCTCTGAATCTTCCTGGGTAAGTATTATTAATGTTGTTGTAGATATATATAAAAGAAGATTTTTTTTTTCCAAACCGCTGGTGCCGCCGCCGCTCAGGTTTTTTTGCTTCCTTGATGACAGTTTAGCAAGCCAGGCCTTCGGGCTGGGGACAAAACCCCGGCTTTTTCCCCCGCCAAAACACGGGGTTTTCCCACCCGCTAGGGGGGGGAGTTGCAGACCCCCCGATAGCTGGATGCTTCCCCTCACTGTAATTCTTCCCACCAAGAAGAATTAACACCACTAATTGGTTTTTTAACGGGAAATCTCGAGTACAAACCAGGAGCTTCTGACTTGCACGTCGCTTCAGCCTGGCTCCACCCCCGGAAGTCCCTCTATTTTTTCTTCTATGTACATTGCGATTCCTCTTTTCTTTTGATCCGCTAAGCTTGTGTACATATTTCCTAATTTTGGATTACATAATAATTTTCTATTTGATTTTTTAATGTGCACTTCTTGTAAAATATTTATTTGTGCTCTTTGTTTTTTAAGTTTTGCAAATATTTGGTATTTTTTTCTTGGGTTATTTAAGCCATTTACATTTACTGAATTTTTTTTAATGTCTGATGACATCTCTATTTATAATATTGCTTGGTTTCTTTAGGTTCTCACAGTCTGCTGCTTAATACCAATTCTCATTGTGCTTGTGTTTGTTTTCTTCTAGCATCTTGTATTTCCTCTGTCTCCTTGCCGGATGCCCCCTGTTCCTCTTCTTTGTCCTTAGTTTCTTTATGTGGTTGTTCAGACCTGTTGATACCGCTTTCTTCATAGAACCCCCTTGCTTCCTCAATGTTCTCCAACTTTACTCTAGCACCTTGCCAATATAAGGAGATACCTTCGGGGATAAGCTAACGGAAAGTTATGTTTTCTTTTATTAATATTCTAGTAAGGAAATAATATTCCTTCCAGGTTTCCCTCACACTTTTTGGAACTTGTTTTAATATTATAATATATTTTCCTTTGTAGTTCAGGCTTTCATTTCTTGTCCATTTTAGAATATCATCTCTAATTGTCTTCCTGATAAACGTAACATGTACCTCCCGCGATAAGTTGTGCTTTCTGGCATAGCTAGTTTGAACCCTATAAATTTCATCAATTTCTTTTATCAATTCTTGAGGATCCATTTGTAAAGTCTCACCTATTATTTCTGCCATTTTTGAGCTTAAATTTTCATCTTTTTCTTCCATTATATTTTGAAATCTCAGTCCGTGCGAGGTGCGTTGGAGCTCTAGATGAGTTATTGCTTCGTCGAATCCTCTATTGACTATACTACTGTGCTCTTCAAAATCATCAATTTTCTGTTCTGCTTTCTCCATCTTTTCTTCCACTGTTTTCATCCGTTGATCACTATCTTTTAAAGCTTATTGTATAACTTCCATTTTTCCATCCATTACTTTCATACTTTATTTTACATTTCCCACTTTGACTTTTAGCCTCCCATTTCTACTTTCAGGTCTCCCATTTCTGTTTTTATATCTCCATGATATTTTCTTGCTTCTTCTCTATTTGTTTCCATAGAAATTTGAGTTTTCTGCATAAAGTCTTGAATAACTGGCAAAGAGTCTTGAATAGTCTGAAGAGTTGGCTGGGCCAAACCTTTCTCCTTGTCCTTGTCTTTATCCTTGGCCAACATAGTTGTTATCGTCCTTTGGTGTAGTGGGGATGGCAATGGGGATCCTTTTGGGGTTGAGGATGGAGTCGAGGTCTGGTTTTTTGTGGTTTTGATTATCGTTGATGTGCTTGACATCCTAAAAGACTTTCTCAAACCTCTAAGATTAATATACTTCCAAAATGGCATGTACTTAATAACGTGAATATTTTTCTATATAATATATCAAATAATTTTTAACCAAGTTAATTGTTAAAACATCAATTGATTAGCTAAATATATCTATATAATAAACTTAATACTAATATTTAGTTAAAATATTAATGAAGTAAAAAAACTACAATTCATTTATCAGTATAAATGAAGTAAAAAACTTTAAGTATGTGTAGTTATTCAGAATTTTGTTATGTAACCTAATTTATCTCACTGTTTTATAATTAATTAGATATAGTCTATTCAAATATATGAAATCACAATAATAAGGAAAACAAAGTAATTGAAAAATACTAAGTACTAAGGTTGAAGAGTACAAAGCAGTTAAACAAGTACAGTAAAAAAAGAGAAACAAACCTTAATTATGAAGTTTATATATCAAATTATAATTAATTAATTATTGCAGCTTAGAGACACTTCTGAATAAAAAATCTAATATCTATCAATATATTGGTAATAAGTCAATTAATATATATATGAAAAAAAGAATAAAAAAAGAATATATGTTATATT
The DNA here is from genome assembly GCF_031021105.1 of Erythrolamprus reginae. NCBI lineage: Eukaryota > Metazoa > Chordata > Lepidosauria > Squamata > Dipsadidae > Erythrolamprus > Erythrolamprus reginae. The sequence continues at coordinate 76,604,249 of NC_091963.1, forward strand.
ATAATAATGTTAAATCACAATATCTAAAACAGAATCCAAAACAATTAAGTAGTTGGTAGTTGGGGGTATACTGAACCAAGAGGGAGAAAATAAAAAACTTAGCAATTCATTTTATACTTTAACAGACTACAAGAGAAAAAAAACCCCCGAAATATGTAAGGAAAGTTCACTATATATTCACTGTGGAAATGTTGGTATCAGATTTTCTTTCTTTCTTTCTTCTTCTTTGGTTTAGTCTTTAGTCTTTAAATCTCGAATTTATTCCAACATAAACAAAGAGCTATTACACAAGTAATAGCAAAGATCTTCTATTTATAAATTGTAATCCAATAAGATAAAAATTCTGTCCAAGTTTTATTTCAGTCACTTTCAAATTAATCCTCTTGCTTCATAGGTATTCCAGATCAAAAGTCCAATTACAGTGTCTAAATTATTCCATCGTAAAATCAAATTAATCCAGATATAGTTTAAGACTCTCTTGAATTAATCCACCAATTTGAAGTTTTCTCTTTCTATTCTAATGGTATTGGTTCAATTACTTTATAGCATCATATAGTCAATTCATAATTTTCAAATCTATTATTCCACATTTATTATTTTAGTCCATTTGTCTTTGTATTTGTATTTCACATTGTAATTTCTTTCACACTGTCTCTTTAAGATCACACGGTTAACTGTTTATGTTCCAGGACAATTTCCCTTTGCTTTGGTTTATAAAGAATCATGCAGTACAAATCCTAAACCCCTAAGTCTTAATTGAAGTATGTTTCTAATTTCTTAGTTTTTAGCTCTTTCCAGGGTTAGGATTATCAAAAATATAGGGAAAAGAGAAATATTAATGCAGTTTACACAGCTTTTTTGTTCTCACAGTGTGGTCAAGAGTAATCGAGTTCCAGTTAGTAATTTTCCACTCATACTGGCTTTAAGTTCTTTTAAACTTCTCTATGTTTGCCTTATTTCAAAATCTTTCCTTATAGAATTAATCTTATGCTATCTGGTTCAATGCTCTTCACTTTTCTTTTACCTTTTCTTCTTCTCTGTTGATCTGCTTTATTTGACTTCTTTTATAATGTTCCTCCTTCCTTCTGCGTGTGTGCGCTGCTATGGCCGAGAGCCTGCCATCGCTGGGTCTTGGTTGTTCTTGCCAGAGCTGCAGGGCAATCCCTCTCTGTTGGGGCCATGGCGATCAGCCCTTCCAGATCCAAGAGACCCCCTATTCCAGAACCAGGTCCTCTGAGCCCAATCAGACCACAAAAAGTGGCATCCGAGAAGAGGTTTGGAGGTTTGGGGACAGAGCTCTATCCCCTACCTCCCGTTGCAGCGCTGCCACAACCCGGAAACTCTGTTAAAGCCATTTTAACTAGTATTGTAAAAGGCATTTTCTATTTCTGTTGCTTGAATTCAAAGGGGCTGGGAAAAAGGGGAAGTGGAAAGGACCATTTTCATTTGCAGTTTGAATTCAAACTGACCATTCACAGACCCAGGGGGAGGAATGTCTGGCTGGGAAATAGAATTAAAGAGGATAGGCATTTCCCATTCAGTTTCAGTTCACAGAGGCTGAGGCAGGAACTTTAAGGCTGTGTGAAAGAAGGAAGGTACAGTAAAAGCAATTTTCTATTTCTGTTGCTTGAATTCAAAGGGGCTGGTGAGAAACTAGTGGCTGTTCAAAGTCATTTTAACTAGTACAGTGATACCTCGTCTTACGAACCCGTCATACAAACTTTTCGAGATATGAACACAGGGTTTAAGATTTCTTTGCCTCACCTTAAGAACCATTTCCGTCTTATGAACCCAAGCCCGGGTCCATGGGTTCTCTTACTGCGTGTGCGCTCTCTTAATGCCGCAGGGATTCCCCTGCCTTGTGACTGCCACTGCTGGGATTTCCCATTAGTTTCCCGCCCCCCACTGGGATTCTCCGCCTCCTGAATGCCAGCCAAAGCACCTGGGATTTTCCCTTGTCTTTCCAGCGGCTCGTTGAGATGCCCCTCTTCCTCCTCCTCTTGCCCGGCGGGAGGCGAAGTGCTGGGGGGGTGTCAGGCCAGCCCTCTTACCCCCCCAAGCTGAACACGCAAAGCCGGGCCACTGCTGCTGAAGGAGGCTTGAGCCTCTGAGTCCTCCCCACCCCTCCGTCCTGCCCATTGCTCGGTCGGCAGGATCCTCCACAGCCCGCTGGCAGAACTGGCCTCCTGAGCCCTCTTGCCCAGCAGGAGACAAAGCACTGGGGGGTGTCGCGCTGGAAATTGCCAGTCCCCAACGACATTGAGAAACATCCAGTAGTTAGAGAGTTAACTCTGTCTAGTAAGATAGCTCCTCCTGTGTGATGTAACCTGTTTGCTCACATCCCCTCTTTCTGATGAAGAAGGGCGGTCTCTATCTAGAGTCCATTACTCTTCGGTTCGTCTTTCTTAGCTAGAAGATGTGCCATCTAATGTCTCCTAAGACATTTATTATTTTTATACTTTCTTAATAAAAAGTAACTTGTTCATTCGAACATGCTTTGTCTGTGCTTCAATACCCATCACCTCCGGAAGGTCCTGGCTCACTCCTCACGGGATGAGCACCTTGCTTAAGGTAAGGTCCTTCTAATCCCGACATGGTAGGCAGAGTGACGGTTATTATTGAAGTAATAGACCCCGCTTACACCCCGTAAGCTCACTAGGAATTTCTCCAGATGCCAGCGAAGAAAAGGCGCAATCCTCTTACGCAATCCTACGTAGATTCTCTCACGAGTCAGCAGCTCGCCGAACTCAAGGAGACTATCCGTGTAACGGATAGTAAACGGAATCCTACAATGTCTTTGCACTCTGAGAAGGAAGCCATTCCAGCTGACGACAGCATTCAGCAAACTGTAAGTCTATCTTACATGATTGATGATGTTGGGAATCGGGAGGAGGAATGTAAATCTGCCCAGGGTGGTCCCTCCGGCAGTCTTTCAATTAACCCTAGCGATGAAGAAGACGACGAGACGTTAACTCTCTTCCCATCTCAATCATCTGCTATGCATGTTAAGGCATCAGCCAAAATGAAGCATTTAGATGATTTCAGCTCTCTCACTTCTGCTAAAATACAGGGAACATCCCTAAACTTGCAGACAATTGAAGAGCTCATTGAAAAGGATGAGAAGGAAATTCACGCGTTAGAATCAGTCTGTCTCCACTTTGATAACTTACCTACTATGAAAAATATAGAGCAGCGAGAAATCTATTTCAGTTATTTAAAAAAGGCTGATGATGCCAGGACTGAATTAAGATCTTTGAAGAAACTCCAGCTTAAACTTATTACAGAAAAGATGGAGGTTATGTCCCTGAGAGGTGCCACGTATGCTCATTCTCCAAAGGGAGAGACAGAAGGAATCCATTCCTCCCACTCACCCCAAGATAAGCATGCGTACATCAGTCATTCTCCCGTGGTGACCCATATCTTCCCGCCTGCCTATAACATAGAACACATTCCAATTGAGGAAGGGAGGGCTAACCAGCCCAAAGAAAAAAACCCGGAGCTTTTGCATTTTGAAACTACAAGCCGAGGGGGGAGGGTTTCCCCCACTGCTACAAGTTATGCAACAGCGGCCACTAGTGGATGGAATGCCCGAAAGGAAAAGGCATTACCTGAAGCCAGACAGGGATTTTCCCAAGCAGATATGGCAGCGGAAATGCAGAGACAAGTTCGATTTATTCCAGGTCCTTCTGTTTCATCGCAGAGACCTCCAGTCTTTATTGCACAGATGCAAGCACAACTTCCCCAGGTGGGACAGCCACAAGGTTTGCCAGGAGGGGTTGGGGCTCAACCCCAGCCGCTCCAAGCGGTCCAGATGACTGCATCAACGAGGCAGACCATCACCTCTTCTGCTCTGAAAGGTGAGTTTGTGCTGTTACCTAATGGACACAATTATTAGAAGTGGCTTCACAGAATAAATTTGCACCTACTGGCTCATGACATAGATGGGATTGCTCATAATCCCCCAGTAAGGCGCTGGACTGCAGAAGAAAGGGAAGCTGACATAAAAGCCAAGCTACTCATTCTTATGAGCATGGACTCACAATTGTCACAAAGATATGACACACGTGACATTACTTCTGCTCAGATATTAGAGTCAATAGACGGCATGTTTAGGCCAATATCAGATGAAGGCAATTTCATACTGATAACCAAGTTTAATAACACTAAACTTTCAACTGGGGGTGAACTCGCACCTCACTTATCTAAACTTCTTACTATGCATAAGGATTTAGAAGAAAGAGGATACCGCTATGATGATAATCAAGTAAATGCGGCTATTATAACTTCCCTTGGTCCTGAATGGAAGGAAGTTATTTACAAGTTCAGTATACTCCCACTGGCCCAGAAGACTACTCAGAGACTCTGTAACATGCTAACTGAAGAAGCAGAGTTGCTGAACACTGGCTTTAGACCTATGTCAGCAGCATTTAAATCTAACTTGGCCAAGGGCGGTCAGCAGAAAACAAGTACTCCAAAGTACTCACGCCAGAAACCTTTTAAGAAGGATGACACTCGCAAATCTCCTGATGTGCAAAGTGTGAAGTCTGGCGAGACTGATCATCCACCTTATCCAACCCAGCCTAAAGGCGCACACAAGAAAGGATCCAGAGGAAAGAGTTCTGGAGCTGCCAAGTCAACTCCCAAAGACTCAAAAGATGAGAAACCTACTTATGTTGGTACCATCCACCTCAGCATTGTTCCTGACAAGAGTCCACTCTACGACATTCGTGAGTTATGGACCCTAGACAGCGGAGCAGCGGCACACATCGCGTACCGGAAGGAATCCTTCAGTGAGCTACACCCGACAGATGTCAAGGAAGTATTCGGAGTTGGTGATCTACGTTCCAAGGTGGAAGGAAAAGGAAAAGTCTTCGTCAAAGAACTGGACTCCCTTATCTCAAATGTTTTCTACGTTCCAACTGCCAAGAACAACATCCTTAGTGGATATTGCCTGAGAGAAGAATTGAAGGTTGTAATAAACGTTGAACTTACTGATACTAACATTATCAAGGATGGCAAACTTCTTGCTACTGCCATTCCCATCAAAGGTGTCTTTTATTTGCAACCCAAACCTGCCAACAAAGGTAGTGTAAGTATAAGCGTTCCAAAGGGCGTTAGCACAGGTCCAGAGAGAAACCCTGGTGCCACCGCTAGTTCAAAGGTTCCTAAAACCAATGAAACCCCTGAGGTTCCCAATGCTATTAAAAATGTTAAACATGTGTTAACAAATAAATCTTTTCATTCCAGGTGCATTCACAGATGGCATCGTCGCTTGGGGCATGCTTCTTACCCCGTCTTAGCAAAGATGTCTGAATATGTTGATGGTTTCACAATTGATGGGGCTTGCAAGGTTTACTTAGATTGTAAAATTTGTAACTCTGCCAAATCCAAGCACTCCCCAGTTCCCAAGGTGGCTGTCCGGCTCTGTACACGCATCTTTGAATTGGTCCATACCGACGTTGTCGGTCCATTTCGGCCTACTGTTGGTAAACGTAAGTATTTCTTAACTGTAGTTGACAGTTACTCACGATTTGGCTATGTTTTTCTTTTAAAACAAAAATCAGAGGCGTTTGAGGCTTTTAAAGGCTTTGCTGCAGAGATACTCACCCAACACGACGTCTGGATCAAGCGGATTCAAAGTGATCGTGGAGGCGAATTTATGTCACAAGAGTTCCAAGGATGGATGGCCAGAAATGGAATCCGCCAGCAGACCTCATCACCGGGGACGCCACAGCATAATGGTGTGTGCGAACGCAGGAACGGGATTTTGCAGACAATGTTTCGTTGTCTCAATGAGGATGCAAACATGGACTTTTCATACTGGGGCGAAGCATTAAGGTATGCTAATTACATTGTTAACAGAACATGGAGTAACGTCATACAAGACACTCTTTATTACTTGCTCCATGGCAAGAAACCTGACATTCAAAATATCTACATTTTTGGTTGTTATGCCACTGTTAACATTCCAGTTGAACAGAGAAGAAAAGGAGGTCCTGTGTCAGAAAGAATGAGATTCATCGGCTTTGATGAAGTCTCCAAGTACCACAAATTTGCTGACTCTCATCATAGAGTTTACATTTCTAATTCAGCCAAATTTGAGGAAGACACAAATTGGTCCAGTATACATAGTAATGATACTTCAGTTTATTTTCCTAAGGAAGGTGTGGCGATACCTGATGACCAGGGAGCTGTGCCAGATATTCCTGATGTTCCAGATGATGAACAGCCTTCGACAGTTGCCGAGGAAACCTCTGGTGATGAACTTGAAGGCGGAGATGATGATGAAGGATGGACCAACATTCCAAGACGTTCCAAGAGGACTACCAAAGGAACTCCTCCAAAGAGATTTGCACAGCAAGTATCTGAATCTCCTTATCTTTTCATGTGTAACAATCTTACACTTCCACCTGATCATTTTCACCAGATCAAACTTTTGCCTGACTTTGAACAAGAAAAATGGCATGAGGCTATGGAACGCGAACTGGACTGTTTAAAGAAACTTAAAGTGTTCCAAAGGGTGGAGCCTCCTAACAAGAAGAAAGTCATTGGCACACGCTGGGTGTATAAAGTCAAACAAAAACCTAATGAGGAAAAGCTGTATAAAGCTAGACTTGTAGCTCAAGGATTCTCTCAAGTTTATCCGGATGACTACACTGATACATATTCACCCACAGTCAGAAATGAAAGTGTCAAGATTGCCCTAATCACTGCTGTTGCTTTGGGTTTAGAGGTTTTTCAGTTCGATGTAGAGACTGCCTATTTGAACGCTGATCTGAATGAAGAGATCTACGTCAAGGGTGCTCCCGGATTCCAGAACCGAGAAGGAGAGGTCTGGTCTCTCAGAAAGTCTTTATATGGCCTCAAGCAGAGTGCCCTCTGCTGGTACAAATTGTTATCCCAAAAGCTAAATTCAATGGGCTTTATTAAGTCCAAATCTGATGGATGCGTGTTCACAAAAGGGCAAGGTAAGACTTATGAAATTGTTCTTGTTTATGTTGATGATATTGTTTATGTGGGTCTCAATGAAAGCACTAGTCAAACTTTTGCTAAGGGCCTTGAGAAACATTTCACCTTGAAAAGCCTAGGGCATATCAATGATTATCTAGGTGTTCAGTTTGAGAAAACTGAGAAGGGGTTCTCTCTTTCACAAGAAAGTAAGGTTGACCAGCTTTGCAAAATTGTAACATGTCTGATGCGCATACTTGTCGTTCTCCTATGCAAACTGACTTTTACAGGTTAACCCGAGAAGAGTATCCTGATTTTGAGAACAAAACATTGTACCGGTCAGTGATTGGATTGCTATTGTACATCAGCAGCTGGACGAGACCTGACATTTCACTGAGTGTGAATCTACTGTCCAGATACGTTGGGAAAGCAACCACGTTTCACTGGTCTTGCATAAAGAAGCTGCTCAAATACATGAAGCTCACGAAGGGCAAGAAGCTGTACCTCGAGCCAGATCATGTTGAGTACCCTGAAGTGATTTGTTATGCTGATGCTGACTGGGCAAGTGACACAGAAACACGAAAAAGTACTTCTGGTTATATCATGTTTTTAAATGGTTGTCCTTTCTTTTGGAAAGTTAGGCAGCAGAAGTTTATTTCTTGCTCTTCAACTGAATCTGAATATGCATGTGTTTCTGATTGCTGTAATGCATTAATGTCTCTTTTTCCTCTCATTGATAGTATTTGGGAAAGTCCTATGACACCAATTGTTATTATGGAGGATAATATTTCAGTTGCATTCATTGCTGAAGCTGAATTTGTTGGAGCTCGTTCACGGCACATTCACATCCGGTATCAAAATACCAGAGAGAAGGTGAAAGATGGATTCGTGAAAATTCAGTATGTGGCTACTACTGAGCAGATCGCTGACTTGCTGAATAAGCCATTGCCAGCTGATCAACATGAATACCTCACCAACAAAATGTGCCTCAAGTGAATTGATGTCTTGATGTCCTGATGTCCCTTATGTCTCTGATGACTGACAAAGAAGGGGTGTCGCGCTGGAAATTGCCAGCCCCCAACGACATTGAGAAACATCCAGTAGTTAGAGAGTTAACTCTTTCTAGTAAGATAGCTCCTCCTGTGTGATGTAACCTGTTTGCTCACATCCCCTCTTTCTGATGAAGAAGGGCGGTCTCTATCTAGAGTCCATTACTCTTTGGTTCGTCTTTCTTAGCTAGAAGATGTGCCATCTAATGTCTCCTAAGACATTTATTATTTTTATACTTTCTTAATAAAAAGTAACTTGTTCATTCGAACATGCTTTGTCTGTGCTTCAATACCCATCACCTCCGGAAGGTCCTGGCTCACTCCTCACGGGCTGAGCACCTTGCTTAAGGTAGGGTCCTTCTAATCCCGACAGGGGGGTGTCAGGCCGGCCCCCCTGCCCCCCCAAGCTGAACACGCAAAGCTGGGCTGCTGCCACCGAAGGAGGCTTGAGCTTCCGAGTCCTCCCCGCCCCTCTTTCCTGCCCATCACTTGGCCGGCAGGATCCTCCACAGCCCGCCAGGAGAACTGGCCTCCCAAGCCCTCTTGCCCGGTGGGAGGCAAAGTGCTAGGGGGGTTGTCAGGCCGGTCCTCCTGCCCCCCAACCCAAACATGCAAAGCCAGTCCACTGCCGCCGAAGGAGGCTTGAGCCTCCGAGTTCTCCCCACCACTCCTTCCCACCCATCACTCGGCTGGCAGGATCCTCACTAGCCAGCTGGCAGAACCTGCTTCCTGAGCCCTCTTGCCCGGCAGGAGGCAAAGCACTGGTGAGGATGTCAGGCTCCAGGTCCGGAGTTGCCCCTCCTGCACACACCCCCTCAGGTTTCATATGAAGCCAAGCTTCTCAGCCAGTGGAAGCTACTGTGGTGGCGAGAGGGGAGTGGTGTCAGGAATTTCTGCCCATGGTGTCCTTGCCCTCCCAATGGGTGGGGAGAAGGTCCTGACGCCGTGCCTCCCTCACCTCCACAGCAGCCAGCTGGGAGGCTTGGCTTGGCCGGCATCTAGCCCTCCTGGCGGCTGCTTGCAACGTGGAGGCTCCCATGATCGCCGAGCCAGGGTCATCGGAATCCACACACTCACAACCCTCTCTGCCTCAGGACAGAGGGATTCAAAATAAAGAAATTAGCATTTTGTTTTTTGTAAAGGGGGGATTCCGGAGTTGGAAGCTTGTAGAAGAGGAATCTGACATTGCCAAGGTTTTGCAGCCTTCTCCCTCCACTTCTGCTGGCTGTCTGGGGCTGTGGGACTACCACAGTCTCTTCCTCCTCTGAACTCTGCCGGCCTTCAGTCCACGTGGGATCTAGCACCTCGTCATCTTCTTCCACCGACTCCTCCCCGCTAGCCTCCCTCTCAGACTCAACATTTAAGTTATCTGAGTCTCATCATCATCGATCTTGATCTTCCCCGATGATGCCATGGACACCTCCTCTTTCTCCAGCAGAAGCTCCTGGCTATCTGGAAGCCCAAGGTCTGCAACTGCGGATTGGGCAGGTGGACGGCCCATGGCATCCCAGTTGCAAGTGTCAGTGAACAGCATTAAAGACTCCACTGCTTCTGGGTGAGATGGCCTTGCTGCTTTGGAGGGGGGTAATGACTTGGGCACTGAACATGGAGATGTGGTGGAGTGTGTAGAAGGCAATAACAAGGAAAAGGTAGCACTGCATGCCATGTCATCTCCAACTTCTTCTTGCATCAAACCCAGGTGCCTGCTTGCACCAGAGGAAAGGGCAGGAGGCGCAGATGCTACATGCCCTCTACCTGCCCCTGCAGCACCAGCTCCATCACTGCCATCAGCAGCAGCATGGCCATGTCCCTTTTTCACAGCTTTCTTCATGTTTGAAGGCCTGCAGTGACACTGGTCCGAGGAACAGAAGAAGATGCGGCATTCAGGTGGACCTAGAATTAGAGAAAAAAATGCCCTGTAAAACTTAAATGCCCAGACAGCAGTAGAGCCTTTGTATTAGGCAGAAAATCATTAAAATCACAGATACAGGAAGTGGCCCCATGTTTGACCCAAAATTTCAGAGAGCACTAGAGGCTTCAGATTAGATAGAAGGAGGAGATGCAGAGATAGGAATTGGTCCTTATTTTACCAAAAAATAAATTGACAGAGCTCTAGTGGCTTTTTTATATATATAAAAAAAGGAAACGCAGAGAAAGAAATTGAAAGAAAGTGGCCCAGGGGTGGACCCAAAATATATATGACAGAGAGATCTATGTGGCTTTAATTTAGATTGCTGTGACCCACCCCAAGTCCTCGGTGAGGGGCGACATGCAAGTCCAAATAAAATAATAATAATTAATTAATAGAGAGGAAAAGGAAATACACAGAAAGAAAGTTACTGATGTATCCCTTCTACAGTAACAGAATTCTGCACGAACCCAGAACTTATGCAAATAATTTTCCCCTTTCACTGGAAGTGTGGACAGGAGCTGCTCAATACATATTTTTTTTAAATGCATATTTTTTTTAAATGCAATGATACTTTAATGCATATTATTTGGTATTGTGTTAATGGTTTCACTGAGCATCTGAACTTGCTGTTATATTTAGAGAAAAAGATAAAAAGGAAAGTGTTTTGGTTAATACAGATAGATCTCAGCTTCCCCCCCAGGACAAGAAGGACACCAGGCCACACTGGAGAACTTTTTGGCAGACAGGAACAGCAGTCTCCCTCACTCTGGATACAGTTAATAGCTTTGGTCCTGGAAGGCAGGCGTTGCTTCCAGGACAAGGACACCAGGACACACTGGAAAACTTTTTGGCAGGAACAGCAGGCTTGGTCAGACTCATCAACCTTTTTGGGGGGGGGCTTACTGAGTTGCAGTCTTGCAGCCCACAAAATCAAAATAAATAAAATGAAATAAAGTTTTAAAAATGTAAAAGTGGAAGTGTAGCAGAGAGAAAATCACCCAAAAACTACCCACAAAGCAATATTTTTTGCCCTTCCATGTCTTTGCCCACAAAATGAAAATAAATAAATAAAATGAAATAAAGTTTTAAAAATGTAAAAGTGGAAGTGTAGCAGAGAGAAAATCACCCACAAACTACCCACAAAGCAATATTTTTGTGCCCACAAAATCAAAATAAATAAAATGAACGTTAAAATTGGAAGTGTAGCAGAGAGCAACTGCCCCCCTGCCCCCCCTGTCTTTTTCTTCTTCAGCCCTGTATAGCTGTCTAGGCTGGTATGCTAACCCAAGTTTTCTTGTCTCTTTAACTTGTATGAAGAGTCTTTGAAGACAATATCTCCCTTTCTGTGTAGCAGAAACAAAGTGTGTAGGTCTTTGAAATCTCCCTAAGCTATCTCTCCCTCTCAGTAGAACTAACAATAAATCTCCCTCCCTAGCTGGTATCTCTTACAATGGGGATGGACTGCATGGTGCTGCCTTTTATAGAGGCAGGTCAGCTGCCCTTGGGGACCAATCTATGCCATGCATCCTGCTGGCCAATCAGTGGTCAGCAGGACACATGGCCAATCACCGTCCAGTCTCCAACCTTCCCTTTATGGGGAAGGTTGTTGAGAAGGTGGTGGCGCTCCAACTCCAGCGGTCCTTGGAAGAAGCTGATTATCTAGGGCCCCAACAGTCGGGTTTCAGGCCCGGTTACAGCACGGAAACTGCTTTGGTCGCGTTGATGGATTATCTCTGGCGGGCCCGGGACAGGGGCTTGTCCTCTGTCCTGGTGCTTCTTGACCTCTCAGCGGCTTTCGATACCATCGACCATGGTATCCTTCTGCGCTGACTGGAGGGGTTGGGAGTGGGAGGCACTGTTCTCCAGTGGTTCTCCTCCTACCTCTCCGGTCGGTCGCAGTCGGTGTTAGTGGGGGGTCAGAGGTCGACCTCTAGGTTTCTCCCATGTGGGGTACCTCAGGGGTCGGTCCTCTCCCCCCTGCTATTTAATATCTACATGAAACCGCTGGGTGAGATCATCCAAGGGCATGGGGTGAGGTATCATCAATATGCGGATGATACCCAGTTGTACATCTCCACCCCATGTCCAGTCAGCAAAGCAGTGGAAGTGATGTGCCGGTGCCTGGAGGCTGTTGGGGACTGGATGGGTGTCAACAAACTCAAACTCAATCCAGGCAAGATGGAGTGGCTGTGGGTGTTGCCTCCCAAGGACAATTCCATCTGTCCGTCCATTACCCTGGGGGGGGAACTACTGACCCCCTCAGAGAGGGTGCGCAACTTGGGCGTCCTCCTCGACCCACAGCTGACATTGGAACATCATCTTTCAGCTGTGGCGAGGAGGGCATTTGCCCAGGTTCGCCTGGTGCACCAGTTGCGGCCCTATTTGGACAGGGAGTCATTGCTCACAGTCACTCATGCCCTTATCACCTCGAGGTTCGATTACTGCAACGCTCTCTACATGGGGCTACCTCTGAAAAGTGTTCGGAAACTTCAGATCGTGCAGAACGCAGCCGCGAGAGCCATCGTGGGGCTTCCCAGATTCGCCCACGTTTCTACAACACTCCGTGGCCTGCATTGGATGCCGATCAGTTTCCGGTCACAATTCAAAGTGTTGGTCATGACCTTTAAAGCCCTACATGGCATTGGACCAGAATACCTCCGGAACCGCCTACTACCGCACGAATCCCAGCGGCCGATAAGGTCCCACAGAGTTGGCCTTCTCCGGGTCCCGTCGACTAAACAATGTCGTCTGGGTGGGCCCCAGGGGAAGAGCCTTCTCTGTGGCAGCCCCGGCCCTCTGGAATCAACTCCCCCCGGAGATTAGAACTGCTCCCACCCTCCTTGTCTTCCGTAAACTACTTAAGACTCATCTATACCGCCAGGCATGGGAGATTTGAGACACCTTTCCCCCAGGCTTATTATGATTTATGTTTGGTATGTATGTGCTGTTTGGTTTTTTAAATTGATAGGGTTTTTAGTTTTTTTCTTAATATTAGATTTGTGCCTGTACAATATTGTTTTATCGCTTGTTGTGAGCCGCCCCGAGTCTTCGGAGAGGGGCAGCATACAAATCTAATAAATTATTATTATTATTATTATTATTATTATTATTATTATTATTATTTACCTTTATGTCAGGAGACCGCATGGCTTCAGGTAAGAAGAAGGCTGTCCATTGGTCCATCACTTTGCCACGTTATGGGATTCGTCCCAAACCCCGAACTTCGGCACAGATGTTTGGCAAAATTCGGGTTCGGCATCACGAACTATACAAAATTTAGTACGAACCTGAATTGTGCGAGTTCGGTTCGCCCAACACTACATATGAAGAATGGTTGCAGAAACTGGGTATGTCTAGTTTAATGAAAAGTAGAACTAGGGGTGATACGATAGCAGTGTTCCAATATCTCAAAGGCTGCCACAAAGAAGGAGTCAACCTATTTTCCAAAGCATCTGAGGGTAGAAAAAGAAGCAATGGGTGGAAACTAATCAAGGAGAGAAGCAACTTAGAACTAAGGAGAAAATTCCTGGCAGTTAGAACAATGAATGAATCTGCGCAACAGCCTGTCACCAGAAGATGTTGGATAACCATTTGTCTGAAGTAGTGTAGGGTTTCCTGCCTAAGCAGGAGGTTGGACTAGTAGACCTCCAAGGTCCCTTCCAACTTTGTTGTTATTATTATACAAGGCAGTTAAAAAATGTTTCACATTTTAAAATATCTGTACAAGCCACAAGAGACATCAATTAGAGGAACATCTTCCCACCTTGTAGGCAATACTTCCAGAAACCAAGAATAACCGTAAATAGCTTCTACATCTAGTATCCATTATCTAGTTCAGGAAAAACAGATCAGTTTGACATGCCTTGATTGTTAATGAATTACCGTATTTTTCAGTGTATAAGACACACTGGTTTATGAGACACACCTAGATTTTAGAGGAGAAAAACAAGGAAAAAAGCATTCTGAACCAAATAGTGTGGTATTACATTGTTTAATAAAATTCCAGTGTAGCAGAATACTTTTTACAACCATGTATACTTTTTAAAACCATGTACACCTTTTACAAACATCAAACTTGACAGTTTTAAGATTTGTGGACTTCAACTCCAAGAATTCCTCCACCAGCCATGCTAGCTTAGAAAAGGGAGTTGAAGTCCACAAGCCTTAAACTTGCTAGGTTTGAAGACCTTTGCACTCCTAACCTCTAACTCAGGTGTCTTTAAACTTGACAGCTTTAAGACTTGTGGACTTCAACTCCCAGAATTCCTCCACCAGTCATGCTAGTTCAGAAATGGGAATTGAAGTCCACAAGCCTTAAACTTTCCAGGTTTGAAGATCCTTGTAGGTTTGAATACCCTCTAACATGGGGATCTTCCAACTTGCAGCTTTAAGATTTATGGACTTCAACTTCCAGAATTCCTCCATCAGTCATGCCAGACTCGGCTCTCCTCCTGATTCTCTCCCCCCACCCATACCTACCCACCCCATAGTTCAGATTCACAACCCCTTCTGCTCTAGCTGGACTTAGAGCTGGCATGCTCTGCAACTGCATGACAACTCCAGGCTCTGAAGACATAGCAGCCATGAGTGGGAAGCCAAGCCCAGCTGAGGAAAATTTGATGAAGGGTACGCACCTGGGATTGGCTGGAGTGTGAGTTTGGCTGGGGGCGGTTAGCTTTCCACCAGGTTCTTTTCTTTTAAAGAGAGAGAGAGAGAAAAAGGGGGTGGGCGATTAATCAGCTTCTCTAGAGAAAGAAATGTGTGTCTCCCATCAATTGCAGTGTAATTCTGGGTTTTTTCTGTCTTTCTGTCTATACATTGCAATTGATGGGAGATACACATTTCTTTCTCTAGAGAAGCTTGTTATTCGCCCACCCCTTTTTATCTCTCTCTCTCTTTAAAAGAAAAGAACCTGGTTGAAAACTACCCCCCCATCTGAACTCACACCCCAGCCAGTGCGTAGCCTTCCTCAGATCTTCCTTACATTGCAAGTAGAGCAATAGAAAAAACCCTGCACTTAGGGCTTGGAAAACATTCTTCTTTGCAGAGAGTAACAGTGAAAGAGCTGAAAGAAATTTATTCAGAGCAAGTTAGAGTAATGAAACAAACCTTGCAAAGACTTAGGGCTTGAAAATAATCTTCACAGAGAGTAACAATGAAAGAACTTGAGTACATTAATAGCACCTGGTTAGGACTGGAAAGTAAGTAAAGCAATTAAACCCCCCCTAAAAAGACTGGGTCTGGAATAAATTCTTGGCAAAGATTAACAATGAAAGAGCTTGCAAGTAGTAAGAGCTGGGAAGATCTTTAGCAGCTAGTTAGGGCTGGGAAAAAAGCTACATTCAGTGTATAAGATGTACCCTAATTATCAGCCTAATTTGGTGCATCTTATACACCAAAAATACGGTATCATTATTTATTTATTTATTTATTATTTGGATTTGTATGCCGCCCCTCTCCGAAGACTCGGGGCGGCTCACAAGTGGAACAAATCATAAATAATCCGACTAAATTTAAAATATTTGAAGATTTAAAAAACCCCATATACTAACAGACACGCACACAAGCATACCATGTATAAATTAAACATGCCCAGGGGGAGATGTTTCAGTTCCCCCATGCCTGACGGCAAAGGTGGGTTTTAAGGAGTTTACGGAAGGCAGGAAGAGTATGGGCAGTTCTAATCTCCGGGGGGAGCTGGTTCCAGAGGGCCGGTGCCGCCACAGAGAAGGCTCTTCCCCTGGGGCCCGCCAACCGACATTGTTTAGTTGACGGGACCCGGAGAAGGCCCACTCTGTGGGACCTAATCGGTCGCTGGGATTCATGCGGCAGGAGGCGGTCTCGGAGATATTCTGGTCCAATGCCATGAAGGGCTTTAAAGGTCATAACCAACACTTTGAATTGTGACCGGAAACTGATCGGCAGTCAATGCAGACTGCGGAGTGATGGTGAAATATGGGCATACCTAGGTAAGCCCATGATTGCTCTCGCAGCTGCATTCTGCACGATCTGAAGTTTCCGAACACTTTTCAAAGGTAGCCCCATGTAGAGAGCATTACAGTAGTCGAACCTCAAGGTGATGAGGGCATGAGTGACAATCTTTCTAGAACTTTCAGCTGACTTGCACCTTAAGGAGGTTGTTTTGATTTTTTTGTTTTGTTTTTGTCATTTGTTTTTTGCAAAAGCAACCTCATTTAGCAGCAAATAAAAGCGGGGCCATGGCGGAGCAGAGTTAAGGGAGCCGCTGCTCTTTCTAACCCGAGATTTCCCGGCTTGGATGCCCCTTTTAAGGCAATGTAAACCCTAGAGGGGCGAGCGACAAGGAAGGGAATACTGCAGGACAACTGGGGTGAGCGCAAACCCCGCTATTCTCAGGTAGATCCCTTACGGCCAGACAGGAAAGAAGCCAGTGTTTGACATTACGGCCCAAAGACATGGCAGCCTTTTAAAAGATCGAGGAAAGATATCGCGAGGGAGATGGTACATTACCAGCTGAATCAAGGAAGACAGCATTTAACGAGAAGGAGATAAGACAGACCTGTCATATAGAGGCTCTCAAGTGTATAGCGGCAAGGGTAGCTCCGGATGAGAGGGAAACAGCGGTGCCATGTGAGTGAGGGAAAAACGGGGCGAAAGGACCGGAAACTGTGAACTGGCAGGAAAGTGCAAACTCATTGTCCAGAAGAGAGGCGATTCCGATTTGATCTCTTTTTTCTCAGCTTTCTTTTCTTTACGCCCGGAACAGGTCCTTTTGGGAAAATAGCTAATTTGCTGACCTATGCTAGAACGTCAATTAACTAACTCACTTTTTCTTCTTTTTGTTTGACTTATTGATTGATTGATTGATTGATTGACTCAGTAACCAGAATTAGAGAATTCTGCGTGGACATGGAACTATTTGAACACCAACATTTACTTTTTCCTTTTTTTATATATATCATTGTAAATGGAGAAGGGGATTGGTGTGTTTTTTTCTACATAGAACTCCCCACTGACTAATTTTGAACAATAACAATAATAACTCTTTAAGACTTAGAACTTCATCATATAATTTGGATTTGTTTTGACTCTACTTGCCAAGATTTGGAAAAGAAGATAATCTTAAAGACTTAATTCTAAAGACTTAAGACTGCAATGGCAATGGCGAAAATGTCAATGTAGGACTAAAAATAACTTTCTGACAAAGGATCAATCTACCGGAACTGCTAGACTTTTTTTTCCCTTCCCCTTTTACTACCAGAGATGCTCCTCTTTTTTCTTTCCTTTTTTACTGCCTTATAGCCAACCCTAAATTCCCCGTTTTACTATTTTCACTTTTTGCCTGAAAAATTAATTACTTTTTTGTTTAATACTACTATTACTAGTTGAATATTTTGAGATATCACCAAATATTAATTGAATATTAATTGAATATTACTTGTATACCAGCTAGATGTCATAATTAATTAATTATTAGCCTATCACTCTATTGGAGCAGATAATTGTGACTTATTGTTTAATAGATACAAGTGATTAACTGATTTTAAAATATTAACAATATTAAGTATTTCAACTGATTTAAGGACTTATATATAATAAGTAATTTAATGATTACATTACTGTGTTTAAGTGATTAAGAGTTATAAATGAATAAGTGACATCAATTCTAGTTAAGTATTTCAAACGACTTAAGGATCTATCTATAATAACTGATTTAATGATAAAAAGTGTTATAAGTAATATAATAATTGATATAAGTATATAAGCATAGAAATACATAAGTATAAGTACATAAGCATAGAAATACATAAGTATAAGGGAATACTAATTGATAATTGACAACTGTAGGTTGATATTTTATCACTCTTTGTTATATACTTCCTCTTCTTTTTTGAGATTAACTGATATAGAGCCTAGAAGGCAAAGTATTGTAATTGTTAGATACAACTACAGTATATGAAGTGACGTGTTGTAAAAAACAAATTTAAATTTATAATACCATTAACCTTATAATAACTACATAACACCATGGTTATATTCCTCAATATAATTAACGCTATTAACACTACTAATTTTCTGATAGTTAACTGTATTATTTAATGAAAGTGTGGAGTAATTTTTTTAGAGTAGTAAATATGTCACAAACATAAACAAAATCTCTTAAGAAACAAGTCCCAACCACACCGCTCTCAATTGGACCCAAACAACCAACAGAAATGATACCAATGGAGAAACAAGAACAAGGCCCATCTCTTCAATCTATCCAGATATCTCTAGACTTAATCCAGGAATTTATGAAGAAGACACAAGAGACTATGCACCAAACTCAGGAAACTATAATTCAAAATCAAGATCAAACAAATAAGAACTTTGAATTCATGAATGGAAATATGGAAGAGATTAAAACCCAAATGAAAAATATACAAGAATTAATTGACAATCACAATCAGAAAATCAAAACAATGGAGGAGGCTATTGTAAGGACAGAGTCTAAGATAGAGGGAACAGAAGGGAGACTAAGGGCAGCCAACAGAGAGCTCGAGGGGGCAGTAGCAATGTTAGAAATGGAGAAATCTAATTTCTACCTACGTTTCCAGAATATACCGGAATATAACGACGAAGATCTCTTTAAAAAAAATGATCGAAATATTAACATCACTTTTAGAAATTGATGAAGAGGGACTTAATAACCATATTGATGAACTGTATAGGGTCCAAACAAATTATGCCAAACGTTTTAAGTTACTGAGAGAGGTACATGTTAGATTTACAAAGAAGGCGGTCCGAGATGAAATTTATAAGAGTACAAGAGGGGAGCCATTAACATACGCAGGGAAGAAAATAATAATATTAAAACAAATCCCGAAAAGAATAAGGGAAAGAAGACGGGACTTTCACTTTTTAACTAATAAACTGATTAGACAAGGGATGGTTGATCCCAGAAAGAGTATTAATTACATGGAAGGATAGGAGAATCCTATCAACTCCTACGAGAAAGCGGACAGATTTATAGAAGAAAACTTAGAGAGAAACAGAGAAAGCAGCCCGGAGATTGAATCCAAAAGTCAGGAAGACAAGGACAAAGCAACAGAAGGGGAAAGTTTCCAGTTCTGGTGGGGGAAGGAGAAGGAGGGTGGAATTATAGCTCCACCGGACTACCGAATATAGGAACCCCCCATTTGAGTCAGCATACCTGTTTTGGAGATTTGGGGAGGCAAAGTGTCCCCGTTTTTGGAGATTCTTGATTCGGCGGTGTTCGTGGCGGTGGTGAGCTGTTTGGCCATGAACACGCCTGGGGCCGGATCGGCGGAGACGCGGTGGAATAGCGACCGCCATTTGTAGCTGAGCTGTACTGCCAGGAGTGAGTTGGATGAGTCGGAGAGGGGGGTGGCGGCCAGGGAGAGGGAGCCAGCCGAGCCAACCAAGAGCCAACTGGCTTGGACGACCCAGACTTCGGAGGAGGTTTTTCGGAGGAAGTCTCCTGGAGTTGGGGGTCCCCTGGAGGGGTCTCGAGTGTGCGAGGAAAGATGGAGGAGGAGAGAGCGTGTGCCGAGAGAAAAGGAGAGAGGGGAGAGAGAGGGGCAACGCTTGGAATTGTCCTGTCTCCACTGTATGGACCCGAGACACCGAGGAGCTGTATGGTGGGAGCACCTGGCGCCGGAGGGCCTGTGGAGGAATAAACTAGTGAGAGGCAGGAGAAGAAAGAGGAAGGAGGAAGGAGGAACTGAGACTGAGACAGTGATTGAAGTTCGCCCTACTAAGACCACATGGAATCTTTACTAAAATATTATAAGACTGCAGAGGGACTGGTGACTTGGAAACATTGTAAGAGCAGAGGAGTGAAAGGGACTGAGAACCCAGTGAAAGACCAAGAGTGCCAGCCAGTGGCAGTGGCTGGCACCAAAAACCCTGAAGAACAATCTGCTAGGACTTCTCCCTGAACATCTTTTCCCCGAATATTTTTTCCCCAAAACTCACCTTTTAGAACTGATGTTGTATTGCTGACTTGATGGACAATTGATTTGTTAACTATTTCCTATATATTTTTAGCACTTTATAATTTTGCACTTTACCAATTTTTAATAATTAATATGTTATTCTTTTAAGATCTTAAGAGTAACTTAATGTAATTTGGTACTCAAGTTTAGAATAATTTGATGTTTATATTAATAATTAATAGGAATTTATATGGAGTTTTTAATTAATTATTAATATTTTAACTAATTTATTGGAAGGGGGATTTAAATTAGATGGAATATGTATGAAATGAGTGACTGTTATGGGTGGATTGGGTGGGATTTTGGTATGGATGAAACAAATGAAAATGGTATGAATGATTTAATTAGTCTACCTGACACTGGAAAGGCAGGAGGGGAGGGGGCACTGATGTCTGAGGTGGCAGAGGGTCGGAATATCCCGGTCTTGCTGGGGAGAGGCAGCTATGGTGGGGGCCACAGAGCTAGCCGTTCCAGGGGAGCGAAGGATCGCTTCTTAATAACAATCCCTTGTTCCGGCTCTGTGAACCCAACCCTGGGCACTGGTGATGAGTGTAATTCTGGCCCTGGGCTCAAGCTGCTGCTACTCAATGCCAGGTTGGAGGTAAATAAAGTTCTCCTCATCCGAGATCTGATCCCGGATGAGGAGGCTGACCTGGCATGTGTGACTGAAACCTGGCTGGGCCCAGAGGGAGGAGTTCCTCTCTCTGAAATTTGCCCAGCCGGGTTTCAGATATGGCATCAGCCTCAACCCCAGGGAAGGGGGGGGAGGAGTGGCTATTACAGCCAGGGAGAGCCTTGGCCTACATAGACTCGTTGCTCCAGAGATTGCGGGTTGCGAGTCCCTCCTGGTGAAGTTGGACTTAGGGGTTCAGGTGGGCTTGTTTCTCATGTACCTGCCTCCCAGCTGCATGTCACAAACCCTGCCTGTGCTACTCGAGGTGGTAGCTGGGTTGGTGGTGGGGTTCCCCAGACTTATTGTCTTGGGGGACTTCAACCTGCCGTCACTCGGCGAACCCACAGCCACTCCATCTTATCCAGGTTGAGTTTGAGTCTGTTGACACCCATCCAGACCCCAACAGCCTCCAGGCACCAGCACATCACTTCCACTGCTTCGTTGACTGGACATGGGGTGGAGATGTATAACTGGGTATCATCCGCATACTGATGATACCTCACCCCATGCCCCTGGATGATCTCACCCAGCGGTTTCATGTAGATATTGAACAGCAGGGGGGAGAGGACCGACCCCTGAGGCACCCCACAAGATATACGCAATTACCTAAATAAATGTAATCCAGAAGGATTAACAAAATTAAATAGAGAATTATTGGACAAACCTATAACTAAGGAAGAATTAGAAATAGATATCCAAAAAGAAAAAAATATCAAAACCCCAGGACCCGATGAAATACCGGCAGAATGTTACAAGGAACTAGGAAATATGCTCAACAATTTGATGCTAGAAACATATAACAAAGTGCTAACCATAGGCAAAATACCAAATTCGTGGACCGATTCCTTGATAACCTTAATCCCCAAAGAAAAAAAAGAAAAAGAAAATTATAGACCCATTGCATTATTAAACACTGATTACACATTTTTTTCTGCCATAATGGCTAACAGACTTAAATTAATTCTAAACAAATGGATATATTCAGATCAGAATGGCTTTCTTCCAGACAGACATATTCAAAATAATACTAGAATAATTCTTGATGTTTTAGAATACTACAAAATACACTCGGAAAAAGCCATGGCAATAATATTTATGGATGCACAAAAAGCATTTGACAACCTAAATTGGGAATTTTTACTTGAATTATTAAATAAGATGAAATTTGGATCAAACTTTATCAGAGCAATCAAAACTATATACTCAAAACAAACAGCCAAAATAATAATTAATGGAGACACTACGGATACCTTTCAAATATATAAAGGAGTTCGGCAGGGATGTCCCTTGACACCCTTGCTCTTTATTTTATGCATTGAAACACTATTAAATCAAATTCGTAACAACAAAGAGATAACAGGTCTTAAGTCCAGGGGACAAGAATTCAAACTACAAGCCTTCACTGACGATATTGCCTTCATTGTTGAAAACCTGACCCAAGCAGGCCCAAAACTAATGGAAGAATAAAACAAATATGGAGCCCTAGCAGGATTTAAAATTAATAAATCCAAAACAAAAATTACGACCAAAAGTATGATAACAAAAGACAAAGTAAACTTGGCTAGAGAACTAGACTTGGAAATTACAGAAAGAATTAAATATGTCACCCAAATGTATTACCATAAAAGAGGATAATTACGATCAGTTAATAAATAATACAAAACTATAACTAGAAAGCTGGGCTAAGCTCCAAATTTCATTATTAGGAAGAATTGCGGCAGTCAAAATGTCCATACTACCCAAATTTTTGTACCTTTTTCAAACGATCCCAATTAAATTAGAAAGAACTTTCTTTAAAAATCTAGAAAAAATAATATCTAAATTCATATGGCAAAATAAAAAGCCAAGAATTAGACTCAAATTTATTATTTATTTATTTATTATTTGGATTTGTATGCCGCCCCTCTCCGAAGACTCGGGGCGGCTCACAACAAGTGAAACAATCATGATAATCCAATTAATTAAAATATTTAAAGATTTAAGCAAAACCCCATATACTAACAGACACACACACAAGCATACCATGTATAAATTAAACGTGCCCAGGGGAGATGTTTAATTTCCCCATGCCTGACGGCAAAGGTGGGTCTTAAGGAGTTTACGGAAGGCAGGAAGAGTAGGGGCAGTTCTAATCTCCGGGGGGAGTTGGTTCCAGAGAGCCGGTGCCGCCACAGAGAAGGCTCTTCCCCTGGGGCCCGCCAACCGACATTGTTTAGTTGACGGGACCCGGAGAAGGCCCACTCTGTGGGACCTAATCGGCCGCTGGGATTCGTGCGGCAGGAGGCGGTCTCGGAGATATTCTGGTCCGATGCCATGAAGGGCTTTAAAGGTCATAACCAACACTTTGAATTGTGACCGGAAATTGATCGGCAGCCAATGCAGACTGCGGAGTGATGGTGAAACATGGGCATACCTAGGTAAGCCCATGACTGCTCTTTCAGCTGCGTTCTGCACGATCTGAAGTTTCCGAACACTTTTCAAAGGTAGCCCCATGTAGAGAGCATTACAGTAGTCGAACCTCGAGGTGATGAGGGCATGAGTGACTGTGAGCAATGAGTCCCGGTCCAGATAGGGCCGCAACTGGTGCACCAGGCGAACCTGGGCAAACGCCCCCCTCGCCACAGCTGAGAGATGGTTTTCTAATGTGAGCTGTGGATCGAGGAGGACGCCCAAGTTGCGGACCCTCTCTGAGGGGGTCAATAATTCCCCCCCCCCAGGGTAATGGACGGACAGATGGAATTGTCCTTGGGAGGCAGAACCCACAGCCACTCCGTCTTATCCGGGTTGAGTTTGAGTCTGTTGACACCCATCCAGGCCCCAACAGCCTCCAGGCACCGGCACATCACTTCCACCGCTTCGTTGACTGGGCATGGGGTGGAGATGTAAAGCTGGGTATCATCGGCATATTGATGATACCTCACCCCATGTCCTTGGATGATCTCACCCAGCGGTTTCATGTAGATGTTAAATAGCAAGGGGGAGAGGACCGACCCCTGAGGCATCCCACAAGGGAGAGACCTCGGAGCCGACCTCTGACCCCCCACTAACACCGATTGCGACCGGCCAGAGAGGTAGGAGGAGAACCACTGGAGAACAGTGCCTCCCACCCCCAACCCCTCCAACCGGTGCAGAAGGATACCATGGTCAATGGTATCGAAAGCCGCTGAGAGATCGAGGAGCACCAGGACAGAGGATAAACCCCTCTCCCGGGCCCGCCAGAGATCATCCATCAACGCGACCAAAGCGGTTTCCGTGCTGTAACCGGGCCTGAAACCCGACTGTCGGGGACCTAGATAATCGGCTTCTTCCAAGGACCGCTGGAGCTGGAGTGCCACCACCTTCTTGACAACCTTCCCCATAAAGGGAAGGTTGGAGACTGGACGATAGTTATTAAATACGGCTGGGTCCAGGGAAGGCTTCTTGAGGAGGGGGCGCACGAGCGTTTCTTTATAGAGTGTTGGAAAGACTCCCCTCCCCAAGGAAGCGTTGGTAATCTCCTGGGCCCAGCTCCGTGTCACCTCCCTGCTGGCCGAGACCAACCAGGAGGGACACGGATCCAGTAGACAGGTGGCGGAACTCACAGCTCCAATGGCCTTGTCCACTTCATCAGGTGTCACCAGATCAAACTCTTCCCAGACAGGTGGACAAGTACGTGCCCCAGTCACCTCAAGTGACTCGTTGTCAGTCGACTCTGTTTTGGATGCAAGATAGTCAGAAGCAAGGTGGACTGGGACTACCCGACTTTAGAATATACTACCAAGTGGCAGTTTTAGTATGGGTCAAAGAATGGATACAATTTAAAAATGTAAGATTATTAGCCTTAGAAGGTAACGATATACAAACTGGTTGGCATAGTTTTATCTGGGACAACAAGTCCACTACACACTCATATTTCAAACAACACCTGATCAGGAGATCATTATTAGATACCTGGAACACAATTAATAAAACAATTTTATATCAAAATACCATTATGGTTCTCAAGTATGGAGGCATTAACTTTCCCAAATACTATAAGTCTAGGGAAAATGGTAAAATATTCACAAGTATTAGATAAAGAGACAAACCTGAAACCATTAGCACAGCTAAAAGAAGAAGGAATTAAAATAGACTGGTGGCCTTATAATCAAATAAAATTTAGATTACGAATTGATAAAGAAAAGTATGGAATCGAGAAACATGATCTACCACTAGACAAAATCTTATTAGGAACAAACAACAAAGCAATTAATAATACATACAAACTATTGTTAGAAAATAATAACCAGAAGAAATTGTCAAAGGTAACATGATAGCCTGGGCAAAGAATATCAGACATTCCATACAATTAGATCAATGGGAAAAAATGTGGCATACAAATTACAAAATGACCAGATCTACCTCTTACAAAGAAAATGCAATCAAAATGTTTTATAGGTGGCATATGCCCCCAGCCAGACTAGCCAAGATGTATGAAAATCTCAAACACAAATGCTGGAAATGTGGCAAGAAACATAGCTCCTATTTCCATATGTGGTGGACCTGACCACAAGTTAAAGAAATTTGGTGTAAACTACAAAAATGGATAAAATAAATAATTAATATTAAATTAAAAATGAAACTGGAAATATTTTTACTTGGTGTTATTGAAAAAAATATGAAAAAAGAACAATACTATTTGACTCAACACCTAATAACAGTAACAAGAATATCCATAGCTCAATTCTGGAAAAATGAATCAATGCCTAATGATCGAAATCTGATTTAAAAAAATGCTTGACTGTGCAGAAGCAGATAAATTAACATTGGAGCTAAAAGAACAGGAAAACACAAAATACTACCAGATTTGGAATGATTTCTATATATGGTTAAATCAAAGAACAAATATTAGCAACGCTGCATAATTAATTAACAAATTAAGTCAAAAATTCTTAAAGATTCAAATACAACTGTTTCTCCAACTGTTATGTGTCCATAAATTACAGATTAAGAACTTAAATATATGTCATATATATAGACTACACATTATTGACAAAACCAATGGTAACATTACCAAAAAAGAGTATACTGTAGAAGGAGGCTGTGGACAAGACAGCCAGTGTCTGGGGGAGGGGATGTACTTTTGTCTTTTTCTGTATATAATTTGTATGTCTGTTAAATAGATGTAAATATTTTTTTTTTTAACAATCTTTCTAAAACTTTCAGCTGACTTGCGCCTTAAGGAGTTTGTTTTGATTTTTTTGTTTTGTTTTTGTTATTTGCTTTTTGCAAAAGCAAAAGCAACATCATTTAGCATCGCCTTTCGTAAGCTCCTAAAAACCCACCTTTGCCGTCAGGCATGGGGGAACTGAGATATTCTTTCCCCCTAAGCCTTTACAATTTTTATGCATGGTATGCTTGTTTGTATGTATGTTTGGTTTTAGATGTTTTTAGATGTTTTTAGGATTGGATTTACATGCTGTTTTTATTGCTGTTGTTAGCCGCCCAGAGTCTGCGGAGAGGGGTGGCATACAAATCCAATAAATAAATAAATAAATAAATGGGCCTTGAATGAGACTTTAAAAACCCCCAATATCCAATTAGAAAAAGCCATACTTTTAAACATTTGTACATAAATAGGTTGCTAATTTTTTTTTCTAAACTGAAAATATGACATCTGTACAATACATTTACAATAAAATTAGAAGGGAATTGGTCATTATCTTGCATAGAAACATTAAACATGATCAATTTGCTTTCGATTACATACACGGCCTTGTAAATCCTCCACAAAAACCCTGGATAGCAGATAATTAGATGACACCTCTGCTAAGTATCAAAATGCCACCTTAACAGTAGAACTAGATTCAAACTAGATTTTGATTTCTCTCTCTCTCTCTTCCTTCTTTTCTCTCTCTTTCTCTCTCATAGAATCATAGAAACATAGAAGATGGATGGCTGAAAAAGACCTCATGGTCCATCTAATCTGCCCTTATACTATTTCTTGTATTTTATCTTAGGATGGATATGTTTATCCCAGGCATGTTTAAATTCAGTTACTGTGGATTTACCAACCACGTCTGCTGGAAGTTTGTTCAAAGCATCTACTACTCTTTCAGTAAAATAATATTTTCTCATGTTACTTCTAATCTTTCCCCCAACTAATCTCAGATTGTGCCCCCTTGTTCTTCTGTTCATTTTCCTATTAAAAACACTTCTCTCCTGAACCTTATTTAACTTTTAACATATTTAAATGTTTCGATCATGTCCCCCCTTTC
This sequence comes from Erythrolamprus reginae, assembly GCF_031021105.1. Classification (NCBI taxonomy): domain Eukaryota; kingdom Metazoa; phylum Chordata; class Lepidosauria; order Squamata; family Dipsadidae; genus Erythrolamprus; species Erythrolamprus reginae. Next base: position 76,631,044 of record NC_091963.1, read on the forward strand.
CCTTCTGTCCTCCAAACTATACAGATTGAGTTCATTAAGTCTTTCCTGTTAAGTTTTATGCTTAAGACCTTCCACCATTTTTGTAGCCTGTCTTTGGACCCATTCAATTTTATCAATATCTTTTTGTAGATGAAGTCTCCAGAACTGAATACAGTATTCCAAATGTGGTCTCACCAGCACTCTATACAGCAGGATCACAATCTCCCTCTTCCTGCTTGTTATACCTCTAGCTATGCAGCCAAGCATTCTACTTGCTTTCCCTACCGCCTGACTGCATTGTACTCTCCCTCCCTCCCTTTCTTTCCTACTCTTTTCCTTCCTGTTTTTCTCTCTTTCTCTCTCTCTCTTCCTTCCTCCATCTCTCTCTCCCCTCCTTCCCTCCCTCCCTCTCTTCGTCCCTCCTTCCCTTTCTATTTCTCTCCCCCTTTCTTTCTTTCTTTCTTTCTTTCTCTCTTCCTTCCTTCCACGCTTCCCCCTCTTTCTTTCTCTCTCTCTTCCTTCCTTCCTCTCTTTTCCTTCCTCTTTTTCTCTCTCTTCCTCCCTCCCTCCCTTTCTCTCCCCCTCTCTTTCTCCTCCTCTCTTTTTCTCTCTCTTCTTTCCTTCCTCTCTCTCCTGCCCAGGTGCCCAGCTGCACTCACTCTCGGCAATGACCAGGGAGGGCAGTCTGTCCTTTTAGTTTAACATTAACCACATTACCACAGAGAGAGAAATCTCTGTGCTAGTGTGGTTAATATTAAATCAAAAGGGCAGAGCTGCCCTCCCATGTCATCGCCGAGAATCAGCGCAGCCGGGCACCCTGGCAGGAGAAAGCAGGCTACTTTCTCCTACCTCACTCTCAGCTGGCTGCCTGGCTCCTTCCTATCTGTAGTGGCAGCATCCATCCCTCCGCCCCTACTTGCCGCTGCTGTTGCCGCCCGGACTCAGTGAAGCCAGCTGAAAGTATCACTCCGAGGAAGAGGGGCGGAAGTGCCTGATATATGCCGCCATCTTGCTTGGGTCGGTAACTGTGTGGGGCCAAACTTCTTCTTCGGCAGAGCAATTTGGGACTGCATGGCTTTGTGTGGCTTTAAAAAATTCTGCGCAGTGGGTTCCTGATGTCTGCGCAGGCACGCGCCCACGCAGCTTAGAGGGAACAATGGTTATGACCTATAAAGCCCTACATGGCATGAGACCAAATTATCTATCAGACCATCTTCTGCCTCACATATCCCAGTGACCAGTTAGGTCCCACAGAGTTAGCCTTCACCAGGTCCTGTCAACCAGGCAATGCTGTCTGGCGGGGCGTAAGGGAAGAGCCTTCTATGTCGCAGCCCCTACCCACTGGAATCAACTTCCCTCAGAGATTCATACCGTCCCCATCCCCCCAGCCTTCTGTAAGGCATTGTAGATGCATCTGCCCACCGGCTTGGGTCCACTGAAACTTCAACACCCACTCTTGGCTCATGAATGAAGAATGATGGAATGAATGGGAACGATTGGTTTTTAAATATTTAGGGGTTTTAGAGTATAACTTATGTTTAGATATTTGTCTTAATATTGAGATTTTAATGTAGTTTAATATTACATTTCTTTATATTCTATAGTTGTTTACTGTGAGCTGCCCTGAGTGCCAGGAGGGCGGCATAGAAATCTGATTAAATAAATAATAAACTAAACATTAGCTAAACTTGATTGCTTTGACTGAATGAAGTTACTGAATTCAAAGCTAAATGCTAAATAAGAGCTTCCTCACTCTGATAAAATGGATCAGTTTACCCTTGGTTATTTTGACCACTTAAGAACATTTAGGCACCTCCCGCAATTGTCTGGCACAAGGAGGGACAGGATTCGCCGCTTGCAAACAAGCGCACTTCGAGATGCCCGTAGGATCGGAGAACAACACTGTTGTAGAAGACCAATATCGTATTGGGCGGGGACAATTGCGGGGGGGGGGGGCAGAATCGCTCAAAGTAGAATACAAAGCAGCTTTTCTGGGGGCGGGGAAAAATAGGCCGTGCGTGGTCCTCGCCTTACCAAACCTCTGCAAAAGAGCCGCCGCGAAGCTATCTGTTTTTGCAAGACACGCCTACACCCTCGGTTCCCATCCCCTCGACTCCCCAAAAGACGCTAGCATTAGAGGGCGATCTCTGAGTCTGGCTTTTCGACGCCTTGCTATGAAGCTGATTGGAAGTCCGCATGAGGCCGGCAGGTGAGAATGTCTGATGACATTGAGTCCAAATGATATTTTCAGGTGAGCCCTCATTCCCCAGCTATGCTAAAATGCAGTCCTCTTTCCCTGCCTCCCGCCGCGGCCGCAACCCATTTTTATTCCCGTCGCTCCTCCTTTCAAGGGGTTATTAAATGGTCCAGGTGATCATTTCCAAGTAAAGGCGACTGTCTGGAAGTGTTTGCCTATAGCAGCTACACTTGACTATAAAGAAATCTCGCCTTGCACGACAATGAAAACCGCTTGAATGGCTGATCGTATATAAAAAATCTGTTTATACTATTGTTCCGAAGGCTTGATAAGCCGACAGTAAACTACGATTCTTATTTCTTGGACCGAATTGGCTTCTGTGGAAACAAATCTTAGTGACAAATGGGTTGATTGGGTGGTTTCCGTTAAACTATAGATGGCTCAGGAACAAGTCAATCTGTTAGATGCCTCATTGAGTGGTTTTTACTCATGACCCAGTCCTTAATTCTCCATATATTTTAGAAATAGATTTTTAAAAGGCTTCTACTGAATGCACCCTAATTTCAACTATGTTTTGGATAGGATTCCCATCAGCCTCAAATATGATCAGTGGACCTGGATGCTAAAAATTGTGCTTTGAAGCAACAAATGTTGGGATCAGATGTTTTATGTATTCATCTCTTCCTTTAGTGCACCTACCCTTACGAAGTAGGCATTAACCTCATGCTATATTTAAAAAGCAGAATGTATTTCCCAGAAGATTATACTTTGAATAATGCTTCTAAACTATAACATTCCAATAGCCTCCCCTGATGTTTAATCCCAAAAGTGTAAAAAATCTATTTGTATTTTGGCAAAATGGTTCCTAAAAAATGAAACAAAATGAAGTAATACAGGAAAGAGGGGAGAAGCTCTGATGATTTGATAAAAATAAAGATTATTTGCCAAATCAGTCTGACATGACAAGGGAAGGCTGGTATGTTTGCTAGTTCACCATTGAAATCTCCAAAATAGTGGATAAAATGGAAAAAACCACACTACACCACTAACTTTGGAATATTTGAAATCTGCTGTACAATGATATTGACAGTTGATTAATTGTTATCTTCATGAAAGTTAGGCAATAAAAGATGCATTGAACGTTTCCCATTTCAGAAACAAATACACATCTAGACTCTAAAACAAATAATGTTTACATTTTAAAAGATGGTATAACACAGATTTCATTAAAAAAAGTTTTATGTGCCTTCTTAAAAGATATTTCATTCCTGCAAATTAAGCAATACATCAGAATATTTGTTGAGATACGACTTTATTTTGTTTGCCTTCCGTATCTCTGGGGAGATTAGTTAATAATCTTCCTTTCCACTTTTATGCTTTTTTATGCTTTTCTAATTTGAAGAAGCCTAATGAGTTTTGCTTTCTTAGCTCAAGCAAAGAAATAAAGATTGAGCAGGTCTGAGCACAAGAATTTGCTTCTGCCTTTGCTTTTCAAGCTATATTAGCTGATAAAAAAGGCTGTAATCTTGTAATCACAGTCAAGATTGATGGTGACGGAAGGTTGGGTACATGAGGAATGTCATTTAGACATTGACAGAAAATGGCTACATAAGCAGTAACCCTTTCCACTGAAATTCACACGATGATTAAAACGTAATCCAAAGATTTACTAGGGAGCATTCCTTTTACTTCCTTGTGATTTAAAGAGGCTCCTTCAATATCCTTCCAAATGAAAAATGTCCTTGCTCAGCAAAGAGAACAACTGCCCCCACCCTCCTCGCCTTTCGTAAATTACTAAAAACTCATCTTTGCCGCCAGGCATGGGAAAATTAACACACACCCCAATTGTCAAGGTTGGTGTATGGTTTGATTGGATTGTGTGATTATTTTATTATAAGGTTTTTAAATTGTATTTTTTAAAATTGGATTTGTACACTGTTTATGTTGTTGTGAGCCGCTCCAAGTCTAATAAATTATGATGATGATGATGATGATGATGATAGTTATGATTATGATTATTGACGGAAATTGAGCAGATAGGTAAAAATTATGGCTTTTTGCTTCCATGCTATTTTGCTGCCGGAAAGAGATTTTTTGGTGCAGCAGCTGCTGGAAAGAGATTTCTAGGCGCGGCAGCGAGATTCGGCTGCTGTGCATGTGCAGCAGCCGAATCCCACTGTCACGCCTAAAGCAGCAGTTGGGGCAGGCTGCAAAAAGCTCTTTGATCTCCCGGGTTGCAGGAGAGATGCCTGCAATGCGGGAGAGCACAGAACAGGCCGCACGGCCAGAATTGGGGCCACCTGGCCTGTTCCCTATGCCATGACCCTTGCAGGAGGTGATCCAGGTAAGCAGAGGTGAGGGGTGCGGCAGGGGGAGCAAAGGCGAGCGGCATGGCAGGGGAGTGAGGGTGAGCGGCACAGCGGGGGAGTGAGGGCAAGTGGCACGGTGGGGGGAGTGGCAGGGAGAGTGAGGGTGTGCGGCGTGGTGGGAGCTGGCCGCTCTTACCTTGTTTTGCTGGTCGCTCACAACAGCAACTCTTGTCTCCAATTTTCAGGGTTTTTTGCTTTCATGCATGCGGGAAGCAAAACATTGAAATTGCGTGCGTGTGCTGGGTGTAGGCAGGCGCAGGGTGCGCTCCCGGCGCATTTTGGTAGGGCTGCCTAGAACATGAAAGAGTTAAAGTATTAAACCAGAGGGCATCCTAAAAGGACATTATACGTGATGCCATTGATTCTATGGAAGGTCTCTAGAATAATATTTCTCTGACTTTGAACTTTAGGTAATGTGCACCAGTATATCAGGAAGCCACAAGATTTGGATAAACATCTTGTTTAAAAAGATTATGACAAGCTAATAGCACATTAAAGCCAAGAATTAACTTACTTACCTTACATTTGAAGGTGAAGTGTTTTTTTCTTTCAAAATCTCAGCAAAAATCATGATTATGATACAACATAAATAGTGGTGTAGCTGAGCTTAGAAAAATTCTAGCCAGAAGTTCTTCCAATTTGTTTTGTGCCCCTGCTTAGACAATCATAAATTAGATAAATTAGTGAAGATTGGACTTAATCCATGGATAGTTCAATGGATTTGCAGCTGGCTGAAGCATAGATATCAGACGATTGTTGTTAATGGCGAGTATTCTGAGCAGAAACTGGTTACAAGTAGTATGCCACAAGGGTCTGTTCTGGGTCCTATTCTTTTTAATATGTGAGTGACATAGGGGAAGGTTTAGTAGGGAAGGTTTGCCTATTTGCCGATGACTCTAAAGTGTGCAATAGGGTTGATATTCCTGGAGGCATCTGTAAGACATACATACAAACTGCGTGAAATCACACTCAATAGCAGTGACTGTGAGAGGGATCTTGGAGTCTTAGTGGACAACCAACTAAAAATGAGCCAGCAATTTGTAGCAGCAGCCAGAAAGGCCAATACAATCCTAAATTGCCTGAACAGAGGGAAGCAATCTAGGACTAGGGAGATACTAATACCACTCTATAAAGCCTTAGTTAGACAACAACTAGAGTACTGTATTCAGTTTTGGTCACCACACTACAAAAAAGACATTGAAACTCTAGAGAAAGTACAGAAGAGACCAGCCAGGATGATAAGGTGTCTGGAAACTAAAACATACAAAGAGAGGTTGCAGAAACTGGGGTTGGCTAGTTCAGCAAAGAGAAGGACCTGTGGAGACATGATAGCAGTGTTCTAATACCTGGATGGCTGCCACAGAGAGGAGGGGGTCAGGCTGTTTTTCAAAGCACCAGAGGGACAGGCAAGGAATAATAGATGGAAACTGACCAAATAGAGATTCAATCTGGAAATAAGGAGGAACTTTCTGACAGTGTGATGTGATCAACTAATGGAACGGCTTGCCTATGGAGGTTGTGAAGGCTCCAACACTTGAGACTTTCAAGGGGAGATTGGACTGCCATTTGTCTGAAATGTTATAGGGACTCCTGCTTGATAAGGGAGTTGGACTAGATGAGCTACAGGGTCCCTTCCAACTCAAGTAAATAAATGAATAAACAAACAAACAAAGAAACAAACAAACAAACAAACAGACAAATAAATAAAGTAGCTCCGGAGCCACAGGTTGCCAACACCTAAGCTAATGAATCTTTCCCAAGGATTTGGGATAGGCCAATGTTGATGTTTGATAGTAGAATATAAGTTTTTACAAGAAGCATCATTCTTATTAAATTTATATGCCATCCATCTCACTATCAAGCGACTTCTACTATGGTTTTGCATTTCCCATTTCTGCCTCTGTCATATGTAACTCACAATAATGCTACATCCATAAGTGAAATTTGGACCTTTAAAAAATTAAGATTCAACCTTTATTACAATCAAAGACTAGCATAGCAGTGGTTTAAGATCCTAAAAGCTTAGGACTTCTGGTGATGGCACAGAGTGAGGTAGAAGGCAGAGGACGGTCTCTCCGTCTTCAAAGCCTGAAATGGTCAGCAATTGGGGACCCTTCAAGATATGAAAAGTGTGAAGGACTTAGCAGAGAAGGAGAGGTGTTCCAGGAGCTGCTGTGATGGTGGCAGCTACCTGGTGGCGGAGGGACTCTCTCTAACCTGATCCTGAATTGTTAGTGGGTGCTCTGCATGGTGAACATGGCACTCCAGCGAGTTGCATAGAAAGGAGCGCTTAATTATAGTATTCTGCATCAGATTAAAGAAAATTAGTGCCAGATTCCCCAAAAATTGAAAGTACAGAGAGAAAAGGGAATTGAAAGCAAAACGACCATTAATTATAGCTCTAAACTAACTTTGGCGGTCAGCAAAAGGACTAGTGCAAGGACTGTTTCCAGCATGCTGAATGAGAGACAGAGATCTTTGATTTGACAGCTGAATAAACCGAAGGTGAGGAGTTAAGACAAGAAGGGGAAAGAAACTACAAGAGACTATAGAATTTTCAGAGATCCTGATTTTGCTGGACTAGTGGTGATTTACTAATTTTTGGATTTTTGGACTGGGTTAGGGTGAAGAAGAGAGCAAAACGGAATATTTTGTAGTTGGAGCCGGGGGGCGGGGGGAGACCAACTGACTCCATTAATGAACACCTTGTGCTGATTAATACTGATTAGCCCAAAGGAATTGAAGGGGGGGAAAAAGAATAACGTGAAAAACTGAACAGGACTAAGGTGAAAAAGTGAAACTGCAACTTTAATCTTTTATTGAATTAACATGGGTAATGGATTTCTGACTTTGGATCTTGAATATTTTTGTCAGTATAACTAAGAAAGGTTTCCCTCTTTCTCTTATCTCCCGTTTCCCTTATCTAAATTTACAGTGGGGAAAAAAGTATTTAATCAGACACCAGTTGTGCAAGTTCTCCCACTTAAAATGATGAGAGAGGCCTATAATTGACATCATAAGTAGACCTCAACCATAAGAGACAACATGAGAAAACACATCCAGAAAACCACATTATCTGATTTTTAACGAATTTATTTGCAAATTATAGTGGAAAATAAGTACTTGGTCAATAACAAAAGTTCATCTCAATACTTTGTTATATATCCTTTGTTGGCAATGACAGAGGTCAAACATTTTCTGTAAGTCTTCACAAGGTTGCCACACACTGTTGCTGGTATGTTGGTCCATTCCTCCATGCAGATCTCCTCTAGAGCAGTGATGTTTTGGGGCTGTGGCTGGGCAACACGGATTTTCAACTCCCTCCAAAGGTTTTCTATAGGGTTGAGATCTGGAGACTGGCTAGCCACTCCAGGACCTTGACATGCTTCTTACAAAGCCATTCCTTTGTTGCCCTGGTGGTGTGCTTGGGATCATTGTCATGCTGAAAGACCCAGCCACATTTCATCTTCAGTGCCCTTGCTGATGGAAGGAGGTTTGCACTCAAAATCTCACGATATATGGCCCCATTCATTCTTTCATATACAAGGATCAGTCATCCTGGTCCCTTTGCAGAGAAACAGCCCCAAAGCATGATGTTGCCACCCCCATGCTTCACAGTAGGTATAGTGTTCTTTGGATGTAACTCAGCATTCTTTCTCCTCCAAACACGACGAGTTGTGTTTCTACCAAACAGTTCTACTTTGGTTTCATCTGACCATATGACATTCTCCCAATACTCTTTTGGATCATCCAAATGCTCTCTAGCAATCTTCAGATGGGTCCGGACATATACTGGCTTAAGCAGGGGGACACATCTGGCACTGCAGGATCTGAGTCCCTGGCAGCATAGTGTATTACTGATGGTAGCCTTTGTTATATTGGTCCCAGCTCTCTGCAGGTCATTCACTAGGTTCCCCAGTGTGGTTCTGAGATTTTTCCTCACCGTTCTTGTGATCATTTTGACCTTAAGGGATGAGATATTGTGTGGAGCTCCAGATTGAGGGAGATTATTAGTGGTTTGTATGTCTTTTATTTTCTAATTGTTGCTCCCACAGTTGATTTCTTCATACCAAGTTGCTTGCCTATTGCAGATTCAGAATTCCCAGTCTGGTGCACGGCTACAATCTTGTTTCTGGTGTCCTTCGACAGCTCTTTGGTCTTCACCATAGTGGAGTTTGGAGTGTGACTGTTTTGAGTTTGTGAACAGGTGACTTTTATACTGATAACAAGTTTAAACAGGTGCCATTACAACAGGTAATGAGTGGAGGACAGAGGAGCCTCTTAAAGAAGAAGCTACAGGTCTGTGAGAGCCAGAAATCTTGCTTCTTTGTAGGTGACCAAATACTTATTTTCCACCATAATTTGCAAATAAATTAGTTAAAAATCAGAAAATGTGATTTTCTGGATATGTTTTCTCATGTTGTCTCTCATGGTTGAGGTCTACTTATGATGTCAATTACAGGCCTCTCTCATCTTTTTAAGTGGGGGAACTTGCACAACTGGTGTCTGACTAAAAACTCCCCCCACTATATATTAATATACTGTATTAAGTATTAAATATTAGAAAGATAATATAAATTATTTATATAGGATTTTGGGGGGTATAATTTTTTTCTCCACACCTTACAGAAATACAAATTCACATACCTTCAAATTTCAAAACAATACAATACAGTATCAATTGCCAAATTCTTAATTAAAATTCTTAATTACTTATCTAATTTGTCTCACTATACATCATTTATTTTATGCTACCTCCTTTTCTAATTTTGTCATCCGGATTTCAAAGATTGTTTTCTGTTCTCATTCAGGTTCAAAATGCTATTAGCTATCGAAATTTATCTTGGCTATTTGCTTTTTTCTAGTAACTCTGTGCCATAGTGCTTCAATCCATTTCTTATATATAACTGTCCTTTAAGAGGAAAATTCCAAATTTACAACATACAACAACAAAATATCAATTATCATGCCTTATATCTAATTACAGTGGCATCTCTACCTAAGCCGCCCCGAGTCTGCAGAGAGGGGTGGCATACAAATCTAATAAATTATTATTATTATAAATAATTAAGAATGCCTCTACTGATGAACTTTTCTAGATAAGAACCGGGTGTTCAAGATGCCCCTTCTCAAGAACTATTTTCCATGTACAAACCCAAGCCTCTGAAACTGTAACTGAAAAGGGCAGGGAGAAGCCTCCATGGGGATTCTCTTGGAATCTAATGGGAGGAAACGGCCGTAAAAGGCAGGGAAAAGCCTCTGTGGGGCCTCTCTAGGAATCTCTTGGGAGGAAACAGGGCCAGAAAAAGCGGGGCGAAGCCTCCATGGGGCCTCTCAAGGAATCTCCTGGGAGGAAACAGGGCCTCCACCCTCCCTGTGGTTTCCCCAATTGAACACATTATTTGCTTTTACATTGATTCTATGGGAAAATTGCTTCTTCTTACAAACTTTTCTACTTAATAACCTGGTCATGGAATGAATTAAGTTTGTAAGTAGAGGTATCACTGTATAACAATAACAGTAGAGGGGGGAAATGAAATTTATTAAATGCATTATTACATTTATTAGTTTATTTGTTTATTATTTTATTTATTATTAAAAATTATTGAATTTATTAAATTTATTATTATTCAAATTTTAAATTGCATTATCTTCTTTCTGTGCTTAAACATATCATTTCTTTCATTTTACAAATATATCATTTCAAATTTAGCAAATAATTATCATATAACATATTTTTCTATTTGTTTTTCACTGAAAGTATCTTCCATTGTCAATCCCAGTATAATAATCTTCTCTAATACAGTGGTACCTCAAGATACGAACCCCTCGTCTTACGAACAACCCGAGATACGAACCCGGGGTTCTTAAAAATTTTGCCTCTTCTTACGAACTTTTTTCATGTTACGAACCCCAAACCCGAACTTCCGGGTTCGGTGTTCGCCCGGCTGTCACCTTTTAAAACAGCCGAAGGGCTTCCCAGCAGCCTTCTGAAGCCGAACACGGATGTTCGGGTTTGGCGTTCGGCTTTGGGAGGCTGCTGGGAAGCCCCCCGGCTGTTTTAAAAGGTGACAGCCGGGCGGCGGGGCTTCTCGGCGGCGGTGGCAGGTTGGTAAGACGGAAAACGTTCGGGTTCGGGAGGCCACTTTGGGTTTTTGTCTGGGAGGGAGGGCAGGAGGTCCGGCTCTGGGGGAGGGAGTCAGGAAGGTCCTCCTGCTCCCCCCCCAGCGAAAAACACAAAGACGGTCTGCCGCCGCATGACAGGCAGGGCGGAGCAGCCTGGAGCAAAGGGAGTCTGAAACCGCCGGTGGCTTCAGCTTCCCATTGCTCTGCGGGTGGCGGCAGACCGCCTTTGTATTTTTGGCTGGGGGGGGGAAGCAGGAGGCGCAGGATCGGGCCGACGGCGGGCGTGAGGCGAGGCAGTAGGTCTGCATCTTGGGCGGGTGGGCGGCGGGCGAGGAGGCGTGGCCGAGCGAGACAGGGCGGGCAGCGAGACGGGGCGGGCAGCGACTGGGGGCGGCGGCGGGGGCGGCGATGCTGTGTCCGACTCGGGGCTGGTGGCACCCGACGCAGCGGGCAACATTGTTGGCTGCTCCGGGCCGCTCCCGGAAGCGGCCATGGGAGGGTGAGCTGCCTCAGGGAGGAGGAGGATCGGGCGGGACCAGGTGGGGGCTGGAATTTCTCCGCTGGGAAGAAGCAGCGATGGATCCTCCGTCTACCTGTGTCGGCTGCTCCGGGCCACAGGGGCGAGGATGAAAGGGCGGAAGGCGTGCTCGGCTCTGCCGCTCCAGTCCCTTTCGATCGGCGCGGGAGGCAGGAGAGAACCGGGCGACCAGAGAAGCAGCGCCCCTCGCCCCTGTGGCCCGGAGCAGCCGACAGAGGTAGACGGATGATCCATCGCCGCTTCTTCCCAGCGGAGAAATTCCAGCCCCCACCTGGTCCCGCCCGATCCTCCTCCCTGAGGCAGCTCGCCCTCCCATGGCCGCTTCCTCCACCCTCCATCGCAAGCCTTCTCCACTGCAGCCAACGCGCGCTGCGATCTTCCGGGCCGGCCAGGCTCAGTGACGGAAGGCAACCGCTTGGCCCGGGATGCTCGGCCGAAAGGAGCCGGGCTTGATCCGCTGAGCCTGGCCAGCCCGGAAGATGGCAGCGCATGTTGCCTGCGCCAGTGAGAGAAGCCAAGCCGGCAGCAACGTCGCCGCAGCTTGGCTTCCTTCGCCGGCGCAGGCAACATGCGCTGCCATCTTCCGGGCCAGCCATGCTCAGTGACGGAAGATGGCAGCGCGTGTTGCCAGCGCCGGCGAGGGAAGCCAAGCCGGCCAGGCTCAGCGGATCAAGCCCGGCTCCTTTCGGCCCAGCATCCCGGGCCAAGCGGCTGCCTTCCGTCACTGAGCCTGGCTGGCCCGGAAGATCGTAGCGCGCGTTGGCTGCGGCGGCGGCGACGTTGCTGCCGGCTTGGCTTCCCTCGCCGGCGCAGCCAACGCGCGCTACGATCTTCCGGGCCAGCCAGGCTCAGTGACGGAAGGCAGCCGCTTGGCCCGGGATGCTGGGCCGAAAGGAACCGGGCTTGATCCGCTGAGCTGATGTTCCCTGGTGCATCGGGCGCCGCCAGCCCCGAGTCGGACGCACCCTCACCGCTGCGCCCAGCCGCTGCCCGTCCTAGCCGGAGCCTGAGCCAGTCGGTCGCGCCTCCTCGCCCGCCCGCCTGTCCAGGATGCAAACATGAAAAACGTGGAGGCTGGTGAACAAAGGTCAGAACTTTCGGCTTCTGGGTGGATGGTAGGAGCTAAGCGGTGGGAGGAATCAATGCCGCTAGGCTGGTAACATCTCCCCAATGTAAAAAGCCACTGGGCTGGCTTAGCTCCCCCTTTCCAGCCCGAGGCCGAAAGAAAAACGCGGAGGCTGCAGGAGTCGGGATGTGTGGAAGAGGTCCACGGAAGAACTGGGGGGACCCCAGCCCATGCCTGCTGCTTGCTCTCCCGGAAAGACCCCAGCCCACACCTTCGTGAGCTTCCCAGCCGGGTCCCTTCCACGGGGCAGTGGCCACGGCTCCCCCCAGTTCTCCCGCTGACCCTTTCCACACACGCACACCATCCCCACCCTCCGCGCAGCCGGTTGGCTGTCATCTTCTAAAGAAGCAAGAAGAGGAGGAGGAGCTGGGCGCTGGTGGTGGTGGAGGAAGGCGCCCAGCTCCTCCTCCTCTTCTTGCTTCTTTAGAAGATGACAGCCAGCCGGTGGCGCGGAGAATGTGGCCCGGAGGCTGGGAGGGAGGCGGAATACAGGAGGAGGAGGGAGGCCAGGAGGGAGAGGGGGAAGAAGGGAGGAAGGAAATCAGAGAAGATGCACGTACAAACCGCCCGTGCGTTTCCCTCCCTTCCCTTCCAGTCATTGCAAGCCGGACAGTAACTGTTGACTTTTCCGTTAATCCACCCACGAGGCTCCCTCTGGGCAGCCTGCGCTGTCTCCCCCCGTCTCCCCCCCCTCCACCCACACCCGAACAAAATCCGAATGCCGGCAGAAATGAGGCAAAAGGGGTGAATTTTGAGCTTGCACGCATTAATCGCTTTTCCATTGATTCCTATGAGAAACTTTGTTTCGTGTTACGAACTTTTCACCTTACGAACCTCCTCCTGGCACCAATTAAGTTCGTATCATGAGGTATTACTGTATATTTATTTTCACTGTTAATCTCAGTATAATAATTTCCTCTAATCTATACATTCTTCACTGTCATTCGCAGTGTAATAGTCTTCCCTAATCCATGCATCTTCCTTAATCTATGTATCTTCCCTATTCTATTTATCTTCCACTGTCTAACTCAGTGTAATAATCTTCCCTAATCTATTTATATTCACTGTCAATAATCTTCCCTAATCTTGCTCTATATATCTTTCACTGGCATGCCCAGTGTAATAATATTCCCTAACCTGTTTTTCACTAATCATCTCAGTGTAACAATCTTCCCTCATCAATTTGATTTTACCATAATTCCCAAAATAATAATCTTCCCTAATCTGTTCATTTAAGATCCCAGATACTTACAAAAATATTTATCATAGTCTATTGCTGTTTATTTTTCTCAAATTAGTCCTCCTTTAATAATCATATTTATTTATATATATATATATATATATATATATATATATATATATATATATATATATATATAATATATATATAATATTTATAGTTTTTTAAATTAGATAAATTTAGATATTTTTCTTATTGTATTTTAATAATCAAGTTAATCTATTTTAATTATTACTAATTTAATCTTAATATTATTGGGGGGTTTCTTAATGAATGGATGACTGGGGTGTATGTAATATTGTGCATAGGATGAATGATTGGTGTGAGTGTGATGGTTGGAGTGGGTGGGATTGTGGTATGCATGAGATGAATGAAAATAGTATGAACGACAGATTTGGCCCACCTGATGCTCGGGAGACAGGAGAGGAAGGGGCACTGATCTCTGGGGTGGCAGAGGGTCGGAATATTCCAGTGTTGCTGGGGAGAGGCAGATATGGCGGGGGCCACAGAGTTAGCCGTTCCAGGGGAACGAGGGATCATTGCTTAATAACGATCCCTTGTTCTGGCTCTGTGAGCCCAATCTTGGGTACTGGTGATGAATGTAACTCTGGCCCTGGGCTCAGGTTGCTGCTGCTCAATGCCAGGTCGGTGGTAAATAAAGCTCTCCTCATCCGGGATTTGATCCTGGATGAGGAGGCCGACCTGGCATGTATTACTGAAACCTGGCTGGGCCCAGAGGGGGGTGTTCCTCTCTCTGAAATCTGCCCAGCTGGGTTTCAGATATGGCATCAACCTCGACCCCAGGGAAGGGGGGAGGAGTGGCTATTATAGCCAGGGAGAGCCTTTGCCTACGTAGACTCATTGCTCCGGAAATTGCGGGTTGCGAGTCTCTCTTGATGAAGTTGGACTTAGGGGTTCAGGTGGGCTTATTTCTCACGTACCTGCCTCCCAGCTGCGTGTCAAAAGCCCTGCCTGTGCTACTCGAGGAGGTAGCCGGGTTGGCGGTGGAGTTCCCCGGACTTATTGTCCTGGGGGACTTCAACCTGCCGTCACTCGGCGAAACCTCTGGGTTGGCACAGGAGTTCATGGCCACCATGACAGCCATGGACCTGACTCAAGTAGTACAGGGTCCGACTCACGAGGGAGGGCACGCACCTGACATGGTATTCCTTTCCGAGCAATTGAGTAATGGTCTGAGACTAAGGGGCTTAGAAACATTGCCTTTGTCATGGTCAGACCATTTCCTACTACGGCTTGACTTCCTGGCTCCAATCCTTCCCCGCAGGGAGGCGGAACCAATTAAGATGTTCCGCCCCAGACGCCTGATGGACCCAGAGGGCTTTCAGACGGCGCTTGGGGTTATTCCAGAGGCACTCGTCCACAGTTTGGTGGAGTCTCTTGCGGAATACGGCTGCTGCGGAGGCTCTCGACCGGATTGCGCCCTTGCGACCTCTCTGCGGCGCTAGACCCCGTAGAGCCCCATGGTTCAACGAGGAGCTCCGGGAGTTGAAACGCCAAAAGAGACGTCTAGAGAAGCGATGGAGGAAGAGTAGGTCTGAATCCGATCGAACACTTGTAAGAGCTTTTATTAAGACTTACAAAGTGGCGCTCAAGGCGGCAAGATGCGCGTACCATGCCGCCTTGATTGCATCAGCAGAATCCCGCCCGGCCGCTCTGTTTAGGGTGACCCGCTCCCTTCTTAACCAGGGGGGAGTTGGGGAGCCCTTGCAGAGTAGTGCCGAGGATTTTAACACGTTTTTCGCTGATAAAGTCGCTCAGATCCGGGCCAACCTCGACTCCAATTGTAAGACAGAGTCGACTGACAACGAGTCAGTCGAGGTGACTGGGGCACGTACTTGTCCACCTGTCTGGGAAGAGTTTGATCTGGTGACACCTGATGAAGTGGACAAGGCCATTGGAGCTGTGAGTTCCGCCACCTGTCTACTGGATCCGTGTCCCTCCTGGTTGGTTTCGGCCAGCAGGGAGGTGACACGGAGCTGGGCCCAGGAGATTACCAACGCTTCCTTGGGGAGGGGAGTTTTTCCATCACTCTATAAAGAAGCGCTCGTGCGCCCCCTCCTCAAGAAGCCCTCCCTGGACCCAGCCGTACTTAATAACTATCGTCCAGTCTCCAACCTTCCCTTTATGAGGAAGGTTGTTGAGAAGGTGGTGGCACTCCAGCTCCAGCGGTCCTTGGAAGAAGCCGATTATCTAGGTCCCCAACAGTCGGGTTTCAGGCCCGCTTACAGCACGGAAACTGCTTTGGTCGCGTTGATGGATGATCTCTGGCGGGCCCGGGACAGGGGTTTATCCTCTGTCCTGGTGCTCCTTGACCTCTCAGCGGCTTTCAATACCATCGACCATGGTATCCTTCTGCACCGGCTGGAGGGGTTGGGGGTGGGAGGCACTGTTCTCCAGTGGTTCTCCTCCTACCTCTCTGGCCGGTCGCAGTCAGTGTTAGTGGGGGGTCAGAGGTCGGCTCCTAGGTTTCTCCCTTGTGGGGTGCCTCAGGGGTCGGTCCTCTCCCCCCTGCTATTCAACATCTACATGAAACCGCTGGGCGAGATCATCCAAGGACATGGGGTGAGGTATCATCAATATGTGGATGATACCCAGCTTTACATCTCCACCCCATGCCCAGTCAACGAAGCGGTGGAAGTGATGTGCCGGTGCCTGGAGGCTGTTGGGGCCTGGATGGGTGTCAACAGACTCAAGCTCAACCCGGATAAGACGGAGTGGCTGTGGGTTTTGCCTCCCAAGGACAATTCCATCTGTCCGTCCATTACCCTGGGGGGGAATTATTGACCCCCTCAGAGAGGGTCCGCAACTTGGGCGTCCTCCTCGATCCACAGCTCACATTAGAAAACCATCTATCAGCTGTGGCGAGGGGGGCGTTTGCCCAGGTTCGCCTGGTGCACCAGTTGCGGCCCTATCTGGACCGGGACTCATTGCTCACAGTCACTCATGCCCTCATCACCTTGAGGTTCGACTACTGTAATGCTCTCTACATGGGGCTACCTTTGAAAAGTGTTCGGAAACTTCAGATCGTGCAGAATGCAGCTGCGAGAGCAGTCATGGGCTTACCCAGGTATGCCCATGTTTCACCATCACTCCGCAGTCTGCATTGGCTGCCGATCAGTTTCCGGTCACAATTCAAAGTGTTGGTTATGACCTTTAAAGCTCTTCATGGCATCGGACCAGAATATCTCCGAGACCGCCTTCTGCCGCACGAATCCCAGCGACCGATTAGGGCCCACAGAGTGGGCCTCCTCCGGGTCCCGTCAACTAAACAATGTCGGTTGGCGGGCCCCAGGGGGAGAGCGTTCTCTGTGGCGGCACCGACTCTCTGGAACCAACTCCCCCCGGAGATCAGAACTGCCCTTACTCTTCCTGCCTTCAGTAAACTTCTCAAAACCCACCTTTGCCGTCAGTCATGGGGAAAGTGAACATCTCCCCCTGGGCCCGCTGAATTTATGCATGGTATGCTTGTGTGTGTGTATGTTAGTATAGGGGTTTTTTAAAACTTTTAATATTTTAATTAATTGGATTATGTATTGGATTGTTTTTTCACTTGTTGTGAGCCACCCCGAGTCTTCGGAGAGGGGCGGCATACAAATCCAAATAATAAATAAATAATAAAAATAAATAAATCATGCCTTTATTATATCCCTTTTCGCCTGCTTCTCTTTTCCAATATAATTCCCATTATAATAATCTTATAATTCAGATAATCAATAAATTCAAATTTATCTCTAGAAATCCATTTAAAAACCACATACAGTTATAAATTTATCATTGTCCAAATCTTCTTCCACCTGCTCCTTCTTCTTTCAGCTCTTCTTTTATTTTCTTGTTTAAATTTACCAAATACCTGCTACATTTTCACAATTCAATTTTAATAATATTAATATTGCAAATAAAGTCTATCTTATAAATTTGAGACTTCCGGTAGTGACGTTGCACTGGTGCCAGGCTTCTCTCGGCCGCTCCAAGGTAGATTCGGCTTTTGAAAGATTTCGGCCGCTTCTGCGGGCGATTGTGGGCCCGTAGAGCCCACAATCTGATAGGGGAATCTCCAGCGCACCTGGGGGTGGCCGGTGAGCCCCTCAGACAGTGGGGAAATCCCCTCTGCTGACTTTCAAAGAGATCGGCTTTACAGACCGATCCGGAAGTGCAAACGTCCCTGACACTTTTATGGAAGCCGCAAGGACGACTGAAGCATTGGTGGATTTGAGAGTAAGAGCAAGACTGTGAGTGATTGGTATTTCGAATGGACAAGAAAGTATCCCTTTTGTAGAACTAAATGCTTTGAGAGTTTTGAGATTGTGCCAGCTAAATTAAATGGCGGCAATAACGATCTTTACCAACTGGCATGGTGGCAGTGATTAAGCAGTAATTCGCTGGGACAGCCAAAAAACCTTGACTGATCGTGACTGATCATGCTTGCTGGACTCCAGTTTAAAAGACCGTAGCCACAGAGATGGAAAGAAAAAACCTTGGATATTCTTTACAAAAGGTGAAAGGTACCTGGAACATGTAGAAGGAACGTGTAAGGTGTTTTTAAAAGTTTACCGATGTCGTTTTGAACTATCGAGAAGTGAATTGAGTCGGAGGTGACTGAGACTATCTATCAACCAGAACCTATTTCCCCTCTGCCTTTCTTCTTTCGAACCTTGTATTGTCTATTTTTTGTTTTGTGCTCTTTTTTGACTTTGTGAAATTTTGGACTTGCTTCAATTTCTCCCCCTCTTTTTTTCCGCTCCATATTTTTTTCTTTTGCCCCACTGGTGGATTTATCTTCTATATGGACATATTATGAACTTGGACTATATCAACTTATAGTAAACTTAGTGCAACCATCAACTTACTGACTGAATACTGATTGTTTGAATGACTGAATGAATGAATTAAATCAAATTCCCTCTTTATATCTGACCCACTAAACCTGACTTTGGACTCCATATTTCGCTTTTACAAAAGAAGAAAAGAAAGAACAATATCTACAATTTGTGGAACTCTATAAGTACATTGAGGGGGTTACAGTGGAAAATCCAACAAAAGATTTTTTCTTCCTTTTCTGATTATATAAAGGATTTAGATATATATAATTCTGATACGGTATCTTTTTTTTTCTTTGTGATCCTTCTGTATACTTAACCTTAATTTAAACTTAAAAATTAATTTAATATTTGGTGGCTGATACTATATATAAGCTCTATATTGTGTCTAATCATTGATTGATTTCTTTTTCATATAATTCTAATTCTAATATTACTTAAAATTAAGTTAACAATAACATTTATTATTGTTATACAACTGGGAGATAAAAACAACGCTATTGTGACACCTTAGTTATATAGTTGTTTTATAAAGGACTGATTAAGTATACTAAACATATTTTTTCTCTTTGAAATGTTACTAGATCTAAACTAATTATCCAATTAATTTGCATACGTATTAGACTGAAATATCTGATTAATACTCTGATTATATTACATTGATTGGACTGACTACAGAATTATAGATTACAGCAGATAGAACTATTATATATTTAATATTGATTGATTATATTGTTCTTTCTGAGTCTATCCCCTATTAATTCATCACTAGACTGAAATAACTGACTAATTAATTATTTTCACTATTGATTGCTTAATACTTTGACTATATTTCATTGACTGGATTGATTACAGAATTATAGATTATAGTATATAGGTTGATTATATATTTAATATAGATTGACTATATTGCGCTTCTGAATCCATCCCCTATTAACCCATTAATATTATTCTATTTTCTTGGATAACTAATCTATTTTTTATGATAATCTTATCTTTTACTACTCACCCTATCTGTTACTTTTGATCAATCTTTTCCTCTAACCCAAAACTTGAACTCTCTTTGAAGAGAATATTGACTAACATGGACCACTTTTGGAAAATATTCAAAATGTCTTCGAAAAACCAGACAACATTAATGAAGACCTGGGGAAAAAATGTCTCACAACCGACTACACCGTCTTCCCAACGCTCATCTGAAATGTTTCCCAACAACAAAACAACAACGGCTCAATCCTTGCAACCACCTCAGACCATCACATTGGTCTCATTATTTGACATGATGACAAAGATGCAAAAATCCATCGACCGCAACTATGAAGCCATGTCCAGAAATATGGGAATAATGAAAGAGGACATTAAAAAAATACAGGATCATGTTGGTAATCTGGATGATCGAATGGAAAAGTTGGATGACAAAATGGAAAACTTCCATGGAATTTTGACGAAAAATGACCAAAAAATTAACAAAATAGAAGAGATTAATGAACAAATGGAGACACACCTGCGATTTGCGGAAGCAAGATCTGAATATATTAATAAAAATCTCGAAGAAGTGGTTGATGAATTTGGAACTGGAGAAATTGGCTTTCTATCTTCGATTTCAAAATGTAACAGAATCAGATGACCAAGACCTCCCTCAAACTATGGCTGAAATTTTGGCAAAAATAACAGGAAAATGACACAGGAAATGATAGAACAAATGGACGAAATTTATCAAATCTCAACCTTGTTTGCAAGATGCCA
This sequence comes from Erythrolamprus reginae, assembly GCF_031021105.1. Taxonomy (NCBI): domain Eukaryota; kingdom Metazoa; phylum Chordata; class Lepidosauria; order Squamata; family Dipsadidae; genus Erythrolamprus; species Erythrolamprus reginae. The sequence continues at coordinate 76,651,203 of NC_091963.1, forward strand.
CAGATTGCCGAGAGAGGTCCATATTAGATTCACTAAAAGAAACACTCAAGATGAAATCTATTGAGCATCGAAAGAAAACGTAATTTCTCATAGGGGAAAAGAGATCACTGTGTTCCAGCTGATTCCTAGACGCGTAAGAGAAAAACGCAAACTGTACTAATCTTTGGCAAATAAACTAAATAAAAACAAAGTTATGTTTAGATGGTTGATGCCTGAAGGAATGCTGGTGACCCTATTCGATAAGAAATATAAAATCAACACCCCAGAAGACACAAAATATTTTTATGAATAACTGTTAAAACCCCTAGAAGTCTGATTTATGAAAGAAGCAGATAGTAAAGATAAAATGACCATGGAAGAACTAAGCTCAGATGACAACCCTCCAGATAAGGATGGCATTTGAGACACCCTCATGATGGTGATTTGAGACAAACACAAGGCAATTATGAAAGACAGGGGCCGATTACAAGAGCAAAGGCTGAAGCAAGAAAATAAAAGTCACAACAACTCATCTATACCTATTCATAAAAATGACATTACGATATTTTCAACCAATATAAATGGATTAAATTCAGACAGGAAGAGGAAAAAAATCTTTCACAATTTACTAAACTACAATTTCCATATAACATGCCTACAAGAGACTCACATTACCAAAAAAGATAACTTGGTGCTACTTCTTCCAAGTCTTGGCGAACTCTTTACCACCTCAGCACTAGTTAAAAGAAGAGGAATAGCTATGTATATTAAACCCCAATACACACCAAAACTCATCTACAATGACTCTGATGGTCAAATATTAATGGTCCAGATAACTATTGGGAAAGAAGAAATAATAATAATAGGAATTTATGCACCTTCTATTAAACAATCTACATTCTTCACAAAGCTACACGAAAACATACTGGAAATGAACCTGTCTAACTTCACCATTATGGGCGATTTTAATGCCGCACAAGATAAAATAAAAGACTACAAGAGCAATAAACAACACCACTTAAGAAAAATACTCCCAACTACGTTTGATGACTTAATTTATGAATTTTCATTAAAAGACATATGGAGAGCACACCATCTAGATAAGACACAATGTACCTTTTTTTCCTATCCACACAAATCTTGGTCCTATATCGATATGGCTTGGTCTAATTCCTACATCACAAATCAAATAATACATATACAGATCTTATCTGGTTCCTGGGCTGACCACAACCCTAACTTCGAACTCTTAAAAATTCGAATACCACAACATGGCAAAAATGAATCAGTCCACCATAAATGAAAAACAATTTAAAAACTCTATAGAATATGAATTACCAACTTTTTTCCAGTTCAATTGCAATGGAGCTACATCTCCACATACCATCTGGGATACAACAAAAGTCTACATCCATGGAATATACATTTCCTACCTGGCAAACTCCAGAAAACAACAAAAAAAGAAACTTAACAACCTTAACACAAAACCTCAGATTGCAGAAAAGTTTCTCCAACAAAATCCAGATGACACAATGACCGTAATTGAAACTAAATCCATAAGACATGAAATAAACTTAGTAACCCAACAACAACTTACTGATAAAATTAAAACAATAAGACAGTTAAATTTTGAATCAGCAAACAAGCCAGGTCGTTGGCTAGCCTTTAAATTGGCACAACAAAAAGCTGAAAAAACCATAGAAGTCCTTTACCATAGCTTAGGCACACTAAAATCAAACACTGAAGAGAAGAAACAGATAATAAGGCAATTCTACCAAGAACTATACGAAACAGACACAATAGATAACTGTGCAATCAAGGATTACCTACTTGAAAACGAAACCTTTACATTAACGGATGAAGAATGTATTAAACTAAACAAGAATATTACCTTAACCGAATTTAAATTTGCTACTACAAAACAGCACAATAATAAAACTCTGGGACCTGATGGTATTCCCACAGAATTTTATAAATACCATCAGGATTTACTAGAACCAATTATGCTAGAGATCTACAATGAAGCCTTTACACAAGGTAAACTACCCAAAACATGGTCCGAAGCCTACATAACTATCATTCCGAAAGAAAATAAAGACAAAAAATACCTCAAAAATTACAGACCTATCTCATTATTAAATACTGATTATAGAATATTTTCCATAATAATTGCAGAATGACTTTAAAAGATTTTAAATAATATTATTCATTCAGATCAAAATGGATTTTTACCGGCAAGAAATATTAGCTCTAACACAAGGATCATACTTAATACTCTTGAGTACTATGATAAAAATTCTGATAAACCAATTGCTCTTATATTCATAGATGTAAGAAAGGTTTTTGACTCCATATATTGGGAATATTTTACAGCTCAAATAGAATATATGAAATTTGGAGATAACTGTTAACTTAATCAAATCAATCTACTCACACCAGACTGCTTTTCAATAATCACAGCACTGAAAAAATATCAATAATGAGAGGTGTCCGCCAGGGCTGCCCTCTAGCACCTTTAATTTTTATATTTGCGATAGAAACTATTAAAGAATATAAGAAACAATTCACAAATCAAAGGAATCAAAATAAAAAGGGAACATTTTAAATTACAAGCTTTTACAGATGATATTGTATTTATAATTCAAGACCCATTAGATTCAGCCCACATTTTATTAGAGGAACTTCACAAATTTGGAGAAATAGCTGGCCTTAAAATCAATGTAGACAAAACCAAAATTATAACTAAAAATATGAAAAAAAAACCTCGAAATACTCTATTAGAACAAATTCTTACTCTAAAAATAGTCAAAAAATTTAAATATCTAGGTATTTGGATTTCTTCAAATTCTTCAAATTCAAAAAGCTTAAAAAAGACAATTTTGTTAAACTCACATGATATAAAAAAAGATTTAGCAAGATGGACAAAGTTAAAACTATCTTTGATGGGAAAGATTGCCGCAATCAAATCAAACATTCTCCCTAGATATCTATGCCTATTGCAAGTAGCCTCTATTAAACTAAACAAATCATTTTTTGAACATTTGCATAAGATAATTCTAAAATTCATTTGGTAAAAAAAAAGAGGCAAAAATAAAATTGAATAACCTGTAGGACCATCAATCTACAGGAGGCTTTGGCCTCCCTAACTTTTACCTGTACTATCAAGCCGCTATCTTAGTAAAGATCAAAGACTGGATAACCCTTCAAAACACAAGATTACTGACCCTAGATGGTTTTGACTTGCAGTCTGGGTGGCACTCATTCTTAACAATGCAATTAAGTAAAATCCCAAGCTACTTTAAGCACCATTATATAAGAAACTCTTTAATATCCATATGGTACCAGATTAAGAAAAACCTTGCAATTCTGAAATGGGTATCTCCCAATGAAGCACTTACTTACCCAACCATTTTCTCTTCTTCAAAAATTTTAACTTATTCAAAACTACTAGACCATAACAACACTATACTTTCAAAAACAACAACTATATGAGAATGGAATAACCCTAGATTGGTTTACCTATATGCAGATAAATTCTAAATACAAACAACAGAAGAACACCTTTGGCTTCCAAAACACAAACCCCCTTGATGTAATCTTATTTGGACCTACCTTAAAAATGATCTCTAAAATATATAGTTAGTTACTAAGACAAGATACTATAGAGGAACAAGTTAAGGGCTGTATGATTGCTTGGGTATAAAATTTTGGGTATACAATAAATCTATCAGAATGGGAAAAATATACACAATTAATTATAAAATGACGCTCGCGACATTGTACAAAGAAAATTTATTTAAAATGATCTATAGGTAGCACCTACCATCAGCTAGACTCTCAAAAATGTACCCTCGTATACCCTCTACCTGCTGGAAATGTAAAAAACTACAAGGAACCTACTATCATCTATGGTGGACCTGTATATATGCTAAAAAATTCTGGTCAGAGGTTAAAAAAATTATAGACCAAGTCATATCGATAACAATGGTACCTAAACCTGAACTATTCTTGCTAGGCATCTTCAGGCAAAAAGAAGATAGATACCTTATCATTCAGCTGCTAGAATTACCTATGCCCAACACTGGAAACAGGAAAATATCCCTACTACTATAAATATTATCACAAAAATTATGGACTGTGCTGAACTATCTAAAATGACGATGGAATTACAAAACAAAAATGATTCAGAGTTCTACGGGGCTTGGGAGAAGTGGTTCCAATGGTTATCCAACAAAAAAATATGAAGCAACCACCATTAAGACAAAATAAATTATTAAAACGCACGTTTCCATCTCATAACAGACCACGTTGTAATTACAAAATTTAATACCGTTCACATTCAATTTAAAGTACATCAGTTTCATAGGCTGTCTGAACTGAATCCCATTGATATTGATTCATTATTACTAATCAACAATATCTACCTGCAAACACTTACAATCCTACTCTTTTCTTTTTATCATATACACCTACCATACGTCACAACTCAAAAGTCGTCAAGTCAAAATTGCCTGCTACCACACAGATCTTCCCTTTTCCTCTCTCTCCCCTAACTAAACTTCATTTTCTTATATATCTCTCATTACCCTTTTCATCCCCTAATACAATTAATTAAGCTAACCCATTTTTGAACTCGTAAATATATTTGACTTGAAGTTATGTTGCTATAGTTGTGTAATCTCGACTTTGAACAGAAATGTTACTTTATTATGCATACTTTACTATCCTAGCTTAATATATATAGTTCCTCATGTTATTCCGATATGTGCTTTTTGTGTCCTTTTTTATTTTAGTATATTTTTCCCTTTGCCCCTTTCCTCCTTTTTTTTAATAACTCAATAAACTATTTTTTTAATAAATTTGTAGCTTTATCATTGTCCAGATCTCCTTCCATCTGCTTCAATTCAGTTTTTGTGCTGCAAATAAAATCTGTAATGTCCATGTTTCTGTAATTCTGTAAAATAATTGACTGTAATTCAGACAGAAAGTCCTCCACAGCTGGGACTGGGGAATCCAAAAGGGTCAGCGAGAAAAACGGGGATGGAACCCATAATTAGCATAAAAGGGCGGGAGTTATTGAAGGCAAACTTGGCCACTGGGAGACAGTGTGACCATTCGGACTGCCGGTCTGACACAAAGCACTGCAGGTACTGTTCGAGAATGCTGATGACCTTCTTGGTGCCACCATCGGTCTGAGGTGCTGCGTAGATACTAAACAGACTTGCACCTGCAAAGCTGACACCAGTTCCTTCCAGAACCATGCTGTGAATTGGGTCCCCCTGTCCGACACCACCCGGTCCGGAAGGCTATGGAGCTGGAAAACGTGTTGTATAAATAACTGGACAATGACTTGAACCGTGGGCACTCAGCAGCAGGGGATAAAGTGTGTCATAAAGAGCGTGAAAGCAGCTGCTGCCTTGGGCTTCCTGAAAGTGCATGGGGAGGGGCCTGCTAGTGTCTATTTAAAGAACACTGAAGACGCTGAGAGCAAAAAGGCACCCAGGGGAGCAGCGGGTGCGAGCCGCTGGGACTTGGGTGGCGCCAGAGGAGGCTTCCAGGGGAGCGTGCCGGATGGGGCTGCTGGCATCTCTTTAAAACACCAGAGATGCTGAGAAGAACAGCCTGGGCCCATCGAATGGACCCAAGATGCTGGTGCGCTGTTTGGTGGGAGCGCTCAGCATCAGAGGATCTGCCAGGTGAAGGACTTGGACAGAGAGGCTGGGTCATCCTGGGGGAAGAAGAGATCGCTGATTAAAAACGATCCCTTGTTCCGGTCCCATGAACTCAACCCCGGGTACTGGTGACGAGTGTAATCCAGGACCTGGACTCAAGCTGCTGCTACTCAATGCCAGGTCGGTGGTAAATAAAGCTCTCCTCATGCGGCTTTTAATCCTGGAGGAGGAAGGTGACCTGGCATGTGTGACTGAAACCTAGCTTGGCCCGGAAGGAGGAATTCCTCTCTCAGAAATTTGCCCAGCCAGGTTTCAGATATGGTATCAGCATCGACCCCAGGGAAGAGGGGGAGGAGTGGCTATTATAGCCAGGGAGAACCTTTGCCGAGGGCGGGGCCTGGAGCCTGAGGTGACACGATGGCTTTTCCGGGGCTCCGGGGTTACTCTGTCCAACCACATCTGTTTATGTGTCCATTTGGGGACTGATCCTGATCTGGAGGCCCTTGGGAGAGAGGAGAGTTTCTGGTGAATCCACAGGATATCGCAAATCCTGCTGGTAGCCAGTCCCTTGACCTGCACCTGACCGGAGGTGGTAAATCAGAATGGCTTTCTTCCCGGCAGTGGAGAGGCTATAAAGAAGTTGAAAGGTTCCATCTGGGTGAGATCATTTTCTGTCTGATTTAAAGTTTATCTTGGGAAGAAGAAAATACAACTGAAGTTGCTTTTTTTTAATGTTTCTTTTTTAAGACTTTGTGAGAAGAAAGAGATGAAGAGACTCCGGAATTTGTTATTTTCGATTTAGCAGCAGGGAATGCATTTTGGAATGGTGTCTCTTTCTGTTTGTTTTTTTCTGAATTGGAGTGTCTGTGTGTGGCTGGCTAAACAGACAAAAACTGCTTAATTTCTTGGGCTAAGTTTTCATCTTTCTGGGTTTCTTTTCATTTTCTTTTTAAAGCTATGTTGCGGTTTGGATTTTGAGATTGTGAAATTTTGAGATTTTTTTCCCGACTTTGGACTTTTGGACTTTATCTCAGCTATACACCTTATACTTTATATTTACTTTGCTGCCACCTTGTGGGCAGAAAAAATAATATATGGAAAGAAGATCCTTTGCAAGGTGCGAAAGTTTTTACTATCTAGCTTTCTAACCTTGAAACCAGATAATAAAGCCAGCTGCGGTTTACTTACACAGCCTAGTTTGGACTACAAATCTGATTTTAAAAAATTTCTTTGCCTCTGTATGGAGAATTTACTCTGAAGATACACAGAAACCTCTTTCTTGCTAAGCTGACAAAAACTGCTTAAGATTTTGGACTTGAAACTATGTCATGTTTATGTCATTTTTAAAATAATTATCTATAGCTGTAGTTTGATTAGGAGAGTGCCTGAATTTTTTTAGCGTGTTACCTATATTTGCATGGACATAGATATATAATAATAGATTTTTTCTTTTTTTCTATTTCTTGTTTGCTTTTTCAAGTTTTTTATTCTAGATTGAAACTATTATAGATTTTTAAACTTTTAAACTTTTTTAAAATTTTATTTTATTTTTAAAGTTTTAACTATTATTTTAACTATCGTTTTTCCTTCTTCGTTGAATCTTTTGGTTTTTTTTCCTTTCATTTTTTGAGTAGACATATTTTTTTCCTATTTTAAAATATTTACATATTTTTTAATTTTAAATTTGGATTTAGATTTTTAAATTTATACTTACCGTATATACTCGAGTAAAAGCCGAGTTTTTCAGACCAAAAAATGGGCTGAAAAACCCGACCTCGGCTTATACTCGGGTCACTGACAAGTCACCACAAGAGGGCGCCCCGCGGGAGCTCGGCAGGCATTGGTGGCTTGGGAGGGTGAGGGAGCTATGGCAGGTGCCGCCTCTTCCCGGCTTCGGCAGCTTTGGGGGCACCTTTGGGAGGGCATCGCTGTCTGTGTAAATACGTAATGCCATCTCTGACAGCCGGACACAGGGACTGGGCTGCAGAGGTCACACTTTTCCACTCTCCGCGGCTCCAACTTTCAATTAGGAGAGAAGGGTGGCGTGGAGGAATGATGCCGGCATCGAGGTTCAGAAAAGAGAGGGTGGGGGAGGGCAATGGGAAGCTGGTGAGGTGGGGGGCGGCGAGAAGACAGAAGCAGGAATCTACCGCTGCTTCAAAAACTGAGCCACCTGAAGAACTGGAGCCGGGTGAGACGTTGACAGAAATGCTGGTGGGGGAAAGAGAAAGCGTTGTCTTCGGGAGGGGGGGATGCTTGAGGAGGGGGACACTTGAGACCATCCTTGCAGAGATGCCACCAGAAAGAAGGAAGAGGAGTTGGTCCTGAATCCTCGTGTGCGTTGCAGCAGGGCAGCTCTGCCCGGCCAGCTTAATGCTCCTCCTGCCAGAGCTCCAAATGCCCGCCAGAGCAGGCTCATTTCTCTCTCTCTCTCTCTCTCCTGCCCACTACAAGGACACCGCGGGGAGACAGTCCTGACGCTGTGCCTCCCTGTCCTTGTAGCCGGCAGGAGAGCAAGTGAGCAAGCGAGAGAGACGAGCTGCAGTGTCCTTGTAGCCAGCAGGAGACCGCGCGCGAGAAAGAAACGACCCTTCTCCGCCCGCCCGAAGGAAGAAGAGTTGGTGCCGAATTCACATATGCACTACAGCAGGGCAGCTCTGCTCGGCCAGGCTACTGCTCCTCCCGTTGGAGCTCCCAACAACCACCGGAGAAGGCTCGTTTTTTTCTCTCTCTCTCGCTCTCCTGCCTGCTACAAGGACACTGCAGCTCATCTCTCTCACTTCCTCACTTGCTTTCTTTCTTTTTAAAATATTTAAATACCGGTAAATAAATATACTGTCGGCTGCTTCCCCTTCTCTTTTGTTTTCTCCTGTCAGTTGCGGTCATGGAGGAAAAGGAGGAGGAGGAAAGGAAAGAGGCGAGGCTTCTTCTTTCTTTCCTCTTCCTCCTTTTCCTTCGCAGCTACAGTCTACTCTGGCTCTCCTCCTCCTCCTCTTCCTCCTTTCCCTGCTGCCGTCCCAAGTGGATCTCTTTAGCAAATCTGCTTCCCCGAACAACACATGGGGCAATAAAGGGAGACGGAGGAGGAGGGAGGATCAGGGTGGGAGGGAGATCCAGCCAGCGAGCCAGTCAGCAAACTAAAGGGGGGGGGACGGCATGAACTCTCTCCAGGCTTCTAAAAACTGTCAAGTTTAAAGATCCCTGGGTTAGGGTTAAAAATGCAAGAGTCTTCAAACCTGAAAAGATTAAGGCTTGTGGACTTCAACTCCTACTCCTGAAGTAGCATGGCTGGTGCAGGAATTCTGGGAGTTGAAGTCCACTAGTCTTAAAACTGTCAAGTTTAAAGATCCCTGGGTTAGGGTTAGAAATAGTTTTTAGCTTGGTTGCTAATTGAGCTACTTTTTTTACTTTTTAATTTATTGTTATTACCAGATTGCTTTTGTTTACCCTCTTTGAAATTTACAGAGCTAGTTTACTGGTTTTCTTTAAAATAAATATTCTAAAACATTTAATCTACTGACGTCTCAATTAATGTAATTTTATTGGTTTCCATTTTTATAAGTTACCAGTAGCCACTGCATTTTCTAACCTCGGCTTATACTCGGGTCAATAAGTTTTCCCAGGGTTTTTTTGGCAAAAACTGGTGCCTCGTCTTATACTCGAGTCGGCTTATGCTCGAGTTTAATTTAAATTTTAACTTGAATTTTAAAGTTTAAGTATCTAGCTTTAACAGTTTTTTGGAGTTTTTCCCCCCTTCTCCTTTTATTAAAGCTATTTTTAAAGTTATACCTGGCCTTTCTTTTCCCTCCTTCCCTTTTTCTTTTAGATCTTTCTTTGTAAATTTTTTCCTTTTCTGGAAAATAAGATTTATTAACACTTATTTTTTTATTCTGGGCCTCTTCTTGAAGATCTGATCACCAATTTATAACTTGGATTGATTTTTAATTTGGGGGGGTGTTAATTATGTTATTCTTCTTTTTCTTCTTTTCTTGAAAAAATAATTTTTGTTGACTGTTTTTTACAGTTGCTTTTTTATATATATATCCAATTTATTTGATTATTACCTGTTTGGATTATAATCTGACAGAACTACAAAATGGCTGCAAAGAGACCTCCTTATGCTTTGAACACACCACCACAAGCATCAAGTATTTCAGAGAAATTTGAATTTGCTGAAATTAAAAATGCCATACAGGCTTTAAGAGAGGATATTAAATTAAGTAGAGAAAATGCAAAGCAAGAGTACAATCTAGTCAAAGGAAATTTAAATCAGGTAATTAAAAATTTAGATCAAGTTACTGCTGAGGTGAAAGAAATGGAAGAAATTATACATAAGAATGAACAACATATCCAAAAAACAGAAGAAAAGATCCAGTCTCATGATGTAAAGATAGAACTGATAATGGAGGAGGAGAAACTAGAACGAATATCCATAATTTTGGAGATGAACCATGCTGAATTTTATTTGCAATTCCAGAATGTTCCAGAAGAGAAGGGGAGATATTTTAGCAGAACCATTGGAAGAAGACAAAGTGAAACTTTTGATTGACATCGATGAAGCCTTAAGGGTGAGCACAAGATTTGCTATGAGACATAATCTACCTAGAGAAGTTCACGTTAGATTTACTAAAATAGTCCCATAGAACTCAAATACTTCAAAAGTTGAGAGTTGCTACTTTTAAGTATCATGAAAAAGAGATTACTGTCTTAAAACAGGTGCCAAGGAAAGTAAGAGATCTTCGAAAGGAATATCAATTTTTAACAAGAAAATTACACCAAAGAGGAATTAATTTTAGATGGTTGGTGCCCAAAGGCTTGTTTCGGGTTTGGCAAGGACAAAGATATAGATTAAATTCAATTAGTAAAGCACAACCATTCTATTGTCAGAAGTTTGAACAAACAGAAGAAGCTTCAAGGAGATGCAAGTGATTATGAGGCTGAAAGAACATGTCTTAAAAGACATCAAGGACAGATAAAGATTTTAAAATAGAGAGTATCAATTTACAAAAAACTGAGCTAGATCAGATTATATTTGGTCAAGAGGACACTTTAATTAAAAAAAATTATAAGTACTTCTTATCTATTGCATTAGATTTTGAGCAGGTGAAGGACACAATGATAAAATGGATGAGAAATATAGGCTATACAATCGATATAGTTGGCAGCAATTATGGGAACGGAATTATAAAATGACAATGTCAACTGCATTTTAAAAAAATATGTATAAAATGTTTTATAGATGGTATATGTCACCAGAGAAGTTAGCTAAGATGTTTAAAGGTTTGCCGATGAAATGTTGCAAATGTGATGATTTACCTGGCTCTTTTTACCATATGTGGTGGACTTGTCCAGAAGCTCAAAAATATTGGATACGGATTCAACACTGGATACCGAAGATTCTGAAAAAGCCTTTTGAATTGAAACCTGAAATATACCTGATGGGTATTTTACTGGAAGGTTTCAATAAAGAAGAAATATATTTAATTGTACACATAGTAACGGCTGCGAGAATTGTCTACGCACAAAATTGGAAATTGAATAGAATACCAACTGAAAGCGAAGTTTTAAAGAAAATTATGGATTGTGTAGAGAGGAATAGACTGACTTTAAAACCAGGTTCACCCAGGTTCGCCTAGTGCACCAGTTGCTGCCCTATTTGGACAGGGTGTCATTGCTCACAGTCACTCATGTTCTCATCACCTCGAGGTTCGATTACTGCAACGCTCTCTACATAGGGCTACCTCTGTAAAGTGTTCGGAAACTCCAGATCGTGAAGAACACGGCCGCGAGAGCCATCGTGGGGCTTCCCAGATTCGCCCACGTATCTGCTACACTCCGTGGCCTGCACTGGCTGCCGATCAGTTTCCGGTCACAATTCAAAGTGTTGGTTATGACCTTTAAAGCCCTACATGGCATTGGACCAGAGTACCTCCGGAACCGCCTGCTACCACACGAATCCCAGCGACCGATAAAGTCCCACAGAGTTGGCCTTCTCCAGGTTCCATCGACTAAACAATGTCGTCTGGCGGGCCCCAGGGTAAGAGCCTTCTCTGTGGCGACCCCAGCCCTCTGGAATCAACTCCCCCTGGAGATTAGAACTGCTCCCACCCTCCTGGTCTTCCGTAAATTACTCAAGACCCACCTATACCGCCAGGCATGGGGGATTTGAGATATCTTTTCCCCAGGCTCCTTGTAATTTATGTTTGGTACGTATGTGTTGTCTGGTTTTAATATGATAGGGTTTTAGTTATTTCTTTTAATATTAGATTTGTGCCACTATAATATTGTTTTTATCATTGTTGTGAGCCGCCCCAAGTCTTCGGAGAGGGGCGGCATACAAATCTAATAAAATAATAATAATAATTATTATTATTATTTGTATATTGCCCCAAATCTCTCCAAAAATCGCTCCCCCAAAAGCTTCCCATCTTGCTCCAAGTCTCTCCAAAAATTGCTCCCCCAAAAGCTTCCCATCTTGCTCCAAATCTCTCCAAAAATTGCTCCCTCAAAAGCTTTCCATCTTGCTCCAAATCTCTCCAAAAATCGCTCCCCCAAAAGCTTCCCATCTTGCTCCAAATCTCTCCAAAAATCGCTCCCCCAAAAGCTATCTTGCTCCAGATCTCTCCAAAAATCGCTCCCCCAAAAGCTTCCCATCTTGCTCCAAATCTCTCCAAAAATCGCTCCCCCAAAAGCTATCTTGCTCCAGATCTTTCCAAAAATCGCTCCCCCAAAACCTTTCTATCTTGCCCCAAATCTCTCCAAAAATCACTACCCCAAAAGCTTCGTATGTTGCCCCAAATCTCTCCAAAATCACTCCCTCAAAAGCTTCGTATCTTGCCCCAAATCTCTCCAAAAATCGCTCCCCCAAAAGCTTCCTATGCCAGCCAAATCGTGGTCCTAACGAAGGCAAATGGAGTGAAGAAAGGCAGCAAGGAGAAAAGTGGCATTTTGAAAGGAGAGGTGAGTTTGGAAGACTTTGGAAGTGATTTGGGGTGGCTTAGGCAAGATACGAAGCAAGTTACTACGCAGGTGCAGTAAGAGAGCCCACGGACCCCGGCTCGGGTTCGTAAGATGGAAAGGGTTTTTAAGATGAGGCAAAGAAATCTTAAACCCCCGGTTCATATCTCGAAAAGTTCGTATGACAAGCGGTTCATATCACGAGGTACCACTATACTTTGTGAAAGAAAGAGATATAAGATCCTCCATTGAATGATTACAAGGTAAAAAGGAAAAATTTGTATATGTTTGACAATAAGCTGGACTTTGTGTTGGAAACTATGTATTGTTTTTTTTGTTGGAGAAAAAATGAAAAAATTATGATTGGGAGAACCTTTGCCTACGTAGACTCGCTGCTCCCGAGATTGCAGTTTATGAGCCCCTCCTTGTGAAGTTGGCCTTAGGGGTTCAGGTGGGCTTGTTGCTCATGTACCTGCCTCCCAGCTGTGTGTCAACAGCCCTGCCTATGCTGCTCGAGGAAGTGGCCGGGTTGGCAGTGAAGTTCCCCAGACTCATTGTCCTGGGAGACTTCAATCTGCCTTCACTCGGTGGATCCTCTGGGTTAGCACTGGAGTTCATGGCCACCATGACAGCCATGGACCTGACTCAAGTAGTTCAGGGTCCGACTCACGAGGGGGGGCATGCACCCGACATGGTATTCCTCTCGGAGCAGCTGAGTAATGGTCTGAGACTAAGGGGCTTAGATGTCATGCCTTTGTCATGGTCAGACCATTTTCTGCTGCGGCTTGACTTCTTGGCTCCAATCCTTCCCCGCAGGGAGGCGGAACCGACTAGGTGGTTCCACCCTAGACGCCTAATGGACCCAGAGGGCTTTCAAGAGCACTTGGAGTTATACAAGATACATTCATCCACAGCTCGGTGGAGTCTCTTGCTATGGCCTGGAACAGGGCTGCGACGGAGGCTCTTGACCAAATTGAGCCATTGGGACCTCTCTGTGGCACTAGACCCTGGAGGGCTCTTTGGTTCACCGAGGAACTCCAGGAGTTGAAATGCCAGAAGAGACATCGAGAGAAGCGATGGAGGAAAAGGAAATCTGATTCCGATCGAACACTTGTAAGAGCTCTTATTAAGACTTACAAAGTGGCGCTCAAGGTGGCAAGATGCGCGTATCATGCTGCCTTGATTGCATCAGCGGAATCTCGCCCAGCCACTCTGTTTAGGGTGACCCGCTCCCTTCTTAATCGGGGGGGGGCGCTGGGGAACCCTTACAGAGTAGTGCCGAGGACTTTAACATATTTTTCCTGATAATATCGCTCAGATCCGGACGGACCTCGACTGATTGGGTAGCAGAGTCAGCTGACACGAGTGAGTCGAGGTGACTGGGGCCCATCCTTGTCCATCTGTCTGGGAGGAGTTTGATTTGGTGACACCTGATGAAGTGGACAAAGCCATTGGAGCTGTGAATTCTGCCACCTGTTTGCTGGATCCGTGTCCCTCAGCCAGCAGGGAGGTGACATGGAGCTGGGTCCAGGAGATTGTCAATGCTACTTTGGGGAGGGGGTCTTTCCTGTCTCCCTATAAGGAGGCACGTGTGCCCCATCCTCAAAAAGCCTTCCCTGGACCCAGCCATTCTCAACAACTCTCGCCCAGTCTCCAACCTTCCCTTTATGGGGAAGGTTGTTGAGAAGGTGGTGGCTCCAGCTCAAGTGGTCCTTGGAAGAAGCCGATTATCTAGGCCCTCAACAGTCAGGTTTCAGGCCCAGCTACAGCACGGAAACTGCTTTGATCGCGTTGATGGATGATCTCTGGCGGGCCCAGGTCAGGGATTTATCCTCTGTCCTGGTGCTCCTTGACCTCTCAGCGGCTTTCGATACCATCGACCATGGTATCCTTCTGCGCCGGCTGGAGGGGTTGGGAGTGGGAGGCACTGTCCTTCAGTGGTTCTCCTCCTACCTCTCTGGTCGGTCGTAGTCGGTGTTAGTGGGGGGTCAGAGGTCGACCTCTAGGTCTCTCCCTTGTGCCGTGCCTCAAGGGTCGGTCCTCTCTCCCCTGCTATTTAATATCTACATGAAACCACTGGGCGAGATCAGTATGCTGATGATCCCCAGCTGTACACCTCCACCTGATGTCCAGTCAACGAAGCAGTGGAAATGATGTGCCGGTGTCTGGAGGCTGTTAGGCTGGATGGGTGTCAACAGACTCAAACTCAACCCTGAGAAGACGGAGTGGCTGTGAGTTTTGCCTCCCAAGGACAATTCCATCTGTCCGTCCATAACCCTGGGGGGGGATTATTGACCCCCTCAGAGAGGGTCCGCAGCTTGGGTGTCCTCCTTGATCCACAGCTCACATTAGAGAACCATCTTTCAGCTGTGGCGAGGGGGGCGTTTGCCCAGGTTCACCTGGTGCACCAGTTGCGACCCTACCTGGACCGGGGGTCACTGGTCACAGTCACTCATGCCCTCATCACCTCAAGGTTCGACTAATGTAACACTCTGTACATGGGGCTAGCTTTGAAGACTGTTCAGAAACTTCAGATTGTGCAGAATGCAGCTGCGAGAGCAATCATGGCCTTTCCCAGATATGCCCATGTCACATCAACACTCCGCAGTCTGCATTGGTTGCCGATCAGTTTCCGGTCACAATTCAAAGTGTTGGACCCAGGGAAAGAGCCTTCTCTGTGGTGGCCCCAACCCTCTGGAATCAACTCCCCCTGGAGAACAGGACTGCCCCCACCCTCCTTGCCTTTTGCAAACTCTTAAAACCCCACCTCTGCCACCAGGCATGGGGAAATTGATTCCCCCTGGCTGATCCATTTTATGTATGGTTTGTTTGTGGTGTAGGTCTGTTTTTATATTAAGGGTTTTCACTATTTTTTAATCATTAGATTTGTACTGTGCTTTGCTGTTGTGAGCCCCTCCAAGTCTTCGGAGAGGGGCGGCATACTAATGTAGTAAATAATAACAACAACAACAACAACAACAACAATAATAATAATAATAATAAAGTCAAAACAAATGAGCAGATAAGGCAGTTGTGAAACTTCACAGCCACCCACGTCAATGAGTCCACAAGAGTTCTTTAACTGTGAAGTGTCCAAAACTCAGTAGAAGTCCTGGAATAATCCAAACAGTAGCAATGGTCTTTCTCCAACGGATAAACGCCCACACACACACTCCCCAACAACCGTAATTTATCACCAAACACATTAACCTAATTGCCTCTGAAATAGGTGTTCTCCCTTATATTTAGGACACCTGCGCAGCTGGTCCCTTCTTTCCATGAGTCTGCGCACACAGGCATCCACATGTGGATCCTCCTCTGACTCTGACATCTCACTAATTGAAGCACCGACTGACAAGGGGACACAATCTGAAGTTAGTTGGGGGAAAGATCAAAAGCAACATGAGAAAATATTATTTTACTGAAAGAGTAGTAGATCCTTGGAACAAACTTCCAGCAGACGTGGTAGATAAATCCACAGTAACTGAATTTAAACATGCCTGGGATAAACATATATCCATCCTAAGATAAAATACCGAAAATAGTATAAGGGCAGACTAGATGGACCATGAGGTCTTTTTCTGCCGTCAGACTTCTATGTTTCTATGTTTCTATGAGTGGCTGCACCCATCTCTCCGTCTGATTCCTCTCTCCTACTGTCTGTCCTTGGCCGTGAATCAACTTCACTATCAGAGTCTGCTGCCAATAAAACAAGTCTCTGTGAACCCGAGGATTCCCCTAAAGCCTCATCCAAATTCCCCATTGCAGGAGCTGGCCCAGAGCCAACCACAACATTTACAGGGGTTGGACAAAAAAATGGAAACACTTAAATTTTTGGCATAATGTTTGAACATGTTCAAATCAATAAAAACTTGACATATTTTAATGCTCTTTTAAAAATTCTGTTATATGATATGTTTTTTAAACTACCTTTCTTTACAGAAATTTAAGGAAATTGGTTATAACCTTCTAGAAATGGCAGACCTCTCAGACTTTCAAAGAGGGCAAATTATTGGTGCTTGAATGGCAGGTGTTAGTGTAACAGAAAGTGCCCGAATGTTTGGCGTTTGAAGAGGTAATGTCTCAAAAGTAATGACTGCTTTTGAAAGAGAAGGGAAAACATCCTCAGCCAAGCACAGGTCTGTCGAAAGTCGAAGTTGTCTGAGAAAGACCGTCGGACTCTAAAGCGAATTGTTAGAGCAGATCACAAGACTGCAGCTCCTAAAATCACTGCAGAGCTCAATAGACACGTACAGAACCCAGTTTCCACAAAAACTGTTTGAAGGGAGCTTCACAAATCTGGATTCCATGGAAGAGCTGCAATTAGAAAACCTCTGCTCTCAAAGACAAATGTTTCAAAGCATTTAGAGTGGTGTAGAAACCACCAGAAATGGTCCCTCGAGCAGTGGCAAAATGTGATTTTCTCTGATGAATCATTGTTTACCCTTTTTCTGACCTCCAGACGTGTTTACGTTTGGAGACAGCCAAAAGAATCATTTCATCCAGACTGCCTTCTCCCAACCATCAAACATGGCGGGGGTTCAGTGATGATCTGGGGTGCTATTTCTTGAAAATCTGCCGGGCCAATGATTTCCCTTCATGGAAGAATTAACAGCCATCACTATTTAGGACTTTTGGCTGACCAAATTCATCCTATGGTTCAAAAACTGTTTCCAGAGGGGGATGCCATCTTTCAAGATGATAATGCACCAATCAATACAGCAAGAATTGTTAAAGAATGGCACGAGGAACATTCTAATGAAGTTCAGCATCTCATCTGGTCATTACAATCACCAGACCTCAACATTATTGAGCATTTATGGTCAATTTTAGAGATTCAAGTAATTTGTATGAATCAATACATCTGAGCATTGAGGCTGTATTTGCTGCAAAAGGTGGACCAACACCATATTAAAAGATACTTTGATGATTTTTCAAGGTGTTTCCATTTTTCTTGTATATACCCTGTATTTATATATTAAAATTTTAGTTTTCTCAGCTGATTAAAACCAATTTATTAAAATTCATGAAGATAATTCAGTAATAAAATAATCAAATTTTAAAAATCCTCAATCATGGCCTTTTACTATCCTTTCAGAAGCTTTCCACTATTTTATCCATTGTCAATTAGCTGCTTCCTCTCCATTTCCCCTCCAATCTTTACTCCCATTTAAAAATTGAAAAAAACAAAAAACAATCCAAGATCCGATCGGCCAAATCACTCATCAGCACCATTCTTAATTCTGTTTCTCTTGCTCTAGCATATTTCTTAGTTCCTCTGCCCAGGTGACTTCCAGCTTACTTTTAGATCCTTTCGTTGCAGTATCCGCTCAGCTTCGTCAGCTTAGGCATGGCAGCCCAGCCGATTTCACACTGCTGCTGCAGCAAAACAAGCCGGTTCATTTGGAGAGGTATGCTGACCCCAAACCAGACCCCTGGCAGCATCCCCCCAGCATCCCCTCCCCCTTCAGGGAGGATCTCGCCTGGTTCCATCAGAACCAAACCCCCCCGGAAAGAGGGATTCAGAGTTCCCCGCGGGTGAAGGGGAACTCCATGCCACCGGTGCCATTGACCCCATCCATCTCAAATTATTTATATAGTTAATAACTTATATATTTTATATATATTGAACCTTAGCTGAAGTATTATTACTATTTATTTTCTAGTTTTTCTTTATTGTTTCTTCCCTTTTATTTTCTATTCTTATAATATTACTTTATTTAATAACTATTAAGTGTATTAGTGAAATTAAGGCATTGACTGACTGATTGTTAAAGCTTAACAAGTATTTATTTATTTATTTATTTATTTATTTATTTATTTATTTATTTATTTATTTATTAGATTTGTATGCAGCCCCTTTCCGTGGACTTGGGGCGGCTCACAATATAATAAAAACAATTAATAACAAATCTAATAATATATAATTTAAAATTTAAAATAGTTTAAAAAAACCATTTATAAGCAAACATACCTACAAACATACCATACATAAATTATATAGGCCCAGGGGAGATATCTCAATTCCCCCATGCCTGACGACAAAGGTGGGTTTTGAGGAGTTTACGAAAGGCAAGGAGGGTAGGGGCAGTTCTAATCTCTGGGGGGAGCTGGTTCCAGGGAGTCGGGGCTGCGACAGAGAAGGCTCTTCCCCTGGGGCCCGCCAACTGACATTGTTTAGTTGACGGGACCCGGAGAAGGCCGACTCTGTGGGACCTAATCGGTCACTGGGATTCGTGCAGCAGAAGGTGGTCTCGGAGATATTCTGGTCTGATGCCATGAAGGGCTTTATAGGTCATAACCAACACTTTGAATTGTGCCCGGAAATTGATCAGCAACCAATGCAGACTGCGGAGTGTTGGTGTGACATGGGCATATTTAGGAAAGCCCATGATTGCTCTTGCAGCTGCATTCTGCACGATCTGAAGTTTCCGAACACTTTTCAAAGGTAGCCCCATGTAGAGAGCGTTACAGTAGTCGAGCCTCGAGGTGATGAGGGCATGAGTGACTGTGAGCAATGAGTCCCGGTCCAAATAGGGCCGCAACTGGTGCACCAGGCGAACCTGGGCAAACGCCCCCCTCGCCACAGCTGAAAGGTGTTTCTCTAATGTGAGCTGTGGATCGAGGAGGATGCCCAAGTTGCATACCCTCTCTGAGGGGGTCAATAATTCCCCCCCAAGGTGATGGACGGACAGATGGAATTGTCCTTGGGAGGCAAAACCCACAGCCACTCCGTCTTATCCGGGTTGAGTTTGAGTCTGTTGACACCCATCCAGGCCCCAACAGCCTCCAGGTACCGGCACATCACTTCCACTGCTTCGTTGATTGTATAATATAACAGTGGTAAAATTGATAGATAAGAGAAGATATGATTGTAGTATTGAAGTAAGTAATAAGTATTAAAGTATTAAGTAGTAAGTATATAATTAATTCTTTAGTATTAATTTATTATTATATTTATTTATTAATATTTATTAGTGTTAACTGGTATTAGGTTGCTACAGATGGTTTAATCATAGTTTTGATAATGTAGGATATATATAAGTAGTTATAAAAAAATAAAAAAATATTGAATGGTGATCTGGGCTAGAATTTCTAAAATAATAGGAGAACAAAACAAGATTATCAGTGAAATGGCAACCATGATGACAACTATTATTCTTAAGATACAAAAAAAGCTGCCTCCAGCTGGATTCTGGAATTTAAAAAATAGTGAGTAAGAGACAAAGGGAATATGGTCGAGGGCAGAGACAAATTGGGCATGGAAGGAAAGATAGATAAACTGCTACCAATGTTTTGTTCGGTGGAGCAGAGATTTAAAGCCATGGAAGATGCATTTGGAGGTTTTCCTAAAGATGTAAAGGAGCGCAAAAAGGGCTCACAAGAGCAAAAAGAGAAAATACTGTACAATTAATTGAAAAGGAGTTGGAAGTCCAAGCTAGAAAAGTTAGTGATATCACAAAGCAAAAAAACTTTAGAATAGCAAATTTAGAAGATCACCAGAGGAGACGCAACTTACATTTTCTTGACTTTAAGCAACAGTTTGGAGAAGGAGTGAAATTACCTGAAATTACCATTCAGGTGTGGCTTAAATCTGTTCATGTTGGTATTGATTTGTCTGATATCAAAAGAACCCACTGGGCTTATGGCCATAGAGATGCAATGGAGAGATATAGTCATTGCTTTTTCAAGTGAAAGCAGAGCCGAGAGACTTTACAGACATCTCTGAAGCCTGGCTGATTTAAAACATGGAGAAAATGAAATGAGTTTTGAGAGATCTCTCCAGCCAGACTATCCTGGAAAGGGCTTCCCTGAGACCAATCACAAGCATTCTTTTTCAAAACGGAGTCAAATTTACATGGGGATTCTCCACAACTATTTTGGGGTTCCAGAGTGATCAGTCTTTCAGAATATGCCTTCAGGAGGGCAAAGATTTACTGCAAAACTTGGTGATAGCATTTGAAGAAGGTGGCGAAACCAGCAGGGCAGCGGCTGCAGCTTCTGCTAAAAGAAGATACTGCAACAGATTTGTCGAGTGGAAGAGGGACACTGAAAGATCCCTTCCAAATTGATTTGGAGCAGCAGGAAAACGAAAGCCAGCCCAAGCACCTTGAAAGCCAAGTGGCCGCCCTGAGGAAAGAAAGGGAACGAAGACATTCATGCGTGAAAAAAATGTTGAAATGAAGCATTTTTAATGACCTCCTCTCTCTATTTTTATGTAATCTTCTTTCTTCCCCCTTTTTTGGAACTTTTTTTCTCTCTCCCTTTTTTATTGTTTTTGTTATTGTTAGGTTAATTTCCTTCCCCCTTTTTATGGGAAAAGGAAAACAATTTATTATAAGCATAATACAAGAAGAGTTGAATTTTGAGGGGAAATTGAGGAGAGTTGGGAGGGGAGACATAATTTTTTTAAAAAAAATTCGCTATTAAGGGAGCCAGTTGTGGGAGGTGTAGTCAATAAGTGCTTTCGTGAAAGGACAAGTATTTAACTTGTCGTCCTTCCCAATAAAGGGGGGGGGGCAGCAGGGTGGAAGGCACTGGGGGTGTGAATAGGGTATATAAGCGAAAAATATGTAAACTAGGAACATTTCAAAAGGTCAAACGGAACTTATTTGCAATGAATGATTGGTCTATTATGACTTTAAATATAGAGCCGAGGTGGCGCAGCAGGTAGAGTGCTGTACTGCAGGCCACTGAAGCTGACTGTAGATCTGTAGGTCAGTGATTCAAATCTCATCACCGGTTCAAGGTTGACTCAACTTTCCATTCTTCCGAGGTGAGTAAAATGAGGACCCGGATTGTGGGGGTAATATAATAATAATAATAATAATAATAATAATAATAATAATAATAATAATAATAATAAAAAATTAGATTTGTATGCTGCCCCTCTCTGAAGACTTGGGGCGGCTCACAACAATAATAAAAAATATATAACAGTGAACAAATCTGATATTAAAAGAAAAAATATATAAAACCCCAGCAATTAAAACCATACAACACATACATACCAAACATAAAATATAAAAGCCTGGAGGAGGTGTCTCAGTTCCCCCATGCCTGGTGATATAGGTGGGTCTTGAGTAATTTGCAAAAGACAAGGAGGGTGGGGGCTATTCTAATCTCCGGGGAGAGTTGATTCCAGAGGGCCAGGGCTGCCACCGAGAAGGCTCTTCCCCTGGGGCCTGCCAAATGACATTGTTTAGTTGACGGGACCCAGAGAAGGCCAACTCTGTGGGACCTTATCAGTCACTGGGATTCGTGCAGTAGCAGGCGGTTCCGGAGGTACTCTGGTCCATTGCCATGTAGGGCTTTAAAGGTCATAACCAACACTTTGAATTGTGACCGGAAACTGATCAGCAGCCAGTGCAGGCCACGGAGTGTTGTAGAAATGTGGGCGAATCTGGGAAGCCCCACGATGGCTCTCGTGGCCGCATTCTGCACGATGCTGGCTCTGTTAAAAAATGCTATTGCTAACATGTTGTAAGCCACC
Organism: Erythrolamprus reginae; assembly: GCF_031021105.1. Classification (NCBI taxonomy): domain Eukaryota; kingdom Metazoa; phylum Chordata; class Lepidosauria; order Squamata; family Dipsadidae; genus Erythrolamprus; species Erythrolamprus reginae. The sequence continues at coordinate 76,673,304 of NC_091963.1, forward strand.
CTGAGTCTAAGGAGAAGGGTGGCATAAAATCGAATAAAATAATAAATAAATAAATAAATAAATAAATAAATAAATGTGAATGGACTGGGATCGAATTTGAAACGTCACAGGGTTCTCAGAATGGCTAGGGATAATAGGTTGGATATCATGGTTTTAACAGAAACACATAAACGTCAAAAAAAAGATAAACTTATAACAATAATTGGAAATGGATATATGAATCCTGGGGTAATCAAAATAGTAGAGGGATAGCAATCCTTATTCATCAAAGCTTTCCTATAGATGTGGTGGCAGTACAAAAAGATAGAGATGGGAGATGGGTATTTGTTAAAGGGAAAATAAATCAACAAAAAATAATGTTGGCAGCAATTTATGTACCAAATGTTAATATGAAAAAAATTGTATTGAATACAAAGAGGAAGTTAGACAATTTTGGGAAGGGCTCAGTGTTTTTGGCTGAGGATTTTAATACACAATTGACAATGGGAATGGCAAATAGAAGATCACTGCATTTAAATAGACTTAATATGGTTGATCTTCATCGGGATCTTCCAAATAGAGATACATTTTACTCTGCAAGACATAATACATTCAGCTGCATTGATTATATATTAATGAATAGGATGGGGAATGTGCAAGTTAAAAAATCTGAAATTAAAAGCATATGGTTGTCAGATCATGCCCCACTAATAGTGGTGGTCACAATGGGTCAGGAAAAGAATCAAAGAATTTGGAGATATAACATGATAGTAACTGCAAACAAACAAGATAGACTTAAATTGCTAATGGAATTATGTGAGTATTTTAGAATAAATGATGTAGGCCAGAGTAAGCAATCAATTGTATGGGATGCATGTAAAGCAGTTATGATGGGACATTGCACAAGCTTGTAAGCTGATATAAGGAAGAGATGGGGGAGAGAAAAGGAGGCTAAGATAAGGGAAATAGATTTGATACAAGAGCAATTGAGAGTTACAAGAGGAAGGGAGTGGAATACCTTACTGAAATTAAAGAAGAAACAGTTGAAAATGTTTGATGAGCTATAATGGAATAAAATGAGAATGGCAGTGAGACAAATGATTATGGGATGGGGGACAAAATCAATTAAACAAATGGTAAGGTATCTAAAGAAGAGAAAAGAAAAATCCTGTATAATGGCATTAAGAGACCCAAGTGGGATATGGTAAAGATCAGTTGGAGAAAATAATGAGGAACTATTATGAAGACCTTTATAAAAAAGAACAAATTAATGTTGGAGTCATTAATGTTGGAAAAAAGTGAATGAGGAAGATAGACCAATGTTAAATGCAGAAATTACACAAGAGGAAGTAGCTAGAGTAATTAAAGGATTGAAACCAGCCAAAGCACTGGGCCCTGATGGGTATTCAGGGGAATTTTATAAGACATATATGGATGAATTGATATTGCATTTGGGGAAGTTGTTTAATGATGTACTTAAAACTTATAGTATCCCACAGACCTGGAGGACAGTAGAGATTGTTATCATCCCAAAAAAGGATTGAGATTTACATGGTGGAACACATTCAATTTGAAATTATGGAAACTAAAATGAATATAATCAATGAAAATAAAGTGGAAAAATTGATAGAACAAATAGACTTGAATTTTGAAAAATGGGGAAGTTTTGAAACAGATAGCTATAATTAAAATGAGCATTCCTCCCAAAATATTATATTTATTTCAAATGATCCCACTTAAATTAGATAAAAAATTTATAATAACGAAGATTGATCTACAAGATGACAAAACTAGAGGAGGTCTTGACCTTTCAGATTGGAAATTATATCAGATGGCAGCAACATTAGTTTGGGCTAGAGACTGGATTAACCTAGACAATAACAGAATACAGTCTTACAAACTGAATTCGTTCCGTGACAAGGTTCGTAAGTAGAAAGGTTCATAATATGAAACAATGTTTCCCATAGGAATCAATGTAAAAGCAAATAATATGTGCAAACCCGTTAGGAAAACCCAAACTTTAAGGCTTAAAAAAAGTGGCAGGCAGACAAAGTGAAGGTTAACGGAGTGGAGACGGACAGCGAGGAGAAGCAAGGAATGGAGGTCCTAACAAAGGCTAATGCTGCCTCAAATTGCTCCCAAAATCATCCCTCCAGACGCTTCCTACACCGCTCCAAATCTCTCCCAAAATCACCTCTCCAAAAGCTTCCTACACCACCCCAAATCGTTGCTAAAATCACCTCTCCAAAAGTTTCCTACGCATCAAATCGTTCCCAAAATCACCTCTCCAAAAGCTTCCTATGCTACCCTAAATCACTCCTAAATCACCTCTCCAAAAGCTTCCTACACCACTCCAAATCACTCCTAAAATCACCTCTCCAAAAGCTTCCTATGCCACCACAAATCGCTCCCAAAATCACCTCTCCAAAAGCTTCCTACACCCCAAACCACTCCCAAAATCACCTCTCCAAAAGCTTCCTATGCCACCCCAAATCACTCCTAAAATCATCTCTCCAAAAGCTTCCTATGCCACCCCAAATCGCTCCTAAAATCACCTCTCCAAAAGCTTCCTACAGGAGTGCAGGCCGTGGAGTTTTGGCGAAACGTGGGCAGATCTGAAGTTTCCAAACACTTTTCAAAGGAAGCCCCATGTAGAGAGTTTTGCAGTAGTCGAACCTCGAGGTGATGAGGGCATGAGTGACTGTGAGCAGTTACTCCTGATCCAAATAGGGTCGCAACTGGTGCACCAGGTGGACCTGGGCAAACGCCCTCCTCGCCACAGCTGAAAGATGGTGCTCTAATGTTAGCTGTGGATCGAGGAGGATGCCCAAGTTGCAAACCCCCCCTGAGGGGGTCAGTAACTCCCCTCCCAGGGTAATGGATGGACAGATGGAATTGTCCTTGGGAGGCAAAACCCACAGCCCCTCCGTCTTGTCAGGGTTGAGTTTGAGCCTGTTGACACCCATCCAGACCCTCACAGCCTCCAGGCACCGGTACATCACTTCCACTGTTTCACCGACTAGACATGGGGTGGAGATGTATAACTGGGTATCATCCGCATACTGATGATACCTCACCCCATGCCCTTGGATGATCTCACCCAGCGGTTTCATGTAGATATTAAATAGCAGGGGGGAGAGGACCGACCCCTGAGGCACCACACAAGGGAGCAACCTAGAGGTCGACCTCTGCCCCCCCACTAACACCGACTGCGACCAACCAGAGAGGTAGGAGGAGAACCACTGCAGAACAGCGCCTCCCACTTCCAATCCCTCCAACCGGCGCAGAAGGATACCATGGTCAATGGTATCGAAAGCCGCTGAGAGGTCAAGAAGCACCAGGATAGAGGATAAACCCCTGTCCCGGGCCCGCCAGAGATCATCCATCAGCGCGACCAAAGCAGTTTCTGTGCTGTAGCCGGGCCTGAATCCCGACTGCTGAAGGCCTAGATAATCGGCTTCTTCCAAGGAGTGCTGGAGCTGGAGTGACACCATCTTCTTGACAACCTTCCCCATAAAGGGAAGGTTGGAGACTGGACGATAGTTATTAAGCACAGCTGGGTCCAGGCAAGGCTTCTTGAGGAGGGGGTGCACAAGTGCCTCCTCGTAAGGAGCCGGAAAAGACCCCCCCTCAAGGAGGCATTGACAATCTCCTGGACCTAGCTCCGTGTCACCTCTCTGCTGGCTGAAACCAGCCAAGGGGAACACGGATCCAGCAAACAGGTGACGGAACTCACAGCTCCAATGGCCTTGTCCACTTCATCAGGTGTCACTAGGTCAAACTCCACCCAGACAGGTGGACAAGGATGGGCCCCAATCACCTCAACTGACTCGTCAGTCAACACTGCTATCCAATCGGAGTCGAGGTCTGTCCGGATCTGAGCGACTTTATCAGTGAAAAATGAGTTAAAGTCATTACAGAGCAGTGCCTAGGACTTTAACTCATTTTTCACTGATAAAGTCCTAGGCACTGCTCTGTAAGGGTTCCCCAGTCCCCTCCCTGATTAAGAAGGGAGTGGGTCACCCTAAACAGAGCGGCCGGGTGGGATTCTGCTGATGCCATCAAGGCGTCATAGTATGCACATCTTGCCACCTTGAGCGCCATTTTGTAAGTCTTAATATGAGCTCTTACAAGTGTTCGGTCAGATTCGGATGTACTCTTCCTCCATTGCTTTTCTAGACGTCTCTTCTGGCGTTTCAACACCCAGAGCTCCTCGGTCAACCACGGAGCTCTACGGGGTCTAATGCCACAGAGAAGTTACAATGGCACAATTTGGTCAAGAGCCTCCGTCGCAGCCCTGTTCCAGGCCACAGCAAGAGACTCCGCCGAGTTGTGTATGAGCGAATCCGATAAAACCCCAAGCGCCCTCTGGAAATCTGGATCCATCAGGTGTCTGGGGCGGAACCACCTAGTCTGGACAGAGATAAAAAGGAAACACTATATTAAAGTACCGAATTGGCTTTCAGTGATGGAAGCAATGATATATCCAATGTACTTGATAAGGATAAAATAAGGAATTATAAAGATTTACTAGATGGAACTGGGAAGTTGAAAAGTTGGGAAGAATTACATACTCAAAACATAATTATAGATTGGTGGCCATACGTGCAAATACAATGCAGATACAAAACGGATATAAAAAAACATGAAATAAGTATGACACCACGTACCCTATACAATAATAATTAATAGATTTATGACTATTCCAAAATGGATAAACTTACCTTGGAATTAAGGGGCCAAAAAGAATAAGAATATTATGAGACGTGGGAACAATGGCAGAAATGGATTGAATTAAGGAAAAGAAACAAGATCATAAATAACTCTCAAAATTAGTTAAAATGTAAATATATATATGCAAAAAGAAGTGTATAGTTATACTAAAGTAATAAGGTTTACATAAGAGTGCCATGATAATAAATAGATATTAAATATTTATATGTAACAGTGCAGAATTACTAAAAGTATGATTGTAATTTTGTATTTAAAGAAATTATTTAAAAATTAATAAAGTTTTTTGGAAAAAAAAGATAGCTGTGCAAATGTACCAGAAATATATTCAATTTAAATAATATTAGCATTAAACAACTACAGTACTTGTGGGGGGAAAAGATTCTGAAAACTTCTCAGAATCAAGGTCCTGCCCCCACCCCCCTATTTTAGGAACTGACTTTCAACACTTCCAGTTGAATGGAACCCAAAAAGGGTCTTGAGCCAATGGAATTTCACACTCTTTAAATATATGCATTATTTTAAAAAGATTCTCCATTTTTTAAGAGTCAGAGTGATGTAGTAGTTAAGGCACAAGGCAACAAACAAATAAATTGTGAGTTTTAGTTCTTCATTCTGGAGGAAACTGTGAAATAATTTACAGGTCATGGGAAACTTATGAAAATGGCCAAAAATTGGAAAATTTTAGAATTCAATTCACTTCTAATCCACACATAGCATAATAACAATATGAGTCATGCTGAGTCATGGCACATAAAAATTGTCGTCATACCCTGTTTCCCCGAAAATAAGTCACCCCCGAGAGTAAGACTTAGGAGAGGCTTCGTTTCATAGCATTCCCGAACAGAACATATATAACATGTATTTGAAGAAAGTATAATTGTTGTACATGGAAATAATTGTATAGTTGTAGTAATAAATTCTTGATAGGATTCAGTTTGTCTGGTTATGCTGGTTTGTGATGACAACTACTGTACAGTATATAATAAATATTGTTTTTTTTGGTTCAGCAATAAATGTGAATTCTTCATTGAAAAAAAATAAGATATCCCCTGAAAATAAGACGTAGCACATCTTTGGGAGCAAAAATTAATATAAGATGCTGTCTTATTTTCGGGGAAACAGGGTAGTAAGCAGTGGGTTGCAGTGTGCAAAATTTTTAAAAATCCAATTACAATATCTCATGGAACTTCTATCAACATCTTACAAAATTTACGGTTCCACAGTATTCCAGTTGAGAAAGATGATCTTGACAAAAGCATGGCTTCCCGGCCTATTATGGTATGGTGCTACCATAGTACAATATTTTATTTCTCTTTATAATGTAGTATTTCTTTTTAAATTCAGACTCATTTATGTAATAAAATTGGTACATGCATTTTATGCCAATATCATATATCATACATCATCTATGACATATCATATATAATATAATATTTATAATATAATATAATGTTATACACTATAATATAATATATAATATGTTGTGTCTAGAGGACAGTTTGATATGGTTAAACTGCTCCCATTCCTCGGGCGGGAAAATACAGGAATGTGATTGGTTGGTTCAGCCTGGCAGCAAGGTTATAAATAGCTGCCAGGCACGGGCGTTGTTGTTGTTGTCTTAACTTGTTCCAGGGCCGTTGCCTATAACCATTTTACGATAAACCTCTTGAACGAATTCAAGCCTGCGCATTCCTGTACAGACATAACATAATATAAACACATACACTGTATATAATTTTGTATAATTGTAATGCACTTCAGTTTTAGAATTTGATGGCATTCAGGTTTTCCATGTTATTAATACCTCATTTATTTTTTCTAGGTGTTCTATTGATCTTGGTGCTAACAGAAGAATTAGTGTTTGCTGTTCAGGTACTGACTCAGAGCCTCCTGATGGACAATATTAGTATTTTAGCAATGGAGACCACTCCCGGACTTGGAGGCCATCACACTACCAAATCTTTGCCCACAACAACTCTTACAAATGTTGATTCCAGTGGTATAGCAGAAACTACTCTTCTTTCTGTTGACCAGAAGGAATTAAACAGCAGTCATTTTGTTGGCAGCACAGAATCTTATAATTTATACAACCAGAATGCTTCATTGTCCAGGAAGTCACTTAATAAACAAAAAAAATTTCTGGGTGTCCATGACAATTTCACAGCATTTACAGAACCTTATCTAAAACCAGAATTCTATTCTGCTGTTACCACAGAAAATTGGCCCCCAGAATATCCTTTTCAGACCCAGCCTACAATTCACACCAGTCATCAAAATACTTTGAAGGGAAGCACACCAGACTTAATTGATTCTATTCATACCTTCGAAGACCTAAATAAAATAAAGAAGGGAAGGTCATCAGAACTGATTACACTGGAGATTGGTCTCATTACCCCAACAATTGGTCCGTCAACTGTTCCTGAAATGGTGACTATGCCTTTTAAAGCTACACAGTATAGCATACAAGATATATTGTGGAAAAAGAACTCATGGATAAATCCAAGCAGGAGTACAGATCAGGTAGCCTTTTTTTCTGGTCCTGGGACAAGAGCAACAGAAATAGACTTTGAACAATCTAGTCAAAATGATGTTGATGCCAGTCTTTCCTCCTTATATGCAAAAGAGAACTCTGTTGAGGAACCAGCTACCACACTGCATCCCTCTGAACATAATGCTAACTTGCCAAGCAGTACACCATCTAAGGAATCTTTTACATGGCTTCCAAGTTCCACTTCAACAGCTACAGAGAATTTCCTAAACAGATTGGTACCTGCTGGTACCAGAAAGCCTGATGTCTCAGGAAATGTTTCTCATGTCACAGAAAAGGACAAGCCCCAATACAGAGCAACTATTTGTTTCAGCAAAGTGGATATAGCATGGATCATCTTGGCCATCGGTGTACCTGTATCCTCATGCTGTAAGTTGAATGTTTATCTATAAATTTATGCCCTGTGGAATATTACATGTGTCAAATATTGATAATGAAGAAAAAAGATTGAACAATCTAATTATAAAGTTTATGTGGTCCTCATAATATGACTTCCATATAATTAATAATTATCCTAAATTATTTCAGCATTCTTATATTTGTACACCCATGCAGGGTTAGGGACACAGCAGAATTAAGCATATGTTTTGGTCTCTAGTGTAAACATGGTGTTTCTACTAGGGAGCATCCCTTTCCCCCCCCCCCCCCCCATCCTTGGCATATAATTTTGATCAAATGAGAAATCACAGCAGATAGTAATCTACTATCCTTTCATAATTTTGCCATGAAAAGTTCCCACATATCTGGAAATAAGCACTCATCTGCATAATGCCTTAGATGCAGCTTTCTCATTGTCTCTATTATAACCCTTTTATTCCTTGAGAAAAAGAGAAAAGCTTTGGTTGGGAAACCTTATTTAATAATTGTGGAAAACAATTGGTGTAATTTATTTTTTGATATTATGGCACTGAAGCTAATTATAGCCAATTGCTAGTTCATCAGAGAAGATTAAGAAATTGACAGTGAAGTTATTTGTATCATTGATATTTCAATTTTCAGTTAGTATGTTCTTCAACTCTCTTAAATGTCTGCTGAAATGTCAGTATTTTTTATGTCACCTCTTTCATCAGAATAGCAATCAGACTTTGCATCCCATCTGGGGATGAGAGACAGAGACAGAAGTTCTGATATCTGTTCTGCAGATGTCAACCTTTACAAGACTATTTAACTTTATCAGTAATAGCAGCTCGAACAGCTAAGCCAAAAATTCCCAAATTTTCTTGATCCATGCCATTTCCCCTCTCCCAGCAAACTCACAGTTCTTTTTGTTAAGTAGTAAATATGCTGCACTGACCCAATTTGTTTGCTGCAATGTTCTAGGGTGCTGTGATGCTAATGAAGTGTTGGAATAAGCAAAGGAACAACCCGGCATTTGGGGTACTTTCTCAAACAAAGTCCTATAATTGGGAGAGGACATGTCAGTGGTAGAGCACCTAATTTATTACACTTTTTACATGCACAGGTTTGTAGACCTCCTATAGAAGAACTACAACATTTCTTGGTAGAATTGGAAAACTTCATTATCTGACTCTCTGGGAATTTATGAGGCACTGAGGTTCAGCATAGCTAACGCTGAATTAAATGAACCAATTTACTTTATTATTAATTGCGTCTTATTTCTATCAATTTTTAAACCTGCAACACATCCATATTCTTCTATTAATTCTATTAAATTTGGAATTGATATTAAGGGATTTTCTGCAATAAAAACCACATCATCAGCAAAAGCTTGAACTTTGTAAGTTTCTTTTCCAATCTCTAATCCTTTAATTTTATTATTTGCTCTTATTTTTATTAATAAAACTTCCAAAGTTAAAATAAACAATAAAGGTGAAAGAGGGCAACCCTATCTAACACCTTTGAAAATTTCAAAACTTTCTAATTGATCATTATTCAATATAATTTTAGCTGTTTGATTCGAATATAACGCATCTATTAAATTGACAAATTTTGTTCCAAATTTCATTTTGTTTAATTGTATTTTCATAAATGTCCAATCAATGTTGTCAAAAGCTTTTTTTGCATCCAAAAATACCAATGACATTTGTTTTTCTGGATGTTGTTCATAAAATTCTAATGTATTAATATTAAATATTAAATTATTTTTTATTTGTCTGCCCGGTAAGAAGCCATTTTGATCTTTATGTATTATTTCATTTAAAAAAAATTAAGTCTAAATGCATAAATAGAAGTAAAACTTTTATAGTCCACATTTAATAAAAATATTGGTCTATAATTTTGTAATTTATCTTTCTCTGTACCTGTCTTATGTATTAAAGTTATTAGAGCCTCCAACCAAGATCTAGGAGTTTTACCATCCATTATAATCCTATTGAAAATCTCTAACATGTTCAAAGTGAGTACATTACTTTCTATTTTATAAAATTCAGCCGGTATAGCATCCAGGCTTGTAGCTTTATTATTTTTTTGGTTTTTCAACATCAACTGCAATTCAGCCATAGTAAATGGGGCATTAAGCCTTCCTTGTTGTTCTTCTGACAGAAATGGTAGATCTATTTAATTTAAAAATTTAAAAATCTCTTCTTCTTTTACTTCTTCTTTTCTATATAAATTCTTGTAAAATTCCTTGACTATTTTTATTTTCTCCTCTATTCTGAATCTTAGCACTCCTTTACTATCTACCAATTTCTTTATCATTTTTGATTCTCTATGTTTCCTTAATTTAAATGCTAACCATCGTCCCAGTTTATTTGCATGTTCAAAATATTCTTGTTTTGCTCTTTTAATTTTTTAAGCTATTTGTTCTTGTTCTATAAGGTTTATTCTATGTTTAACCAAATCCCTTTTTCTTTTTATCTTTTCATCGTATGAATTATTTTGTAATACTATTTCTAAATCTTTTAATTCTTACTCTAATTGTTCATATTGTTTCCTTTTTTCTCTATTTTTTTTGCAGTGTAAGAAATCGTTAAGTCCCGGATATATGCCTTAGTTGTATCCCATAAATTTTGTGAGGATGTTTTTGAGGGTTTTTTTTATTTTAAAGAAAATTTCTAATTCTTTTTCCATCCATTCAATATATTGTGAGTCTCGTAAAATATTCCTATTCATTTGCCATTTAATTTGTTTCCTATGTTCTTTCCAATAAATTACCAAGAGATTATGATCTGCCCAACTATTTATATCTATTTCAGTATCTTTAATGTATTCTGCAGTTTGTACCGAAGCCCAAGCCATATCTATCCTTGTCCAAATTTTATGAGGATTCAAATAAAAGGTATACTGTTTAGTTAAAGGGTGTCGTTCCCACCAAATGTCTTTCAATAATAATTCTGAACTCATTTTCCGAAACGTTATTGATAAAATTGTTTTCTTTTTCTTATCTTTCTTTTTACCTGAATGATCCATTGATCTATTTGAAATTGCATTAAAATCACCTATTATGATCATATTCTCAATGGCCGAGTCATTTATCTTATCATGTAGTTGCTTATAGAATTCTTTTTGATTGTCATTCGGCGCATAAATGGATACAATGACGAGAGGTTTCTGATCTATTTTCAATTGTACAATTAAAATTCTACCGTTCTGATCGCTATATAGTTGTTTTGAATCTATTGAGTTATCGATGTACATTGCAATATCTCTTTTTTTCTGATCTGCTAAGCTAGTAAATATATTCCCTAATTTTGAATTACATAATAATTTTCTATTGGTTTTTTTAATATGAACTTCTTGTAAAATAATTATTTGTGCTCTTTGTTTTTTAAGTTTTGAAAATATTTGATTTCTTTTTCTTGGTTCGTTGACAGAAAATATTTTTCACATTGACATTGACAGAAAATATTGACAGAAAATATTTTTGTATCCGCCAACATATTTATTATTTATTATTTATTTATTACTTAGATTTGTATGCCGCCCCTCTCCGAAGACTCGGGGCGGCTCACAACACGTGGAAACAAATCATAAATAATCTGACAAATTTAAAATATTTAAGATTTTAAAAAGACCCCATATACTAACAGACATACACACAAGCATACCATATATAAATTAAACATGCCCAGGGGGAGATGTTTCAGTTCCCCCATGCCTGACGGCAAAGGTGGGTTTTAAGGAGTTTACGGAAGGCAGGAAGAGTAGGGGCAGTTCTAATCTCCGGGGGGAGTTGGTTCCAGAGGGCCGGTGCCGCCACAAAGAAGGCTCTTCCCCTGGGGCCCGCCAACCGACATTGTTTAGTTGACGGGACCCGGAGAAGGCCCACTCTGTGAGACCTAATCGGTCGCTGGGATTCGTGCGGCAGGAGGCGGTCTCGGAGATATTCTGGTCCAATGCCATGAAGGGCTTTAAAGGTCATAACCAACACTTTGAATTGTGACCGGAAACTGATCGGCAGCCAATGCAGACTGCGGAGTGATGGTGAAACATGGGCATACCTAGGTAAGCCCATGACTGCTCTCGCAGCTGCATTCTGCACGATCTGAAGTTTCCGAACACTTTTCAAAGGTAGCCCCATGTAGAGAGCATTACAGTAGTCGAACCTCGAGGTGATGAGGGCATGAGTGACTGTGAGTAATGAGTCCCGGTCCAGATAGGGCCGCAACTGGTGCACCAGGCGAACCTGGGCAAACGCCCCCCTCGCCACAGCTGAGAGATGTTTTTCTAATGTGAGCTGTGGATCAAGGGGGACGCCGAAGTTGCAGACCCTCTCTGAGGGGGTCAATAATTCCCCCCCCCAGGGTGATGGACGGACAGATGGGATTGTCCTTGGGAGGCAAAACCCACAGCCACTCCGTCTTATCCGGGTTGAGCTTGAGTCTGTTGACACCCATCCAGGCCCCAACAGCCTCCAGGCACCGGCACATCACTTCCACCGCTTCGTTGACTGGGCATGGGGTGGAGATGTAAAGCTGGGTATCATCCGCATATTGATGATACCTCACCCCATGTCCTTGGATGATCTCGCCCAACGGTTTCATGTAGATGTTGAATAGCAGGGGGGAGAGGACCGACCCCTGAGGCACCCCACAAGGGAGAAACCTAGGAGTTGACCTCTGACCCCCCACTAACACCGACTGCGACCGGCCAGAGAGGTAGGAGGAGAACCACTGAAGAACAGTGCCTCCCACCCCCAACCCCTCCAGCCGGTGCAGAAGGATACCATGGTCGATGGTATCGAAAGCCGCTGAGAGGTCAAGGAGCACCAGGACAGAGGATAAACCCCTGTCCCGGGCCCGCCAGAGATCATCCATCAACGCGACCAAAGCGGTTTCCGTGCTGTAACCGGGCCTGAAAGCCGACTGCTGGGGACCTAGATAATCGGCTTCTTCCAAGGACCGCTGGAGCTGGAGTGCCACCACCTTCTCAACAACCTTCCCCATAAAGGGAAGGTTGGAGACTGGACGATAGTTGTTAAGCACGGCTGGGTCCAGGGAGGGCTTCTTGAGGAGGGGACGCACGAGCGCTTCTTTATAGAGTGATGGAAAAACTCCCCTCCCCAAGGAAGCGTTGGTAATCTCCTGGGCCCAGCTCCGTGTCACCTCCCTGCTGGCCGAAACCAACCAGGAGGGACATGGATCCAGTAAACAGGTGGCGGAACTCACAGCTCCAATGGCCTTGTCCACTTCATCAGGTGTCACCAGATCAAACTCTTCCCAGACAGGTTGACAAGTACGTGCCCCAGTCACCTCGACTGACTCGTTGTCAGTTGACTCTGTTTACAATTGGAGTCGAGATCGGCTCGGATCTGAGCGACTTTATCAGCGAAAAACGTGTTAAAATCCTCGGCACTACTCTGCAAGGGCTCCCCAACTCCCCCCTGGTTAAGAAGGGAGCGGGTCACCCTAAACAGAGTGGCCGGGCGAGATTCCGCTGATGCAATCAAGGCGGCATGGTACGCGCATCTTGCCGCCTTGAGCGCCACTTTGTAAGTCTTAATAAAAGCTCTTACAAGTGTTCGATCAGATTCAGACCTACTCTTCCTCCATCGCTTCTCTAGACGTCTCTTTTGGCGTTTCAACTCCCGGAGCTCCTCGTTGAACCATGGGGCTCTACGGGGTCTAACGCCACGGAGAGGTCGCAAAGGCGCAATCCGGTCAAGAGCCCCCGCCGCAGCCCTGTTCCAGGCCTCCGCGAGAGACTCCGCCGAACTGTGGACAAGTGCCTCTGGAATAACCCCAAGCGCCGTCTGAAAGCCCTCTGGGTCCATCAGGCATCTGGGGCGGAACATCTTCATTGGTTCCGCCTCCCTGCAGGGGAGGATTGGAGCCAGGAAGTCAAGCCGTAGTAGAAAATGGTCTGACCATGACAAAGGCAATACTTCTAAGCCCCTTAGTCTCAGACCATTACTCAATTGCTTGGAAAGGAATACCATGTCAGGTGCGTGCCCTCCCTCGTGAGTCGGAACCTGTACTACTTGAGTCAGGTCCACGGCTGTCATGGTGGCCATGAACTCCTGTGCCAACCCAGAGGTTTCGCCGAGTGACGGCAGGTTGAAGTCCCCCAGGACAATGAGTCCAGGGAACTCCACCGCCAACCCGGCTACCTCCTCGAGTAGCACAGGCAGGGCTTTTGACACGCAGCTGGGAGGCAGGTACGTGAGAAATAAGCCCACCTGAACCCCTAAGTCCAACTTCATCAAGAGAGACTCGCAACCCACAATTTCCGGAGCAATGAGTCTACGCAGGCAAAGGTTCTCCCTGGCTACAATAGCCACTCCTCCCCCCCCTTCCCTGGGGTCGAGGTTGATGCCATATCTGAAACCCGGCTGGGCAAATTTCAGAGAGAGGAACACCTCCCTCCGGGCCCAGCCAGGTTTCAGTAATACATGCCAGGTCGGCCTCCTCATCCAGGATCAGATCCCGGATGAGGAGAGCTTTATTTACTACCGACCTGGTATTCAGCAGCAGCAACCTGAGCCCAGGGCCAGAGTTACACTCACCACCAGTACCCAAGATTGGGCTCACAGAGCCAAAACAAGGGACCGTTATTAAGCAACGATCCCTCGTTCCCCTGGAACGGCTAACTCTGTGGCCCCCGCCATATCTGCCTCTCCCCAGCAACACAGGGATATTCCGTGTTGCTGGGCCCGGAGGGAGGTGTTCCTCTCTCTGAAATAACATAGCTATTTGTAGTATTTCTTGGTATCCTTATATTCATGTAATCTGCTGCTTAGAATCAAATCTTGTTGAATTTGTGATTGTTTTCTTCTTGCACCTAAGAATTCCTCCTTCTCTTGGCTTGTTGCCCCCAACTCCTCACCATTTCTTTTAGCAATTTCCTTGCGTGGTTGTTCGGATTTATTGAGGCCACTTGCTTCAAAGAATTCTCTGGCATCATCAACATTCTCAAACTTTATTCTTGCACCTTGCCAATACTTTTTTTTTTTAATAATTTTTTTATTGATTTTTATAAAATAGTTACATAAAACAAACATATAACAGTGCACAGTGCATGTGCCCATCACCTAACAACAAGACACCCCCCATCACCCCCACCACCCTTACAAGAGGATTCAATGATTTTGATTTGTTTATCTATAATTCCTTGGCTCTATCTTGCATTAAATATTACTAAAAGAGTGATTGCAGTTTATTTTTCACATGTACATCACAGATTCTACTCAACATGTAATCTTTCACCTTATTCCATCGTACCATCAGCTTCTCCAATTTGTTCTCATCAAAATTATTTAATCTTATTTCCATAATTTTGAAGTGTATGTGGTCCACCATGTACCAGTACCAATTTTGTAATGTCCATTTTGTGGAATCTTTCCAACCCAATACCACCACCGCTTGAGCGCTTTCCAATGCTGCAGATTTAATTTCCTTGAATTCTCCTAGTTTCCTTTGTTTAATTAAGATTGCTATTTCTTTTGTAATTGTCCAGTTAATTTTTAACATTTTGTTAATTTCATTCTGTACTTCATTCCAGAATTTCTGAATTTCTGCACACTCCCAGAACATATGCATAAAGATTCCCTTTTCTTGGCACCCATGCCAACAATTACCCTTCTCTTTCCCCTGGAAGTGTGCAAGTTGTACTGGTGTATAGTACCATTTATGTAAAATTTTCCTTCTCATCTCTTTAACTCTCGTATTTTTGATTTTATATATATTTTCTACTATTTCTTTCATTTCACTTTCATCTATTTCTAAATCATTTTGCCAGCATCTTGTCAAACTTTTGGTTACTTCCTCTTCCACCTGCAGTAGCATTCTATATATATTACCGGCTTGTGCTTTACTCTCATTAATCTTTTCTCTTATTATTTTTTCTAAACAATTTTCTTCTCGTAAAAAAGCTTCTTTATTCTCACTTTTATTTAAATATGTGCTTATTGCATTAATCTGCAGCCATATCTGTTGACCAATCCACCATTCCAATTGAGTTCTACTAACTCTTCCATCTTTCTCATATAATTGTTCAATTCTCGTTATCCCTTTGCTATTTAATACTTTAATAATTCTGCTTAAGTTAACATCATCACCTATATTCAATACGTGTAATGTTGATAGCTTGGAATTCCTAGCTCCACCTTTCCTCTGCCATTTAGACCATATTTCTAAACATGCTTTAAGAGGGTCAATTAAATTATTGATTTCTGTTCTACTCCAATTTTTAAATAATAACTCTTTATTATTTATATTATTAATTTCCTTTTCTAAATTTACCCATTTCTTTCCCCCCCATAACTGTAACTCCATTAATCTTTCTATTTGGAATGCTTCTCTATATAGAACTAAGCACGGGCTACCCCACCCCCCCTCTTTCTCTTGTGCAAACTGCCAATGTTTTCTTATTCTAGGCTTTTTGTTTCCTTCAATCCAAAAATTTAATTTACTATCCCATTCTCTTAATTTTGCCCCAGGAAAGATACCAGGTAGAACCTGAAATAAATACATCATTTTTGGTATAATCATCATTTTAAGGGCCCTGATCTTGGCAATTCTTCCCAACTTTTTCCCCTTCCAATTTTTTATCTGCTTCTGAATTTTTTTCCATATTAAATTATAGTTGGCCGTCACTATTTTTATTGGATTTTTAAACAACCAAATTCCTAGATATTTCATTTTTTTACAACCTAATTTCAATCCTGATATTTTTTGTATCTCAATTTGCTCTTTGGGGCCAGTATTTAAACAGATTATCTCCGATTTCTCTATATTAACCATAAGTCCCGATTGATCTTTAAATTCCTGGAGCAATATCATTATTCTTTTCATCATT
The DNA here is from genome assembly GCF_031021105.1 of Erythrolamprus reginae. NCBI lineage: Eukaryota > Metazoa > Chordata > Lepidosauria > Squamata > Dipsadidae > Erythrolamprus > Erythrolamprus reginae. Next base: position 76,689,760 of record NC_091963.1, read on the forward strand.
TCGATTGGGGTTTCAGACATCACTATAGCATCATCTGCAAACAAATTTAATTTCAATTCAAATTTTCATATTTGGTAACCTCTCCATTCCTTATCATTCCTAATTTTATTTGCTAAAGTCTCAATTGCCAGTACAAATAACATTGGGAATAGTGGGCAACCCTGCTTAGTTCCGTTCTGAATTTTAATAATTTCTGTTCTGTTACCATTTACTCTAATTTGAGCTATATTATCCTTATAAATTGTTTCTATAATTCTACAGAATGAATCTCCCATATTTAGATCTTTACATAATTGAAATAGGTAATCATGATTAACTTTATCAAAGGGTTTGTACACATCTAACTTTAGTATACTTAGTTTTCTTTTGGTATTGGTAGCATGGTGTATAACATTGACCAAATTTCTAATTGGTTCATAAATCTTTCTTCCTTTAACAAATCCATATTGGTCTTCTCCAATTACTTTTGGTAAAATATTCTCCACCCTGTTTGCCAATATTTTCATAAACATTTTATAATCCTGATTTAATAAGCTGATAGGGCGATAAGAACTTGGATCAGTTAAATCACGATCCGGCTTTGGGATAGTTATAATTTCTGAGATTTTCCACGTCTGTGGAGTTTCAGAGGTCTTAATTACATTATTAAACAGTTTTTCCATATGCGGTAATAATTCATTCATATAAGTCTTATAATATTCAGCAGTAAAACCATCTGGACCTGGGGCTTTAGCAGGTTTCAACCCTTTAATAACTCTAGATATCTCATCATTTGTAATTTTTGCATTTAGCATTTGTCTATCTTCTTCCGTTAATTTCTCTTTAACCTCTATGGTTTGCAATGTAATGTGTTCTTTTTTATATAAATTCCCATAAAAGTCACTCATTATTTTTTCCATTTCTACATTACTACGTTTAATTACACCTTCCTTATCCTTTAAAGCAGGGATATGGGATTTCTCTTTTCTTTTTTTCAAATAGTGTACCATTTGTTTCATTGATTTGTTTCCCCATCCCCTGATTCTTTGTTTTATAATCATCTTCATTTTATTCCATCTTTCTTCATCAAGTGATTGTAATTTCTTTTTCTTAAATAATAATAATGTATTCCATGCTCTATTTCTTGTAATTTTTAAAGTTTCTTGGATTAAATCTATTTCTCTTAATAGATTTTTTCTTTCAACTTCCAAGGATTTCCTAATAAAAGCTTCAGTACTAATACAATTACCCCTCATAACAGCCTTATGTGTATCCCAAACTATTGTTTGCTTAATTTCACCTGTTGCGTTAATACAAAAGAATCCATTCAGTTCCTTTTGTAATTTAATTCTATTTTCCTCCTTAGCTGAAACCAGAGGGTTATATCTCCAGATCCTTTGTTGCCTGCTGGCCTCTAACTCGATCACTGCTAGTAATGGAGCATGGTCTGATAACCAAATGCTTTTCACTTCCACTTTCTTGAGCCGTGCCTCGGCTGTTTTATTAATTAACATATAATCAATGCAACTAAATTTATTATGTCTTGCTGAGTAAAACGTGTCCCTATTAACTATATTTTCATGTAAATCCGTCATATTAATTTTATTTAAATGTAATTTTTTCTTTCCCCCCTCCCTGCCGTTAATTCCAAGTTGAAATCGCCTGCTAAAATCACTATACCTTCCGCAAAATTATCTAGTTTACGTTTTACATTCATTATAAATTGTTTTGCATTTACATTGGGGGCATAAATTACTGCTAAGGTTACTAGCTTATTATTTATTTTCCCCTTAATAAATAGCATTCTACCGTCTTTGTCTCTTTTGATATTAATTAATTGAAATAACAATCTTCGGTTGATCAAGATGGCGACTCCTCTTGATTTTCCCGTCCCTCTCCACTCATAAACTTGTTGCCACTCGCCATTTGTAATTAATTTATCTGTTTTTTCCCTTCCTTTATGAGTTTCTGATAAAAGTAAAATATCAGCCTTACTGTCCCTAGCCAGCTTCATGATCCTATAACGTTTTTTCTGTGATGAAAGACCATTTACATTCAACGATAACAACACTGTCTCACCCATTTACATAATTTTAAAAACATTTCCCCCTCCTGCAAAACAGAGCCTACCGGAAAAATGCTTTTTAGTTACCATGAATCCCCACCCTAGTGCCTCTTCCCTAGCACCCCCCCCAAGGGGAGGCAACGAAAAAACCTTTCGTTATCGAGAGGCACACTTGGATTTGCGTTCAACTAGAAAGTTCCCCTATCTCTCCCCATTTAATACCATATCAAAAGATTCCCCCCCTTCCCTCTTCTCCCCTTATTAGTTAGCGAGAAAAAAGAAAAATACACAAAGAAGAGATTAATAAGTTGAAAACCATAATACCATATTAGCAAATCAGCTCAGTTCAGTTCATTATTTCTTTTTCTGGCACGTAACTCTTGGCTCTTCTCTTTTCTCTTTCTCCTGGAGAAATTCCAGTTCCTTTTGTAAAGCTGCAATTTTTTCCTCCTTGCTTTGTTCTGCTGCACGAATCGGTTGAAGCATAAACATATCATCTTCCCTTCTTCCATGTCTCGCCTCCCCGGTTCCTGCTTCTGGCTGGCTCTTCGATGTCGACGCCTGGAAACTACCCTCCAGATCCATTCCCAGCTGTTGAAGCAGATTTCTTCCCTCCTTCAGAGATCTCGCCTGGAAAACTTTGGAGTCTTTAAAAACAATTACTGTAGCAGGATAACGCCATGAGAACCGGATTCCATTTTCGTAAAGTTGGGAGGTGACTTCTCTCATCTGATTTCTCATCTTGAGGGTCTCTGCAGACAAATCTTTTAAAACGCGTATTGGAATAGCCTTGTAACGTAAGTTTGAAATCTGCTTTAGCTCTCTGAATATTTCTGCCGCCCTCCTTTCCGAGTTAAACCTCACAATAATATCTTTTTGATCTCCTTGATTCCGAGATCCAAAAGCCCAGTGCGCTCTTTCAAATTCCCCTGGATCACATGTAACCTTATTTTCACTGAACCATTGGTAAATTGCTTGAATAAGATGTTTACTCTCCGCAAAATCTTTTGGGAATCCCCTCAGGCGGAGATTAGGTCTTCTCTGTCTGTCCTCTAAGTTGATTATGCGGAGTTCCTGGTGAGTCTTTCCCTCCTCCAGTTTCCTAATTCTTTGATCTTGTGTTTTAGATTGTTCTTTCGGGTCAGCCACCCCCGCTCCAACGGCCGCTATCTCCTTTTTCATATCTTGGAGTAACTGTCCCATATTGGCAAATGCCGTTAGCAATGAATCCATCTTCCCTTCCAGCTCCGAAGTGGACGCCATCTTTTCCTTTGTTCTCGCTTATCCCCCTACTCACGTTTAAAAATGTGACTTGCTTCTTCTTTTAGCTCTTTTTTGTAAAGTTTTCAACAGCTCCGTTCAATCCGCTTCCTCTCAATCCGCAATTCACCAAGCTAGAGAGGGTTGACGGGGGTTAACTTTCACTTTTCCTCTTTCACATGAGGGAGCTTTCCTTCGGTGCGTCTATCTGGATCGACGCATGCGCAAATACCTCGCACCTTGCCAATACAATGAGAGACCTTCGGGAATAAACCAGCGGAAGGTTATATTTTCCTTAATTAAGATTTTAGTCAGAAAATAATATTCCCTTCTGCTTTCTCTGACTCTTTTTGGAACCTGTTTAAGGATTATAATTTCTTTCCCTTTATAATCCAGACTTTGATTTCTTATCCATTTTAAAATATCATCTCTTGTAGTCTTTCTTATAAACTTAATATGGACCTCCTTCGGTAAATTATGTTTTCTGGCAAAACTTGTCTGTACTCTGTAAAGTTTATCAATTTCTTTTATGAGTTCCTGAGGATCAACCTGAAGAATCTCACCAATTATCTCTGCCATTTTTGCATTTAAATCTTTGTCTTTTTCGTCTATAATATTCTGAAATCTCAGTCCATAAAAAGCACGTTGCAATTCTAAATGGGTTATTGCCTCGTCAAATCCTCTATTAATTATGACACTATGATCTTCAAATTCTTCCATTCTCTGCTCTACTTTTTCCATTTTTCCTTCAACTGTCTTAATCCTTTGTTCATTCTCTTTCAAAGTTTGTTGTATTTCTACAATTTTTTCATCTATTTCTTTTATTCTTTACTTCATTTCTCCTGTATCAACTTTTAGATCGCCCATTTCAGCTTTCAAATCTTTATGCTGCTGTCTTGCTTCTTTTCTATTTGTGTCAATAGAAATCTGAGTTTTCTGCATAAAAACCTGAATGACTACTAATGAATCTTGAATTGTTTGCGGTGTTGGCTGTGGTTGGGCTTTTCCCTTTTCTTTCTCTTTCTCTTTTGCTAGCATACTTGTTATTGTTTTTTGTTGAACTGGCGATGGCAGTGGAGATTCCTGTGATGTCAAAGATGAGGTTGAAGTCTGTTTTTTTTATGTTTTTATGTTGGTGGATGTACTTGACATCCTGAATGTATTTCTAAAATTCTTTGTATCTAAAGTGAAACAATTTTTTTTCCAAAATGGCATTCACTTATTTACTTACAGTTAGAAAACTTAACTTATGATTATTATATAAAAAGTATAGAAAATTATTATTTTAAAAATCCTTGTTAATTACCTCAATAGATATTTCCAAAATCAAAGAGAAAATTATCAATTATCAGATTGCTACACAAGTTAAAAATGTGGTAAATATAAATTTCATACACTAAATTAATTTTCACCTATAAATCTAGTTATTCAAATCTTATTTTAACAACCTATATTTATCACTATAATTTTAAAACTTGATTATAAAACCATACAAAAAGCTTGTACAAATTATATCAAATTACACAATTAATTAATTGTTGCAACTTAGTCTAATTAAAACCACTCCAAATAAAAATCTTATATTTATCAATATACTTGATATATAATCAATTAATATGTAAAAAGACAATATGTCTATAATATAATAATATAATGTAATATAAAGCTTAATTATAAAATGGCACTCGCAAAAAAAGAAAAGAAAAAAAGACGAACAAAAGAAAGAAAGAAAACTAGTAATTACTAATTAGACAGTTAATTAATTATTAAATATCTTAATCAAATCTATTAAAATAGCAGAAAACTAAAAAGAGGGGGGGGGGAAGAGCAACAGCAATTCCAAAAACAGCGAGGTTATTAGGAGTTGGGGGTATACCAGACCAAGAGGGAGGAAATAGAGCACTTCATTCTATACTTTAACAGTCTACTAAGAAAAATACCCAAAAAGACCATAGGAAATAACAATGAATATACTTATACTATATTTTCTGTGTAGTCTATTTCAAGAGTTCTTAATTAAATCCTTTTTAGTTTTTCTTTTCTTCCTTGTTCCCTTTGTCCTTAGTCCTTAATCTTTGTTTAGTCCATTAATCTCAAATTATTCCAAATAAATGAACAAAGAGTCCAAAAGTCTTTCAGCCCAAAAAATTAATCTTCAATTGTAATCCAAATTAAAATTTCTGTCCATTTTTTATGCGAGTACTCAAATAATTGTATATCAAAATAATCCAAAGTATGCAATTTAATCCATTTACGATCTGGTCTTTTTCAAAATAGTCCACTCCTGTGTATTTATTCCAGCTACATATATCAACTTTATAAGATCCATTTTAATCCATCAAAGCTCAGCCCTCTATTTTCAACGTCCAATCATCTGTTTCACTATACATATTCTAATCCTTTTAACTTTTATACACTTTTTCTCATAGTCTCTTTAAAGCTGAACTTATTATTTTAAAAAAATGTTCATCCAAAATCCAGAAAACAGCAGCCGCTCGAATTTTTTAAATTTTCTTTGATTTAATTTCTCAACGTACGAATCCTCATCCCCTAGTTCTAATATAAAAAGACAAGTTCTTTTATTCTTTCCAGTGATAGGATCACATGTAGAGACGAAATTTCCTTAAATCCTTTTTTCTTTATTTCTTACAATTCATTCACCAGCTACCAGCCGGAAAAAGAAGTTTCAGCTGGTAGTTTTCCACTCGCCCAAGGATTTAATTCTGGAAACTTCTCTTTATTCACCTTACTTATTTTCAATTTCTTTAACTGTTCAAAGGTTGTGGAATCCAAGATTTTTACTGTCCTTTTCTTTTCTTCTTCTCTGTTGATCTTTATTTTCAATTGACTTTTTATAATGTGTCTTCCCTTCCTACTATGTGGTCGTGCTGCTATGGCCACGCACCAGCCATGGATGAGGCACGGTTCTTCATTCCCGAAGCTGCGTGGCAATCCCTTCCCTCCAGGGCAGTGGCGTTCTGCCCCTTGGGATCCAGGAGACCCCCAGTTCTGGATCAAGCCCTCCAAGCCCGATCAAATCGCAAACTGCGACCTTTGGGAAGAAAAAAAGGAGAATCTGAGATGGAGCTCGGTCCCCGATCTCCCGCCACAGCTCCGTCGCCACCTGGAAGTCACAAATAAAATTTCTATGGAGATTCTCTATAATCCAGGTCCTGATTGTCCCAAAGGTGCTTTTTCAAGAGACAATTGGACTTTCTTTTTTTTTAAAAAAGGAGACATTTCGCTTCTCATCCAAAAATCTTTATTTATTTTATTTATTTTTATTTATTTATTTTATCCAATACACAATAATACACAATGAAGATAATAGAGGACACCTTCGAGGAAATAGAATTAGAGAAAGAATAGAAGAGAGAGTATAGGATAAAATAATCAATGAGAGAATAGAAGAAAAATATAGGGATAGAAGGGAAGATATATAGGATATAGGAGAGACAATAGGACAGGGGGCATAAGGCACTCTAGTGATCTCATACTGATCTCTTAGGAATCCGGAGAGGTCAACCGTGGACAGTCTAAGAATAAAATGTTGGGGTTAGGTGATGATGGACAGTCTAAGGGTAAAATGTTGGGGTTAGGGGATGATACTACACTTCCACACTTCAACAACTCTATTACTAAAGTCGTATTTTTTACAGTCAGGTTTGGAGCAGTTAATATTGAGCTTGAATCTGTTATGTGCGCTTGGTTGAAGCTGAAGTAGCCATTGACAGGCAGGACATTGCAGCATATAATCTTGTGGGCAATACTTAGATTATGTTTAAGGCGTCTTAGTTCTAAGCTTTCTAGGCCCAGGATTGTAATTCTAGTTTCATATGGTATTCTGTTACAGGAGGAGGAATGCAGGGCTCTTCTGGTGAAGTATCTCTGGACATTTTTGAGGGTGTTAATGTTTGAGATGCAGTATGGGTTCCAAACAGATGAGCTGTATTCTAGGATGGGTCTGGCAAAAGTTTTGTATGCTCCGGTAAGTAGTGTGAGATTTCCAGATCAGAAGCTACTTAGGATTAGATTAACAACTCTTGAAACCTTCTTGGTGATGTTGTTGCAGTGAGCTTTGGCACTTAGGTCTTTTGTAATTAGTACTCCGAGTTCCTTAACCAAATGGGGGTCATCTGTGATAATTTGATTATTCAGTTTGTATTTGGAGTTCTGATTCTTTTTGCCGATGTGTAGGACAGAGAATTTGCTTGTTGAAATTTGGAGTTGCCATGTGTTAGACCAATCAGAAACAGAGTCTAGGTCTTTTTGGAGAGTAGTTGTGTTATCGGTGGTGTTGAAGAGTTTTACATCATCTGCAAAGAGAACACAGTTGCTTGTAATGAGATCACAAAGGTCATTGATGTAGAGAATGAAGAGAGTTGGTCCCAGTATGCTACCTTGGGGGACACTGCTTTTAACAGGGACAGGGGTAGATATGGTGCTTCCTATTTTAACCACTTGTTGTCTGTTTGACAGGAATGCTGTAATCCAGCTGTGGAGGGCTCCTGAGATGCCATTTGTTGTGGACCACTGAGTCGAAGGCTTTGGAGAAGTCAATATAAATTGCATCTATAGATTTTCCTTGGTCAAGATGAGTAGTCCATATGCCGCCCCGAGTCTACGGAGAGGAGCGGCATACAAATTTAATAAATAAATAAAATCTATTGACAGAATCCTCTTTAGTTTGCATGCTAACCCAGAGAGTCTCCAGCTCTTTACATGTATTTTGAATTAGTGTTGCTTTTAGACTTTCCTTAACATAAATGGCTACTCCACCTTCCCTTCTCTCTACTCTTTCCTTCCTATACATTGTATATCCTGGTATGGATATTTCCCATTCATTGAAGTCTTTAAACCATGTCTCAGTTATGGCAACCAGATCCAAATTATCTCTAAATATTATGGCCATTAACTCACAGAGCTCGTTGCTCAAGCTTCGAGCATTTGTGCACATTACCTGAAAAACATTGTTATCATTATTTGTTTGTCCTTTATCCTCAACGACTACATCTGTTTCATTTAGCTCCGTTTTCAACAAAACAAATTATCCTCGTTGTCTAGGGATGTCATCCACATCGGGGTATTGGGGGGGGGGTCTCATGGACCTGACCAGATCTCTCCTGCAGGGAGAGTGATGCATGGGACGCTGCCAGGGGCCTGGCAGGGGCTGGCATGCCCCGCCACGCGAACTGGCTCGTTTCGCACCGGCTGTGGTGAAGCCGGACAGGCAGCCATGCCTGTGCCAACACAGCTGCAGAGACTATGCAATGCCAGGATAGTAGCCGAACAATTCCATCTGGAAAGAGAGTTGTAGGAGTTAACTTAAGAGAGGGGAAGAAGGGATTTCCTGTCTATGGTGGTAAGTGGAGAGTGCCTCAGTGGGATTTTAGACTCTTGTTTCTGCACTTGGTTGCTGGACGGAGATTGAAGAAGGCAGCAATCTGTGCGATGTGGCATTTCAGCAGAAGCTTTGAAAAGTAGGAAATTGTCCATCATTCGATTTTTTCTAACTACCTAATAGGTTTTCTTTGAAATTTGCCTTTTGGAATTTGGAATTCTAAACTTCTGTTGTGGAATCCCTATTATTCTTTTCTTCTATAAACAAAGAGTAACATAAGACTGGAAGAGCAAGTCACTAAAACCGGAAGGAACTATAAAAGAGCTATTCAGGGAAGACTTGGAAAATTGATCACTTACCGACATCGTGTGGCTGGAGGAAATATAGCGGTTTGCTATATGTTTAAAGACATTGATATTCTTGCTGTGAGCAGATGGTTTAGCTAATGCATGGAAGGAAGAAAATGTTCAAGATGAAATTATCTGAACTGAATTGAACTGATTTGAATTCATTTGATCTAATTGGACTGATTGATTTGACTGAAATTACATTTGGACTGCCTGATCTGACTGAAATTAAATTGAATAATATAAATTGAAATTAAATACTCTTAAGAATTAAATACGATTAAGAAAATTAAAATTAAAATACTTGTAAGAATATCTAGAAGTTACTAAAAGATATTAGCACTTTCTTTTTCTTTTTTCTCTTCTCTCACAAAGTTATAAATTATAAAAGGAATTTAGTATAGATATTGAATTGGATTTATTAATATTTTAATCTTATGGGAGTTTACTAATGAAAATACATATACTTTATATATATATACAAATATATAAGCAAGTGGTATAAAGTGTAAAATGGAAGAATTATATAAGAGGAGAAAATGTAATGGCTTATAAATGAGAAAATTGAAAATAGCTTTGATTATTGTGCATAATATAGATGAGATATTTGATAATGATAATGATTATTTTTGGATGACTTTTTTTCCTCTTTTCTTTTTTGCTCTCTTCTTTCTTTTTTAATTATTCTGATTGATTGAAGTATAAATTGCCTATTTGATTCATGGTGATAAACAAAGTAGGAGGAAAGGGGAAAAGAAAAGGGAGGAGAGCTATAATAATAGGAGTAGGATTAATATGATATAATAACTAGCACTAATTATGTTGGGCATCATAAGAAAGACAGATGAAACAACAAAGAGTTAAAATGAATAGATTAGGGAAGATTATCACACTGAGTTCAATAGTGGAAGATATTTAGAATAAGGGATAATATATAGATTAGGGAAATATGTAAATTAGGGAAGATTATGGCACTGCATTTAGCAGTGAAAATAATTAGAATAGGGAAGATTATTGCACTGATATGGCAGTGACACATAGATTAGGGAAGATTATTACACTGGGATTGGCAGTGGAGTTTATAGATTAGGGTAGATTATCACACTAAGAACGGCAGTGGAAAATAGCTAGATTAGGGAAAAGTATTAATACTTTGGTCTTTTTAATGAAAGATACTTGTTGCACAAAATAATGGAATAATAATGATTTATATTTATTTGATCTGTTAAAGTAGGAACGATATACTGATATAATGAAAGAAGTGAAATAAATGAATTGAGTAGGAAATGTATTTTAAATTTTCTAACAACAACCCTTCCTCCTATGTATAGATTAAGATACAATATGAATAGTGTTCTTTTTTCTTTTTCCCTCTTTTTTTTCTTTACTTTTTTCTTTTTAAATTTTTTATTTTCTTTCCTTCCTGGGCTTTTAAAGAGACGTAAATTTGGATATTTTCTATTGTCAAGGGCAGCTACGATAAAATGTGGGTTTTTTCAAATGAAAGTAGGAATGTGTTTTCTAAGAACACTAGAAAGGGACTGAAGCATGATGGCACAGTTAGGAAAAATAGCAAATAGCCAAGATAAATTTAGATAGCTATAGCACTTTAAATATAAATGAAAGTGAAGAACATTATCTAAAATCCGGATGATAACATTTGGAAAAGAGGTAGCACAGGATGAATGATATATACCAGAAATAATTGGATAAATAATTAGAAAAATTTGATTCATTTGACTAAGAATTTGGCATTTGACATTGTATTGTATTATACTTTAATTTGAGGTATATAAATTGGAATCTCTGTAAGGGGTGAAAAACAATTAAACAATTATACCCAGTAATCATCCACATCGGTTACATCTCTGTCTCCTTTACCTAGTTTAAATGCCTGTCCAAAAAAGTTCTGAACTCCTCACTAAGCACCTGGGTACGTCTGTGTGATGGACGCAAATCATCCCTCTTAAACAACTCCCAATTAGACCACCTACTAACATCATGACTAACATACCCAAAACCTTCAGTTTTACATCACTGCCTTAACCACTCATTCAACTCTGCAATACAAGTTGTTTTATCCTCCTGACCACAAACCTCTGAGAACGTCACTGAATCAGTTATTCTGCCCAGCTCCACACTAAGACATCGGAAATCTGCAATAAAAAACTTTAAAAAAACAAACAAGAAATAGAAAAAAAAGAAAATAATTATATTATTATATATCTATATCCATGTGAATATAGGTATCACGCTAAAAAGATTCACTCTCCTAATCAAACTCCAACTTTAAATAGTAATTAAAAATGGCATAAACATGAGATAAAAAATAGAAAGTACAGTGATACCTCATCTTACGAATCCCTTCTCATATGAACTTTTCGAGATACGAACCCGGGGTTTAAGATTTTTTTGCCTCTTTTTCTGAACTATTTTCACTTTATGAACCCGCCGCTGCCGCTGGGATGCCCCGCCTCCGGACTTCCGTTGCCAGGCAAAACACCCGTTTTCACGTTGATGGGATTCCCCACCTCTGGATTTTGCAATGCTGCAGGGGAATCCCAGCAGGGGAATCCCACCAGTGCAAAAACGGGTGCTTCGTCTGGCAACAGAAGTCCAGAGGTGGAGTTTCCCATGGAGGGGAGCCTCAGGGGAATCACACCAATGCGAAAACGGGCGCTTCAGCTGGCAAAAGGGGTGAATTTTGGGCTTGCACACATTAATTACTTTTCCATTGATTCCTATGGGAAACATTGTTTCATCTTACGAACTTTTCACCTTATGAACCTCGTCCTGGAACCAATTAAGTTTGTAAGACAAGATATCACTGTATAGGTTTCAATATTCTGTTTATAATAACACAGAAAGAGATTTCTAAGTATCTTCAAAGTAGACTCTCTATACTAAAGTTAAAAAAAAGAAGTATCAAATTTGTAGTCCAAGCTAGGCTGTATAAATAAACCGCAGCTGACTTTACTATCTGGTTTCAAGGTTAGAAAGCTAGATAGTAAAACTTTTGCACATTGCAAACAAACTTTTTTCCCATATACTACTTTTTTCCCCACAGGTGGCACTGGCTGTAAAGAGCTCCTCCAAAAGTAAATAGGCTTTTTTAAAAACTCATTTATATTTATACTTTTAATTTATTTGTAAATTTTTAACTCTATTTTACATTTAAACATTTTAACAAAATATTTTATACTTTTAACTTATTTTTAACTTTTCAACTTTTAAAAATCTATATCAAGTGGGGTGGTTTTTTAGCAGTTCCTCCTACATTATTTATTTTATTTTAACAATCTTTTAAACAATTTTTATTGGATATTTTTATTTAAATAATATTTCCTGGAGACAGACCAAGTCTTCAGAGAGGGGCGGCATACAAATCCAAATAATAAAAATAATAAATAAATTATATTAATAAACTACACATGGACCATCCAAAAGCTAGAGTCTTACTCGGGGGAGATTTCAATGCTAGGTTGGGACCAGATGATTACACATTATATGCAAAATATCATCATTATCCACCAGCAGAGGCTCCCATAAGGACAAACTCCTCCCTCACATGACTCTTCAAAGACAAGAAAGCAAATTTTGCTGGCCTCTGTCTTGCAAAGATGGCGAATAAACATAATATGTATATAGTGATCCCTCGATTATCGCGAGGGTTACGTTCCAAGACCTCTCACGATAATCGATTTTCCGCAATATAGTGGTGCGGAAGTAAAAACCGCACATGCGCGCCTTTTTTTCCCATGGCCGCGCATGCGCAGATGGTGGAGGCGGGAAGCGACGAGAGTGCGGAAGCCGACAGATTGCTTTGAATGCCGGCTGCCCCCGCCCCCCCAGCACCCGCCCGCCCGCCGTTCGCCGCTCGCCCGCCCGGCTGCTCGCTTGCCCGTTCACCTGCCCAGCCGCTCGCTCGCCCGTTCACCCGCCCGCCCGGCCGCCGTTTGCCGCTCGCTTGTTCGCCCGGCCGCCCGGCCGCCGTTTGCCGCTCGAGAGCAAGAGGGGGAGAGATAGAGAAAGAGAGAGAAGGAAAGAAAGAGATGAGAGAGGGAGGAAGAGAGTGTGAGAGAGGAAGAAGCAAGATAGAGAAAGAGAGAGAGAAAGAAAGATGAGAAAGGAAGGAAGACAGTGAGAGAGAGGAAGAAAGAGAGAGAGAAGAGTGGAAGGAAGAGAGAGAGAAATTATAGAAAAAAGGGGAGAAAAAAAGAGAAATGAGAAAATGATTGAAGCAGAGAATGACAGGAAAGAAAGAGAAAGAGACAGAGAAGTGACTCTTGGTGTTGACGTATGATGTCATCGGGTGGGAAAAACCGTGGTATAGCAAAAAAACCGTGGAGTATTTTTTAATTAATATTTTTTGAAAAACCGTGGTATAGCGTTTCGCGATAATCGAGATCGCGATAATCGAGGGATCACTGTATAGCCAACGGATCCTGGGCTGGAGATTATCCTGGCATGATCACTTTTATGGCAGGGTCCAAAACCAGCACCATTTATTATATTCTAATCTCGATGGACTTATTACATTATGTAAAAATTTTTGAAGTCCTTCCTTACTTGGAAAGCGATCATCTTTATGTATATACATGAAGTCTCTCATCAGGCAGATGCCCTTCGCAGACCAATTTATCCCTGCAATTTCTCCAGCAGGCCCAATAAGATGTAGAGTCAAATGGTCCCAACAACTTGACCAAAAGGTGAAAAAAGCTCTATCAGAGGATAATCTTCAAAAACTTTGCTCAGCCTTTATCACAGCCAACCCTTCTCAAAACCTACTAGAATCATATACAAGTATAATCTATAAGCTTCAACCAATTCTAGGATATGAGCAAAACTTTTCAGCTAAGAAGTCCTTATACTACCTCGAAACAATGGTTTGACAAGGACTGTGTGGAAGCCAAGAAAGCTCTCACCTTGGCTTATAAGCTGTACAAAGGTGAGACTGGGAATGGCAACAAAACAAGCCTAAACCATCTTGTTACCCACAAAAAACAGTATAAGCAACCAATTGCCCTTAAGAAGAGACAAGATGAAAGGTCCTCCTGCGAACAGCTTATTGGAGCCGCAAAGCAAAAGAACTCCTCTCTATTCTGGCATTTAATAGCTAGACACTCAGATAAAATACATACTCCATTAGATGTTCCTATACATCCTAACACCTGGGAACTTCACTTTCAGAGGATGTACGAAGACCCATCTAATGAGAGTATAAGATCTACAATGAAGGACTTGCCAAATTGGCCCCCAGTCTCAGAGTCTGAAATCAAATCGCTCATCGGCCAACTCAGGTCTGGCAAAGCCCCGGGAGCTGACTCGGTTACCTCAGAAATATTAAAGAATAACTTGGAGTGGTAGACACCAGTTTTGGCAGCGCTATTCACGTACAGTATATTGATTCCACTGGCTACGTCCCAGAGGATTGGGGCTTGGCAATGGTGATCCCAATTTTTAAGAGGGGGAAAAGAGATGACCCTGCCAATTATAGACCAATAAGTCTATTAAATATAATTAGTAAACTTTACGCCAAACACCTACAAGGCAAGCTAAAGGAGTGGCTGGATTTTGAGAATCTGATCACTGAAGAACAAGCCGGCTTTAGAGAGGGAAGAGGCACTATTGATCAGTGCTTAGTTCTCTGCCACCTTATTGAAAAATACATCTCAAATAGTCCTGTCTCACTATATACTGGATTTATAGATCTCAAGGCAGCCTTTGATTCAGTTACTAGGACTAAATTATGGGAAAAGCTGGAAGCTGCCTCCATTGAACAAAGGCTTCTTCATTTACTACGTGCCCTACTATGTGCCCTACATACCAAAACGGTGTAATATGCAAGGGTCCCTCTCAAAGCCAGTTAAAACTGAAAGAGGGGTTAAACAGGGGTGCATCTTGGCCCCCCTACTGTTCAACTTTTATATAAATGATATGGCAAACTGGTTGAACAAACCAAATCACCCCCCCCCCCAAATAGGCGACCGAAACATCACCCTTTTGCTCTATGCAGATGACGCCAGGACGCCAGTAGGCCTTAAAAGAGCCTTGCAAGCCCTTCTTCAGTACTGTAATAACAATAACCTGAGTATAAATTATGAAAAAACAAAGATCATGGCCTTTGCAAAAAGGCCAAAAACTTACTCATGGTATCTTGATGGGCACAAAATAGAGCAGGTAACCATCTTTAAATACCTGGGGGTGGTCTTTCAGGCCAATAGCTCAAGGAAAGCACATGGAGAATATGCAGCTGCCTTGGGCCAAATATCAGTGAGCTCCATTCTCAATTTTTTCCGCACAAAGGGAGGTTATTATGTTCCTGCTGCTATTAAGCTTTTTAAGGCCAAGTCACTAGCTCAGCTTCTTTACGGGTCCTTGCTTGGACCGCCAGCTTCAGCTTTACACTTTACACCACTAGAATTAGTTCAATCCAAATTTATTAGAGCAATTCTCCAGATACCATGTTGCATTTCAAATGCACTTCTGCGCCTGGAGACTGGACTGATAAAAGTCGAAGCAAGAATCTGTATAGCGTCTCTAAACATGTGGATAAAGCTTAATATTTTTCCGCAAGGTCACGACGAATTTTCCTCCTCATGGATTAAGGCCATCGAGTTCAGTCTTCACAAATTAGGCTTCTCCTCAGCTTCAATACTTGAGATGAACTATGATTTAGCAAGAAAAACCTTGCGACAAAGGGTGGAGGACATTGAGAGGCAGGAGGACTTAAGTAAAGCACCACTGTTTCTGGCCCCAGATGCCACTAGATATGTTGTGGCTCCTGCCAGATACCTTGGACAGCTGGAATCAGCAGGCCACCGAAGGGCATTTGCTCTTGTACGATGCCGTGCGCTTCCATCCGCCGTTTTGTACAGCAAGTAAAAAAGAATACCATCCACTGAAAGATTTTGCCCTTGTGGCTCAGGAGAGGTGGAGACTGAGGGACATATGTTCCTGAGATGCTCCTTTTATACAGACATTAGGAAAAAACATATTTTACCACTAATTGCAAGGTATCCCGGCCACTCAGACATTACCTATCTCCAGTGGCTGCTTAAAGATGAACAGGCCATAATTACAGCACAGGTGGCCAGATTCTGCGCAGCAGCAGTGGGGATTAGTCACAAATGTGTGCCTTCATAGCGAGATATGTACATCTCTTGTATATTTATAATGGGTCAAATTTGGTTGCTCAGCCAAAAGTCATGAATTGTGTAAGTCATTTGTCTCCAGATGTCCAAAAACCTCAACATCTAGCATGTCTATGTTGACTTTGGTGACGACCAACTTTGGATGGTCAACGAACTGTTATCACCCAAGAATCTGCTACTATGATCAAAGAGATACTAAAATGTCTAGATTCTAAGAATCTGAAACGGTTCTTGGATGTTCTGTTTTTCTGGTTTTTTCTTGTTTTTTAAAATTATTATTAATATTATATTGATGGTCTTTGACTGTAATAAAGGTCTAATAATAAAAAAGTAAATATAAAGTATAAAGTGTATAGTTGAAATAGAGAGTCCGGAACATATGCTTCTATCTCCTTATATTTAAAAAAAAAATCAAGAAAAATGAAACCTTAGTCCAAGATCTTAAGCAGTTTTTGTCTGTTTAGCCAACCACACACAGGCATTCCAATTCACAAAAAAACAGAAAGAGACGCCATTCCACAATGCATTCCCTGCTGCTAAACCGGAAATAACAAGTTCTGGAATCTCCCCATCTCTTTCTTCTCACAAAGTCTTAAAAAAGAAACATTTTTAAAAAAGCAACTTCAGTTATGTTTTCTTCTTCCCAAGTTAAGTTTTAAATCAGACAGAAAATGATCTCACCCAGATGGAATCTTTCATCTGCTGTAGAGCCTCTCTGCTGCCGGGAAAAAAACCATCCTGCAGCTAAGGGTGATTTACCACCTCCAGTCAGCTGCAGGTCAAAGGATTGGCTACCAGCAGGATTTGCGATATCCTGCAGATTCACCAGAACTCCCCTCTCTCACCTGACCCTCCAGATCAGGATCAGTCCTGAAATGGACACGTAAACAGCTGTGGTTCGACAGGCTAACACATGAGCCCTGGAAAAGACATTGTGTTGCCTCAGGTTCCAGGCCCCGCCCCCTTTACTTACAGCCTTCACAATATTTGTAATCTGCCTCCTGTCCCTGCTGGCAGTGGCCCCTGGGAGACACTTCATCACCCTCACCACATCCTTACTCTGTCCCAAATCAACACTTCTAACAGTTGAGTCACCTACAAGAAGATGCATTCTCTTTTTATTTCCACTAACTGCACCTGATGGTTTGGTAACACTATGCACCTCTCTTACAACAACTTCCCTTTGGAACATCCTCTCATCCTCTACCGGGGGAGGGGTCACTAATGTCTGCAGCAACCTCACTGTTTAAATCTGCAAGAACATTACAGGAATTAGATAAATTAGATAAAGAGAGACCAAAATTGTTGTGTCTGTGCTCCATTGCGCATAATCTATCTGAACCAACAGTTGTCCACACAGTCCTTCTCCTCGAGGGGCGCTGAGGAAATGGAGGCTGCACACATGGCTGCATTACAGCACGTGGCTGGGACAATCTTTCCACTTCTGACTGCAGGGTACAAACTAGGGACTGCAACCTACAGATCTCACCATATAAACTAGATGTCCTTATGCAAAGAGGGCAGCACCCCAAATTCCACAAAGTACTATAGAACACAACAGCCAAACAAGTGTTAGACTGCACCAAGCCAGACATCTTAACAATTTATTGAAAAAACAAGTACTTACCAAGGAAATTTTACACAGCTGTAAAACAAGTATAACACTGATCTAAGTCATTAATTTTTAATTAAAATAGAATCACATTCTCAAGCGCACTACCCCTGAATGCATTATTACTATTTTTGGTTTACAGCTATATGATTTGCACGCCATCAGGTGCACAGGCCACTAGTTTCTCACCAGCCCCTTTGAATTTAAGCAATAGAAATAGAAAATGGCTTTTACAGTACTAGTTAAAGTGGTTTTAAATGTATGTAATTCCTGCTGAGAAGGAACCCCTCAATGCACCAAATGATCCTTTAAGATGCCGCCTTTTCCCTTGCTAGCTGGGCTCCTCTTGCTCAGGGTTTATGAGGGGAACAAATTGCTACCGATCTGACCAGACTGGCCATAAGGGGACAGACTGCTTCATGCCCCCTCTCCCCACAAGCCATGCCCAGTAGCAGAAAGAGGATCTGAAGAAGCCCCTCTGCAGGGTCGCTGGGCCTTTCAAACAACAGAGCTTTGCCCTCCTGAGGGTTTTATTGAGGGTGAAGAACCTATTCCTTCAGGAACCAGCCCCAATTGGAATGAGGAGCCCGGTGGAGAAGACGACCCAATGGTGAGTGAGCCCATCCATCCATTCCTCAGTAAAGCAAGGATTAACGTAATGACCATGGGAGAGGAGGAAGAAATACAAGCTCTGATAAACACAGGGTGCTCAAGATGTCTTATCAGTAAAACTGTAGTGGAGGAGTTAAAAATCCAGACCCGGCCTTTAGTGAAACCCATCCGGTTCCAACAGGTGAACAGCTCTCTAGTGGGTGGAGTTCCTGCTACACTCCTGACTCAGTTAGTGGAGCTGCAGATAAGCCGACACCGTGAATTCCTGAGCTTCATAGTCGCCCCCAAGATGTCGGAAGCAATCATATTGGGTCTGGCCTGGCTGGACACCATTCACCCCCACCATTGATTGCAAGGGGGGATACCGCAAGCTTTTCCTCCCCCTGGGCTCTAACCCTATTCCAGAAACTGACAGGAGAAAACCCCCTCCCCAGGATGGGCCAGATGGGTCCTTAGTAGCGGCTGTGATGAAGGAGGGAACACTTCCAGATCTCAAGAAGGTGCCCTGGAATACAGAGACTTGGGAAAAATTTTCAGTGAGGAAGATTGCAATGAATTGCCCCCTCACAAACCCACAGACTGTGTGATAGAATTTGAACCAGGGGCAACTCTCCCCAAACCTAGAATGTATACCTTATGTATATTCTGTCGTTCCAGGAAATAGGTCTTTGTGGAAGGGGGGGCTTCCTGTCAGGCCCAAAGTATTATGTGAAACTAGAGTTTTTTGGCTTGATACAGCCAGCAGCAATTAGAAACGGGAGGGGTTTGAGAGAGATTGAACCAACACACATTCCTTTATGCAGAGTCTGAGGTCAACTGAAAAAATGAAGAAGCTAGTATCCCTGCACCGGATTGGTTCACATGATTGCATTTGTGGGTGTGTGGATGTGAAATGAACTTTTGCCTGGAACTGGGGGGGGGGGGGGGGTTCAGTGTTGGAATGACGTTCCTCGAAGCCAAAATGGCCATGTTAATAAATCCGAACTTTGTGTGTGAGCACAGGAGTGGAATCTGATTTATTTCTCAGATGCTATTTGGTTCGCTGACACAATGTCTTTTTTTTTTGTCTATTTCCTTTGTTAGTCTTATAGACCAAGTCAGGTTTTACTATTGCATTGAAAGCCCCCAATATGCAAACATTCTAATAGTTTAATTCATTAATTTTCTTGTGTAGTTTTTAATAAAAAGGTTCTCCATTATCATTTGGAACATATATAGCAATCAGTAAAAAAATTTGCAAATTTAATTTGATTTCCCCCATCAATATTCTTCCTTCTTTGTCTGAATAAATATGCTTAGAGTCAATTTTCTTCTGTATATAGAGGACTACTCCTCTTTTAGCTTGATCAATCAGTGTAGTATAGAGCTCTCCAAAGCAATTATTTTCTAAAAGTTTCTTATGGTTTTTTTTAATATGAACTTCCTGGAGGCAAATTACAGTATATTCAAATTCAATTTTTTGAGTTTATTAAAAGTTCTGTTTTTCTTAATTGGTGAATTAAGTCCATTAACATTTATTGAAATCCATTTAATGTTTTCATCCATTTTTAATTGTATTTGTCTTCCTATGTTATGACTTCTGCCTCTCTTTTGCCACTCTAGTCATCACTCTTTGTTCCTTGCTTTCCATTGCAAAGAGTTGTTCTTCAATCAACATCAGTTCCTGCCCTTGAGATGTAGGTTCTACTCTTCCTGTTGCCACATCCAGTAAGTTCTCTCAATTCTATAAGTCCCCCCTCAATTGGTTCTTTTAAAACATGCATCTCCTTCAAAGCTTCCTCTGTTTGTTCAAACCTCTACCAATAGAATAGTTGTGTTTTATTAACTGAATCTAATCTATATCTTTGTCCTTGCCAAACCAGAACAAGCTTTCCAGCAACAACCATCTAAAATTGATTCCTCTTTGATGTAATTTTCTTGTTAAAAAATTATATTCCTTTCGAAGATCTCTTACTTTCCTTTGCACCTGTTTTAAAACAGTAATCTCTTTTTTGCAGTATTTAAGAATATCAACTCTCAACTTCTGAAATATTTGAATTCTATGAGACTTTTTTGTAAATCTAATGTGAATTTCTCTAGGTAAATTGTATCTCATAGCATATCTCGTGCTCACCCTAAAAGCTTCATTGATGTCAGTCAAAAATTTCCCTTTATTTTCTTCCAATGGTTCTGCTAAAATATCTCCTAAAATTTCTTGTAAATTCTCCCCCTTCTCTTCTGGGATATTCTGAAATCGTTAAGTAAAATTCAGCACAATCCATTTCTAAAATTATGGAAATCCGTTCTTGTCTCTTCCTCTCCATTATCAGTTCTTCTATCTTTACATCATGAAACCGAATTTTTTTCCTGCTTTTTGAATATGTTGTTCATTCTTATGTTCATTTCTTTCACCTCAACTAACTTGATCTAAATTTTTAATTACCTCATTTAAGTTTTCTTTGACTATATTGAACTCTTGATTTGCACTTTCTCTACTCAATTTGACATCCTCTCTTGAAGCCTTTATGGCATTTTTAATTTCAGCAAATTCCAATTTCTCTGAAATATTTGAAGATTGTGCCAGTGTACTTGAAGCATAGGGAGGTTTCTTTGCAGCCATTTCATAGTTCAGTCAGATTGTAATACAGTCAGGTAATAATCAAATAAATTGGGTATAAAAACCAGTTGTAAAAAACAGCCAACAATTTTTTTAAAAAAAAGAAAAATAACAAGATTTAAAAAAACCCAAAATTTAAAGTCAATCCAAATTATGAATCAGTGATCAGGTCTTCAAAAAGAGACCAAATAAAAATAAAATAATAAATGATTATAAATCCAGTTTTCCAGAAGAGAAAAAAAAGTTACAAAAAAAGATTTAGAAGAAAAGGGGAGGAAGGAAAAAAAGGCCAAAAAAGCTTTAAAAAATAGGGAAAGGAAAATGAAAAGGAGAAGAAAAAAATTAAAAAACCTCCAAAAAATTGAATCTTCCAAGATAAATATTTAAAAGTGAGGGGGGGAAAGTATACTTAAAAAACCCCAAGAAATTTAGCAATCATCCACCCAAAAAAGGAAGGAAGAAAGGGGAAAAACTGAACCAGAATTTTTTTTTTAAAGGAAATAATAACTAAGGCTTTAAAAATAAAAAAAAACATTTATAAATTTAAATCTCTATAATGATTTAAATCTAAATAAAAAACTTGAATAAAAAACAAGAAATATGAAAAAAGAAAAAGTATCTAATTATATATCTATACCTATATGAATATAGCTATCATGCTAAAAGGTTTCAGTCACTCTCCTAATCAAACTCCAACTCAAAATTTTTAAAACACATAAAAATAAAAAGTATAGATTTCAATATTCTGTTTATAAAATCACAGAAAGAGGTTTCTATGTATGTTCAAAATAGATTCTCTAAACAAAAGTAAAAAATAGTATCAAATTTGTAGCACAAGCTAGGCTGTGTAAATAAACTGCAGCTGGCTTTATTATCTGGTTTCAAGGTTAGAAAGCTAGATAGTAAGGCTTTCCCACATTGCAAAAGATCTTCTTTCCCATATACCTTTTTAGCTACAAGGTGACTGCAAAATATATAAAATATAAACAGAATCAAAATATATGATTAAAATAAAGAATCCAAAGAACTCTTAAATTCAAAAACAAATTCCCAAGGACAACTCCATCTGTCCGTCCATTACCCTGGGGGGAGAATCACTGGCCCCCTCAGAGAAGGTTCGCAACTTGGGCGTCCTCCTCGATCCACAGCTCACATTAGAGAAACATCTTTCAGCTGTGGCAAGGGGGACGTTTGCCCAGGTTCGCCTGGTGCACCAGTTGCGACCCTACTTGGACCGGGAGTCACTGCTCACGGTCACTCATGCCCTCATCACCTCGAGGCTTGACTACTGTAACGCTCTCTACATGGGGCTACCTTTGAAAAATGTTCGGAAACTTCAGATCGTGCAGAATGCAGCTGCGAGAGCAATCATGGGCTTTCCCAAATATGCCCATGTTACACCAACACTCCGCAATCTGCATTGGTTGCCGATCAGTTTCCGGTCACAATTCAAAGTGTTGGTTATGACCTATAAAGCCCTTCATGGCACCGGACCAGATTACCTCAGGGACCGCCTTCTGCTGCACGAATCCCAGCGACCAGTTAGGTCCCACAGAGTGGATCTTCTCCGGGTCCCGTCAACTAAGCAATGTCGCCTGGCGGGACCCAGGGGAAGAGCCTTCTCTGTGGCGGCCCCGGCCCTCTGGAACCAACTCCCCCCAGAGATTAGAACTGCCCCCACCCTCCTTGCCTTTCGTAAACAACTTAAAACCCACCTCTGCCGCCAGGCATGGGGGAATTGAGATCCTCTTTCCCCCTAGGCCTTTACAATTCTATGCATGGTATGTATGTATGTATGTTTGGTTTTTATATTAATTTATTTTTAATCATCAATACCAAATTACTATTGTACACTGTTTTATTGTCGCTGTTAGCCGCCCCGAGTCTCTGGAAAGGGGCGGCATACAAATCCAATAAATAAATAAATAAATAAATAGCTAAAAAAGAAGAAAAGAAAAATCTTTTAACAAGAATACATGCTTTAATCTCCTTCTCTTTAAGAAAAAGTCATGAAAAATGAAACCTTAATCCAAGATCTTAAGCAGTTTTTGTCTGTTTAGCCAGCCACTCACAGACACTCCAATACACAAAAAACAGAAAGAGACGCCTTTCCACAACACTTTCCCTGCTGCTAAACCAGAAATTACTAGTTCCGTCATCTCCTCATCTCTTTCTTCTCACAAAGTCTTGAAAAAGAAATATAGTAAAAGCAACTTCAGTTGTATTTTCTTCTTCTCAAAATAAGCTTTAAATCAGACAGAAGGTGATCTCACCCAGATGAAATCTTTCATCTCCTTAGAGCCTCTCTGCTGCCGGGGAAAAAATCCCATCCTGAGGCTATGGGTGATTTAACACCTCCAGTCAGCTGCAGGTCAAAAGACTGGCTACCAGCAGGATTTGTGATATCCTGCAGATTTACCAGAAGCTCCTCTCTCACCTGACCCTCCAGATCAGGATCAGTCCTCAAATGGACTCATAAACAGCTGTGGTTCGATAGGCTAACCCAGGATCCTGGAAAAGCCGTTGTGTCGCCTTAGGCACCAGGATCCGCCCCATGGCCTGACGATTTAGATGAGGTCCTCTTGGCAGGCCTGTGCTTAGGTGATTTGTTGGCCTCAGCCATAATCAGCAATTCAGCAAGGCCAGCAATAATCAGCAATGGAAACCTTTGTTATAAATTTCTAGGTCTTGGTCTTAAAATTAGAGGAAAATTAATAGGCCTCAAGTTACTATGACAACAAAATGGTCACTGCCCTTACTATGAAGCTTTTAAAATGGCCGCTGCCCTGTTGGAACCTTCAAAATGGCTGCCATTCGCAAGTGGAAATAAAAAGAGAAACCTTCCAGTAATCCAAATCAAAATTGTAATGTCTATTCTAGCAGACACATTGCTAATTTTAACTCAGAAAACAACATGCTGTGAAATCAGATTACATTTATATTCTTAGTCATTCAAGTTTAGGACTTGAACATCAACATTTCTGAAGACCTGAAGACCAATATTTAGATTGAACTATATAACATGTTGTGTCCCAGTGTCCCTAACAACAGCCAAGACCCTTCTGATTGGCCATTGTGCGAAGCGAGAGCTCCTATGCCTGCTATTGGCTGCTGCACCCGACATCTCACATATAAAAGAGCTGTCAGAGCATGGCTGAGGCAATTCATTTCCAATTATTCTACTGTTTCTCAGAACAACCAGCAAGCCATCTCAAACCAACTCTTTTATTGAAACAACCACAGTAACTTAGCTTGCTGGTTGTTCTGAGAAAATCAAATTGCCTTCCTCAAGAAAAACACATATTTTGGGGGAAATGCAGCAAGGAGAACTGCTGAAAAGGAGAGGCAGCTTAATATTTCCACCTGCTCATTTTCTACTCAAAATTCACTTGGAGGTGTAGAGTTGATCTGAAACCTGGGATGGAGGAGAAAGGTCTCTTTACTCATATTTGTAACATCAAGTGGTTGGTTTCAATTTTAAATGAAATTGTCACCCCTGCCTATCCCCATCGCCTGGAACGGGCTGAAAACGGGATGCACAGAAGCCAAAACTGGGGTCCACAGAGGCCAAAAATGCATGTGGAGACAGTGATAGGTAGTGGCGGTGATCCCCACAGCTGATCAGTGGTATTCTGGAGGCAGATCTAACCTCCAATCATCTGTTCAAGCTAAATCAGGCTGTACTGAAGCTGACCAGGCTGTTTGTTGTTTGTTGCAAGGTGCCAAATTGCTGGGACGCAGAGGCTGAAAGGTGGGGGCTGATGGGTGGGCAGGGCTTCAGCAACATTCACTCTATAAGAAAACACAGTCATTTCTACCCACTTTTTTTGGAGGGGGGAGCGTGTTTTATAGTCTCAAGAATACAGTATACAGTACACTGCTAAAACACTCCTGCTTGTTCATCTATTTATAACCTTCAATCAATCAAATAATGCATCAAAGCACAAACATTTCTGAATCAAGGTACAAAAATCTGGACCCTATTACTCCTGTCCTATTACTCCTGTTCATACATGACTATGATTCCCAACTACATTTTCAGAAACCTGTAGCTTGCACGGCACAAAGGAGAGCATTGAAGAGGTATGCCTT
This sequence comes from Erythrolamprus reginae, assembly GCF_031021105.1. NCBI lineage: Eukaryota > Metazoa > Chordata > Lepidosauria > Squamata > Dipsadidae > Erythrolamprus > Erythrolamprus reginae. The sequence goes on from NC_091963.1 coordinate 76,714,818, forward strand.
TGCTTTCTTTTTCATCTTCCTCTGACTCCTGTGCCCAAATGGCTGGCGACTAGCTGATTTTGAATTGAGAGCAAAATCTGAAATATATTAAGTGTAATGGACAGCAAAAGACAAGGAGATAGTGACTGGGCTGGATGGTCAGTTGGGAGTGGGAGAACACAGCAGCTATCTTCCTGGAGGGGGCCTTTAGAGATAATCTCAGATGGGATGGGGACAGAGTGTAATTTTCTTCCTGATCCCTAGCTCATTTCCTCTTTCCAACAGGAGAGGAGGAGGCTGCTTAACTGGGACTCTACGGAGGGTTTTGAGAAGAAAGGGAACAGCACCAGTTTATATTATATATGGAAAGAAGGAGGTGATATAATATAAATGCTATTATGAATAATTTATTTTAAATATTCTCTTTTTGTGTAAGAAAATAACTCTGAAAGGATGACCCAATAGGTCATATGTTGTCTAGTTTTATAATAAAACAATCACTAAATCAGTAAATAATTATTTGATATAAAATAAAATAGAAGCCTCCAGAGGTATCTCATCATCAAGTTGCTGTAGTATGTAATGTTATTATGGATGAGTTTGGAAAGAGCCCAATGATAAAGTAGAAGATTCTAGATGTTTCATATCAACAATAAGTCCACTTGATTCACAACAGAAACCCAAATATTTGTATTTACAGCTGTGCTATTAACTGTGTGCTGCATGCGACGAAAAAAGAAAACATCAAATCCAGAAAACAACCTGAGTTATTGGAACAATGCAATCACCATGGAATACTTCAACAGGCATGCAGTAGAATTGCCAAGAGAAATACAGTCCTTTGATACATCTGAGGTGAGATTACAACCCTTTTGGCAAAGCAGTATTGGGGAAGTTCACATTAATGTATATCCCATGGTTTTCTTCTTGTGGTGATGGGAACCAAGAAAAATGTTTATTTTCACACAGTTCTTTAAAGACAAAAAAATGACATTGATTCATCATCCCTTGGTTTCCTGAACTATAATTCCTTTTCATATGCTTTTTTCTTCCTCCTAGATTTAATTACTCTTTATCAATAGTTTTTGATATATGACTCCAAGTAGTTTTGTTACATTACTATCCTTTCCCCTGCTTTTAAACCCCACTCCTTTCTCTTATCCCCACTTCTCTAACTTATCCCTCTTTGCCCACCTGGTTTCTACATTGCACCACAACTTAATCTGTTTTTTCTCATTTCATTTCATTTTATTTCTTTTTTTTATTACAGTTCTTTATTTTGCATCTGCCTTACATTCAGCTTCTGATTTCAGTTCATTATCTGCTCTTTTGGGTTCAGCCAGCCTTATCTTATGCTTTTTTAATGAAGTTCATTAATGACAGGATAGCAATAGCAATAACATCTAGATTTATAAACCGTTTCACAGTGTTTTACAGCCCTCTCTAATCTGTTTACTGTCCCCAACAATCTGCATCCTCATTTTACCAACCTTGGAAAGATGGAAGATTGAGTCAACCCTGAGCCTGCCAAACAGCTGGCAGTCGATCTGCCAAACTGCTGGCAGTTGGTGATCAGCAGAAGTAGCTTGCAGTACTGCACTCTAACCACTGTACCACCAAGGCTCTTTGAGGATCAGTTGATGTTTCTATATGAATGACACTTCTTTATTTATTTATTTATTTATTTTGTTTTGTCAACTATGTATTGGTGATACAGTGGTACCTCGTCCTACGAATGCCTCAGCTAATGAGCTTTTCGCGATACGAACCCGGTGTTTAAGATTTTTTTGCCTCTTCTTCTGAACTATTTTCACCTTACGAACCCAAACCACCACCGCTGGGATGCCCCGCCTCCGGACTTCCATTGCCAGCCGAAGCCTCCCCTCACTGGGAAACTCCACCTCCAGACCTCCGTTGCCAGCAAAGCGCCGTTTTTTGCGCTGCTGGGATTCCCTTTAGGCTCCCCTCGCTGGGAAACCTCACTTCCGGACTTCCGTGTTTTTGTGATGCTGTGATTTCCCGGAGGCTCCCCTTGCTGGGATTCCCTTCATTTTTGCTGGCGTTGCTTTGAATCCCAGCGAGGGGAGCCTCAGGGAAATTGCAGCATCACAAAAACACAGAAATCTGGAGGTGGGGTTTCCCAATGAGGGGAGTCTCAGGAGAATCGCAACATTGCAAGAACACAGAAGTCCAGAGGTGGGGTTTCCCAGGGAGGGGAGCCTCAGGGGAATCCCAGCAGCGCAAGAACGGGCACTTCTGGCAACATAAGGCTGGCAACATAAGTCCGGAGATGGGGATTCCCAGCGGCGTAAGGCAAAAGGGGTGAGTTTTGGGCTTGCACACATTATTCACTTTTACATTGATTCCTACATCTTACGAACTTTTCACCTTACAAACCTTGTCACAGAATGAGTTAAGTTCGTAAGACGAGGTATCACCGTATACAAAGATATAATAATATGATACATGGTACTAGTAAAAGAGAAACATTAGGACAGGGGACAGAAGACACTCTGGTGCACTTATGCATGCCCCTTACTGACCTCTTAGGAATCGGGAAGGTCAACAGTGGATAGTCTTAAGGGTAAAGTTTTGGGGGTTAGATGATGATACTACAGCATCTGGTACTGAGTTCCACGCATCAACTATTCGGTTAGTAAAGTAGTATTTTCTAGTTTACAACAGTTTATTTATTTATTTATTTATCAGACTTGTATGCCGCCCCTCTCCGCAAACTCGGGGCGGCTAACAACAATAAAAAGACAATGTAAACAAATCTAATATTAAAAATAATCTAAAAAACCCCAATTTAAATAACCAATCATACATACAAACATACTATTTATAAATTCTATAAGCCTAGGGGGAAGGGAAAATTTCAATTCCTTCATGCCTGACGACAGAGGTGAGTTTTGAGGACCTTACGAAAGGCAAGGAGGGTGGGGGAAACTCTGATATCCAGGGGCAGTGGGTTCCAGAGGGTCGGGGCCACCACAGAGAAGGCTCTTCCCCTGGGTCCTGCCAGACGACATTGTTTAGTCGACGGGACCTGGAGAAGGCCAACTCTGTGGGACCTAACTGGTTGCTGGGATTCGTGTGGCAGAAGGCGGTCCCAGAGTTTACTTTAAGTTTGTATCTGTCGTGTGCTCGTGTCTTGTTGTGGTTGAAGCTGAAGTAATCATTAACAGAAAGGACATTATAGCAGTAATTTATTTTATATGAAGAGTGTTGGTCCAAGTACACTGCTTGAGGTATGCTGCTCTTAACTAGAACAGGATTAGATATAGTGCTCCCTACTTTGACAACTTGTTGTCTGTTCGATAGGAATGCAGTTATCCAACTAAGGAGGGATCCTAAGATGCCATAGGATTTGAGTTTTAGAAGTAGTTTGTCATGAACCACTGAAGACTTTTCAGAAGTCAATGTAAATTGCATCTATTGATTTGACCGGATTGAGATATGTTGTCCATATAGAGTAAATTGTTTGTTAGAGTACTATAGTTACACACTGCTAACTGCGGGTTTCTCATAAAATTCCAAATGAGAGAAAAAACTTCGGACAGGCACTTTCTTGGGATGAGACAACACAGATCAAATCCAGGAAAACCTCTTTTATTGAAAACAAACAAAGAAAGGCACGCTTATGTGATGTTACATTTCACATGGGTCCCTAAAACCAATTCAAACTCACAACGTATTAAGCATACAAAATGCGTACAAAATGCAACCAATGAAAGCCACACAAATATGCAACAATTTTCAAAGTGTTAATTCATGATAAAAAGTAAGGAGGAAAGGGAGAGGGGCCTCATCACCCCACCTCAAGATGCAAAGTGTTGCAAACTTTTCCAGGCTAACAAGAGGAAAAACAAGATAAGGAGTGTTAGGGGGCAGAGGAACTGCCAGGGAACTGATATCTTTACATGTCATGCTCAAGGAGACTATGCTTTCTGCATGCACACCCCAACACCAGTTCCCACGTATTCCCACAGAGTAGGTTTCTAGGTGGAGGGTAATTGATTGGTTTATATTTGATTCCATGACTTTGCATGTGATGCAACATAGTGATACATTAAGCATACTTATCATCTTAATGATCTGATTATTATGATTACATACAGTAGCTATAGCATTTTCTTCCATAACACTCGGTAGTAGAGGGGAAGGTGAAAAAGAAGCTATAGCATTTTCTTCCATAACACTCGGTAGTAGAGGGGAAGGTGAAAAAGAAAGAAAATGGGAAAGTGGGGGAGTGATACAAATGGGAGATTAGTGCACTAATGAATGAAATAGGATCTATTTCAGAACAGCCTGATCTGAAAGCACTTTTTATATCTGTATCACAATCTTCACAACTGGATCTTTTCCTTTTCCAACTCAACTTGATTGTTGGTAAACATTCTACTGAATGTTTGGCGGCTAGAGAATTCAGGAAGATTCAATGACATTTTAACAGAAAGCATACCCAACAATTAGTTTCTATCATGATAGTAATATTATGAAAAAGTTGGTCTTGCAACTCCTATCCTTCCACCCTTATCAATGATACAAAAACCTATCTATTTTTTAAAGACATGGGAATGGCAATACTGTACTGTAGTTAGCATTGATAGTATATAAATTTTGGGCTTTTGTCCTTCAGTCGTATATGAAGTACCTTTATCTTAATCCCAAGCTGCTTTGTTATGAAGAAGTTCTAATTGGAGGGCATTAGTTCAGAATCAGCTAATCTATATACAAATCTTAATTATATAGTTCTTTATATAAAGCAATGCTATAATCCATTACATGGCAAGAATTAATATAACACATTTCATTTTATGAAAGTTAATATGTAATGAAACTTTTAAATATCTTTTTTCTCCTTCCCTCAATGTTTTCCAGGACCACCTTTCTGAGCCGCGCTCTCCAGCCAATGGGGATTACAGGGACACTGGTATGGTTCTTGTGAACCCTTTCTGTCAAGAGACACTCTTTGTAGGACATGAACATGTGTCTGAAATATGAACCTTGCTCCAGTTCTTCATTTTATCTTTATGACCTCCAAATTTTGAATATAAATATATATGTATATTATAAATATGATCTGTGTAGCCATGAAATATAAGAAACATTTTCAGCTTCCCTCCTCTTTTTTAAAAGTGTGACTAAAATGTTTACAGACCAAACTTCAGCTTTATAAAATAAAAGTTATTTCTAAGCAACTCACCTCTATTATTCAGCTTTGTCCCCCTCCCCCCATTTTACATTTAAATTTTTGTATTTAGGCAAGCTATCAGTCTGGGCACATCTTTGTTTTTTCTCTATACTGCTCTGTACAAGTGTGGTTAGTGAAAATACCTATTTCTATTGAATTTGCCAGCAGATTAAAAAAAGTTTTTTCAGTAAATAAGATACAAAAACTTTGAGGTGACAAAAATGCAGAGATAGAGTTCATATAATTATCACAAACTAAATTATAAAGAAATTTTGTTTCTGTGGTGAACAAGAATAATAGATATTTAGAGTGTATGTGTAGGTAGGACTTGCACATTACACATTTACTGTACAGATATGTAGAAGTGAGCCTGAGATATTATAGGTGCATTAGATGCAATGTTAGGTTGCATTATTACTATTTCCAAGGTTTCTCTGAATATTCAAAGATGATATATAATGTTGATTTCAGTGTAAGATCAGCTTTTTTTTGCTATATAATGTGACTGATAAAGGTTCATAGGAGCAAATTATTTAGTAATTGGCTCTTCAAACCTGCTAATTTTAAGAGGGCTTTCTGAATATAATTCCTGATGTTGCTACAACTCCCAGCACTTGTCATCTTTGGCATTATGGCTGGTTGCAAGAGGTTCAGATTGACTTATGTATTTTTATCCAAAACCCTGGGTTAGACAGTGTTAAAGATATTGATGGCGTTAAAGATATTGTCACAATATGTAAGCTATTCCAAGTAAAGTAAATCTGTCTTTTGCAACTGACCAGCTGACATTTTGTCTATATCAGTGATGTGTGGTGCTTTAGATATTTTGGGATTGCATTCAAGGCAATATTTCCATTCTCCAATGCACTTGCAAGGAGAGTCCAATGTGAGTTATTCTCTAGTCTCATTGGTTGGGACTGAGTTCAATTTGAATATTAGGCAGGCCCCGCCCCCTAGTACCTCAGTCAAAAAAACTCAGTCGCAGTATAGGGACTTTGAGTTTCTTCTCTCAATAATTTTGTTAATTTAACACATATTTAATATACAATAAAATAATTTTTCTTCTTTCTTCTGTTTAACAGGTAAGACCTTCAAGCAACTAAGGTAGAAGGGGGCTGACACCCTCCGTGGGGTCTCCCTCAAAACTACCGCTCCTCCCCCATGAAGCCCTCAACTCACATCTTGAAGATTGGAATAATGAGGGCGGGAGAGAGCCTCCGGGTTGCTGACCTCCGTGGTCTCGCCCGGAGAGACAGAGGCGGTTGACATCGGAGGGGTCCGCCGCTCCGTGGAATATACCGCCAGCCAGATGACACATCGGAGGCCCTTAAAAGAGATGGCAGGCCCGATTTAAAAGCTTCAGGAGAAGGACTGCAGAGCCGAGAGGACGGAGGGTGGGGCTATCAGCTCAAAATGTTTAGCTGAGCCTCAGATCGGGCAGGCAGCCAAGAGGATCTTCAGTTTACTGTTGTTGCCAAAAGGTTGCCTAGACAACGAGGCACGGCCATTTTGTTTACTATTAGTTAAGCAGAGCAAGGCTACGCAAGAAACCTCACTGGTTACTATGGCAACTATGGCTACGAACGCCATTTTTTTGCCCTATTTATAGATCAGCTCAGCAATGAAACGGTAAATTCTGCCCAGGCAACACGCATGCATGTTGAAGCCTACTAATCTGAGCACAGATATCGGATGATATTGGCTGTGAGGGAAAATCTACTCCCTTTTACATTTAACAGTGAGTGGTGAAAACAAGAAGTTTTATAAAGAATAATGGCAGATCCAATGATCCCCATAACAGAAGGATCAACTTCAGCTAAGCCTGTTACACCAGTAGGGAAACCCTTAGCTGAAAAGGGGAAATCCAAGACCTCTCAGGCATCTTCGCTAAGAGAGGCAGAGAAAAAAATCAGGGCACTGGAAAAACAATTAGAGGCACAAAAACAACTGTTACCAACTACCACAATTCCAGGGTCTACTCTTCCACTGGCCTCCCCCATGAATAGTGAAGGGGTAGTAGGCTCGGCTACAGATAAAGATTGGTCTCCAGAGCGGCCTACTCTCCTGACACCTGTATTGAGGCCTGATCCCAACGATACTCTTAGACAGATACCTAACTGGCCTAATTATTCCCCTAATATCCACATGACCAATCTACCACAGTTTGGACATATACCTGTAGCAACCTTTACATCTTCTCAGGATTTTGCAATTCTCAAGATACATGGCAGAACTTGCCCTCTTCCTTGCAAGATCTCATAGCAAATGCCTATTCACAAGGCATAGCTGCGGGAGCACAACATTATGCTCCACCGACAGCTACCGCATCTAAAAGCAGAGATCTATGGTCAGCTCCAGCCCCTCAGTCAGCACCAGAGTCCCTGGGGGAACTCATGTCCTTCCGAGATGAGAACAGCGATGCTGATAATGATTTATCTGGTGATGACCAGCCACCAGAACCTCCCGCCTTTTCGGGCCTTTTTAAGAACTCTCTATTCAGAATTCTTCTAAATAAGGCCAAACAGACCATTGAACAAGCGGGAGAGGGGAAGCAGATGGATAACGCAGCCAATGCTGTTCCACCTGGAGTTTTGTTTACTCTTCCAAAGAAACAAACAGAACATATCCCATCTTCTCAAATTTTCTTAGAAAACATAAAGCGCCCATGGGAAAACCCAACAACAGCACCAGGCCCTTCACTGGTGGAACTTAAGCTCTATACTTTTGAAGAAGATATGGAGACACTGTTGGGCTTCCCCACCATTGACAAGCCGGTGGCAAGTCTAGTGTCTACTGCCTTGGTTCCCTCTGAGGTTTCCGATGGTCTCAAGGCCGAGGACAAGAGGGCTGAGAACGTGGTGAGGAAGACTCATCAGATGGCGGCGTGGGCATTGCGAGCTGCTTCAGCTGCCTCTTTTTTTAATAGGGCCACGATATTATGGATCCAAGAGATACAAGCCAGAGTGGACCCAAATGATGTTCGCCTCCGCCAGGACCTAAACAAGCTTCTGGCTGCTACAGAGTATTCCGCGGATGTCACAGTGAACGCAGCGAAGTTTGCTTCCAGGGCAATGGCTTCGTCAGTGTCCTCACGCAGGTTAATTTGGCTGCGGAGCTGGCAGGCCGATATAAAATCAAAGTGGTCCTTAGCAGCCTCACCTTTCCATGGGGGGAAGCTATTCGGAGAGGTGTTAGAAGATGTCCTCATTGAGGACAAAGATAAAAAGAAAGTTATGCCAAAATCAAACAAGAGACCAGAGAGACGCTTTACCCCGTTCAACCGACGGCAGCCCTTTCGGTCTGAGCCCTCCTCAACCGGGGTCCAGGGTTCGAGGCCATATTTCCAGGGCTCCTTCAATCAAGGCAACTACCGACCATACAGGCCATACTTTGGAGACCGTAGTAGACCTTACCAGCAAGGACGATGACCCTTTAGAGGAACCAACAATAAAGGGTTCAAGTGTACCAAGTGACTCAGCGGGCCTATACCCACTTGGGGGCAAACTGCAGAATTTCGCAGGTGTCTGGGAAACTACATCTTCAGACACCTGGGCTATTGCTACGGTGTCACAAGGCCTTCGAATAGAATTTACCCACCTTCCACCGAACCGTTTTCTGATGTGTCCCCTAGTGGTCGACCATCAAAAGAGGAAATTACTATACCACGAAATTACTCACCTGCTACAAATAGAGGCAATCGAACATGTACCTTGTTCACAGCGGGGCAGAGGTTTCTATTCGATCGTGTTCGTGGTCCCCAAGACCTCGGGGGGGTGTCGCTTAATTTTAAACCTGCGCCAATTGAACCTCTATGTACTATACAGGAGGTTCAAAATGCATTCACTTCGATCAATCCTGTCAGCCATACGTCACAACGATCTACTTACATCAATAGATCTCAAAGAAGCTTACCTCCATGTGCCAGTCCATCCTTGGCACAGACAATTCCTACGCTTCTGCATCGACGGTTTGCACTTCCAGTTCAGAGCAATGCCGTTTGGCCTATCTTCGGCACTGAGAACCTTTACAAAATTGCTAGATATCATTACAGCGAGCCTCAGACATCGATCGATACGCCTCATGGCGTATCTCGACGACATAATTGTGTTATCAAAATCAGTGACACAAGCTCGTCGAGATGTATTGGAGACTTTAACTACCCTTCAATCACACGGCTTCACAATCAATTGGGGCAAGAGTCATCTGAACCCAACGACTCGTTTGGCTCATTTAGGGACAATCATCGACACAGAGTCATGTATGGTCTTTCTCTCTCAGGAAAGACAACAGAACATTCTCAACTTATTAGCAACTCTAGAGGACCAAAGGAAACCTTCTCTGGCCTTCCTATCAAGGTTGTTGGGAACCTTGGTGTCATGTATAGACATAGTCCCTTGGGCCTGACACCACCTGCGCCCACTTCAATGGTTACTCCTTCCATTTCAAAGAAGGAAGTCCAGCCATACACAGTGAAAGGTAACACTCAGACCACAGATCAGGAACTCCTTACGATGGTGGAAATCGCCGATGATACAACGCGGCTCCTCTTTCCAGAACGTTTTTCCTCTGGCTATAACAACAGATGCCAGTCTGACGGGATGGGGAGCCCATTTATCTTCTCACATGACCCAAGGTCTATGGGAATATCAAGATCTACAAGAAGTGAACATCAACTTCTTAGAACTCAAAGCTGTTTCTCTAGCACTTCGCAGTTTTGCTCCATTAGTTCAAGGGCAAAATGTGTTGATACGGACTGACAATGTAGCCACAAGAGCTCATATCAATCACCAGGGGGGGACAAGATCCCGGAGGTTGATGCGAGAGTCGGAGTCTCTGTTTCGTTGGGCGGAATCCAACCTAGCCTCACTCATGGCAAAGCACATTTGTGGTCAAGAGAATGTTTGCGCAGACTGGCTGAGCCGCAGGACGGTGGATGCAGTGGAATGGCAACTGGAACCCAGTCTATTTTGGGAAATATGCAACCGGTTCGGCACTCCAGTAGTGGACTTGTTTGCTACAGCCCAGAACTCACAACTTCCCCGATTCTTCTCCCGTTTTCCTTCTCCGGGAGCAGAGGGGGTGGATGCGCTTCGTCTACAGTGGCCAACAAATCTACTTTACGCGTTTCCACCAATCCGCATCATACACAGAGTGATTCGAAAGATCCTGGAAGAACAGTCCGAGGTACTACTAATAGCCCCATATTGGCCTCGCCGGGCTTGGTTCGCGGACTTGATCGAACTGTCTGTCTCCCCATACTGGAGAATCCCAAACCATCGGATCTCCCTCAGACAGGAGAACATCCTTCATCCGGATCCTCAGTGGTGGCAACTGACCGTGTGGCACTTGAAGGGGATCGCCTAAGACGTCATCAGTTGCCAGACACAGTCATTGCCACCATACAAGCGGTGCGCAGACCTTCTACTTGCCGTATTTATCAAGCCACGTGGTCCACCTTCTGTGACTTTTGCAAAGGACAAGCAATAGATCCTCAGACGGCTTCACCCGAGATAGTCTTAACTTTCTTACAGACAGGACTAGACAAGGGGCTTGCCCCTAATACCTTGCAGAGACATGTGGCGACTTTATCTACCATCTTAATCCAGGACTTCGACCGCCCCCCAACACGACATCCTTGGATCAAAGATTTCTTAAGAGGGGCCTCAAATATTCGTCCAGCGAAAATACATAGATTTCCATCTTGGGACTTGACTTTAGTATTACAGGCTTTAACAGGTCCTCCATTCGAGCCAATCAGATCAATTTCCTTATGTTTTATATCAAGACCGCCTTTTTAGTAGTGATCACATCAGCCAGGAGGGTGTCGGAGATTTCAGCCTTGTCAGTGCGCCCGGATCTCTGTCAATTTTACCCAGACAGAGTCACATTAAGATTAGACCCATCTTTTATACCTAAGGTAAATTCACGGTTCCACAGGGCACAAGAGATAGTGGTTCCTGATTTTTGTACTCATGGCACGCACCCCTCAGAATTGAGGTGGCACAAGTTAGATGTGCGAAGGGCTTTAAAAATATACATTCGCAGAACACAACCATTTAGAACCTCCGAATCCTTGTTTGTGTCCTTTTCCTCACAAGCTATGGGTTCCAAAGTTTCGTCTCAGACCATCAGTCGAAGGATACGTTACTGTATTTCAGAAGCATATAGAGCCAAGGGTCAGCAGATCCCGCAAGGGATAACTGGACACTCTACCCATAGCTCAGCGACATCAGCAGCATGGGCTACACAAGCGTCACTCGAGGATATTTGCAGGGCGGCCACGTGGGCTTCGCCATCAACTTTCATTATACACTACCGCATTGACTCATTCGCCTCTACGGAGGCAGCCTTTGTGAGGTGAGTGCTGCAACGGGTATGTGCAACTCCAGTGACCGTGGTCCAGCCTTCTCCCTCTCTTTGATCTGGAACTTGGGTATATCCCACATTGGACTCTCCTTGCAAGTGCATTGGAGAAGAACCGTTGAACTTACCCGAACGGTCTTCTCGATGCACTGCAAGGAGAGTCCAAACCCACCAGGCTGGGTCTGGGACCACTAGTTTTGTTTCATTATCTGGTTCATGAGTTTAATGTTATCTTGGTTGTTACCTTTGGTAATTTAGTAAAAGAAAAAGGTTTCATGATTACTGCTCCTTCGTTTGTTTTTTGACTGAGGTACTAGGGGGCGGGGCCTGCCTAATATTCAAATTGAACTCAGTCCCTACCAATGAGACTAGAGAATAACCCACATTGGACTCTCCTTGCAGTGTATCGAGAAGACCGTTCAGGTAAGTTCAGCGGTTCTTCTTTTGAATAATTTGTTGTTTGTGTGTCTGGAATGGAGGTTGTGCAGATAAGTGGTAGTGGTTTCTTTTCAAACCTGCAGTAGAACACAATCAGGTCATCTGCCAATTGCTGACCTCCTTCATATTGGGAAGGTGGTTTGCTGTAGCTGGTGATGTTTTTGAGAGTTTTCCACATATTTTTATTTTACTTATTTATTTATTTTGTCCAATACATAATACACATTGAAGAGAATAGATATGTAGTAATATAAATAAAGAAAAGGACAGAAGAAAAGATATAAAAGGATAGGAGAACATATATGAAAGGAAGAAAAGATAAATGAAATAAGGAGAGACAATTGGAGAGGAGATGGAAGGCACACTGGTGAACCTATGCACGCCTCTTACTGACCTCTTAGGAACCTGGAGAGGTCAATCATGGATAGTCTAAGGGAAAATGTTGGGGGTTAGGGGTTGACACTACTGAGTCAGGTAATGAGTTCCATGCTTCGACAACACGGTTGCTGAAGTCATATTTTTTACAGTCAAGTTTGGAGTGGTTAATATTAAGTTTGAATCTGTTGTGTGCTCTTGTGTTGTTGCGATTGAAACTGAAGTAGTCATTGACAGGTAGAACGTTGCAGCATATGATCTTGTGGGCAATACTTAGATAGTGTTTAAGGTGTCGTAGTTCTAAACTTTCTAGACCTAGGATTGATAGTCTGCTTTCGTAGGGTATTCTGTTTCGAGTGGAGGAGTGAAGGGCTTTTCTGGCGAAGTATCTTTGGACATTTTCAAGGGTGTTGATGTCCGAGATGTGGTATGAATTCCAGACAGATGAACTGTATTCAAGGATGGGTCTGGCAAAAGTTTTGTAGACTCTGGTGAGTAGTGTGAGATTGCCGGAGCAGAAACTGCGTAGGATCAGGTTAACAACTCTAGAAGCCTTTTTGGTGATATTGTTGCAGTGGGCTTTGGCACTTAGATCATTTGATATTAGTATTCCAAGGTCTTTTACTGAGTGGTGGTTGGCTGTGAGATTTTGTTTATTCAGTTTATATATGAGGTTCGGATTCTTTTTGCCGATGTGCAGGGTAGAACATTTGCTGGTTGATATTTGAAGTTGCCAGGTGTTAGACCAATCTGAGACAAAGTCAAGGTCTTTTTGGAGAGTGGGTGTATTGTCCGTGGTGTTGAAAAGTTTTACATCGTCGGTGAAAAGAACATAGTTGCCTGTGATATGATTGCAGAGGTCGTTGATGTAGAGAATGAATAGAGTAGGTCCTAGTACGCTGCCTTGGGGAACACCACTTTTAACAGGCACGGGGATGGAAATGGCACTTCTAATTTTGACAACTTGTTGCCTGTTTGACAGGAATGCAGTAATCTAGCTGTGGAGGAATCCTGAGATGACATAGGATTTGAGTTTTAGGAGTAGTTTGTCATGGACCACTGAATCGAAGGCTTTGCAAAAGTCAATATAAATTGCATCAATGGATTTTCCTTGATCTAGGTGCGTAGTCCATATGTCTTTGCAGTGAAGTAGTTGAAGGTTGCAGGATCATTTCTTTCTGAATCCAAATTATTTGTTAGAGAGTAGGTTATTAGATTCTAAGTAAAGGGTGATTGATTGATTTATAATTGATTCCATGACTTTACATGAGACGCAGCATAGCAAGATTGGTCTGTAGTTGTCAACGAGAGAAGGGTCTCCTTTTTTGAAGATGGGGATGACTACTTCTTTTGACCATAGCTTGGGGAGTGTGCTGGTCCTGAAGGAATTTTGAAAGATGATGCTTAGTGGTTCAGCTATAGCAGAAGAAAGTTTTTTTAGGAAGTATGCGCAAAGACTCTCTGGTCCGACTGATAGAGAAGGTTTGAGGTCTCGGATTGCTTTTTCAACATGGTCTATAGTGAAGTCTACTTGGGTTTAGTCGTTGAGAGAGTTTGAGGTGCGATTTGTGAAGATGGGGGATGAGCCATTACTGTTAACGAAGACAGAGCCAAAGAAAGAGTTGAAGAGGTTAGCTTTGGATGGATCATCATGGTATTCTTTGTTGTTGAGTCCAACGAGAGGTGTAATAGGTCTAGAGTCTTTGAGTTTGTTGTTGACAAAGTTGTAGAAGGCTCAGTTAGATTTGGTGTGAAGGAGATTTTCCTCCTATTTACTGTGGTAGTTGAGACATTCTGCTTTTATTTGTTGGCAAATGCTTTTATAGCGTCTTTTGAAGTTGGTTACTTGGCCTTTTTTATTACGCCAGAGAGATCTTTTTTGGGTTTGTAGTTTCCTTATCGAGACAGGTAAGTTATTTTTTGTTTTACTTCTGGTTGAAGTTAGTGGTACATGTAGTCTGACAAGACTTTTAATTTGTAGTAAGAATGTGTTGTAGAAATCATCAATAGTATTGCAGTTAGAAAATATAGTTCGCCAGTTGAGAATTGAGAGATTGGCATGTATGAGTTCGTAGTTGGCTTTCCTAAAATTGTGCTTAGGTGACACATTATACAGGTGAAAGTTATCCTGGTGTAGATTGAGATTGAAGTTAATCATACTATGATCACTGTTGGAAAAAGATTCTTTTACATGCAGACCATAGATTGCACTTTTGCTATTACAGAATATGAGGTCAAGACAGCTGTTAAGTCTAGTATTGTTTAATACTAATTGTTCAAGTCCCAGGCTGGTGACGGCATTGTATAAGGTAGTGTGGATTGGTTCCATGCTGCATTCATTTAAGGTCCAGTTAATGTGAGATAGTTTGAGGTCACCAAGGAAAATAATGGGGTAAGGGCAGGAGGTTACCCATGTTAGCAATGAGGTTAATTTGGTTGCATGAGTGATGTTGGAGTCAGGAGCTCTGTAGCATAGTAGGAAGTGAAGTGCGATATTGAGGGAAATATCACATATAATGGTTTCTGGGAGGATAAGATCATGTACAACTTGGATGTTTTTTAGATTGAGTGATTTTTTATAGAATATAGCTACACTGCCTCCTCTGCGGGATTCACGGTCAGACCAAAGGACAAGGTAGTTACTTGATGTGATGATGGAGTCAGGATAGGATGTATTTAGCCATGTTTCACAGACAAAGATCAAATCAAATAAGTTGGTGTCAAGAAAGAGGAGGAATTCAGACAACTTGTTAATTATACTTCTTGCATTAATTAGTTTACATTTGAGATTGAATTTGAGTTCTGGGTTGTAGTTGGGCTGAGTTGAGCTGAATTTAAATTGGAATGGATTGAGGTTGGATTGAACTGAGGAAGTAAGGGGCGCGCTTTCCTATTCTTGGCTAGAAGTACTAGGGATGACAATTTGTTGATGAGGGTTGGGAAGTGTGGGATGGTTGAGGAGGGATGGAATTTTTGAAGGGAGGATGATAGGTCTTGGTTTTGATGCATTCAGTGTGGTAGTCTATGTATAGGTTAGTTTCATCAAGCTCAAGATATCTCTTGAGTTCGGCCCGTAGTTCGTGAGAGCGGATGCATTGAAGTAGAGGTAGATCTGGGCTGGATCTGAGTTTGTTGTAGTTGTCATTATTTCTGGTGATGGAGTTCATGGTTTTGATGAACAGTTGTTTGGAAGTTTCATTTTTGCAGACTATCCTACAGAAACGAGGAGCCTTTGATCCATCGCTGTACCTAAGTGCCGGGCCATTTCTAGTAACCTCTAGGATGTCATCAGGGGCAAAAGTTTGAGGATGTAGGCAGCGGATGATGTTGCGTATATTTGTTAAATCAGATTCCCCATTTTCCTCAAGGCCAAAAAGGATGGCATTCTGTCACTTTTGTTCACGCTCCATGGCATCATTTACAAGGGTGGGGATGTCAGTAGTTGAGCTTGCAGGTAAAGATTGTGGAGGACTTGGTGGAGTATAGACAGGTGGTGGTGGGGTAGTATAGTGTATTTGATTTGATGATTTATCTTTTATCAGATCTTGGATAATTTTTTCAATGGAAGCAAGCCGTGGTTTTCTATGTATGATAGTTGAGCTTTTGTTATTGCTTTTAGGGAGAGGATCTCGTCAGATAAGTTGTAGAGTGAGTCAGGTTTGGGAGTACAAGATGAACAGAAATAATAGAACAATGAATTATCTTGAAGAAAGGAGGTAATTTGTTTATTTATGTTAAGGCAGATATGATGTGCTAATTTGTTGCAGGAGTGGTATTTTTTGGATTCTTCTTGTATAATAATTGAGTCGTTGCACTTAAAGCATAAGTTGCTGATGTTATTTGCCTGGGAGTTTTGAGCCTTTTTTTGCCAAGCATATTCACTTGGTTTATTGCTTTGCCACTTGTAGCTTTATTGTTTTGTATCACTCTGGTTGGGGAAGGGGGCGGTGGAATGTGAATGGCAAGAGATGCTTGAGGGTTTCTTCTCTTACAAGGTAAGGTAAGAGTTAATTGCAGTTTGCAGTTTTAAAGTTGGAAGGAATGCTTTTTCAGAGTCCTCCGTTTTACTGGGGATCAGGCATCTTCCAGGGTCCTTCACTAGCAGCTAGACTCTGGCGTTAGCAGGGTCTTTCGCTGCAGGCTGGGCTCCTACTGCTGAGGTCAGGTAATTAATTATGGCTCTGCACAGCTGGGGGTTAGGCATCTTCTGAAGTCCTTTTGCAACGGCTGGACTCTTTTTAATATTTATTCAGTCCTTTCGCTGTTGACAGGATTCCTAACGCTGAGTAAGTAGGTTCAGGACAAGTTTTGTACGGGTTGGGGGGTTCTGGTTTGCTCTATCGGGTTCTGGTCACGTGATCGCTTTTGTCCTTGGACGGCCACATGGTTTGTTTGCCCGTAATGGTGACCAGTCAACTCCCTGGGGTCTGTAAAAGTCACGTTGGGGCTGGAGGGGTTCTGAGGAGGTAGCTGAGGGGCTCCGAGGGGATCCAACTGGCCTTAAGAGGCTCCACCACTCTTAAATGGATGAAGCAGGGTGTAGGGTTGCTGGAGGGACCTCTGAGGGGTTATGAAGGGATGGAGGGGTCTGTGTGATGTCGAGTGCTCAGGGAGGAATCAGCCAGGGCGTCAGGGGCTTTCTTCCTCTCCAACTGGCCTCGATCGCCTGGATTAAGTCCCCTGCCTCTTGTAATCTTGAGGTTGACGCTCCCTTCTTCCCTTCCCACCGCAACCGTCTCCACTGTCTCTGTTTACCCGCTGCCGCTCCTGCTGCCCCCGAAAGTTATTAAGACTTACTTTGCAGTTTGACTCTCCTTGCAGCTTGAAGGTGGGATATCTGTCATTTTTTCCCCCTTTATTCTTTCCCCGGTTTGCAGTCTTTCTCCCTGGTTATTTATATCTTTTTTTTTGTTCTCGTTCTAAAACTCCGGAGCTCTTTCTCGCACTACTGCTGCTGCTTCCTACTCCCTCTAACTTTATATGACATTATATGACTTTATATAACATTTTATGATTCTACTTTTTTTACAAGTCTTTGTATTTTGTAATTTTTCTCAGTTCTTTTCCTTCTATTCTGCCGTCTGCCAAATCCACTATTCAGTGTTAAAGCTATTGCTATTAAGTCGCAGGGGCCTGTCTTTGAATTCTAAAGTCTTCATTTTCTATGACTTTTTCTATTTTATGGCCCCATAGTTCTTCCCTGAAGGTAACTGGTACTTCTTGCAGATCTTCCAATGTATTATTGTTGCTGTTTTGTCTTATCATTGTTTGTAATCAGTCTGTACAGTCTTCTTGCAATAGCTAACCAGACAATCCTCTGTTTCTTCAACTTCTTTGCAAATGTGGCACTTGCTGTGTGTGGTTGTCTTATCAGTTCTGGTTTTGTATGCATTTGTTCTTAAGATTTGGTCTTGTGCATCCAAAATCAGCCCCTCTGTTTGCCAGGTCTTTTTATTATCTTTTTATTATCTATTATTGTCTCCTATTTAAAAAAATGTTCTGGCCACTTTGTCCTCCCATATCTCTTTGCTTTCTTTATTTGGTCTTAATTGTGGAGCAGTTTGGTCTTTCCAATCAATACTCAGTAGCCCTTCCTGGCATACTGAGTGCATCCTGTTCAGTAAGATATTTTTCCAATGCCATTTTCTTCTTCAACTGTTTAATTTACTTGCAACATTCCTGGCCCACTTATTTTCCTTGGTAAATAAAGTTTGCCAATATTGCTGTGAGGAGAAAAATTAATTGTCATTATTTTTCTGGTCTTCCTATCCAGGCTTTTAGTTTTGCTTGAGTCCAGTCCACTATTACAGCTGTGTATCTCATGACTGCAAATGCACAGGTATTGATTATATTGATGGTACAGTGGTACCTCAAGATACGAACGCCTCGTCATACAAACTTTTCGAGATACGGGGCTTAAGATTTCTTTGCCTCGTCTTAAAAACACTTTCCGTCTTACGAACCTGAGCCCGGGTTCGTGGGTTCTCTTACTGACAGAGCGATTCCCCTTGCCTGGTGAGAGATGAAGCGCTGGGGTGGGGGTGTCAGTCCGACCCACCTGTCTCCCCCCCAGAGTCAAAAGCCCAAAGGTCCCCACCACAGCACCCGCTGCAGGAGACTTAAGCCTCCCGATCGTCCTCGCCCGTGGCTGGCAGAACTGCCTCCTGAGCACTCTTGACCAGTGGGAGGTGAAGAGCTGGGGTGGGGGGAGTGTCCTGACCCCCCCCCAGCGCTTTGCCTCCCGCTGGGCAAGAGCGCTCTTCTGACGGCCACGGGTGAGGGGCGGGGAAGCCTCTTGCAGCAGCTGCTACAGCGGAGACATTTGGGTTTTTGGCTGGGGGAGGAGGCAGGAGGTCCGGCCACCCCACCCCAGCGCTTAACCTTCCCCCCCCAGCCAAAAACCCAAAGGTCCCCACCAGAGCACCCACTGCAGCCAAAAAGGCAAAGCCGGGCTGTTCCCCAGCCGCCGAAGGAGGCTTAACACCGCCCCTCTGTCCCACCCATCGCCCGTATCCAGCAGAAGCTCCACCCAAGCGCTTTTGCCCGGCGAGAGGCGAAACACTGGGGTGGGGGGCTGTCAGGACACCTCCCACCCCAGCGCTTCGCATCCCGCCGGCCAAGAGCACTCGGGCAGCAGCTTCTGCCGGACACGGGCAATGAGCGGGACAGAGGGGCGGGGAGAATCAGGAGGCTCCTTTGGCAGCTGGGGGCTGCCCGGCTTTGTGTATTTGGCTGGGGGGGGGAGGCAGGAGGGCCGGCCACCCCACCGCAGTGCCTCACCTCCCCCCCCAGCCAAAAACCCAAAGCTCCCCACCACAGCACCCGCTGCAGCCAAAAAGGCAAAGCCGGGCAGTTCCCCAGCCGCTGAAGGAGGCTTAACCCCGCCCCTCTGTCCCACCCATCGCCCGTATCCAGCAGAAGCTACCACCCGAGCGCATTTGCCGGCGGGAGGCGAAGCACTGGAGTGGGGGGCTGTCAGGACACACCCCACCCCAGCGCTTCGCATCCCGCCGGCCAAGAGCACTCAGGCAGCAGCTTCTGCCAGACAAGGGCAATGAGCGGGACAGAGGGGCGGGGAGAATCAGGAGGCTCCTTTGGCGGCTGGGGGCTGCCTGACTTTGTGTATTTGGCTGGGGTGGGAGGTAGGAGGGCCGGCCACCCCACCCCAGCGCCTCACCTCCCCCCCCAGCCAAAAACCCAAAGGTCCCCACCACAGCACCCACTGCAGCCAAAAAGGCAAAGCCGGGCAGTTCCCCAGCCGCTGAAGGAGGCTTAACCCCGCCCTCTGTCCCACCCATCGCCTGTATCCAGCAGAAGCTGCCACCCGAGCGCTCTTGCCCGGCGGGAGGCGAAGCACTGGGATGGGGGGCTGTCAGGACACACCCCACCCTAGCGCTTTGCATCCCGCCGGCAAGCGCACTCGGGCAGCAGCTTCTGCCAGAAACGGGCAATGAGCGGGACAGAGGGGCGGGAGAATCAGGAGGCTCCTTTGGCGCCTGGGGGCTGCCTGGCTTTGTGTTCTTGGCTGGGGGGGAGGCAGGAGGGCCGGCCTGGCAACCCCACCCCAGCACTTTGCATCCCGCTGGCCAAGAGCACTCGGGCAGCAGCTTCTGCCAGACACGGGCAATGAGCGGGACAGAGGGGCGGGGAGAATCAGGAGGCTCCTTTGGCGGCTGGGGGCTGCCTGGCTTTGTGTTTTTGGCTGGGGGGGAGGGATTGAGGAAGGTCCTACTTCTCCCCCCCCCAGCCAAAAACACAAAGCCGGTCTGCCACCATCCGCTTGAGCCAGGAGGAAGAAGCGGCGTGGAGGAATGGAAAGCTCAAACCGCCGCCGGATTCAGCTTCCCATCCCTCCACCTCACTTCGCCCCTCCTGTCCTGGCTCAAGCGAGCAGCAGCAGACCGCCTTTGTGTGTTTGGCTGGGGGGGGATCAGGAGAACCTTCTTAACTCCCTCCCCCCAGCACTTCACCCAGCACCACAGGCAGGGCGAAGCAGCATGCAGCAAAGGGAGGCTCCAACCGCCGGCGGCTTCAGCTTCCCATTGTTCCGCGGGCGGCAGAAGACTGCCTTTGTGTTTTTGGCTGGGGGGGGAGCAGGAGGACCTTCCTGACTCCCTCCCCCCAGCGCTTCACCCAGGATGATATGCATGGCAAAGGGGCGGGGAGGATCGGGAGGCTCAAGCCTCCTTCGGTGGTGGCAGCCGGCTTGCACGCATTAATCGCTTTCCCATTGATTCCTATGGGAAACAATGTTTCATCTTACGAACTTTTCACCTTACGAACCGCCTCCCGGCACCAATTAAGTTCGTAAGACGAGGTATTACTGTATTTCCTTAACTGAGTTTGGAATTTTTTAAAAATAGAATTTATTGATTTTCCATTCTTTTCTTCAAAAAACAGTAATACAATGAGTAATTCTGTATTGTTGCATTGTTGCATATTTTTCCTTTGAACGTTATCACATTTTATACATTTATATACATTTAATCACATTATACTTACATATAGCTAAAATACTTGTGCATTTCTATTTATATATTATATTTCTATTTTAGTTCTTTCTTTTCATTTTTGTTTTTCTATGCTCGATCCATCGATACCATCTGTCCCAAATTTCAAAATATTCAAATCTTTCTGGCCCTGCAAGTCAATTGTTAGCCTATCCATTTTGGTGCATTTGTATATTTTTTAAATTATTACATTCTCAGGTGTGGGTGTGTGTTCTGATTCTTTCCAAAATTGAACAAAGGTAATCCTAGTTGCCGTGGTAATGTGGAGTATTAAATACTTGATACACTTGTAATTTTTCCTAAATATTCCCAAGAGGAAGAATTCTGGTGTAAATTCTACTTGTAATTGGATGATTTTTTGTATCCATTTGTGTATCTAAGTCCAAAATCTTTTTGTATAAGGACACAAGCACCACATGTGAAAGAAGATGCCTAATTTTTTTTACACTGCCAACATGTTGGAGCTAAATACCATCTATAGCACATTTTATAATAATTCTCTTTATATGATACTGATTTAGATAATTTGAGATTTCTGTTCTATAGCTGTTCGCAATCCACCAAGTGGATATGATGTCTTATACTTTGGGTCCAGGCTATCATGGGCCCTTTAACTAGATCTTCATTTCTTTCTTATTATAGAAGATAATTGTCAAATTTTGATATACTTTTGTTTTCCGAGCCTGTAAAAGTTTGTCTAATATACTTGATTCTGTTCCAATTCCATTATCCTTCATATTTGTCTTATAGCAAGAATGTATCTGGCCATATGGCCATCAGTCTATTTCCATGTTTTGGTTGATTAATTCCTCTCTGTTTTGAGTTTCCTGTTTTTATCTAAAATGTCCTTGTATTTCAACATTTTGTTCCTGTTAAATGCATTCGGGTAAAACATAGCTTCCATAGTTGAGAGCCAGTTTGGAACTTTAATATGTTTCTTTTTTAATTTCCAACTATGTTATAATCAATGTTTCTCTCACCAAATGCCTTAAAAAACAATTGGGATTTTTTTCTTTATTCCGTAAAAAGGAATGCCAGCCCGATAATAGGTCATGACCTTCTAATGTCAAAATATGTTTACCATCCAGATTAATCCAATTCCTTATCCAAATTAGTGTTACCATTGTTGGTAAAGTTTCCAATCCGGATGTCCAAAGCCACCTCTGCTTTTATTATATTTATTTATTTTCTTTATTCTTGGTTTTTTGTTTTGCCAAATAAGTCTTGTTATTATTTTATCTAAATTTGTAAAAAAAAATCTGTCTAATTTAACCAGAACTACTTGAAATAGGTATAGAGTCTACAGAGAGGGGTGGCTTACAAATCAAATCAAATCAAAACAATAAGTAATTAAGTAAGTAAGTAAGTAAGTAAGTAAATAAATGAATAAATGAATAAATAAATAAATAATTTTTGGGGAAAATATTCATTTTAATTATTGCTATACGACCCAGAAAGGATACATGTAAATTTTTAATAATTGTTGTCCTTTATTGTTGAGCATTTGTTTGAGCATTTGTTTGTCAAATTAATACTTAAATATTTAATTTTTTTAACTGTTTGTAAACCCAGTTTTTCTTCCAAATTCTTTTATTGTTGAATTGTCATATTTTTAGGGGGTATTTATATTGAATTAATTTTTAGAAATAGAATATAAAACTCACACACAACATAAAACAAGTGCTCAGTGATCAGTGCCCAACACCAGGCAACCATTCACAGCCCACCACTAAAATCGGGGTGTTTCTTATATATACCATTTTAACTCAAGAGCAAAATATGTATTTACATATTATAAAGTGATTACAATTTATTCCTTATAGCTTGGTCTCGGATTCTACTAACCATATAACGTCTTACCTTGTCCCAATGTCCCATCAGTTGTCGCAAATCAGTTTCATTAACCGAATTCATCCTTTTATCCATAATCTCGAATTGAATGTGATCCACCATGTACTGGTAGCAGTTTTGCATTGTCCATTAATCTTTCAATTTGAAATGCTTCTCTGTACACTTTTTCCTTACTCTTGGTCTTTTGTCTTCTTCAACCCAATAATTAATTTTTTTGTCCCACTCCCTGAACTTTGATGCTGATAAGCCCCCTGACAATATCTGAAACAGATACATCATCTTGAGAACTATCATCATTTTTAATGCTCTTATTTTCTCCTTAACTTTTTCTCTTTCCAGCTCCTCATCTGTTTTAACATTTTCCTCCATATTTGTCCATAATTAACCCCCTCAATTTTACTGGATCTCTCAATAACCAAATTCCCAAGTATTTAATTTTATTTTATTTATTTTATTTATTTATTTATTTATTTATTTAGATTTGTATGCCGCCCCTCTCCGCAGACTCGGGGCGGCTCACAACAAAGTGAAAAACAATTTATAACAAATCTAAATTTCTACTAAAAAACATTTTAAAAACCCCATTTTCTAAACACACATACATACACACATACCATTCATAAATTGTATATGCCCGGGGGAGATGTCTCAGTTCCCCCATGCCTGACGACACAGGTGGGTCTTAAGGAGCTTACGAAAGGCAAGGAGAGTAGGGGCAGTTCTAATCTCTGGGGGGAGTTGGTTCCAGAGGGTCGGGGCCGCCACAGAGAAGGCTCTTCCCCTGGGGCCCGCCAACCGACATTGTTTAGTTGACGGGACCTGGAGAAGGCCCACTCTGTGGGACCTAATCGGTCGCTGGGATTCGTGCGGCAGCAGGCGGTCTCGAAGATATTCTGGTCCAGTGCCATGAAGGGCTTTAAAGGTCATAACCAACACTTTGAATTGTGACCGGAAGTTGATCGGCAACCAATGCAGACTGCGGAGTGTTGGTGAAACATGGGCATACCTAGGTAGGCCCATGACTGCTCTCGCAGCTGCATTCTGCACGATCTGAAGTTTCCGAACACTTTTCAAAGGTAGCCCCATGTAGAGAGCATTACAGTAGTCGAACCTCGAGGTGATGAGGGCATGAGTGACTGGGAGCAGTGAGTCCCGGTCCAGATAGGGTCGCGACTGGTGCACCAGGCGAACCTGGGCAAACGCCCCCCTCGCCATAGCTGAAAGATGGTTCTCTAATGTGAGCTGTGGATCGAGGAGGACGCCCAAGTTGCGGACCCTCTCCGAGGGGGTCAATAATCCCCCCCCAGGGTAATGGAAGGACAGATGGAATTGTCCTTGGGAGGCAAAACCCACAACCACTCCGTCTTATCCGGGTTGAGTTTGAGTCTGTTGGCACCCATCCAGGCCCCAACAGCCTCCAGACACCGGCACATCCCTTCCACTGCTTCGTTGACTGGACATGGGGTGAAGATGTAAAGCTGGGTATCATCAGCGTACTGATGATACCTCACCCCATGCCCTTGGATGATCTCACCCAGTGGTTTCATGTAGATATTGAATAGCAGGGGGGAGAGGACCGACCCCTGAGGCACCCCACAAGGGAGAGACCTCGGAGTCAACCTCTGACCCCCCACTAACACCGACTGCGACCGACCGGAGAGGTAGGAGGAGAACCACTGAAGAACAGTGCCTCCCACCCCCAACCCCTCCAGCCGGTGCAGAAGGATACCATGGTCGATGGTATCGAAAGCCGCTGAGAGGTCAAGAAGCACCAGGACAGAGGATAAACCCCTGTCCCGGGCCCGCCAGAGATCATCCATCAACGCGACCAAAGCAGTTTCCGTGCTGTAACCGGGCCTGAAACCCGACTGCTGGGAACCTAGATAATCGGCTTCTTCCAAGGATCGCTGGAGCTGGAGTGCCACCACCTTCTCGACAACCTTCCCCATAAAGGGAAGGTTGGAGACTGGCCGGTAGTTATTAAGTACGGCTGGGTCCAGGGAAGGCTTCTTGAGGGGGCGCACGAGCGCCTCTTTATAGGATGATGGAAAAGATCCCCTCCCCAAGGAAGCATTGATAATCTCCTGGACCCAGCTCCGTGTCACCTCTCTGCTGGCCGAAACCAGCCAGGAGGGACACGGATCCAGTAAACAGGTGGCGGAACTCACAGCTCCAATGGCCTTGTCCACTTCATCAGGTGTCACCAGATCAAACTCTTCCCAGACAGGTGGACAAGTACGGGCCCCAGTCACCTCAACTGACTCGTTGTCAGCCGACTCTGTTTTCCAATTGGAGTCGAGGTCCGCCCGGATCTGAGCGATTTTATCAGCGAAAAACGTGTTAAAATCCTCGGCACTACTCTGCAAGGGCTCCCCAACTCCCCCCTGATTAAGAAGGGAGCGGGTCACCTTAAACAGAGCGGCTGGGCGGGATTCCGCTGATGCAATCAAGGCGGCATGGTACGCGCATCTTGCCGCCTTGAGCGCCACTTTGTAAGTCTTAATAAACGCTCTTACAAGTGTTCGATCAGATTCAGACTTACTCTTCCTCCATCGCTTCTCTAGACGTCTCTTCTGGCGTTTCAACTCCCGGAGCTCCTCGTTGAACCATGGAGCTCTACGGGGTCTAGCGCCATGGAGAGGTCGCAAAGGCGCAATCCGATCAAGAGCCTCCGCTGCAGCCTTGTTCCAGGCTTCCGCAAGAGACTCCGCCGAACTGTGGATGAGTGCATCTGGAATAACCCCAAGCGCCGTCTGAAAGCCCTCTGGGTCCATCAGGCGTCTGGGGCGGAACATCTTGATTGGTTCCGCCTCCCTGCGGGGAAGGATTGGAGCCAGGAAGTCAAGCCGTAGTAGGAAATGGTCTGACCATGACAAAGGCAACACTTCTAAGCCCCTTAGTCTCAGACCATTACTCAATTGCTCAGAGAGGAAGACCATGTCGGGTGCGTGTCCTCCCTCGTGAGTCGGACCCTGTATTACTTGAATCAGGTCCATGGTTGCCATGGTGGCCATGAACTCCTGTACCAGTCCAGAGGCTTTGCCGAGTGACGGCAGATTGAAGTCCCCCAAGACAATAAGTCTGGGGAACTCCACCGCCAACCCGGCTACCTCCTCGAGCAGCACAGGCAGGGCTTTTGACACGCAGCTGGGAGGCAGGTACGTGAGAAACAAGCCCACCTGAACCCCTAAGTCCAACTTCATCAAGAGAGACTCACAACCCGCAATCTCTGGAGCAATGAGTCCACGTAGGCAAAGGCACTCCCTGGCTATAATAGCCACTCCTCCCCCCCTTCCCTGGGGTCGAGGTTGATGCCATATCTGAAACCCAGCTGGGCAAATTTCAGAGAGAGGAACTCCTCCCTCTGGGCCCAGCCAGGTTTCAGTAACACATGCCAGGTCGGCCTCCTCATCCAGGATTAAGTCCCGGATGAGGAGACCTTTATTTACCACCGACCTGGCATTAAGCAGCAGCAACCTGAGCCCAGGGCCAGAATTACACTCATCACCAGTACCCAAGATTGAGCTCACAGAGCCAGAACAAGGGACCGTTATTAAGCAACGGTCCCTCGTTCCCCTGGAACGGCTAACTCTGTGGCCCCCACCATATCTGCCTCTCCCCAGCAACACCGGAATATTCTGACCCTCTGTCACCCCAGAGATTAGTGCCCCCTCCCCTCCTGCCTCTCCTAATTTCAACCCTGATTCCTTCCTAATTTTTATCTGCTCTCTTGGACCTGTATTTAAACACATAATCTCTGATTTTTCTATATTGACTAATAATCCTGATTCCTGTTTAAACTCTTGCAAAAATTTTCTTATACCTTTAATCATGTCTGGGTTTGGGTCAGTATAATTGCATCATCTGCAAATAGATTTAATTTAAGCTCTAAATCCCCTATTTTATATTCTACCCAAGTGTTATCTTGTCTTAATTTTATTGGCTAATGTCTCTATTGCTATTACAAATAGTATTGGAGATAATGGGCATCCCTGCTTGGAGCCGTTTTGAATTTTGATTCTCTGGGTTCTTTGTCCATTCACTCTTATATATGCTTCATTCCCTTTATAAATCTCTTTTATAGTTCCGCAAAATTTGTCCCCCATGTTTAATTCCTTACATAATTTATTTAAATAATTGTGATTGACTTTATCAAAAGCTTTATAGACATCTAATTTCAAAATTCCCAATTTCCTTTTAGTAACAGTAGCATGGTGCATCACATTTACTACATTTCTAATTGGTTCACTTATCTTCCTATCCTTCACAAACCCATATTGATCCTCTTCCATTATTTTTGGTAAAATATTTTCAAGTCTGTTTGCCAGTATCTTCATAAATATTTTGTAATCTTGATTTGCCAAACTAATAGGACGGTAGGACCCTGGCTCTCTTGGATCTCGGTCAAACTTTGGGATGGTAACAATCTCTGAAATCTTCCATGTCTGCGGAATATCATGAGACAGCAATATATTATTAAACAATTTCCCCAAATGCGGCAACAATTCATTCATATAGGTTTTATAAAATTCTCCTCTGAAGCCATCAGGGCCCGGTGCTTTGGCTTGTTTTAACCCTTTAATTACTCTAGCAATTTCATCTTGTGTAGTTTCTGCATTCAATATTTGTTTATCTTCTTCACTTACTATTTTCTTAGCATTAAGGACTCCTATATTTACCTACTCCTCTTTATACAGATCCGCATAATATTTTTTCATTATCTTCTCTAGCTGCTCTTTGCCATATCTACCACTCCACTGGGGTCTCTCAATGCCAATATACATTATTTTTCTTTCCTCTTCTTCAAATATTTTGCCATTTGTTGCATTGACTTTGTCCCCCTGCTAAATATTTTGTATCGCATTGTCATTCTCATTTTATTCCATTGGATCTCGTCAAACTCCCTAAAAGCAATTCAATTTGTTTCCTTTTCAATTTTAATAGGATATGGCATTCCCTGCTCTTAGTTAATCTCAAATGCTCTTGTATCAAATCTATTTCCCTTATCTTACTCTCCCTTTCTCTTTATTATATCTGCTTCCATACATATACATTGTCCCCTCATGTAAGCTTTACATGCATCCCAAACAATTGATTGTTGAATATTGCTTACATCTAAAATATTCACATACCGTATTTTCCGGCGTATAAGACGACTTTTTAACCCCTGAAAATCTTTTCCAAAGTGGGGGGTCGTCTTATAGGCCGGATACTGCGCCCATTCCACAGCCGCGGGCGGGAGGAGGCCGGGAGCGGGATTGAGGAGGGGGAGCGGACCCGCGCTCACTTTCGGCTCCGAGGACTGCGGATGGCTATGGCGCCGAAAGGAAAAAGCGCTGCTGTTGCTGCTGTCGCTGCCGCCTGAGGCGGCGGCACTCGAATCTGGCGTGGTGGAAAATCTGGAGGCAGGCAAAGATTTTCCACCACGCCAGATTCGAGTGCCGCCGCCTCAGGCGGCAGCGACAGCACCAACAGCAGCGCGTTGATGAAGCCGGCGAGGGAGCTCCGGAATCGGTTGGCGCTCGCCCGACGCCTTGTTTTCTTATTTCCCCCTTTGGTTTCTCTTCACAGGCGGGAATTCGGGAGGCAAGGGAGCGCTCGAGGAGACAGCGTCTTGCGGCATCGCTCAGCAACTTCTTTTTCCTTTCGGCGCCATAGCCATCCGCAGTCCCCGGAGCCGAAAGTGAGCGCGGGTCCGCTCCGCCCGCCCGGTTTGCAAGCGGCGGAGATCCCGGGCTGCTTGGCCGAGCGGGGCTTCCATTCAGGACGGGGGCAGGAGGGAGGGAGGGAAGGGAAACGCAGCCCTTTGCCTCAACCCGCCGGCTCCGGGGACTGCGGGTGGCTATGGCGCCGAAAGGAAAAAGAAGTTGCTGAGCGTCCCTTCGTCGTAAACCCGACGGGAGGCGATGCCGCAAGACGCTGTCTCCTCGAGCGCTCCCTTGCCTCCCGAACTCCCGCCTGTGAAGAGAAACCAAAGGGGGAAATAAAAAAACAAGGCGTCGGGCGAGCGCCAACCGATTCCGGAGCTCCCTCGCCGGCTTCATCGAAGCGCTGCTGTTGCTGCTGTCGCTGCCGCCTGAGGCGGCGGCACTCGAATCTGGCGGATAGCTGGCGAGGCGCCGGCTAGAGGGCTGGACACCACCACTCCCGCCGCCGGCTTTGCTGGGGTGGAGCGCCACTCCCGGCGGCAGGAACTGCGGGGGGTAGCCGGCGTAACGAGCCCTTGCCGCAGCTATCCGCCGCTTCTTTCTTCTCCGCCTTGCCTCCGCTACTCCCGCCGCCGCCTTTGCCTCTTGCCCGGCGGGGAGAGCAAAGGCGGCGGCGGGAGTAGCGGAGGCGAGGCGGAGAAGAAAGAAGCGGCGGATAGCTGCGGCAAGGGCTCGTTAGCCGGAGCGTACGCCGGCTACCCCCCGCAGTTCCTGCCGCCGGGAAGCAGCCCCTTTACATTAGCGGTGGCTGCAACGGCACTGGCGATGCGGCCGCTAGCCGCTCCGAGCGGTGTGGGAACGCCCACCCCTCTCACAGTCCGGTCCCGGGCTGACAGTAAAGGGGCTGCTTCCCATCCTCCTGCCAGCTTGCTCAGAAGGAAACCTTCTGAGAAGGAGGATGGGAAGCAGCCCCTTTACTGTCAGCCCGGGACCGGACTGTGAGGGGTGGGTGGGCGTTCCCACAGCGCTCGGAGCGGCTAGCGGCCGGATCGCCAGCGCCGCTGTAGCCACCATTGTGGGAGGAGCCTCAGAAAGAAAATAAGAGAGAACAAGAGAGAGAGAGAGAACAAGAGAGAGGGAGAGAGGTGATTCTTGAAGCATATGGTAAAAAGCACACAAATAATAAGAAACACCCCCCCCAGCCCACACCTGTGTTTGAAAAGAATAAAAGAGAAAAAAACCCCAGCCCTCAACTGGTTTTGGAAATGGTTCGAGTGTGTATATATATATATATATACACACACACACACACACACACGTAAGGGGGGGAGAGAGACAGGGATGGAAAAAGAGGAGAAGTGAGAGGGAGAAGGAATGAGGGAAAAAGGGAGGAAGAGAGAGAAATGAGAAACATGAGAGAGAAAAGGGGGAAAGACAGGAGAAGAACCCAGAAATGAGACAGTGGTATAAATTTGAGGAGGGATGATTGATGATTGACTGTATTTATAAGGGGATGTTACATGGGATTGTATATATGAGGGGGTTATTTGTGTGTGTGTGTGTGTGTGTGTGTGTATTTATTTATTTATTTATTTATTTATTTATTTATTTATTAGATTTGTGTAATTTTGGTTGGTGGTGTGCCCCAGGATTTTGTAAATGTAAAAAATGTGCCACGGCTCAAAAAAGGTTGAAAATCACTGCTCTAGCAGGTGGTAAATCAGCACTCCTTTTAACTGACAAGGGACCCATTTCCCAGACTTTGATCATTTCCCCAGGTATTTTTGTACCTACTTGACCAACATTATTAGTGGTTGCAAAATTGAATGTTAAACTGGATGCATTTATTTCTGCCTGTTTGTATTTGTTCTTATGTTTAACCATTGAAAATGTACTTTTCCTCCAAAAAGAATCATCTTTCCATATTTCTTAGGCAACATTTTAAAACAACTTTAAAAGCTGAGGTCATATTATTCAACCTGCTCTGTATCATAGCACACTGCACAGTACTGAAAATTGGCAGGGTCACTAATTAAACCCGACAAGTTAAAATCTGTTTAAGTGACATTGCAAGAGGATAAAGACAGAAAGTGCGGAAAGAGGAAAAAATGGATCGGCTGTTTGGATTGCCATATCATGATATCACATACAGATTCTCATTCCATAATAGATTCTCACATAGGTGTCAGCATGCTGCATGTTAGACTGAAAGATACCTGCAGAATAGATGGTAGGAGAAAGAAAAATAGCCAGGTTCACCTTTTTGTGTTGACAAATTATGAGGAGTTATAATAATAAACTTAATTGTGGTGAGGAGAAATATGAGATGCAGACAAGACAGATAGACAGAGACATATGGAGAGATAGACAGAAGAGTGCTCCCACTTGGCTCTCTCTCTCTAAATAATTCATTCATAATTTTAACAATAAGATCTTCATCATTAGTAATTAAAATGTTGTGTTATCATGTTCAGAAATGATTTTTTTCTCAATGCAAGTACATCATAGACCTAGACTCAGTTTTTGACAGTCAGAAGAGGGGTAGTCTTATACGGCGAGTATATCTCAAATTCTATATTTTAACTGGAAAAGTTAGGGGGTCGTCTTATACGCCCAGTCGTCTTATACGCCGGAAAATACGGTAATATTCACATCTCCAATGACCTACGCCAGGGTCCTCTTTGTGGACTTCAGTTCAGCATTCAATACCATCGTACCGGACATTCTCTTAACCAAACTAAATCAGCTAGCGGTACCTGAACACACTTGTAAGTGGATCACAAGCTTCCTAACAGACAGGAAGCAGCAGGTGAAGCTAGGAAAAATCACATCAGATATATGTACAATTAGCACAGGTGCCCCCCAAGGCTGTGTACTCTCATCACTTCTCTTCTCTCTATACACTAATGACTGCATCTCATACGATCCATCTGTTAAACTACTGAAGTTTGCAGATGATACAACAGTGATCGGACTCATTCGAGACAATGATGAATCCGCATACAGACGGGAAGTTGAACAACTATCCTTGTGGTGTGACCAGAACAATGTAGAACTGAACACACTCAAAACTGTAGAAATGGTGGTAGACTTTAAGAGAAACCCTTCCACCCTTCCACCTCTCACAATACTAGACAACACAGTATCAACAGTAGAGACCTTCAAATTTCTAGGTTCTATCATATCTCAAGACCTAAAATGGTCACCTAACATCAAAAACATCATCAAA
Organism: Erythrolamprus reginae; assembly: GCF_031021105.1. Lineage (NCBI taxonomy): Eukaryota > Metazoa > Chordata > Lepidosauria > Squamata > Dipsadidae > Erythrolamprus > Erythrolamprus reginae. Next base: position 76,746,408 of record NC_091963.1, read on the forward strand.
AAAGCACAACAAAGAATGTTCTTTCTGTGCCAGCTCAGGAAGCTCAAACTGCCCAAGGAGCTGCTGATTCAGTTCTACAGAGGAATCACTGAGTCTGTCATTTGCACCTCTATAACAGTCTGGTTTGGTGCTGCAACCCAACAGGACCGACACAGACTTCAGAGGATAATCAGAATTGCAGAAAAAACAATTGCTGCCAATCTGCCTTCCATTGAGGACCTGTATACTGCACGAGTCAAAAAGAGGGCGGGTAAAATATTTACTGACCCCTCAAATCCTGGACACAAATTGTTTCAACTCCTACCCTCAAAATGTCACTACAGAGCACTGCACACCAAGACAACTAGACACAAGAACAGTTTTTTCCCGAACGCCATCACTCTACTAAACAAATAATTCCCTCAACACTGTCAGACTTTCTACTAAGTCTGCACTTCTATTCTACTAGTTTTTCTCATCATTCCTATCACCCATTTCCTCCCATGTTGACTGTATGACTGTAACTTGTTGCGTATATCCTAAGATTTTTATTAATATTGCTTCTTCATTGCTTATTTGACCCCTATGACAATCATTAAGTGTTGTACCACATGATTCTTGACAAATGTATATTTTATTTTATGTACGTTGAGAGCATATGCACCAAGACAAATTCCTTGTGTGTCCAATCACACTTGGCCAATAAAAATTCTATTCTATTCTATTCTATTCTATTCTATTCTATAACTCTGTCTGCAGTTTATCTTTATCTTGTTCATTAGAAGTTACCACTGCATTGAACCTCCAAATTCTTTGATTACATTCCTGATCTATTTCCAATTCTGCCAATAGTGGTGCATGATCTGACAACCAAATGCTTTTTATATCTACTTTTTAAACTTGTATATTGCCCACCCTATTCATTAATATATAATCAATGCAGCTAAATGAATGATATTTTGCTGAATAGTAAGTACCTCTATTTATTTATTTATTTTATTTTATTTATTTATTTTATTTATTAGATTTGTATGCCGCCCCTCTCCGAAGACTCGGAGTGGCTATTTGGTATGTCTGCGTTCTGCCAGCGTGTCCTAACCGCCCATAATTACAGGGTAATTAGTCAGAAAGACACACATCACACGATAGAAGGAAAACTAAAAGTCTTTATCAACAGAAAAGCAGAAAAAACTCCCTTTTTAAATGTCAAAGGGATTTTCTGATATACACAAGGCACAGGTTAAATGCAATCCAATTTCTCACCCAGTAACTGGGAAATTGAGTCCAATTCCAAAAGACCAGAAATTCCACACACAGTTTTGAACAGGGAAACAACAAACCACGATCTTGACGAACTATGAATCAGATAAACTTCCATGAGGCTAAACCATCACACTGCTCTTTTTATCTGTAGCACTAATTACAGCAGCCCCACCCATTAAAATTGACAGTTTAAATGTTAATGGGGTAGTCAATTGATGGGTTGATAAGTAAATAAGGGTAGATAGAAAAATCAGTGGTTCACAAATTCATTTAGTTCAAACCTTTAGCAATGATTGAAATCAAGTTGATTTAGTTTACTAAGAAAAGAAAGATCTTCAGCTTTCCACGTGTCAATGGTGTCTCTAGTCTCTCCGTTCCTCTATCACCTCTGTCTCCCAGCCTCCGTTTGTCTCCGTTCTCCCCTCTGATCATTGCTCCCTCACGCTTCCCCAAGCCTTATCTCGATCTCCAGCCTCTATTGCCTCGATCGCAAACCTCGCCAACCACGATCTCCAGCCTCAATGTCTTTCTTCACTCTCTAACACAGCCTCACTCTCGAACACAGCCTCCGTAACTCCCCTCACGTTGTTGTCCTCAAATCCGCCCTCGTTGACCGCTCTCTGGTGTCAGTTCTCCCTCTGTCCACACTATCGCATACTCCACCACTCCACAAGTTCTCCTCTATAGGGAATCACCGACCTGGTTTTATTGCTTCAATCTACATTGCAGGTCTCCTTTTTGGGTTTCTCTCCGCTCACCACTCTCCACATGTCTTCTTCCTCACAGGCCGTCTGCCATTCACTTCCACTCACCATCAACAACTTCCTTCACCTTCTTTCTCTCACTTTGCTCCGCACATAACGATCGCCGCTTTTTTCAACCAGGAGACTCACAGTTTTTTTAAATTATCACCAATATTTTCACCTTCGTTCATTCTGGGTAAGTGGATCTAGCTGTATTATTATTATTATTATTATTATTATTATTATTATTATTATTATTTATTAGATTTGTATGCCGCCCCTCTCCGTAGATTTGGGGCGGCTTACAGCAATGATAAAAACAATATATAATGACAAATCTAATAGTGAGAATCTAAAATAACAATAATACATTTAAAAAGTTTAAAAAACAAGAAACCCCAATATATAAAAAACATACATACATTCATATCATACACAGACAACTACATAGGCAGGGGGAGATGTTTCAGTTTCCCCCACGCTTGACGACAAAGGTGGGTTTTAAGGAGTTTACGAAAGGCAAGGAGGGTGGGGGCAATTCTAATCCCTGGAGGGAGCTGATTCCAGAGGGTCGGAGCCGCCACAGAGAAGGTTCTTCCTCTGGGTCCCACCAAACGACATTGTTTAGTTGACGGGACCCGGAGGAGACCAACTCTATGGGACCTAACCGGTTGCTGGGATTCGTGCGGCAGAAGGCGGTCTGGTAGATACCCTGGTCCGGTGCCATGAAGGGCTTTATAGGTGATGGCCAACACTTTGAATTGTGACCGGAAACTGATCGGCAACCAATGCAGACTGCAGAGTGTTGGAGTAACATGGGCATATTTGGGAAAGCCCATGTTTGCTCTTGCAGCTGCATTCTGCATATTCTGAAATTTCCGAACACCCTATGTAGAGAGCATTACAGTAGTCGAACCTCGAAGTGATGAGGGCATGAGTGACTGTGAGCAGTGACTCCCGGTCCAAATAGGGCCGCAACTGGTGCACCAGGTGAACCTGCAGTTGCTACTGCTTACTCTCCTTTGCTTCCCTGTTGTCACAATCGGCGCACTAAGCCTATGGGCCGAGAGTCACTTGTTCACGGGGATCCTGACCTTTACAGTGGGGGTTTGCACCTCCACCCAGTGTTCAAGTCTTCCCCTTAAGCTAGTTCTCCTCTCCATGGAGAACTGTCACTGTTTAAACGGTTACAAGTGAAAAATCTCGGGTGCAGATCAGGAGCCCCTAATCAGCACGTCGCACGGGCTTCGCACCGTCCCGGAATTCCTAAAGGGATGAAATATTATCCCAATTTAGGAGTCAACACAATTCTCTTGTGGAATGTCTCTCAAGGGTAAACACTTATTGCTGCCTCTTTTGATCATGAGTCTCTTTCTCAATTCAATTCAATTCAATTTATTAGATTTGTATGCCGCCCCTCTCCGAAGACTCGGGGCGGCTCACAACAATGATAAAAACAATATTATAATGGCCTTAATCTCCTAATTGGATGATCTTTTTCTTAATCAAATTATTAACTGTTGTTATAATAAAAAGTCTGTCCTTATGAACACCCTTATAAAAATCCAGATGTAGATATGAACATACTGCAAACGGGTTGATCAGTCAGTCTCACATGCTTCCTTCTTTCATGGCCCGTTAAGGTTTCAGGCCCACCATGCTGAAATCAGCAACAACGAGCACCTTTGATCTCCAATAGGGAGGGTGTCCTTCCCATTGGCAGGCGAATGCCTTCTGCCAACTGATGCCTGGTTGTCCCCTCTTTGCCCACGTTGTCCTCCAAATGATCTGTGTCTTGAAGGATTTCAGGGATCTAAGGAAAAAGCAACCTCAAGAGGGAGAGATCCCTTCCTTACAGCTGCTTCACCTCACATTGCCACCAGAACCATAAAAGAATGTGTTGGAGATTTTAACAGGATAATAGACAGGAAAAAGAATCGTGTGGGGGAGAAAAAGAAAAAGGCAGGGAAAGCTACCTTACCAAAAGTTGGTGGGTTTCTTTTTTTAATATGGTGGAATAATTTAATTTAATAGATTTATAGAGGATTCTTCACCCAAGAACTAAGCAATATACATTTTATCCTAATCCACACAAGACATTTACTAGAATAGATATGGCATGGGTATCCAGGGAACTTAGTAAAAATATAGAAACAATAGAAACCCTAACATATGGTCGGATCACAATCCCATAAAATAACTTAGAAAAACACAAAACAAAACATTAGAATATGGATTTACAACACACAACTCACCCAGGATTATCAATATTTACAAATGATAGAGAAAGAATTAGATTTTTTAATATTGAAAATAGGAAGCAACCTACATCCACACAGAATCTCTAGGACACAATGAAAGCATATGCTAGGGGTATAATAATATCATATATGGCAATGAAAAATAGGAGGGAAAGGAGTCAATATAATAACATATTAAAGGAAATTACTCAACTGGTAGGTACATTACAAACTAAGGCAGGTGATAGAAAGGTAAAGGAATCATTAATGGAGGCGAATCATAAACTGAACATCTTGGAGTAAAAGGAATATGTGAGAAATATAAGATTGGCAAAACAAACATAGTGTCAGGCCCAAAGTAATTATGTGAAGTCAAAGGTTGGCCTGACACAGTTTGCTAGTGATAGAGGAATGGGGAGAAGTGAGAGAGAGATATGCCACCACACATTCCTTTTTGCAGATGCATAGTAAATGAACACAGAAAGGAATCAGGAATCCTGCATAGGATTGGTCCTCATGACAGCACTTGTGGGTATGGTGATGTATGGGGTTTTGACCGGATGTAATCTAAGGGACTCAGAGTTGGAATGATCCAAGTCGAATCCAGACTTGGCTGTTAATAAATCGTACACTGAGAGAAGCACAGGCGTGGAAATGATTTATTTCTCAGAATGCTATTTGGTTCGCTAACACATAGTTCAAAAATGCAAACACGACAGTAGATGGCTCGCTTATAAAATTAAAAAGGAGAGGGGAAGTAAGATAATATACCAGTTAAAAGATAAAACAGGGATTTCACAAAATAATGAAGAAAAGATAAGGGATATTATAGCAGAGTATTGTGAAAACCTATATAAACAAGAAGAGAGGAAGAAGGATATAATCCAAGATTACTTGCATCAAGCAACTAGTCCTAAGATAACTGATGAAGATAAACTAATGTTAAACAGAGAAATAACCATAGAAAAGTTTTAAAATGCAATTAAGAGGCAGATGGCTTCCCTGTGGAATTTTATAAAACAGCCAATCAATATTAAATTTGCAAATAGAATTATACAATGAAGTTTTGTCAAAGGGGAAAATACCAGAATCATGGAGCATGTCACACATCAACACATTGTTGAAAGTAGGTACGGATTCAAATTTAATACAAAATTACCAGCCCTTCTTACTGCTAAACACTGATTACAATTTTAATGAACATCTTGGCAGAAAGAAACAAAAAAAATTGAATAAGATAATACATTCAGACTAAAATGGATTTCTTCCAATTAGACAAATTAGGACTACCATATTATTAGTGTTCAAGATGCTCTGGTGTATAAGACGCACCTAGATTTTAGAGGAGGAAAACAAGGAAAAAAGTATTCTAAACCAAATGGTGTAGTATTGTTTAATAAAATACCAGTGTAGCAGAATATTTTTTACAGCCATGTATACTTTTAAAAACCCTGTATACTTTTTACAAACTTCAAACTTGACAGCTTCAAGACTTGTGGACTTGAACTTCCAGAATTCCTCCACCAGTCCTTAGGAATAGGCGTTGAAGTCCACAAGTCTTAAACTTGCCAGGTTTGAAGATCCTTGCACTCCTAACCCCTAACTCAGGATCTTCAAACTTGATTGCAATGGATCTAAAAAGAACAATAAAAAAGCCACTTGGAAAGCAGGTTACCCCGTTCTTTGCATCAATCCCAGTTTCACTTGAAAGCTCATTTACATTTTTAGATTGCCAAATGCATAAGGACTTAAGATAATTCCAGATTAAAAATAAATTATAGTCTATAATAAAAGCTTAGCATTCTTGGCATAAGACAAAATGAAGAAATATGAAAAACTTCTGCCTGTGTAAACTATGACTCCAAGACTTCCTGCAATGAAATGTTATTACAACTGACTTAAATTGCATTTTCTTTTTGCACACTGAGAGAAATCGAACAGTATTCACTGATCATGCAAATGCATGTCCTTTTACAGGAAGCTCAGTTCTGAGATTCTTCAGGTGCAGCTGGCTGTCCCTTCCTCCACTTATTCATTTTCTGTAAATACAGATGTGCTGAGAATGGTATCACTCTGGTATCTTCTCTACATTTGGGGAAGGAGATGCATCAGCAATAGTAGCCAAATAAATAAGATTTCTGTGCAATGTGTGCTGGTGTTGGAGACATTCTGCAGCTCTTCCTTTATTCTGACACTCCACAATGCAGCGGATCAGCTGATCATTTTCATCCAACAGCCATCGCAGTGTCTTCTGATTCACCTCAGCTTTGCTGCACAGGCTGTCTGGCACCAACATGGTGCAGCCAGAAAGCCCGCTTTCATGCACCAAAGACTTGCCTTAAAGCTGTCAAGCTGCTCAGCAGGGAAGCTGCCTCAGCCAGGGAGAGGTAGCCCCTGCCACAGCTACTTGACCGGCTCATCTGAGGAAGGGGTGGGCAGGTTGGAGGGTGCTTGGAGTGAAGCTGCCTCAGTGGCCAGTGAGAAGAAAGCTGAGATGATCTACAAGTATTTGAAAAGTTGTGCTGGTCTGAATCAAGATGGAAACGCATAAGAGTCCTCAGAGATCTCTTCCGGGAAACCTTGAAAGAGAGCTGCTTTTCAAGCCATTTATATCAAAGTGGAGTAAAGTTTACTTGGGCTTTCCCTGCTGCTATTCTGGTGTTCCAGGAAAATAAGATGTTTATGGCACAATTGGAGGAGGGGAAGGTATTATTGAACCAACTGGGTATCGAGTTTGGAGAAAGCGATGCAGTTGGAGAGCCACAAGGAGCAGAAAAAGAGAAGATTATTCCAATGGTCATGGTACCCCAGATGAGGAAGAAAGGCAAAGAGAGGAGCAGTTGAAGGAGTTGTTGGAGCAGATGGAGGCCATTAGAAGGGAGCAGAAGAGAAAACCAAGAGCCCAGTGTGAGAGGAGAGCAAAGAAGTGAAGAGTTGAAGCTGGCTCTGTCTCCTCTTTTTGGAGATGTTTTCAGAAATTATTGTCAATTTTTATTCTCTTTGGGGGAGAAATGGGAAAAAAGTAAAAGAAGGTATTTTTTCAATGGTTAAATAAAGGAGGGTGGGAGGGGGGTATTTCCCCCAAAAAATATATTAAAAAATGGTTGAAAGGGGAGCTCAGTGACATAGGAACGTAACCAGCAGAAGTGCCTCATGATTGGGAAATTCTTGTCCTCCCCCTCCTTTGTGGGGGGAGCATGGGGGGAGGCACTTTGGGGGGGATTGGGGGGAGGAAGGGGAAAATAAGTAAACCAAGAACAAAACAAGAAGGAAAAAGGGTTATTTTCTTATATTATGAGTGCATTATAATGGTTTTAAATGTGAATGATTTGGGATCAGACTTGAAACATTACAGAATATTGAGGATGGCTAAGCAAAATAAAGTAGACATTATGATTTTGACAGAAATGCATAAAAGATGTGGAGGAAGGGATAAATTGGTTAATGATAGAAATTGGAAATGGGTATATGAATCTGAGGAATGCAAAGTAGTAGAGATACTGCGATTCTTATTCATCAGAGGGTTCTATTTGAGGAGGTTGGAGTTCAGAAAGATAGAGAAGGGAGGTGGTAGTTTGTTAAAGGGAAAATAAATCAAAAGAAATTGACATTGGTGGCAATTTATGCCCCGAATGCAAAAACAAAACAATTTATAATAAATACAAAGAGGAAGTTGGATAACTTTATGGAGGGCACAATGTTTTTGGCAGGAGATTTTAATATGCAATTAACAAATGGGATTGGAAATAGCAAGATGTTAGATTTAAATAGACTTAATAGGGTGGATCTCCATGCAGACTGTTTTGGTTAGCTCTGGCCCAGCTCCTGCCCCAAGGAATGTGGATGTGGATGTGGGGGAAACATCCACATGCCACAGGCCTGTTTTGCTCCCGATAGAATCTGCTGACGAAGTCTCCTCTGACCAAGGAAGTGTGAGTGACAGGGAAGAGGGGAGTTTGGCAGACAGCCCAGGAGGAGATCAATCTTCCTTATCATCCCTGGATTCTGAACAAGGACTTAGGACAGACCCACACATGTGGAGAGTGATGCATAGGAGAGAACAATTGAAGAATTATTACAGGAGATAAGTGTGGTGCGTGTCTTTTTGGACTAATTACCCTGTAATTACGGGCAGTTGGGACATGCAGAACAGTTATTGTTTAGTTATTACTACAGTATTGTTTAGTTATTACTAAAGTAACAAACATAGATATCAAGATACTGTGGAATCTCTTTCTAATTACTTTTAACCTGTCAACAACCTTTACTAGAACCTTAAAAAAAAGCACCATCCAGAACCCCGAACACTTCAAGCACCAAATTAAATACTGAGATGGCACCAACAGATAAACAGGGTCAGCCACCTACTCTGGACTTGATACAGGCCTCATTAGAGCTAATACAAGAGTTTATGGTAAGAAGCCAAGAATCAGCGGCCATGACACAAGAGACAATGAAACAAAACCAGGAGGAGACTAACAAAAACTTTGAAAGAATGGCAGGAAAGATTGAAGGACTCGAAGCCAGAATGGAAGGCGTACAAGAGGTCATCACCAATCACGAACAAAGGATTAAAAGCATAGAAACCAACATAGTTAGAACAGATGATAAGATCGAACATGCAGAGGGAAGACTTAGAGCCACAAACAAAGAGCTAGAGGGCGCAATCACTGTTTTAGAAATGGAGAAGTCTTCATACTTCCTCCGCTTCCAAAATGTACCAGAAACGGCAGAAGCCCTACCCAGTAAGATAGTAAAGCTGATAACAGAAAACCTACAAATAGATGAGGAAGAGGTGAGGACCCACATAGATGAAGTGTATAGAATCCAAACCAACTATGCGAAAAAAAACCGAGTACCGAGGGAAGTACACATCTGTTTCACAAAGAAAGCAGTTAGAGATGAAATTTATAGATGCACAAGGAATGAACAAATAATGTTTAAAGATAAAGAAATAACCATATTAAAACAAATCCCAAGGAGAATTAGAGAAAGACGCAGAGACTTTCATTATCTAACTGCCAAATTGTTGAGAAGAGAAATCCCATTCAGATGGCTAATACTGGAGGGCCTTTTGATAACGTGGAAATCAGGCATTGATTAAAGAAAAATAATATATAGAATATATAAAAGATGAATTAAACTTTTTTTTTTTTGAATAACTGGAACAAGGAAACAACAATACAAAACTTATGGGACACTATGAAGGCATATGTCCGGGGATCAACAATATCTTATTCGGCCAAAATAAAGATAATTAAAAATAAACAGTTAAAAGAATACCAAAGTAAAATTAAACAAATAGAACTAGACATGCAAGAAGACATATCAAACAAAGAATTAAAAGAAAGAGATAAAATTAAACATAAAATTCACTTGCTGACACAAGACGAAATAGCCTTTAAAATGAGAATTGCTAAACAACTATTTTGAAAATGCAAACAAAATAGGTAGATGGTTAGCCTATAAATTAAAAAAGGAAGAAGAGGAGTGATACATACATTCCTTAGAAGACAATAAAGGAAACAATCTACAATAGAACCAAAAAAACAGATCGTTATCAAATATTTCAAGGAATTATAAAAAAAGGAAGATAAAATAGAAGAACATCTAAAAACATATATAAATAAAGCAGATATAGGAGAATTAGCAGAAATGGATAGAAGAATATTAAATAAGGAAATAACTCTGACGGAATTAGAATAACAAACCAGAAAAACAATAAATCGCCAGGACCAGATGGCATTCCTAGCGAATTTTACAAAGAATTTAAAACTTCCTTAGGAAAAATACTACCAATTTTATATAATGAGGTACTAGAAAAAGGACTAATTCCCAAATTCTGGACAGAAGCAACGGTGAGTCTAATACCAAAAGGTGACTCAGAAAAACATAAAATACAAAATTACAGACCCATATCCCTACTCAACGTAGATTATAAAATATTCATGAACATCATGGCAAACAGATTAAAACCAATTTTAAATAATAGAATACATGTAGACCAGAATGGCTTTCTCCCAGGTAGATTTATCAGGAACAACACAAGGACCATTTCAGATGTACTGGAATTTTATGAAACATTTTAGGAAAAATTTTTTTTCCTCTTCCTAATATTAATTTATCAAAATCTATGTTTTTCTCTTAGATGCACAAAAAGCGTTTGATAATTTGAGTTGGGAATTTATGAAAGAACTGATAAAACAAATGAAATTTGGCTCCAACCTTATTACAATGATTGAAACTATTTATCATAACCAATCTGCGAGAATCATGATTAATGGGGACTTAACTGAACAATTCCAAATTGGAAAGGGAGTACGACAGGGATGCCCACTATCACCACTACTATACAACTTATCAATTGAGATAATGTTAAATCAAATTAGGACAAACTCAGATATCCAAGGCTTGAAAATCAAAGGACAAGAATTCAAATTACATGCATATGCAAATGATTTAGTTTTTATATTAGAAAATCTGATGGAGACTGGGAAACATTTAATGAAAGAGATAAAGGAATATGGTGATGTGGCAGGATTAAAAATGAACAAGCAAAAAACTAAAATTATAACCAAAAATATGAATTATGAACAAGATAAGAAATTAGAAAAACTTTTGGAAATACAAATTGTTAAGAAGGTTACGTACCTGGGTATTGTATTAACAAAAAAATGCAGTATGATTAAGGAAGACAACTATGAGGTACTAACAAAAAAAGTAGAGAAACAATTAACTGATTGGAATAAACTCCATATTAGAAAGAATATCAACAATCAAAATGACAATTTAACCAAAATTCCTTTACCTTTTTCAAACGATACCTATAAAATAAAAAAAACAATTGTTTACCAAATTAAACAGAATAATTTCTAAATTTGTATGGAGTGGCAAAAAAACAAGAATAAGAATTAAATGGTTACAAGATAAAACCAAACGAGGAGGACTGGGATTACCAGATTTTGAAATTTACTACCAAACAGCCACTCTTCTTTGGATTAAAGATTGGATTGAACTCAAACAAGAAAAACTACTAATATTGGAAGGCCACGATATGTTAAGTGGCTGGCACAGTATACTCTGGAATGGAAATAATAAAATCCCAACATATTTCAAAAATCACTTAATTAGGGATTCCCTATTAACAATATGGTTAAAATTTAAAAAAGAACACTATATAAAAATCCCCAGATGGTATTCTAGTATGGAAGCTTTGACAAATCCTAACACAACACAACTAAAAAAAATGGTAAAATACAATCAAATATTAGATGCGGAAGGAAATATTAAATCAAGAGAACATTTATTAGAGCAGGTGGCCTTATACACAAATTTACTCAAAATGGCAAAAAGATTAAAAAAATTAGTGATCCAAGAGAAAAACATAGATTTTGATAAATTAATATTAGGAAGAGGAAAAAAAATTATAACAAAAACATATAGTTTTCTGATAAATTATAAAATGAAAGTAGAAATGGTTAAAGGAAACATGATCAGTTGGGCAAAAAATATCGGACATAATGGGAGACAATTTGGAAAAGAAATTACAAAATAACTAAATCAACTGCGTACAACTAAATCAACTGCGTACATTTTAAAGATGTTTTATAGGTGGCATATATCATCATCAAGACTAGCCCAAATTTACCCCAAACTAAAACCAGACTACTGGAGATGCAGGAACAAAAATGGGACATTTTTTCACATGTGGTAGGCCTGTCCCGAAATTAGGAAAGTTTGGAATAAAATTGGAATGTGGATTTATGAAATAAACAAAGTTAAACTTCAACTAAAACTGGAGGTCTTTCTTCTAGTTATTATTTGATACAGCATGTAATTACTGCAATCAGGATTTGCATAGCACAAAATTGGAAGAAAGAGGATGCACCAACGGAGAGAGACATGATTAGGAAAATTCTTCACTGCACAGAATCTAATAAACTAACACAAGAATTTAAAAACAATAATCAATCTTGCCATAACAACACATTTTTACACTTGGGTTGACAATAGGAAAAAGAATAGCTGTAAATAATGTAAATACTAAATTGTTAGAAATAAGCAAAATTAAGCCTATAATTGATTAAGATAATAATCATTGTTTCAATGCCGATGTTAAACTGATAAGATACTCTGTTGCTATACATGTTACAGTTTGGGAGGGGTTAGGCATATGTGTTGTACTGTCTTTGTATCAGACATAATGCAATAGAAATATAATCACAGGATGAAACACCCATTGTCTTGTTTTAAGATGTATATATCTAATAAAATTTTCTAAAATATTTCATCCCTTTAATCCTCCATTTGATTATCGTACAATTTATTTATTTGGCTTGATCAGATTGATTAGGATTCGGACTGCTCTGTTTTGAGCTCTTTTATATTGCAAATTTGACAATCAGCTGCTGAGCATGGAGAGCTGCAGAACGACGGAGCAGGTAGAGCTGAGCAAAATGGAGAGCAGAGCAAACAAATTGGTAGACAATTCTACTGTAGAAGATATAAAATATAGTGAAACCCAGTGAAATCTGGGGTGGTGACAATTAGAGCATCATATGATCAAAGGACTTTTGAATATTTTGATCATCTGGTGTTCAGAATTCAGTACTGGCAAGGGGGTGCCAAGAAACTGAATCTAATTTCAAACCTCCAGAGAAACAAGAGGTGGACAGTGAGAATTGACAGAACTGAAATAGAGGGGGAGCAAAAATCAACTCTAACTCCTGAGACACATATGAAAAAAACCCCAGTGACATCAAAGCAGAAAGAAGCAGAAAAGAATCTCAACGGCTGTCCTAACTATAAACAAATTTAGAAGTCAATGATAAAAACGAACAAATACCAATTGACGTAATGGCACCTAGGCGACAAGCGACCATAGAGAAACTAAAAACACAGAGACCAGAACACCAGGAAAAAGACTTGGAGGCAGAACCTAGGATAAAAACTTGTAATACATCTTATTCTCCAAACCTTGGAACTTCTTTCCCTGGTTTGAAAATTAATTTAAGCTAACTAAATCTAGATCTACCAAGATGGCACCCACAAAGGCTGCCTCGGCGAAATGCTCACAAACAGTTCCTTTATTTTCTACTATTCCTTGCAATTCTCAACGGATTTCCTACTCAACAGACCATCTGCTAAGAATTAAGGAACATTTCTTTAAGGAGCAGCTATCTGTAACTTCACCCCACCTGTCTTTACAAAAACAGAAGAGATCTTAGCATAGGAGGAAGCCATTTCCCAGCAATCATGGATCACCAAAAAGAAATGCAGATGGCAGGAATGAAGAGGTAAAAGGGTGGGAATTTTAAACAGACTAAGAAACATAGAAACATAAAAACATAGAAGATTGACAGCAGAAAAAGACCTCATGGTCCATCTAGTCTGCCCTTACACTATTTCCTGTATTTTATCTTAGGATGGATATATGTTTATCCCAGGCATGTTTAAATTCAGTTACTGTGGATTTACCAACCACGTCTGCTAGAAGTTTGTTCCAAGGATCTACTACTCTTTCAGTAAAATAATATTTTCTCATGTTGCTTTTGATCTTTCCCCAACTTCAGATTGTGTTCCCTTGTCCTTGTGTTCACTTTCCTATTAAAAACACTTCCCTCCTGAACCTTATTTAACCCTTTAACATATATAATGTTTTGGTCATGTCACCCCCTTTCCTTCTGTCCTCCAGACTATACAGATTGAGTTCATTAAATCTTTCCTGATATGTTTTATGCCTAAGACCTTCCGCCATTCTTGTAACCCGTCTTTGGACCCGTTCAATTTTGTCAATATCTTTTTGTAGGTGAGGTCTCCAGAACTGAACACAGTATTCCAAATGTGGTCTCACCAGCGCTCTATGTAGGGGGATCACAATCTCCCTCTTCCTGCTTGTTATACCTCTAGCTATGCAGTCAAGCATCCCACTTGCTTTTCCTACCGCCCGACCACACTGCTCACCCATTTTGAGACTGTCAGAAATCACTACCCCTAAATCCTTCTCTTCTGAAGTTTTTGCTAACACAGAACTATCAATACAATACTCAGATTGAGGATTCCTTTCCCCCAAGTGCATTATTTTACATTTGGAAACATTAAACTGCAGTTTCCATTGCTTTGACCATTTATCTAGTAAAGCTAAATCATTTACCATATTACCGACTCCTCCAGGAATATCAACCCTATTGCACACTTTAGAGTCATTGGCAAATAGGCAAACCTTCCCTACCAAATCTTCCCCTATGTCAGGGGTCCCCAACCACCGGTCCGCGGACCAGTACCGGGCCGCAAGGCATGTTGCACCGGTCCGCGGAGTCAGCAGCTGCTGTGGAGCCGGCGAGTGCCAGGCTGTTTCCTGTCTCTTTCCCCTCGCGTTCACTCGGGACCGCCGTTTCCCTCGGGCTGAGAAAACCTTTACCTGCTTGCTTGCTTTCTTCCTTTCCTGTCTTTCTTCTCTTGTCGAAAGTGGTCTATTTCCTCCTTGCGAAGCCCTCGCAAAGCCCTTGCTCTGCCTGCAGCTCAAACGGAAAGGCTTTGGCATTGTGCAGCTCTTTTTTTGCTAGGCTCCCCCACCCTATTCCCGGGGTCCTGGGTGGGAGCGAAGCCAGTGGTGTGCGTGTGACCATGAAACCCCCACCACCAGCTCTGGTAATTTTCTTTTGGAAGGATTCCTTGCTGCAAGAAAATTACAGGATCTGGTGGTGGGCACTCCAAGCAGGCAGCGATCACAAAGGAAGGTGACTGTGTCCATGGAGGCACCTCCCCCTCCTCTGGGATTCCTTGCTGGAATCCCAGCCAGAGCGGGCGGTGGCGGGGGGGGTGTCCTCTGAATCTGCTGAAAGGCAAATGGCGGTCCCGAGTGAACGGGAGAGGAAAGAGACAGGAAACCGCCCCTTCCTACACTTCCTCCCTCTGTCACCTCGGTTCCCCCGCAAAATTAAAAAGGGGGGGGGAGGGAACAGAGACAATGGAATGATAAGCTATACCCTCATGCTTAATCCCGCCCAAAACCACACCCCTTTCCGCCCCCACCGGGCCATAGAAAAATTGTCTTGCTGAAACTGGTCCCTGGTGGAAAAAAGGTTGGGGACCACTGCCCTATGTCACTCACAAACATATTAAAAAAGAATAGGACCCAGAACAGACTCTTGTGGCACACCGCTTGTAACCTGTCTCTGCTCAGAATACTCACTATTAACAACAACTCTCTGATGTCTACGCTTCAGCCAGCTGCAAATCCACTGAACTATCCAGGGATTAAGTCCAATCTTCACTAATTTATTTATCAGCTCTTTATGTGGAACCGTATCAAAGGCTTTGCTGAAGTCCAGATAGGCAATATCCACCGCACCATCTTGATCCAACACCTTTCTGACTTAGTCAAAGAAATCAATGAGATTAGTCTGACATGATTTGCCTTCAGTAAAGCCATGCTGATTTGGGTCCAATAAGTTATTGTTTTTTAGGTGCTGATTTATCCCCTTTTTGAGTAGAGTCTCCATCACTTTAACTATAGCTGATGTCAAGCTAACTGGCCTGTAGTTGCCAGCTTCTTCTCTATTGCCCTTGTGGATGGGCAAAACACTGGCCATTCTCCAATTCTCAGGAACATCTCCTGTTAACAGGGATTGGTTAAACAAATCAGTCGGGGGTAGCAATGACAAATCTGAGTTATTTAAGATCTTTGGGGTGAATGCCATCTGGACCCATTGCCTTATTTATCTTTAATCATTCAAGTTCTCCTAAGACATTGGCTTCTAAGATCACTGGAGCTGAATCCGTACAGCTGGAAGCAATGCTATATCCATCTATAGTATTATATTGTAAGGTGTCTTTTGAGAAAACTGAACAGAAGTAGCTATTGAAATGGTCAGTGACCTCCTCATTCCCCTCAATGTATGTATTATTGCCGATACTAAGCTTCGTGATGCTGCAGTGTTTCTTCTTCCTATCACTAATATATCTGAAGAAGATTTTATCCCCCTTCTTTACAGATTTGGCTATTTCTTCCTCTTTTGAGGCTTTATCAGCATATATTATCTGTTTCGCCTCATTCTGTCTCACTTTATACACCTCTCTATCAGCTATACTTCCAGACTTTTTATACCTCCTATATTTTCATTGACTATAGCCCTTACATCATTGCTAAACCATAGCTGTTTCTTCTTCCTTTTACCTTTAGTTATTTGCCTTACATACAGTCCAGTGGCTTTTAAGTTGTTCTTTTTTAATACAGTCCACTGGATGCTCGCTCCTGCCATTTTATCCCTCCCCTTTAATTCAGGATTTAAGTATTCCCCCATTGCATTAAAATTTGTTTTTCTGAAATTCTAAGGAACAAGGGAATTTAAAAAAACCCTGCTCCTTCCATCTTTCTTACCAATTTATGTTCACTTGCCAACAAGATGGATGAAATACTGCTTTAGATGCAATTCTGATTTTCACAACGCATCTGCCCTATGCTTTACTGAAACCTGGCTAAATGAGGAAATAGATGATAATAATATGCATATACCAGGCTTCCTGATTTTTCGCGCAGATCAGAATGCAGAATTATCAGGGGGGAAAGGGAGGAGGCTTATGTATATATATCAACAACAGCTGGTCTCAAGACATCACCATTATACAAAAATTCTCTGATGAAAACTTGGAGTCTTTAATTATTAATTACAAACCCTTTTATTCTCCTTGTGAGATTCATTCTTTCTTAATATCTGTGATTTGCATCCCTCCACAAGCATCTGTAAAAAAGGCACTAAGAACCCTAGCTGATCAGATTACAGAGGCTGAAGCCAAATACCCTGATTCCCTGGCCATTATTTTGGGAGATTTAAACAAGGCAAACTTAAGAGATGAGCTACCAAAATACTTTCAACATGTAAATTGCCCCACCAGAGGCAATAATATCTTAGACCATTGCTACACAACGGTAAGAAAGGCTTACCGGGCCTTACCAAGAGCAGCTCTGGGCCACTCTGATCATTGCATGATTAACCTTGTACCTGCTTACAAACAAAGATTTATACCCACAAAACCAACAATTAAATCAGGGTGGACTTGGACTGAGGAAGCAAAGTTAAAGCTACAGACTTGCTTTGATTGCACAAACTGGAATACTTTTAAAGACACCTCTGCAGACCTAGATGAACTCACAGATACTGTAACATCATATGTCAGCTTCTGTGAAGACCTATGTATACCAACCAGAAACTTGCAAATATACAGTAACAATAAACCTTGGTTCACAGCCAAACTCAAGCAGTTACATCATGCCAAAGAGGAAGCCTACAGAAAAGGTGATAGAATGCTGTGCAATCAGGTCAGAAATGGGAGATCAGAACAGCAAAGGGGAACTACTCTGAAAAGCTAAAGAATCAATTCTCAACAAATGAAGCAGCAAATATGTGGAAAACTCTCAAAAACATCACCAGTTACAACAAACCACCTTCCCAAGCTAAAGGAGATCAGCAATTGGCAGATGACCTGAATGTGTTCTACTGCAGGTTTGAAAAGAAACCACAACCACTTATCTGTACAACCTCCATCCCAGACACACCAACAACAGCTAAATCTTCTACAACTGAACCCATCCCATTGTAATCCTAGTGATCACAGAAAAGTAAGTAAAAGATCTATTTCACAGACAGAAGCCTGGAAAAGCACCAGGCCCAGACAAGATAACCCCTTCTTGCTTAAAAGTCTGTGCCGACCAATTGGCCCCCATCTTCACCCAAATCTTCAACAAATCACTAGAGTTGTGCTATGTTCCTTCCTGCTTCAAACATTCTACTATCATTCCAGTGCCAAAGAAGCCCTCCATCAAGGAACTGAATGACTACAGACCAGTTGCTCTAACATCTGTAGTTATGAAAACTTTTGAAAGGCTAGTGATGTTCCACTTGAAAACCATCACAGATCCACTGTTAGACCCCCTGCAATTTGCATACCGAGCAAATTGCATACCGAGCAAACAGATGATGCTGTTAATATGGCTCTACACTACATCCTTCAACATCTTGAATCTCCAATGACCTACGCTAGGGTCCTCTTTGTAGACTTCAGTTCAGCATTCAATACCATCATACCGGACATTCTCTTAACCAAACTAAATCAACTAGCAGTACCTGAACATACTTGTAAGCACAATTAGCACAGGTGCTCCCCAAGGCTGTGTACTCTCACCACTTCTCTTCTCTCTATACACTAATGACTGCATCTCAAACGATCCATCTGTTAAACTACTGAAGTTTGCAAATGATACAACAGTGGTCGGACTCATTCGAGACAATGATGAATCCGCATACAGTCGGGAGGTTGAACAACTAGCCTTGTGGTGTGACCAGAACAATCTATAACTGAACACACTCAAAAGCATAGAAATGGTGGTAGACTTTAGGAGAAACCCTTCCACCCTTCCACCTCTCACAATACTAGACAACACAGTATCAACAGTAGAGACTTTCAAATTTCTAGATTCTAGCATATCTCAAGACCTAAAATAGTCACCTAACATCAAAAACATCATCAAAAAAGCACAACAAAGAATGTTCTTTCTGCGCCAGCTCAGGAAGCTCAAACTGCCCAAGGAGCTGCTGATACAGTTCTACAGAGGAATCATTGAGTCTGTCATCTGCACCTCTATAACTGTCTGGTTTGGTGCTGCAACCCCAGAAGACTGACAAAGACTTTAAAGGGTAATCAGAACTGCAGAAAAAACAATTGCTGCCAACCTGCCTTCCATTGAGGACCTGTATACTGCATGAATCAAAAAGAGGGTGGGGAAAATATTTACTGACCCCTCGCATCCTGGATACAAACTGTTTCAACTCCTACCCTCAAAACTGCACACCAAGACAAGATGGTGTGCAGACACACCAAGATGGTCCAAGATGGCGATCCGGGTAGATGCTTAGGTCTCATCGCTAGTCCTAACGCTAGGTCAAAATAGGTTAAAAATAGGAAATAAGCTAAAAAAAATTCTCCAATTTACAACAGGATAAAATCAGGATAATTTATCTAAAAGGAAAAGTGCTTTACGAGCAAAGCTACATCAACAACCCAAGAGGAGCAGCAAAGCAACCGATAACGACTACAAAGTTACAAGACACCAAATGGAGGTACATTCCTCAGCAGAGAGAGAGGGTGAGATAAGATCCAACTGGAGGGAGGGAGAAGATTTATTGAAGCGCAATCATTTCACCAGCCCTGCGACCTGAACTACGTGGGTGAAAGGTGAACCATGAAGAGCCCCAATTCCCTCTCCGTCGCTTCCCAGCTGATTTCTAAAAGCCCAGCAGAGTTACCAGGGAGTCTCCTCAACTTTTGGGAAATTTTCATTTTCCAAACAACGAATTTCAATGGGAATAGGCAAAAGCTGCTGTTTGTCTCCAGCCTCACAGCTTTGAAGCCTTCCAAGCCCTGCAACTTTCAAGTGAATCCTCCATAAAGTGCAGCCAGTCCCCCCCTCCCAGCCCTGCAAACTGACCTGGGTGGAGGGGAGATGTAAGGCAAGCCTTTTACAGATCTAAAAATGTCTGTGCCTTCCAAAAGCTGAAAAACTGATCCGAGCAGCGTTAGGAGTCCAACACCAAAATCCCAACTGCCTCCACACATAAACAGGGTGATCCGCCATTACCACGTGGCTAAAAGACCAAGTGATTCCCCCCTGGTCTCTGCTCTTCAAAATCTCTGTTCTTCATAGCTTTAAAATCTCTCAGCTAGCAGTGACACTCCAACCCCCCCCCCCAGTGGCTGTAAAGTAACCCAGCAGTCATATCTAAAACCTTTCTCATTCAACGCTCCAACTCCCCCATAGTGGCTGCAAAGGAACCTAGCAGTCACTTCCAAATTTTTCTCATTCAAAAATCTCAACAGAACGTACAACCAAGTCAAACAATCAACAATCAACAGATAGATTTTTAAATCTCACTTCAGCAACTATGCTGTGCAAGAAAAAACCCCAAGTAAATCAAGTAAATGATTCTGATAACATTTGCTTCATATGCAACAACACTATTAATATACAAAAAGGATTTATAAAATGTCACTCCTGCAAAAAATCAGCTCAACATACCTGCCTTAACATAAATAAACATGTCACCACTTTTCTTCAAGATAATCCTTCATTCTACTATTTCTGCCCATCTTGTATCTCAAACCAGACTCCTTAGGCAAGTTGTCCGATGTAATCCTATCAGCAGTCTCTAAAACTCAACAATCATACACAGAAAGCATGGAACCACGGTTTGCCTCCATAGAAAAGAAAAATCCAAGATCTGATAAACACTAAAACACCAAAACAAGTACCCTATACCACCCCACCACCACCACTTTATACCCCACCTAGGCCACCAAAACTTCTACCTCCAAACCCTACTACCGACATCTTCATCCTGGTGAAAGATGCCATGGAACATGAACAAAAACATCAGAATGCCATCCTTTTTGGCCTAGAGGAAAATGGGGAAACTGATTTAACAAATATACGTAATATCATCCGCAACCAGAATCCTCAAACAATTGCCCCTGATGACATG
Source organism: Erythrolamprus reginae (assembly GCF_031021105.1). Taxonomy (NCBI): domain Eukaryota; kingdom Metazoa; phylum Chordata; class Lepidosauria; order Squamata; family Dipsadidae; genus Erythrolamprus; species Erythrolamprus reginae. The sequence goes on from NC_091963.1 coordinate 76,767,171, forward strand.
TTAGAGGTCACTAGAAACAGCCCTGCACTGAGGTACAGTGACGGATCAATGGCTCCCCGATTTTGCAGAATAATCTGCAAAAGTGAAACTACCAAACAACAGTTCATCAAGACCATGAACTCCAATGCCAGAAATAACACCAAATACAACAAACTCAGATCCAGACCAGATCTAACTCTACTTCAACGCATCCGGTCTCGTGAACTATGGGCCGAACTTAAGAGACATCGTGGTCATGGCAAAACTAACCTATACATAGACTACCGCTCTGAATGCATCAGAACCAAAACCCACAACCCTCCCTTCATCTCCCAACCCACTATCCCTCCTCAACCATCCTACACTTCTCCACCTACCATCCCTTATCAACAAATGGACATCCCCAGCACTTCCAGTGCACCCCTTACTACCTCAATTCAATCCAATTTCAATTCAACTCAATCCAATTTCATTCCTGAACACAAATTCAATCTCAAATATAAACTAATCAATGCAGAAGTATAATCAACAAGTTGTCTGAATTCCTCCTTCTACTTGACACTAACATATTTGACATAATATTTGTTTGTGAAACATGGCTGAATACATCCTATCCTGACTCCATCATCACACCAAGTAACTACCTAGTTTTCCGGTTGGACCGTGAATACCACAGAGGAGGTGGTGTAGCTATATTCTATAAAAGTTCACTCAATCTAAAATACATCCAAGTTGCACATGATATTATCTTTCCTGAAACCTTAATATGCAATCTTTCCCTCAATACTACACTCCGCTTCCTACTTTGCTACAGAGCTCCAAATTACGATATTAATCATGTAACAAAATTAACCTCCCTACTAACAACCTCAACCTACCACACATCAACTGGACCCTAAACAAATGCTCCACAGAACCTATACATACTGCCCTTTATAATGCCGTCACCAGCCTGGGACTTGAACAATTAGTATCAAACAATACCAGACTCAACAACTGTCTTGACCTCATATTCTGTAATAGCAAAAGTGCTATCTCTGGACTGCATATAAAAGAACCCTTCCCCAACAGTGATCATAGTATGATTAACTTCAACCTCAATCTACACCATCCTAACACTCACCTGAATAACGTGACGCCTAAGTACAATTTTAGGAAAGCCAACTATGAACTCATGGATGCCAATCTCTCAATTCTTAACTGGCAATCTCTGTTCTCTAACTACAACACCACTGATGATCTCTACAACACGTTCTTACTCCAAATTAAAGGACTTATCGACTACATGTACCACTCACTTCATCCAGAGGTAAATGAAAAAATAACTTATCTGTCTCAATAAAGAAATTACAAACCAAAAAAAGATCTCTCTGGCTTAAAAGCCAAAAAGGCCAAGTAACCAACTTCAAAAGCCACTACAAAAGCATATGCCAACAAATAAAAGCAGAATGTCTCAACTATCACAGAAAACAAGAGGAAAACCTCCTTCTCACCAGATCTAACCGAGCCTTCTACAACTTCGTCAACAACAAACTCAATGACTCTAGACCTATTCCACCTGTTGTAGGACCCAACAACAAAGAATACCACAATGATCCATCCAAAGCTAACCTCTTCAACTCTTTCTTTGGCTCTGTCTTTGTTAACAGTAATGGCTCATCCCCCATCTTTGCAAATCACACCTCAAACTCTCTCAACAACTTAACCCAAATCGACTTCACTATAAACCGCGTTGAAAAAGCAATCTGTGACCTCAAACCTTCCCTATCAGTTGGACCAGACAAGCTTTCTTCTACTATAGCCGAACCTCTAAGCATTATCTTCCAAAAATCCTTCAGGACCAGCACACTCCCCAAGCTGTGGTCAAAACCAGTAGTCATCTTCAAGAAAGGAGACCCTTCACTCGTTGAAAACTACAGACCAATTTTGCTATGCTGCATCCCTTGTAAAATCATGGAATCAATTATAAATCAATCAATCACCCTTTACTTAGAATCTAATAACCTACTCTCTAACAAACAATTTGGATTCAGAAAGAAATTATCCTGCAACCTACAACTACTTCACTGCAAAAACATGGATTACCCACCTAGATGAAGGAAAATCCATTGATGCAATTTATATTGACTTTTGCAAAGCCTTTGACTCAGTGGTTCACAACAAATTACTCTTAAAACTCAAATCCTATGGCATCTCAGGATTTCTCCTTAGCTGGATTACTGCATTCCTGACAAATAGGCAACAACTTGTCAAAATTGGAAGCGCCATTTTCACCCTCGTCCCTATCAAAAGTGGCATTCCCCACGGCAGCGTACTAGGTCCTACTCTTTTCATTCTCTTAATCAATGACCTCTGCGATCATATCACAAGCAACTGTGTTCTTTTCACCAACAATGTAAAACTATTCAATACCACGGACAACACATCTACTCTCCAAAAAGACCTCGACTTTGTCTCAGATTGGTCTAACACCTGGCAACTTCAAATATCAACCAACAAATGCTCTACCCTCCACATTGGCAAAAAGAATCCAAACCTCATATATAAACCGAATAAACAAAATCTCACAGCCAACCCCCACTCAGTGAAAGACCTTGGAATATTAATATCAAATGACCTAAGTGCCAAAGCCCACTGCAACAATATCGCCAAAAAGGCTTCTAGGGTTGTTAACCTGATCCTACGCAGCTTCTGCTCCGGCAATCTCACACTACTCACCAGAGCCTACAAAACTTTTGCCAGACCCATCCTTGAATACAGTTCATCTGTCTGGAACCCATACCACATCTCGGACATCAACACCCTAGAAAATGTCCAAAGATACTTCACCAGAAGAGCTCTTCATTCCTCCACTCGAAACAGAATGCCCTACGAAAGCAGACTATCAATCCTAGGTCTAGAAAGCTTAGAACTACGACGCCTAAAACACGATCTAAGTATTGCCCACAAGATCATATGCTGCAACGTCCTTCCGGTCAACGACTACTTCAGCTTCAACCGTAACAACACAAGAGCACACAACAGATTCAAACTTAATATTAACCGCTCCAAACTTGACTGTAAAAAATATGACTTTAACAATCGAGTTGTCGAAGTGTGGAACTCATTACCGGACTCAATAGTGTCAACTCCCAACCCCCAACACTTCTCCCTTAGACTCTCCACGATTGACCTCTCCAAGTTCCTAAGAGGCCAGTAAGGGGCGTATATAAGTGCACTGATGTGCCTATCGTCCCCTGTCCAATTGTCTTTCCTTATCTCATATATCATATATATTCTCTCCTTATCTATAGATTTCTCTATACATTTCTCCCTTCGACTATCCACGATTGACCTCTCCAGGTTCCTAAGAGGTCAGTAAGGGGCGTACATAAGTGCACTAGCCTGCCTTTCATCCCCTGTCCAATTGTCTCTCCTTATCTCATATATCATATATCTTTTCTTCCTTCATATGTCTTCTCCTCTATTTTTATATCTTCTCTTTATATATACTGTAATACTTCATGTCTGTTCTCTTCAATATGTATTGTGTATTGGACAAAATAAATAAATAAATAAAAATAAAAATAGACAAGTTTTTCCCCCGAACACCATTCACTCTACTAAACAAATAATTCCCTCAACAATGTCAGACTTTTTACTAAATCTGCACTTCTATTTCTACTAGTTTTTCTCATCATTCCTATCATCCTTTTCCTCCCACTTAGGACTGTATGATTGTAACTTGTTGCTTGTATCCTAAGATTTTTATTAATATTGATTGTTTCTTCATTGCTTAGTTGACCCCTATGACAATCATTAAGTGTTGTCCCACATGATTCTTGACAAATGTATCTTTTTCTTTTATGTACGCTGAGAGCATATGCCCCAAGACAAATTCCTTGTGTGTCCAATCACACTTGGCTAATAAAAATTCTATTCTAACTGTAATTAAATTAACCATTTGTATAAGACTTCTCAAGGGACTCTAAGGAAAATACTGTGTACATTATAATATTAATTTGCTTAATTATCTTTTCTTTCTTTTTTTCCTCTCTCTCCCTCCTCCTCTACCTCTTTGTAGTTTTCTTTTTGCTTTCTTCTCTGATTAGGAATCTAAGAACATATAGATAATAACTGGGCTGCAAGATCAAGCCAGAGAGAAGACCTGTATGCCTCGGAAGAGCTGTATGCTATGTGCTTTAGCTGAAGGGGGAGAAGCAACGGGAGAAGCGATTCCTCTGTTATCTACAGGAGATCCCAGCAGCCAAGAGAAGGAGGAAAGAATCATCGCATTAGAAAAGGAACTAGCTTTACTCCGAGAGAAGGGAAAGAAGGAGGAGGGGCGCGTCACGCGCCAAAAGAAGAAATAAGAAATAAGTACTGTATTGTATAACTGGTGTTGTTGTTCCCAGCTGACTAACTTTTTGGGTATTCTTTTCCCTTCAATATTCAAAGGAAGGAATAGGGGGGGGGGTGTTTGAGGGTTACTATTTGACTCTTAAAGGAGTATTTTTGTTAGAGCGTACTAGAGGGATAGCAAAGCCATGGGTGCCTCTCGGAGCCAATGGAGATTTCTTCCATTGATTCCCCCCTGGGGGAATGTTGAGGGAGGGGCACTTGGGTGGGGGTTTAAGATTACAAATGAAGAATCTTCCAAGATGCTTCGCTTTACAGAGCAGAGAAACATAACTAAAAAGAATGGGTGAAAAAGTTTTGATGTCATTAAATGTGAACGGATTGTTGTCACAGATTAAACATTATAGAATCATGAAACTGGCTAGGGATAAAAAAGTAGACTTTCTATTTTTATCAGAAACACATAAAGGGAGAAAAAGAGATGATAAATTAACGAACTGTAAGGATTGGGGAGGGATATATGAGTCCAGAAGCAATAATAATAAAAGTAAAGGAGTCGCAATATTAATAAATAAATGAGTTCCCTTTGAATTGACCCAGACTAAAAGGGACAAGGAGGGAAGGATGTTATTTGTTAAAGGAAAAATGAATAATAAGGTAATAACATTAGCAGTAATTTATGCCCCAAGTGTAAACACAAAGCAATTCATATTAAATACAAAACGTAAATTGAATAACTTTGCAGAAGGTACAGTGATTTTGGCAGGTGATTTCAATATTGAACTGATAGCAGGGAAACAGGGGAAAAACAATTTGCCTTTAAATAAATTAGGTATGATGGATATTCATGCCGAAGCGACAAATAGAGCCACGTTTTATTCAGCTAGGCATAATAAGTTTAGCTGTATCGACTATATATTAATGAACAAAACCAGAAATGCATATCTTAAAAGAGCTGAAACTGAAAGCATTTGGTTATCAGACCACACCCCATTAATAGCAGTAATTGTATTTGACTCAAACAATAAACAAAAAATATGGAGATACAATCCTATTGTGTCAGGAAGAGAAGAAAATAAATTGAAACTCCAAAAAGAATTGATTGAATATTTTAAAATAAATGATACGGGAAATATGAAGCAATCAATAATTTGGGATGCACATAAGGCCTTTATGAGAGGGAATTGTATCAGCACCGAAATTTATATTAAAAAAAAAAGTGAGACAGAAAGGAAAAAATTAATTAAAGATATTGAGTTAACTCAAGAAAGATTGAAAAGTACAAGAAATAGAGAGTGGAATAATTTACTAAAAATTAAAAAACAACAACTGAGACTTATGGATCAACAAATATGGAATAATATGAGATTGATTGTAAAGCAGAAAATTTTGGGATGGGGCAATAAATCAATGAAACAAATGGCAAATTATTTAAAAAAAAGAAAAGAAAAATCTAGTATAGTTGCATTAAGGGACAAAAAAGGTGTTATAAAACGTAGTAACGATGAATTACAAAAAATAATGAAAGAGTTTTATGAAGAGTTATATAAAAAAGATCAGATTATTCTGCAAAAGATAGAGACTAAGGAGAAACTAACTGATGAAGACAAACAAATGTTAAATGGGACAATAACAAATGATGAAATTATTAGAGTTGTTAATGGATTGAAACCTGCCAAAGCTCCAGGCCCAGACGGACTTACGGGGGAATATTATAAGACTTTTGTGACTCAATTATTACCTCATTTGGGGAAACTATTTAATAACATACTTCAAACCTTCAATATTCCACAGTCATGGAAGACATCCGAGATCATCACTATTCCAAAACCAGATCGTGATTTGTTAGAACCGGGATCCTATCGCCCCATCAGCTTACTAAACCAGGACTATAAAATATTTATGAAAATTATAGCAAATAGGATAGAGAGTATCTTACCAAAAATAATTGGTGAAGACCAATATGGATTTGTTAAAGGAAGAAAGATTCACGAACCAATTAGAAATGTTGTTAATGTGTTACACCATGCTACCACTACCAAAAAGAAATTATGTGTTTTGAAGTTAGATGTGTACAAAGCATTCGACAAAGTTAATCATAATTACCTGTTTCAACTTTGCAAGGAATTAAATATGGGAGAAAATTTCTGTCAAATTATAAAAAAAATCTATAAGGATAATATGGCCTATATTAGGGTAAATGGAAATAGAACAGACAAAATTAATATCCAAAATGGAACTAAGCAGGGGTGTCCACTTTCCCCCATCTTGTTTGCAATGGCAATTGAAGTTCTAGCAAATAAAATTAGAGATGATAAGGATTGGAAGGGTTACCGAATTGGGAAACTTGAATTGAAATTAAATCTTTTTGCAGACGATGCCATAATATTGTCTGAAACCCCCATTGAAATGATGCGAAAATTAATGGTGGTACTTCAGGAATTTAAAGACCAATCAGGTCTCTCAATTAATATTGAGAAATCAGAAATATTCTGTTTGAATACAGGTCCCAAAGAGCAAATCGAGATACGAAAAAACTCAGGATTGAAATTAGGATGTAAAAAAATGAAATATTTAGGAATTTGGTTATTTAAAAACCCAAACAAAATTGCTGAGGCAAATTATAATTTAATATGGAAAAAAATGCAAAAGCAAATTAAAAAGTGGAAAGATAAAAGTTTGAGAAAAATGGCCAAAATAAGAGCTCTTAAAATGATGATCATTCCCAAAATGATGTACTTATTCCAAGTTTTACCAGGTACCTTCCCAGGAGTAAAACTAAGGGAATGGGACACTAAAATGAACTATTGGATTGAAGGGGAAAAAAAACCTAGAACAAGGAAACGATGGCTGATTGCCAGAGAAAAAGATGGAGGATGGGGGTACCCAAATTTAGAATTATATAGAGATGCATTTCAAATAGAAAGATTAATGGAATTACAATTACTGACAGAAAAGAAGTGGGTGAAACTTGAAAAGGAGATTAACAATGTTAAAAATAAAGAGATTTTATTTAAAAAATGGAGTAAAATAGAAATCAATAGATTAGCCGATCCTTTGAAAGCAGCTGTAGATATTTGGTCAAAATGGCAAGGGAAATTAGCAAATAGGAACTCAAAATTATCAACGTTGCATGTTTTGAACATAAATAACGACGTTAATCTAGATAGAGTTATAAAGGAATTAAATGATAAAGGCATAATGAGAATAGAACAATTATATGAAACAGATGGAAGAGTTAACAGAACTCGCCTTGAATGGTGGTTGGGCCAACAAAAATGGTTGCAGATTAATGCAATATGCAAATATTTGAATAAAACTGAGATTAAAGAAGCATTTTTGAGAGAAGAAAACTGTCTAGAGAAAATACTGAAAGAAAAGATTAATGATTCAAAAGGACAGGCTAGTAAGATTTATAGTATGTTATTACAAGTGGAAGAGGAAGTGATTAAAGGCCTAACAAGATACTGGCAAAACGAATTACAGATCAATGAAAACGAGATGGAAGAAGTAGTAGAAAATATATATAAGATAAAGAACAGAAGAATTAGAGAGATGAGAAGGAAAATTTTACACAAATGGTACTTCACGCCAGTAAAACTAGCACACTTCCAGAGGAAAGGAAAAGGAAACTGTTGGCATGGTTGCCAAATAAAAGGAGTTTTTATGCATATGCTCTGGGAATGTGTTGAAGTTCAAAAATTTTGGAAGGAAGTACAGAATGAAATTAACAATATGCTAAACATTAATTGGATAATCACGAAAGAATTAGCAACACTAGTTAAACATGGGGAATCACGAGAATTTAGAGGAATCAAAACAGCAGCCTTGGAAAGTGCACAAGCAGTAGTGGTATTAGGGTGGAAGGACAGCAATAAATGGACAATCCAGTATTGGTACTGGTACATGGTGGACCACATTCACTTCAAAATTATGGAATCAAGATTAATTAACTGTGATGAAAATAAATTGGAGAAGCTGATGGCACGATGGAATAAGGTGAAAGATTATATCTTACGTAGAATATATGACGACAATGTGAAAAATAAACTTCAACCACTCTTTGTAATGTAAAGAAATGTAAACCGGAGCCAAGGAAGAAATTGGAATTTACTGTAAATAACTGAACCCCCTAAATGGTGGAGGGGTTATTGGTGTTGTGCACCTTTTCTTTAAGTTTTTTTGTTTGTTTGTTGTGATAAAATTTAATTTAAAAAAAAAATTTTTTTTTTTAAAAAGACCAAGACTGACAGACAGACAGATGGACAGACAGACCTGGGAGGCTGTGGCGCCAAATGGTGGGGGTGCCTGGCATCAGAGGGACCGTTGGAGCCGTCAGAGTGAAGGATTATACTAGAGCTGTCATTACCAAGGGGACTGTCATTATCGAGGGAAAGGAGGTTACTGCAGAGAGAGAAGGAAGGCCGAGGCTAAGGAGAGGGCAAGGAGCTGTTCTGAGGCTGTTCGACATTACTGAAAGACTGTGCGGGATCGCGGTGAGAGGAGAGTGTGGAGAACTGGAGTTGTTGCCCAGTAAGAACAGTAACTATCACAGGGTGACTGGAGTGAACACCGAGAGCCGGGGGAGCTGTAGAGACGCAGGAGTCCGAGTTAATAATAATTTGAGCCACAATTTACGAACTGGGAGTGCCAGGCGGTGGCAGCGGGCGGCACTAAAGAGATCTTTCTTTCCCCCAGGGACTCATTATTTAAAGACTTGGACATTTATGCTGGACTTTTTCCAGAACTTAATTGACTCAGAGTCTGGCGCCACCTAGCTGTTGATGATCTAAGAACTGCTAACTAATTGATTTTTAACTGATTTTCCCCCCCTGTATTTTGGTCTTTAAAAATATTTAATAATTTGACATCCAGTACTAGTTTTAGAGTAATTGATAATTAATTAGTACATTTAGGCTATTTTTATATTTCTGGTATATGTATTATGTATTTTTAATTTTTTAACTATTTTTTAGGGATTAATGTATTTATGGTATGAATGAATGGGATTATGTTACTAATTATTGGAATGAATGGAATATTGTGAATAGAAATGAATGGGAAGGGAGTGATAGATGGAACAGGGTGGGTGGGTGAGATTATAATATGTATGAAATGAATGAATATGATATGAATGAAATTTCAGACACACCTGACACTGGAAGGGCAGGAGGTGGGGGAACACTTATCTCTGGGGTGGCGGAAGGTCAAAATATCCCGGTCTTGCTGGGGAGAGGCAGATATGGTGGAAGGCCTGGAGCTAGCCATTCCAGGGGAAGGAGGGATCACTGCTTAATAACAATCCCTTGTTCCGGCTCCCTGAGCTTAACTCAAGAAATCTGAAATCTGCCCAGCCGGTTTTCGGATATGGCATCAGCCTCGACCCCAGGGAAGGGGGGGAGGAGTGGCTATTATAGCCGGGGAGAGCCTGTGCCTGCGTAGACTCATTGCTCCAGAAATTGCGGGTTGCGAGTCCCTTCTGGTGAAGTTGGACCTAGGGGTTCAGGTGGGCTTGTTACTCACGTACCTGCCTCCCAGCTGCGTGTCAACAGCCCTGCCTGTGCTGCTGGAGGAGGTGGCCGGGCTGGCGGTGAGGTTCCCTAGGCTTATGGTCTTGGGGGACCTCAACCTGCCGTCGCTCGGCGGATCCTCTGGGCTGGCATAGGAGTTCATGGCCACCATGACAGCCATGGACCTGACTCAAGTAGTGCAGGGTCCGACTCATAAGGGGGGGCAGGCACCCAACATGGTATTCCTCTCTGAGCAACTGAGTAATGGTCTGAGATTAAGGGGCTTAGAAGTATTGCCTTTGTCATGGTCAGACCATTTTCTACTGCGGCTTGACTTCCTGGCTCCAATCCTCCCTCGCAGGGAGGCGGAACCAATTAAGTTGTTCCGCCCCAGGCGCCTGATGGATCCAGAAGGCTTTCAGAAGGCGCTTGGGGCTCTTTCAGATGCACTCGTCCACAGTTCGGCAGAGTCTCTGGCTGAGGCCTGAAACAAGGCTGCAGCGGAGGCCCTTGACCGAATTGCACCGCTGCGACCTCTCCGCGGCACTAGACCCCGTAGAGCTCCATGGTTCAACGAGGAGCTCCGGGAGTTGAAATGCCAGAAGAGACGTCTAGAGAAGCGATGGAGGAAGAGTAAGTCCGAATCCGATCGAACATTTGTAAGAGCTCATATTATGACTTACAAAGTGGCACTCAAGGCGGCAAGATGCGCGTATCATGCCACCTTGATTGCATCAGCGGAATCCCACCCGACCGCTCTGTTCAGGGTAACCCGTTCCCTTCTTAACCAGGGGGGAGTTGGGGAGCCCTTGCAGAGTAGTGCCGAGGATTTTAACATGTTTTTCGCTGATAAAATTGCTCGGATTCGAGCGGACCTCGACTCCAATTGTAAAACAGAGTCAACTGACAATGAGTCAGTCGAGGTGACTGGGGCTAAACGTCTTTGTACATCTGCCTGGGAGAGGTTTGACTTGGTGACACCTAAGGAAGTGGACAAGGCCATTGGAGCTGTGAGTTCCGCCACCTGTCTACTGGATCCGTGTCCCTCTTGGTTGGTTTCGGCCAGTCGAGAGGTGACGCGGAGCTGGGTCCGGGAGATTGTCAACGCCTCCTTGGGGAGTGGGTCCTTTCCGGCTCCTTATAAGGAGGCACTTGTGCGCCCCCTCCTCAAGAAGCCTTCCCTGGACCCAGCCATACTCAATAACTACCGTCCAGTCTCCAACCTTCCCTTTATGGGGAAGGTTGTTGAGAAGGTGGTGGCACTTCAGCTCCAGCGGTCCTTGGAAGAAGCCGATTATCTAGGTCCTCAGCAGTCTGGATTCAGGCCCGGCTACAGCACGGAAACTGCTTTGGTCGCGTTGATGGATGATCTCTGGCGGGCCCAGGACAGGGGCTTGTCCTCTATCCTGGTGCTTTTTGACCTCTCAGCGACTTTTGATAACATCGACCATGGTATCCTTCTGCGCCGGCTGGAGGGGTTGGGAGTGGGAGGCACTGTTCTTCAGTGGTTCTCCTCATACCTCTCTGGTCAGTCGCAGTCGGTGTTAGTAGGGGATCAGAGGTCGACCTCTAGGTCTCTCCCTTGTGGGGTGCCTCAGGGGTCGGTCCTCTCCCCCCTGCTATTTAATATCTACATGAAACCGCTAGGTGAGATCATCCAAGGGCATGGGGTGAGGTATCATCAATATGCCGATGATACCCAGTTATACATCTCCACCCCATATCCAGCCAACGAAGCAGTGGAAGTGATGGGCCAGTGCCTGGAGGATGTTAGGGCCTGGATGAGTGTCAACAAGCTCAAACTCAAACCAGACAAGACGGAGTGACTGTGGATCTTACCTCCCAAGGACAACTCCATCTGTCCGTCCATTACCCTGGGGGGAGAATCACTGGCCCCCTCAGAGAAGGTTCACAACTTGGGCGTCCTCCTCGATCCACAGCTCACATTAGAGAAACATCTTTCAGCTGTGGCGAGGGGGACGTTTGCCCAGGTTCACCTTGTGCACCAGTTGCGACCCTACTTGGACCGGGAGTCACTGCTCACGGTCACTCATGCCCTCATCACCTCGAGGCTTGACTACTGTAACGCTCTCTACATGGGGCTACCTTTGAAAAATGTTCGGAAACTTCAGATCGTGCAGAATGCAGCTGCGAGAGCAATCATGGGCTTTCCCAAATATGCCCATGTTACACCAACACTCCGCAGTCTGCATTGGTTGCCGATCAGTTTCCGGTCACAATTCAAAGTGTTGGTTATGACCTATAAAGCCCTTCATGGCACCGGACCAGATTACCTCAGGGACCGCCTTCTGCTGCACGAATCCCAGCGACCAGTTAGGTCCCACAGAGTGGATCTTCTCCGGGTCCCGTCAACTAAGCAATGTCGCCTGGCGGGACCCAGGGGAAGAGCTTTCTCTGTGGCAGCCCCGGCCCTCTGGAACCAACTCCCCCCAGAGATTAGAACTGCCCCCACCCTCCTTGCCTTTCGTAAACAACTTAAAACCCACCTCTGCTGTCAGGCATGGGGGAATTGAGATCCTCTTTCCCCCTAGGCCTTTACAATTCTATGCATGGTATGTATGTATGTATGTTTGGTTTTTATATTAATAGATTTTTAATCATCAATACCAAATTACTATTGTACACTGTTTTATTGTCACTGTTAGCCGCCCCGAGTCTCTGGAGAGGGGCGGCATACAAATCCAATAAATAAATAAATAAATTCTCTCTATATTTTACCAAATTAAGAAGTTAGTAACTACATTTAATTATTTTTATAAAAACTTACAGAATTTATTCATAGAACTAGTAGTTACATAAAATGTATAGATTACTTAAAGTATTGAAAATATTTATAATATTAACTTTTACATTGTTTATAACTAATAGTGTTTGTAGTACTGACATTGTGTAGGTTATATATTACTTAACATCTATATCTATTTAAATATCTATTTAGTATCTATATTTACTATTTAGTATGTAACACTTAATATCTATTTAATATTTAACATTTAGTATCTCTCTCCACTGTCTAGTAAACTCTTTAAAAAGATAGATAGGAAAGCTAAATTTAAGAAACTGAAATACTATATTTCTGTGTTTATAAATTTACCACTCTCTTAGTAATTTCTCCTCTATATTCAAAGAAATCTTTAATCTATATCTTTTGATCAACGTACCCAATTTCACCCTCACGATCTGGTGCACACTTAAAATTTACTATCTAGCACGTTTATTATAATATACAACCTAACAGTCTAACTACCAAATTACGAACCTCCTTTATGTTTATCTGGAATAGGATCACTGATGGGCTCCTCTGGGTACAGTCAGGTACACAGTACCGGTAGGAAAATTTTGATTTTTTTTTCTTTTTTCCCCTTCTGGGCTCTGGGTATGTTTTTCCTATCACAGTAAATAAGGTTGAATGTGTATAATTTTAGAAGAGCTGTGCGTGTGTGTGTGTACATATACATACAGTTTATATACAGTTTATACATATACATACAGTAGATAACATATATTTTTGTGTACATATACATACAGTAGATAATATATATTTTTGTGTGCCTGTGTGTAATACTGCATGTATGTACACATATGGCATTTATGCATAGAATTAAATAATATATTTTGGATGTTCAGTAATAGTAAATCAATAGAGAAATTATATCTCTTTGAGGCAACAAGAGGCCAAGTACCCTAACCCTAACCCTTGACGTGAGTGATGTCAAGTTGGCCACCTTTAAGCCAGTCACATGACCTTTAAGCCACCCTGGTCACATGATCGTCAAGCCACTCCCACCTGGTCACATGGCCAGCAAGACACACCCACGAAATAAGCCACACCCACAGTGTGGTAGTAAAAATGTTTGTAGCCATTTACTGAATAGGATACTCCAAATCTTGGAAAAACAAAACCAAATTTTAAAAGAAATGGCAAGTAACCGACCAAGAGGCAGCAAAAAGCCAGCTATAATGACATTGATTAATATTCCCTCTCCAGCAGCACAGTGACAAATAGATGAGATGTTGATTACAGAAAAGAAAAAAGGAGGAGCAGCTCTGATGCAAAACCTGAATAATACACCAAACATAATGAAGGAGATGATGTTGAAGCTTCAAGAGTTAATAACAAATAACCATAGGGATTTGAAAGCAGATATTTCAAGGTTGGAGAATAGACTAGAAACTGCTCAAATAGCAACACAAAAAAAATGAACAAAAAATAACAGTTGTAGAAAAAAAACCCAGAGCACAATGAAAAAAAAATAGAGCAGGTACATCAAAAACTCAAGGACACCAACAAAGAATTGGAAAATTCCTTTATCCATCTTGAGATGGAGAGATCAGTGTATTTCTTAAGGTTTCAAAACAGTAGAAACTGAGGAAAAAAACAGGAGAAATTATGACAACCTAGTAGCAGGAATTTTGCAACTAAACCGCGATGAAGTGATCAATGAGATCAATGAAATATACAGGATCCAGACTAACTATGCCTGATGACTTCAATTACCAAGAGAAGTCCACCTAAGATTCACTAGGAAAAATACCAGAGGCAGACTCTATGCAGCCTCCAGAGATGGCAAGTTAACATACAAGGGTAGGGAAATAAATATTTTAAAACAAATTCCAAGAAGAGTACGTGAACAAAGAAGAGACTGTAGAGCACTTGCCACACTACTAAATAAAAAAGACATTACTTTCCGGTGGACTGTACCCGAAGGAATGGTGATAAGCCTCGAGGGTAGAAGAGTCAAGGTGGACACTCTGGAACGTATCCAATAAATCTATGAACAAGTTGCCGGTTTAGAGCTGGAATTAGAAAGTGGAGAGAGAATAGAATCTAGTAAAGAAGAAGATCCTGAATTAGGTGGTGGAAACAAAGAGAGGAGAGGAGAGAGGAGGAGATTGGAAGAAGACAGAGACAGGGAAAGAGAAGAAGGAGCAAAAGCCAGATCGCAGACAGTGGCAGCAGTGAACAAATTAAAGAGAAACTAGAGAAAACTTTTTAGGTTAAAATGCAATCCGAATTCAAATTAATCTCAGTAAACATCAGTGGCCTCAACAATACCTACAAACGAAGAATTTTTTTCTCAAAATTACCTAACCAAAAAGCACAAGTAGTTTGCATTCAGGAAGTACACATCAAACAAGCACATAGAAAATACCTAGAATACACTAAACTGGGTGAAATATATGTGTCACTAGATGATAAAAAGAAAAGAGGTGTAGCTATCTATGTTAAAAAAAGAATTAAAACCCCAAGAAATATACACAGACCCCAAAGTCAGATACATAATAATCAAAATAGAATTCATGGGAGAGAAATTAATGTTAATGCCCCTAATCAAAAGCAAAAACAATTTTATAAGAATATACATGAGACATTGGTCCTTATAAATTCTAAAAATATTTGTATTGTAGGAGACTATAATGGAATAATAAATCCAATAATGGATCATAGGGCAGATGGGAAAAATAAAATAAAAAGACCAACCCTCCCAGACACTTTTAATAATTTGGTAGAAGAATTAGACCTAATGGACATTTGGAGAAGAAGGCACCCAAAACAAAAGCAATTTACATTCCATTCCATATCTCATAATTCCTTCTCAAGAATTGACATGGCATGAATAAATAAAAGAATGCACAACAGAATAAAATCAGTAAAAATAGAACCAAATATTTGGGCGGACCATAATCCCCTTTCGATAATATTGCAGGGAGACAAGAAAAATTTTAGGAGATGGACCTTTAATATGAAATTACTCTCAGATGAAAACTATGTTAAAATGATTAATAAAGAGATTGGGGGGCAGGGTCTCATGGCTGCAGCACCGGGGATATTTCCCTCTCTCCTGGGAATGTCCCCAAGTCCCATTGCCCGGGGCTTCTGGTACTTTTGGACCAGACCGGATCTCTCCTGCAGGGAGAGTGACGCATGGGACGCTGCCAGAGGCCTGGAAGGGGCCAGCATGCCCTGCTGGGTAAACTGGCTTGTCTCGCACTGGCTGTGGTGGAGCTAGACAGGCAGCCATGCCTGTTCCAACATAGCTGCGGAGACTATGCAATGCCGGGAGGATATCCAAATGATTCCATCTGGAAAGAGAATTGGAGGATTTACTTGCAGAGGGGAAGAAGATATTTTCTGTCTTTGGTGGTAAGTGGAAAGTGCCTGAATGGGATTTTAGACTTTTGTTTCTCGCTTGGTTGCTGGATGAAGTTAAAATGGCCTGAGATTGAAGAAGGCAGCTAACTGTGCAACGTGACATTTCAGCAAAAGCTTCTAAAGTAGCGAAATTGCCCATCATTTGGATTATTTTTAACTACCTAATTGGTTCACTTCAAAATTCACCTTTTGGAATTTGGAATTTTTAACTTTTGTTGTGGAATCCTTATCTTTCCTTTCTTCTATAAACAAAGAACAACGTAAATCTGGCAGAATAAAACCGGAAGTAACAGTAAAAGAGAAGAGAAGAGCTATTCTCCACTGCACTTGGAAGGAGAGTCCAACATGGGTAGTTTACCAATCCTATTGGTAGAGACTGAGTTAAAAATTTACATATTAATTGAGCACCGCCCCCTTGCAGTCCCTATGAGCTCAGTTTTAAAAACTCAGTCCCAGTGTAGAGACTGCTGAGTTTGCTCTTAAGGTAAAAAGTAAATTACCTGTTTAATGTTTTCTCCTTTTTTGTCTTTCAGATGGTTGAAGACTGCTTGGATGGGGTCTCTGCCCTCCGTGGGCACCGCCCCCGATAGCTACTCCTCAGGGGTCCTTTCCCCTCCGAGGGAATTGCCCTGAAGAGGAGCACCTCAGCCTGGGGTCCCTGGCCTCTGAGGCCAAACTAGGGCTTCGAGCCGAAGGTGGGGGGGTCCGCCCCCCCACTAGGAGGCTTGAGGACGTTCCCGGGAAGCCCTGAGGTCGCCCCGATCTGACGAAGCAGCACCTTTCAGCTGTTAGGTGGCCACTGGATGCGCCACCGCCACAGCAATCGCCGCCATCACCGCTGCTGTTGCCACAACAACCATCGGGTTGGCATTGAGGGGAGCCGGAATAAAGAAAGGAATAAAGGAATAAAGAAGGAAGATTATTTGTAAAAGGAAAAATGAATCAAAAGATGATAACATTAGCGGTAATATGCGCTCCAAATGTAAATGCTAAACAATTTATTATGAATGCAAAACGTAAACTGGATTTATTTTCAGAGGGGACGGTGATATTTGCTGGGGATTTCAGTGTAGAAATAACAGCTAATAACAAAGAAAAGAAGCAATTAAATTTGAATAAGTTAAATATGATAGATTAACACGCTGATAATTCAAATAGAGGAACATATTATTCAGCAAGACACAATAAGTTTAGTTGTATTGATTATATGTTCATGAACAAAACAGGAAACATTCAAGTTAAAAAGGCAGAAATTAAAAGTAATTGGATATCTGATCACGCAGCTATAACAGCAGTTATAAAAATAGACCCTACTGGTAGACAAAGAATTTGGAGATATAATACAATTGTCTGAGTAAGTGAAGAAAATAAGGAAAAAATTCAGAGATATATTCAGAAATTTTATGAAATAAATCAGAATGATGGAATGAGACAATCAGTTATCTGGGACACGAAGAAGGCAGTTATTAAGGGTAATTTAATTAGTATGGAGTCTTATATCAGAAAAAGTTGGGGGATGGAAAGGGAAAAAAGAATAAGGGAAATAGAATCAATAAGAGAAAACTTGAGAATAACCAGAAATAAAGAATGGAATGACTTGTTAAAACTTAAACAAAGACAATTAAAGGACATAGAGGAAGAAAATTGGAATAATATGAAAATAGCAGTGAAACAGAGAATTGAAATATGGGGGGGGGGATCAGCATTACAAATGGCAAACTACCTTAAAAAAAGAAAAGAAAAATTAATAATAAATGGCCTGAAGGATAAGGATGGAGTAATGAGATATGGTAACAGAGAATTAGAAAATGTAATAAGAGAATTTTATGCAAAACTATATGAAAAAGAACATTTTATGGTACAAGAAATAGAGGTTAAAGAAAGGCTGAATGAGGAAGAAAGACAAATGTTAAATGCAAATATAACAAGGGATAAAATAATTAAAGTGGTAAAAGGGCTAAAACCCGGTAAAGCACTAGGCCCCGATGGATTTACAGGTGAATATTATAAAACGTATATAGAAATTCTGTTACCGCATCTGGAGAAACTGTATAATAATATCCTCATAACACTAAATGTTCCACAAACATGGAAGGTGTCTGAAATTGTAACAATTCCTAAACCAGGTCAAGACTTAAAAGAACCAGGTTCCTACCGCACAATTAGTCTGCTAAATCAAGATTATAAATTTTTTATGAAAATTTTAGCAAATAGGTTGGAAAATATATTGCCAAGGATAATTGGGAAAGACCAGTATGGTTTTATAAAAGGAAGAAGAATATATGAGTCAATTAGAAATATAGTGAATGTGCTGCACCATGCTACCAAAACTAAAAGGAAAATGGGATTACTAAAGTTAGATGTTTACAAAGCTTTTGACAAAATAAATCATGAGTATTTGTTCCAATTATGCAATAGTTTGAATATGGGGAAAGGGTTTTGTCAAATAATAAAAGAAATATATAAGGACAATACAGCCTACATCAGAGTGAACGGAAATAGAACGGAGAAGATAGAAATAAATAATGGGACTAAGCAGGGATGTCTCCTATCCCCGATGCTTTTTACAATGGCAATTGAAACATTAGTTAATAAAATTAGAAAAGATATACAATGGAAGGGATATCAAATAGGAAGTATGGAATTAAAATTAAATTTATTTGCAAACGATGCCATAATAGTTACAGAAACACCAATAGATATGATTAAAAGAATGAATATAATACTTCAGGAGTTTAAAAACCAATCAGGGTTAAGAGTGAATATGGAAAAATCAGAAATCATTTGTTTAAAAACCCTCCTGTTCTGTTTAAGAAAAGTAACAAATCTTCTGTTCCCGGGTCACCCTGACCCGGACCGAAAACTCTTCATTTGCAGTGCTTATGTTTGGTCAATTTGAATACTTTTTTCACTTGGAAAGTAGTCTGAACATTTCTGCACACAATGATGTGAAAATTGAACTGAAGAAATTAATCCTTATTGGTTTATTTTGCACATAAATATGCCTCCCCCCCGTTTTTGTGAATTTTCTTTAGGTTTATTGATAATTATGCCTGCAAAATACATTCTATTTTACTAAAGTTGGTATGGGATTGGTAGCTTGAACATTTCTGAACATAATGATATGAAAATTGAACTGGAAAAATTGATGCATATTGGTTTATTTTGTTGATGAAATGCACGCCCCCCCCATTTTTTTAAAATAGTCTTCACTTTATGGATAGTTTTGCTAGCAAAATACATTCTATTTTACTAAAGTTGGTGTGGGATTGGTAGCTTGAACATTTCTGAACATAATGATATGAAAATTGAACTGGAAAAATTGATGCATATTGGTTTATTTTGCACATAAATGTATGCCTCCCCCCGTGTTCAATTATTTCAATTTATATAAAAATTATGCTGTTAATTTCAAACTTACATACTTTTTTCTAGTAAAATGCATTTGTTTTATAAAATTAGTTCTCTGGCTACAATGTGGTTGATTTTCAAAAGGATATTCCAAATATTTCTAGACAAATATGTATAAACAGTGACAATAATGGCACATAGCAAGGCCGGGGGGGTGGGGGGTGGCCCTTTTGTGGCAAAAATAAACCAATAAGAACCATTTTTTTCAGTTCATTTATATTTTTCTTATATTCAGAAATGTTCAATTTAGTATATCAAACCTTTTGGGGGGAAATTCCTTAGGGATTTGTAGCCTTAAAAAATAGAAATTGACACGAAATTAAAAAAGGATGGGGGGAGGGGCTTTTTGATCAAAATAAAAATATAAGTCTCAATTTTTCCAGTTCAATTTTCATATCATTATGTTCATAAATGTTCAAACTAGTTTTCCAGTTGAAAAAGTTTTCAAAAAGATCAAATTCAAGTACCTAAAAAAATTATTTTTGGTCCGGTCATATACGAACAGAAACAGACTCGAAGTTATGATTTTTTTTTGCCCAGAAAACAATTAGCCACCACCCCAAAAATATTTTTTGATGATCAGCATTGTTAAATTGAGTAAACGAATGCCTAATATTTTAAAGAATATTTCGGATTTGGAGCATAAAAAAATAAAAAGTGAAAATGGTTGCAAGCAGCCGAGGGGGGGGGGGAGGCCTTATTTCTGATATTAAAAAACCAATAAGAATCATTTTTTTCAGTTCCTTTATATTTTTCTTATATTCAGAAATGTTCAAGCTACCAATCCCACACCAACTTTAGTAAAATAGAATGCATTTTGCAAGCAAAACTATCCATAAATTGAAAAAAATTTCACAAAAACGGGGGGGGGGGGCGTGCATTATATCCGCAAAATAAACCAATAAGATTTACTTTTTTCATTTCAATTTTCATATCATTGTGTGCAGAAATGTTCAGACTACTTTCCAAGTGAAAAAAGCTTTCAAAAAGACCAAACATAAGCACTGCAAATGAAGAGTTTTCGGTCCGGGTCAGGGTGACCCGGGAACAGAAGATTTGTAACTTTTTTTGCCCAGCAAAAACTAAGCCCCCCACCCCCCAAAAAAAATTCTCATAGAGAGAACCCCTGAAATGATGAAAAGTCATGAAATTTCAAGTTTCAGATATGCAGGGAAAATTTTTTACAGGGACTCAAACTTGGCTTCGGGTCGCATACGACCCGAACAGAACAGCAGGGTTAAATACAGGGCCTAAAGAACAAATTGAAATACGGAAGGTATCGGGTTTAAAACTGGGTAGCAAGAAAATGAAATATTTAGGAG
The DNA here is from genome assembly GCF_031021105.1 of Erythrolamprus reginae. NCBI lineage: Eukaryota > Metazoa > Chordata > Lepidosauria > Squamata > Dipsadidae > Erythrolamprus > Erythrolamprus reginae. The sequence continues at coordinate 76,787,906 of NC_091963.1, forward strand.
TATGGTTATTAAAGAATCTGGAAAAAATGGTGGAATTTAATTATAATTTAATATGGAAAAAAATTCAGAAACAAATTAAGAACTGGGAAAATAAAAATTTGAGAAGATTGGCTAAAATAAGAGCTTTAAAGATGATGATTATCCCAAAAATGTTATATATTTTACAGGTAATGCATGGAACCTTCCCAATAAGAAAGATAAGAGAATGGGACACCAAATTAAATGTGTGGATAGAAGGTAACAAAAGACCAAGAATTTAAAAAAAATGGCTGATAGCAACAGAGGATGAGGGAGACTGGGGAAATCCAAGCTTGGAGTATTATAGGGACGCATATCATATTGATAGGCTAATGGAATTACAATTATCAGAGGAAAAACCATGGGTAGAATTAGAGAAAGAAATTAATTATATTAAGAATCAGGAATTATTATTTAGGAAATGGAATAAGGTAGAAATAAATAGACTATTAGACCCTACTAAAGCGACAATAGAGAGTTGGATGAAATGGCAAGATAAATTGAAAATGACCAACTCTAAATTAGCAACGCTGCATGTGATAAATACAAAGAAAGAAAGTAACCTCACAAAGATAATATGGGAATTAAGGAGGAAAGGTATACAGAGAATAGAACAGTTATGTGAAAGGGACGGAAGAATTAATAGAAATGAAATAGAGAGGTGCCTGGGACAACAAAACTGGCTACAAATCAATGTGATAAGCACATATTTAAGTACAAGGGAAAATAAAGAAATATTCATGAGACAAGAAATAAATTTAGAAAAGATACTTAGGGAAAAGTGTAAGAATATAAAAGCACAAACAGGTAACATATAGACAGAATTATTACAAGCAGAAGAACAAGTAGTAAAAGGACTGACGAGATATTGGCAGGATGAATTAGAAATTGATGAATGGGATATGGAAGGTATAATTGAAAATATTAAAAGAATTAAAAACACAAGAATAAGAGAGATGAGAAGAAAAATATTACATAAATGGTATTACAGTGAACCCTCGAGTTTCGCGTCCTCGAGCATCGCGAAAGGGCTATTTCGCTATTTTAAACCAATTGTTACCATCTCGATCCTCGCGAGCGCTACATCGCGATTTTCCGGGAAAAATTTTTTTTTTAAAAAAAATAAAAAAATACGTACTTGGTTTTTCCCGCCCGATGACGTCACGCGTCATTGCTGGTTGGCTGAAATTTCGGCCAATCAGCTTTGCCTTTGCAATCAGTTTTGCAACTTTTGCAAAAGTTTTTGCAGCCGTTCCTTCGAGCCTTCGAGCCGTTCCTTCCAGCCGTTTCTTCGAGCCGTTCCTTCGAGCCGTTCCTTCGAGCCGTTCCTTCGAGCTGTGTCTTCCATCTGTGCCTTGGAGTTGTTGTGCTTTGCATCTTTGCATCTTTGCATCTGTGTCCTTGGTATCTGTTCCTTGGATCTGTGTCTGGGATCTGTGTCTGGGATCTGTTCCTTGGATCTGTGTCTGGGATCTGCTTCTTGGATCTGTTTGGATCTTCTTTGAAGATGGCACCTAAACGTTCCATGCGGAGTGGAGGCGGCGGCGATGCTAAAAAGACCCGGAAGATGCTGACAATCAAGGAAAAGATTGAACTGTTGGACATGCTGAAAACGGGACATTCTAATGTAGAGGTTGGTCGCCATTATGGGCTCAACGAATCGACTGTGCGATACATTAAGAAAGATGAGAAGAAGATAAGGCAAACTTCTCTGATATCATTCAACAAGGCTGCCAAAAGAGTAGTGACGCCTAGAAACAAACGCCTTATGAAGATGGAAGCTGGTTTGTCTGTGTGGCTAGAAGACTGCCGAAAAAAGAGCATTGCTTTGGATACGAACACTATCCGAACCAAGGCGCAGCAATTGTACAACCGTCTTGAACACACAGATGCAGATGGGGTAGACCGAGGTAAGGAATGGTGTTTTTTATAAGTGTATTTAAGTGTTTTTTAGGGAAGGAGGGAAGGAAGGAGGGAGGGAGGGAAGGAAGGAAGGAGAGAAGGAAGGAAGGAGAGAAGGAAGGAAGGAGAGAAGGAAGGAAGGAGAGAAGGAAGGAAGGAGAGAAGGAAGGAAGGAGAGAAGGAAGGAAGGAGGGAAGGAGAGAAGGGAAGGAAGGAGGGAGGGAGGGAAGAAGGGAGGGAAGGAAGGAGAGAAGGAAGGAAGGAGAGAAGGAAGGAAGGAGAGAAGGGAAGGAAGGAGGGAAGGAGGGAGGGAGGGAAGGAGGGAAGGAAGGAGGGAACAAAGGAAGGAGGGAGGGAGGGAAGGAAGGAAGGAGAGAAGGAAGGAAGGAGAGAAGGAAGGAAGGAGAGAAGGAAGGAAGGAGAGAAGGAAGGAAGGAGAGAAGGAAGGAAGGAGGGAAGGAGAGAAGGGAAGGAAGGAGGGAGGGAGGGAAGAAGGGAGGGAAGGAAGGAGAGAAGGAAGGAAGGAGAGAAGGAAGGAGAGAACGGAAGGAAGGAGGGAAGGAGGGAGGGAGGGAGGGAAGGAGGGAGGGAAGGAATGAAGGAGAGAAGGAAGGAAGGAGAGAAGGAGGGAAGGAGGGAAGGAGAGAAGGGAAGGAGGGAGGGAAGGAAGGAAGGAGAGAAGGAAGGAAGGAGAGAAGGAAGGAAGGAGGGAAGGAGAGAAGGGAAGGAAGGAGGGAAGGAAGGAGGGAGGGAAGGAAGGATGGAGAGAAGGAAGGAAGGAGAGAAGGAAGGAAGGAGGGAAGGAGAGAAGGGAAGGAAGGAGGGAAGGAAGGAGGGAGGGAGGGAAGGAGGGAGGGAAGGAGGGAGGGAAGGAAGGAAGGAGAGAAGGAAGGAAGGAGAGAAGGAAGGAAGGAGGGAAGGAGAGAAGGGAAGGAAGGAGGGAAGGAAGGAGGGAGGGAGGGAAGGAGGGAGGGAGGGAAGGAGGGAGGGAAGGAAGGACTGTATTCTTTCATTCAAGTCACTTCTCTCTCCCTTTCCTGTCATTCTCTGTAGATGAAGGCGCTGATGACCCTGGAGAGCCCCAGCCGTCAACATCTTCTGCTTCTTCAGCCTCAGCCCCAGCCACATTCACAGCAAGCAAAGGGTGGTTTGAGAAATTTCAACGGTGCTATGGCCTGAAGAGTGTGTCATTGCACGGAGAAGCTGCCTCAGCAGATACAGGTGCAGCCGAAAACTTTGTCCAGGGCACGTTTAAAGACCTAATTGCAGAAGGGGGCTACCTTCCAGAACAGGTGTTCAACATGGACGAAACAGGCCTGTTCTGGAAGAGGATGCCTTCAAGGACTTTCTTGATGCAAGATGAAGCCAAAGCCCCTGGCTTTAAGGCCATGAAAGATCGGGTGACTTTGATCATGTGTGGGAATGCAGCAGGCTTTTTGCTGAAGCCAGGGCTAATCTATAGGTCACGAAATCCAAGAGCCCTCAAGAACAGAAATAAGAATTCATTGCCAGTGTACTGGATGCATAATCCTAAAGCATGGATTACAAAACCCCTCACGCGGGACTGGTTTCATCAGTGCTTCATCCCACAGGTGCAGGTTTATTTGGCTGGCAAAGGACTCAGTTTCAAAGTGCTTCTCCTAATGGACAATGCGGGAGGCCATGATCACCTGGAACATGAACATGATGGGGTGCAAGTCGAATTCTTGCCACCAAACACCACATCGCTTATCCAGCCGATGGATCAAGGTGTTATCCGCGCATTTAAGGCACTGTACATGCGCAATTCTCTTGCAAGCATCGTGGAAGCAATGGATGCTGATGCAAACTTCACATTGAAGGCCTACTGGCGTCAGTACACAATTGCATCTTGTCTGACGAACATTCAGAGTGCCTTAATGGATATGAAGTCACAGACAATGAATGCCTGCTGGAAGAAATTGTGGCCAGAAGTGGTGCATGCTCACAGGGGATTTGCTCCCGAAGAAATTCAAGATGCTGCAGTCCAGAACTCTGTGAAGCTGGCACAGGCACTGGGTGGAGAAGGCTTCGTTGACATGACACCAGAGGAAGTCAATGGTTTGCTTGATGAGCATGGCCTACCGCTGACAGACAGAGATCTGGAGGAGCTGACCAGGTCAGCGAGTGAAGAAGAGGAGGAAGAGGGAGCTGAACAAGGTGAGGAACAAGAAGATGTTGGCCTAACGCTGGAGCGGCTTGCAGAAATGAACAAAGCTGCTGCAAATCTCCAACGCATGGCGGAACTTTGGGATCCCCACATGACTCGCTATTTTCAATTTAAGGCCTCCCTTGACAACACCATTGCACCATACAGAGCCTTGTTAGCCAAGGAAAAGAAAAAGCGCCAACAACTGCCCATAACTATGTTTGTCACGAAAACCAAGAGGTCTGCCACAACATCACCTGCAGCGTCCATTGTAGACATGGTGATAGAAGAAGATCCCGATTTATCCTAGTTATGCTAACCCCCCCCAAAAAATGTAAAAATGTAAATAAATATTTTTGTTATTTCTATCAGGATGACTAAGTGTGTTATTCAATGTGTACAGTACAGGTACAGGTAGAGGTACAGTACAGTACATTAAGGGGATGGGAAATGGTAATTTGTGGGTTGACAGTGTTGGGACTGAGTGGCATAGAGAAGAATGAATGAATGACTGAGTGAATGAAATTCAAACACAGGTGAGGGCTGGGGTTTTTTATTCTAGCAACTTGGTTGGGCAGGGCAAGAAACCTGGTTAAAAAGAAGTTTGGAATCACAAAGTAAAGTTTCCTCACTGAGAGGTAGCAACTTGGTTGGGCAGGGCAAGAAACCTGGTTAAAAAGAAGTTTGGAATCACAAAGTGAAGTTTCCTCACTGAGAGCTAGCAACTTGGTTGGGCAGGGCAAAAAACCTGGTTAAAAAGAAGTTTGGAATCACAAAGTAAAGTTTCCTCACTGAGAGCTAGCAACTTGGTTGGGCAGGGCAAAAAACCTGGTTAAAAAGAAGTTTGGAATCACAAAGTAAAGTTTCCTCACTGAGAGCTAGCAACTTGGTTGGGCAGGGCAAGAAACCTGGTTAAAAAGAAGTTTGGAATCACAAAGTGAAGTTTCCTCACTGAGAGCTAGCAACTTGGTTGGGCAGGGCAAAAAACCTGGTTAAAAAGAAGTTTGGAATCACAAAGTAAAGTTTCCTCACTGAGAGCTAGCAACTTGGTTGGGCAGGGCAAAAAACCTGGTTAAAAAGAAGTTTGGAATCGCTAGCAACTTGGGCAGGGCAAAAAAACGGGGCGAATCGGGGAGAAGGGCGAATCGGGCGGGCGGGGTGTAGCGGCGAGGAGCTCGGAGGCGCTGGGGGGGGTGGCCGGCATGGAAAGTAAACATTGCCAGCCTCCGAACTGCCGTCGCCCCACCATCTGCGCATGCGCGGCCATTTTTTTAAAAAAGAGAGAGATCACGCATGCGCAGATGGTGTTTTTACTTCCGCGCCGCTACTTCGCGAATAATCGACTGTCGTGAGGGGTCCTGGAACGGAACCCTCGCGATAATCGAGGGTTCACTGTATACACCAGTACAATTAGCACGCTTTCAAACAACGAAGAAAGGAAATTGTTGGCATGGGTGTAAGGAAAAAGGAGTATTTATGCATATGTTATGGGAATGTAATAAAGTTCAAAATTTTTGGAAACAAATACAAATGGAAGTGCATAAAATTACGAATGGTAATTGGAAAATAAGTAAGGAAGCAGCATTATTGATAAAAAATAGTGAGGTAAAAGAATATGAAGAAATCAAAATTGCAGCGATAGAAAGTTTCCAGGCAACTATAGTGCTTGGGTGGAAAGATGACAATAAATGGACGATAAAAAATTGGTGCAAATACATGGCGGATCACATTCACTATGAAATTATGGAAATTAGACTACATAATTATAATGAAGAGAAATTAGCAGCAGCAATGAGGCGGTGGGAGAAGGTTAAAAATTATATATTAACAACATCAGTAAGCGATGCAAATGTAAGAAATAAAATTCAATCACTCTATAAAGAATGAACAATGTAACCCAGAGACAAAGCAAATGAAGGATACAAAATTGAATCTTCCCTGGTGAAGGGATTTTTTTTTCTGTTTGGTGATGGTACACTTTATGCTTTTTGTTTTGCTTTTTGTAAAATGTTCAAAAAAATCAAAAAAATTATATTATTTTTTTAAAAAAGAGATTCTTCTGGATCAAAAGAGACAATTAATACAGAAGTAACTGTGAGTACAATGGAGGAACATCCGGGGAGTGACAAGGCCAGCTCCCTCATGCTAAAAGGCAAGAACAAGGGGTAGGCCAAGGAAAAGAACCACCTTCTACCGCACGAATCCCAGCGGCTGATAAGGTCCCACAGAGTTGGCCTTCTCTGGGTCCCGTCAACCAAACAATGTTGTTTGGTGGGCCCCAGGGGAAAAGGCTTCTCTGTGGCGGCCCTGGCCCTCTGGAATCAACTCCCCCCAGAGATTAGAATGGCCCCCACATTCCTTGTCTTTCGCAAATTACTCAAGACCCATCTTTATCACCAAGCATGGAGGAGTTAAGATATTCTTTCCCCCTAGGCCATTACAAGTTATACATGGTATGCTTGTGTGTATGTTTGGTTTTACTATAAGGGTTTTTAGTTGTTTTATTAATTGGATTGTTACATGCTGTTTTTTATAATTGTTGTTAGCCGCCCCGAGTCTGTGGAGAGGGGCGGCATACAAATCCAATTAATAATAATAATAATAATAATAATAATAATAATAATAATAATAATAATAAAAAGGCAAAGGCCTCACATTCTTCTGCTTCTGCCTCCTCACTGAAGGAAGCTGAGAAGCGCATTAAAGCCCTAGAACAGAAGTTGGAAGCGGCCCTCCACACTTCTCCTGCAGTGTTGCCCCTGACCCAGAGACAACCATCAACCCCTGACCCAATGACCTCCCAATCAACCTTTGGGCCTACAGGGGTCATTACTGAAGGCAACTGGTCACCTGACAGACAATTTCCACCTCTGCCTCAGGTCATGCCGTCACCGGGCACACCCTGGACCAGACCTGGGTCTGCAGGCCACTCAGTGCGGGGCCTCCAGGGCCCTTTAGCTACATTTACTCCCACGGCTGCTGGACTAAGGGCTCAGTCTGACACGTGGCACCACATGCCACCTGACCTGCAGGACATTATCTCCAATGCATACTCACAGGGAATAGCAGCGGGGGTGCAACAGTATGCCCGACAACCCCAACAAACACAGACGAGGAACCTCTGGTTGGTACCGCCCCCTTCGGGCCTGGGATCCTTGATGGAGGAGCTGGCTCCATTTGATGACAGCGATAGAGAATATGACCTATCGGAGGATGAAACAGCTCTAGAACAACCACCAGCTCTGGGTCTGTTTAAACCAGCGCTTTTCAGGACCATGCTTTACAAGGCAAAACAAGTGATGGACTTGCCCAGTGCATCCAAAACATCTGATGCCACAGATACAGGCAAGACATCAGCTACCCTGCTCAAGGAGCCTCAGCCCGAGTCCGACCATATTCCATCGTCGGAGATTTTCATGGAAGGGGTCAAGCGTCCTTGGCAGCACCCTGCAGCAGCACAAGGCCCTTCAAACCTTGAGAGGAAATTTTACACCTTTGATGAGGAGGTGGAGAAACTTCTCAAGTTCCCACCCATTGACCAGCTGGTGGTGACGCTTATATCCAGCACTCTAGTGCCTTCGGAAACAGGTGATAGCCTGAAACCAGAGGATAGGAAAGCGGAGACATTATTGCGGAAAGCACATCAGATGTCCAGCTGGGTGTTCAGAGCAGTTGCCGCAGCGTCATTCTTTAATAGGGCATCAATAATGTGGATACAAGAGATGCAATCTCGACTTGGACCTGAGGGTGGCCGCCTTCGCCAGGACCTGAGCAAACTGCTGGCAGTGGCAGAATTCTCCACGGATGCCACTCTCCACGTGGCAAACTTCTCAAGCAGGAGCATAGCGACTACGTTGTCCTCGCGCCGCCTCCTGTGGTTAAGGAACTGGCAGGCGGACTTAAAATCTAAGTGGTGGTTGGCCTCGGGCCCCTTTCCGGGCTCCATGCTTTTTGGGGATATACTGGAAAAGGTCCTCATAGAGGATAGGGACAAAAGAAAAGTGCTCCCCAAAGCCAATAGATGGCAGGACTTCAGGTCCGCTCCATACACGAGACGCCAACCCTTTCGCTGGGAACCCACCTCAGGAACTGGCCAGAACCAGAGATCATTTTCACAGGGTCAGTATAACCAACCGTCCTTCAGAAGCGATCGAGGATCAATCCAGGACAGGTCAAGGGGCTACCAACAATCGAGACGGCCCTTTCGGGGTAGCAGGCTTTTGATGCATCAAATGATCATTTTCACAGGGTCAGTATAACCAACCGTCCTTCAGAAGCGATCGAGGATCATTCCAGGACAGGTCAAGGGGCTACCAACAATCGAGACGGCCCTTTCGGGGTAGCAGGCTTTCGATGCATCAAATGACTCTGCCACACTACAACCTATAGGAGGGAAGCTCCAACACTTCAGTACCTCCTGGCAACTCACATCCTCTGACAAATGGGCATTGGTCACCGTCTCACAAGGACTCAGGTTGGAGTTTATCCATCCACCTCCCAATTGTTTCCTGCATTGTCCAATAATATGAGATTCACAAAAGAGACTGCAATTATGCAAGGAAATTACACACTTACTAGACATCCAGGCCATAGAACAGGTACCCTGTCAGGAGGAGGACAAGGGATTTTATTCGGTGATCTTCATCGTCCCCAAGGCCTCAGGAGGATGCAAATTAATCCTCAATCTAAAGCAACTGAACATCTTCATACGATGTTCAGGAGGTTCAGAATGCACTCCCTACAAACAATTCTAGCATCAATCCGACCTCGAGACCTTTTAACGCCCACAGATTTAAAGGAGGCCTATCTGCATGTTCCTATCCATCCGGCACATTGGAGGTTTCTCCACTTCTGTTCCGAGGGGAGGCATTACCAGTACAGGGCCATGCCATTTGGCCTTTCATTGGCACCACAGACCTTTAGAAAACTTTTGGATGTTTTAACCGCCAACCTCCGATCTCAATCTGTCCTGTTGATGGCCTACCTTTACGACATAATTATATGTCCAGGTCCCCATCAAGGGCAAGGAATGACTTGACCATGACCATACAAACGCTAGAAGCCCATGGCTTTACCATCAATAGCGAGAAAAGCCAGTTTTCTCCCACCACCAGACTACTGCACCTGGGGTCCATCATAGACCAACTGTCAAACACAGTATCACTTTCTCCAGAAAGGCAGAGCAACATACACCAATTGATATCCAGCCTTCGACATCACAGGCGGGTCCCTATTATTGCTATCCAAGATACTGGGAACCTTGGTGTCTGCCATAGGCATCGTACCCTGGGCCAGACACCACATCTGGACTCTGCAGTGGTTTTTACTCCCCGCTCAAAGGACCAAGGTGAGCCCTTCTCACAGGCAGGTCCAGGTACCTCGGAAGGTCAGAGAGTCCTTGAGGTGGTGGACATCTCAAGCAATACACAAGGGCTCTCCCTTCCACATACAAGATCAGGTCATCCTTACAACAGACGCCAGTCTTTCGGGATGGGGCGCCCACATTGGACATCACATGGCCCAAGGACTTTGGTCAGCAGAAGACCTATCACTGAGTCTGCGGAGAGGGGCGGCATACAAATCCAATAAATAATAATGATAATGATAATGATAATGATAATAATAATAATAATAATAATAATAATAATAATAATAATAATAATATAAACTTCCTCGAACTCCGGACAGTATTCCTGTCCCTACAAACCTTTTCTCCACTCATTCAGGACAGACATGTGTTGGTGTTAACGGACAATGTCGCAACCAGGGCCCACCTGAATCACCAGGGGGGCACGAGGTCTCAGCGTCTCATGGAAGAGACAACCAACCTCTTTGATTGGGCCGAACTTCACCTAGCGTCCTTGATAGCAGAACACATTGCCGGAACCAGCAACACTCAGACGGATTGGCTGAGCAGGGCCACCCTGGATCCATCAGAATGGAGATTGGATCCGGCACTTTTTCAACAAATAATCCACAGATTCGGGACTCCCTTAGTAGACCTATTTGCAAGCCACCGGTACGCTCAGATTCCAAGATTTTACACACGCTTCCCAGAGCCGGGGGCAGAAGGGGTCAATGCTCTTCTATCCCCTTGGCCTCCCGGATTACTATATGCATTCCCTCCAATGAATCTCATACAAAGAGTAGTGGACAAACTTCTGTGGGAACGGGTGGAAGTACTGATGGTGGGATCACATTGGCCTTGTCGCCTGTGGTTCTCCGACCTGGTGGCACTATTGGTGTCCCCTCCGTGGAGGATCCCGAATCAAGTCATCTCTCTCAGCCAGGGGAATCTACGGCATCCAGATCCCCAGTGGCTTCAAATGACCGTATGGCACTTAAGAGGAACAGACTTAGACACCTCAAATTACCAGAGAAGGTCATCACTACAATGCGGACCGCATGACGTCCATCGACCTCCAGAATATACCAGGCAACATGGGCAGCCTTCTGTGAATTTTGTGACAAGTACCAATTAAACCCTAGAGAGGCATCGGTGATTACCATTTTGGAATTTCTACAAGCAGGGATGGTGACAGGTGGTGACCCTCTCTACCATGATACTGGTATCAGAGACACACTCGTTAGCATATCACCCCTGGGTGAGAGACTTCTTACGAGGAGCTTCAAACAAACACTCCCCGCCGGTTCAAAGGTTTCCATCGTGGGATCTCGCTCTAGTCCTTAGAGCACTGACAAAACCTCCATTTGAACCCCTGAGATCCATTTCACTTCATCTGCTCTCCATCAAAACAGCCTTCTTAGTGGCAATAACGTCTGCACACAGAGTGTCAGAACTATCGGCTCTCTCCGTTCGTCCAGATCTCTGCATTTTCTATCCGGATAGAGTTGTATTACGACTAGACCCCACCTTTATACCAAAGGTTAATACTTCTTTCCACAGGAAACAGGAACTAATACTTCCTGATTTCTGCACACATGGTAGTCATCCTTCAGAGCTATGATGGCACAAAATTGACATCAGGCGAGCGCTGAAGATTTACATCAAAAGGACTGAGGTGTTCAGAAAGTCTGAAAGACTGTTTATCTCATTTTCACATCATAAGATGGGATTTGGACTGTCCTCTAGATCCATCAGCCGCTGGCTCAGAGACTGCATTACTGAGACTTACAAAGCAAGTGACCAGGTCTCACCATTGGGAATAAAAGCCCACTCAACTAGGAGTGCGGCCGCATCAGCTGCATGGTCAACACAAGCGTCCATTTGCAGAGCTGCAACCTGGGCAGCACCTTCGACATTTATCCGTCATTATAAGTTGGATTCTTTTGCTTTAGTGGAGGCAGCATTTGGTAGACGTGTTCTACAACAAGTGTGCTCTCCTCCAACGTCCCTGACAAGACCTTCTCCCTCCCATGGGCTTTGAATCTTTGGTATATCCCATGTTGGACTCTCCTACCAAGTGCAGTGGAGAAGAACCGTTGTACCTACCTGAACAGTCTTCTCGATGCACTGGAAGGAGAGTCCAAACCCACCCGGCTCTGTTATGGTCAGTGTTCCCCGTAAGCTGCGCGCGTGCCCCAAAATACCCCCCGCACACCTTTTCCACGAGCGCGCACTCCCCATCCCCCTGCCAGCCCGCGGGGGGGGGGGGGGCGGGGGCGGGAGGTGCTGGTAGTAGAAGGAAAGGGAGCCGCGGCCGCCCCTGCCTCCCCACAGTGCCTCCAGCCCCCTCGTGCCCCTGGCCTCTCGGCGCTGTCCCCTGCATGCCCGATCCGCCCCCTCTCCTCCTCTTCCACTGAAAGAAAAGCACGGAGGCTGCCTGCTTGAGCCTCCTGTTGCTCCACACCGCTTCGCCCTGCCTGTCATGCTGGACCTCCGTTGTGTTTTCGGGGGGGGGGGGGAGCGGCGGGAAAGCCCTGTGCCGGCCAGGAAAGCCAGCTTTCCGGGAAAGCAGCGTGCCTTTTAAACACGCTGCTTTCCTGCACCTCTTTCCTGAGGGGTGGGGAGTGGCCTCCTCCCCCTCCCCTGCCCAGGAAAGAGGTGCAGGAAAGCAGCGGCTTTCCTGGCCGGCACAGGGCTTTCCTGCCACTCCCCCCCCCGAAAACACAACGGAGGTCCAGGATGACAGGCAGGGTGAAGCAGCATGGAGCAACGGGAGGCTCAAGCTGGTGGCAGCAGACCTCCGTTGTGTTTTCGGCTGGGGGGGGGCAGGTGGACCTTCCTGGCTTTCCCGGGCAGCTGGCTGGAGCCTTGTGCCGGTCAGCAAAGCTAGCTGCCTGCCGGAGACATGGAGAGAAAGAAGGGAAAGAGAGGGAGGGAAAGAGAAGTGGAGAGGAAAGAAGGAGGGAGGGAGGGAAGGAAGGGAGAGAAAAGTGAATGAGAGGGAGAGAGAAAGGAACGAAGAGAGGAAGGAAGGAAGAGATAAATATAAAGGCAGAGAGGGAGAAAGAGAGGGAGAGGGAGGGGAAGAGGGGAAGGAAGGAAAAGAGAGAAAGAAAAAAGTGGAAGGAAGAGAGAAGGAAAGAAAGGAAGGGAGAGAGAGCAAGAGAGAGAGAGCAAGAAAGAGTGAGGAGAGAGGAAGGAAGAGAGTGAGAGAGGAAGAAAGCAAGAGAGAGAGAGGAGTGGAAGGAAGAGAGAGAGAGAGAGAAATGATAGAAAAAAGAGAAATGAGAAAATGATTGAGGCAGAGAATGACAGGAAAGAGAGAGAAACAGAGAGAGAAGTGACTCTTGACTCTTGGTAAAAGCACTTAAATAATAACAGAAACCCCCCCCCCCAGCCCTCACCTGTTTTTATTAATAGTTATGTTTTTGGATTTGCTGGTTGTTTTAGTTTTAATAGTAATAGAGTTTGGTTTTGTTTTATTATTAATTTCTTTTAATAAAAAAGAAGGGATTATTTATTTATTTATTTATTTATTTATTTATTTATTTATTTATACTTCTATGCCGCCCAGTCCCAAGGGGACTGCCACTCAGACACTATACTTTTCCGCCCACCCCGAAAAAAAATTAGAGGGAACATTGGTTATGGTTCAGGGATGCCGGAGTTTGGGTTCTGTTTAGTTATATTGAGGAAGCTGGGCTTTGCTTTGATATCATTTTATATTGCATCTCTTGCCTGAATTCTGTTTTTTTGATATATGACCTTTGTCCTACATATCTGCTGTACTCTTAGCATTCTTAAAGTGCTGAGAGCCGGGCAAAGGATCTTTCCGTTTTCACACCTCTGTTTCCTCTGTACCCGGTTGGGGTGCAGCTACTGCTTGAACGCGTAACCAAGAAATGTGCTCAGGAAGAGAACAAAGCTTTGATGGTGTAAGATAGGATGTCAGCTAGCAATAACTTCATACGAATATAATCACTGATTAACCACAAGTTCTTCTTTGTGCCGACCACAGGTACTTTCGATCTGTAATTCTCATTTCTGTATTTTTACATCATATAACCTTGCCCCTTTGATGTTTGATTGGATATTTTATTCTCCGCTTTTTGAATATGTATAAAAACCCCCAAGGGACAGATTTATAACTATTCAGACATCATTTTTATCCTGCTGAACCGCATGCAATAAACCTGTATCCTATATCCTCTTGTGGTCTCTGGTCCCTTATTGGCATCAAACATCTGTGCTTCTGCAACAATATGGCTGTTGACAATAAAATTTGGTTATCCTCTTACATTGTCTTCATTTTTAAAACTGAGCTCCTGGGGACTGCAAGGGGGCGGTGCTCAATTAATATGTAAATTTTTAACTCAGTCTCTACCAATAGGATTGGTAAACTACCCATGTTGGACTCTCTTTCCAGTGCATCGAGAAGACCATTCAGGTAGGTACAATGGTTCTTCAGAGGTGACTTGGAAAATTAATCACTAGCGACATCGTGTGGCCGGAGGAAATACAGCAGTCTGCTTCTGGTTTAAAGACAGTATTCTTGCTTTGTAATAATTTGATCTAATTGGACTGATTGATTTGACTGGAATTACATTTGTTACAGGTTTAAAGACAGTATTCTTGAGAAAATTGACCAGCTAATGCATGGAAGGAAATCAATGTTCAAGATGAAATTATTTGAACTGAATTAAACTGATTTGAATTGATTTGATCTAATTGGACTGATTGATTTGACTGAAATTACATTTGGACTGTCTGATCTGACTGAAATTACATTGAATAATATAAATTAAAATTAAAATACTTGTAAGAATATTTAGAAGTTACTAAAAGATTTTAGCACTTTCTTTTCTCTTGTCTTACAAAGTTATAAATTACAAAAAGAATTGAGTACACTTAATGAATTGGATTTATTAATATTTTAATATTTTAATTTCATGGGAGCTTACCAATGAAAATACATATACTTTATATACATATACAAATATACAAGCAAGTGATATAAAGTGTAAAATGGAAGAATTATATAAGATGAGAAAATTCAATAGCTTATAAATGAAAAAATTGAAAATAGCTTTGATTATTGCGCATAATATAGGTGAGATATTTGATAATGATTATGATTATTTCTGGATGACCTTTTTTTCTCTTTTCCTCTTTGCTCTCTTTTCTCTTTTTTATTATTCTGATGGATTGAATTATAAATTGCTTATTTGATTTATGGTGATAAACAAAGTAGGAGGAAGGAGGAAAAGAAAAGGGAGAAGAGTTACAATAACAGGATTAAAATGGGATAATAACTAGCACTAATTATGTTAGGCGTTATAAGGAAAGACAGTTAAAATAACAAAGAGTTAAAACCAATATATTAGGAAAGATTATCACTGAGTTTGATAGTGGAAGATATTTAGAATTAGGGATAATATATAGATTAGGGAAATATATAGATTAGGGAAGATTATGGCACTGCACTTAGCGGTGAAAATATTTAGAATAGGGAAGATTATTGCACTGATATGACAGTGACACAGATTAGGGAAGATGATCACACTGGGATTGGCAGCGGGGTTTATAGATTAGAGAAGTTTATCACACTAAGAACAACAGTGGAAAATAGATTAAGGAAGAATATTAAAACTTTGGTCTTTTTTAATGGAAGATACTTTTCACATAAAATAATGGAATAATAATGATTTATATTTATTTTGACCTATTAAAGTAGAAATGGTATACTGATATAATGAAAGAAGTGAAATAAATAAGTAGGAAATGTATTTTAAAATTTCTAACAACAACCCCTCCTATGTATAGATTAAGATACGATATCAATAGTGGTTTTCCTTTTCTTTTTCTTTTCCACTCTTCTTTTTTCTTCCTGGGCTTTTAAAGAGATGTAAATTTGGATATTTTCTATTGTTAAGGGCAGTTATGATAAAATAAGGGTTTTTTTGTAAATGAAAGTAGGAATGTGTTTTCTAAAGAATGCTAGAAAGGGACTGAAGCACAATGGCATAGTTAGGAAAAATAGCAAATAGCCAAGAGAAATTTAGATAGCTATAGCACTTAAAATATAAATGAAAGCGGTTGGCTACATGTGGTGAATCAGCTGCAGGGAGGGATCTCTCCCCCGGCGGCCGCTTTTTCTTTTGATTCCTGAGACCTTTCAGGGCACAGTTTGTTCGGAGGATGACGTCGGCAAGGAGGGACTATCCGGGCATCGATTGGTAAAGGCATTTCACAATTGGTGCGAAGGACACCCTCTCTATCAGGGATCAAAAGCGCCCATCACAGCTGTCACCAGTATGGCGGGCCTGAAACCTCAAGGAGCCACAACAGAGGGAAGCAAGTGAGATAAACAGATCTTTCTGTACATTTTGTAAGCTTATACTGTATACTATATACTGGGGACAACTAGCAGAACAGTTTTCGGCACAACAAAACACAGATTTTTTTTTTTGCATAGAGAAAGAGATTGCTCCATTAGGAAACCTAAGAAATAGTCTCATAAATTAGCAAAAGCGGCGACGGTGAGGGGAGAGAAAGAACCGACACCTCACAGAGATTGTGATTTTGATTACTTTGAAGGAGAGTGCAGATCTCCGTGTGGAGCAGAAAATTTCCCCTAGGAGATTTCTTAATTATCCGTACTGTATTATATTGAACTACATAAGTTATTTACTTTTTTTTTTAACTCAAGATACTGGATCTCTTTAAATTGATTAAACTGTGCGAATGGGCGACTTTTCTCCGATCTCAAAAAGCCGAGCGGTTTGTCAATCAGCTGAGGAGTGAAAGAATGGAAAGCAACAAGGGACAGAAAGCAGAAGGGCATTTCAGAGCGTGGATACAAGGATTATAATATTGCGCTGATCTTCAGACAGCCTCACCGTGCTGAGGATCTTGAGGAGAGAACTATAAGGAAACGGTTTGATTTGATTTGATTCTTTGGAACAGAGGCTGACAAGGGAAAAAAAACCTGGAGAGGTTCGGGCGGAGGAGACGATTGGGAGATAGCGTGTCAAGCAGCGTGTCACCAGAGATCACTCCGCAGCAGAGATTCGGAACTCGATCTTCAGAACAGCAAGAAACAGCAAGAAGCAAGCACGCAATACAACAAACAGAATAGGAAGTGACGTTTCACTTGGTAGACAAATAAAGAGCCAAAAACAACTAGAGAAACAAACCGCAAACTGGGATTTTGAAAAATAGCCTTTATTGGAAATAACAAAGAAAAAGTAATGCCTCTTCCCCCCTTTCTTACGCCCTCTTCTCCCTCTCCTTTCCCTCTCATTTATGTTATATATATATATATATATATATATATATATGTATAGAACATAGAATAAGAATAGATTTTATAGAATAAGTTTATAAAACTTGCATAATCTTCATAGTTTTAAGATATTTATATATTATATTATTATATTATTTACATATTAGAATTATTATTAGAATTAGAATCAGGATTAAATATAGATATTAAAATTAATTGTTTACAATTTACTTTTATATAGTTCTATATATTACAACAACTATATACAACATAGCAATCTTAACATATCTTATAGAATAAGTTTACAATCTTCATACTTTTAGGATATTATTATATTATTATATTATTTATATATTAGAATTATTATTAGAATTAGAATCAGGATTAAATATAGATATTAAAATTAATTGTTTACAATTTACTTTTATATAGTTCTATATATTACAACAACTATATACAACATAGCAATCTTAACATATCTTATAAAATAAGTTTACAATCTTAATATTTTTAGGATATTATTATATTATTTATATATTAGAATTGTTATTAGAATTAGAAGTAAATATAAATATCAAAATTAATTCTTTATAATCTACTTTTATATAGCTTTATATGTTACAATAATCATATACAATATAGCAATCTTAACATATATAATTAATCTTATTGATATATAAAAATAAACTTTAGCATATATCTTACTGATACATTCATAACCCTTCTAGTCTTTAATTCTTTGGAAATCAACTTATGAATTGTAAGTTTAATTCTTATTTTATTTAGATATCTCTTATGGTTATATGGAATAGAATATATACTATCTTAGAAAAACAAAATCAAATTATAAAAGAAATGGCTAATTACCAACCCAGAGTTGGTAAAAAACCAACCTCAACAACCCCAGCAAATACAGCTTCCCCAGCCTCACAGAGGCGAATAGACAAGATGTTAAACTTAGAAAAAGGAAAATTGAGGTCATCATTAATGTAGAATATGAATAACACTTTAACCATAATGCAGGAGACAATGTTGAAACTATAGGAACTTTTCACAAATAATCACCTAGAGCTAAAAACTGATCTACTAAGACTAGAAAACAGGCTGGAAACAGCCCAAATGGCAACACAAAAAAATGAACAAAAAATAGCACTGGTAGAGAAAAAAACGGAACAAAATGAAAAAAAAATAGAACGTGGACCAAAAACTAAAAGAATCCCATAAAGAGTTAGAAAACTCTTTGATTCAACTGGAATTAGAGAGATCCTCATATTTTCTGAGATTTCAAAATGTAATTGAAACAGAAAACGAAAATCTAGGGGAAATTATGACAACCATAGTGGCGGGGATACTACAACTCAGCCGAGAAGTAGTAAATGAGATGGATGAAATACATAGAATTCACACAAATTATGCACGTAGACACCAATTGCCGAGGGAAATACACCCATGATTCTCTAGAAAGAATACAAGAGATAGAGTACATGCAGCTTCTAGAGAAGGAAAATTGACATACAAAGGTAGAGAACTGAATATATTAAAACAAATTGCTAGAAGGATAAGGGAGCGAAGAAGAGAATACAAGACTCTAGCCTCACTTTTAAACAAAAAAGAAATTACATTTAGGTAGATAACCCCGGAAGGAATGATGATAAATCTAGAAGGTAGAAGAGTTAAGGTCGACACTCTTGAAAAGGCGCAAGAAATATATGAGCAAATAACCAGTTCAGATTTAGAATCAGAAAGTGGGGATAGACTAGAATCCAGTAAAGAAGACAAAATAGAAATAGACAGACAAACAGAAAGAAGACAGGAAGAATAAGACTAGAAGAGAGAGAAGGGGAGAAAAGAAAAGAAGAAGGAACCAAGACTAGATCACAAACAGCAGCAGCAGCGAATAAATAATCAAATAGCAAAAAAACAAAATCAAATAAACAAATAAATGAAACAGAACTAAAAAGACAAAACTTTTCTTTTATTTAACTAAATACTATCAGAAATTAAATTAATCTCAATAAATATTAATGGTCTTAACAACAACTACAAAAGAAGGACTTTTCCAAACTCCTGAGCCAAAAAGCACAAATAATTTGTCTGCAAGAAGTGCACATTAAATTAGCACATTAAAAATATCTAGAATACCCCAAACTGGGAGAACTGTATACATCATTAGATGAAAATTAAAAAAAAGAGGAGTGGCCACCTATATGAAAAAAGAATTAAAACCAAAAGAAATAAAAACAGACCCAAAAGGAAGATATATTATGACCGAAATAGAAATCAATGGTGAGAAAATACTAACAATTTTACAAAAAAATACACGAAATCCTACTTCAAACTAACTCCGGAAACATCTGTATGATAGGAGACTATAATGGGATCGTGGACCCAAACATAGATTACAAGACAGGAAATAAAAGTAAAATAAAAAGGTCCACCCTACCTATAATAATTAATAAAATGACAGAAGAACTAGATCTTACAGATATCTGTAGACTAACACACCCAAAAGAAAAACAATTCACTTTTCACTCAGCACCACACAACTCCTTTTCCAGAATAGATATGGCATGGTTAAACAAAGGAATGTATAAAAAAATAAAATCGGTTGAGATAGAACCAAATACGTGGGCCGACCATAACCCGATAAAGATTATTTGGCAAGGAGAAAAGAAAGAATACAGGAGATGGTCGCTAAACACAAACTTACTCCGAGATGAAAACTATATAGAGATGATCAATAAAGAATTAAAATTATTCCTGGTGGAAAACAAAAAACAACCTACCTCAATACAAATACTCTGGGATACTCTAAAAGCATATACTAAAGGATTAACAATAGCATACACAGCCAAAAAACAAAAGGAAGAGAAGGAGGAATACAACCATTATATAAACAAAATTACTAGCTTAGAAAAGAACCTCCAACAAGATCCAACAGTCAGATTCTAAAACTTTTGAGGGAAGCCAATTATAAAATAAACTCTATTGATCAACAAGAATTAATTAGAAATATAAAACAAACAAAACAAAACTATTTTGAAACAGCCAATAAACCAGGCAGATGGCTCTCCCAAAAAAGCAAAAAAGCAAAAAGTGATAAATTGATTTATCAACTAGAAGATAAAAATGGAATAATCCAGCATACAGAACAACAGAAAAAAAGAAATAATACAGGATTATTACAAAAATCTATATAAGGAAGAATTAATAGAAACCCCAAAAATTACAAGATATATACTAGAAAACAATACATTATAAATAGACGATCCTGATAAACAAATGTTAAATGATAAAATAACCATACAGGAAATTCAACTAGCCCTAAAAAAACAAAAATATAACAAATCTCCAGGTCCAGATGGCCTCCCAGGAGAATTTTATAAAGAGAATAAGGAAATATTTGAACCCATCTTATTAGAAACATATAACGAAATACTAGAACAGGCAAAAATCCCAGACTCATGGAGAGAGTCATATATAACAGTGATATTGAAAGAAGGTCTAGATAAACAAAAAATGCAGAACTATAGACATATATCACTGCTGAACGCAAATTATAAGATCTTTATGTCGATTCTAGCAGAAAGAACAAAAAAAATTAAATAAAATTATCAATATGGATCAAAGTGGCTTCTTACCACTTAGACAAATCTCAAACTCTACAAGGATGGTACTGGACATTTTGAAGTATTGTGAAGCGCATACAGGAAGGCAAGTAACTCTTGCCTTCCTGGATGCGCAGAAAACATTTGATAATGTCAGTTGGCAATACTTATTAGAATTAATTAAAGAATTAAAACTAGGCAATAAATTTGAAAATATTATCAGAAATATATATACTCTCCAGTCAGCTAGAGCAATAATAAACAGCGACATGACAAAACTAATACCCATAGAAAAAGGGGTACGTCAGGGTTGCCCAATGTCACCTCTTCTATTTATATTAACACAAGAATTACTACTAAACAAAATACAAAACAATAAAGAAATAAAAGGAATTAAAATAAAAGATGAATATAAGCTGCAGGCATATGCAGATGACATAGTCTTTTTCCTGGAAGACCCTATAAATTCAGGCCCCGAGCTAATCAAAGAAATAGAAGGATTTGGTGAATTTTCAGGACTAAAAATTAATAAGCAAAAGACAATGCTCATGACAAAAAATATGACCCTAGGGCAAATTAAGAAACTGGAAGAAGTTACAAATCTCCAAACCACAAAAAAGACCAAATACTTAGGACTAACAATATCTAACAAAACTATATCCCTCAAAAAAGACAATTATGACAAACTAGTACAAGAAACAAAAAAACCTTGGAAAAGTGGAAAGATTTACAATTATCAATGCTAGGTAGAATAGTGGTAATAAAAATGAATATTCTCCCAAAATTTCTCTATCTTTTCCAAACTGCCCCTATTAATATAGAACAATTTTTTTTAGAGAGATAAACAAAAAATTTTCAAGATTCATTTGGCAAAACAAAAAACCCAGAATCAAATTCGCATATCTCCAAGACAGTAAAAGTAGAGGAGGCCTTGGACTTCCAGACTTAAAATTATATTACAACGCCGCTAGTTTAGTATGGATAAAAGAATGGATCAAGCTCTGAGCAAAGCTGCCTCAGCTCGGGAATTCTGGAGCTGGCACCCTCTGCTTGGAGTGCCTTCACCGACTGCTGCGCCACCCCAAAGGCACCCCAGAAGGCAGGAGATTGGGTTAGGGGCTGATGGAGCCAAGCCCTGTGCTGCTGGATGATTGAAGCCACCCCGCAGGCTCCTCTGCCAGCTGGATGAGTTGAGGGGACGCCTGCCCCTTCTCCAAAGCTGCTGCCGCGCACCTCACCTGCCTGGCAGCGGGCGTTCCTCCTGGGTCCCTGCCGGCACTGCCTCCAGTTCAGATGCCCGCCTCAGAAGCCCAGGATCTGCACACGAGGCTGGAAGACAATGCCCCCCCTCAGGAGCAGCCTTGGCACGCAGCCCTCTAGCCATTATTTCTCTGCAACCTTACGTCCCCCTCCCCACTTTGCTCCCTTTCCGGACGATTGAACTTCTCTGGCATGGGCAGGTAGAACGAGACGACTTACTTTGCCCAGCGAGGGAAAGAGGCAGTGTGGTGCTGGAGGAGGAGGAGCTGTGGCTATAGCCACAGGTTACTCTCCCTTTACCTGCCAGGCTGGCCTGGGATCTCTCCTGACCCCTGGGGCTGTGTCCCATTTTATTTCCCCAAAGGTTTGGGGCGGGGAGCCATTATTTCTCTGCAACCCTCCATCCCCCTCCCCACTTTTTTCCCTTTTTGGGAAACCATTTCATGCGGGAGGAAAAGTGAGCTACACACACACACCTCTGGCAACCTTTTCCAACCTCTGCAAGCGGTGTGTGTGTGTGTAGCTCACTTTTTCTCCCACATGAAAAAGTTTTCCAAGAGAAGAAAGAAAGAAAAACTTTGGGGAAATAAAATGCCTGCCTGATCTAACGGAGGTGGGTACTGTAGTTGCTTCCCCCCAAGATGCAGCTCGGCACTTGCAACTCTTTTTTGAGGCATTTGAGGTTGCTACAGCAAATGAGGATTGGGGAAAAGATTTGCAAGTGCCAAGCTGCTGTTTCCCTCCTCGGCGTCTCTCTCCCTTGGTAGGTTAGTCACGTCCACCTTTCCTTCCCCCTCCCGCCACTCCCACTCTCGACATAGAAAGGTGAAAGATGCAAATAGATAAGAATAGATAAAGAGATGGGGATAAGATGTATTCCCAGTTTATAACTTCCTGATAAATGTCTCGAGGAAAACGGAAGTTTCGCTGAATCTTTAGTGCTCTAAAACAGGGATCTCCAACCATGGCAACTTGTGGACTTCAACTCCCAAAGTTCATCAGCCAGCAAAGGTGGCTGAGGACCTCTGGGAGTTGTAATTCACAACTCTTAAATGTTGCCATGGTTGGAGACCCTTGCTCTAGAAACACTCCTTTTAAGGAGTATTTCAGGTTTATCATCATCACCATATATTTCCATGCACTTCATTTGTGAAAATTGGAGTAGTCAAGAAAGAGGTCTTTTAAAACCTCATGGTATAGTAGTAATATTAAGGCAACCTCAGCAGGGAACTGTAATTGTAAATGATTCTATCACTAGCCATTTCTGTGACTAAAGGAACAACTAACAAAATGAATTGTCCTGTTTTGTTTGTTTGTTTGAGTTAGAGGTTAGGAGTGAAAGGGTTTTCAAACCTTGCAAGTTTAAGGCTTGTGAACTTCAATTCCCATTTCTGAGCTAGCATGACTGATGGAAGAATTCTGGGAATTGAAGTCCACAAGTCTTGAAACTGTCAAGTTTGAAGTTTGTAAAAAGTGTACATGGTTTTAAAATGTATACATGTTTTTAAAAGTATACATGGTTGTAAAAAGTATTCTGCACACTGGTATTTTATTAAACAATATAATAATACACCATTTGGTTCAGAATACTTTTCCCCTTGTTTTCCCCCTCTAAAATCTAGTTGCGTCTTATACACCGAAAACTACAGTACTTATCCAAAAGCAATCTCCCAATAATAGAAGAACAAGATAGATTGATGATAAATGACAAGATAACAATTCAGGAACTCCAACAGGCTTTTAAAAAACAGAACAACAAATCGCCAGGCCCAGATGGGGTGAATTTTATAAAAACAAAATATTTGAACCCATACTCTTAAAAATGTACAACAAAACTTTTAAACAAGCTAAAATTCCAGATACATGGAGGGATTCCTATATTACGGTAATTCCAAAAGAAGGAGTCGAGAAAGATAAGATTCAAAACTACAGGCTCATTTCGCTGCTGAATGCAGATTATAAAATTCTCATGACAATTCTTGCAGAAAGAACAAAGATAGTTTTGAATAAAATTATAAATCAGGATCAAAGTGGCTTCGTCCCATTTCGACAAATTAAATATTGTACCAGAACAGTTTTGGATATACTTGGATTTTGTGATGGGCATCCATGGAGGCAAATAGCTCTCGCCTTTCTGGATGCAGAAAAAGCCTTTGATAGCGTCAACTGGCAATACCTCTTGCATCTAATTAAAAAACTAAATTTTACATATATACATCACAATCAGCCAGGGTGATGCTAAACGGTGATATGACAAGTCAGTTTCCCATTGCTAAAGGAGTTCGTCAAGGATATCCTATGCCACCCCTCCTTTTTATACTAACACAAGAAATACTTTTAAACAAAATACGGAATAACAATGAGATCAAAGATCAGGAATACAAATTGCAAACATGTGTGGATGACATAGTATTTTTCCTGGAGGACCCATTAGATTCAGGCCCCGAACTGTTTAAAAAAATTGAGAAATTTGGGGAATTCTCAGGGTTAAAGATTAACAAACAAAAGATGGTGATCTGGGCAGATGTTTAGTCTCATCGCTAGTCCCAACGCTAGGTCAAAAATATGTTAAAAATAGGAAATAAGCTGAAAAAATATTCAAATTATAACAGGATAAAATCAGGATAGTAGCTCGTGAATTAGGTCCAATTTATCTAAAAGGAACAGTGCACATCTGGAAACAATTGGAAATGCAACGTGCGTCATATGGACTTCGATTTCAAAACGTAATAGAAGAAAAAGATGAAGATTTAAAGGCCATTATGGCTGACATTATTGGGAAAATCCTCCAGATGGACCCAGATGACATAAAAAAAAGAAATCGATGAAGTCTTCAGAATTTCCAACAGCTATATTCGCCGTTTTAATCTTCCACGCGAGATTCACATCAAATTTGTAAGAAAAAGCATGAGAGATGATATATTGTATTGGTCAAGAGCGGGACAACTACAACACCAAGGCAGAGAAATAAAAATATTAAAACAAATTCCGAGACGTGTTCGAGAGACTAGAAGAGACTATCATTTCTTGACCAAACTTCTGATTAAAGAAAATATAACTTTTCGTTGGCTTATTCCACAAGGTCTATCATTGACATGGAAATCAACGAGATATAAATTGGAGAATCTAGACCAAGCAAGAGACTTTTATGAAAACAGTGGAATATGCGAAATGGAACAGATAACAAAAGAACTGGAAGCAATGCAGGCCGAAGCCATGGGGGCACTTGCACAAGTGGAGGACCAGGACCAAGGGGCCAGAAGAAAGCAACCTCAACGCGAAACCAAGAAATACAACAAATGACTACATTGAGAGATTTAAAAATCTTTTCAGTAAATGTCAATGGACTTAATGAACCAAAAAAAAGAAAACAAATGTTTTCCAAAATTAAGAATCAAAAAGCTCAAATTGTGATACTCCAAGAAGTGCATATAAAAAAGAGTAATCGGAATTTATTGTTAAATAATAAAATTGGAAAGATGTATGCTGCATTAGCAGACCAAAAGAAAAGAGGAGTGGCAATGTATGTTGAGAGTTCTATAAATTCCAAACAACTATATAGTGATGATGAAGGTAGAATTTTGATTGTCCAGATTGATATTGAACCCAAATCGCTTGCTATTGTCTCTATATATGCCCCAAATGATGACCAAATTGCATTTTATGAAAAATTACATCAAAAAATTTTAGAATTAAATTTGGAAAATATGTTAATTATTGGAGATTTTAATGCCATAACAAATAGACAATTAGACCATTCAGGGGTGAAGAAAAGTAGTAAAAAGAAAAAAAAGAATTTATTGCCCTCAACTTTTCAAAAAATGAAAGCAGAATTGCTATTGAATGATATATGGAGGGAAAGGCATCCCCACAGCAGGCAATATACTTTTTACTCAAACCCCCACAAAATTTGGACTAGAATAGATATGGTGTGGGCTCCCAAAACAACAGCAGAGTACATACAAGACGTAGAAATAGATGTTAATACTTGGGCAGACCATAATCCAGTTATAGACTATATGAGAAATATTAAAAAACATCGTAATTGGCAAATGAATAGAAATATTTTGAAAGAGAAAGAATATAAAGAATGGATTGAAAAGGAATTAAAAATATTTTTTGAAATTAATAAAAATACAGACACCACCCCTCAGAATTTGTGGGATGCAACTAAAGCATACATAAGAGGATTAACAATATCCTATACTGCAAAATATAATAAAGAAAGAAAAAGAAAATATGAACAATTAATAAATGAATTAAAACAACTAGAGTTTCTATCACAACAAAACGTGAAAAATAAAGACTTGGGGAAAAAAATAAATTTAATTAAACACAAAATTAGATTACAAGAACAAAATCAGATACTGGAAAAAATAAAGAAAGCTAAGCAACAATATTTTGAACATGCCAATAAATCAGGTAGATGGTTAGCATATAAACTGAGAAAACAGAGACAATCTAAATTAATTAGAAAATTAGAAGATAAAGATGGAATAATAAAATATGATCCAGAGGGAAAAGCAAATATAGTTCAAAACTTTTTTAAAGAATTGTATAAAGATGATAATATTGAAGAAGAAGCCGTATTTAAATACCTAGAGAGTGCAGAGTTACCACAAATAACAGAAGAGCAACAAGAAAAGATGGAGAGTCCAATAACAATGGAATAACTCCTTATAGTTATTAAAAAGCAGAAAAACAATAAAGCCACAGGACCGGACGCTATCCCGGCAGAGTGGTATAAAATAGAAAATGAAGTATTAAGAAATAATATGCTCCAAATTTTTAATGAATGTAGAGTGGATGGTAAAATTCCTAAATCATGGTCAGAATCTTTGATAACTTTAATTCACAAACCAGATACACCAAAAGAAAAAATTAAAAACTATAGACCAATATCTTTATTGAATGTAGACTATAAAATTTTTATAGCAATATATGCAGATAGATTGAAAAATGTGATAAATAGCAAAATTCACTCAGACCAAAATGGTTTCCTTCCAGGTAGACAAATTAAAAATAATCTTAGAACAATCATTAATGTATTAGAGTATTATGAGCAACATTCAGACAAAATATTATCTTTAATGTTCCTAGACGCTCAAAAAGCTTTTGATAACGTGAATTGGACATTTATAAAGATGCAATTAAATAAAATGAGATTCGGCCCCAAATTTGTTAATTTAATAGACGCTATTTATTCAGAACAAACGACAAAAATTATATTAAACAATGAACAATTAGAAGCGTTTAAAATAAATAAAGGAGTGCGGCAAGGATGTCCCATATCACCTCTTCTTTTCATTATGACTTTAGAAGCACTCTTAATAAAAATAAGATCAGATCCAAAGATAAAAGGTTTAACAGTTAGAAAAGAGATATATAAAGTCCAGGCCTTTGCAGATGACTTGACTTTTATAATGGAAGATCCGTTAGTCACAGCACCAAGATTAATCCAAACAATAGAACAATATGGTAAGGTGGCAGGTTTGAAAATAAATAAAAATAAAACAAAAATTATAACTAAAAACATGAGTAAAATACAAGAAAGCAATTTAGAATGTATTACTGGAATGCAAATAGTTAAAAAAGTAAAATATTTGGGAATATGGCTAACAGCCAAAACAATAACATTAAAAAATGATAATTATATAAAATTAATTAATGAAATTAAAAAGGATCTAGAAATATGGAACAATTTAAAAATATCATTTTTGGGAAGAATTGCTACGATCAAGATGAATATCTTACCTAAGGTATTATTTTCATTTCAAGTGATCCCAATTAATCCAGGGGCTAACTTTTTTAAAAACTTAACAAATGTGGTTAAAAAATTTTTATGGCAAGGGAAAAAGGCAAGAATTAAGATAAATATGTTAGAAGACATAAAAGAGAGGGGGGGTTTTGCGCTCCCAAATTGGAAATTATATTATCAGGCAGCCGCTTTAACATGGATTAAAAATTGGATAACTTTAGAGGACATGAGAACATGAATATTAGAAGGACATGACCTCATGCTTGGCTGGCATGCATTTGTGTGGTACGATAAAGATAAAAACCATTCTTACTTTAAAAGACACACGCTGAGAAAATACTTATTTGATGTCTGGAAAGACATAAAGAAAAACCACTTTTTAACAATTCCAGATTGGGTTACCCCCTTGGACGCAATAATACATCCAAATTCCATTAATGATACAAGAAATATAAGATATAAAGATTTGTTAGACAATCAAATGAAATTAAAATCTAGAATTAAACTACAAGATGAAGGGATACAAATTGATTGGTGGCATTACGCACAGATTAGATCCAGATATCAGAAAGATAGTACACTCTACATATTTAACAAAAGTAAAAACCTGTTAAGCGAGTTAATCACTAAAAACCACAACAGAGTAATTGGAAAAATATATAAATATTTGATTACTCACAAGAATATTGAATTAACATTAAAAGATAGTATGATACATTGGTGTAGAAACATAGGTAAAGAAATTGATTTAGATACATGGGAGAAAGTTTGGATGTGTAACTGGAGAATGACAAAATCAGTTTCTTTGAAAGAGAACCAAATTAAAATGTTTTATAGATGGCATCTCCCACCAAGTAGATTAGCAAAAATGTTCCCAAAGACATCACCTCTGTGCTGGAAATGTAAGAAAGAAATAGGATCCTATTACCATCAATGGTGGACATGTAATAAAGCTAAAATGTATTGGAAAATGATAGAAAAAATGACAAAAGAAATTACAAAGCAGAAAATAGATTTCACCCCGGAGTTTTGTTTGCTAGGAATTACTAACCAAAATTATAAAAAAGAAATTTTGTACTTGATTATACATATTTTTACAGCGGCAAGGATTATATACGCGCAAAATTGGAAAGGGGAAGATATCCCCAAAGAAGAGGGAGTTATTGCAAAAATATTAGACTGCGCGGAAATGGACATGATGACAAGACGCTTGAATGAACAGGAAGAAACCAAATTTTACGCAACATGGAACAATGTTTATGAATGGATAGATAAGAATAAAAAAATAAAGAAAGAAGAGTAGCAACAAGTATAGATATTTTAGATGATTTTTTCTTATTAAGATTTATATTAGATTTAGTTTACATAGATAGAATAGAAATTTGTTTTTTCTAAAGATTTTTTTTGACTTGAAAGTAATTAGAAATTTTTATATGACATTAAATTTTTTTACTAGATATTTTTTGTATTAGTAGCATTGAATTAGATATTCAACTGTGTATTCCTTTTTCTGTATCTG
Source organism: Erythrolamprus reginae (assembly GCF_031021105.1). Lineage (NCBI taxonomy): Eukaryota > Metazoa > Chordata > Lepidosauria > Squamata > Dipsadidae > Erythrolamprus > Erythrolamprus reginae. The sequence goes on from NC_091963.1 coordinate 76,816,770, forward strand.
CAATTATACTTTTGAGAAGAGCAGGGATGATACATCCCTACATTGTATGTTAAATGTTTGTAAGTTTGTTTGTCATTTTAAAGAAAATTAATAAAAATATTTGGGGGGAAAAAAAAAGGAACAGTGCTTTCCGAGCAAAAGCTATATCAACAACCCATGAGGAGCAGAAAAGCAAGCGATAACAAATCTCGGACTTCGCACATCTACAAAGCTACAAGATACCAAACGTAGCTACGTTCCTTACCAGAGAGAGGGAGAGATAAGATCCAACTGGGAGGAGGGAGAAGCTTCAGAAAGCGCAGTCGTTTCCCCAGCCCTGCGATCTGACCTAGGTGGGGAAAAGGTGAACCGCGAAGAGCCCCAATTCCCTCTCCAGTGCTTCCCAGCTGATTCATAAAAGCCCAGCAGAGTTACCAGGGAGTCTCCACAACTTTCTTGTCTCTGGAGTCCTGCTTCCCTCTCCGGTGCCTCGCAGCCAATTTCAATAAGCCCAGCTGAGTACCTGTGAGTGTCTAGGACCCTCCTGTCTCTAGAGCCCCGTTTCCCTCTCCGGTGCCTTGCAGCTGATTACTAAAACTCCAGCTGAGTTACCAGGGTGTCTCTATGACCAGAATAATTTTTTTTTTTAAAAAGCTGAAAAACTATGGCTCTCAACTGATTAAGTTGAGCTCAAACAGTCCTGTTACCCACTGAAACAGCGGCAGGAGTCCAGCCTGCACAATAAAGACTCCGTAACTGTCCTTCAGCCGAGGCATCACTTCCCAGCTGATTTTCACTTTCCAACAATGAATATCAAAGGGAATAGGCAGAAGCTGCTGTTCGACTCCAGCCTCAGCTTTGAAGCCTTTCAAGCCCTGATTCCTCTCTGGAACAGCCAGAAACTAAATAATAAACATTGCAAGGAAAAATAGATTCCTAGGGGAGTTTATTGGAACAACTAATCCCTTCCTAACAGTGAAGTCCTGCCATGAATAATCAACTCTGCAAACACCCAGATGGTGTTGGGAGCCGAATCTCCATCACATATCATTTTTACTGCCTCCATTACTGAGAACACAAACCACCATCCCACATGGTTCCCCAACATCTTATCCTCAGATCTACATAGAATCTCAAAGGGCTAGCCAAACTCTAAAGCACTCGTAAATTCCCATTTCCTGCCTCCCCTCCACTCAGTATACCATAAAACAATAAAAGCTACAAAACCCCTCTGGCCAACTATGCCAGTGAAGAAAAAAACACTGAATCTTCATTCAAAAGATCCAAACAACATCCTTTGTGTTGCGGTTAGCTCTGGCCCAGCTCCTGCCCCAAGGAATGTGGTGGTGGATGTGGGGGACACATCCACATGCCGCAGGCCTGTTTTGCTCCCAGTGGAATCTGCCGACGAAGTCTCCTCTGACCAAGGAGACGTGAATGACAGGGAGGAGGGAAGTTTGGCAGACAGCCCAGGAGGAGATCAATCATCTGTATCATCCCTGGACTCTGAACAAGAATTAATGACACATCCACGCATGCGTAGAGTGATGCATAGGAGACAACAACTGAAGGATTATTACAAGAGAAAATGAAGCCATCTGTGGTTGGGTGGGGTTGCTGTAATTAGTGCTATAGATAAAAGCGCAGCCTGGTGTTTTAGCCTAATGGCAGTTTATTGTTTCGTCAAGATCGTGATTTTTGTGCTGTTCAAGATTGTGTGTGGACTCTCTGGACTTTAGAATTGGACTCAATTTCCCAGTTATTGGGTGAGCAATTGGATTGCATTTAACCTGTGCCTTGTGTGTACCAGAAAATCCTTCTGATATTTAAAAAGGGAGCTGTTTCTGTTTTTCTGTTTATAAAAACTTTTGGGTTTTCCTTTTATCGTGTGGTGTGTATCTTCCTGGACTAATTACCCTGTAATTACAGGCAGTTGAAACATGCTGGCAGAACAGAATAAACTGCCATCAACCCCCAGATACATACCGTTCCAGAGTGAAGTGTGTTGGATTGTTTGCTTCTCTTTTTTCCAGCATTTATCTGATCATGGCTGTTGGTATGGCAGAAATGCAAGCAGTCTTCGAGGCTTTGAAGTTGGAAATCAAAGCGTTAACACTGACAGTGCAGCAATTACAAAACCAGGTGAATTTATTATCTCAGCAGCCTGTCATTCCACAGCTGCAGCCAGCAGCTCCTGCCCTACAGCCACTACCAAGGAGGAAATGTTTTGTGGCTCTGCCTGAAAAATTCTAGGGTGACAGACGCCTGTTTGCAGCTTTCCTCAGTCAAGTGCAGTTGTTTATTAATGCACAACTGACCCATTTTCCACGAGATGCACAGAAGGTGGCATTCCTCTGCAGTTTGTTGGCCAGCCCCGCTGCTTCCTAGGTGTCTCCATTGCTGGACAGAGATGATCCGATACTGCATGATTATACTGCCTTTTGCGCCCAGTTGTGATGACAGTTTTCGGATGCAGTGCGGGAGCAGACGGCCACGAGGGCGTTGAAACAGCTGAAACAAGATTCGTGCCCATTAGTGGAATATTTAACTGACTTTCGTAGCCTCAGTGGACAGGTGCAGTGGAATGAGGCCGCCTTGATGGAGGCATTTCAGGATGGCTTGTCAGAGACTTTGTTTGATGAGTTGGTGCACGAGACCCTGCCGGGCACCCTGGATGAGCTGGAGCAGCATTGTTTGGCCATTGAGGCTCGGCTGCTGGCTCGAGAGGTGCGCCAGGCTGGGCGGTCCTCCCCCCCGCATTTCGGGCGTCATGCCAGTGCCTGCTCCACGGCGGGGGCTGTCCACTATGCCCGTGCTGACTCCAGTTCCTGTACCCCGTCACTTCCTGCCTGCCCTGCCTCCTCGTCTAGTGAATCGTGCCCCTGCTGGGGAGCCCATGGAGGTGAACTTCATGCGACCCCGTGTGTCTCCGGAGAAGAGAGCGCAGTGACGTGCGACAGGTTGGTGCTTCTATTGCAGGGGTGCAGGTCATTTTGCGAATGCCTGTCCCTGCAAATGAAGGAGCATGGTTGCTGCCATGGTTTCGACTCCTCCCAGTCCTCCTGTTGACACACTAACTCTTGCAGGACAGCTCCCAGAGTCGTCAACTCATGTTCTCACTATAGTTCCGAATTCCTTGATGGCTGTCCCCATGCCCCTGGTTTCCCCACTGGATGTGCAGGCAGGAAACGAGGGTGGCCCAGCTTGGTGGCAACGCTAGGTCGGGCTGGCATTTCATCGGTTAAGGATTCTTCGGATAACAACCCTGGAATGTATCATCACCTCACGATTAATGTTGAGCTCCTGGTGGATTGGCGTACTCAATTGATTTCTGCTCTTGCCGTCGTGGATTTGGGGGCCACCACGAATTTCCTGGATGAGAACTTTGCACAGAGACATTCATTGCCCTTGTGTCCTGTGAACCCTCCATTGACTGTAGAAACCATCGATGGGCGGGTGTTCTTGTCTGGGCCCATCCATTTTCAGACCTTGCCGGTGGGGATCACCATCGGGACTCATGAGGAGGCTTTACAATTTTATGTCACGCGGGCCCTCCATTTCCCTCTTGTCTTGGGGTTGTCATGGTTAAGGGCGCATGATCCTCAGGTGGTGTGGTCGCAGAGCATCGTCACGTTTCCCAGTTTACAATGTGTCGACCACCATCATCAGATTTGTGCCTTGCAAGGGCCCATTATCCCCGCAGCAGTGTTACCAGAGGGCCTCGCTGAGTTTGCGGATGTCTTTAATGAAAAAGAGGTGGAACGCATGCCACTGCATCGCCCTTATGATTATGCCATAGAACTGTTACCCAATGCCAAGTTGCTGGCTGGACGTTTGTACTCTATGTCAGAACCTGAACTAGTGGCCCTCAAGGAGTTCATAGATAAAAATCTAGCTAAAGGGTTCATCAGGCCATCGACCTCCCGGTTATCAGTGCCCATCTTATTTGTTAAAAAAAAGACTGGGGACATACATCTGTGTTGTGACTACCGGCGCCTGAATGCCATTACGGTGCACAATCGCTATCCCTTGCCACTGATTCCGGAATTAATGGAACGTTTACAAGCTACCACTGTTTTTTCCAAGATAGATCTACGCAGCGCTTACAATTTGGTTCGTATAAGGCCAGGGGATGAGTGGAAAACAGCGTTTGGCACCCAATATGGGTATTTTGAGTATGCAGTGATGCCTTTCGCCCTCACAAATGCCCCGGCTGTTTTCCAGCATTTGATGAACGATGTATTCCGAGACATGTTTGACCATTTTGTGGTCATATATCTGGATGACATTTTAGTGTACTCCCCCTCCAAGTCTAGTCATTTGGGACATTTGCGCCAGGTTCTGCTCCGGTTGAGAGAGCATCGTTTATATGCTAAGCTGGAGAAATGTCAGCTTTTGCAGACCATCATAGAATTTTTAGGTCATGTAATTTCTCCAGGGGGCATATCGTGTGGTGTGTGTCTTCCTGGACTAATTACCCTGTAATTACGGGTGGTTGAAACATGCTGGCAGAACACTTTGCTGCAATGTATGCAAAGACACTATAAACAATCTTGATAAATACATCAAATGCCACTCCTGCAAAATTCGTACACCCCATTCTTGCCTAAACTTAACTAATCTGATAGTCACCTTTCTCCATGGAAACTCTTAGTTTTTCTACTTCTGTACTACATGTACCCCAAAATTGGAAATCTTCAACAGCCTGTCTGAAGATATCATTACCAAAATTCAGCAATCATTCATTGAAAACATAGAACCACGCCTACCATCCATGGAAAAAAATATCCAAACACTGTTAAACGCCAAACCTCCAAACCTAATTCCTTCTACCACTCCACCTCCACCTGTCTACACTCAAACAAGTCCACCTCAGCCACTACCCATACCACAAAGACAGCCCAACTCTTCTTCAGATATCCCCACTCTTGTCAAAGATGCAATGGAGCGTGAAAAAAAACGCAAGAATGCCATCCCCTTTGGCCTTGTAGAAAATGATGAACCTGATTTAATAAAAATATATAACATTATTCGCCAACAACATCACCTCTCTCATACAATCACCCCAGAAGACATATTAGAAGTCTCCAGAAATGGACCAGAGCACAAGTACAGTGATGGCTCAGTGGCACCACGATTCTGCAGAGTGATTTACAAAAATGAACCTACAAAACAGGTTTTCATTAAGACCATCAACCTCATAGCCAGAAACAGTACCAGTTACAACAAACTCAAATCCAGACCTGACCTGTCGCTCCTCCAACGCATCCGCTCCCGTGAACTAAAAGCTGAACTAAAGTGACGCCAAGATCTGGGTGAAACCAACTTATACATTGATTATCGCAAAGAATGCATCAAATCCAGAACCCACAATCCTCCTTACATCTTCCAGCCTAACATTCCTCACCAACCACCCTACTTCTCCCAACCGACCATCTCACAAAAACAAATCGACACCTACCAACCAGCACTACAACAACAAAAGCAAAATGTCATCCCTAACACCACAAACAAAGACTAGCAAAGTGCGTCACTTACTGCCTCTAACCAACCCAAAGCCTACTCCCAACACAAAACCAATCTCAAATGCAAATTATTAAATGCCAGAAGTATAGCCAATAAGATATCAGAATTCCTCCTTCTTCTTGACTCCTCAGTCTTTGATATTATCGTTGTTTGTAAAACATGGCTCAATGCATCCTACTCAGACTCCATTATTACAACAAGGAACTATCTTGTCTCTCGTTATGACCATGAATCCCACAGAGGAGGCGGGGTAGCTATATTCTACAAAAAATCTCTAAACCTAAAAAACATCAAAGTTGCACAGGATCTATTACTCCCTGAAACTATTGTCTGTGATCTTTCCCTAAATACCACAATTCGCTTCTTACTCTGCTACAGAGCTCCGGACTATGACATCGTACACACAAACAAATTATCCAAACTACTAACATGGGCTACCCAGTGCCCACACCCCATCATCTTTCTTGGAGACCTCAACCTACCACACATCAACTGGACATTAAATGAATGTAGCACGGAACCTATCCACTCTACTATATATAACACCGTCACCAATTTGGGACTTGACCAACTAGTAACTAACAATACTAGAGTAGATAACTGTCTAGATCTCAACTTCTGCAACAGCAAAAGTACAATATATGGCTTACAAATAATAGAACCTTTATCCAACAGTGACCACAGCATGATAAATTTCAGTCTCAACCTAAGCCACACCGAGATCCACCCAAATAATGCGACACAGAAATTTAATTTCAAAAAAGCAAACTATGAACTCATTGATACCCATCTCTCAACATTAAACTGGCATACTTTATTCGCAAACTGCAACTCTACGGATGACCTCTATAACACATTCTTGCTCGAGATGAAAATAATCATAAGACTTTACATACCATTAACATCTACCTCAATCAAGAAAAATAACCCCCCATCTCAATAAGAAAATTACAAACTAAAAAAAAAATCTCTCTGGCGTAAAAACAAAAAAGGACAAGTAGCAAACTTCAAAAGCCGTTATAAAAGCATATGCAACCAAATAAAAGCAGAATGTCTCAACTACCACAGCATACAAGAGGAAAACCTCCTATGCTCCAAATCCAATCGAGCCTTCTACAACTTTGTCAACAACAAACTCAAGGACTCTAGACCTATCCCACCTCTAAAAGGACCCAACAACAAAGAATGCCACGACGATTCATCCAAAGCTAACCTCCTGAACTCATTCTTTGTCTCTGTCAACAGCAGTGGCTCATCCCCCAAATTCATCTCTCGCACGACAAACTCTCCCAGTGACCTAACCCAAATAAACTTCAATGAAGACCGAGTTGAAAAAGCATTATGTGACCTTAAACCCTCTCTACCATTTGGACCAGATGGCCAATGTGCATACTGCTCTCCAAAAAGACCTAGACTCTGTTTCTGATTGGTCTAACACATGGCAATTCCAAATCTCAACCAGCAAATGCCCTGTCCTTCACATCAGCAAAAAGAATCAAAACTTCAAATACAAACTGAATAAACAAATTATCACAGATAATCCCCACTCGGTTAAGGACCTTGGAGTACTAATAACTAAAGACTTAAGTGCTAAAGCCTATTGCAACAACATCACCAAGAAGGCTTTTATAAGTAATTCTACAGATGGTACCTCTCTTCCTCAAGAATTGCCAAAATATATCCAAAACTAAAGCAACGTGTCGGAAGTGTAACAAAGAGATCAGTACCTCTTACCACATGTGGGGGACCTGCCCTATATTCAAAACCTTATGGAATACTATACACAGATGATTGTTGGAAATTATGCAGGAGGAGATAGAATTTACCCCTAAAGGTTTCCTACTTGGAATTTGGAACAAAAAATATCCCAAACAAATACCACACCTAGTCACACATATAATTATGGCAACTAGAATAACCTACACCCAAACATGGAAAAAACAAAATATCCCATCAGAAAACCAAATTATCGAAAAAAATTATAGATGTATGGAGATGGATGAGATGACAAGTGATATTAAGGGAATAAAAGACAACGAAAACAACAAGATATGGGGAAAATGATACAAATGGATCCAAAATAGAAATGAGACAGAAGGACATTAAATATTAGAATGCAGAACAACTAGAATGTATGACAGAAGGAAATGCAAATAGAAATATTCAAACTAACTGACAAATATCCACAGCTTTTTTCTATTTAGTTCACTATATACATATGTACATATACACAAATTTACTCACTTTTATGTTCTGTTTATCTTTTTCATACTAAAGTGATTACCGTATTTTTCGCTCTATAAGACGCACCTGCTGATAAGACGCACCTAGATTTTAGAGGAGGAAAATAGAAAAAAAATATTTTGAGCCAAAAAGGGGAGAGGAAGAGAGGAAGGAGTGAAAGAAGGGAGTGAGGGAGGGAAGAAGGGAGGAAGGGAGGAAGGAAAAGGAAAGCAAGAAATGGAGGGAGGGAAGGAAAGAAGGAAGGAAGGAAAGAAAGAAAGAAAGAAAGGGGGAAGGGACAGGAACAGAGGAAGGAAGCAAGGAAACTTATGAAAGGGGAGAGTAAGAGAGGAAGGACTGAAGGGAGGGAGGGAAGAAGGTAGGAAGGAGAAAGAAAAGAATAGAGGAAGGGAAGGTAAAAGAGAGAAAGAAAAAGAGCAAGAAAGAAAGCAAGAAAGAGAGAAAGAAAGAAAATGAAAGATAAATAAAAATAGAGAGGGGGAATGAAAGAAATGGAATGAGGGAAGGAAGGAGAGAAAGAAAGCAAGAGAAAGAAAAAAGAATGAAAGAGCAAGAGAGCAAGAGAGAAAAAGAAAGAAGGAAAGAAAGAAAGAAAGAAAGAAAGAAAGGCAACTTCAAAGAAAGGCTCACTGAGCATCTCTCACTCTCTCTCTCTTTCTATCCCTCTTTCTTTCTTTCTCTTCCTTTCTCTCTCTCCTCTTTCTTTATCTCCTCTCTCTCCCTCCCTCTCTCTTTCTCTCCCCCCTCTCTCCCCCTTTCCCTCTCTCTTTCTCTCTCTCTCTTGCTATCTCTCCCCCCTCTCCCTCTCTCTCCCCCCTCTCCCTCTCTCTTTCTCTCTCTCCCTCTCTTGCTATCTCTCCCCCCTCTCCCACTCTCTTTCTCCCTCTCCCTCTCTTTCTCTCTCTCTCCCCCTCTCTCTTTCTCTCTCTTCTTCTCACTTTCTCTCTCTTGTTTCCTTTCTGTCTGGGCAGATGGCTGCCTTCTGCCTTGGGGCGCGATTCGCCCCCTCTCCTCCGCCGCCGCCGCCTTCTGCCTTGGGGCGCGATCCGCCCCCTCTCCTCCTCCGCCGCTTCCTGCTTTGGGCGAGCAATCCCGGAGTCCGGGACTGTGTGGCTTTGCGCCATGAAGAGGAAACGGCTCCGGCAGCAGGGAAAAGTCGGCCGTTTTCTCTTCATGGCGTAAAGCCACCCTGTCCCGGACTCCCGGATTGCTCACCCAAGGCAGAAGGCGGCGGCGGAGGAGGAGAGGGGGCGAATCGCGCCCCAAGGCAGAAGGCAGCGACGTTGGAGAGGGGGCAGATTGCGCCCCAAGGCAGGAGGAGGCAGCAGAGGAGAGGAGGCAGATCGCGCCCAAACGCAGGAGGTGGCAGAGGAGGCGGTTCGGGCGGGCAATAGGGCAGCGTGGAGAAGCCAGGGGCGCATTTGGCCGGAGGCACCGTGGGGAGGCAGGGGCGGCCGCAGCTCCCTTTACTCCTATTGCCACACCTCCCCGCCCCCGCCCACCTCCCCGCGGGCTGGCAGGGGGATGGGGAGCACGCGCCCGTGGAAAAGGGCGCTCGGGTGTATTTGGGGGTGCACGCCTGCTCACGGGCGTAGCTTACGGGGAACGGTGGGCCAGGCAGCAGCTAGCCAGCCAGCCGGCGGGATGGCGCTTCCGAATTCGCAGCCTCCCCCCCCTCCCTGCCTGCATCTTCGCTCCATAAGACGAGGCTGATTTTTCATCCTACTTTGGGAGGGAAAAAACTGCGTCTTATGGAGCGAAAAATACGGTATATTTTATAGTGAAGTGTAAATATAGATACAAACTAATTGAAACAGGATATGATCTGTAAAAGACTATTGAGATGTGGTTTTTTTCTTTTATGTTGTTGAAAATCATAAATAAAATTTACAAAAAAAAAGGAAACAAATTCTTTTATGTTCCATTTGGGCTATTTTTGTTTGTAACTTTTTGTTCTTTATTTGGAGCATAGATATTTACTATCAAAACATTTGTAGCCCCTATTTTAATTTCAACCATCAATATCCTTCCCTTTCAATCCTTATATATTTTTCTACTTTCCATGCTACTCTTAATATATATTGCCACACCTCTTCTTTTTAAATCTATGGATGCTATATACACTTTGCCCAATTTTGGATTCTCTAAACATTTCTTTTCATTTTCTATACTGTGAGTTTCTTGTAAGTAGTGTTGGGTGAACCGAACCTACATGGTTCGGGTTCGTACTGAACTTTGCGGTGTTCGGCATGCTGAACCTGAACCCAAACTATTTTGAAAGTCTGTGCAAATGTTCGGTGTTCGAACGAACTCCGCGATGCACCAATCAACAGCCTTGTTCTAAGCTGAAGCCATGCGGTCTCTGGACATAAAACACAAGGACCGGCTGTAATTGGCCATGTGTCCTGCTGACCACTGATTGGCCAGCCGGACGCATGGCCGAGATTGGTCCTTTGGGACACCTGACCTGCCTGTATAAAAGGCAGGACCATGCGGTCCATTGCCATTGAAAGAGATAGTAGTTAGTATGGGACATTGCTGTTGCTGCTGCTGACAGGGAGAGATAGGTTTGGGAGATTTCAAACATCAACTAGGCTGCATCTGCTGGCTGCTCCACTAAAAGGGAGATTTCTCAACTGTGACATTGTCTTCAAAAGGCATCCAAGGTAAAGAAAGAAGAAAACTTGTGTGGGCAGGGGGCATACCAGCCTAGCCAGCCAGGCAGGGCACAAGAAAAAGAAAAGTTTTGTGGGGAGGGTGCCGGTTCCTCTCTCCTCCAGTTCCAGTTTTCCTGTGTGCCAGTCTTGTCCTGTGGTCAAAGCCAGCCAGCCAGGGCACCAGAATAAACAGACTTTGGTGGGCAGGGTGCCAGTTCCTCTCTCCCCAAGTTCAATTTTCCTGTGTGCCAGTCTCATCCTGTGGACATAACAGCCTAGCCTAGCCAGCCAGGGCACAGGAAAAAAACAGACTTTGGTGGGCAGGGTGCCAGTTGCTCTCTCCACAAGTTGCATTTTCCAGTGTGCCAGTCTTGTCCTGTGGTCAAAGCCAGCCAGCCAGGGCAACAGATACACTCATCCACAGTTTGGCAGAGTTTCTTGCTGAGGCCTGGAACAAGGCTGCAGCAGAGGCTCTTGACCGGATTGCACCGTTGCGACTTCTCCACGGCACTAGACCCTGTAGAGCCCCATGGTTCAACGAGGAGCTCCGGGAGTTGAAACACCAAAAGAGACGTCTAGAGAAGTGGTGGAGGAAGAGTAAGTCAGAATCTGATTGAACACTTGTAAGAGCTCATATTAAGACTTACAAAGTGGCGCTCAAGGCGGCAAGATGCACGCAGGGCCGCCATCAGGAATTTTGGGGCCCCATACAGCCTAAGTGTCTGGGCCCTCCCCCCCCGCCATTTTAAAACTACTTTTTAAAAGTTTTTAAGAAGATGTTAGATAATCATCTGAAAATAGCTGTAAATAAAACCCGATGTTCCCAGAATTAACTTTATTCATAAGATTATGATAGCAACAACTAGACCTTAGTTTTACTGGAACTATAGAATAATCATATAATAACCGCTGATGTTACAGGCCGTATAACTATATAAAGAAGGAACTGTGAGGATAACAGTTCAAAAGGGACGGGGGTGGTGTTTGTTATGTTGTGTTGTTTTGTTGCTTGTCTTATAAAATGCAAATACAAAATTTAAACAAACAAATAAGTATATTGTAAAATGATAGATTATGTACTATCTTATTTTTTTAATGTTTACATAATAACTACTTTAAAAAAAAATCATCTGTCTGAAGTAGTGTAGGATTCCTGTCTAAGCAGGGGGTTGGACTAGAAGACCTCCAAGGTGCCTTCCCACTGTTATTCTATTCTAATTATCCAGGGGGTTGTGTAGTTATCAGTGGTATTAAAATAGGAGCTGTTAAAAAAACCCCAAATACAATTTCATATTGCTTCACATCTCAATATCCTTTTCGATCTAGTTTTTACACCCATCGGTGAAAGCAGGTCTGAACGAGCCCGTGGTATCCAAGTTAATTTCAAAGTACACTGCTCAAAAAAAAGTGAAGGGAACACTTAAACAACACAATATAAACTCCAAGTTGTCAATCAGCGTTGCTTCCTAAGTGGACAGTTTGATTTCACAGAAGTTTGATTTACTTGGAGTTATATTGTGTTGTTTAAGTGTTTCCTTTATTTTTTTGAACAGTGTAGATCAGGGGTCCCCAAACTTTTTACACAGGGGGCCAGATCACTGTCCCTCAGACTGTTGGAGGGCCGGACTATTAAAAAAACATGTGAACAAATCCCTATGCACACTGCACATACCTTAATTAAAGTAAAAAACAAAATGGGAACAAATACAATATTTAATATTTATTCTTCCTCTTTCTCTCTCTCTCCCTTTCTCTCTGTCCTTCTGTCTTTCTAATTCTCTCTCTCTCTTTCTCTCTGTCGTCTCTTTCTCTTTCTCTCTTTCTTTCTTTCTCTCTCTTCTCTCTTTCTCTCACTCACTCTCTTTCTATCTCTCCCTCTTTCCCTCTCCCTCTCTCTGTCTCCTCCTTTCTCTCTCTCTCTCCCTTTCTCTCTCCTTCCTTTCTCTCTCCCTCTCTATCTTTCCCTCTTTCTCTCCCCCCTCTCTCTTCTCTTTCTCACTCTCTTTCTATCTCTCCCTCTTTCTCTCTACCTTTCTTTCTCTTTCTCTCTCTCCCTTTCTCTCTCCCTCTCTTTCTTTCTCTCTGTTCTTCTCTTTCTTTCTCTCTGTCCCTCTTTCTTTCTCTCTGTCCCTCTCTTTCTTTCTCTCTGTCCCTCTCTTTCTTTCTCTCTATCCTCTTTCTTTCTCTCTGTCCCTCTCTTTCTTTCTCTCTGTCCCTCTCTTTCTTTCTCTCTGTCCCTCTTTCTTTCTCTCTGTCCCTCTCTTTCTCTCTGTCCCTCTCTTTCTTTCTTTCTCTCTGTCCCTCTCTTTCTTTCTCTCTGTCCCTCTTTCTTTCTCTCTGTCCCTCTCTTTCTCTCTGTCCCTCTCTTTCTTTCTCTCTGTCCCTCTTTCTTTCTCTCTGCCCCTCTCTTTCTTTCTCTCTCTTATCTCTCCTTCTCTCACTCACTCTCTTTGTATCTCTCTCTTTCTCTCTCTCCTTCTCTATCTCTCCCTCTTTCTATCTCTCCTCTTCCTTTCTCTCTCTTTCTTTCTGTCTCTTTCTCTCTCCCTTATTTTTCTCTCTCTCTCTTTCTCTCTCGTGCACCACACCAGCAGCAGAGAGAGAAAGAGAGAGGTAGAGATCGGGCGCGTTACCGGGTGGTGGAGGCGGTGTGGGGCCAGACGCTGGGTGCCGGGGACGCGGGGGGAGGGCGAAGGGGTGGACGTGGCTGCTGCTTCTCTGCTTCTCAGCTGCAGAGCCGAACGGGGGCGGAGATCAACGGCGGAGTCCGGCGCTGGGGCCATGCGTGACCGCTTATCCAGGCGGGCGTGGACCGGCAAGCCGCCCTTCGCTCTCTCTCTTTCTCTCTCATACACCATGCCAGCAACAGAGAGAGAAAGAGAGAGAGCGGAGGGCGGCTTGCCGGTCCACGCCCGCCTGGATAAGCGGCCCCGCATGGCCCCAGCGCCGGACTCTGCCGTTGATCTCCGCCCCCGTTCGGCTCTGCAGCTGAGAAGCAGCAGCCACGTCCACCCCTTCGCCCTCCCCCCGCGTCCCCGGCACCCAGCGTCTGGCCCCACACCGCCTCCACCACCCGGTAACGCGCCCGATCTCTACCTCTCTCTTTCTCTCTCTGCTGCTGGTAAAGGCAGGCAGCCGGCAAAAGAGGGAGGGTACAGACGGGGCATGTGCAAGGAGCCGCTGACTGCGGGCCCCAATTTGCCTGGGCCCGGTACGGCGCTCCCAGTAGTACCGGTCTATCGGCGGCCCTGGATGCACATACTATGCCGCCTTGATTGCATCAGCGGAATCTCACCTGGCCGCTCTGTTTAGGGTGACCCGCTCCCTTCTTAACCAAGGGGAGTTGGGGAGCCCTTGCAGAATAGTGCCAAGGATTTTAATACATTTTTTACTGATAAAATTGCTCGGATCTGGGCGAACCTTGACTCTGATTAGATAGCAGAGTCGACTGACAATGAGTCAGTCGAGGTGACTCGGGCCTGTACTTGTCCACCTGTCTGGGAAGAGTTTGATCTGGTGACACCTGATGAAGTGGACAAGGCCATTGGAGCTGTGAGTTCCGCCACCTGTTTACTGGATCTGTGTCCCTCCTGGCTGGTTTCGGCCAGCAGGGAGGTGACACGGAGGTGGGTCCAGGAGATTGTCAACGCTTCTTTGGAGAGGGGGTCTTTTCTGGCTCCCTACAAGGAGGCACTTGTGCGCCCCCTCCTCAAGAAGCCTTCCCTGGACCCAGCCGTACTTAATAACTATCGCCCAGTCTCCAACCTTCCCTTTATGGGGAAGGTTGTTGAGAAGGTGGTGGCGCTCCAGCTCTAGCGGTTCTTGGAAGAAGCTGATTATCTACGTCCTCAACAGTTGGATTTCAGGCCCGGTTACAGCACAGAAACTGCTTTGGTTGCATTGATGAATGATCTCTGGCGGGCCCGGGAAAGGGGTTTATCCTCTGTCCTGGTGCTCCTTGACCTCTCAGCGGCTTTCAATGCCATTGACCATGGTATCCTTCTGCGCCGGCTGGAGGGGTTGGGAGTGGGAGGCACTGTTCTTCAGTGGTTCTTCTCCTATCTCTCTGGTTGGTCGCAGTCAGTGTTAGTGGGGGGTCAGAGGTCGACCCCGAGGTCTCTCCCTTGTGGGGTGCCTCAGGGGTTGGTCCTCTCCCCCTGCTATTTAATATATATATGAAACCGCTGGGTGAGATCATCCAAGGGCATGGGGTGAGGTATCATCAGTACACGGATGATACCCAGTTTTACATCTCCACCCCATATCCAGTCAATGAAGCAGTGGAAGTGATGTCCCGGTGTCTGGAGGTTGTTGGGGCCTGGATGGGTGTCAACAGACTCAAACTCAACCCTGATAAGACGGAGTGGCTGTGGGTTTTGCCTCCCAAGGACAACTCCATCTGTCTGTCCATTACCCTGGGGGGGAATTATTGACCCCCTCAGAGAGGGTCCGCAACTTGGGTGTCCTCCTCGATCCACAGCTCACATTAGAGAAACATCTTTCAGCTGTGGCAAGGGGGGTGTTTGCCCAGGTTCGCCTGGTGCACCAGTTGCGGCCCTATCTAGATCAGGAGTCACTGCTCACAGTCACTCATGCCCTCATCACCTCGAGGTTCGACTATTGTAATGCTCTCTACATGGGGCTACCTTTGAAAAGTGTTTGGAAACTTCAGATCGTGCAGAATGCAGCTGCGAGAGCAATCATGGGCTTTCCTAAGTATGCCCATGTTACACCAACACTCCGCAGTCTGCATTGGTTGCCGATCAGTTTCCAATCACAATTCAAAGTGTTGGTTATGACCTATAAAGCTCTTCATGGCACCAGACCAGGATATCTGCGAGACCGCCTTCTGCCACAAGAAATTGCAGCGGCCGGTTAGGTCCCACAGAGTTGATCTTCTCCAGGTCCCATCGACTAAACAATGTTGTCTGGTGGGACCCAGGGGAAGAGCCTTCTCTGTGGTAGCTCCGACCCTCTGGAATCAACTCCCCCCAGAGATTAGGACTGCCCCCACTCTCCTTGCCTTTTTTAAACTCCTTAAAACCCACCTATGTCGTCAGGCTTGGGGGAACTGAGACATCCCCACCCTTGCCTATGTAACTTTGTGTATGTATTTTATCTATTGGTTTTTGTTGGTTTTTTGTATTGTAAAACTGTTATTTTAGATTTTAATTATTAGATTTGTTACCATGTATTGTTTTTATCACTGTTATGAGCCATCCCGAGTCTATGGAGAGGGGCAGCATACAAATCTAATAAATAATAAATAATAATAATACTGACCTCAATTTAATTTTGAGGTAAAACAAGGGCCACTTCCATTTTTCTGCATTTCCTTTTTCTATCTAATCTAAAGCGTCTAGAGCTCTCTGTCAATTTAATTTGGGGTCAAACACCAGGTCTGCAATTCTGGGAGTTGAAGTCCATTCATCTGAAATATGTCATGGTTGAAAAACAAGGAACTACATTAATGAATCTACTTGTTAAACACCTTGTTTAACACCTAGCACATTGTTTTGAGCTATGGGATATTGGTAGATTTCTCAGCAACAGACTTGTCCAACGTGCAGATTGGGTGGAAAAAGTTACTGTAGAATTGATAAATCTGGGCTTTCAAGCAAATAAAAAGGGGTGGACAGTCAATCTTGTCTTGCTACTGACCTCTGGCACATGAAATTTGGGGTCAACCACAGGGCCAATTCCTTTCTCTGCAATTCCTTTTTCTATCTAATCTGAAGCCTCTAGTGCTCTCTGTAAATTTAATTTGGGGTAAAACAAGGGCCAATTCCTTTCTCTGCATTTCCTTTTTCTATTTAATCTAAAGCCTCTAGTGCTCTCTGTAATTTTGGGTCAAACATGGGGCCACTTCCTGTATCTGTGATTTTAGTGTTTTTCTGCCTAGTACAAGGGCTCTACTGCTGTCTAGGCATTTAATTTTTACAGGGCATTTATTTTTCATATTTTAGGTCCATCTGAATGTCGCATTTTCTTTTGTTCACAATTTCCTTGGGCCAATGTCACTGCAGGGCTTCAACCATGAAGAAAGCCGTGGCCGTGGTGCTGGTGGTGGTGGTGGTGATGGAGCTGGTGCTGCAGGGGCAGGGAGAGGGCATGTAACATCTGTGCCTCAAACCACTATCTGTGCTGCAAGCAGGCACCTGGGTTTGGGGCCTATATTGGCAGGCCCCAAAACTGCTTCCAGAGTGGTGAGGCAAGAAAAAGTTGGAGACAATATGGCACGCAGCGCTACCAGTTCCTTGGTATTGCCTTCTACACACTCCAATGCAGTTGTGAGTTCAGAGCCCTCGTCATCACCCCCCCGTCAAAGCAGCAAGGCCGTCTCAGCCAGAAACAGTGGAGTCTTTAATGCTGTTTAATGACACTTGTAACTGGAATGCCATGGGCCATCTGCCTATCCCATCCCCAGTTGCAGACCTTGAGCTTCCAGATAGCCAAGAGCTTCTGCTGGAGAATGAGGAGGTGTCCAGGGCATCATCGGGGATGACCACCATGGAGGATGATGAGACCCAAATCCCCGCTCCTGATGCTTACCACAGTGTTGAGCCTGAGAGGGAGGCTAGCGGGGAGTGGGAGGAAGAAAATGCCAGGGGTGATGACGAGGCTGGCAGAGTTCAGAGGAGGAAGAGGCTGTGGTGGTCCCACAGTCCCAGGAAGCCAGCAGAACAGGGAGTAGGGTACAAACCCTCAGCGCTCAGTCTGCTAGTACTACTGACCACCATGGCCAGGGACTGAGTGCACCACATGTGCCACAAAGAATCTCACCAGCATGGCATTTTTTTGCAAGCAGTTTACAGATGACAAGACAAAGGTCATTTGCACGTTCTGCCACCAGTCCCTGAAGTGAGGGAGAGGTGTTAATAATCTCAGCACCACCTGCATGACCAGGCACCTGAATACAAAACATGAGCTTTGGTGGCAACAATACCTTCAAAGTATTCAAAAGCCTGGGTCTTCCTCTTCTGCTATGGCTGCCTTGGCCGCTGTCACCACCTCCCCAACAACAAGGCCACCTGTCTCTCCCCAAAGGGACAATGTAGGATAACCACCACCATCACCACCTCCACCAACAGCAGCAGCAGCAGTACCACCACCACCATCACCAAGCCTGTCTATACCATCCCAGGGAAGCTTTCAGCTATCCATCCCTCAAACTTTGGAGAGAAAGCAGACGTTCAGCCCATCTCACTCATGAGCCCAGGCCCTGAATGCCAGCATTTCAAAGCTGCTGGCATTTGAAATGCTCCCCTACTGCCTGGTGGAGACAGAAAGTTTCAAGAATTTTATGGAAGTGGCTGTCCCACAATACGCTGTTCCCAGCCGCTACTACTTTTCACACCAGGCCATCCCTGCCCTGCATCAACATGTAGTGGTGAAAGTTCGGTGTGCACTGCGCAATGCTGTCAATTCCCGTGTCCACATGACCACCAACACGTGGATCAGTAAACATGGCTAGGGCCGGTACATCTTTCTCACTGCCCACTGGGTGAATGTAGTGGCGGCTGGGAATGAGGCAGGAAGCAATTTAGCCCATATCCTTCCCCACCCAGGATTGCTGGACATCAGTCAGTGCCTGCTGTTGCCTCCTCCTCTTCCTCAGTAAGCGCAGCACAGCAACCTCCGACTTCAGAACGGCCATGGGGAAACAGCAGGAGGTGGTGCTAAAACTCATCTGCTTGGGCGAGAGACCACACAACGCCCAGTAGCTATGGACCGGCATCAAGGGGCAGACAGACGAGTGGTTGCTGCCGCTGAACCTGAAGCCGGGGAAGGTGGTATGTGACAATGGGTGGAACCTTGTGGCAGCCTTGGGCTGAGCGGGGTTGACACACATCCCTTGCCTGACGCGTGTGCTCAGCCTGGTGGTGCAGAAGTTCCTGGCCCATTATCCAGACATGTCGGTGCTGCTGAATAAAGTGTGTGTGGTGTGTGGGCACTTTCGCCATTTCTACCCTGCTGCTCCTTGCCTATCTTCCCTGCAGAGGAACTTTGGCCTTCCCACCCACCGCCTCATCTGTGATTTGACAACCAGGTGGAATTCCATGCTGCATATGCTTGAAAGGTTGTGTGAGCAGCAGCAGGCAATAGTGGATTTCCAGCTTCAAAATGCCTGGATGAGTAGAAATGGAGACCAACAGCACTTTACCACCAATGAGTGGGCCTCCATGAAGGACATTTGTGCTGTGCTGCAGTGCTTCCAGTACGCCACTGATATGGTCAGTGCTGATAATGCCATTGTCAGTGCTACCATTCCCATCCTTTGCCTACTGGAAAAAACTCTTCAGGCCATGATGGAGGATGTGGCACAGGAGGAAGCGGAGGAGGAGGAGGAAGGCCCATTTTCCCAGGCAGCAGGGGGGCGCATCCGTGGCTCGCAGGGTTGGTGGCTGGGCTAACAGCAGCAAGGTACTCCACTGTCCAGCCAGTATACAATTTTGGGGGAGGAGGAGGAGGAGGACTTGCAGCAGGGCGGCCCCCAGTGCAGCTCATGGGCATCAATGGAGCGTGGCTGGAGGGAGGAGCTGGAGGAAGAGGAGGAGGAGAGACATATTACTGACAACATCTCCTTGACTCAAGGCAGCCTGGCTCTCATGAGCCACTATATGCTCCAGTGCCTGCACAATGACCCCAGGGTAGCCCGCATCGTCACTTCTGCCAGTTACTGGGTGGCCACCCTGCTGGATCCCCATTATAAGGACAACATCACCTCCTTGATCCCAGCACTCGAGCAGGAGCGCAAAATGAGAGAGTACAAGTGTGCGCTCATGGATGCACTAGTGGCAGAGTTCCCATAGCAATTGGAGTGCTCAGTGGTGGCACACATAGTAGAAGGAGGACGCAGTCGCCAACGCAGCAGGGGCACTGGCAGCACCTCACAGGGGAGGGTGAACATGGCCACAATGTGGGAAAACCTATTTCATCATCCCACACATCTACCAACATTGGATGTGTTGGCCCATACCAGAAGCCAGAACATGATACGCCTGCAGTGTTCCCTCTAAGCTGAGCAGTGGCCATAGCATGCTTAGCTGTAGCTGTCAGCACACATTTTCTGAACCCTGCTCGGGAACCAATTTGCAAAAGCCTACCTTTGGTGATTGGCTCCTGGGCAGGGTTTAAAAACTGAAAGCTGCAGCTAAGTGCACCATGGCTAAGTGTGCTGGGGGGAGGTGGCTGCCTCCCCCCTTGCGGCACCAGGTGAACATGTTGTACTCATGTCAAGCCCTGCACCAGCCGGGAAAGCAGCGCGCTTTTCAAATGTGCCGCATTCTTGCATTGCTGTGACAACAAGGAAAACCAGGAAAACGTCTGGGATTTAAGGGAGTGGGCAGGATCGGCCGTGGGGGTGGGGGACGGGACTTGTCAAGAAGCCTTTTGTGAGGCTTAAAGAGGCGACCTATCAAAGGTCCAAAGTTACAAGGGAAGTCGAGCCCAAAGGAAGGCGGCCGGGCTGGCTTTGGGGTCGACCGCCCAAGATGCGCCAGCCAGAAGGACGCCTCCGGGTTCCCCCAGCAAGAGGCATGGTGAGGAGAAAGCTTCCTGCATGGGTCAGGGCGAGGACTTCCCTGGGCGGAAGGCGCAAAAGCCTCTCTTTCCCCTCCCACCTCCCATTTTACACAGTCAGGACTGGCCTGGGCGAGGGAGGGGCGGTCTTCTGTGGAACGGCTTGAGAAGCAGAAGCTCCGTCCACGACTCACCCTAAGCATGTTTTATTTGTACAAATCACCATCCTGTAATTGTTTGATAGATAGATAGATAGATAGATAGATAGATAGATAGATAGACAGACAGACAGACAGACAGACAGACAGACAGGTAGGTAGGTAGGTAGATATTTTTGGAAGGGAAAGAGAGGGAGGGAAAGAGAAGTGAAGAGGAAGGAAGGAGGGAGGGAAGGAAGGGAGAGAGAGAAAAAGGAGAGAGGGAGACAGAAAGGGAGGAAGAGGGGATGGAAGGAAGAGAGAAATATAAAGGGAGGGAGGGAGGAAGAGAGAGAAAGTGAGAGGGAGGGAAAGAGGGAAGAGAGGGAAGAAGAGAGAAAGAAAGAAAAAAGTGGAAGGGAGAGAGAGAAAGAGAGAGTGAGGGAAAGAGGGAAGAGAGGGAAGAAGAGAGAGAGAAAGAAAGAAAAAAGTGGAAGGGAGAGAGAGAAAGAGAGAGAGAGATAATCAAAATCTAGTTTGAAACTAACTCTAGTTTGAAACTATTTAACTTGCATTTTGATACTTAGCAGAGTTGCCCCATTCTGAGGTCACTGTTATAGACACACAGTATTTTATTTTGAAATTCTCTGAGGCAAAATATGGTGGGTTTTTTAAAAACCAAAATATCTTTATTGCAGATTAAGATTAACAAAACAATATCAATCCTCCAATTTCTTAATATACTTTAATTTTCATGTCTCTCAGCTGCGTAAAAACCTTTGGTAGCTTATAATTAAAAAGAAAAATAACAAATATCAAAAGAAAAACACAAGTTATTGAAAAACAACATGGTTTCTTCCCTTTGGTAAGAGTGGTAGAAATTTGAGGAGGGATGATTGATTATTAAGTATGGATTGACTATGGAATGATGGTAAAAGATATATTTAGATATTGTTTAATATTAGGATGTATTAATTCATAAAATTGGATTCGAATTTTAGAACTAGATAGAATTGTCGGGATGGAGAGACCCCTTACCTTAAACAAGGCGCTCAGCCCGTGAGGAGTGAGCCGGGAGCTTCCAAAGGCGATGGGTATTGAAGTACAGACAAAGCATGTTCGAAAGAACAAGTTACTTTATTTAAAAGCATAAAATAATAATTGTCTTGAGAGACAAAGATGGCACATCTTATAGCTAAGAAAAGATGGACCGGAAAGTTTGAAAGTACAATGGACTCTGGATAGAGACCGCCCTTCTTCATCAGAAAGAGGGGATGTGAGCAAACAGGTTACATCACACAGGAGGAGCTATCTTACTAGACAGAATTAACTCTCTAACTACTGGATGTTTCTCAATGTCGTTGGGGGCTGGCAATTTCCAGCGCGACACCCCTTCTTTGTCAGTCATCAGAGACAAGAGGGACATCAGGACATCAAGACATCAATTCACTTGAGGCACATTTTGTTGGTGAGGTATTCATGTTGATCAGCTGGCAATGGCTTATTCAGCAAGTCAGCGATCTGCTCAGTAGTAGCCACATACTGAAATTTCACGAAACCATCTTTCACCTTCTCTCTGATATTTTGATACCGGATGTGAATGTGCCGTGAACGAGCTCCAACAAATTCAGCTTCAGCAATGAATGCAACTGAAATATTATCCTCCATAATAACAATTGGTGTCATAGGACCTTTCCAAATACTATCAATGAGAGGAAAAAGAGACATTACAGCAATCAGAAACACATGCATATTCAGATTCAGTTGAAGAGCAAGAAATAAACTTCTGCTGCCTAACTTTCCAAAAGAAAGGACAACCATTTAAAAACATGATATAACCAGAAGTACTTTTTCGTGTTTCTGTGTCACTTGCCCAGTCAGCATCAGCATAACAAATCACTTCAGGGTACCCAACATGATCTGGCTCAAGGTACAGCTTCTTGCCTTTCGTGAGCTTCATGTATTTGAGCAGCTTCTTTATGCAAGACCAATGAAACGTGGTAGCTTTTCCAACGTTTCTGGACAATAGATTCACACTCAGTGAAATGTCAGGTCTCGTCCAGCTGCTGATGTACAATAGCGATCCAATCACTGACCGGTACAATGTTTTGTTCTCAAAATCAGGATACTCTTCTCGGGTTAACCTGTAAAAGTCAGTTTGCATAGGAGAACGACAAGTATGCGCATCAGACATGTTACAATTTTGCAAAAGCTGGTCAACCTTACTTTCTTGTGAAAGAGAGAACCCCTTCTCAGTTTTCTCAAACTGAACACCTAGATAATCATTGATATGCCCTAGGCTTTTCAAGGTGAAATGTTTCTCAAGGCCCTTAGCAAAAGTTTGACTAGTGCTTTCATTGAGACCCACATAAACAATATCATCAACATAAACAAGAACAATTTCATAAGTCTTACCTTGCCCTTTTGTGAACACGCATCCATCAGATTCGGACTTAATAAAGCCCATTGAATTTAGCTTTTGGGATAATAATTTGTACCAGCAGAGGGCGCTCTGCTTGAGGCCATATAAAGATTTGCTGAGAGACCAAACCTCTCCTTCTCGGTTCTGGAATCCAGGAGCACCCTTGACGTACATCTCTTCATTCAGATCAGCGTTCAAATAGGCAGTCTCTACATCGAACTGAAAAACCTCTAAACCCAAAGCAACAGCAGTGATTAGGGCAATCTTGACACTTTCATTTCTGACTGTGGGTGAGTATGTGTCTGTGTAGTCATCCGGATAAACTTGAGAGAATCCTTGAACTACGAGTCTAGCTTTATACAGCTTTTCCTCATTAGGTTTTTGTTTGACTTTATACACCCAGCGTGTGCCAATGACTTTCTTCTTGTTAGGAGGCTCCACCTTCTGGAACACATTAAGTTTCTTTAAACAGTCCAGTTCGTGTTCCATAGCCTCATGCCATTTTTCTTGTTCAGAGTCAGGCAAAAGTTTGATCTGGTGAAAATGATCAGGTGGAAGTGTAAGATTGTTACACATGAAAAGATAAGGAGAGTCAGATACTTGCTGTGCAAATCTCTTTGGAGGAGTTCCTTTGGTAGTTCTCTTGGAACGTCTTGGAACGCTGGCCCATCCTTCATCATCATCTCCGTCTTCAAGTTCATCACCAGAGGTTTCCTCGGCAACTGTCGAAGGCTGTTCATCATCTGGAACATCAGGAACATCTGGCACAGCTCCCTGGGCATCAGGACTCTGCACACTTTCCTTAGGAAAATAAACTGAAGTATCATTACTATGTATACTGGACCAATTTGTGTCTTCCTCAAATTTGGCTGAATTAGAAATGTAAACTCTGTGATGAGAGTCAGCAAATTTGTGGTACTTGGAGACTTCATCAAAGCCGATGAATCTCATTCTTTCTGACACAGGACCTCCTTTTCTTCTCTGTTCAACTGGAATGTTAACAGTGGCATAACAACCAAAAATGTAAATATTTTGAATGTCAGGTTTCTTGCCATGGAGCAAGTAATAAGGAGTGTCTTGAATGACGCTGCTCCATGTTCTGTTAACAATGTAATTAGCATACCTTAATGCTTCGCCCCAGTATGAAAAGTCCACGTTTGCATCCTCAATGAGACAACGAAACATTGTCTGCAGAATCCCGTTCCTGCGTTCGCACACACCATTCTGCTGTGGTGTCCCGGGTGATGAGGTCTGCTGGCGGATTCCATTCCTGGCCATCCATCCTTGGAACTGTTGCGACATAAATTCGCCTCCACGATCACTTTGAATCCGCTTGATCCAGACGTCGTGTTGGGTGAGTATCTCTGCAGCAAAGCCTTTAAAAGCCTCAAACGCCTCTGATTTTTGTTTTAAAAGAAAAACATAGCCAAATCGTGAGTAACTGTCAACTACAGTTAAGAAATACTTACGTTTACCAACAGTAGGCCGAAATGGACCGACAACGTCGGTATGGACCAATTCAAAGATGCGTGTACAGAGCCGGACAGCAATCTTGGGGACTGGGGAGTGCCGGGATTTTGCAGAATTACAAATTTTACAATCTAGGTAAACCTTGCAAGCCCCATCAATTGTGAAACCATCAACATATTCAGACATCTTTGCTAAGACGGGGTAAGAAGCATGCCCCAAGCGACGATGCCATCTGTGAATGCACCTGGAATGAAAAGATTTATTTGTTAACATATGTTTAACATTTTTAACAGCATTAGGAACCTCAGGGGTTTCATTGGTTTTAGGAACCTTTGAACTAGCGGTGGCACCAGGGTTTCTCTCTGGACCTGTGCTTACGCCCTTTGGAATGCTTATACTTACACTACCTTTGCTGGCAGGTTTGGGTTGCAAATAAAAGACACCTTTGATGGGAATGGCAGTAGCAAGAAGTTTGCCATCCTTGATAATGTTAGTATCAGTAAGTTCAAAGTTTATTACAACCTTCAATTCTTCTCTCAGGCAATATCCACTAAGGATGTTGTTCTTGGCAGTTGGAACGTAGAAAACATTTGAGATAAGGGAGTCCAGTTCTTTGACGAAGACTTTTCCTTTTCCTTCCACCTTGGAACGTAGATCACCAACTCCAAACACTTCCTTGACATCTGTCGGGTGTAGCTCACTGAAGGATTCCTTCCGGTACGCGATGTGTGCCGCTGCTCCGCTGTCTAGGGTCCATAACTCACGAATGTCGTAGAGTGGACTCTTGTCAGGAACAATGCTGAGGTGGATGGTACCAACATAAGTAGGTTTGTCATCTTTTGAGTCTTTGGGAGTTGACTTTGCAGCTCCAGAACTCTTTCCTCTGGATCCTTTCTTGTGTGCGCCTTTAGGCTGGGTTGGATAAGGTGGATGATCAGTCTTGCCAGACTTCACACTTTGCACATCAGGAGATTTGCGGGTGTCATCCTTCTTAAAAGGTTTCTCGCGTGAGTACTTTGGAGTACTTGTTTTCTGGTGACCGCCCTTGGCCAAGTTAGATTTAAATGCTGCTGACATAGGTCTAAGGCCAGTGTTCAGCAACTCTGCTTCTTCAGTTAGCATGTTACAGAGTCTCTGAGTAGTCTTCTGGGCCAGTGGGAGTACACTGAACTTGTAAATAACTTCCTTCCATTCAGGACCAAGGGAAGTTATAATAGCCGCATTTACTTGATTATCATCATAGCGATATCCTCTTTCTTCTAAATCTTTATGCATAGTAAGGAGTTTAGAAAGGTGAGGTGCAAGTTCGCCCCCTGTTGGAAGTTTAGTGTTATTAAACTTGGCTATCAGTATGAAATTGCCTTCATCTGATATTGGCCTAAACATGCCATCTATTGACTCTAATATCTGAGCAGAAGTAATGTCACGTGTGTCATATCTTTGTGACAATTGTGAGTCCATGCTCATAAGAATGAGTAGCTTGGCTTTTATGTCAGCTTCCCTTTCTTCTGCAGTCCAGCGCCTTACTGGGGGATTATGAGCGATCCCATCTATGTCATGAGCCAGTAGGTGCAAATTTATTCTGTGAAGCCACTTCCGATAATTGTGTCCATTAGGTAACAGCACAAACTCACCTTTCAAAGCAGAAGAGGTGATGGTCTGCCTTGTTGATGCAGTCAGCTGGACCGCTTGGAGTTGTTGGGGTTGAGCCCCAACCCCTCCTGGCAAACCTTGTGGCTGTCCCACCTGGGGAAGTTGTACAGGCATCTGTGGAATAAAGACTGGGGGCCTCTGTGATGAAACAGAAGGACCTGAAACAAATGGAACTTGTTGTCTCTGCATTTCAGCTGCCATATCTGCCTGGGAAAGTCCCTGTCTGGCTTCCGGCAATGGTTTTTCCTTTCAGACATTCCATCCACTAGTGGCCGCTGTTGCGTAACTTGTAGCAGTGGGGGAAATCCTCCCCCCTCTGTAGTCAACAGATTCAAAATGCAAAGGGACCATTTTTTTTTCTTCGGGCTGGTTAGCCCTCCCTTCGTCGAAAGGAATGTGTTCTATGTTAGAGCCTGGCGGGAAGAAGTGTGTGACCATGGGAGAATTTATGATGTGCGTATGCTTATCTTGGGGTGAGTGGGAGGAATGGATTCCTTCTGTCTCTCCCTTTGGGGAATGAGCATGTGAACTGCCTCTCAGGGACATAACCTCCATCTTTTCTGTAATAAGTTTAAGCTGAAGTTTCTTCAGAGATCGTAATTCAGTCCTGGCGTTATCAGCCTTTTTTAAATAACTGAAATAGATTTCTTGCTGCTCTATATTTTTCATAGTAGGTAAGTTATCAAAGTGGAGACAGACTGATTCTAATGCGTGAATCTCCTTCTCATCCTTTTCAATGAGTTCCTCAATTTTCTGCAAGTTTAGGGACGTTCCCTTAATGTTAGCAGAAGCGAGAGAGGTGAAATCATCTAAGTGCTTCGTTTTGGCTTGTGCCTTAACCTGCGTGGCAGATGATTGCGAGGGGAAGAGAGTTAACGTCTCCTCCTCTTCATCGTCGCTAGGATTAATGGAAAGACTGCCGGAGGGGCCACCCTGGGTAGATTTACAATCCTGTTCCCTGGTTTCTACATCATCAATCAAGTAAGATAGACTTACAGTTTGTTGAATGCTGTCGTCAGCTGGAAGGCATTCCTTCTCACCGTGCAAAGACATTGTAGGATTCCTTTTACTATCGGTTACACGAATAGTCTCCTTGAGTTGGGCTAACTGCTCGCTTGTGAGGGAATCTACGTAGGATTGCGTGAGAGGATTGCGTTTCTTCTTCGCTGGCATTAGGGAAGATTCCTAGGAAGCTTACGGGATGTAAGCGGGGTCTATTACTTCAATAATAACTGTCACTCTGTCTACCATGTCGGGATGGAGAGACCCCTTACCTTAAACAAGGCGCTCAGCCCGTGAGGAGTGAGCCGGGAGCTTCCAAAGGCGATGGGTATTGAAGTACAGACAAAGCATGTTCGAAAGAACAAGTTACTTTATTTAAAAGCATAAAATAATAATTGTCTTGAGAGACAAAGATGGCACATCTTATAGCTAAGTAAAGATGGACCGGAAAGTTTGAAAGTACAATGGACTCTGGATAGAGACCGCCCTTCTTCATCAGAAAGAGGGGATGTGAGCAAACAGGTTACATCACACAGGAGGAGCTATCTTACTAGACAGAATTAACTCTCTAACTACTGGATGTTTCTCAATGTCGTTGGGGGCTGGCAATTTCCAGCGCGACAAGAATTACATAGGTAAAATTAATGGAAGATACATAGGATAAATAAGGGGTTTATGATATGTACTGTATGGTTTTATGACTGCATTATTAATTTAAAATATACTTGGAAATGTAGAAGATTGATGAAAGTTAATAATAGTAAATACTAAATGCCTGAAAATTAATTGAGCATGGAAATATTGAATGAAATTATAGAAAAGTAAATATGGAAATATATTAATTGATGCATTGGTGTTCAGATAGATTTTCATGGTATTATTAGATTACTATATGTTCTGTCGGGCTCTCTGGTAGACTCCTCCCAAAAATTCACAGGTACAAATTTCAGACACACACACGTTTGAAAATTCAAAACAAGGTTCTTTATAATGAAAATTCACTTAAACCAAGCCCTCTTTTGGTATAGAAAAGAGCACTGGTCTCCAAACAAACTGGTAATTTGTACAAGTCCCTTATCAGTTCTGTGATACTTAGCTTGCAGCTGTGAGGCAATTCCCAGTCCTTTTTTCTTTCACAAAGTGAAACACACTTTGCCCTGGTTTAGTTTCAAAGCGGGGAAAAATTAGCACACAAAAGGTCAAAGTCAATAAAGCAGTCACAAAACACAACGATCAGATAATCCTCCACAATGGCCAAACCCACAAGCTGCTATTTATAGCAGCCTCACTAATTACCACAGCCCCACCCAACCACAGGTGGCCTCATTTTCTTTGATAATAATCTCTCAGTTGTTGATGCCTATGCATCGCTCTCCGCGTGCGTGGCTGTATCATTAACTCTTGTTCTGAATCCAAGGAGGAGCTAGATAATTGATCTTCTTCTGAGCTGTCTGCCACACTCTCCTTCTCCCTGTCACTCATGTCTTCTTGGTCAGAGGAGCCTTCATCAGCAGATTCCACCGGGGGCAAAACAGGCCTGCAGCATGTGGATGTCTCCCCCCACATCCACAGTCCTTGGGGCAGGAGCTGGGCCAGAGCTAACCACAACACTATAATTCTATGATAAATATTTAAGAAATGAAGATTTTAAAGCATGGATTTATTAATAGTTGTGTTTTTGGTTTTGCTGGTTGTTTTAGTTTTAATAGTAATAGATTTTGGTTTTGTTTTATTATTAATTTCTTTTAATAAAAAAGAAGGGAAATTTTTTCCTATTTGTTTATTTATTTGTTTGTTTGTTTGTTTGACTTTTATGCCACCCAATCCTGGACTGTCGCTCAGACACTATACTTTCCCGCCCACACCAGAAAAAAATTAGAGGGAACACTGCATGCATGGTGGACAACTACCTGTCCACACGTACTGAGAGAGCGGGTCCAGCAGTCACGTGGGTTGCTCACTGTCCAATCTGTGGAGGACTGAGCCTAGTCTTTAAAAAGCCTGCTGGATCTGCCCCTTCCCCAGAATTCGCTCAGTCCTGCGATCCAGCAGGATTCGTGGTGGCTCGTTCTTCTCGCAAAACACCTTCCCTTCGTCTTCTTTCTACCAGATAAGTAAAATTCATTATTGTCTTTTACTTTAGAGCTTGCCTTGGTTGCGCGCCGGCTTTCCTGGGCTCGGCGCCGAGGGAGAAGCTGCGGTGTGGCTCCTGCGGGTTTTTTGCAAATGCCCTGCTTGCGCTGCTGCCGGATTGTATTTACTAGTAAATCTACTTGGCCAGGAGGTTTACCGGCAAGCTAAGGATTGATTTAAAAAGGAAAAAAGGGCTCTTTTTCCTCCTGTGGTGTGGGACTGTTAGCAAGCTTCCCTTGATTGTCCCCTGGACTTTAGACTCCCCTCCATTTTTAAAATCTCAGAGCGGTTTATTTTGGCGGGAAGGCCCTCAGCACCCAGTAATTGTCGGCCCTTACGGATTGCCCACGTACGTCCCTTCTGGCATCAGTAAATCCGCCACTTGGCCCTGGAGTAAGCTTTGAGTCCCTCAGGCCTTTTCTCCCTGGCTAGGCCTCCAAACCAGTGTGCCTTGGTTTACTTTTTGATTAAGGTTAGCGAGGCCTGCCCTTCTGCAATCCCTGGCACGAACTCTGGTACCGACCAGATTGACTGTGAGATGCAGATGCTCCTGGGCCTAGGAGCAGGGCCCCCTTCCTCTTTGGAACATTGCCCAGAAGCTTCTCCCATTAGATTTTGGCTCAAGTCTTGTCCCTGTAATTTGTTCAGGCCATGACTTCGTTTCCCAAGAGAGGCACATCTAGAGGTCCCAGAGAGGTTAGGCCTACTGGTGATGAAATTGATAATATCCCCCAGGCCTCTTCCTCCTTTTCCTCGGGAGCCCCTACAATGGCTAGACCCACCAGGGCTGAGAAGAGAAGGGACCTAGCCCTGCAGAGAATCCATGAAAAATCAGCTAAACGTTTAAAGGTGCAGGCCCAAATGCACATTAGCC
The DNA here is from genome assembly GCF_031021105.1 of Erythrolamprus reginae. Classification (NCBI taxonomy): domain Eukaryota; kingdom Metazoa; phylum Chordata; class Lepidosauria; order Squamata; family Dipsadidae; genus Erythrolamprus; species Erythrolamprus reginae. Next base: position 76,846,389 of record NC_091963.1, read on the forward strand.
CTGACCCCCCAGAGGCTTCTAACCTGCCTCCCTCTGGGGTCCTTGTGCTCTCTCTGGATGAGCCAAACCTAAACAGACCCCAACGTAACTTATGGGGCTTAGGTCCAGAGGAGCCAGACATTATGGAAGATCCCTCCGAGCCAGACCCATCTCAGGCCTTCAGGGAATCTTCATCTTTACCTGCAACTATTATTAATCTGCCTCCAGAGTTTCAATATGTTTTCTGCCTTGTCTAAAACCATTGATGCCAAGCTCTTGGCTATCAATGTGCCTTCTCACTCTCGTCCCCTTCCACGCGCCCCCTGGCCCATGAGTTCTCTCTCATCCTACAGAGTTCCAATTAATGAGGATTTGGATTCTACCCAGGATGAGAACAAGGACGTGGACATAGAGGATACTGATGACCCGTTTCATCGCCTGTCAGAAGATGAGGAATCTCAAATTAAGATTCCAGCCCCGGCTGCGAGTTTTCCATTGCAACTCTTCAAGTCTCTTCTATTTAAAGCAAGAGTTTCTACAGGCTTAGCCAGGCAGGATAAACAGTCTGTTCCTTCCACAGATCCTCCTGAGGAAAATCTACCATACTTCATGGAGGAACAGGAAGACAAAGAGGTCATTCCAATGCCCAAATTGTTTAAAGATGCTCTGCTCAAGCAGTGGGACCACCCAGCCTTTGGCTTCAACCCCACAGCCAAGGACAAGAAATTATATAAGCTTTCCCCTTCTTATGAAGATCATGTCTGCCCTAAACCTGATGAACCTGTTAAAACTCTACACTCTGCAGCTGCTATGCCGGATGAAGCAGAGGAGGTTTTAAAACCCAAAGACAAACGCCTAGAGCAAATGCTCAAAAGATGTTTCTTCGTGGATACCTGAGCTATCAAGAGTGCAGCAGCAGCATCTTTCTTTTCTAGAGCTAAGCTTTTATGGCTTCAACAGCTCCAGCAGCACATCCCCCCTAATGATCTACATCGCCAACAGGATTTTAACAAAGTTTTTGCAGTGGCCCAATATGTAGCTGATGCTACCCTGCAATCATCAATATTTGCAGCCAGGTCAGTAGCGGCCTCAACAACGGCCAGAAGACTTCTATGGCTGCGCCCTTGGCAGGCAGGAGTGAGGCAAAAATGGCAGCTGGCCATGGGTCCTTTGAAGCACAATCACCTATTTGGCAACCTCCTGGACCCCCTTCTCACTGAAACAACTGACAAAAAGAAAGTTTTCGGGCCCACCAACAAGAAGGCCATCAAAACTCAACCCTTTCGACGTGCCAATCATCAACAGGATCAAGGGTTCACCTTTCAAAGAAACTCAGGTCAGTATTCCCTTCGTTTTTGCTCCCAAGCTGGCAGAAACCCCATAGGTAGAGGATCCCATTACCAAAGAGGTTCCTCCTTGACCAGAGCTTCCAGAAAGCCCAGATGGTGAGCTTCATTCCACTCCCATAGGGGGGTGCCTGACTTGGTTCTCCTCCAGATGGCGCCATTCCTGTAAGGACCCCTGGGTTATTGCTACTGTGGAATGGGACCTTCAGTTGGAATTTATTTCCATTCCTCCTAAACGTTTTATTTCAGGCCCATCCCCAAGGTCTTCTCCATCTCGTATCCAAATGGAAGAAGCTATTCAACATTTGTTGCCTATCAGGGCTATCCAACCTGTTCCATCTTCCCAAAGAGGTCTGGGCTTCTACTCCATCCTCTTCATGGTCCCTAAGACATCTGGAGGATGGAGACCCATCTTGGACCTTAAAAATTTGAACCAGTTTATTAAATATAGGAAATTCGCCCCAAGTCTTTGGAGAGGGGCGGCATACAAATCTAATAAATAAATAAATAATAAATAAATAAATAAATAAATAAATAAATTCAAGATGCATTCTTTGTCATCCATCTTAGCCGCTATATATCCTGGGGACTTTATGGTCTCCTTGGATCTCACGGAAGCCTACCTTCAAATACCCATTGCCAAAGGTCACAGGAAATTTCTACACTTTGCTTTCCAGGGCAAGCATTATCAATATAGGACCATGCCCTTCAGGTTCTCCTTGGCTCCTCGAGTCTTTACTAAGCTCCTAGGAGCCCTGGTGGCTCACATTCGAGCCACGCCCATTCATATTTTATGCTATTTGGATGACATATTAATTCATGGGGCCTCTAAAGAGGGCACCTGCTCCAACCTCAACATTACCATGTCTATTCTATAGAATCATGGTTTCTCCATGTCACACTGAGTATTGACAGCCCCAGAGATGTTCTGAGACATTCAGAATTATCCAGTAATTAAATAGTTAATAGTGTGTGTTTTATTTTATGATGTAAAATCCTGCCACATCATTCATGTATCATTTCCGTCTTGTTGAGATTCTCCATATTGTCTTTTATATTCTCTGTTAGCTGCCATGATGTAAGACCCATCTCATATGCCTCTTAAGACATTCCATTATATTTTTTTACTTTTGTAATAAAAGAAACTTTGTTTGAAAGCAGATTCTTTCTTTTTAATCCATCAACTCTCAGAAATGATTTATTATGGTCCACGCGGGCTGTAATTTATCTCTATTTCTGTCATGGTAGCAGAGGATGGTTTGATTTTATTTACAAGCTACTGCATCTTGTTATGCCTCCTAAACGTAAGAACAAAAAGCTATTCTCTCAGTCCTTCATTGATCAGATGTCTAGTGATCAAATTGATGACCTGATGGCCCTCATCAATAATTCTAAAGAGAAGAGAAATACTGCCATGCAGCAGCAAAGCTCTCTTGAAGCAAGGAACCAAGCCAAACTGGAATTTTTCCTTCCAAGAGAAGAGACGGGCTGTGAACAAACAAAAAACGTGAGTTCTGAAACCTTTTTACAATTTGAAAGTGAGCAAGTGTTTTATGATGCACAAGTGATAAAACCTTTAGAAGCTCTGTCCCACATGATTTATGACCAAAGTAATTTAGAAGAAGCTACGATAATTCCTTCTGACTCTGCCAGTCAGGGAATCTCCGAAAGCAGTGGGCTTACTCGCCCCTCCTTAAAAGCTAAACAGAAAGTAAAGCATTGCAATGAAAAACAGTCTCTTAGAAGTTCAGCCAGGAGTCTGGATTCAATTAATGATCTAGATAGAATAAATGGAATGATATCCCGCCTCGAACAGTCGATCCAAGATACCCAGGCATATTGTGCTCATTATGATGATCTAGGGGCTTCCTTATCAGTAAAACAGAAAAAGTTACATGATGCGTGCTTAGATGATGTTCTTAAATCCAGAGAGCAATTAAGTAGACTGAGAGAAATTCAAATGAATCTTTTAAGAAAAGAGTTTGGAGATTTTTCTATTCAGCAAAAAGAGCATGTGCAGGGGGAAAGCGAAACTTATAATGCCACGTCTGCAGGGCAGGGAGTGGAAATTTACCATGGGATGCCTGAGAACAAAGACATTCCACAAGAGACTCTCAAAAGTTATCCTGCAACGACATCTGGTGGAGCAAAAGATATTAAACCTAACACAAGCTATGTTTTAAAAGAAATTCCACAGGCTTTTGCAGATGAATGGAAACGTAAACGAGGCATTGTTTATAATCTACCTTCAATTAAACCACAAGCACCACAAGCAAGTCAAGGTGCACAGATGCAACAGGACCAACGACCACAAGCTCCAATTCTCCAAGCACAGCCACAGGTCCAAGCACCTCTACCAGTCCAAGCACCGTTACCAGTCCAGGCACCACCACCAGTCCAAGCACCCCAGGTAGCGCAACAAGCAGCCATGCAAGCTGCAATTCCAAGGCAATCTGTCACCTTAGCAACATTGAAAGGTGAGCCAAGATTAAAGAATAATGGACAAAATTATAAAACCTGGTTGCATGAAATAAGACTGATTTTAAATGCTGAGAAAGTGGATCAAATGGCTTTTGATCCTCCAAATAGGCAGTGGACTGAGGAAGAAAGGGAATCTAATATTCGTGCAACACTGTTGATTCTTATGTCTTTGGATACCAATTTGTCAGTTAGATTCCCACATGATATCACTGCAAATGAGTTAATCACATATTTAGATGAACTTTATAGACCAGTTTCAGAAGAGGCAACATGCTTGTTGTTCTCAGATCTTTTTACTACAAAATTAAAGCCTGGAGAGAAAATTGCTCCACATTTATCTAAGATGCTAGCAATGCAAAAGGATCTAATAGAGCGAGGCTATCAAATAGATCAAATGCAAATCAATACAGCCATCGTCAATTCCCTCAATCATGAATGGAAAGAAGCTATTTTAAAATATAATAACATACCGTTAGCCCAACGTACGACTCCTAGAGTATGCAAACTGTTAACAGAAGAAGAAGGACTTATGCAAAGTAGACTCAGAGCTACATCATCCAGATACAAACCTACAATGACTAGAGGCTATCAACAAAGGGGCTACACTTCAAGATATTCACTGCACAATCAGCCTAAAAGAGATGATTTTCAATGCTCTCAATCCAATGATCCTCAATGCTCTCAATCTAGTGATTCTCAACGTTCTCAATATCCTACTCCGCCCAGAGGAACAAATTTAAGGGGTTCCAGAAACAGAGGCTCCAGCAACTACAGATCATCTCAACGAGGTTCCAAAGGTGAGCCACGTCCTTATGTCAATTCTTTCATCCTGAACAATGTTCCACAAAAGAGTCCACAGTACAACGTTCAACATTTATGGACATTAGACAGCAGAGCAGCTTTTCACATCACCTACCAGAAAGAACTTTTCACAGAATTTCATAAGGCTGACATCAAAGAATTGCATGCTGTTTCAGATCACTTATGCAAAGTCGAAGGAGAAGGAACAGTCTACATAAAAGAATTGGATCAATTCATCTCACATGTTTTATACGTTCCAAGCGCTACAAGCAACTTACTTAGCACATATTGCCTGAATGAAGACTTAGGTTCTGAAGTGACTCATAAACTAACAGAAGCTTACCTCATTAAGAATGGTAAAGTCATTGCTACTGGTTTTCTGATTAGAGGTGTTTACTACTTAAAGCCAAATCCTCCTACAAAGGTTGATGTAAGTATAAAAGTTCCAAAGGGTGAAAGCACAGGTCCAGAGAGAAAACCTGTTGCCTCTATAGATACAAAGGCTCCTAAAGCCAATGAGGTTCAAGAGGTTCCAAATGATGTTTCAAATGTTAAACCTGTATTAACAAACAACTCTTTTCATTTCAGGTGTGTTCATAGATGGCACCATCATTTGGGCCATGCATCTTACCCAGTCTTAGCCAAGATGCCTGAATTTGTAAATGGTTTTAAGGTTGATAGTACAGTGATCCCCCGATTATCGCGAGGGTTCCGTTCCAAGACCCCTCGCGATAATTGATTTTTCGGGATGTAGTGGTGCGGAAGTAAAAACACCATCTGCACATGCGCGCCCCTTTTTCCATGGCCGCACATGCGCAGATGGTGGAGTTTGCGTGTGGGCGGCGGGGAAGACCCGGGGAAGACCCAGGGAAGGTTCCTTCGGCCACCCAACAGCTGATCTGCTCCGCAGCGCGGCAGCAGCGAGGAGCCAAAGATGGGGTTTCCCCTTTGCCCAGGCAACGGGGAAACCCCATCTTCGGCTCCTCGCTGCTGCCGCGCTGCGGAGCAGATCAGCTGTTGGGCGGCCAAAGGAACCTTCCCTGGGTCTTCCCGCCGCCCAGGCAAAGGGGAAACCCCGTTCGCCCGCCCGCCCGGCTGCTCGCTTGCCGCTCGAGAGCAAGAGGGGGAGAGATAGAGAAAGAGAGAGAAGGAAAGAGATGAGAGAGGGAGGAAGAGAGTGTGAGAGAGGAAGAAGCAAGATAGAGAAAGAGAGAGAGAAAGAAAGATGAGAAAGGAAGGGAGTGACGTCATCGGGTGGAAAAATCGCGATATAGCGTTTCGCAATGATCGAGATCGCGAAATTCGGGGGATCACTGTACTATAATTGCAAAGTTCATTTAGACTGTATTGTTTGTAATTCCTCAAAGTCAAAGTCCGCACCAATTGCTAAGCAGGCTACACGTTTGTCTACACACATTTTTGATTTGGTCCATACCGACATTGTTGGTCCATTTCGGCCTACTAAAAGCAACTGTAAATATTTCTTGACTATTGTTGATAGTTATTCTAGATATGAGTATGTGTAACTAATGAAACAAAAATATGAGACCTTTCAGATCTTTAAAGACTTTGCTGCAGAAGTACTCACTCAACATGGTGTCCGCATCAGAAGAATACAAAGTGATTGTGGTGGAGAATTCATGTCACAACAATTCCAAGGATGGATGAAGAGAAATGGAATCCATCATCAAGCGTTAGCACCTTACACGCCTTCTCATAATGGTATAGTTGAATGCCAGAAGGGGGTCCTACAGACTATGTTTTGTTGCCTTCTAGAAGATGCTGACATGGACAATCTATATTGGGGCAAAGCACTCAGGTATGCTAATTACATTGTTAACTGCACTTGGAGCAGTGTTATACAACAGACTCCTTATTACCTGCTTCATGCAAAGAAGCCTGATATTCAGAACCTCCACATTTTTGGCTCATATGCCATGGTTAACGTTCCACTGGTTCAAAGAAAGAAAGGAGGTTCAGTGTCAGAAAGACTGAGATTTATAGGTTTTGATGAAAGTTCTAAGTACTACAAATTTGCTGACACTAATCACTAATTTCTAATTCAGCTAAATTTGAAGAAGATACAAATTGGTTCAGAATACACAGTAATGATACTTCAGTTTATTTTCCTAAAGATGATGTTCAAGGTACAGCGCAACCTGATCCACAGGGAGCTATTCCACATGATGTTTCTACAAGAGATGATGCACAGTCCTCAACAATCGCAGATGGTGTTCCTAGCGATGCAATTGGAGACGGAGATGACCAAGATGAAGGATGGACCACAGTTCCAAGACATTCGCAAAGAACCACAAAAGGAATTCCTCCAAAGAGATACGAACAGCAAGTATTACATAAACCTTTTCCTTTTCTATGTAACAATGTTACACTTCCTCCTGAGAATTTTTCTCAAATAAAACATTTGCCTAAGTCTGAACAAGAAAAATGGTATGAGGCTATGGAAAATGAACTGGACAGTTTAAAGAAACTTAATGTGTTTCAACAAGTTGAGCCTCCAACGAACAAGAAGATTATTGGCACACGATGGGTCTACAAAATTAAACAAAAACCAAATGATGAGAAAATATACAAAGCAAGACTAGTAGCACAGGGTTACTCACAGGTGTATCCTGAAGACTACACAGATACATTTTCACCTACAGTTAAAAATGAAAGTGTCAAAATTGCCCTAACCACAGCTATTGCCTTGAATTTAGAAGTTTTCCAGTTTGATATTGAAACCGCCTATCTGAATGCTGATCTAAATGAAGAAATCTACGTGAAGAGCGCACCCGGGTTCCAGGATTGAGAAGGAGATGTCTGGTACCTGCAGAAAAGCCTTTATGGTCTAAAACAGTCCGCGCTCATTTGGCACCGCTGCCTCATTGAGAAGCTAAATTCAACTCTCATGAATGTGTGTTTACAAAAGGGCAAGGTAATGTTTATGAAATTATACTTGTTTATGTTGATGACATTGTTTATATTGGTTCTAACAAACATATGAGTGAAATTTTTGCAAATGGTTTAGAAAGACATTTTACTTTAAAAAGCTTAGGGCATATTCATGATTATTTAGGAGTTCAGATTGAAAAAACTGAGAAGGGGTTTTGCCTTTCACAAGAGATCAAGATTGACCAACTTTTGCACAATTGTAACATGTCTAACGCACATCCATGTCGTTCTCCTATGCAAACTGATTTTTACAGTTTGACACAACAAGATTATCCTCAATTTGAAGACCAAACGCTTTATCAGTCAGTAATTGGGTCACTGTTATACATTAGCAGTTGGACAAGACCTGACATTTCACTGAGTGTGAATCTTTTGTCAAGGTATGTTGGCAAAGCGACTACGTTCCATTGGACATGCATAAAGAGACTGCTGAGATACATGAAGTATACGAAGGACATGAAGTTGTTCTTAGAGCCGAAACACGACAAGTATCCTGAATTGATCTGCTATGCAGATGCTGACTGGGCAGGTGATAAAGAAACACATAAAAGTACTTCTGGTTATATAATGTTTTTAAATGGTTGTCTAATTCAGTGTTTCCCAACCATTTTTGAGCCGTGGCATATTATTCATATTTTCAAAATCCTGGGAAACATTGAGCGGGGGGGGGGGGGGGCTAAAAAAAAGTTTGGACAAAAAAATCTCTCTCTTCCTCCCTTCCGTTCTATTTCTCCCTCCCTCTTTCTCTCTCTTCCTTCCCTTCTTTCTCTTTCTCCATCCCTCTTTTTTCTTCCTTCCTCTCTTTTTTGCTCTCTTTCTCTCTCCCTCCTTCCCTCCCTGTATGTCTTTCTCTCCCCCTCCTTCCCCCTCTCTTGTTCTCTCTCTTGCTTTTTTTCTCTCTCTCTCTGTGTCTCTCTTGCTATCTCTCTCTCTTTCTTTCTCTCTCTCTCTTTCTCTGTTTCTCTTGCTATCTCGCTCTTTCTCTCTCTCTCTCTGTCTCTCTTGCTATCTCTCTTTCTTTCTCTCTCTCTCTGTGCCTCTCTTGCTATGTCTCTCTTTCTTTCTCTCTCTCTTTCTCTGTCTCTCTTGCTATCTCTCTTTCTCCCTCCCTCTTTCTCTCTCTCTTTCTTTCTCTCTTACTCTCTCTCTTTCTTTCTTTCTCTCTCTCTCTGCCTCTCTTGCTATGTCTCTCTTTCTCTCTCTTTCTCTTTCTCTCTCTCTCTCTCTCTCTTGCTATCTCTCTTTCTTTCTCTCTCTCTCTGTCTCTCTTACTATGTCTCTCTCTCTGTGTCTCTCTTGCTATCTCTATTTCTTTCTTTCTCTCTCTCTTTCTCTCTCTCTGTCTCTCTTTCTCTCTCTTTCTCTCTCTCTCTTTCTCTCTCTCTTGCTATCTCTCTCTTTCTCTCTCTCTTGCTATCTCTCTCTTTCTCTCTGTCTCTCTGTCTCTCTTGCTATCTCTCTTTCTCTCTCTCTTTCTCTCTCTCTGCCTCTCTTGCTATCTCTCTCTTTTTTCTCTCTCTCTTGCTATCTCGCTTTCTTTCTCTCTTTCTTTCTCTCTCTCTTTCTCTCTCTCTCTTTCTCTCTCTCTTTCTCTGTCTCTCTTTCTCTGTCTCTCTTTCTCTGTCTCTCTCTGCCTCTCTTGCTATCTCTCTCTTTCTCTCTCTCTCTCTTGCTATCTCACTTTCTTTCTCTTTCTCTTTCTCTCTCATTATACCACGCGGACAATATCGGCATCGGACAGTAGCCAGGAGTGGCGGCAGAGCAGTTAACTGCGAGCAGGAGCCATGGCGGTGGCAGCTGAACGTGTTGCTGGACGCCGTATATGCTGGCGCTGCACTGGTCATGGGTGCATGGCTGGCACCTCTGGCCCAGCCAGCGAGCCAGTGCCAGCCCCGCAGCACCAGCATGTACAGCATCCAGCAGCACATCCAACCGCCACCGTCGGTGCCTCCACCTTGGAGCTCCCTCTCGCTGCCGCCATCTCCCCGTGACTGCCTGGGGCCACTGCAGCCGGCACCCTCCTGCTCCCACTGCCAGTGCCCTCCTGCTGGGCCCCAAAGGAAATTGGTTGCCACCCCCCGCCAGGGAAGCTCCAGCTGGGCGGGGCACTGCCAGTGCCTCTGCCCTGGAGCTCTTGTCACCGCCATCCCCTAGCTACTACCTGGTGCCGCTGCTGATGGCGCCCTCCTGCTCTCGTTGCCAGTGCCCTCCCGCTGGGCTCCAAAGGACACTTGCTGCCGATGCCAGGGAAGCTCCAGCTGGGCGGGGCGCTGCCGGTGCCGGTGCCTCCGACCTGGAGCCCCTACTCACAGCTACCCCCGGCTACTGCCCGATGCCGCTGTTGCCGGCGCTCTCCTGCTGGGCCCCAAAGTAAGGAAGGCAGGAAAAAGGAGGCGCGAAGAATGAAGCTCTCCTTTTTCCCGCCTTCCTTCTCGTGGCACACTGGTTGGGAAACGCTGGTCTAATTTATTGGAAACTTAGAAAGCAGAATTTTATTTCTTGTTCTTCCTCTGAAGCTGAATATGCGTTTGTTTCTGATTGTTGTAATGCATTAACTTGTGTTTCTGCTCTCGTTGATAGTATTTGGGGAGATCCCATGAAACCAATTGTTATTATGGAGGACAATGTTTCAGTCACATTCATATCTGAAACTGAGTATGTTGGAGCTCGTTCACGGCACATCGACATAACATGTAAGAATGCAAGAGAATACGTAAAACAAGGATTCGTGAAATTACAATATGTGCCCACAACTGAACAAATTGGTGATTTGCTGAATAAACCATTGCCAGCTGATCAACACGAATACCTATTTATTTATTTATTTATTTATTTATTTATTTATTTATTTATTGGATTTGTATGTCGCCCCTCTCCTTGGACTCAGGGCAGCTAACAACAGTGACAAAAACAGAATGTAAAAATCCAATACTAAAACAGCTAAAAACCCTTGTTATAAAACCAATCATACATACAAACATACCATGCATAAATTGTAGAAGCCTAGGGGGAAAGATTATCTTAGTTCCCCCATGCCTGATGGCAGAGGTGGGTTTTGAGGAGCTTACGAAAGGCAAGGAGGGTGGGGGCTATTCTAATCTCTGGGGGGAGTTGGTTCCAGAGGGCCGGGGCCGCCACAGAGAATGCTCTTCCCCTGGGCCCCGCCAACCAACATTGTTTAGTTGACGGGACCTGGAGAAGGCCAACTCTGTGAGACCTAACTGGTTGCTGGGATTTGTGCGGCAGAAGGTGGTACCTGAGATAACCTGGCCCGGTGCCATGAAGGGCTTTATAGGTCATAACCAAAACTTTGAATTGTGACTGGAAACTGATCAGCAACCAATGCAGATTGCGGAGTGTTGGTGTGACATGAGCATATTTAGGGAAGCCCATGATTGCTCTCGCAGTTGCATTCTGCACGATCTGAAGTTTCCGAACACTTTTCAAAGTTAGCCCCATGTAGAGAGCGTTACAGTAGTCGAGCCTTGAGGTGATGAGGGCATGAATGACTGTGAGCAGTGACTCCCGGTCCAAATAGGGCCGCAACTGGTGCACCTGGCGAACCTGGGCAAACGCCCCCCTTGCCACAGCTGAAAGATGTTTCTCTAATGTGAGCTGTGGATCGAGGAGGACGCCCAAGTTGAGGACCCTCTCTGAGGGGGTCAATGACTCCCCCCCAGGGTAATGGACAGACAGATGGAATTGTCCTTGGGAGGCAAAACCCACAGCCACTCCATCTTATCAGGGTTGAGTTTGAGTCTGTTGACACCCATCCAGACCCCAACTGCCTCCAGACACCGGCACATCACTTCCACTGCTTCGTTGACTGGACATGGGGTGGAGATGTACAGCTGGGTATCATCAGCATACTGATGATACCTCACCCCATGCCCTTGGATGATCTCACCCAGCGGTTTCATGTAGATGTTAAATAGTAGGACCCCATCCAGACCCCAACCTATCCAAGAAAATATGCCTTATGTGAACCAATGTCCCTGATGACTGCCAAAGAAGGGGTGTCACGCTGAGTATTGACAGCCCCAGAGACGTTCTGAGACATTCAGAGTTATTCAGTAATTAAATAGTTAACAGTGTGTGTTTTATTAGCTCCTCCTATTATGATGTAAAATCCTGCCACATCATTCATGTATCATTTCTGTTTTGTTGAGATTCTCCATATTGTCTTTTATATTCTCTGTTAGCTACCATGATGTAAGACGCATCTCATATGCCTCTTAAGGCATTCCATTATATTTTTTTACTTTTGTAATAAAAGAAACTTTGTTTGAAAGCAGATTCTTTCTTTTTAATCCATCGACTCTCAGAAATGATTTATTATGGCCCACGCGAGCTGTAATTTATCTCTATTTCTGTCACTCCATTAATCTCAAAAAAAGTCAACTCCATCCGTCTACTTCTATTCAACACCTGGGGGCCATCATTAACTCAGATCTCTCTCAGGTCTTTCTCTCTACTGAGAGAAAAGTGAGTATTAAGGAGCTCATTTCCCAAATACGATCTCAGGACTTCCATCATTACCCTATCTTCTCTACTGGGAAAGATGGTATCCTGCATTGGCATTATCCCCTGGGCCCGTCTTCATGCCAGGGATCTCCAATGGCTTCTGTTACCATTCCAGAGATCAGGGAACAGCAACTCGACACGCCTCATCACTGTCCCATCCACAGTTTTAAGATCCCTTATGTGGTGGACCTCCCCCGCTCTGGACAAGTGATCTCCCTTCAGGTGTCCAGACCAATTCACCATCACCACGGATGCCAGGTTATCGAGCTGGGGAGCCCATGCCCAGGGCCTAATAGCCCAAGACACGTGGTCAGCGGAGGAGGCTTCCAGACCTATCAACTGGCTGGAATTGAGAGCAGTGTCGTTGGCCCTCAAACAATTCAAACCGCACATCATCAATCAACATGTTCTGATTCTCACAGACAATATAGCCACAAAGAGTCATATTTGCAGACAAGGGGGCAGCAGGTCCAAGGCCCTGATGAGAGAAGCCCTGAAGTTGGGTCTCTGGGCAGAGAGGCATCTTCAGTCGTTAAAGGCCGACCACATATCGGGAGTCCTCAATGTACAAGTGGATTGGCTCTTCCAGTCGACTCTAGACCCAGGAGAGTGGAGCCTTCATCCGGCTCTGTTTCAGCAAATCTGCCTCAGGTTCGGTCACCCATTGCTAGACCTTCTTGCGACCGAGGTGAATGCTCAACTCCCTTGATTCTTCTCCAGGTTCCCATCCCTGGGAGCAGAGGCGACCAATGCACTCAGAATCCCTTGGCCTCGAGGGCAACTTTACGCCTTCCCTCCAATTCCAATTCCCCCAGATGTGATCCACAAGATCATCCTCAAGAAGGCCCAGGTGATTCTGATAGCCCCTCACTGGCCACGCCAGCCCTAGTTCGCGGACCTGCAATGTCTGTCCGTCCAGGACCCCTGGCGACTCCCCATTTTGGAGGATATGTTGCAGCAGGGCACCTCTCTTCATCCAGATCCAGAGTGGTTCCACCTCACCGCTTGGCTATTATCCAGTGTGACTTAGACCTGCAAGGTTACGACCCGGACACTGTAGAAATAATCCTAAAAGCCAGAAGAGTGTCCACCAACAGGATTTACGACCGTACCTGGTCCAAATTCCACCAATGGTGCTCACAGGAGGATCTATCCCCCCTGTGTTTTCCCATCCACAGTAGCTTTCCTCACGAAAGGGTTCCAGCAAGGCCTTTCATCCAGCACCATCCGTCGTCATCTGGCAGCCCTATCTTCGGTCTTAGCAGGGTCTCGCAGACAACCACTCCGCTCTTTTCCAGAAATTCAATAATTTCTTAGAGGTATTTCAAACCTCAGACCTTCCAGGGTTCACAGATACCCATCCTGGGACTTACCGCGGGTTCTCCACTCCCTTACTCAGGCACCATACGAACCCCTAAGATCAGCGTCCTTCAGGTACCTATCTTACAAGGTAGCATTCCTGGTGGCGATAACATTTGCCCGACGCATCTCAGAATTGGCAGCCCTTTCAATTAGGCAGGATCTATGCCAGTTCCATCCGGACAAAGTAGTCCTGCGTTTGGACCTTTCTACCCAAGGTCAGTTCCATGTTCCATAGATCCCAGGACATTGTGTTACCCTCATTTTGTTCCAACCAAAATCATCACCTTGTGGTCAGATGGCACACCCTAGATCTCACCAGAGCGCTGAGAATCTACATCCAACGGACAAGACCCATTCGAAGGTCTGAAGCTTTATTCGTGGCCTATCATCCCAGATCCATGGGATCCAAGGTATCCTCAACCGTAATAGCCTGTTGGATCCCAGGGACTATCTCAAAGGCTTATGAGTCAGCTTCCCTCACCATACCTAGAAGTATCACAGCACATTCCACAAGAAGTGCAGCCACATCTGCCGCATGGGCAACTCAAGCTCCATTGGAAGAAGTCTGCAAAGCAGCCACTTGGGCCTCTCCAAACTCTTTCATAAGGCATTACAAAATTGACTCTTACGCTTCAGTGGATGCTGCCTTTGGCAGAAGAGTCCTCCAATCTGTTATCTCTCACAATAGCAAAATAATCCCTCCCTAGGGACTCATCTATTGGATATGTCTCAGGTGACTGCTGGACCCGCTCTATCAGTACGGAGAATAGGCAAATAGTACAAATTTAAAAGTCACAAAAACGGGTGAGTGCGCGACAAGTCTGTATTATAATGTGAACTATGTATCTATGGCCTAATTTGAATAGCTTAATAATAATGAATGCTATTTGGTACTATTAATAGCAAAATTAACAAAAGGTATACAAAAGAAAGAAAAAAGATAATACTCTTAATCAATATAGATACCTTAATCTCCTTACATATTAAAATTTGCCACCATGTTATTTTCTTTTATCCTTTAGCAGTTAAGTATGTTATGGCGTCTTGGCCTTTTTCTTTCAATCCAACAGTAAAATAAGTCCCAACAATTATAGAATAAAGACTCTTCATTATTTCTTAATTATAATATAAGTTTTACCATTTCTGCACAATGTATATTTTTCCCCAAAATCTGATCTTCCTGTGGAATTCCCTCATTTTTCCACATTTGTGCAAAGGCTATTCTGGCAGCAGTTGTAATGTGGATCACCAAATATAACTGATTTTTGTTAAGGTGTTGGCGTATAATTCCTAAGAGGAAGCATTCCAGAGTTTTTTCCACTTTAATATCTAATATACCATCAAGCCAATTCCCTATTTTATCCCAATAAATTTGTGTCTTCTTGCATTCCCACCATAGGTGGTAATACGATCCATATGTTTTTTTACATTTCCAACAGATAGGGGATTTATTTTTATCTCTCTTAGATAGTTTAGCAGGAGTCATATGCCATCTATAATACATTTTTAGCCAATTTTCCTTATATGCTGTTGCTAAGGTTAGTTTAAAATTCTTGTTCCAAATATTGCCATTCCTCAGGTTTATTTCCTGGTTAAAATTTAAAGTCCATTTTTCTATATTTGCTTTTGTTTTTTGTCGTATCTAATTTATTGATTGTCAAGCAACAATAAAATTTCTTAATTAATTTTCCGTGTGTCCCAAATAATATTTTATCAATTTGTTTATCTTTTTCTATGCCTGGGTCATTTTTGTCTTTGGTAAATCTTGATTGGATCTGTAGATATTCCCACCACTCTAATTTTATGCCTTCAATTTCTAATTCAGATCTTGCTTTTACCTCTCCGTTTACTTTTACCAGATCCTTATACCTTATTATTTTGCCTCTTTTACTCAAATTTGAGTGTACGAAAGCTTCTAAAGGTGCATACCAGTCGGAATCCCTTTATAGAACAATTTTTAGCCATACGTTTAAGAGGGTCTTTCTAATCAGATGATTAGTAAAATATTTATGAGTTTTTGGACTTTTGTTCCATAGATAAGTGTTTCCCAACCTTGGCAACTTGGAGATATCTGGACTTCAATTCCCAGAAATAAGTCTAAATATCTTCAAATTGTCAAGGTTGGGAAACACTGCCATAGATGGTAATACCACTCTGATTGGAGGTCATGGCCTTCTAAGTGTAGTATCCTGGTATCGTTTAGCTGTATCCAATCCTGAACCCAAACTAAAATGGATGCATTATAATATTCCTTTCAATTAGGTAGAGCCAAACCACCACCTTCCTTAGTTTCTTGCATATATTTTAGCCGGATTCTGGGTCCTTATTTTGCCATATAAATTTATTTATCAATTTATTTAAATTTGCTAAATACTCTTGGGTTAATTGAATGGGAATTGTTTGGAATAAAAATTGAATTTTTGGCAATATGTTCATTTTAATCATGGCTATCTTTCCTATGAAAGAAAGTTGTAATTTTCCCCATTTTTCGAGATCTTTTTTGATTTTTCCGTTTAATTTATCATAATTCTCCTCTTTTAGGTTTATAGTTTTGACTATTAGGTTGATCCCCAGATATATATATACCAGGGTGGTCCAACATAAAAAACATATAGCCCCTCCCTGGTACAGAGCTGAAGGGATCAGGTCTGGTGGCTCAGCTGTTTAATTCTCTGCCTTACAAGGCAGAAGCTGCCGGATCAAATCCCAGTAAAGGTGTGGCTAGCTGATGAGGCCAGAACAAGGCCGAAATAGATCTATTCTAGTCTCCCTTAATTTTCAAATTCAGCAAAAAAACATGTGACATATATATATATATAAATTATTATTTGGATGTTTAATTTTGTGGTAAGATTTTCTTTTTGCTCCTCATTCATGTTTTTAACTATCATTTTAGTTTTGTGTCTATTAATTTTCAGTCCTGCCACTTCACCAAATTCCTCTAAGGTTTCCAATAATTTAGGGCCTGATTCTAATGGTTCCTCTAAAATAAATACTAGGTTGTCGGCAAAGGCCTGTAACTTGTATGTTTCCTTCAGTGAAATTGCAGCATTGCAAAAACATGGAAGTCCTCGAAACCCCACCTCCAGACTTCCATGTTTTTGTGATGCTGCGATTTCACTGAAGCTTCCCTTGCTGGGAAACCCCACCTCCGGACTTCCGTTGCCAGCGAAGCACCCATTTTTGCGCTGCTGGGAGTCCCCTGCAACATAACAAAAACACAGAAGTCCGGAGGTGGTGTTTCTCATGGAGGGGAGCCCCAGGGGAATCTTAGCAGCGCAAAAACTGGTGCTTCAGTGGCAACAGAAGTCTGGAGGCGGAGCATCCTAGTGGCGGCGGCTTGGGTTTGTAAGGTGAAAATAGTTTGGAAGAAGAGGCAAAAAAATCTTAAACCCCGGGTTTGTATCTCGAAAAGTTTGTATGATGAGGGGTTTGTAAGATGAGGTATCACTGTAGTTTATTATAGAAATTCCAGGCTGTTTGTTTTTTCTCTTCTAGATTATGACAGATTTCTCCTCCTTCTGTTTGGAGACAATTAATCATTTCCCTTTCTTTCTGTTTTTTAATTTAGTGGCCAGCTACTTACTAGGCTTATTCACATATTCGAAATAGTATTGTTTGCTATTTTTGATTTGTTGAGCAAATTTTGCATTGTCTATTAAATTTAATTTGTGTTTTGTTAACTGTTTAATATCTTCATTTTGGGGTTGTTTTTGTAGCTCTTCTTCATATTTTTTATTTTTCCCTTCCAAATTTTCAATATTTTTTTCTTTTCATCTTGTATTCTTTTTCCATATATGAAATTGACATTCCTATAACTACAGCTTTGGCTGTATCCCATAAATTTTGTAAATTGGTATGTTCTTTAATGTTTCTTGAAAGTGCTGTGATCTGAGTCTAGGTTGGTTTCTATTTGAATATCGTCTATTTGAGTATTTATATCAATGGTTGACCAGATCATATCTAATCTTGACCATGTCTATCAGAGTAGAAGGTAAATTTCCTTGATTGCAAGTTTCTTTCTGTCTTTGAGTTTAAATTCTCTAACTAATTCTAAAAAAGAATTTGAGAGAGCTCTTTTATTTTGTTTTCTGTTGGCACCATTTTTTTCTTAAATTTATTTATTAATTTAATTCTTTATTAATGATTCCGTTAAAGTCATCCATCATACAAATATTGTCTTTTGCAAATTCCCTAATTTTGTTTTGTAATTTTTTATAAAATTTCTCTTGGCCACATTTGGGGCATATATATTAATCAGGGTTATAAATTCCTGATTTTTCTGTATCTCCACCATTAAAATCCTCCCTTTAGCATCTTTATATCAAATTTGCTTTAATATTTGTGTTTATATAAAAGATCACCACTCTTTTTTTTCTTTTATTTCTTTTATTTATTTATTCTTTGTCCAATATACAATACATATGTAAGAGAATAGACATTAAGTAATATATATAACGATAGAAAGTAAAAAGAAGAGAAGTAGATGGGAGGGAGAGAATATATATGATATAAGAGATAAGGAGAGAATATATATATATATATGGAGAGAATATATATGATATATGAGATAAGGAAAGACAATTGGACAGGGGACGATGGGCACATCAGTGCACTTATATACGCCCCTTACTGGCCTCTTAGGAACCTGGAGAGGTCAATCATGGAGAGTCTAAGGGAGAAGTGTTGGGGGTTGGGAGTTGACACTATTGAGTCCGGTAATGAGTTCCATGCTTCGACAACTCGATTGTTAAAGTCATATTTTTTACAGTCAAGTTTGGAGTGGTTAATATTAAGTTTGAATCTGTTGTGTGCTCTTGTGCTCTTACGGTTGAAGCTGAAGTAGTCGTTGACCGGAAGGACGATGCAGCATATGATCTTGTGGGCAATACTTAAATCATGTTTTAGGCGCTGCAGTTCTAAGCTTTCAAGACCCAGGATAGATAGTCTGCTTTCGTAGGGTATTCTGTTTCGAGTGGAGGAGTGAAGGGCTCTTCTGGTGAAATATCTTTGGACGTTTTCGATAGTGTTGATGTCTGAGATGTGGTGTGGGTTCCAGACAGATGAGCTGTATTTGAGAATGGGTCTGGCATAGGTTTTGTAGGCTCTAGTCAGTAGTGTGAGATTGCCAGAGCAGAAGCTACGTAGGATCAGGTTAACAACTCTGGAAGCCTTTTTGGCGATATTGTTGCAGTGGGCTTTAGCACTTAGGTCGTTTGATATTAGTATTCCAAGGTCTTTTACTGAGTGTGGGTTGGCTGCGAGAATTTGTTTATTCAGTTCATATGCGAGGTTTGGGTTCTTTTTGCCGATGTGGAGGGTAGAGCATTTGTTGTTTGATATTTGAAGTTGCCAGGTGTTAGACCAATCTGAAACAAAGTCAAGGTCTTTTTGGAGAGTGAGTGTGTTGTCAGTGGTGTTGAAAAGTTTCACATCATCGGCAAAAAGCATACAGTTGCTTGCGATATTATCACAGAGGTCATTGATGTATAGGATGAAAAGAGTAGGACCTAGTACGCTGCCTTGGGGAATGCCGCTTTTGACAGGGACGGGGGTGGAAATGGCACTTCCGATTTTGACAACCTGCTGCCTGTTTGACAGGAATGCAGTAATCCAGTTGTGGAGGAGTCCTGAGATGCCATAGGATTTGAGTTTTAGGAGAAGTTTGTCGTGAACCACTGAGTCAAAAGCTTTGCAGAAGTCGATATAAATTGCATCGATGGATTTTCCTTGATCAAGGTGGGTAGTCCAGATGATTTTGCAGTGAAGTAGTTGTAGGTTGCAGGATAGATTCTTTCTGAATCCAAATTGTTTTTTTGATAGTAGGTTATTAGATTCTAAGTAAAGGGTGATTGATCGATTTATAATTGATTCCATGATTTTACAAGGGACACAGCATAGTGATATTGGTCTGTAGTTGTCAACTAGTGATGGGTCTCCTTTTTTTGAAAATGGGGATGACTACTGCTTTTGACCACAGCTTGGGGAGAGTGCTGGTCCTGAAGGATTTTTGGAAGATGAGGCTTAGGGGTTCAGCTATGGCAGAAGAAAGTTTTCTTAGGAAGTATGCACAAAGACCGTCTGGTCCGACTGATAGGGAAGGTTTGAGGTCACGGATTGCTTTTTCAATGTAGTCTATAGTGAAGGTGATTTGGATTAGGTTTTTTAATGAGTTTGGAATGTGATTTGCGAAGAGGGGGGATGAGCCATTACTGTTAACAAAAACGGAGCCAAAAAAGGAGTTGAAGAGGTTAACTTTGGATGGGTCATCGTGGTATTCTTTGTTGTTGGGTCCTACGAGAGGTGGAATAGGTCTGGAGTCGTTATGTTTGTTGTTGATGAAGTTGTAGAAGGCGCGGTTAGATTTGGTGCGTAGGAGGTTTTCCTCTTGTTCACTGTGATAATTGAGACATTCTACTTTTATTTGTTGGCATATGTTTCTGTAGCGGCTTTTAAAGTTGGCTACTGGGCCTTTTTTGTTTTTACGCCAGAGGGATCTTTTTTTGGTTTGTAGTTTCTTTATCGAGACTGGTACGTTATTTTTTCGTTTTCTTCTAGGAGAGGTGAGTGGAACATGCAGGTCTATAAGTCTATTAATTTGGTGTAAGAACGTGTTGTAGAGGTCATCAATGGTGATGCAGTTAGAGAACAAGGATTACCAATTAATAAATGAGAGATTGGCATCTATGAGTTCATAGTTGGCTTTCCTGAAATTGTACTTAGGCGCCACATACTTCAGGTGAGTGTTTAGATGATGTAGGTTGAGGTTGAAGTTGATCGTGCTGTGGTCGCTGTTGGAGAAGGGTTCTTTTATGTGCAGTCCATAGATCGCACTTTTGCTGTTGCAGAATATGAGATCGAGACAGTTGTTGAGTCTGGTGTTGTTTGATACTAATTGTTCTAGTCCTAGGCTGGTGACGGCGTTATAGATGGCGGTATGTATAGGTTCAGTGGAGCATTCGTTTAGTGACCAGTTGATGTGTGGTAGGTTGAGGTCACCAAGGAAGATAATGATATGGGGGCAGGAGGTTGCCCAAGTTAGGAGGGAGGTTAGTTTAGTTGCATGGGTAATGTCGTAGTTTGGAGCTCTGTAGCACAGAAGGAAACAGAGTGTAGTGTTGAGGGAAATGTCGCAAACAAGGCTTTCAGGGAGAATGAGATCTTGTGTAACTTGAATGTTTTTTAGGTTGAGTGAGCTTTTGTAGAATATGGCTACACCACCCCCTCTGCGAGAGTCGCGGTCAGACCAGAAGACCAGGTAGTTACTTTGTGTGATGATGGAGTCAGGATATGAAGAGTTCAGCCATGTTTCACAAATAAATATTAAGTCAAATGTGTTTGTGTCAAGAAGGATGAGGAATTCAGATAATTTGTTGATTATGCTTCTTGCATTGATTAGTTTACATTTGAGATTGAGTTTGTGGTCAAGGGTGGGATTGGGTTGAGTTGGGTTGAAATTGGAATGGAATGAGGTAGTAAGAGGCACACTATCCTATTTGTTGCTTGAAGTGCTGGGGGGGTCCATTTGAAGATGAGGGATGATAGGTGGAGAAGATGGCTGAGGAGGGACAGTGGGTTTGGAGAAGAAGGGAGGATTATGAGATTTGGTCCTGATACAGTCAGAGCGGTAGTCAATGTAGAGGTTAGTTTCACCTTGGTCACAACGTCTCCGGAGTTCGGCACGTAGTTCACGAGAGCGGATACGTTGGAGTAGTGTTAGGTCTGGTCTGGATCTGAGTTTGTTGTAATTTGCGTTGTTTCTGGCGATGGAGTTCATGGTCCTGATGAACTGTTGTTTGGTGGTTTCATTTTTGCAGACTATTCTGCATAGCCGGGGAGCCACTGTTCCATCACTGTACTTTAGTACAGGGCCGCTTCTAGAAACCGCTAAGATATCGTCAGGGGTGATTGATTGAGGATGGTGGTTGTGGATGATGCTACGAATATTAGATAGATCTGATTCCCCATTTTCCTCTAGGCCAAAAAGTACGGCGTTAAGGCGTTTTTGTCCACTTTCCATGGCATCTTGCATCAGGGTGGAGATGTCAGTGGTAGGGCTTGGAGATGGAGGTTGTGGTGGAGTATAAAGTGGTGGTGGCGGGGTGGTGTAGGGTACTTGTTTTGGTATTTTAGCTTGTATCAGGTCTTGGATGTTTTTTTCTATGGAGGCAAGCCGTAGTTCCATGCTTTCTGTGTATGTTGAGTTTTAGAGACAGTTCATTGTATTACATCGGATAGATTGCCAAGAGAGTCTGATTTGGGAGTACAGGATGGACAGAAATAATAGAAAGAAGGATTATCTTGAAGAAAAGTGGCGATGAACTTATTTATGTTAAGGCAGGTATGTTGAGCTGATTTTTTTTAATTTTTTTTTATTGAATTTTCAAAAGGACAAACAAGGACATACAACACTAAACATTTAAGGAGCTACCATTGCTCCTCTTGTCTTAGAAGTCTAACTAATAAAAAAATATAAAAAATGCTAACTATAATCAGATCAAAGCAGAAATGTCCTACATGTAAGTTATATTCTTGTTAAATTTAATTCTATATTTTTGATATTAAACTTATTAATTAAATTTCTTTACATTTTAAAATATTCTATGCTTATACAAACAAAAAAAAGAAAAAAGTTATTAGTAATACTATTTACTATTTCATTCTATATTATAGTTAATTGTTAATACCATTTTTAAAATTCCACCAATCATATACTTTATCCCATATTTTATAATATTCTGTTTCAGTTTGATTGTTTAAACGTTTAGTCATCATATCTAGTTCTGCACATTCTATAATTTTTTTAAGTACTTCAGTATCTTTTGGTATTGTATTTTCTTTCCATTTCTGTGCAAATACTATTCGTGCCGCAACCAATATATGTATTATTAGATAATAAGTTTCTTTTTTATACTTTGTATTTGAAATACCCAATAAAAACAGTTCAGGAGATTTTTTAATCTTTTCCTTTGTTATTTCATTTATCCAATTCTCTACTTTGTTCCAAAATATTTTTGTCTCAGGACATGTCTACCACGCATGATAATATGTACCAATTTCTTTTTACATTTCCAACAAATAGGCGATACAGACGGAAACATTTTAGAAATTCTATACGGTGGAAGGTGCCATCTATAAAACATCTTAATTTGATTTTCTTTAAAGGAAATTGATTTTGTTGTTTTCCAATTATACATCCATATTTTTCCCATGTATCTAAATCTATCTCTTTGCCTAAATTTTTGCACCAACTAATCATATTGTCTTTCAATATCCAACCTATCGTTCTATAATTTAATAAGTATTTATACACATTTCCAATTGTTTTTGAATAATTTTGAAATAATAATTTACTCAGTACATTATTTTCTTTTTTAAAAATATAAATATTTACATCTGTTTGATATCTAGAGCTAATCTGTATATATTGCCACCAGTCCAAGTCAATACCTAAATCATATAATTCTTGTTTTGTTCTTAGTTTAAATTTATCATCTAACAAATCTCTATATTTCCAACTCTTACCTTTTTCTTTAAGATTCGGATGTGTAATAGCTTCAATGGGTGAAACCCATTCTGGCATTACTAAAAAATGGTTTTTCTTTATTTCATTTTCCTGTAGCTTGAATGAGAAGTGACTGCTAAGTTATTTACAGCCACTAGGGGGGTTGGAACGGAAGCAACCTGTAGGGATCTGTAGCTTGAATGAGAAGTGACTGCTAAGTTATTTACAGCCACTAGAGGGGGTTGGAACTTCACTGCTAGCTGGGCGATTTTAGGGTTAAGAAGGACAGAGGTTATGAAGAACAGAGAATTAAGGTAATCCACGTGGCAATGGCGGATGTTGGGGGAGGTCACCAGGAGCAGTCTGCCGGGCTTAGGTGCTTCGTGGGGGGGTTGCTGAGGGCTCCGGAGGCTCGGGGGAGTCCTCCTGGCTTCAGGCGTTCCCGTGAGTATTAGCTGGGCATCGGGGCTTCCGTTGGGGCCTCTGGAAGTTGGGGGAAGTCCTCCTGGCTTCGCTGAGTCAGCTGGGCGTCGGGGCTTTGGCTGAGGCTTCCGGAGGCTGGGGAGAGTCCTGGCTTTGCTGGGGAGAGTCCTGGCGCTGGGGCTCTGGGCCTGTTTCGTGCCAGGGGCTGGTTACACGCCAGGCAGTCAGCTGGGCGTCAGGCTCCTGGTAGCTTGGTATTTTTTGTTTTTGTTTTTATTTATTTTGCTCCAGGGGAATCAGCTGGGTGTCAGGGCTCCTGGTAGCTGGGTTCGGCTGGGCTCGGGGGGAATCCTCGTGGTGTGGGGGGGAGGTTCCTGGCTGGGGTCAGGGGAATCCTCTTGCTGTCCCAGGGGGATCTGCCTGGTGCTGGGGCTCTGGGCCGGTTACACACCAGGCAGTTAGCTGGGCGTCGGGGCTCCCGGTAGCTTGGTATTTTTAATTAATTTATTTATTTTGCTGTCGGGTGTCCGGTAGAATCAGCTGGGTGTCGGGGCTCCTGGAAGCTGGGTAGGTAGCTGGGCTTGGCTGGGCTCGGGAGGAATCCTCTTGGCGTGGGGGGGGGGGTCCCCGGGGATCGGATCGGCATTGGGGTTCTGGGCCAGTTATAGTACTCACCCTCAGGACCAATGAGCCAAGCAAATTTTCTTTATTTTTATGTTTTTGATGTTTTTCGTCGTGGTCTGTCGGAGCAGCAGTTCCCTCCCTCCTTCTTGAACACCCAGTTGTTGCGGTTCTTGTGCTAAAGAAGTAAATAAATTTTCCATTTTATTTCTTTTAAGTAAATATTCAAAATTTTCTTTTATGTGAACCTCTTGTAGGGCTATTATATCAGGAATATTTTTGCTTAATTTATTCAGAAATTTATTCCTTTTTTTGGGTGCATTTAGGCCATTTATGTTTACCAAATAAAGTTCTATCCCTAGATTGTTCTTTTTTGGTGTATTTGTTTTACTTGTATTTAGGTCTGACTGCTCTTGTACTTCTGACTTCTCTTGGTTCTTCTGTATAACCGACCCTTTCATCCAGTTTCCTTATCCTATCTACTATCTCTTTCTGTCGTTTCCATTCCTGACTTTCTCTGCCATCTTGTGTCTTGTATTTCTGTGTCTGTTCTTTGTATCTCTCTCGGCTCTTTTTGATTTTTATCTTCTAAAGTTTGTTCATTGTTGAAGTTTTTCTCGTAAAATTCCTCTTCTTTTTCTATTGTATCAACTTTTATCTTTTTCTCATGCCAAGTAACCAAGATTCCTTCCGGGACCAACCACCTAAAATTTATATTATGCCTAGTTAGCTTTGCTGACAAGAACATGTATCTCTTACTCTTTAGGGACCGGTTTTAACACCACTAGTTGTTGACTTCTATACTCAATAGGGTCCTCACGTGCTCTGTGTAAAATCTCATCTCTCAAAGATTTTTTGATTTGTGTAATGTCCACCTCTTTAGGAAGGTTATAACGCCTAGCATAGTTAGTGTTGATTCAGTAAACTTCGTCTAACTCATTTAGCATTTCCTCCTTTCCTGTGCCTAGTGCTTTCGATATCTGCCATATCTGCCATAATGCAGAATGCAGCTGCGAGAGCAATCATGGGCTTTCCTAAGTATGCCCATGTCACCCCAACACTCCGCAGTCTGCATTGGTTGCCGATCAGTTTCCAGTCACAATTCAAAGTGTTGGTTATGACCTATAAAGCCCTTCATGGCACCGGACCAGGATATCTGCGAGACCGCCTTCTGCCACATGAATCCCAGTGGCTGGTTAGGTCCCACAGAGTTGGTCTTCTCCGGGTCCTGTCAACTAAACAATGTCGTCTGGCAGGACCCAGGGGAAGAGCCTTTTCTGTGGCAGCTCCGACCCTCTGGAATCAACTCCCCCCAGAGATTAGGATTGCCCCCGCTTCCTTGCCTTTTGTAAACTCCTTAAAACCCACCTCTGTCATCAGGCTTGGGGGAACTGAGATATCACCCCCTTGCCTATGTAGTTTTGTGCATGATATGACTGTGTGAGTCTGCGGAGAGGGGCGGCATACAAATCCAATAAATAAATAAATAAATAAACAAATAAATAAATAAATAAAATAAGTGTTTATGTATTTTATCTATTGGGGTTTTTTTTCGTTTTAGACTTTTTAATGTAAAACTGTTATTTTAGATTTTAAGTATTAGATTTGTTACCATGTATTGTTTTTATCACTGTTGTGAGCCGCCCTGAGTCTACGGAGAGGGGCGGCATACAAATCTAATAAATAATAAATAATAATAATAATAATAACATCGGGAAGATCTTCGCTTTTTTCTTCCCTTAAGTTTTGGAAATGAAGATAATGATTGGCTTTTTCCGTTTCCAATTGGATCACTGTGTTTTCTAGGTCTCTGTTGGCCTGTATTAATTTTTCATTCATCTCATCCATCCTTTTGTGGTCATGCTCTATTCTATTTTCTAACTCTTGAAGCTTTTGTTCATGTTTAAGTATCTGTTGTTGGAAGATCTCGTCTTTTGTATCCATATTTTGTATTCTCTCCTTCAATTCACTCGTGTCATTTCTTGCTTCCCCAATTTCTTTTTAAATATCATTGTGATTAAGTTAATTAAATATGTTTAAATCAATTGTTCTAATACTAATATTAAATCACAAAATGAAAAAAAGGGAGGGGGAGAAAGAAGTCAGGTCTAGTCACAGTTTGCCAATCACTTTTGGTTGCCTAATCAGATATTGGTTATTTAATCCAAATCAATTCATTCAGTTCTTGCAAGTCATTACTTCCTTATTTCAGTAATTTTTATAAATCTGTCTATACATAACAAAAAGTAGAAGGTGAAAGGTGAAAGTTTCTGAAATAGTCTTTGTCTTTTAAATCTTCTTAATACAAAATATAAAATCTCATGTTCCCTTTGTGGAGATCTTAGTCTACCAGATCTTTCTCAGCGGTGTCCATAAACATACACAAATGACATAATGTCAGAAGGAAGTCAATCTTGAGTCAGTGTGTCCAAAGATATTTAATTTCACAGTCTGCCACCTGTCGCTTCTTTATGTTTCCTTCCCTTGGAAAGGAGCCCGATCTTTCGGTGCTACTGTTGATCGCTCAAAGGTATTTACATACTACAATTAGATATGTATATAAGTGTATATTTTCGAATATGTCAATCTCCAATTTAATCACTGCTAGTGGAAGGGGAAAGATGACAACTTCCTCCCTCCTCCCTCGCTAGTCCCTTAAAGCAGATAAACACGCCAAAAGGCTCTTTTTCCAAAGAACTCATTGCCGATCTCTATGTCGAAAAGATATTCAGAGTCCTGGTGAGATTCCAATCAGATCCTGTCATCACGATCACCCTGCCAATTTACAGCTTTTAGATTCTCCAGCTGGGAGCTCAGCAGGCCGCCATGACACTCCCTTTTCTGCGACGTTCGTTCTTTCCGAGGGATTTCTTGATCCTCCAATCGGGCCGCCCCCCCAAAAAATTGTCTATCAGCACCCCTCTGCCTTCAGATCTCTTCTCATGAGATCTGAGACCCTCCAGAGACTAAACATCAACCGCTCAGGTCTGCAGCTCTACTCTGATTTTGTTGACTGCTTCATTCATCACAATTTGATTTTGCTTGAGATGTGGGAGTGGAAGAAAGATCAGAAGTAGGCAGGCAGATGCAGCAGGCTCAGCAGTTGGGCAGAGGTGAGTGGGGGAAGGAGGGGATTCTAACATATTGCACTGCCTTCTGAATTGTCATTGCAGCAGCCTGAGCAAGACCCAAACTCCAGACCTGGCAGAGCCACCTGCTCCAGAGCCATAAAATGAGCTGCAGAAATAATTAATTAATTAAATTTATGACTTCTCTACTGTCAAATCTCATGGGACTCAGGGCGGCTTACAGCCCCTCTTCGGAGAGGGGCGGCATACAAATCCAAATAATAAATAAATAATAAGTAGTACAATACAATATTAAAAAATCAAATATTAAATACAAACTAAAGTAAAACCCCATTGTTAAAAAGAAGAGGGATGCTTGTCTGCCTGGCACTGTGTGTAGGTCCAGGACTGACAAGAGTGTGCTGGAAACACCTCCAGGCGCCCAGAGAGACAGAACGAGACAGCTCCTGGCCCTCATTGCTTCAGCTGATCCATGGGGCAGTGATCAAGGGACTGAGCCTCCATGAGGTGATCAGGAAAGGGAATGGCTGTCCTGGTCATGTCCTCGTCATAGACACATAGAAACATAGAAACAGTAAATTGACGGCAGAAAAAGACCTCATGGTCCATCTAGTCTGCCCTTATACTTTTCCTGTATTTTATCTTAGGATGAATATATGTTTATCCCAGGTATGTTTAAATTCAGTTACTGTGGATTTACCAACCATATCTGCTGGAAGTTTGTTCCAAGGATCTACTACTCTTTTAGTAAAATAATATTTTCTCATGTTGCTTCTGATCTTTCTCCCAACTAACCTCAGATTGTGGCCCCTTGTTCTTGTGTTCACTTTCCTATTAAAAACACTTCCCTTCTAAACCTTGTTTAACCCTTTAACATATTTAAATGTTTCCATCATGTTTCCCCTTTCCATTCTGTCCTCCAGACTATACAGATTGAGTTCATTAAATCTTTACTGATACTTTTATGCTTAAGACCTTCCACCATTTTTGTAGCCCCTCTTTGGACCCGTTTAATTTTGTCAATATCTTTTTGTAGGTGAGGTCTACAGAACTGAACACAGTATTCCAAATGTGGTCTCACCAGTGCTCTATAAAGTGGGATCACAATCTTCCTCTACCTGCTTATTATACTTCTAGCTATGCAGCCAAGCATTTTACTTGCTTTCCCTACCACCTGACCACACTGTTAGCACCCCTAAATCCTTCTCTTCTGAAGTTTTTGCTTACACAGAACTGCCAATACAATACTCAGATTGAGGATTCCTTTTCTCCAAGTGTACTAATTTACATTTGGAAACATTAAACTGCAGTTTCCATTGCTTTGACCACTTATCTAGTAAAGCTAAATCCCAACCCTATTACACACTTTAGAGTCATCAGCAAATAGGCAAACCTTCCCCTATGTCACTCACATCGCTTGTAACCAGTCTCTGCTCAGAATACTTGCCATTAACAACAACCCTCTGATATCTATGTTTAGCCAGCTGCAAATCTACTGAACTATCCAGGGATTAAGTCCAATCTTCACTAATTTATTTATCAGCTCTTTATGTGGAACCATATCAAAGGCTTTGTTGAAGTCCAGGTAGGAAATATCCACGGCACCACCTTCATTCCAACACCTTTGTGACATAGTCAAAGAAATCAATGAGATTAGTCTGACATGATTTGCCCTCAGTAAAGCCATGCTGGAGTGGGTCCAATAAGTTATTGGTTTTTAGGTGCTGATTTATCCTCTTTTTGAGTAGAGTCTCCATCATTTTAACTATAACTGATGTCAAGCTAACTGGCCTGTAGTTACCAGCTTCTTCTATACTACCCTTCTTGTGGATAGGCACAGCATTGGCCATTCTCCAATCATTAGGAACGTCTCCTGTTAAAAGGGGTTGGTTAAACAAAATCAGTCAGGGAGTTAGCAATCACAGATCTGAGTTGTTTAAGAATTCTGGGGTGGATGTCATCTGGACCCATTGCCAGTTTGGTCCGGGATCACAGTGGAGGCTCCGGGGCAGGGCTCTGTCCCTGAGACTCCTTCAACTTCTCCAGAGGTCATGTTTGCAGTCGGTTTGGGTCCGGATGGCCTGTTCCTGGAACAGGGGGCTTCCCTGAACCCGAGGAGCTGGCTCCTGAGCTCTGAAGGCAAGGAATCGCCCCGCAGCTCTGGAGAAGGAGAACCGGCCCTCGCATTCCCAGAGGGCTCGGCCATTTGTGATCCATCCAGATCAGTGGGAAGCAAGGAAAAAAAAAAGAAGAACACAAGAACTTTGAAAGCACAGCTAAAGCAGAAGGAGAGTACAGAAATGAAAAGATTTAAGGTAAAATTTCATCATTAAATAACAAACTTGGAAGATTTGATTAAACTGAACTTTTTGAATTAATAAGGTGAAAAAAAGAAAGTTTTAAGAGAAAATTCGTATCCAGGGGCCGAAAAAGAATAGGCGGCCGGAACTACTTTTTTTCTTTGTTTGAACTGGATTAAAAAAAATTTAGATTCAAGACTGTGTACAAATATATATTATATTTACAATTTGGAAAAGGAAATCAAGTATTATGGACAAATATAAACTTTATTGGCTCTAAAGAAGAATTAAACTATATTGATAATCCCGGAACTTCTTTCTATTGGCGGAGGGATTATTCTTTCTCGTTGCTGATATTCAAAATAAAAATGGAACTAAACTATTAAATACTTCAAAATTCAAATGGATTATGTGATATTATTGAGGATTTAAAATAAGAAGACAGACAAGGTTGGTGTGATTTCGATTGGATTGCTGTTCTCTGGATTTTTGGTGTTGTTGCTAGAACTGGCTGCAAAAGAGGAATATTCTTTTGGGTTTCGCTTTATTGGTCTTGAGGATATATTTTAGCTTCTATATTTGGAATTGGACTGAACTATTTTCATTGGAAATCTTGGATTAAAGGACTGGATTTGGACTTTGAAATTTGGCTTTGCATTTGAACTAGATTTGGATTAAATAACGCTGTTTTGAACTATACAAAATTGTATTAATTTCACCTCTGGAACTATTTTGCACCTCGGAGCTTAGAAGATAACTACCAAAGAGGACTTCAATCAATTTTAATTAATCAAGGAATTTTATATTTGACTAAAAAATATAAGTATATTAATTTAGTTTATTGTATTTTTCTTATTCTTTGTTTTCTTCTTTGAGGTCCATTCCTTTTTTCTCTTTTCTTTTCTTGTTTTTCCTTTTCTTCTCCTTTTTTCTTTAAGATATAGAGAATATTAATATTAAAATTGTATAGGATTTTTAAAAATAGAATTAACTGATATAATGAATTGCTGAATTATCCCTGGTCTCCCTTTCCCTCCCCTGGTGTGGTGTGTTTATTTTTTTCTCCCTTCTTTTTTTTTCTTATTGAAATTTAAAACAATAATAATAAATTTTACTAGGCTATAAAGTGCTAATGAAAAGGAATATTTTTATAAAAGAATAATTATTGGATTTAGAAAATTCTCCTTCTTTCCCTCCTGTTCTTTTCTTTGCTTCTTTTAAATATTTTTTCTTCTTTCTTTGCCTTTACTTGATACTTGGTGATTTTAACATTGTAAATTTTATATTAAGAAATAATTTTTTTCTCTTATGAAATTAATGAATTAATATCGCTACTCTAAAACAGATTGAAAGTTTTTTTTTTTAAAAAAAGTTTTAATATATGACTTTTTAGCACTGATAAATCATAAAAAGTATTAAATGGATAATTATCAAATATATTTTACCAGATTTGGTTTCTATTATAAATCTGACAATTCAGATATAGTATCTAATTTGTGTTATTGAGAAATTATAGTAAAATTTTATAAGTAGTAAATATAAGTTATAAAGTAAGAGTGTTTTGAGGTTTATTGGAGTTTTCTCCCTCTTTTTTAAAAAAAGGAAAGAAAAGAGTATAATTATAGCCAATAAAAAATAAAATATTAGAAGGACAAGGGGAGCTTACACAGGAGTACCTCTTAAGAACAAATTAGGATGTCCAGTACATCTACATATACAAAGACTATTAAAAAACAAACTTTAACTACATCACCTCAAGTATCACCTCAACCATCTCCTGTACATCAAAGTGTTTCTGCAACCATGTCAGCGAAAGGAAAAGAGAAAGAAAAAGCACAGGCACAACCCACTCTTCAAACAATACAAGAGACATTGAATGCAATGACAGACTTTATGTTAAAATCCCAAGTTGATGCAAACCAACAACGTGAAGGTTTAAAGGCTGAAATGGTGGAATTAAGAGCTGACACGGGAAAGATGAAGGAGAAGATGAAAGAAATACAAGAGACTTTGAAAGAGAGTGAACAAAGAATAAAGGCAGTAGAAGAAAAAACGGAAAAAGTCAAACGGAGAATGGATTACTTTGAAGATAGAGCTGACTCCAGAAATAGAAGATATGATGAATCAATTACACATCTTGAAGTTCAATGTGCATCCTATGGCTTGAGATTCCAGAACATAATAGAAGATAAAGATGAAGATTTACAAACAAAAATGGCAGAAATAATTGGAGGAACCCTTCAAGCAGATTCAACGGAACTGACAAAAGAAATTGATGAAGTCTTTCGTATACAAACTAGCTACGTACGCAGACATAAGTTACCAAGAGAAGTCCATATTAAATTTGTCAGGAGAACCAGAAGAGACAATATTTTGAAATGGACAAGGAGTCAAAAACTACAACATAAAGGAAGAGAGATCACAATATTGAAACAAGTTCCAAGAAGAGTAAGAGAAAGCAGAAGGGATTATTACTTTTTGACCAAAATTTTGATCAAAGAAAATATAACTTTTCGCTGGCTTATTCCAGAAGGACTTTCACTATACTGGAATTCACAAAGAGTTAAGATTGACAATATTGAAGAGGCACGAGAGTTTTATGAAACTAGTGGAATACGTAAGTTTGAACAACCAATGAAAGAACTGCCAGAAAGAAAGGAAGATGAGACAGGTGACATCGCCCAGGGGAGGGAAGAGGAATCAGGTGCGAGAAGAAAACAACCTCAGCGTGAATCGAAAGATCCCAAGAAATGCTATAAATAATTATGTCGAAAGACGTTAAAAAAATTTCCGTGAATATTAATGGACTGAATGAACCAAGAAAAAGGAAACAAATATTTGCAAACCTCAAAGAACAAGAAGCACAGATAGTAATATTACAGGAGGTTCATATTAAAAAGGCAAATTGGAAATTATTATTGAATCCAAAAATTGGAAATATGTACGCCGCGTTGGCAGACCAAAGAAAAAGAGGGATAGCTATGTATATTGAAAGCTCCATAAACTCCAAACAATTATATGCAGATAAAGAAGGTAGAATATTAATTGTTCAGATAAACATAGAGCCGAAACCGCTTGTCATTGTCTCTATTTATGCTCCAAACGAAAACCAAATGGTATTTTATAAGCAGTTACACCAAAAAATAAATGAGTTAAATATTGAAAATATTATCTTAATTGGTGACTTTAACGCAATTTCAAATAGATCATTAGATCATTCAGGGGGGGAAAAAACAAGAAAAAGAAAACTATATTACCAACTACCTTTCAAAAAATGAAATCTGAACTATTGTTAAATGATATTTGGAGGGAAAGACACCCACAAACTAGAACAAAGACAGCTAGCAGAAAAGATTAAAAGAGCCAAACAACATTACTTTGAACATGCGAATAAACCAGGAAGATGGCTTGCATATAAATTAAGGAAATATAGACAATCAAAAATAATCAAAGAGTTAGTAGATGAAAATGGAACGGTTAAACATAATATAGAGGAGTAGGCAAAAATAGTACAAAAATTTTATAAAGAATTATATAAAAAAGAGGATACTAATGAAGATGAGACTTTCAATTATTTAGAATCTCTAGAATTACCACAATTAACCGAAGAACAACAGGAAAATCTAGATAGCCCAATAACAATTGAAGAATTGCAATTAACTATTAAAAAGCAACAAAGCAACTGGGCCTGATGCTATACCGGCAGAATGGTACAAAATAGATAGTGATGTAATAATAAATAATATGTTGGAAACTTTTAATGAAAGTAGAATGAGTGGTAAAATTCCTAAATCGAAGCTAGAATCTTTAATGACTTTAATTCATAAATCAGAACACATAAAGAAAACTTTCATCTTACTTTCTAAGATTTCAAAATGTGGTAGAGGCAGAAAATGAAAACCTTGGGGAGATTATGACAACAATAATCTCAGGGATATTACAGACTAACAGAGAGGAAGTCATAAATGAATTAGACGAAATTTACAGAATCAATACTAATTTTGCCAGAAGACATCGATTACCCAGGGAAATACATTTAAGATTCGCTAGAAAGATCACAAGAGACAGGGTATATGCAGCCTCTAGAGAAGGGAAAATGACATATAAAGGCAGAGAACTAAATATTTTGAAACAAATCCCTAGAAAGATTAGAGAACGAAGAAGGGAATATAAAAACTTAGCCTCCCTCCTGAACAAAAAGGAAATAACATTTAGATGGATAACACCAGAGGGGATGATGGTAAAAATAGAAGGAAGGAGAGTGAAAGTCGACAATGCGGAAAAAGCACAAGAGATATACGAACGAATAACTGCCCTAGACTCCGAATTAGAAAGTGGAGATAGACTAGAATCAAGCAAGGAAGAGGATATAGACACAGAGGGACAAATAGACAGAAAGCAAGGACCAGAGGAAACAGAGAGAAGAAAGGAGAAGGAAGAAGGGGCTAAGACTAGATCACAAACGGCAGCGGCAGTAGATAAACAAAACTAGCTTTCTTGCTTCAACTTTTTTCCTCCCTAGGAGGAATACTTAACTAAATGCTTTCAGATATTAAATTGATTTCAATAAATATAAATGGCCTTAATAACAATTGTAAGAGAAAAAAGGTTTTTTCCAAACTCCTAAACCAGAAACTACAAATAATATGCTTGCAAGTGGTACATATTAAATCAGCACATAAGAAATTCTCAGAATATACAAAATTAGGGGAATTACATGCTTCATTAGATGAAAATGAAAAAAAAGGGGAGTGGCCACATATGTGAAGAAAGAACTAAAACCAAAAGAAATTAAAACGGATCCCAAAGGAAGATATACAATGACAGAAATTGAAATATTAGGGGAAAAAATACTACTGGTGAACATATATGCCCCGAATCAAGAGTTAAAACAATTTTATAAAAATATACATCAAATTTTGCTTGAAACTAATTATATAAACATTTGTATGGTAGGAGATTACAACGGAATTGTAGACCCAAAAATGGACCACAAAGCAGGGGAAAAAAGTAAACTGAAAAGACCCACATTACCAAACACGTTTAATAAAATGACTGAAGAATTAGATTTAACAGATATGTGGAGAGTGAGACATCCAAAAGACAAACAATTTACTTTCCACTCTGGACCACACCACTCATTATCAAGAATAGATATGGTTTGGCTAAGCAAAAGATTACATAAATCAATAAAATCCCTGGAAATAGAACCTAACACGTGGGCAGATCATAATCCGATTACTATAATTTGGCAAGGAACAAAAAAAGGTTATAAGAGATGGTCATTGAACACAAATTTACTACACGATGAGAAATATATAAAGATGATTAACAGAGAAATAAAATTATTTTTAGAAGAAAATAGGAAACAACCCACTACAACACAAATACTGTGGGACACATTAAAGGCATACACGAGAGGAATAACAATATCATATGCAGCCAAGAAATCAAAGGAAGAAAGAGCAGAACACAACTACCACACAAATAGAATAGTAAATTTGGAAAAAATCCTCCAACAAGACCCCACAAATAATCAAACAATAAACCTACTAAGAGAAGCCAAATACAAAATAAATACTTTAGAACAACAAGAACTTGCCAAAGATATAAAATATTTAAAACAAAAACACTTTGAATCAGCCAACAAACCGGGCAGATGGCTCTCGCAAAAAATTAAAAAAGCGAGAAGCGATAAACTAATCTATCACTTAGAAGATAAAAATGGAATATTACAATACGATGAACAGCAGAAAAAAGAAATAGTGAAAGATTACTACCAAAATTTATATAAAGAGGAATCAGTAGAAAGCACTAAAATTGCCAAATATATAAATGAGAATAATATACTAAAGATAGAAGAGCCAGATAAACAACTTTTAAACATGAAAATAACTCTACAGGAAATTCAATTGGCCTTAAAAAAACAAAAAAATAATAAAACGCCAGGACCAGACGGACTTCCAGGAGAATTTTATAAATATAACAAAGAATTATTTGAACCTATGCTACTAGAAATTTACAACGAAATCCTGGAACAAGCTAAAATCCCGAATACTTGGAGGGAATCATATATCACAATGATACCTAAGGAAGGCCTGGACAAACAAAAAATAAGAAATTACAGACCAATATCCTTACTAAATGCGGATTACAATATTTTTATGGCAATTCTCTCAGAAAGATTAAAAAATATATTAAATAAAATAATCAGCCCGGACCAAAACGGATTCCTACCTAACAGACAAATCTCAAATTGTACAAGGACAGTCCTAGATATCATAGAATATTGTGAAGTCCACCCAGGAGAACAAGTAGCCCTGGCATTCCTGGACGCACAAAAAGCTTTCGATAGTGTCAACTGGCAATACTTAATAGCTGTAATTAAAGAATTGAAACTGGGAACCAAATTTGAAAATATCATTAAAAACACTTATACAACACAATCAGCCAGAGCAATAATCAACAATGACATGACGGAACTAATTTCAATAGAAAAAGGGGTAAGACAGGGATGCCCAATGTCCCCTTTGTTATACATATTAACCCAGGAAATACTATTAAACAAAAGATAAAAGACGAAGAATACAAATTACAGGCATACGCAGACGATATTGTACTTTTCCTAGGAGATCCTATAAGATCTGGCCCAGAATTAATCAGAGAAATAGAAATTTGTGGGGAACTCTCAGGACTAAAAATTAATAAGCAAAAAACGATGCTCATGACAAAGAATATGACCATAAAACAAATTAAAAAATTGGAAGAAATTACAAATCTACAAACCACAAAAAAAATTAAATACTTAGGACTAATACTATCAAATAAAACTTCATCTCTTAAAAAAGATAACTATAACAAACTCACACAAGAAACTAATAAAAACCTAGAAAAATGGAAAGATTTGCAACTATCCATGTTAGGTAGAATCGCGGTGATTAAAATGGACATCTTACCCAAATTCCTCTACCTTTTCCAAACTGCCCCTATTAATATCGAACAAATTTTTTTTTAAGAGATTAATAAAACTTTTTCAAAATTTATTTGGCAAAATAAAAAACCCAGAATTCAATTCAGATACCTCCAAGACACCAAAAACAGAGGAGGATTAGGACTCCCCGATCTGAAACAGTATTACACTGCAGCGTGCCTAACGTGGCTAAAAGAGTGGATTAATCTTACTAATAAAAGAATACTGGTACTTGAGGGCCATGATCTACAGTTGGGGTGGCATGCCTATTTATGGAAAGACGATAAACAAAAACAAACTGTTTTTAACAAACACATGATAAGAAAATCTCTTCTTAAAACCTGGTATGAGATTAAAAGAAAATTTTACAACAAAATCCCTAGATGGCTATCTACCATGGAAGCCATAGTATATCCGAATTTGATAGACCCTACCAAGACCATAAAATATAAAGATATTTTACATCCAAATGGAGAACTTAAAACTAAACAAGAATTGGAAATACAAAATTATAGGATGGACGAGTGGACATATATACAAATAAAATCAAGATATAATAAGGATAAACAAATACCAGGTATAGCAAATTCCACCCAAACTCTAGACAAGATCTTAACAGGAAACGCTGAAAAACAGATAACCAAACTATACCAGATTTTACTAGAACACGAGAAAGAAAAAGAGATGATTAAAAATCCAATGTTAGCCTGGGAGAAAAACCTACAAAGAAAAATCCATATAGCAGAATGGGAGAAAACATGGAATACAATAACCAAAATTACCCTATCATCAGCCTATAAAGAAAACTATTACAAACTATTCTACAGGTGGTATCTACCACCGGCAAGACTTGCCAAAATTTACCCAGCACTACAAAATGTATGTTGGAAATGCAATAAAGAAAAAGGAACTTTCTTCCATATGTGGTGGTCCTGCCCTAAAATCCAAAAAATTTGGGAAACAATTTACAAATGGTTAAAGGAAATCACGAAGGAGGAAATAGAGTACTCACCGGAGGGGATGCTCCTCGGAATTTGGAAAAAATCTTACTCGAAACAAACCCTTTTTTTAGTGACTCACATAAATACAGCTACAAGAATTGCAATTGCGCAAACATGGAAGAACAAACAGACCCCCAATGTAAATTTAATAATAGAAAAAATATATACATGTGCAGAAATGGATAAATTGACAAACCTACTTAAGGGAAACAGAATCAACGAAACTAAAAGCATGTGGAACAATTGGCACGAGTGGATTCAAAGGAAAAGATTTGTATAACCTTATACAAAATAGCAGTACAAACCTTAAAAAAAAATGAAAATACCATTTGAATGTTTTTACCCTGCTTTGCATTGCATAGTATTAAGTTAATATTATCCATATAACAACTGTAACCGGTAAAAAAGTTGGATAAGACCTGTAAACTGTATAAACAAATTGTGATATATGTATCTATAAAACAATAAAAAGATTTGCAAAAAAAAAAAAAGAAAACATAAAAAATTATAGGCCCATATCATTATTAAACGTAGACTATAAAATATTTACTTCTATTTATGCAGCTAGACTTAAAAAGATTTTAAATGGAAAAATCTACCAAGATCAAAATGGGTTCTTGCCAGGTAGACAAATTAAAAATAATCTTAGAACGATTATTAATACATTAGAATATTATGAACAACATATTGGAAAGCCAGTATCACTAATGTTTCTTGACGCTAAAAAAGCTTTTGATAATGTGAATTGGACTTTTATAAAAATGCAATTAAATAAAATGAGATTTGGCACAAAATTTGTTAATTTGATTGATGCAACATATTCAAAACAAACGACAAAAATTATATTAAACAATGAGCAACAAGAAGAACTTGAAATATTTAAAGGCGTTTGACAAGGTTGCCCGATTTCACCCTTATTGTTTATTTTATCACTGGAAGTTTTACTGATAAAAATAAGAGCTGATTCAAAAATAAAAGGGCTGACCATAGGGAAAGAAATATATAAAGTGCAAGCTTTTGCAGACGATTTGACATTCATTATGGAGGATCCGATTACAGCAGTTCCAATGTTGATACAGTCGATAGAACAGTATGATAAATTTGCAGGGTTAAAAATAAATAAGAGTAAAACGCAATTTATAGTTAAAAATATGACAGAATTACAAGAAAGAAAACTTGAAAATACAACAGGTATGAAAATTGTTAAGAAAGTTAAGTATCTAGGAATATGGTTAACATCTAAAACTATATCTTTAAAAAATGATAATTATATTAAATTAATTGAAGAAATTAAAAGAGATTTAGAAATATGGAACAACTTAAAAATATCTTTTATGGGAAGAATTGCCACAATAAAGATGAATATTTTACCTAAGATATTATTCCTGTTCCAGGTTATACCAATAAATCCAGGGGGGAAATTTTTTAAAAATCTAAGGACAATAGTTAGAAAGTTTTTATGGCAAGGGAAAAAAGCAAGAATAAAGATAAATATTTTAGAGGATATTAAGGAAAGAGGAGGGTTTGCTTTACCAAATTGGAAATTATATTATCAGGCAGCTGCCCTAACATGGATCAGAGATTGGATAGTGTTGGAGGATAAAAGAATATTAACCTTGGAGGGTTACAATTTAATGCTTGGGTGGCATGCCTTTATATGGTATGATAAAGATAAAATACATACATATTTTAAAAGACACACAATAAGAAAGTATTTATTAGAAGTTTGGAAAGAAGTAAAAAAAACCCACATTTTTTAACTATTCCAGATTGGGTTTCACCACTAGAAGCAATAACTCACCCCAAATTGATACAGGAAATGAAAATATTAAGGTACAAAGATTTGCTAGACGATCAAATGAAATTAAAACCAAGGAATAAACCTCAGGAAGAAGGGATTAAAATCGATTGGTGGCAATTTACTCAAATCCAGTCTAAATTTCAGAGGGACAGTAAGGTTTATGTCTTTAATAAGAGTAAAAATTTCTTAAGCAATTTATTAACTACAAACCAGACTAAATTAATTAGGAAAGCATATAAATATATGATTGGTCATAAAAATATAGACTTAACTTTAAAGGATAACATGATAAGTTGGTGTAGAAATATCAGCAGAGAAATTGATTTAGATACATGGGAAAGAGTCTGGACTTCTAATTGGAAAATGACAAAGTCGGTATCGTTAAAGGAAAATCAAATTAAGATGTTCTATAGGTGGCATCTCCCACCAAGTAGAATTACAAAAATGTTCCCTAATATGTCCCCATTGTGTTGGAAGTGTAAAAAAGAAATAGGTTCATATTATCATCAATGGTGGAGTTGTAGTAAAGTTAAGAGATATATTGGAAAATGATAGAAAGAATAATAAAAGAAATGGTAATGCAAGAGATAGAAAAAACTCCGGAATTTTACTTATTAGGTATAGCTAAACAGAAATATAAGAAAGATATTTTACATCTAGTCATTCATATAACGACAGCGGCCAGGATAGTATATGCGCAAAATTGGAAGGGGGAAGATATTCCCAAAGAGGAAGAGGTTATTAAGAAAATATTAGACTGCGCTGAAATGGATATGATGACAAGACGGTTAAATAACAAAGAAGAATCTGGATTTTATGTGATTTGGAATAAAGTGTATACAGTGGTACCTCATGATACGAACCCCTCATCATACAAAATTTTCAAGATATGAACCCAGGGTTCGGAATTTTTTTGCCTTTTCTTATGAACTTTTTTCACCTTATGAACCTGCCAAGCCGCCACTGAGATTCCCCGGACTTTCCTTGCAAGCCACGCACAGGTTTTTGCGATCCTGGGATCCCCTGAGGCTCCCCTCTATGGGAAATCCCACCTCCTGACTTCCGCGTTTTTGGAATGCTGTAGGGAAATCCCAAGAGGGGAATCCCAGGATCGCAAAAACAGGAAGAAAAGACTCATGGAGCTCAAGGGAGGAGAAAGGTGTGTGGGGAGATGAAGAGAGTGAGGTGGGCAAAAACGGGAAGAAAAGGCTCATGGAGCTCAAGAGAGAAGAAAGGTGTGGGGGAGATGAGGAGAGAGAGGTGGACAAAAACGGGAGGGAAAGGCTCATGGAGCTCAAGGGAGAAAAAAGGTGTGGGGTAGATGAGGAGAGTGGGGTGGACAAAAATGCCCCCCCGCGGGCACTTTTCCAGGGGCGTGCACGAAGCCGCGGCCACCCCCGCCCAACCGCACCTCTAGCCCCCTCGTGCCCCTGGCTACTCACAGCTGCCCCGCCCGCCTGATCGGCCTCTCTCCTCCACTGCAAGAGAGGCGGGGCAGGCGTTCTCACAGCGGGGGCCAGCGAAAGCAATTTACAATGTCGGACACGCGGGACGGCACGCACTCTCCCCATCCCCTCTGCCAGCCCGCCCGGAACATTCAAAGTAAGAGTGAAGGGTTTTCTTATTTTGAATGTTCCGGGCAGGCTGGCAGGGAGATGGGGAGAGCGCGCGCCGGCCCACGCGTCCGACGTTGTAAATCACTTTTGCCAGCCTCCGGAGAACAAGAGTGAGAGCGACAGAGCAAGATAGAGAGAGAGAGAAAGAGGGGGAGAGATAGAGAAAAAGAGAGAAAGAAAGAAAGAGATGAGAGAGGAAGGAAGAAAGTTAGAGAGAGGAAGAAAGCAAGAGAGAGAGAAAGAAAGAAAGAAAGAAAGAAAGAAAGAAAGAGAGAGATGAGAGAGGAAGGAAGAGTGTGTGTGAGAGGAAGACAGCAAGATAGAGAAAGAGAGAGAGAAAGAAAGAAAGAGATGAGAGAGGAAGGAAGAGAGTGAGAGGAAGAAAGCAAGATAGAGAAAGAGAGAGAAAGAAAGAAAGAGAGATGAGAGAGGACGGAAGAGAGTGAGAGAGAGGAAGAAAAAGAGAGAGAGAAGAGTGGAAGGAAGAGAGAGAGAGAAATGATAGAAAAAAGGGGAGAAAAAAGAGAAATGAGAAAATGATTGAGGCAGAGAATGACAGGAAAGAGAGAGAAACAGAGAGAGAAGTGACTCTTGATTTAAAGCATATGGTAAAAGCACTTAAATAATAGCAGTGAAAAAACCCCAGCCCTCATCTGTTTTTATTAATAGTTTTGTTGGTTGTTTTAGTTTTAATAGTAATGCATTTTGGTTTTTTAAAATTATTAATTTCTTTTAATAAAAAAGAAGGGATTTATTTATTTATTTATTCATTCATTCATTCATTCATTCGTTTGTTCGTTCATTCATTCATTTATTTATTTATTTATACTTCTATGCCGCCCAGTCCCAAAGGGACTGTCGCTCAGGCACTATACTTTTCCGACCACACCGAAAAAAAATTAGAGGGAACATTGTCCACCACTTTTTTTTTAAAAGCCTTAATATTTTGGATTCTCCTAATGGGCTTGCAGGCATTATTGGCTTTTCCACTGATTCCTATGGGAAACATTGTTTCATCTTATGAACTTTTCACCTTATGAACCTTGTCCTGGGACCAATTATGTTCGTAAGACGAGGTATTACTGTATATGGATAGAGAAAAAGAAGAAGTAAAAATGAATACTAGGTGTGAACAATAGTAGTAGGGTTAGGATTTAATCTTTGTGTTTGTATTTTGCTTATATACAAAATTTATTTTTCTTTTATAATAAGGTAATATAAAATTTCTGCTTTTCATTTAAAGTAATAGGTTGACTTAAGATATTAATAATGTATTCTTTTTCTGTATTGCAATTTGACTTCTAGAATAAGAGGGGTATTTGCAACCCCAATTTTATGTTAAGTGTGTGTTTGTATGTTTGTCAATTTTAAGAAAATCAATAAAGTTTATTAAAAAATAAATAAATAAATTGCAGTTTCCATTGTCATGCCCACCCCCTTCACTATGGCTTATGTTTGGGTAGGGCTTATGTTAGGCACAAGCGTGAAAATCAGGCTAGAGCTTTTTTTTCTCTCCTTACACCTGCATTTCCAACAAACATTTGAAACACACTATGCATCTTAAATAATTTATATGGTATTAAATACTACCGGTTCGTCATTGTATAGAAATTCTCTTTAAGATTATAATTCAATGTGAATGTCAGGCCTTCAGAACTTCAAAACCATAATTTTTTAAATCCAAAGCAAATATTTATTTTTTATTGTACTTTCTATTGTAAACCAGTGACATGTACAACCTTATAGCTTTTTTTAAAAAAAGAATGGGTTCACTTTGAACAAAGAGTATTATTTCATTATAAATGCATCAGTTTGGGTTCCCCTTGATTGCCTTCTTTAAAAAGGTACTTTTCTTTGAATTTATTCCTATCTCTATAAATGTGGTTCTTAAAATCCACATTCATTTTAATATTTCCTACCACAGTTAAGCATAACAATTCAATAGCAGTTTCAAGGTCATGATTGTTAGCATCCACTGTGCCCAACAGTTCCTGGCAGCCTGGCAGATAATCATATGGCTGCTGTGGAATAGCATATTAACAATGAAAACCTGACTCTAGCAAAACTATACTGGCTGAAATCAAGTGAGCCGTATGTTTAAATGCTCAGAGGATTCTCCCTCCTCCACCCCATTCTATAATGGTCCTCTACTGCATTGTCTGTGCTGTATGGTGTTCTTATAGCAGATTTATCATGAAATAGATTGCTGACCAAGTGAAGTGGCCCAAACAATTGTTCCAACAAATATGCCTGAGGTAGGCAGCCCCAAACAATGATAAATATTCCAGAAGTTTATGAGAGAGCACTTTGCAGTTTTCTATGAATATGTGCAACATCAGAAGGGCAAGAGAAGGAGAATGAATTCATTTAGTGCAAACCTTCTGAAGTATAGCATGTCCTTATCCAAAAGCAGGGCATCCTTTGTGGAACATGAACCCTCAACCTCTATAGAGGAAATGTCAGTGCCCATAAGCCATAGATTTAGTATTAGCAGAGGAGGAAGCCTTTTAAGACCATCTGCTGCTTACATAGGTATTATACCTATGGAAAGTGTCAGCAGCCTGGGCACACGGATATCCCGCAGAGCTCTGGGGATAAGCAGTGTCTTCTTGCAAGGTCTTCATAGTTCTTGTACAACCATACCGCTATTCCAAGGATTGGAAAAAGAACGAAGCCTATCTTATGAAAATATGAACAGATGTTTGGTGGATTACATTGAAAAGGTGAAAACTTTGGAGCAAGTCAACCAGGAACTTGAAGGACATATCCGTGCTTATCTGAACAAGAAATCTTCCACTGATAGTAAATGGGGATCCCTAAGGGAGAGCTGGGCAACCATTTATCATCAAGTAAGTATGAACTTTATGGCAAGAACAAAAAAATAAGCATTTGTTAACCAAAGTCAAATTCACCTAGATTTTGATGAGGCTACTTAAGTTGAAACTTAAATTACATTTTCTTATACCTGATATAATTTAATCTTCATAAAAGTAAATTCAATTGTTTATATTGTT
This sequence comes from Erythrolamprus reginae, assembly GCF_031021105.1. NCBI lineage: Eukaryota > Metazoa > Chordata > Lepidosauria > Squamata > Dipsadidae > Erythrolamprus > Erythrolamprus reginae. The sequence goes on from NC_091963.1 coordinate 76,890,174, forward strand.
TTTCAAAATTCAAATTAAATTTGAACATTTCCATAGGGCATATGTAAGTTTTTATTCCTTTATTTAGTGTATCACCTGACTCCACAATTCTGAGTGGTTCACAGGAAAATGTGAAAAAAGAATGAAAACTTGCTTATTGTTTCTCTTTGAAGTAATTATTGCGGAGGACTAAACAAGAGAAATACTGCCAGAATTGTTCAAGTTTATGTTTTATATGATCTTTTTACAGTGTGATTATATTATATTATATCATTATATTCCCATCCTTGTCACACTTTAGAATTTCAATTTTGTTCAGCGAATAGAAAAATATTAATCAGTGAAACTTAATATCATCCAAAGCATAAGTGTTAAGAGCACAACTGCTTTCAAAAAAAAATTCAGCTTGGAAAGGTATAAATCATAAAAATATAATACATGGGAACTATCATGGCATTGGCTATCCACATTTACCAATGATAAACATGTCCAAAGCTAATACTGTATATGAAATAATCGCATATTTCAAACATACATACAAATATAACATATTTCAAAATATAAACAAATTAATTGGAGGAGGGATGGCTCTGATAGACAAGAACTCAAACAACATGCTTGTTATGAAACAGCCAAAAATATCAGTCAAAATTTGAGGGTTTAAAAAAAAATAATTTGGTATTTACAGCCATCACTTAGAAACATAGAAACATAGAAGATTGACGGCAGAAAAAGACCTCATGGTCCATCTAGTCTGCCCTTTTACTATTTCCTGTATTTTATCTTAGGATGGATATATGTTTATCCCAGGCATGTTTAAATTCAGTTACTGGGGATTTACCAACCAGGTCTGCTGGAAGTTTGTTCCAAACATCTACTACTCTTTCAGTAAAATAATATTTTCTCACATTGCTTCTGATCTTTCCCCCAACTAACCTCAGATTGTGGCCCCTTGTTCTTGTGTTCACTTTCCTATTAAAAACACTTCGCTCCTGAACTTTATTTAACCCTTTAACATATTTAAATGTTTCGATCATGTCCACCCTTTCCCTTCTGTTCTCCAGACTATACAGATTGAGTTCATTAAGTCTTTCCTGTGAAGTTTTATGCTTAAGACCTTCCACCATTTTTGTAGCCCGTCTTTGGACCCATTCAATTTTGTCAATATCTTTTTGTAGGTGAGGTCTCCAGAACTGGATCACAATCTCCCTCTTTCTGCTTGTTATATCTCTAGTTATGCAGCCAAGCATTCTACTCACTTTCCCCACCACATGACTGCACTGTTCACCCATTTGCCTTTTTTAATAAAAAAATTATTTTTATTGATTTTTTACAATTTTAAGATACACACAACATAAAATGAGTGTTTAGTGAAAAGTGCCCACCACCCGACAAACATTCATACCCCACAACCAAATCGGGGGTGTTTCTTGTAAAAACCATTTTTATCCAAGAGCAAAATATCTATTTGCATATTATAAAGTGATTCCAATTTATTTCTTTTAGCTTGGTCTTGGATTCTGCTCGCCATATATCGCCTTACCTTGTCCCACCTTCCCATCAGTTGTCTCAAGTCAGTTTCATTAACCAAACTCATCCTTTTATCCATAATTTCAAATTGAACGTGGTCCACCATGTACCTATACCAATTTTGCATTGTCCCATTTTGAGACTGTCAGAAATCACTACCCTGAATCCTTCTCTTCTGAAATTTTTACTAACATAGAACTATCAATACAATACTCAGATTGAGGATTCCTTTTCCCCAAGTGTACTAATTTACATTTGGAAACATTAAACTGCAGTTTCCATTGCTTTGACCACTTATCTAGTAAAGCTAAATCATTTGTCATATTACAGATGCCTCCAGGAATACCAACCCTATTACACACTTTAGAGTCATCAGCAAATAGGCAAACCTTCCCCTATGTCACTCACAAATATATTAAAAAAGAATAGGACCCAGAACAGACCTTTGTGGCACATCGCTTATAACCAGTCTCTGCTCAGAATACTTGCCATTAACAACAACCCTCTGATATCTATGTTTAGCCAGCTGCAAATCCACTGAACTATCCAGGGATTAAGTCCAATCTTCACTAATTTATTTATCAGCTCTTTATCTGGAACCATATCAAAGGCTTTGTTGAAGTCCAGATAGGCAATATCCACGGCACCACCTTCATTCCAACACCTTTGTGACATAGTCAAAGAAATCAATGAGATTAGTCTGACATGATTTGTCCTCAGTAAGACCAATAAGTTATTGGTTTTTAGGTGCTGATTTATCCTCTTTTTGAGTAGAGTCTCCATCATTTTAACTACAACTGATGTCAAGCTAACTGGCCTGTAGTTACCAGCTTCTTCTATACTACCCTTCTTGTGGATAGGCACAGCATTGGTCATTCTCCAATCATTAGGAACGTCTCCTGTTAAAAGGGGTTGGTTAAACAAAATCAGTCAGGGGGTTAGCAATCACAGATCTGAGTTGTTTAAGAATTCTGGGGTGGATGTCATTTGGACCCATTGCCTTATTTATCTTTAATGGTTCAAGTTCTTCTAAGACATCTGCCTCTGAGAACACTGGAACTTAATCCCTACAGCTGAAAGCAATGCGCTATTAATCCATAGATATCCATCACTTAGGAATTATCACATACAATAACAGAGGAATCCCATCTCATTGAAAATACAGTGTACAGGAAACATGCTTATAATATATAGCAGTGTTTCCCAACCAGTGTGCCACGGAACACTAGTGTGCCATGAGACATGGTCAGGTGTGCAGTGAAGAAGGAAGCTCAGCTTCTGGGCTTGCAACTTTTTGCTGAGAGTGCGAAGAGCAAAAAGTTTTGAGACCAGAAGCTGAGCTTCCTTCTTTGCGCCTTCCAAGTTTTCCGGCAGCTGCAGCACCCTGCCCGGCTGGAGCTTCCCTGGCGGCGTCAGCAGGTGAGCTTTGGGGCCCGGCAAGAGGGCGGCGGCAGCGAGAGGGCGGTGGCAGCAGAGGCACCGGGCAGTAGCCATGGGGTGGCAGCAGGGTGGTCAGCTGTGAGGTGGAGCTCCAGAACGGAGGCACCGACGGCGGCGGCTGGACATGTTGCTGTACGTCATACATGCTGGCATTGCGTGGCTGACACTTGCCTGCTGGCTGGGCTGGGACAGAGGCTCCTGCCCCACGGCCATGCCCAGTGCAACACCAGCATGTACAGTGTCTAACAACACATTCAGCCGCCGCCATCAGTGCCTCTGTTCCGGAGCTCCGCCTCACAGCTGACCAGCCTGCTGCCGCCCCTCGGCTACTGCCCAATGCTGCTGCTGTGGCGTGATGTACGAGAAAAAGAGAGAGAAAGAAAGAAAGAGAGAGATAGAAAGAGAGAGAAAGAGATAGCAGGAGAGAGAGAAAGAGAGAGGGAGAGAAAGAGGGGAGAGAGAAAGAGAGAGAAAGCAAAAGAGAGAGAAAGAGAGAGATAGCAAGAGAGAGAAAGAGATAGGAAGAGAGGGAGAGAGAGAGAAAGAAAGAGAGAGGGAGAGAAAGGGGGGAGAGAGAAAGAGAAAGCAAAAGAGAGAGAAAGAGAGATAGCAAGAGAGAGAAAGAGTTAGCAAGAGGGGGAGAGAGAAAGAGAGAGAAAGCAAAAGAGAGAGAGAAAGAGAGAGATGGCAAGAGAGAGAAAGAGATAGCAAGAGAGGGAGAGCGAGAAAGAGGGGGAGAGAGAAAGAGATGGAGAGAGAGAAAGAGAGGGAGAGAGAGGGGGGGAGAGAGAGAGAAAACAAAAGAGAGAGAGGGAGAGAAATAGTAAGAAAGAGAGAGAGAGAAAGCAAGAGAGAGAGAGAAAGAGGGGGGAAGGAGGGTGAGGGAAAGACATAGAGGGAGGGAAGGAGGGAGAGAGAAAGAGCAAAAAAGAGAGGAAGGAAGGGAGAAAAAGAGGGATGGAGAGAGAGGGAAAGAAAGAGGAAGGAAGGAAGGAAGAGAGAGAAAGAGGAAGAGAGAGAGAATTATAGAGAAAGGGAGGAAGAGAGATTTTTTTTTGTCCAAACGGTTTTTACACACACACCCTGCTCAATGTTCCCCAGGATTTTGTAAATGTGAATAATGTGCTGCGGCTCAAAAAAGGTTGGGAAACACTGTTATATAGGACATATAAAAGCTGTTTAAAATAATTCCAGTAACAATTGTGACATGTAGCAAGTAATTATTACTCAGTGGTTCACTCTGAAGATTAATCCATTTTTCTACTCTACACTGCTGTCAGGAGAACATTAAGTCACATTTATGAAAACACCACTTGAGTAAGATGTTATTCTAGCATAGAGTTATACCCATTTATAATTTTGGATATAGACTGTATATTTTGTTTACATTTAACTCTTTGAATTGTTATAGGTAGGAGATGCAGTTCTGGAAAATGCCCGCCTCATGTTGCAAACAGAAAGTATTCAAGCATGTGCTGAAGATGTTAAAGACAGGTAACTTTAAATTAAAAGTAAAAATAAATATATTATATGGGAAATAAATGAAGGAAATTGAAACCCAATCCTCTTCCATTAGTAGAAGGCAACTATGACTTCAATATGTACTAGTTCTTCATGCCAGAAGTCTAAATTTTGTGATATTATTTTGACATATTCTCATTTATACTGCAGGTATGAAAATGAACAACCATTTCGAAAGGCAGTGGAAGATGAAATTAACTCTCTCTATAAAGTAATTGATCATGCTAATTTGACTAAAGTAGATCTAGAGAGTCAGATAGAAAACATGAAGAAAGAACTAGCTTTACTGTCAAAGAATCATGAAGAGGTAAATCAATTCTGAGAAATAAAAAAAGTTATATGAGTTCTACTTCTATTTAAACAAAAGATGGAAATGAACTTTATGTCTGAAAAAGACATTTTTATATCAGAATTTTAATGCCATCAATAAGATTTTATCATTTTGTAATACTGAGCATTGATAAAAGTCCAATTAACATTAGAATGTATAGCTGAAAAACACTTTATAAGAAAATATTATGGAACCTCTACTTTCTTTTGTATTCATATTTGAAATTTCTGAGTTCTCCTTAGTAATTATACTGTTGTAAATTGAGACAAACAGCTGTGTTGGAGTAACATTTTGCAGAAGCTAACCCACCCAGATAGCCAAAGCAGCTAATCAGCCTGCCTCAGACCAGGATATCAGGAACCTTTGTCTTTGAAGCCACATACTGCAGAATTTCTTAGGAAAATATTTACTTTTTTTGTAGCAAACCTACACTAATTATTTACACTGTAGCTATCTCTCTAGCAGTTTCTATACGAAGTACAGTGGCACCTCTACTTAGGAACTTAATTCATTCCATGACCAGGTTCTTAACTAGAAATGTTCTTAAGTAGAAGCAATTTTTCCCATAGGAATCAATGTAAAAGCAAATAATGCATGCAAACCCATTAGGAAAGAAATAAAAGCTCAGAATTTAGGTGGGAGGAGGAGAAGGAAGAAGAGGAGGAGGACAGTCTCTGCCAAAGGAAGAAGGTGAGATAAATTTTTAAAAAATCAAAAATTTAAGGCTTAAAATAAAAGAGGTACTCTGAGGCGGCGAGGAGGAGCATGTAGCCCCCATACACCCAACGCGAGGTTGCCTCCCATACACTGCGCCAGAGAGAAACCCAGGGGGAATGGCAGGAAACTGGCCAGGCCTTCATGCCACTCTCAAATTTCCTAGGAAATTTTTCTGGCTTGGGTTCTTAAGTAGAAAATGGTTCTTAAGTACCTGTAGAAGCAAAAAAATCTTGAACACCCGGTTCTTATCTAGAAAAGTTCTTAAGTAAAGGTGTTCTTAAGTAGAAGTACTACTGTACTCACAATTCTCTATCTACTATTCTCAGTTACAATATTCAGCTACAAGTCTTCAGCCACCACAAGCTACACTAATTCACAAGCCAGTCTAAATCATACTAAGCACACTACCTTCAAGCCAAGCCGCAAGCCACATCTATGCACAATATGTATATATATTTTTGTCAGCCAATCGGATTACATTACAATCTGCATATTCACCGTGACTAAGTCATTATAATTCCTCTCTCTGCAATTTGGAATATTGCATCAGGTAGGCCCCGATCCTGACAGGCTGTTCTGTTTTGTTTTTTTTACAAAATGTCATGGAAAATAAACAATGGCTATTAGCAGTACAGTATATACAAAGGGCTGCTAAGGTGGAACGGTGACATGTGCTCGTCCCCGTGGCTCTGAGTGCTACTGCACCTTTGCAGGTAGCAGAATCGCATATGGAGATGCAAATGCGCCCATGTTTCAGAAGCAAAATAACATGCCAAAACATGGGTGCATCTGTGTCTCCATGCACGATTTTGCTACCTACATAGGTGCAGTAACAAAATCGCGTTGGACTCCGCTACCACTCAGAGCCAGGGGGGTGAGCACATGTCACTGTTCCATCTTAGCAGTCCACCTCTGAGTATATATTCACTATCAGATGTACAGCCTTCACCATCATGGTTGTAAATATCAGTGGCTGTGGAATCCAAATATTTTGGAGTTCCCAGAATGGTTCTGGAGTTCCCAGAATGGTTCTGGTTATCCATTATGGGAATAGCGGTACATAAATTGGACTTTAATCTGTACCAAAAGGGCTTTTGAACATCAAAAATGTAATCATGTACCAGATTTAAATAAAAACTTTTGATACAATGCAAACCATCTGAGTCATAATACTGTGATAACTGTTTTATTAGATTGACAAGTTAAATTATTTTGCAAACTATCCATTTATTATAAGACACACTTTTTTTCACGTTTTTTATTTTATTTTGCAATATATCCATATCAATGCATGAACAGTGTGGCATCTGGGTATCATACATACATAAAATAGTGCTATTAATATTTGTTACATTCCTCAAGCTTATGTAATTTTGGTGTTAATACACATATTTATATTAATTATATATTTTCATTATTTAATTATTCAATGTTTCAATGTGTTATTCCAATGCCAATCACAATATTGTTTAAACATACATAACAATACCATCATTCAATATCTAATCTTTCCTCTTATTACTTTTGTCTTATTGAATCACAAATATTAATACTAACATTTTCCCATTTCTATCCATATTCTAACTTTTAATTATTAAAAATTATTAATTAAAAACAAATCCTTTCTATCCATCCTCTCTTGTCTGCTTTAATTGTTTGTTTTTTAAACTTGCCTTCCATATTCCTCCCTTGGATCTTTATCCTTATCTGCATCTACGTCCTGACTTTTCATTTTAAACATTTCTCCCATCCCTGCCCTTTTCCATTGTCTAGCTTCCAAAATATCTATCCCTGCCCCTGTCTCCCTTTCAAAACTGCCTTCCTGCATCTCTGGTTTCCTTTTTAAATCTCTTAAAATATTTTTCCCTTAGTTTATTTCATCAGCAATTATTGTTTTTATTATTGTCTCCTTTTCATCATCTTGTTTATTTGCTGATTAATCTGTTCTGCTTTTTCATATGCTCTTTCAATTGGTCCGTCCTTTTCCTGGGCATCTTGATTACTCATGCCCTTTGTTTTCATTCTTGCCATTCATTAAGTTCTTAATCTTGTGGTTTCTTATCAGAATGCTTTGAAACATTAACACCATTTCTTCCTAAATTCCATTAATTTCCTCTTGATGGAGCATCTCGTCTTATTTTCATAATCCAGTAATTGTCCAGTAATCCAAAAATCATATCTACAAGCCTAAAGTCACTCCTTCCAAAAAATCCAGTGTTCACATTTTTTATATTCCATAGTTAATCAATCTATTCCTTTAGATATTCCCCAAAGTTTTCCAGAACCTCCTTAAATCCCCTTTATATATTCAATCTTATATCATAGCATTTAGGTGTCTCATTAATGAAAAAAATCTTCCCTATTCTCATATTTAAATCTCCAATAGTCATGTCATTGGTGTGTAAAACATATCCTTGTCAGAATTTTCCATAATTTAAGATTATATTATACTTTCCTTTTGTCAGCAGATGGCACTCTCAGCTTAGATTTCAATGTTAACCAATTTTAGTCAAATAATATGTCAAAATGTAGAAATGAAGTAATTTAGGTAAATTGTTCCAAAAATTTTAAAATATCTTTCCAGAACAACGCCTGCTCAGTTTAAAAGTCCAATTTTGTGTATTTTAATGGTGTTGTTGTTGTTCGTTTGCTTTTCTCCCCTTAATTCTTTTCTTTCAATTCTGAAGTTTTCTCAAAGTGCTTAGTCACTGCTTTAGCAAATAGTTGTGAGTTTCTCTTTTCCTGGATGTTTTCCTTTAGGGGTTAAGTTTTAAGTACGAAAAAAATTCTCTCAATCAGTTCCAGACACTGTTCACTAACTCCACTCCACTAACTCTGCTGAAATATATTCAGCGCTTCTATTTAGAGCCCAAATGAAATGTTTATGTTTCTATTAAATTCTAGCAGATATTATGAAATACAAGTTGAAAAATAGCTCTCTTTCAACCCTTTATTATAGAGGCAAATGCGCTACATAGTGACAAAGTTGCATCAAATAATAATTGCTCTGGCTTTTGTTATATATGCTCTGTTTTTTTTAATAAGGATTATTTAATTTTATTTATTTAAATGAATTGATTATCTATTTGTAACAACTTTATTTTCAGAATATCAAAATGCTTTACAAACAGCTTGCTTTATCACCACTGGAAGAATCAGAAATACCCATTGGAATTAGCCTGGATGACATTTTGAAGAGAATCCAGATTCAATGGGAGAAAAATATTGAACAAAACTATGCTGAGACTAGTATCTTGCTCCATGCTAAGGTAAGCATGGGACACGCTAAGATTAACTATAAGAATTAACTTCAAATTTCCCACAGAATTCAGGGTCAAGGATAAATATAGTCTGGACCGACATAGTAACATTGAATAATATACAAGAAACTGAAATAAAACCAAATATATGGGCTGACCCCAATCCCACAACATTTACAATAAAAGGAAGGAAAAGGGGAAATAATAGATGGATTGTGAACCAGGCAATACTAAAAGAAAAGAATCATAATTATATGGATAAAGAACTAGATTTCTTTATGAAAGAGAATTGAACCAGGAAACTACAATTCAGAATCTATGGGACACCACAAAAGCATATATGAGGGGTTTAACCATAGCATATAACATAGAAACAAAAATAAAAATAAATTAATTAATGAACTACAAAAGAAGATTAGAGAACTAGAATGCAAACAACAAATGGAACCGCTAAAAGATAAAATCAGGGAAGAAAAGGAACTAGTCAAACACAGAATTAACTTATTAACACAGGAGAAATTGGCACAGAAAATCAAAAGATCTAAACAGAGCTATTTTGAATACTCAAATAAACCGGGAAGATGGTTAGTGTACAAATTAAGAAAAGAAAAAGAAGAAAAATGTATAAATCAACAAGAAGATGAGAAGGGTAATATAAAAGTAACGAAGAAAAAAAGTCATAATACATAGATATTTTAGCGAATTACAATACAAAAAAGAGGAAATAAGCCAAGATGATATACAAATATACCTGCAACAACAAATGTTCTACTGATCACAGATTTAGATAGAAATATATTAAATGAAGAAATAACAATTACGGAGTTAGAAAAAGCAATATAAAAACTAAAGAACAACAAAATGCCAGGGCCAGATAGTATTCCAGCTATCTGGAATAACTCATTAAAAAAACTCATTTAAAAAATTAGGTAAATATTTCCAATAATTTTAAAATATTCTAAAACTTGGGCAGAGTCAACATTGTAATCAGGAAAACTACAGGCCAATCTCACTGTTGAACATCAATTATAAGATCTTTGCGAGAATAATAGATTAAAAAACATAATTAACAAATTTATTTACCCAGATCAAAATAGTTTCCTTCCAAACAAACACATCAAAAATAACATGACCATGATTTTGGGCATATTAGAATATTTTGAAATAAATCCAGGAAAACCTGTAGTTCTCATGTTCCTTGACATTCAGAAGGCTTTTGACAATTTAAATTGGGATTTTCTTATAAATAAATTGGAAATGATTAATTTTGACCAAAAATATATTAGAATGATTAAAACATTATATTTGAAACAAATGGCCAGGATGATTATAAATGAAGATATAACAGATAAATTAAGTATCCAAAAAAGAGATGTCAATATTTACTCTTGAAACACTTTTATATCAAATTAGGCAAAATTGAAATACTGAAGGACTGAAAGTTAAAGAACAAGAATACAAATTTCAGGCTTTTTCAGATGACTTGGTTTTTATTATAGAAAACCCATAGAAGTAGCACCATATTAGAAGAAATGAATAAATTCGGAAAAGTAGCATTTAAAAATTAATAAAAAGAAAATCAAAATAATAACCAAATTTTTACTAAATAAACAAGTTCAAGAGTTAGAAGGAAAATTGGAAATTCAAGTTGTCAAAAAAAAAATTAAATATCTAGGAATAATACTAATAGCTAAATGTACAATGATGATCTCTGGCGGGCCCGGGACAGGGGCTTGTCCTCTGTCCTGGTGCTTTTTGACCTCTCAGCGGCTTTTGATACCATCGACCATGGTATCCTTCTGCGCCGACTGGAGGGGTTGGGAGTGGGAGGCACTGTTCTCCAGTGGTTCTCCTCCTACCTCTCCGGTCGGTCGCAGTCGGTGTTAGTGGAGGGTCAGAGGTCGACCTCTAGGTTTCTCCCTTGTGGGGTGCCTCAGGGGTCAGTCCTCTCCCCCCTGCTATTTAATATCTACATGAAACCGCTGGGTGAGATCATCCAAAGGCATGGGGTGAGGTATCATCAATATGTGGATGATACCCAGTTGTACATCTCCACCCCATGTCCAGGCAATGAAGCAGTGGAAGTGATGTGCCGGTGCCTGGAGGCTGTTGGGGACTGGATGGGTGTCAACAAACTCAAACTCAACCCAGACAAGACGGAGTGGCTGTGGGTATTGCCTCCCAAGGACAATTCCATCTGTCCGTCCATTACCCTGGGGGGGGAACTATTGACCCCCTCAGAGAGGGTGCGCAACTTGGGCATCCTCCTTGATCCACAGCTGACATTGGAACATCATCTTTCGGCTGTGGCGAGGAGGGCGTTTGCCCAGGTTCGCCTGGTGCACCAGTTGCGGCCCTATTTGGACAGGGAGTCATTGCTCACAGTCATTCATGCCCTTATTACCTCGAGGTTCGATTACTGCAACGCTCTCTACATGGGGCTACCTCTGAAAAGTGTTCGGAAACTCCAGATCGTGCAGAACGCGGCCGCGAGAGCCATCGTGGGGCTTCCCAGATTCGCCCATGTATCTACAACACTCCAAGGCCTGCACTGGCTGCCGATCAGTTTCCGGTCACAATTCAAAGTGTTGGTCATGACCTTTAAAGCCCTACATGGCATTGGACCAGAGTACCTCCGGAACCGCCTGCTACCGCACAAATCCCAGCGGCCGATAAGGTCCCACAGAGTTGGCCTTCTCCGGGTCCCGTTGACTAAACCATGTCATCTGGCAGGCCCCAGGGGAAGAGCCTTCTCTGTGGCAGCCCCGGCCCTCTGGAATCAACTCCCCCCGGAGATTAGAACTGCTCTCACCCTTCTTATCTTCCGTAAACTACTTAAGACCCACCTATTCTGCCAGGCATGGGGGATTTGAGACACCTTTCCCCCAGGCTTATTATAATTAATGTTTGGTATGTATGTGTTGTTTGGTTTTTAATTATGATAGGGTTTTTAGGGGTTTTTTTAATATTAGATTTGTGCCAGTATAATATTGTTTTTATCGTTGTTGTGAGCCGCCCCGAGTCTTCGGAAAGGGGCGGCATACAAATCTAATAAATTATTATTATTATTATTATTATTATTATTATTATTATTATTATTATTATTATTATTAAGAGAGATAATTATATAGAACTAAACCATCAATAGAAAAAGATCTGGAAAAATGGAACAAATTACCCATCTTGTTGATAGGGAGAATTACCACCATTAAGATGTCTATAAAGTGGTACCTCTACTTACGAACTTAATTGGTTCTGTGACCAGGTTCATAAGTAGAAATGTTCGTAAGTAGAAGCAATTTTTCCCATAGAAATCAATGTAAAAGCGAATAATGCATGCAAACCCATCACAAAATTCACCCCTTTTGCCTTATTACCGCCAGCATTCTGATCCTTGTTTGGGGCGGGTGGTGGAGGCGGGGAAGAAAGACAGTGGAGACTGCCTCATGGGTGATTAACACACGCAGAAAGCTGCCTGGTGGCTTGTCAGCCAGCGGGGCTTCCATCCTCCTTGAAAGTGTTTTCAGAGGTGGCGGCGGCAAAGGGGGATCCTGACACTTTGGCCTCAGACAAGGCTCCCTGGCTCTCACTCTGAGCCTGACACCTACTTTCTCCTGGGGAGTCCCTTCAAGATGCCCAAAGCAGCTGGCTTTAACTCTCCCCTCCCCCCGCAGGCTTGAGAACTGTTTTAATTGGAAGTGCCTGCCTGCCTCTTGCACCCCCATTTTCCCCCATACTGTGTGTGTGTGAGTACCGGGCTCTCTCTCTCTCACCCCACTGCTTTGCATTGATGTCTGCATACCCTGCAGGCTGCAACCCGAGTAGGCAATGATGGAGCTGCTGAAGAGGGGTGGCTGCTGCCACTCCTCCTCTTCCTCCTCGTCCCCTGGCGGGGGTCCCCATCTCATCTGCCCGCCACACCACGCCTTGCGCTGCCTCCACTGCCCAGCCTCCAACACCTCTACCGCCCAGCAAAACCAGATGGACCCCTGTGCGCTGTGGGGCTCCCCTCTCCAACTTCACCCACCCACCCAATTCCTTGCACACCCCTTCCCCGCTGCCCTGGTTTTTTCCATGTGACTCCCAAAGCTGCATGCCCACCCGGCGCAGCTTCCACCCCAAAGGTTGGATTGCCCAGAGGCTCCTGTCTGGAAGAGAGAGAGAGGAGAGAGGAGGTCTTCTGGAGCATGGAAGGGGCTTCTGCGATATCAACGAAGGCTGGGGTCTCACTCTCCAGAGCCCTGCGGTGCACAGGGCGCCCTCTGGGTTGGCAAAGCTGGGCGGTGGAGGCAGCACAAGGGGTAGTGGGCAGATGAGATGGGGACCCCCACCAGGGGAGGAGCAGGAAGAGGAGGAGGAGCGGCGGCTGCCGCCCCCTTCAGCAGCTCCATCATTGCCTACTCGGGTTGAAGTGAGAGAGGCAGAGCCATGCATGCGCACACACCTTGCACACCCATGGTAGGGGGAAAATGGGGGTGCAAGAGGTAGGCAGACATGTGCACACATGGCAGGAGCTGGAGGAGTCCCTAGGGTGCTGCAGCCAGTCCCCACCTTCTTCTTCTCCCTCTAAAGCTAAGGGAGGAGGGGGAAAGAGATACAGGGGAGGTCATGGAATTTGGCTCTTTTCCGCTCTTGGCCATGCAGTTAGGAAGGGGAGGTCCCTGCCTCCAGACTGGCGCCGCAAGCAAAGGGAAAATCCCAGGTGCTTCGGCATTTGCAGTCCGGAGGCGGGGAATTCTGGCGGAGGCGGCAAGCAAAGGGGAAAACCCAGCGTGGGCAGTCACAAAGCAGGGGAATCCCTGCAGGCATGAAAGGTGGGGAATCCCAGTGGGGGTGGCAATCAAAGGGGGAAACCTGGCAGGGGCAGTCACAAAGCAGGGGAATCCCTGCGGCAGTAAGAGCGCATGCACATTGAGAGAGCTCACGCACCCAGGCTCGAGTTCGTAAGTAGAAAATGGTTCAGAAGTAGAGACAAAAAAATCTTAAACACTGGGTTTGTATCTTGAAAAGTTCATCAGTAGAGGTACCACTGTACTACCAAAATTACTGTACCTTTTCCAAACTATATATAAATGAAAATGTAACCTGAACACAATTTACCATAGAAATATCAAAGAGGTTATATGTATATTTGTAAATCTAGGCCCTAAGCAATCAGGTTTCAGACCCGGCTACAGCACAGAAACTGCTTTGGTCGTGTTGATGGGTGATCTCTGGTGGGCCCGGGACAGGGTTTTATCCTCTGTCCTGGTGCTTCTTGACCTCTCAGTGGCTTTCGATACCATCGACCATGGTGTCCTTCTGTGCCAGCTGGAGGGGTTGGGAGTGGGAGGCACTGTCCTTCAGTGGTTCTCCTCCTACCTCTCCAGTCGGTCACAGTCAGGGTTAGTGGGGGGTAAGATATCGACTTCAAGGCTTCTCCCTTGTGGGGTGCCTCAGGGGTCAGTCCTCTCCCCCCTGCTATTTAATATCTACATGAAACCACTGGGCGAGATCATCCAGGGGCATGGAGTGAGGTATCATCAGTACACTGATGATACCCAGCTGTACATCTCCACCCCACGTCTAGTCAATGAAGCAGTGGAAGTGATGTGCCGGTGCCTGGAGGCTGTTAGGGTCTGGATGGGTGTCAACAGACTCAAACTCAACCCTGATAAGATGGAGTGGCTGTGGGTTTTGCCTCCCAAGGACAATTCCATCTGTCCGTCCATCACCCTGGGGGGGGATTACTGACCACCTCAGAGAGGGTCCGAAACTTGGGCGTTGTGCTGTCCCCAGAGACAGAGATAGTTGGACTGTATTTAGGCATGTCTCTTTAAGATATTGTATTAGGGGAAATGTAGTGAAATTGCACTCTGGGTAATGTGGTTCTACATGTGACCACATTTGTGTATTCCTATTGGCTCTGACTCGGGATGATGGGTAATTGGAGAGAACATTCCAGAGGGTCTTTGTCTTCACTCTTTCATTAAGCCAGCCAGCATGTAGATGCTCTACCTAGAGCCTGGGTCAATTCAACCTCTTTTTACCTGCACAATGGGAAAGATTATACTGCAGAAGAATCACATCATAACTGTGAGTTATTGTGAGAATCCCTGTAATAAAATTATCTGTGATATACCTTTGTGCTGAGTTATCTGACTGGGAAAAGTTGAGCTTGTACCAGAACAGTAAAAAGAGGTTGTAAAAAAAAACAGAAAAAGAGAGGCAGTAAAAAGAGAAGAAATTCATGTCCCCTGGCACAGCTGCAAGCCTTCAAAGCAATCACTGCTGTCTTAAAGAAGTAATCAGCCTACTAAAAAGGATTAATCCTCCCTCTCTCAAACTTAATAGCAAGAAAGAGGTCTGATCCCTCTTTTCCTGATGACCAGAAGCTTTAAATTCTCAGTCTGAGGGTGCTGCATGCTGTTTTACTGCCTTCTGAAGCCCTAAGAATAAGAGAAAGAAATTCCTCCCACTTCTTTCCCCCAGTTACTGTCTTGGAAAAGTATTGCTCTAATCTGTTCAGCATAAGGGAAGAAGGGGGGCACGTTTGCATTTAATGGCTATTATGCTTGCCTGTTTCAACTATTTGTGGATTTACAAACTCAGTCTTTGCCTCTCTCCACAACACTAACTAAGAAGCCTATATTAAAGTTATGCCTGAGAATTGAATGCTTGTTCTAGAAAACAGCACATAGCTCCCTTTAGACAAAGGAAGGGCCAGTGCACCTAAACCTTTACTAGCAAATGGCGCCATCTACTGGTTGAAGTGGAAATACACTTGAATATGCCCAAGCCTTAGCAAAAAAGCAGCGCCATCTGGTGGTTACATTCTGAATCTCAGTTAAAATACGCCAAAGCTTAGAATATGCTCGCCGCCTCCCTCTACTGGCCACCAGTGTTCCCTCTAATTTTTTTGGGGGGTGGGCGGAAAAGTATAGTGTCTGAGCGGCAGTCCCTTCGGGACTGGGCGGCACAGAAATAATAAATAAACAAACAAACAAACAAACAAACAAAAACCCACCCTGTTTTGCCTCAGAGAATTTCAAAATAAAATACTGTACTGTGTGTCTATAACAGTGAGCTCATAATAGGGCAACTCTATCAATATCAAAATGCCACTTAAATAGTTGAGCTAGTTTCAAACTAGATTTTGATTTTCTTTCTCTCTTCCTTACTCCCATTCTTTTTCTTTCTCTTTTCCTTCCTCTCTTTTTTCTATCTGTTTCTCTCTCTTCCTTTCTTCCTCTCTCTCTCCTTCCCTCTCACTCTTTCCCTCTCAGCTTCTGGGCAGGTTTGGAAAACTCTGAGTTGATTATGATTTTTAAGTGAGCGATTGCTCACTGTTCAGCTTAGAGGGAACTATGCTGGCCACCAGCTGAATTTTTCTAAACACACTAAAGCCAAATAAGCCAAGTGTAGCCCACTACCAAGCCTATAGCACGCCCTGTTATTCAAAGCAAGCCAAACCAGAGCAAGGTAAGCAAGGTAAACCAAAGCAAGCCAAGCCAAGCCAAAGCAAGCCAAGCAAACTGAACCAAAGCAAGCCAAGCCTAGCCAAAGCAAGCCAAGCCAAGCAAACCTAAGCAAGCCAAGCCAAGCCAAAGCAAGCCAAATAAACTGAACATAAGCAAGCCTAGCCTAGCCAAAGCAAGCCAAGCCAAGCGAACCTAAGCAAGCCAAGCCAAGCCAAGCCAAAGCAAGCCAAACAAAGTGAACCTAAGCAAGCCAAGCCTAGCCAAAGCAAGCCAAGCCAAGCGAACCTAAGCAAGCCAAGCCAAAGCAAGCCAAACAAAGTAAACCTAAGCAAGCCAAGAAAAGCCTAAGCAAGCATAGCAAATCAAATCAAAGCAAGCCAAGCATAACCTAACAAGCCAGTCCGGCAAGAAGCAAAGCAAAGTAACAGCAAGCAGCACACAGCAAAGAGCAAAGCACAAATACCTTCCACTCTCGAACACCAACAGCACCTCCTAGTGGTTGTGGACAAGCAACTAAATATGGAGTGGGAACAATTCAACAATTGTTGAATGGAACAAGTACTACCAAAATATGGAAAAACTTTGGAAGGATTTGTTACATCTCTCAAACATCAAGGAAGAAGAGCTTTCTTCACGTCGCATTCGGTCACTACATGAAGAGTGCAAGGGAACTCGCATACTTTGGAAAAACTGTGAATGGGAGCTAATTGACATTCAGCAGAAGTTACAAGATGAGGACTTTCTGAAGGACATACGAACTATCCAGCAGACAAACAAAGAACGAGTGAAGTTCCTCTTACGCAAATTTATTTTTTTCAAACCCATGGAAGATGAAGAGGCAGAAATTGAAGCAGAAATAGCCAAACTTGACTATTTGATGAGTGGAAAGGCCTATGAAAAAGAACAAGATTCACTACAGCAGGGAGGTGAATCTCAACATCTAGAAATACCAAAAGGTCAGGCATGTGACATCGCACACTCTGTATCACAAGATCCCTCCCTCACCATTACAAAACATAGCCTAATGGACCAAGACGCTAAGGGTAACCAAGGAGATCCTTCAGCAGCAGTGAAGGAGTCCCAGCCAGAAGGTTCGCAAGCAATTGTGAAATGTAACCTCAATGCTGAAGCTGAGACATTCCCGTCAAACCTGCAAGACCCCTTGGACGTGGGACACCAAATATATCCAAAGGTATGCCTGGAAAATGCTGTGAAACCATATGCAATGATAAACACACAAAGCAACTAATCATTATCTAGGTCTGCATTTCTCGACCTCTTTGACATCCAGACCGAGGAAGTATGCTACATGATGTCAGCGTGCGCTGGATACCAGCGCATGGCAGGGAGGAAAACCACTGGATACTGCGTGGAATCATCAGATGGGAGTGTAACATTCACACTACCACCATTGCCAGAATGTGACAAATTGCCAGGTAATCGCAGCCAAATCGTGTTGCCTGAAGTAGCAAGCAGTATACCCCACTTGAAGCCATGCCAAGAAGAGCTCATAACTTTCAAAGACAATCCTGTCCTAGAAGTGACAGTACTCCAGACCAACAAGGAAGACAATGATGTAGACATATCTGGAGGACAACAAGGAGGACAATAGTATACCCCACTTGAAGCCATGTCAAGAAGAGCTCATAACTTTCAAAGACAATCCTGTCCTAGAAGTGACAGTACACCAGACCAACAAGGAAGACAATGATGTAGACATATCTGGAGGACAACAAGGAGGACAATAGTATACCCCCCTTGAAGCCATGTCAAGAAGAGCTCATAACTTTCAAAGACAATCCTGTCCTAGAAGTGACAGTACTCCAGACTAACAAGGAAGACAATGATGTAGACATATCAATAGAGGACAACAACAAGGACAACGACTTAGCCACCTCAATAGAGAACAAATGTTCTCCACAGCTCATAGAAGGAGAATTTAAACAAGACACTAGCGGAAGCTGGGTTGCACCACTGCCCTTTCAACACTCACCTAACAATCATGAGCAAGCTTCCTCCCACCTTTTTAACCTGAGAAGACTTATGAACAAGAAGCCTGAAATCAAAGCTCATCTGGTGGAGTTCATGGACAAGATGATCCAGAATGGACACGCTGAACTTACCCCATCTCCTAAAAGGAACAAAGAATGGTGGTACTTGCCATTCTCTGGAGTGTACCTTTCAGAAAAGCCAGAGCAGAAACAAAAAAGGGAGTCAAGACATACCTCCCTGAGCAATCTTCAAGGCATCAGTATACAATGCCCGCCTGCCACCATGACGAAAAGAGAGCTGCATGTTTTCTCAGATGCATCCACGCAAACAATAGCAGCCATAGCATATACCAGAATCTACAGCGGGGAGCATAACTTCCAAGCCCCTTTTCCAGCTTCTGTTCCTACTCCTGCTCTTGTTCCTTTGGAACCCTTTCCACTTTCTCTTCTAGTTTCTATTCCAGGTCTAGGTCCAGTCTCCGATCCTGATCCTGTTCCAGGTCCAGCTCTAGTTTCCGATCCTGATCCTGTTCCAGTTCCTACAGCATCTGCTCCTGTTCCTGATCCTGTGGAACCTGTTCCTGTTCCAGATCCAGGTCCAGTTTCTGATCCTGATCCTGATCCTGTTCCAGTTCCTATGGCATCTGCTCCTGTTCCTGATCCTGTTCCACTTCCTACAGCATCTGCTCCTGTTCCTGATCCTGTGGAACCTGTTCCAGTTTCTCTTCCAGGTCCAGATTCTGATCCAGTTTCTGTTCTAGTTCTGATTGCACCTGTTCCTGTCAATCTGTTCCTGTTCGTGTTCCTGTCCTGGTTGCACCTGTTCCTTATCCTGTTGCAGGACAAGAACATATCTCCAAACTCTTGGCACATGGGACTTGTGCTCCAAGTTTTGCCCAGCGCAAAGACGTTCGCCAAGAACTATGCCATACCAGTCATCAACCTAGTCTTGCTGAAAAGACAGATCGAGCTTCAAGACTGAACCTCAAGCTTTGCATGCCTTGTGTCTACCTCAGTGTTTGCATTGTTTGATGATATGCTTCATTGACCTTTGTTATTCTATGTTATTCTATGCCCTTTATTTAGTCAAATAGATAGTTATGTTACATTGCTTACACTATGCATTGTTTACCTTAGTAAGATAGTTAAGCTGCACTATTTAGCCTATATCTTTGTTTATTTCAATTTATTCGCTAGTTACTGTGGAATTTTACAAATTCCAGACGGGGAGTGTGCTGTCCCCAGAGACAGAGATAGTTGGACTGTATTTAGGCATGTCTCTTTAAGATATTGCATTAGGGGAAATGTAGTGAAATTGCACTCTGGGTAATGTAGTTGTACATGTGACCACATTTGTGTATTCCTATTGGCTCTGACTCGGGATGATGGGTAATTGGAGAGAACATTCCAGAGGGTCTTTGTCTTCACTCTTTCATTAAGCCAGCCAGCATGTAGATGCTCTACCTAGAGCCTGGGTCAATTCAACCTCTTTTTACTTGCACAATGGGAAAGATTATATTGCAGAAGAATTGCATCATAACTGTGAGTTATTGTGAGAATTCCTGTAATAAAATTATCTCTGATATACATTTGTGCTGAGTTATCTGATTGGGAAAAGTTGAGCTTGTACCAGAACAGGAGTCCTCCTCAATCCACAGCTTACATTTGAGAACCATCTTTCAGCTGTGGCAAGGGGGGCGTTCGCCACAGTTGTGGCCTTACCTGGACCGGGAGTCACTGCTCACAGACACTCATGCCCTCATCACCTTGAGGTTCGACTACTGTAATGCTCTCTACATGGGGCTACATTTGAAGAGTGTTTGGAAACTTCAGATTGTGCAGAATGCAGCTGCGAGAGCAATCATGGGCTTCCCCAGGTATGCCCATATTACACCAACACTCCGCAGTCTGCATTGGTTGCCAATCAGTTTCTGGTCACAATTCAAAGTGTTGGTTATGACCTATAAAGCCCTTCATATCATCAGACCAGAATATCTCCGGGACCGCCTTGTGCAGCACGAATCCCAGCAACTGGTTAGGTCCCACAGAGTTGGCCTTCTCTGGGTCCCATTGACAAAACAAGGTCATCTGGTGGGACCCTGGGGAAGAGCCTTCTCTGGAATCAACTCCCCCTGGAGATTAGGATTGCCCCCACCCTCTTTGTCTTTCACAAACTCCTTAAAACCTACCTCTGTCGCCAGGCATGGGGAAATTGATTCCCCTGGGCCGTTTCCGCTTTATGTATGGTTTGTATGAGATGTATGATTGTTTTTTATATTAAGGGTTTTCAATTGTTTTAACCATTGGATTTGTACTGTTTTTTTGTTGTGAGCCACTCTGAGTCTCCGGAGAGGGGCAGCATACAAATCTAATAAATAATAATAATAATAATAATAATAATAATAATAATAATAATAATAATAAATGTATATATTTTTGGTTTAATGTTTGTTCGTCTTTTTAAATGTTTTTTAAATGCTTATATTCAATAATTTTTTTTTAAAAAGAATTAATTTCCAATTCTTTTAGGTCAATTAAACATAATCAAACAGCATACAGTATAAGCTTTTGAATTATGCAGAATTCTTCATCAAAATTGTAGATAAAATCAACAATGTAGCAGACAATAGTAAAACCCCAGCCACACAGGATTTGCATTTGATCCAGTGTATGTGTAGAAAAGGATAAAAAGTCATGCAATGCATATAAAAAAGGACAAGCCTTCAAGTACAGTGGTACCTCAAGATACAAACCCCTCGTCTTACGAACAACTCGTGATACGAACCCGGGGTTCAGAAAAATTTTGCCTCTTCTTACAAACTTTTTTCGAGTTATGAACCGGCATTTGGAGACTGCTGGGAAGCCGTGCGGCTGTTTTAAAAGGTGACAGCCGGGCGGCGGGGCTTCCCAGAAGCCTCCCGAACGCCGGTTCGTAACTCGAACAAAGTTCGTAAGAAGAGGCAAAATTTTTCTGAACCCCGGGTTCGGTTCGGGAGGTTGCTGGGAAGCCCCCCAGCCCGGCTGTCACCTTTTAAAACAGCTGCACCGCTTCCCAGCTGTCTCCCGAAGCCGAACGCGGAAGTTCGGCTTTGGCGTTCGGCTTCAGGAGACAGCTGGGAAGCGGCGCGGCTGTTTTAAAAGGTCGCAGCCGGCCTGGGGGGCTTCCCAGAACCCCCCCAAACCCGGGGGGGGTTCGGGGTGGTGCTGGGAAGCCCCCCAGGCCGGCTGCGACCTTGTAAAACAGCCGCGCCGCTTCCCAGCTGTCTCCCGAAGCCGAACGCAGAAGTTCGGCTTTGGCGTTCAGCTTCAGGAGACAGCTGGGAAGCCGTGCGGCTGTTTTAAAAGGTCGCAGCCGGCCTGGGGGGCTTCCCAGCATTCCCCCGAACCCTGAACCCGGGTTTGGGGGGGTGCTGGGAAGCCCCCCAGGCCGGCTGTCACCTTTTAAAACAGCCGCCCGGCTTCCCAGCAGTCGCCGAAAGCCGTTTTTTTCTGGGGTTTTTTTTGGTTGCACGGATTAATTGACTTTACATTGTTTCCTATGGGAAACAATGTTTCGTCTTACGAACCTTTCGTCATACGAACCTCCTCCTTGCACCAATTAAATTCGTATCATGAGGTATTACTGTATATGGTTGCAGCTCCCATATTGACTTTTATAATAATCCTCATTGTGGATGTCTCTAACTTGGTACATAAAGGAAAAAAGTTATAGACATTCAAATTAGGCTATTAGGATACTCTTTGATAGTTCCAAATTGCAACTAGAATTATCTATAGCTGTGCCAGGATGAAAAGAATCTAGCTATTGACGTTCCATTTTATCAAAAGTTAACTTCAAATTGTCAAGTGGAACTGTTAAGTGAAAGAATAAAAACTCCCAAATGTAAATTGGATACTTACCCACCCAAATCAAAAGCATTTATCAGGCTAATCTGAAGGTTAACAAGTATGGGAAGCTTTTGATTTCTCCAGAATTGTTCATCAATAGAATGATTGTGTGCTGTTTTCATTTCTAGCTACCACATAGTTTTTCTCCTCAATGCTCTATCCCTAATTTGTTTTTTTCAAGTCTCCCAATGGTGCACTTAATCAGGATAACTGAATCTAGCCATCTTTCTGTTGGTCATCCTCTTCATCCCTTTCCTTCTTAAGAGACTTCTCCAGAGCTGGATCTTTGCATATCTGTAGTAGGATAGATGATGATGATAAAAGCTGGCTACTGTTGAAGGAAATTAAGAAATTTAGGCAATTATAAATTCACTGGCTAAGTTCTTGCCTATAATAGTCATACTTACAGTATAATTTTATGGGTCAAATTATCTCACTTAAGTGTCATCAGTTTTACTGGATTGAAATGAGACTGGTATAATCTAGATCTAACCCAGTTGTGTGCATCTATTGGTGTTCTGCTTGGGTCTATGAGACCCATTTTTGAACTTTGAGACCCTGTAAAAAGTTTTCCCTGCATATCTGAAACTTGAAATTTCATGACTTTGAATCATTTCAGAGAGTCTATGAGAATTTTTAGGGTGTGGGGGGCTTCATTCTTGCTGAAAAAAAGTCCCTAAAGTTCTGTTCCTGGGTCACCCTGACCCGGACTGCAAATTGTTCATTTGAGGTGCCTATGTTTGGTCAATTTGAAAACATTTTTCACTTGGAAAGTAGTCTGAACATTTCTGCACACAATTATATGAAAATTGAACTGAAAAAATTAATGCTTATTGGTTTATTTTGCTCATAAAAGGCCACCCCCTTTTTGGGAACTGTTTTTCAATTTATAGATAGTTTAGCTTGCAAAATGCGTTCAATTTTACTAAAATTGGTGTGGGATTGGTAGCTTGAACATTTCTGAACATAAGAGAAATATAAATAAACTGAAAAAAATGATGCTTTGGGGTTTTTTAAGTCAGAAATAAGGCCTGACCCCCCCCCCCAAATGCTTGCAACCATTTTCACTTTAAATTTTTTTTAGGCTCCAAATCAGAAACATTTTTAATATCTTAGGCATTGATTTACTAAATTTAACATTGCTGATCATCATAAAAATATTTGGGGGTGGGTGGGGGCTAACTTTTTTCTGGGCAAAATTTTACCTACACTTGTACTGTTCCTGGGTCTATTTCACCTGAAACAAAAAAAATATTTTAAGTACTTACATTTGGTCTTTTTGAAAACTTTTTTCACTGGGAAACTAGTTTGAACATTTCTGAACAAAATGAAAATTGAACTGAAAAAAATGATGCTTATTGGTTTATTTTGATCAAAAAGCCCCCCCCCCCAGTTTTGAACATTTCGTGTCAGTTTATATTTTTTTAGGCTACAAATCTCCAAGGAATTTTCCCCAAAAGGTTTGATATACAAAAATTGAACATTCCTGATCATAAGAAAAATATAAATGAACTGAAAAAAATGATGCTTATCGGTTTATTTACTTATACTCGAGTATAAGCCTACTTGAGTATAAGCCTATTTGAGTATAAGCATGGGGGCCCTTTTATGAGCAAAATAAACCAATAAGCATCATTTTTTTCAGTTCATTTATATTTCTCTTATGTTCAGAAATGTTCAAGCTACCAATCCCACTCCAACTTTAGTCAAAAAGAACACATTTTGCAGGCAAAACTATCTATAAATTGAAATAAAATTCACAAAAATGGGGGGGCGCCTTTTATGAGCAAAATAAACCAATAAGCATTAATTTTTTCATTTCAATTTTCATTTCATTGTGTGCAGAAATGTTCAAACTTGTTTCCAAGTGAGAAAAGCTTTCAAGTACCTAAAATGAACAATTTGCGGTCTGGGTCAAATAGACCCAGGAACAGAACTTTAGTATAGTGTTTGTGAATGGAACAGCAGGGTTAATGTAATGCTATTCATTATTAAGACTGTCCAATGCTTCTGATTTGATTAGGAAGAGATATTTCCTCATGTAAAGAAATGTAGCCTTTATCTGTGACTCATTAGAACAGCCACAATCCTGAAAACAAGATAGAGCCACTGAAGTGAATAATAGGTGTGGTGTTTACACAGACAAATTCAACACTTCTTCCTAGCAATCTGAAGCACTACTCATTAGCTCATTAGCCATAATTTTTATTTCCATTTTCTTCTGACATTCTATTCAGTAATCATATTTATTTATGTTAATCAAAAGGCTGGATCTAAAAATAATTTCCCTTTCATTTTTCTCTAATATGCCTATGTAGGAGAGATTAGAAAATAAAACAATGTTTTTTTGTTTATCACTGTTATGTCAGCAATCCACAGAAACAGTGCCTGCTGTACAAACGCAAGTGGCAGAGTTGGCTGAATCCCTAAGGGCAGAGTTTCATGAAACAGCTTGCAAAATTCAAAGCCTGCAAGTAGAGACTGAATCACTGAAAACACTGGTAAGGGACTAGGCACCTCTGGCAAAAATTCCTGATCTGTTATATTATGTGAAAATGTGTTTGGCTTTATTTTGACTTGGAATTTTAGTAAACCTGTATGGCTTCTATCTGAATATTATAGAAAAGCAGTATTTATTCAACAAACATAACTCATAAAAGCCTAGATTAATGCAACATGCCAGTTTAGTAATTTCTCCTTTGAACTTTCTTTCTTTCAATTATTTCAATTTATCTGTGGTATTATCTTTCTACTTTGAAAGGCCACCTCTCAGGAATAAGCTGTAAAGCAGTGTATATTAGGAGTTAGATAAAAATAAAACTGATTTTGTTCTTCTCCCAAGCAGCCAGTTTAGGAAAAGAATGCACAGATCTTATTTAAAGTCTGGACTGATCTCTTCCATTAGGCTTTTCAAATTAATTGAAAAATAGCAAATACCGTTTAAGATATAAAACTTTTACGCTAAAAGACTACATTTTAGACATCACAATTTTTCCATTCCATTATTAAAATGCCTAATTGTCTCTTTTCCTCATACATATTACAGTAGAATAGCCATTTTATGAACTGGATTCCCTCACCTCTAGAATGACCATTTGCTTTTGAGTTCACATGTTTTGAAAATATCAAATGGTCCCCAAAGCTTGGGGGCTTCTAGTGCATTCTTAATAAACAGCTGACCAGCTCTAATCTGTTTATTATCAAATAACACTTTCTACTAGTTTTTATAAGTCATGAACTAGAACCTACTTTCTAATAAAACAGTAATAATTACTACCATTACTAAATTATCCACGTTAACTTGATAGTATGATAATATGGGGATAACATTGATATCATTCAGAAAAATATTTTTGACCTTTTACCAAAATATTAAGTGCAGCAACATTAGTATTATTTAAATGTTCTTGGTCAGTATTTATTTTGATGGCCAAATAAATTCTTTGACTGGAATTCTTTAGTCTGTGCCCGGTGTTCCCTCTAATTTTTTGGGGGGGTGGGCGGAAAAGTATAGTGTCTGAGCGGCAGCCCCTTCGGGACTGGGCGGCACATAAATATTAAATAAATAAATAAACAAACAAACAAACAAATAAAAAACCCACCCTGTTTTGCCTCAGAGAATTTCAAAATAAAATACTGTACTGTGTGTCTATAACAGTGAGCTCATAATAGGGCAACTCTATCAATATCAAAATGCCACTTAAATAGTTGAGCTAGTTTCAAACTAGATTTTGATTTTCTTTCTCTCTTCCTTACTCCCATTCTTTTTCTTTTTCTTTTCCTTCCTCTCTTTTTTGTATCTGTTTCTCTCTCTTCCTTTCTCTCTCCTTCCCTCTCACTCTTTCCCTCTCGGCTTCTGGGCAGGTTTGAAAAACTCTGAGTTGATGATGATTTTTAAGTGAGCGATTGCTCACTGCTCAGCTTAGAGGGAACTATGTCTGTGCCTAGTAGATATTTTGCAGGAATCATTTATTAATATCTTTTTCTTATAGAAATTAATATGTATTTGAGAGGAGGATTCTGTATTTGAAAACCTAGTATATATGGATTTAATAATTGTATATCTAAAGACAGAAATTCAAAAGATTCAATATTCAACATTTCATGGATGCTTTGTCTTTACAGAAGAGAGGCTTAGAAAACTCTCTTTATGATGTCAAGCATTGGCATGATATAGAGCTTCAGAATTTAGGCTCTGTCATTGCCAAACTGGAAGCAGAGGTAAGAGAAATCCAAGGAGAAACTGAGCAGCAGCAAAGAAATCATGAAGCTCTACTGTCCATTAAAACAGAACTCGAATCAGACATTGCTGCATATCACTGCCTCCTAGAGAAGGAAAGCAGGTATTCTTTTTCATGTGTGAGAATTGTATGTTGAATTTACATAATAGCATGTCTGGGCCAAATGAAAGAGGGGAAACCAGAGTAAGCTGACTTGGAAAGTAAAATATTCCTAGCTTTGGATTACATTAATATAAAATGATAGAATTCCTGGTTTGCCCAACATGCTCCTTCTATCAGCACCTGTATTATGGGAGGGATCAGGACATCCTTCAAAACTAATACATTCCCTCCAGCAGCTAAATTCAGGTGCCATATCAATGCTTCTTGCCATCTTTTGTAGTCCATATCCTCTTGTTAAGATTTTTGAGCTCATCATATGTAACCAGTGCCATTTTGGTTCTTTGCTTGAAGAACTGTATTTCTGCATAAGAAAATCCAAGCAGTTTATTAATAACTAATAATTAAGAACCTATCACAAATACTACTTATTAAATAGGAATGCAGTTAAACACACACTTTATTCACATATTCGCTTTCTCCAACTTGATGTCTCTCTAGATTGCAAACATTGTCAGCTAATGATTCAGTTTGTTCAAAGTTTAAGTACACTACAGTACAGTACTACTTTTTAAAATCAGAGCAAAAAATAGCAGGCAGTTGTCAAACTATCAAACTATGAGGGTTACCCAGAAAGTAATGCACCACATTTTTTTTCTCAGTCTACAGTAATGGTGCGAATGCAAAACTTTAGATATACATTATTTGAATTGTCAGGCGTGCGCATGTAAATTTTGTGTTTGTTCAGACAGATAGCATAGCTGCAGCAGTGTTTTGAAACAGTGTCTGTAAGTGATGTACGTTATAAGCAGCGTGTCATTGAATTTCTCATTGTGGAGAAAGAAACTGTTGGGAACATTCACAAACATTTGTGTACAGCAGCGGTCCCCAAACTACGGCCTGCGGGCCGGATGCGGCCCGCTGAGGCCATTTGCCCAGCCCGCAGCAGTGTACGAGATTTTACAATCTATATACTAAGTTCCCGAATCTCCCCTCCACTCTGCTGCTGAGCGTCTGGCGGCGGCAAGGAAGAGGAGGAAAGCCAGGGGGCGGGGAGGAAAGCACCCTATGGCAGAGCAGCAACAGTTCCTCTCCCTAAAGGCGAGAAAGAAATTGGCCAATTGCTTTCCTCCCCGCCCCCTGGCTTTCCGCCTCCTCCTCCTCCAGACACTCAGACATTAAATGCAGTTAAAAAAGAAGAAAAGACTTCCTCCCTTGTCCAGCACATAAAAAAAACAGGGCACGAAATTGACTTTGAAAAAACTAAATTACTTTCCGAAACAGAAAATTTATATAGAAGAATTACTATGGAAGCAATAGAGATTGAGAAACACCCCCTCTGCATAAACAAAAGAGATGATACGTCCCGCCTACCAGAGATTTGGAAACCAGCCTTAAACAAAAAAAAAACATTTCATAATAATCACCATGTCAATCCTTCAAGTAATTGTGATTCCACCAACCAATCAAATCACTAAAACATAGTCACCCAATCTATTTGCTACATTCAAACCAAATCTCCACCCCTAACACTATATATAAGGAAGAAATGGCAGTTGCAAACATTCCATATTTACAACAGCACGAAGCTTAAAACTTCAGCCTGATGATGGTGAATGTGATTTCACCGAAACGTCGCATAGACACTCAAAATATTACACGGGGCAAACCCCGAACTCAGAACAATCTACATATACACACACACACACACACACACACACACACACACACATAGTAAAATACATGATGAAGGTTATAGAGGAGATACTCATAGTAAAATATATCTAAGAAAGAATAGAAAAGAAGATATAGTAATAGAACATATCAATGAAAGAATAGAAGAGATATAGGAATACAAGAAAGGTATAGGAGATATAGGAGAGCAATAGGACAGGGGACGGAAGGCAATCTAGTGCACTTATACTCGCCCCTAACTGACCTCTTAGGAATCTGGATAGGTCAACCATAGATAGTCTAAGGGTAAATTGTTGGGGGTTTGGGGATGACACTATGGAGTCCGGTAATTACCACGCTTCGACAACTCGGTTACTGAAGTCATATTTTTTACAATTAAGTTTGGAGTGGTTAATATTAAGTTTAAATCTGTTGTATGCTCTTGTGTTGTTGTGGTTGAAGCTGAAGTAGTTGCTGACAGACAGGATGTTGCAGCATATGATCTTGTGGGCAATACTTAGATCTTGTTTAAGGCATCTTAGTTCTAGGCTTTCTTGGCCCAGGATTGAAAGTCTAGTCTCGTAGGGTATTCTGTTTCAAGTGGAGTAGTGGAGGGCTCTTCTGGTGAAGTATCTTTGGACATTTTCAAGGATATTTGTTGGTATGTCTTGGTATAGCTGGGCTAAGAGACCTTCGACATACACTGAGCAGAGAATTTTAACAGAATGTGGGTGTATGATAAAGCCAAAGAAACAAAGACACAGACTTAGTTATGCTTAATAAGTACTATTTACATATAGACAAAAGATAGAAACAATTCCATAACAAGCACCAAGCAAATACAATAAAATACGCACAAAGCATAATACACTCCCCCCTCCAGGCAAAGTAATAATGACTGAACAGAAATGTGCGTCACAGCATCATTTGAGGGAAGGAGTACTGGTGCCCTCTAATGACGAACCAGCCTAGAATATTTAACAGTTAAAGTGACAGTACAATTTTACAGTGATTGTACAAGTTTAAAGAGATAGTACACGTTTACAGTGGCAAACCCTAACAAACATGTACCCTGTACTAACAATCTCCCTCTTAGGGGTTGACATTTAAACACAGTCCCATTTAAGGTTTCAGGTTATATCTAGTACAATTATCAATATGCGGTTTAGTTCCCTGCGCCTTGGTGAAATTGTCAGCAAGATTATCAGAACTTTCACAGTATTCCAAGATTAGGCCATCCTTAACCCACTCTCTTACATTACAATACCATAAATCTGTGTGTTTCAAGCATTTTTTTACAGCTCTACTCTTTACCATGGCCAATGCTGACTGGTTGTCCTCATAAACAACAACTGGTTTATGGCATTCCACACCGAGATCCATCAGCAATTGCCGGTATACTATTAGATCTGTACACAAAAGTGATAAACTGGCAAACTCGGCTTCCATCGTAGACATACTGATGTGCTGCTGTCTAATGGATTTCCACCCTACTAAGGCACTTCCAAATAATATCGCTAAACCTGTAGTAGACTTCCTGGTCACACTGTCCGAGGCAAAACCAGCATCCGCATAAGCCACCAGTTTCAAATTATCATCTGGCTCTAAAAACAAACTATGATACATAGTCCCTTTTAAATACCGTAAAATCTTCTTAACAGAGGATATCCAGTGATATTCCATTGGCTCCTTGCTATACTGCGCCAACTGATTAATGCTAAAAGCAATATCAGGCCATGACCAAAGTCCCAAATAAGACAAGCTACCAACCAATCAACGATAAAGTTCCCTATCAACAGCCTTCCCTTCTGTGTTTCCGTGCACAAAGCTACTCTCCATTGGAGTCCTTGCAACCTTACAGCTTTCCATATTATATTTTTTCAGTAGACTGTTAATCTTTCTAGCTTGTGACAACTTAACACCAGTCTTGGTTTTAATGTCAATGCCTAAATAATGGCTAATTTCTCCAAGTTTTCTGATCCTAAATCTCTTTTCCAGATCTTGCTCAATCTTATGTACAGCTTCAACAGACCTAGCTATGATCGCAATGTCATCTGCAAACAATAACAACATTTCCTTGGAATCTTTTCTGTTTCTCAGGAACATACAGGGATCAGCCTTACTCGCACAAAATCCCATACTTTCTAGTGCTTTCACAATCATGACATTCCATTCAAAACTGGATTGTTTCAATCCATATAAGCTTTTCTTAAGCTTCCAACACTGACCCTTGTCATGCTTGACACCAGGTGGAATTCTCATAAAGACTTTATGCTGCAACGGCGCGTGCAAATATGCCATTTCAACATCAACGTGGTACACACAATACTTGTGTTTCGCAGCCCACACTAATGCTGTTCTCAGAGTTGCCACTCTTAAACTTGGAGCAAATACTTCATCATAGTCACCCTCCATCTGGGAAAAACCCTGCGCTACTAATCTAGCCTTATATTTCAGAGCACCACTGGACTCAGTCTTAACTTTATATACCCAATGAGATCCCACCATATGCTCTCCAGGAGGTAACTGTACTTCTTCATAAACATCCAACTCCTTCATGGCAGCTAACTCTTTGTCCATTGCATCATGCCAATGCCTCTTCTCTTTCTCTGGAAACATTTTGAGTTCTCCATAATGCGATGGTTCCATGCCTGCACAAGCTACTAAAGCCTTGTACCTATCCGGCTCTTTCCTAATCCTAGAACCTCTCCTTGGAATAACAACATTGCTAGTACTTGGCACTGGTTCTTCTTTCACTTCATTCTTAAAATCCACCGGATCACTTTCACATATACCAGGAGTGTCCTCAGATATTAACTCCTCACTACCTGATCCATCAGACTCCTCTCTAACTTCGCATCTATTCTCCTTCTCTACAAACAAAGGAGATTGAACAATAACTTCCTTCCTTGTCTCTTTACAATGTTCTACCCTATTCCATCCGGCCTGTTCTAGGAACTTGGCACTGGCACTATACCTGCAAACACCAGTATTCTTATCCCAGAACTTAAAAGATCTGTGGTTATTATGATAACCAACAAAATACAACAACCTTGCTCTATGTTGCCCTTTCTTTCTGATCTGAGATGGAATATGCACCCATGCTGGTGACCCAAATACATGAAGATAGCTCAAGTCAGGCTTCCTACCATACCACCTAGTAAAAGGTATCTCTCCAGTAGTCCAGTGAGCTACATTGTTCAAGACCACATTTGCACATAATAGTGCCTCAGACCACACCTGTCCTGGCAAACCAGAATCCCTAATCATGGTTCTCATCATGGCCTGTAAGGTCTGGCCTCTACTCTCAACAAATGCATTATGCTGTGGCCTATAAGGCACAGACAGCCTGTGTTCTATTCCACAATCCTTCAACAAACCAACAAATCTCTTGTTTGTGAATTCTGTTCCATTATCAGAGACCACACTAATAACCTTCTTGTTCATTTTTCTTTCCACAAATTTCAGCCAGTCACTAAACAACTTATAGGTGTCTGCCTTTGTCTTCATTGCATACACAAAACCAAACCTAGAATAATGATCCACAATGCTTAAAATAAACCGTGAACCATCATAGCTAGTTACTCTCATTGGACCTATCACATTAACAAACACTAGCTCCAAGATAGCTTCAGTTTTAAATCCTCCATAAAGGTTTGCAGGGGTAACCTGGCTTTTCTCTTCAAGACAAATATTACAATCTACATATTTAAAACATGGTTTAAGTTTGATACCATCAACAAACCCAATTGTCTTTTTCACCAATTGAAAATTCAAATGCCCCATTTTTCTATGCATAAGATGAATACAATTACCATGAGATTTTACATTGCTAAGCATGGCATTTGTCTTTGCTTGTTTCTCCACATTAATTACATATAAACCGTCTTTAAACTCAGCAACAATTTTACACCCCTCTTTCTCAATAATGCAATGATCATTTGTAAATAAAACAGAGTAACCCAATTTTGTTAGAACATTTACAGACAGCAGATTATACCTTGCTTGAGGAATATATAAAGAGAATACTGTTCCTTTAAGAAATAAACAGTGTGCATTCCCTTCCCCAGAAGCATTAATTTTCCATCCGTTAGCTAAACAAACGCTTTCCCTACTGGCATTTAGCTTCTCAAAACATTTCTTATCATTAACTAAACAATGCGTTGACCCACTATCGACAACCCACAAACCATTTTTAACATTCCTGGTTTGTATAACATTTCTGGTAGTCAGACAGCTGTCACCAGATTTCTTCTTCTGTTGACAAAACTTTGCGATATGGCCTTTTTGTTTACAAATGTAGCAAGTCCTAACAGAAATATTTTTAGCCACAAAAACCTTTTGCTGAGGCTTTTCCTCTTTGAACTGCAAACGGTCTCTTCGAAGATTCGATTCTTCCAGCAAACGCCCTGTAATCTCAGTCAAAGTCAGTTCATATTTAGACAGTACACCTAACGATGATACATAGGCGTCATAGCTAACATCAAGTTAAGATAAGATTATGTACACCTGATGTATCTCTGAGAAAATAAGCTCCTTTGCATGCAGCTCCACCAAAATACCTTTCATCACAGTCAAATGAGCTAGCATATCTCCATTCTGGGCTAGACGGGTACGAAAAAGTCTCCTTGATAATTGAAAGCATAATACACTCTCCCCTCAAGGCAAAGTAATAATGACTGAGCAGAAATGTGCATCACAGCGTCATTTGAGGGAAGGAGTACTGGCACCCTCTAATGATGAACCAGCCTAGAATATTTAACAGTTAAAGTGACAGTACAATTTTACAGTGATAGTACAAGTTTAAAGAGTTAGTACACGTTTACAGTGGCAAACCCTAACAAACATGTACCCTGTACTAACAGTGTTGATGTCTGAGATGCGATATGGGTTCCAAACGGATGAGCTGGCAAAAGTTTTGTAAGCTCTGGTAAGTAGCGTGAGATTGCCAGAGCAGAAGCTACGTAGGATTAGGTTTACAACTCTTGAAGCCTTCTTGGCTATGTTGTTGCAGTGGGCTTTGGCACTTAAATCTTTTGTTGTTAGTATACCGAGGTCTTTAATAGAGTGGGGATTATCTGTGATAATTTGATTATTCAGTTCGTATTTGGAGTTCAGATTCTTTTTCCCAATGTGTAGGACCGAGCATTTGCTAGTTGAGATTTGGAGTTGCCATTCGTTGGACCACTCAGAAACAGAGTTCAGGTCTTTTTGGAGAGTAGTTGTGTTATCGGTGATTTTGAAGAGTTTTACATCATTGGTGAAGAGGACATAGTTGCTTGCGATGTAATCACAAAGGTCATTGATGTAGAGAATGAAGAGCATTGGTCCCAGTACACTTCCTTGGGGAACACCGCTTTTAACTGGGACGGGGGTGGATATGGTGCTTCCTATTTTGACCACTTGTTGTCTGTTTAACATGAATGCTGTAATCCAGCTGTGGAAGGATCCTGAGATGCCATAGGATTTGAGTTTTAGGAGTAGTTTGTCGTGGACCACTGAATCAAAGGCTTTGCAGAAGTCGATATAAATTGCATTGATAGATTTCCCTTGATCTAGATGAGTTGTCCATATATTTTTGCAGTGGAAGAGCTGCAGGTTGCAGGATTTTTTTTTCTGAAACCAAATTGTTTGTTAGAGAGCAAATTATTAGTTTCTAGATGGAGAGTAATTGATTTGTTTATAATTGATTCCATGACTTTGCATGGGACGCAGCATAGTGAAATTGGTCAACAAGGGAGGGGTCTCCTTTTTTGAAGATGGGGATGACCATTGCTTTCGACCATAGTTTAGGAAGTGTGCTGGTTCTGAAGGATTTTTCGAAAATTATGCTTAGTGGTTTAGCTATGGCAGAAGAGAGCTTTTTTAGGAAGTAAGCACAAAGACCATCTGGTCCGACTGATAGAGAAGGTTTAAGGTCACGTAATGCTTTTTCAACTCGGTCTTCAGAGAAGTCTACTTGGGTTAGGTTGTTGAGGGAGTTTGAGGTGCGATTGATGAAATTGGGGGGATGAGCCATTGCTGTTAACAAAGACAGAGCCGAAGAAAGAGTTGAGGAGATTGGCTTTGGATGAATCATCTTGGTATTTTTTATTGTTGGGTCCTTTGAGAGGTGGGATAGGTCTAGAGTCTTTGAGTTTATTGTTGACAAAGTTGTAGAAAGCTCTATTAGATTTGTTGCGTAGGAGGTTTTCCTCTTGTTTGCTGTAGTAGTTCAGGCATTCTGCTTTTATTTGATTGCAAATGCTTTTATAATGGCTTTTGAAGTTGGAAACTTGTCCTTTTTTGTTTTTCCTCCAGAGAGATTTTTTCTTGTTTGTAATTTTCTTATTGAGATGGGGAGGTTATTTTTTTTGTTTATGGTACATGTTAGAGGTACATGAAGTCTGATGATAATTTTAATTTCGAGTAGGAATGTGTTGTAGTAGTCATCAGTAGTGTAGCATTCAGCGAATAGAGTTTTCCAGTTTAATGTTGAGAGGTGGGCTTCAATGAGTTCGTAGTTCACTTTTTTGAAATTGAATTTTGGTGTTGTATTATTTTGGTGGATCATAGTATGGTTTAGGTTGAGATTGAAGTTTATCATGCTGTGGTCACTATTGGAAAATGGTTCTGTTATTTGTAAGCCCTATATTGCACTTTTGCTGTTGCAGAAGATAAGATCCAGACAGTTATCAAGTCTGGTATTGTTAGTTACTACTTAGTCGAGTCCCAGATAGGTGACGGTATTAGATATAGTAGAATGGATGGGTTCCGTGCTGCATTCATTTAAGGACCAGTTAATGTGTGGTAGGTTGAGGTCTCCGAGGAAGATAATGGGGTATAGGCAGTTGGTTGCCCATGTTAGTAATGTGGATAATTTGTTAGCATGTTCGATGTCATAGTCTGGGGCTGTATAGCAGAGTAAGAAGCAAATTGTGGTATTTAGGGATAAATCACAGACAATAGTTTCGGGTCCTGATAGATCCTGTGTAACTTTGAGGATGTCATTGGAGGCATTAGAACGGATTGCCCTTTTTGACCTCTCTATGGTGGTGGATCCAGGAAATCTCCATGGTTTACCAAGAAGTCCTGGGAGATGAAGCACCAGAAGAGATGTCTAGAGCAATGCTGGAGAATCAGTAAATACGAATCTGACCAAACACTTTTAAGAGCCTTTATTAGGACTTATTTAGTGGAAATACGGATGGCAAAATGTTCACATTTTTCCACACTTATTGTGTCAATGGATTTGCGCCCAGCTGCCCCACTTTAGGGTGACCCCACATGTTCCTTTCTAAATGTAGATGGAACGGAGGAACCCTTGCAAGGTAGAGCTGAGGAATTTGTTCAGTTTCTGTCAGATAAAGTTGCCTAGATTTGGATGGACCTGGACTCTGATTGGGCAATTTGGACCAAGGTGACAGGGGTAGGTCTTAGTCTATTATGTGGGATGAATTTGAGCCTGTGACTCTGAGGATATGAACAAAGCTATGGGAGTGATGAGTTCCTCCACATTATTTATTTGACCTGTGCCCCTCCTGGCTGGGTCCAGCCAGCAGGGAGGTGACATGAGGCTTGCTTCAGGCTTTGGTTAACATCTCCTTAAGGGAGGGGTCCTTCCCACAACCATTAAAGGAGGCAGTTGTGAGGCCCCTCCTCAAGAGACCTTCCCTAGATCCAGCTGAACCTTTGTCCAGTCTCCAACCTATTCTTTATGGGAAAGTTTGTAGAGAAAGTGGTGGCACTTCAGCTCCTATGGTCATTGGATGAAACAGATTATCTAGATCCTTTTCAATCGGGCTTCAGAACTGGCTACAGCACAGAGACTGTTTTGGTCACTCTGGTGAGCTCTGGTCATTCCTCTATCTTGGTGTAACTTGACCTCTCAACTGTTTTCGCTCTCATTGACCATGATATCCTTCTGTGACAAGGGAGTTGATACAGTGGTTCTCCGCCTATCTTTCTGGTCTGTCGCAGTTGGTGTTGGCAGGAGGACAGAGGTTGACTCCCAGACCTCTCCTTTGTGGGGTGCCTCAGGGTTCGGTCCTCTCTCCTCTCCTATTTAACATCTACATGAAAGTGGGTGAGATATTGGGTAAAATACCAGCAATATGCTGATGATACCCAGTTATATATCTCCACCCTGTATCAGTTCAGTGAAGCAGTGGATGTGATGTGCCAGTGCCTGGAGGCTGTGAGGGTCTGAATGGGAGTAAACAGGCTGAGACTTAACCTTGACAAGACCGAATGGCTGTGGATATTGCCTCCGAAGGATTATGTTGACTGTCCATCTTTGGTTCTGGGAGGGGAAAAATTATCCCCCTCAAAATGGGTGCGTAATTTAGGTGTAACATGTTGCATTTGAAATTACCATACCTACACTTTAAATAAAAAGCATAAAGTCCAATTTAGTAACTTCATTTGCATTCTAACACTTATTCAGACTTTAAAATTAAGAGAAAAGTATTCTTCATTGCTTCAAATTAGGTGACTATCCTAAGTATACCGTTTTTGGCATAGCTCTTACTAATCATTCCTGCATAAGAAATTGTGAATTTCAGGAGGTAACATTTCAAAGAGAGAAATCTTTCTGATAGTGGAAAATTTATGAGATTTAAGAGAACTCTTTAAAGCATTTGCATTGAGTTTATTGTTCACAAATCTTAAATGAGATCACCAAAATCTTACAAGAATTAGAATTGTTTTAATTGTTTTTTAAATGGCATCCATTCCATTGAACCATAATGGTACTCCATACTAGGCATGTTTGCTAACTCTTCATACAAATACATACATATACAAAATGTATTTGGGCATTGTAATTTTCTTATTTTCTCTTGCAAACATTAATAATTTTGTTTTGTTAATAAGTTAACAATTTGTTCTTTTTTTAGGAAATAACATGGCATTTTTTGCCAACTTCCAGCTGATCTCTTTCTTGGCAGAAGACAATTATCACCATTCAAAGAAAAAGCATTTTATTGGCAAGTGTTCATAGAAAATATGACAATAAAGTTTCTTTTTAATCTGCTAATCTAAGCAGGCCAACTTGCCTAATTATATTAAATGCCCTAAATGACTAGTTTGCATAAAAAGTATAATAGAATAAAATATTAGGTTCAAGTACTATTGTCCAATTTTTTAAAAAATACCGAGCAACTAAAATAATTTTATAATTGTATATATGTAATTTGGAGGTTGTACTCCAGTGATCAGTGGGATTTACTTGTGTTTTAATTAAAGGAACAATTGAGGAATCAGAGTGGCAGAACAGTATAATCTAAATTGTACAGTGATACCTTGTCTTACGAACAACTTGTCATACAAATGTTTCGCGATACGAACCCGGAGTTTAAGATGCTGCGATTTCGCTGAGGGTTCCCTTGCTGGGAAACCCCACTTCTGGACTTCCATTGCTAGCGAAGCATCCGTTTTTGCGATGCTGGGACTCCCCTGCAGCATTGCAAAAATGCGGAAGTCCAGAGGTGGGGTTTCCCATGGAGGGGACCTCAGGGGAATCCCAACAGCGCAAAAACGGGTGCTTCGGCTGGCAAAAGGGGTGAATTTTGGGCTTGCACGTATTAATCGCTTTTCCATTGATTCCTATGGGAAACATTGTTTCGTCTTATGAACTTTTCACCTTATGAACCTCGTCCTGGAACCAATTGAGTTCATAAGACAAGCATCACTGTATTTTTGTACAAAATAAGCTTTGTAAGCTTTGTGCACTATTCACTGGAAATATTTACACTAATCTTAGGTTCTTTGGGATTTGTCTATTTGTTTTTGATTGCACTCTCCAAGTATATGGATGTTTTCTAGGCTACCATTTGTTTAATTTTGAACAATGATTTCAACAGAGCCCTAAACTAACAAGTGAATACCAGGGTATAAGATGTACCAGAGTATAAGACACACCTTAGTTTTGGGGGAGAAAAACAAGGAAAATACAAATCTGCCTCTGCCTTCCACAATTTGCCTCCTAGCAACCAGTGCAGAAAATATAAACTGTTTGCTGTGTATTTCTGTGCATGGGTGTTTGACCCATAGAAATAGCAAAGAATTGGAGAAATGTACAATATGGTGCTATATTAATGCCAGAAAGTTTTCTTAAATGTAATCACACTAACTCCTCCCAATTATTTAATCTACTCCAAACATGACTAAGTCAGGGTTTAATTCAGCTGCCTTATTTTAATATTAAACAGGACACTGCTACATTTCAGATTATACTTCTACAGATCCTGTTAAAATTGATGTGGCTTTCTACAAGTATAATTATTCTCTGCTTTATTCCGGTTCCGGCGGGGCAGCAAGAAGGAGGGTGGAAACTGCAGCTCTGCCGGACTACGGCATAACATCAAAAATATAGGGGTGTATCAGTTCGAGCCAGCAATTTTGTTCTAGATGTCCGGGGGGGGAGTGCTCCAGCCTCTGAAGATCCTCGATTCGGCAGTGTCCGTGGCGATAAGAGCTGTATGGGTCGTGGGCAGGCCTGGAGTCGGATCAGCTGAGATGTGGTAGAATGGCACCCGCCATTTGCCACTGAGTCACCACTGCCAGGGGTGAATGAGAGAGTGAAAGGGAGAGAGAGCTAACCAAGCCAGCCGTGAAAACTGAGAAAAAATCAGCCGAGACGAG
This sequence comes from Erythrolamprus reginae, assembly GCF_031021105.1. Classification (NCBI taxonomy): domain Eukaryota; kingdom Metazoa; phylum Chordata; class Lepidosauria; order Squamata; family Dipsadidae; genus Erythrolamprus; species Erythrolamprus reginae. The sequence goes on from NC_091963.1 coordinate 76,928,928, forward strand.
CTGAACTCGAGGGAAGTCTCCTAAATTCAAGGGATCCCCTGAAGAATGATCTCAGAATGTGTAGATTAGAAGATGAAAGATGAGAGGCAAGAGTGTGGACCAGAAAGCGAGGGGCGAGAGAAGATCAATGTCCGAGACTGCCCTGTTCCCAGCGCATGGACCCGAGACGCCGAGGAGCTATATGGTGGGAGCACCTGGTGCTGGAGGGTCTGTCACATGGAGAAACGTGAAAGAAGAGACCAATGAGAGGAAGGAGGAGGCCGAGGCGCACTCTACTGAGACCACTTGGAGTTTGTATTGAGGCTATATGGTGTTGCCGAAGGATTGGAGGGTTGGAAATACCACCCGATAACAAGAGAGATTCTGAGAGATGACCAGATCAAACAACAAGAGCCAGGGAGGGCCGGAAGAGTGGAAGAGCAAAGACGACTGCTGACTCAGAGAAAAGACCTGAGAGTGCTAGCTGGTGGCAGCGGCCGGCAGCAAAGAGCCTGGGGGACAGAGTTATTATGCCCAGGACTCAGACACTTCCCCTATAACACTGAATTTTTTCTAGAACTTACCCTTTTTAGAACTTGGTGTTTTATTTCTGACTTGATTGACTAATGAACTTAATTACCTCCTATATTTAAGCACTTTATCATTTTAAAATAATATTTAATAATTAATGTTTATTACTACTAAATTTAGAGAGTAATCTAGAGTAATTGGCAGTTTAGTATTAAGGGTAATTTGGCATTTTAGTATTATTAATGGGATTGTATTTTATGGAGATTTTAGTAATTAATGTTTTAGCTAATTTATTGGGGAGGGTTTTTAATTATGGATTTCTGGGATGGGTGGGAAGGTATGCATGGAATGAATGATTGGGGTGGGTGGGACGTTATGTATGAGGCAAATAGAAATACAGTAGTACCTCTAGATACGAGCTGCTCCACATGCGAGTATTCCAAGATACGAGCCACGAGGGGAGAGAAATTTCTTTTCGAGACCCGAGCTCAAATTCGGGATACGAGCCAAGTGTCCACTAGGTGGCGCAAGAATCCTTGCTTCTGGTTATCTCGGAGGGGAAAAACAAAGTCTAAAGCCCTTTGTTCCAGATACGAGTTGTTCGACATACAAGCTCCCTTCTGGAACGAATTAAACTCGTATCTAGAGGTACTACTCTAGTATGAATGAGTATAGTCTACCTGGCAATGGAGAGGCAGGAGGAATGGGGGTGTCTATCTCTGGAGTGGTGGAGGGCCAGAATATTCCCGTCTTGCTGGGGAGAGGCAGATATGGTGATATGGTGGGAGTCACGGGGTGAGCCATTCTGGGGGAAGGGATTGCTGCTTGAAAGCGATCTCTTGTTCCGGCCATGTGAGCTCAATGGCCATGACCACAGGGAAGGGGGAAGGAGTGGCTATCATAGCCAAGGAGACTTTTTGCCTACGTAGACTCATTGCTCCTGAGATTGCGGGTTGTGAGTCCCTCCTGGTGAAGTTGGACTTAGGGGTTCAGGTGGGCTTGTTGTTTACGTACCTGCCTCCCAGCTGCATATCAACAGCACTGCCTTTGCTGCTCGAGGAGGTGTCTGGGTTGGTGGTGGAGTTCCCTGGACTTATTGTCCTGGGGGATTTCAATCTACCATTGCTCGGCAGGTCCTCCGGGATAGCACAGGAGTTCATGGCCACCATGACAGCCATGGACCTGAATCAAGTAGTTCAGGGTCTGACTCACGAGGGGAGACACGCACCCGGCATGATATTTCTCTCCGAGCAATTGAGTAATGGTCTGAGACAAAGCGGCTTAGATGTGTTGCCTTTGTCATGGTCAGACCATTTTCTACTATGGCTTGACTTCCTGGCTCCAATCCTCCCCTGCAGAGAGGTGGAACCAATTAGATGGTTCCGCCCCAGATGCCTGATGGACCCAGAGGGCTTTCAGAGGGCACTTGGGGTTTTACCAGATTTACTTGTCCACAGCTTGGCAGAGTCTCTTGCCGTGGCCTGGAATAGGGCTGCGATGGAAGGTCTTGACCGAATTGCACCATTGCAACCTCTCTGTGGCAGTAGACCCCGAAGAGCTCCTTGGTTCACTAAGGAACTTTGGGAGTTGAAATGTCAGAACACTTGTAAGAGCTCATATTAAGACTTAGAAAGTGGAGCTCAAGGTGGCAAGGTGCATGTATCATGCCGCCTTGATTGCATCAGCGGAATCCTGCTTGGCCACTCTGTTTAGGGTGACCCGCTTCCTTCTTAACCACGGGGAAGTTGGGGAGCCCTTGCAGAGCAGTGCCAAGGAGTTCAATATGTTTTTTGCTGATAAAATCACTCAGATCCGGACGGACCTTGACTGATTGGATAGCAGTGTCGACTGACAATGAGCCAGTTGAAGTGAATGGGGCCCATCCTTGTCCACCTGTCTTGGAGGAGTTTGACTTGGTGACACCTGATGAAGTGGACAAGGCCATTGGAGCTGTGAGTTCCGCCACCTGCTTACTGGATCCATGTCCGTCCATTATCTGGGGGGGAATTATTGACCCCTTCGGAGAGGGTCCACAACTTGGGCATCCTCCTCAATCCACAGCTAACATTGGAACATCATCTTTCGGCTGTGGCGAGGAGGGCGTTTGCACAAGTTCTCTTGGTGCACCAGTTGCGGCCCTATTTGGATAGGGGGTCATTGCTCACAGTCACTCATGCCCTTATCACCTCGAGGTTTGACTACTGCAATGCTCTCTACATGGGGCTACCTTTGAAAAGTGTTCGGAAACTCCAGATCGTGCAGAATGCGGCCGCAAGAGCTATCATGGGGTTATCTAGATTCACCCATATCTTTCCAACACTCCATGGCCTGCACTAACTGCTGATTAGTTTCCAATTGCAATTCCAAGTGTTGGTAATGACCTATAAAGCCCTGCATGGCATTGGACGAGAATACCTCTGGAGCCGTCTTCTGCCGCACAAATCCCAGTGGCTGATAAGGTCCCACAGAGTTGGCCTTCTCTGGGTCCTGTCGACTAAACAATGTCGTCTGGCAGGCCCCAGGGAAGAGCCTTCTCTGTGGCGGCCCTGGCCCTCTGGAATCAACTCCCCCCAGAGATCAGAACTGCCCCCACCCTCCTTGTCTTTCGTAAATTGCTTAAGACCCACCTGTATCGCCAAGCACGAGGGAATTGAGACACCTCCCCCAGGCTTATATAGTTTATGTATGGTATGCTTGTGTTGTATGATTTTAATGATGGGGTTTTAGATGTTTTTTAAATACTGTATTAGATTTGTTACATTGTTATATTGTTACTATTCTTGTTGTGAGCTGCCCCGAGTCTGCGGAGAGGGGTGGCATACAAATCTAATAAATGATGATGATGACGATAATAATAATAATAATAATAATAATAATAATAATAATAATAATAGTTGTTATTATTATTGTTGTTGTTGTTATTAAAAGCGAATACAATAGCACTGGGCCTCTTCAGATTAAGCATTTATTTTAAAAATCTTCTTCATTTTGTTAAGTTGTCTAGAACAAGAATAAAGCAGTCCTTAAAAAATAAGTCTAATAATGTGAACATTCTATACGCATTTATAGTTATTAACTTACCTCCTTGCAGCAAACAACAGCCAGTTTCTGCAATCCGATTAGCACAAAAAAATTAAAAATTGCCTCTCCCTCCCAGCAATTTGCCTCCTTAGAGGTAGATCACCACTGCATCGAAGGGCGAGGACTACCCTGCAGCTTCGGGAGGAAAGAACCGATGCGCCTGCCATGGCAGACACTCGGCCATAGCAAAACATCCACATACAAGGAAGCAATAGAGTGACATTCAGAAGTTGATTGGAGTAAGTAGATCGACAAAGAAACAAAGTGATTTGAATTTGACTTTTAGAGAATCCCAAGAATGAGTATCTGAAAGATGTGGAAAGGCAAATTAAGAAGCGTTAGCACTTAAGAGATCAAAAAACCCGCAAAAGACTTTTAAAACTGCGATTTGTATCACTGCGATTTGAAAAATAGTTAGATATCTGGCAAGCCTTTAAAACCTTATTTGTGGACAAAAGTGAGTACTCACGGTCACGGATAGATTGCTTAGGTAATAAGGAGCTGGCAAAAGATGAGGGGCGTGGAGAAATGTACAGGTGGCACCATTATAGATGCAGACCAAAGTGACAGTGTGAAATAAGATCGGGATTTGAAACTGAAAGTGGCAAAGGATTTTAGTAAATTAAGTCAAATAAAAATATGTGGAATTAAAGTTCATATTCTTCTGGAAAAATATTAAAAGAACATTCAATATGTCTAGCATGATGACAACTACAAAGATAACTACTAGTGACTTCACATGTGTCACCAAAGGTTTTAGACTCAACCACAGGAGGCTCCTTGAAAATGTTTTGAAAAGTTGATAGAAACTCCCAAAAACTCCGCTAAACTCCTCAAAAGTTGGATAGAAGGAGAGAGAAATTTAAGGAGAACAAGGAGAGGTGAAGAGAAAGTTTGAAAAATCAAGGGGCTATAGGATGTCGCTGGATTCTGGAACTGAAAAACAGTGAGTAACAGACAAAGGGAATATGGCCGAAGGCGGAGACAACCCAGGTATGGAAGGAAAAATAGACAAACTGTTACAAATGTTTACTTTGATGGAACAGAGATTCAAATCCCTGGAAGATGTATTGGGAGGTTTTGCTAACAATGTAAAATATCTTTAAAAAGGCACACAAGAGCAAAAAGAGAAAATACAATCAATTAAAAGGGAGATGAAGGTCCAGGCCAGAAAAAATACTGAGATCCCAAAGTAACTAAACTCTAGAATAGCAAATTTAGAAGATTGCCAGAAGAGACATAACTTACGTTTTTGTGGTTTCAAGCAACAGTTTGGAGAAGAAGTAAATTTATCTAAGGCCATTCAGGTGTGGCTTAGATTTTTTCATGTTGATATTGATCCATGTGATATCGAATGAGCCCACTGTAATTATGGCCACAGAAATATGCAACAGAGAGACATAGTCATTTCTTTTCAGGTGAAAGCAAAGCCGAGAAACTTTACAGACATTTCCGAAGACTGGCTGACTTAAAACATGGAGAAAATGATATAAGAGTTCTGAGAGATCTCTCCAGACAGACTCTCCTGGAAAGGGTCTCCTGGAGACCAATTACAAGCATCCTATTTGGAAACAGAATAAAATTTACATGGGTTTTCCCTACAGCTGTTTTAGTATTTAAGGAGGATCAGTCTTTTAGAGCATGCTCATATAAGGAGGGCATGGAATTGTTGCAAAAGATGGGGATTGCATTTGAAGAAATGCATGTGAAACCAGCAGGGCAGCGACTGCAGCTTTTATTGAAAGAGGAGGAGGGACTGACACTGCAACAGATTTGAGTGGAAGAGGCAACCAGGAAGACCTCCTCTAAATTGATTTAGAAGAGCAGGAAAGAGAACGCCAGCACAAGCAGCTCAAAAGCCAAGTGGCTGTTTTAAGGAAAGAATGGAAACCAAGACATCTACACGTGAAGAAACTGTGGAAATGAAGCATCTTCATTTACCTTCTCTCTCTCTTTTTTTTAATCCTTTGCTCTCTCTTTTTTTTGCTTCTTTTTGCTATTGTTAGGTCAATCTCCCTCCCCCTTGTTATGTTATTATAAGTACAGTGATAACTCATCTTACAAATGCCACTTCATACGAACTTTTCGTGATATGAACCTGGGGTTTAAGATTTGTTTGCCTCATCTTAAGAATCATTTTCATTTTGCATACCTGAGACTGGGTGCGTGGGCTCTCTTACTGCATGGAGGGGACCTCAGGGCTTGGCTCCGTAGCCTTGCCTGGCCACCCAAGGAGGAGCCCCGCTCCAAGGCAGGAAGTGGAGGAGGAGAAAGCCAGAGAGAGGGGTGGATTGGGCAGGCAGGAAGCAGTGGCAGAAGGCCAGGGGCGTGAGGGGGCCGGGCCCAAGGCAGGCGAGGGGGGCTGGACTCCCATGCCCAAACATGGCCTCCTTCCCTGCTGAGCCTCCCAGCCACAGAGGAGCCGCGGAAACTTTTGCAAACTTTGGAGCCCAGTGCGGCTCCTGTTGTGGTGGCTGCAGCGGTGGCGGAGGCTGCGGCTTCTCCTCCTCCTCTGGACGTCATCCTGCCATGCTTCTTGGCCGAGCAGGTCTTGTGCATATGCAAGGCGCTATTGCAGGTGGGTAATCCAAGCTGGCTAGACCGCTTCCTGGGCTTGCTGCCGGCTGAGGAGGTGTTGCGGCTGGTGGTGTCAGGCTCAGGCAAGAGCCTGGCCAAGGCGCGGGTGCTGCTGGCCTTCGAGCGCGGTGATTTTGGTGAGCTGTACTGGCTGGTGCAGAGCCGGCCCTTCACTGCGCCCCATCACCCGTTCCTGCAGGATCTCTACCTGCTGGCGCCCTTGGCCTCATGCCACTGCCCCCCGCCCGATCCGCCCATCTCTCTGGCTTTCTCCTCCTCTGCCTCCCACCTTGGAGCAGGGCTCCTCCTCGGGCAGCCCAGCAAGACTATGGAGTCCAGCCCTGAGCTCCCCTCCGCCTCTGTCGGCATCCCGCTCCCCATCTCTGGGCCCCACAGAATTCTCCCAAAACAGCTCCGGGCTCGCCCCGGTGGGTCCTTTGCAGGCAAAGTTGCTTTACACACACATACACACACCAGGACAGGGAAACCAGCTCAGACTGCACTTCTTGGCCCCCATGGGAGATCCTCCAATGCTCCCTTCCCCAAAAAATGGGGTGCTCTGTCGCTGGAGGTTTGCAAAAAACCATTGAAGAACCTTTTGTTCTAGATGGGATGAGGGTTGAGCATGGGGTGGACTAGAAGACCTCTGAGGTCCTTTCCAGCACTAGGATTCAAATGCCTTGTAGCTATTCTTTCTCTCGCTCACTCTCCTGCTCACTACAAGGACACCGCGGCTCGTCTCTCTCTCGCGCTCACTTGCTCTCCTGCCAGCTACAAGGACAGGAAGATCAAGAGGCTAATGGAGTGGGGACACGGGCAATGAGGGCATCCCATCCTGGCAGTTTTCCCGATCCTCCTTCTTAATCATTCTCATTTTGTAAAAGCGGCTGGGTAGATAACGTTTCCCGGTGGAGGGGAGGAGAAGAAAGGACAGCTCTGGCATTGACTTTGTGAGTCAGCTGAACCTGTGGGGACAAAGTCAGGCAAGGAAGGAGGCAGAGGAAGAGAAGGGCCCTCTATTTTTTTTTCTCTCTCTCTTCTGGATGGACAGGAGAGCCTGGAGCCGCCACCTTTCCACCTACCTGCCTTGCCGGTTGCTCCCCCTCACCAAAGGCACCCATCCTGCCCACTCCAAGACCTGCACTGAGGCCGCCCGGGAGCTGCCGCTGCCAGGACAGGACCCTCTCGCTGCACGTGTCCCCACTCCACCCCACACCAGGAACAAAGCAGTGGCAACTGCTGAGGTGACTTTTCCCCTCGGCTGCTTTTCCATGGCTGGAGTGGTGGTGGTGGCTAATGGAGTGGGGACACGGGCAGCGAGGGGATCCTGTCCTGGCAGCGGCGGCTCCCGGGTGGCCTCAGTGCAGCTCTTGGAGTGGGCAGGATGGTCGCCTTTGGTGGGGGGGGCGACTGGCAAGGTGGGCAGGCGGAAGGTGGCAGCTCCGGGCTCTCCTGTCCATCCAGAAGCCAAAAGTTCAGCCCTTTGGAGCTGCCACTGCCAGGATGGGATCCCCTCACTGCCTGTGTCCCCACTCCGTTAGCCTCTGCTTTATGTCCCTCTCCTTGCAGCCGGCAGGAGAGCAAGTGAGTGAGCGAGAGAGACGACCCTTCTCCGGCTGCACCTCGGGAGGACAATGACACCTGGTCTTGAACTCGGGACGCGCCCCTCACCTGTAAAGGACAGCCAAGTGGGGCACTTCAGAACCGGGCCGGCTGTGGAGCAAGGCGTGACCTCCAAGCAGCAATGGTGGCGGCAAAAGAAGAAGAGCCAGACACCAGACGAGCATGCAACTGCACAGCCCAAAGCTGGAAAATGACAAGGACACTGCGGCCCATCTCTCTCGCTCACTCACTTGCCGGCTACAAGGACAAGGAGATCAAGCGGAGGCTAACAGAGTGGGGACACTGGCAGTGAGGGGATCCTGTCCTAGCAGCGGCAGGCAGGATAGGTGCCTTTGGCAAGGGGGGGCAACTGGCAAGGGGGGCGGGCAGGAAGGTGGCGGCTTCAGGTTCTCCTGTTCAGCCCATCCCCACATCCAGCTTTGGCCCCTCGTGGGTTTCTGGCAGGAGGGGGAAGCAGGCGATGGCTGACGGGGCTCCCACAGATGCATTTTGGCAGGGAGATGGTCTCGCCCACCGCTTCCTTGGTTCACCTTTGTCCCCATTCCATTTGCCTCCACTTCATCCATCCACCGCTTTTTTTAAAAAGCCTGAATGTTTTGGATTTTCCTAATGGGCTTGCACACATTATTCACTTTTACATTGATTCCTATGGGAAAAATTGCTTCTACTTAAGAACGTTTCTACTTAAAAACCTGGTCACAGAACGAATTAAGTTCTTAAGTAGAGGCACCACTGTAATATCTTATATATTCAGAAACCTCTTAAAATATAGCTTTTCTCAAAAACCTCTTAAAATATAGCTTTCCCCTTATACATGTATATGTATAAATACAATATACATAAATGTATATTGTGTTTTTGTAGATTTTCACAGGTACAGGTATGAAGGTCTTTGCATATTCGGGTTTCTTCCCATGTAGGATTCAGAGATTTCTGGTGATGTTTCGATGAGGTCCCACTCGTCATCTTCAGGCTGGTGCTTCTGTCCTTGTTCTAGGGCGAACACAGTGAGACCTGAGCTGCCTTCCCTTTATAAATACTGGTGGGTGGGTGTGGTTTGATGGCTCAGCAGCTGCAAGCTGTGTTGAAACTTCCTGGTGAGTCAGTGGGGTAACACCTGGGGTCGTTGATGTAATTGATGTATGCTGATTAGTTGAAACATTGTTTCATCTTACGAACTTTTCTTCTTACGAACCTCTTCACGGAACGAATTAATATATAAGAAGAGCTGAATTTTAAGGAGGGAATTGAGGGGAGGACTTTGGAGGGGAGACTTAATTTTTTTTTTCCTGTTAAGGGAGCCAGTTGTGGGAGGTGTAGTCAATAAGTGCCTTCGTGGAAGGACAAGTATTTAACTTGTTGTCCTTCCCAATGAAGTGGGGGGATCAGGGTGGGAGGCACTTGCTGGGGCGGGTGAATGGGGTATATAAGAATATAGGTAAACAAAGAACATTGCAAGAGGATAAAGGGAGTGGTCTATTATGACTTTAAATGTGAATGGATTGGGATCAAATTTGAAACGTCATAGAGTTTTGAGGATGGCTAGGGATAATAGGGTGGATATTATGGTTTTAACAGAAACACATAAACAATGTCAAAAACAAGGATAAACTTATAATAGATAACAATTGGAAACAGATCAATGAATCTTGAGGAAACCAAAATAGAGGAGTAGCAATTCTTATTCATCAAAGAGTTTCTATAGAGGTGGTGGCAGTACAAAAAGATAGAGACAGGAGATGGGTATTTGTTAAAGGGAAAATAAATCAACAAAAAATAACGTTGGCAGCAATTTATGCACCAAATGTTAACACGACACAATTTATATTGAATACAAAGAGGAAGTTAGACAATTTTGGGGAAGGCTCAGAGTTTTGGGCTGGGGATTTCAATATACAATTAACAGTGGGAATGGCAAATAGAAGATCATTGCATTTAAATAGATTTAATATGGTTGACTTTCACCAGGATCTCGCAAATAGAGGTACATTTTATTCTGCAAGACATAACACATTCAGCTGCATTGATTATATATTAATGAATAAAACGGGGAATTAAACATCTGAAATTAAAAGCATATGGCTGTCAGATCATACCCCACTAATAGCGGTGGTTACAATGGGTCAGGAAAACAATAAAAAAACTTGGAGATATTATATGATAGTAACCGCAAATGAACAAGGTAAACATAAATTGCTAATGGAATTATGTGAGTATTTTAGAATAAATGATGCAGGCCAGACTAAACAATCAATTGTATGGGATGCATGTAAGGCAGTTATGAGGGGACATTGCATAAGCTTGGAAGTTGATATAAGAAAGAGATGGGGAAGAGAAAAGGAGGCTAGGATAAGGGAAATACAGGGGGTGGACAAAAAAATGGAAACACCTTGAAAAATCATCAAAATAGCTTTTAATATGGTATTGGTCCACCTTTTACGGCAAATACAGCCTCAATTCTCCGAGTTATTGATTCATACAAATTGTGAATTGTTTCCAAAGGAATTTTAGCCCATTCTTCAGTTAAAGCACCTTCCAGTTCTTTTAGAGACGATGGTGGTGGAAATCAACTTCTTACTTGAATCTTTAAAATCAACCATAAATGCTCAATAATGTTGAGGTCTGGTGATTGTGGTGGCCAGATGAGATGCTGAAATTCATTAGAATGTTCCTCGTGCCATTCTTTAACAATTCTTGCTCTATGGATTGGTGCATTATCATCTTGAAAGATGACATCCCCCTCTGGAAACAGTTCTTGAACCATAGGATGAATTAGGTTGGCCAAAATTCCTAAATAGTGATGGCTGTTAATACTTCCATGAAGGGAAATCATTGGCCCGGAGGATTTCCAAGAAATAGCACCCCAGATCATCACTGAACCCCCACCATGTTTGACGGTTGGGAGAAGGCAGTCTGGATGAAATGATTCTTTTGGCTGTCTCCAAACATAAACATGGCCGGAGGTCGGGAAAATGGTAAATGATTCGTCAGAGAAAATCACATTTTGCCACTGCTCAAGGGACCAATTCTGGTGGTTTCTACACCACTCTAAACACTTTGAAACATTTGTCTTTGAGAGCAGAGGTTTTCTAATTGCAGCTCTTCTGTGGAATCCAGATTTGTGAAGCTCCCTTCAAACAGTTTTTGTGGAAACTTGGTTCTGTACATATTTATTGAGCTCTGCAGTGATTTTAGGAGCTGTGGTCTTGCGATCCACTCTAACAATTCGCTTTAGAGTCTGACGGTCACTCTCAGACAACTTTGACTTTTAACCAGACCTGTGCTTGGCTGAGGACGTTTTCCCTTCTCTTTCAAAAGCAGCCGTTACTTTGGAGACATTGCCTCTTGAAACGCCAAACATTTGGGCATTTTCTGCTACTCTAGCGCCTGCCATTCGAACACCAACAATTTGTCCTCTTTGAAAGTCTGAGAGGTCTGTCATATCTAGAAGATTATAACCAATTTCCTTAAATTTCTGTTAAAAAAAAGGTAGTTTAAAAAAACATCAAATAACATAATTAAAAAACCCATTAAAATATGTCAATTTTTGATTGATTTGAACATGTTCAAACATTATGATGCCCAAAAGTCAAGTGTTTCTATTTGTTTGTCCCCCCCCCTGTAGATTTGATACAAGAGCAAGTGAGAGTTACAAGAGGAAGTGAGTGGAATACCTTATTGAAATTAAAGAAGAAACAATTGAAAATGTTTGATGAGTTACAATGGAATAAAATTTGAATGGCAGTCAGACAAAGGATTATGGGATGGGGGATTAAATCAATGAAACAAATGATAACATATTTAAAGAAGAGAAATGAAAAATCCTACATAATGGTGTTAAGTGACTCCAGTAGGAAGGTGAGGTATAGTAAAGATCAGTTGGAGAAAATAATGAGGAACTATTACAAAGATCTTTATATTAAAGAACAGGTGAATGTTGGAGTCATTAATGTTGGGAAAAAGTTAATGAGGAAGATAGACAAATGTTAAATGCAGAAATTACATAAGAGGAAAGCTAAAATAATTAAAGGGTTGAAACCAGCCAAAGCACCGGGCCCTGATGGGTATACAGGGGAATTTTATAAGACCTATATGGATGAATTGATACCGCATTGGGAAAGTTGTTTAATGATGTAAAACTTATAGTATCCCATAGACTTGGAGGACAGTAGAAATTGTTACCATCCCGAAAAATGATCAAGATTTTAGAGACCCTGGGGGTTTTGCGCATGCGTCAGTGAGTGTAGATGCTCTGCTGAACGCTCTTCAAATGAGAAAGTAAACATTGGATTTTAAACCCTATCGAACCTCCCGAAGTCTCAAATAAATTGAACTAAGTAAAAAAGCTATAAATTTGGAATCCGGAAATACCTTGGGCTCATCGAAGGAGAGAGAAACAACTTGGAAACAGCCTGTTTTCCATTCGGAACTATGAGTAAATAATAAGCTAAGAGGAAGAGATGGTGGAGAAAGTTGGGGAGGAGCTCACAGAGAGAATGGATGCCTTGGTGAAAACTTTTGTTGTGGTCGGTCAGCAGTTAAAAGAAATGCAAGACGTGGTTACTAAGACCGCAACTGAGCTACAAACAGTGAAAACAGAACAACAAGCCCAAGGTAATAGGGTTTCAAAACTGGAAGAAGAAAGGGAACAGGACTGTCAGCGTATAAATATGTTAGAAGACAGATTAAGAAGAGCAAATTTACGTCTGAGGGGTTTTTAAGCAGATTTTGCTGATAGCAGAAACATGATCCAAAATATCCAGCAATGGTTTAGGAGAATAAAATTGAAGTGTTGGATCAAGAAATAGAAAGGGCACACTGGGTTTTTGGAGCAAGAAGGGATGCAAACCAATGAGACATTGTAATTAAATTCCTCTCAGAAAGAACGGCTGAAACAGTTTACAAAGAACTAAGAAAAATCACCAACCTTACTTTTAAAGGAGCTCCGATTCGGGTCTTAAAAGATTTGTCGGTGTCAACTCTACAAGCAAGAAATCAAATGCGTCCGATAACAGAGACTTTGTTCAAAAGAAATGTGCATTTCAGTTGGCAGTATCTGGCCATTGTGATCATGTTTCAGGAAGGGAGGATGTATTGAGCGAAGACATTCGAAGAAGGAAAAGAAATGCTGGCGAAACTTGGCTTGAATTTGGATTTACAGCAACAGGCAGAAAAAACAACAGAGGCGCTGAAAGAGGGGGGTGCATCAAGAGGAGGAGGGAGTAAAAATCTCATGGAACTTTTACAATCAACATTCCTCGGCAAACAAGCCCTTTTGGGGAAGGAAAAAGAAGCACCGGACTCTTCCAAGATGGATACAAGAGTCACGAGGCAAAAAAAGAAATGAAATGTCTGTAAAAATCTTTGTCTTAACTGTTTTAAAGGTTTTATATATTAAGGGGAAAAGTTAAGGTCTGTTTCAATTCAATATCTGTTTTAACTTTAGCCAAATTAAGGGAGACTTAGGGAGGGGAGTGTGGGGTTTTATTTCCAATTTTAAAAAGGTGTTTGGGGGAGCATTAGCTTCGGTGGAACCATGCCCCTTATGGTGCCTAACCAAAGCAGTGGATTTCCCCCCCGCTTTTCTCTCATTGTGGGAGAAATTCGGGGGGAGGCACCTGGGTGGGGAGATTCTTTTATAAAAATGAAAAAACTAACAGAACTCTGGGTTGCAGGAGGGAAAAATGTTAGATGGAAATATTATGGGTGATCGAACAATTATGGTATTAAATATAAATGGTCTAGCATTGCCAGTGAAAAGGTATAGATTACTGAAGTTAGAGAAAGAAAACTATGTGGATTTCTTATTTCTTACTGAAACCCATAAGGGAAGGAAAAAGACGGATAAATTAATTGAGAGTAAAGAATGGAAATATAGTTTTGAGTCTAGAGGAAAAACAAACAGTAAAGGAGTGGCCATATTAATAAATCAAAGAAATGTTTTTCAGGTGATACAAACAAAAGGGGACAAAGAAGGAAGATTATTATTTGTAAAAGGAAAAATGAATCAAAAGATGATAACGTTAACGATAATATATGCTCCAAATGTAAATGCTAAACAATTTATTATGAATGTAAAACGTAAACTGGATTTATTTTCAGAGGGGACGGTGATATTTGCTGGGGATTTTAATGTAGAAATAACAGCTAATAACAAAGAAAAGAAGCAATTAAATTTGAATAAGTTAAATATGATAGACTTACACGCTGATAATTTAAATAGAGGAACATATTATTCAGCAAGATATAATAAGTTTAGTTGTATTGATTATATATTTATGAACAAAACAGGAAACATCCAAGTTAAAAAGGCAGAAACTAAAAGTAATTGGATATCTCATCATGCAGCCATAATGGCAGTTATAAAAATAGACTCCATTGGTAGACAAAGAATTTGGAGATATAACACAATTATCTCAGTAAGTGAAGAAAATAAGAAAAAAATTCAGAGAGATATTCAGGAATTCTATGAAATAAATCAAAATGATGGAATGAGACAATCAGTTATCTGGGACATGAAGAAAGCAGTTATTAGGGGTAATCTAATTAGTATGGAGTCTTATATCAGAAAAAGTTGGGGGATGGAAAGGGAAAAAAGAATAAGGGAAATAGAATCAATAAGAGAAAATTTGAGAATAACTAGAAATAAAGAATGGAATGACCTGTTAAAACTTAAACAAAGACAATTAAAGGACATAGAGAAAGAAAACTGGAATAATATGAGAATAGCAGTGAAACAGAGAATTGAAATATGGGGGGGGGGGAATCAGCATTACAAATGGTGAACTATCTTAAAAAAAGAAAAGAAAAATTAATAATAAATGGCCTGAAGGACAAAGATGGAGTAATGAGATATGGTAATAGAGAATTAGAAAATGTAATAAGAGAATTTTATGCAAAACTATATGAAAAAGAACATGTTATGTTACAAGAAATAGAGGTTAAATAAAGGCTGAATGAAGAAGAAAGACAAATGTTAAATGCAAATATAACAAGGGATGAAATAATTAAAGTGGTAAAAGAGCTAAAACCTGGTAAAGCACCAGGCCCCGATGGATTTACAGGTGAATATTATAAAATGTATATAGAAATTTTGTTACCGCATTTGGAGAAATTGTATAATAATATCCTCACAACATTGGATGTTCCACAAACATGGAAGGTTTCTGAAATTGTAACAATTCCTAAACCAGACCGAGACCCAATTAGTCTGCTAAATCAAGATTATAAAATTTTTATGAAAATTTTAGCAAATAGGTTGGAAAATATATTACCAAGGATAATTGGGAAAGACCAGTATGGTTTTATAAAAGGAAGAAGAATATATGAGCCTATTAGAAACATCGTGAATGTGCTGCACCATGCCACAAAAACCAAAAGGAAAATGGGATTACTAAAGCTAGATGTTTATAAAGCTTTTGATAAAATAAATCATGAGTATTTGTTCCAATTATGCAATAGTTTGAATATGGGAGAAGGGTTTTGTCAAATAATAAAATAAATATATAAGGAAAATACAGCCTATGTTAGAGTGAACGGAAATAGAATGGAGAAGATAGAAATAAATAATGGGACTAAGCAGGGATGTCCCCTATCCCCGATGCTTTTTGCAATGGCAATTGAAACGTTAGCTAATAAAATTAGAAAAGATAAACAATGGAAGGGATATCAGATAGGACATATGGAATTAAAATTAAACTTATTTGCAGATGATGCCATAATAGTTACAGAAACACCAATAGATATGATTAAAAGAATGATTACAATACTTCAGGAGTTTAAAAACCAATCAGGGTTAAAAGTGAATATGGAAAAATCAGAAATTATTTGTTTAAATACCGGGCCTAAAGAACAAATTGAAATACGGAAGGTATCGGTTTTAAAATTGGGTAACAAGAAAATGAAATATTTAGGAGTATGGCTATTAAAGAATCCGGAAAAAATGGTGGAGTTCAATTATAACTTAATATGGGGAAAAAATCAGAAACAAATTAAGACATGGAGAAATAAAAATTTGAGAAGATTGGCTAAAGTAAGAGCATTAAAGATGACGATTATCCCAAAAATGTTATACATTTTACAGGTAATGCACGGAACCTTCCCAATAAGGAAATTAAGAGAATGGGACATTAAATTAAACGAATGGATAGAAGGTAATAAAAGACCAAGAATTTTTAAAAAATGGCTGATAGCTACGGAAGATGAGGGAGGTTGGGGAAATCCCAGCTTGGAGTATTATAGGGACGCATATCAAATTGATAGGCTAATGGAATTACAATTATTAGAGGAAAAACCATGGGTAGAATTAGAGAAAGAAATTAATGATATTAAGAATCAGGAATTATTATTTAGGAAATGGAATAAGGTAGAAATAAATAGATTATTAGACCCTACTAAAGCGATAATAGAGAGTTGGATGAAATGGCAAGATAAATTGAAAATGACAAACGCTAAATTAGCAACGCTGCATGTGATAAATATAAAGAAAGAAAGTAACCTCACAAAGATAATATGGGAATTAAGGAGGAAAGGTATACAGAGAATAGAACAGTTATACAAAAAGGACAGAAGAGCTAATAGAAATGAAATAGAGAGGTGCCATGGACAACAAAATTGGTTACAAATTAATGTAATAAGTACATACTAGGTAAAAGGGAAAATAAAGAAATATTCATTAGACAAGAAACAAATTTAGAGAAGATATTAAGGGAAAAGAGTAAGAATATAAAAGCACAAACAGGTAATATATAGAGAGAATTATTAAAAGCAGAAGAACAAGTAGTAAAAGGATTGGCGAGATATTGGCAGGATGAATTAGAAATCGATGAATGGGATATGGAAGGTATAATTGAAAATATTAAAAGAATTAAAAACACAAGAATAAGAGAGATGAGAAGAAAAATATTACATAAATGGTATTATACACCAGTACAATTAGCATGTTTTCAAACAACGAAGAAAGGAAATTGTTGGCATGGGTGTAAGGAAAAAGGAGTATTTATGCATATATTTTGGGAATGTAATAAAGTTCAAAAATTTTGGAAACAAATACAAACGAAAGTGAATAAAATTACGAATGGTAATTGGAAAATAACCAAGGAAGCAGCATTATTGATAAAAAATAGTGAGGTAAAAGAATATGAAGAAATCAAAACTGCAGCGATAGAAAGTGCCCAGGCAACAATAGTGCTTGGGTGGAAAGATGATAATAAATGGACGATAAAAAATTGGTGCAGGTACATGGTGGACCACATTCACTATGAAATTATGGAAATTAGATTACATAACTATAAAGAAGAGAAATTAGCAGCAACAATGAGGCGGTGGGAGAAGGTTAAAAATTATATATTAACAACATCAGCAAGCAATGCAAATGTAAGAAATAAAATTCAATCACTTTATAAAGAATGAATAATGTAACCCAGAGATGAAGCAAATGAAGGATACAAAATTGAATCTTCCTTGGTGAAGGGAATTTTTCTTTTTCTTTTTCTTTTGGGTGATGGCACATTTTATGCATTATGGTTTGTGTTTTGTAAAATTTAAAAAAAATCAATAAAATTATATTTAAAAAAAAGATTTTAGGGACCCTGGTTCCTATCATCCTATCAGTTTGGTAAATCAGGATTATAAAATATTTATGAAGGTATTGGCGAACAGACTTGAGAATATTTTGCCAAAAATTATTGAGGAAGACCAATATGGGTTTGTAAAGGGAAGGAAGATAAGCGAACCAATAAGAAATGTTGTTAATGTGATGCATCATGCTACCAAGAAGAAGTTGGGCATTTTGAAATTAGATGTGTATAAAGCTTCCTACATTGCCCCAAATCACTCCAAAAATCACCCCTTCAAATGCTTCCTTTGCGGCGCCAAATCGCTCCTAAAATCACCCCTTCAAACACTTCCTATGCCTCCCCAAATCAAGGTCCTAACGAAGGCAAATGAAGTGAAGAAAGGCAGCAAGGAGAAACGAGGGAAACATTTACTATGCCACCCAAATCGAGGTCCTAACAAAAGCAAATGGAGTGAAGAAAGGCAGCAAGGAGAAACGAAGCATTTTGAAAGGAGAGGTGATTTTGGAAGACTTTGGAAGCGATTTGGCATGGGACCTCATCGAAACACTGTCAGAAATCTCTAAATCCTACACGGGAAGAAACCCGAGTATGCGAAGACCTTCATATATATATATATATATATATATATACTATACATACATGCATACATACATACAGTGATACCTCATCTTACGAACTTAATTCATTCTGTGACGAGGTTTGTAAGTAGAAAAGTTTGTAAGATGAAACAATGTTTCCCATAGTAATCAATGTAAAAGCAAATAATGTGTGCAAACCTATTAGGAAAATCCAAACTTTAAGGACAAAGTGAAGACTAATGGACTGGAGATGGACAGTGAAGAGAAGCGAGGAATGGAGGTCCTGACGAAGGCTAACGCTGCCCCAAATTGCTCCCAAAATCACCTCTGCAGATGCTTCCTATGCCGTCCCAAATTGCTCCCAAAATCATCCCTCCAGATGCTTCCTATGCCGCCCCAAATCTCTCCCAAAATCACCCCTTCAAATGCTTCCTATGCTTCGCAGCTGTCTCTGAACGCTAACTTCCGCGTTCGGTGGCAGCGGTTGTTTTTTTTGTTGCACGGATTAATTGACTTTACATTGTTTCCTATGGGAAACAATGTTTCGTCATACGAGCGTTCCGACTTACGAGCCTCCTTCCGGAACCAATTAGTCTCGTAAGTCGGGGTTCTACTGTACATCTTTGAGTTTGTTCAATTCAGTTTTTAAGTGCTCATGGTCAGCTAGGCGTTTGGTTCTGGTGATGAGAGTTTTGGCTACTGAGGTGATCTGTGCTGGGTGGTGGTGGGAGTGTGCATTTAAATAACGGTTGGTATGGGTTTTCTTTTGGTAGATGGTGTGTCCTAGGGTGCCATTGGGTTTTTTATAGATTAGTACATCCAGAAAGGGAAGTTGATCATTGGCTTCTGTTTCCATAGTAAATTGTATTTTGGGGTGTAGGCTATTGAGATGTGTGAGGAAATTGTCTAGTTTTTCTTTTCCATGTGGCCAGATTACAAACGTGTCATCAACATATCTCAGCCAAAGTTTAGGTTTGTGTTTAGATTGCTCCAATGCATTATTTTCAAAATATTCCATATAGAGGTTGGTGATGACAGGTGAGAGGGGCGATCCCATGGGGGCTCCCTCTATCTGTTTATATCTTTGTTCATTATAGATGAAATATGTATTAGTCAGACAGTGGTTGGTTAGATCTAAGATATATTTGGGGGGCTTGTGTTTGTTTTGGATAGCTGTTAAGGCTTCTTTAATAGGTATTTGGGTGAAAAGGGATACAACATCAAAACTCACAAGTAGGTCACCAGGTTGTAGGTTTTGTTTTTTAATTATTTGTATAAAGTGGAATGAATTTTGTACATATGAGGTGATAGTTTCTGTATAGGGCTGAAGATATTTGGCTAAAAATTTGGCAAGATTTTGTAGAGGGGAGCCTATGGAGCTGACTATTGGCCTGAGAGGTATTCTTTCTTTGTGTATTTTTGGAAGGCCATAGAGTTTTGGACATATGGAAGATTTTTCTCTGGGGATGATTCTTTGTTGGATTTCTTCACTGACGGGAGAGGCTTTTATTTTGGATTTGGTGGTTTTTTCTAGGTAGGTGGTAGGATCTGTGTTTAGAAGTTTGTAGGAAGGGTTTTGTAGTAGGATGGACAGTTTTTCTTTGTAGTCTGATCTGTTCATCACTATTGTGGAGTTTCCTTTGTCTGCTGGGAGGATGATTATATCGTTGTCTTTCTTCAAATTGATAAGTGCATCTCGTTCCTCCTTTTGTATGTTGCTTCTAGGTGGTTTGCTGGAACAGAGAATATTGGTGACTTCAAGTCTGATTTTGTTGGCTTCATCTGGGTTGATTTTATTTAGGGTAGTTTCAACTCCACATATGATGTTTTCAGTTGGAATGCGTTTGGGGGCTATTGCAAAATTGAATCCTTTTGAAAGAACATTGGTTTCTGCAGTGGTGAGGGTCCTGTCTGATATGTTATGTACTGTTTTTGTCATAAGTGGTTGTGGAGGGCTGGGTTTCTGCTGTTTTTCTAGTTTGTGGAATTTTTTTGTTATGTGTGTCTGTCTTGTATTGGGTTTCTGTTTCAGCTCTCCAGATTGATATTTGTTTGAATTTACCCCAGAGTATAGGGTGCATTTTGTTGCTGAGTTTAAGGTGAAGAGAGAGTAGACTTTTGTTGATTTCATCAAGTATGAATCTTTTCTTGTGGAGTTCATTTCTAATTAGGGCTAATTCAGTTCTTTTTAGGATCCTCTCAATGGCTGGGGTTTTTGGGTGGAATTTTTTAGTTGGAAGTATTTGGGAATTATTCTTTTGTCCCTGCAGTTACATAGGAATGTGAGATCACATAAGATGGAGGCTTTTCTGACTTCAAGTTTTTCATAGGTCCTAGTCAGTAGGAAAGTATCCTCCCCGTAGATGTAAGATATTTGTTTTCGTAGATTTTCACGGGTATATGTATGTAGATTGTTCTGAGTTCGGGTTTTGCCCCGTGTAATGTTTTGAGTGTCTATGCGACGTTTCGGTGAAATCACATTCACCATCATCAGGCTGAAGTTTTAAGCTTCGTGCTGTTGTAAATATGGAATGTTTGCAACTGTCATTTGTTCCTTATATATAGTTTTGGGGGTGGAGATTTGGTTTGAATGTAGCAAATAGATTGGGTGACTATGTTTTAGTGATTTGATTGGTTGGTGGAATCACAATTGCTTGAAGGATTGACATGGTGATGATTATGATATGTTTTTTTGCTTAAGGCTGGTTTCCAAATCTCTGGCAGGCGGGACGTGTCATCTCTTTTATTCATGCAGAGGGGGTGTTTTTCTATCTCTATTGCTTCCATAGTAATTCTTCTGTATAAATTTTCTGTTTTGGAAAGTAATTTAGTTTTTTCAAAGTCAATTTCGTGCCCTGTTTTTTTAATGTGCTGGACAAGGGAGGAAGTCTTTTCTTCTTTTTTAACTGCATTCTTATGTTCTGCAATGCGTGCGCTCACTCTTCGATTGGTTTGTCCAATGTATGTGGCTGCACATGTTTTGCAAGGGATTTCATAGATTCCTTGGTGTGTGTGTGTGTGTGTGTGTGTGTGTGTGTGTATATATATATGTATCAAAAGTTTTTAGCTGGAATTTTAAAATTAAGGGAAACTAGGATGGTCCCATTTCGGCCTTGTTCTGGCCTCATCAGCTAGCCACACCCTTCCTTACTGGGATTCGATCTGGCAGCCTCTGCCTTGTAAGGTAGAGAATTAGCAGTTGAGCCACCAGACCTGATCCCTCCAGCTCTGTACCAGGGAGGGACTATATGTTTTTTATGTCAGATCACCCTGGTATATTGAAGGAACGTCACAGCTCCTTTTTGCCTCTAGGCCCAACCCATTACCATTTCAAGGCAGTTAAATTATTCATAGCCGACAACTATATTCTGTATGTATCAAATGTTTTTTAGCTGGAATTTTAAAATTAAGGGAGACTAGGATGGTCCCGTTTCGGCCTTGTTCTGGCCTCATCATCTAGCCACACCCTTCCTTACTGGGATTCGATCTGGCAGCCTCTGCCTTGTAAGGTAGAGAATTAGCAGTTGAGCCACCAGACCTGATCCCTCCAGCTCTGTACCAGGGCGGGGCTATATGTTTTTTTATGTCAGATCACCCTGGTATATTGAAGGAACGTCACAGCTCCTTTTTGCCTCTAGGCCCAACCCAGGACCATTTCAAGGCAGTTAGTTTATTCATAGCCGAGAACTATATTCTGTATGTATCAAATGTTTTTTAGCTGGAATTTTAAAATTAAGGGAGACTAGGATGGTCCCATTTCGGCCTTGTTCTGGCCTCATCAGCTAGCCACACCCTTCCTTACTTGGATTCGATCTGGCAGCCTCTGCCTTGTAAGGTAGAGAATTAGCAGTTGAGCCACCAGACCTGATCCCTCCAGCTCTGTACCAGGGAGGGGCTATATGTTTTTTTATGTCGGATCACCCTGGTATATTGAAGGAACGTCACAGCTCCTTTTTGCCTCTAGGCCCAACCCAGGACCATTTCAAGGCAGTTAGTTTATTCATAGCCGAGAGCTATATTCTGTATGTATCAAATGTTTTTTAGCTGGAATTTTAAAATTAAGGGAGACTAGGATGGTTCCATTTCGGCCTTATTCTGGCCTCATCAGCTAGCCAAACCCTTCCTTACTGGGATTCCAGCTAAAAAAACATTTGATACATATAGAATATAGTTGTCGGCTATGAATAAATTAAGTGCCTTGGTACAGAGCTGGAGGGATCAGGTTATCAGAGATGACATTTATAAATGGTCAAGGAGCCAAAGTCTGAAGGGTAAGGAAATAATAATATTGAAGCAAGTCCCAAAAAGAGTATAAGAATGTAGATTAAAATATAACTTTCTAATAAGAAAATTGATAAAAGAAAATGTTATGTTCCACTGGCTTATACCAGAGGGACTAATAATTACATGGCAAGAGGAAAAAAAAAAAATTGAATATATAGATCAAACTAAGAATTTCTATGAAGAGAAGAGCAAATAAGTAAGTAAAGTAAAGGAAGTGAAGAACTGGAAGATCAAAGCCAGGAGGAAGAAGAAATAGTGGAAGAAAGACAAGAAGAAATAAAGAAGAAACAAACCCAAAAATTAGTAAAAACACATAGACTAAGAGAACCCAAATATACCAAGAGATACTATAAGTAGCAATGTCGGAAGACCTAAAAATAATATCCATGAATATAAATGGATTAAATAATCCCAAGGAAAGAAATCAGATACAATATTTTTGAAACTTAAAAGACAACAAGCTAAAGTGATCATATTAAAAGAAGTTCACATTAAAAAGATTAACAAAAAATTACTAAAGAATGCAAGTTTAGGTGGATTATATACCTCTTTAGCAGATCAAAAGAAAAGAGGACTAGCAATATATATAGATAAAACCATAAATTCTGAAAAATTATATAATGACCATTGAAGAATTTTAGTAGTTCAGCTTGAAATAATAATAATAATAATTTAATAATAATGTATTAGATTTGTATGCCACCCTTCTCTGAAGACTCGGGGTGGCATACAAATAGAGCATAAACCTCTCATCATTGTATCTATTTATGCACCATTTTACCAAGAACATTTGGGGAAATGAGTGAAGAATTATCTGGTGATAACATCTCTTGTTAAAACAATACACATATTATTCTAACCCACATAAGATTTGGACCAGAATTGACATGGCTTTGGTGTCCGCACACAAGTAACCAACTTCAAAAGCCGCTACAAAAGCATATGCCAGCAAATAAAAGCAGAATGACTCAATTATCACAGCAAACAAGAGGAAAACCTCCTTCACACCAAATCTAATTGAGCCTTCTACAACTTCGTCAACAACAAACTCAATGACTCTAGACCTATACCACCTCTTGTAGGACCCAACAACAAAGAATACCAAGATGATCCATCCAAAGCTAACCTCTTCAACTCTTTCTTTGGCTCTGTCTTTGTTAACAGTAATGGCTCATCCCCCATCTTTGCAAATCGCACCTCAAACTCTCTCAACAACCTAACTCAAATCGACTTCACTGTAGACCGTGTTGAAAAAGCAATCTGTGACCTCAAACTTTCCCTATCAGTTGGACCAGACGGTCTTTGTGCATACTTCCTAAAAAAGCTTTCTTCTGCTATAGCTGAACCTCTAAGCATTATCTTCCAAAAATCCTTCAGGACCAGCACACTCCCCAAGCTATGGTCAAAAGCAATAGTCATCCCCATCTTCAAAAACGGAGACCCTTCTCTCGTTGACAACTACAGACCAATATCACTATGCTGCATCTCGTGTAAAGTCATGGAATCAATTATAAATCAATCAATCACTTTTCTTAGAATCTAATAACCTACTCTCTAACAAACAATTTGGATTCAGAAAGAAATTATCCTGCAACCTACAACTACTTCACTGCAAAAACATTTGGACTACCCACCTAGATCAAGGAAAATCCATTGATGCAATTTATATTGACTTTTGCAAAGCCTTCAACTCAGTGGTCCACGACAAACTACTCCTAAAACTCAAATCCTATGGCATCTCAGGATTCCTCCACAGCTGGATTACTGCATTCCTGTCAATCAGGCAACAAGTTGTCAAAATTGGAAGTGCCATTTCCACCCCCGTCCCTGTCAAAAGTGGTGTTCCCCAGGACAGCATACTAGGTTCTACTCTTTTCATTCTCTACATCAATGACCTCTGCGATCATATCGCAAGCAACTGTGTTCTTTTTGCTGACAGTGTAAAACTTTTCAACACCACTGACAACACATTTACTCTCCAACGAACAAATGCTCTGCCCTCCACATCAGCAAAAATAATCCAAACCTCATATATAAACTGAATAAACAAATTCTCACAGCCAACCCACACTCAGTAAAAGACCTTGGAATACTAATATCAAATGACCTAAGTGCTAAAGCCCACTGCAACAATATCGCCAAAAAGGCTTCTAGAGTTGTTAACCTGATCCTAGGTAGCTTCTGCACCGGCAATCTCACACTACTCACAAGAGCATACAAAACTTTTGCCAGACCCATCCTTGAATACAGCTCATCTGTCTGGAACCCATACCACATCTCGGACATCAACACCCTTGAAAACGTCCAAAGATATTTCACCAGAAGAGCCCTTCACTCCTCCACTCGAAAGAGACTACCCTACGAAAATAGACTAACAATCCTGGGTCTAGAAAGCTTAGAACTACGGCGCCTAAAACACGACTTAAGTATTGCCCACAAGATCATATGCTGCAACGTCCTTCCAGTCAATGACTACTTCAGCTTCAACCGCAACAACACAAGAGCACGCAACAGATTCAAACTCAATATTAACCGCTCCCAACTTGACTGTAAAATATATGACTTTAACAATCGAGTTGTCGAAGCATGGAACTCATTATCGGACTCAATCGTGTCAACCCCTAAACCCCAACATTTCTTCCTATCCACGATTGACTTCTCCAGGTTTCTAAGAGGTCAGTAAGGGGCGTACATAAGTGCACTAGTGTGCCTTTTGTCCCCTGTCCAATTGTCATTCCTTTATCTCATATATCATATATTTTCTTCCTTTCATATATCTTCTCCTCTATTTTTACATATGATCTTTATATATATTACTTCATGTCTATTCTCTTCCATATGTATTGTGTATTGGACAAATGAATAAATAAAAAACAAAAATAAATAATATAAAACAAATCGAAATAGAAACTTAGGTGTCCACACACGTGATAATATAAAACAAAATGAAATAGAAACCAATAGTTGGGCAGATCATAATCCTGTAGAAATGATTTGGAAGGGAACTAGAAACTAGAACTAGAAAGATTAGATTAGATTAGATTAGATTTATTGGATTTATATGCCGCCCCTCTCTGCAGACTCGGGGCGGCTCACAACAATGGTAAAAAACAGTACATAGTAACAAATCTAATATTTAGCAATCTAAATTATAGTTTTAGGTTAAAAAGTCCAAAAAAAGAAACCCCAATATATAAAAAACAAGCACACAATCGAATCATAGACAAAAACTACATGGGCAAGGGGGAAAGAAGTAAAAATGCAGAAACTACTCCACAAAATTTGTGGGATGCAAATATCACAGCTAAGGCCTATATTCGAGGATTGACTACTTCCTATGTAGCAAAAAGGAATAAAGATTTAATATTCCCAATAGAGGCAATTCGCCACCCAAATTTAATCAAAATAGGAGAAATAATCAAATATAAGGAACTTTTAGACTCACAATTAAACTTAAAAACTAAACAAGAGTTAAGTGAAGGAATAATAATAGACTGGTGGATATACATACAAATTCAGGGAAGATTTTCAAAGGATAAAAAGGACTATCATTTCCAAAAAGGAAAGAATGATTTGGATAAGATAATTATGAAGAGTCAGGCAACATTGATTGGAAAATTTTATAAATTCATGATAAGATATGAAACAGAAGGGGAGATTGTCAAGGACAGCATGATCAGTTGGTGTAGAAATTTTGGTCATACTGTAGATTTGGATAGATGGGAGAAATCTTGGTCACATATTTGATGGATTACTAAATCAGTAACATTTAAGGAAAATAAATTAAATAAGTTCTATCAATGGCATTTACCTACCAATAGACTGACAAAAATGTACCCCGGTATCCAACCAAAATGTTGGAAATGTAAAGATGAAATTGGCATATATTATTACCATTGGTGGGCATTCCCCAAATTATATTGGAATACGATCAAGAAGAGAAATCAGTGGAAGTTATGTGCCGGTGCCTGGAGGCTGTTGGGGCCTGGATGGGTGTCAACAAACTCAAACTCAACCCAGACAAGACGGAATGGCTGTGGGTCTTGCCTCCCAAGGACAATTCCATCTGTCCATCCATCACCATGGGGGGGGGGGAATTATTGACCCCCTCAGAGAGGGTACACAACTTGGGCAACCTCCTCGATCCACAGCTGACATTGGAACATCATCTTTCGGCTGTGGCAAGGAGGGCATTTGCCCAGGTTCGCCTGGTGCACCAGTTGTGGCCCTATTTGGACAGGGAGTCATTGCTCACAGTCACTCATGCCCTCATCACCTCGAGGTTTGATTACTGCAACGCTGTCTACATGGGGCTACCTTGGAAAAGTGTTCAGAAACTTCAGATTGAGCAGAATGCGGCCGCAAGAGCCATTGTGGGGCTTCCCAGATTCGCCCATGTGTCTACAACACTCCGTGGCCTGCATTGGCTGCCGATCAATTTCCAGTCACAATTCAAAGTGTTGGTTATGACCTTTAAAGCCCTACATGACATTGGACCAGAGTACCTCCGGAATCCCAGTGACTGATAAGGTCCCACAGAGTTGGCCTTCTCCGGGTCCCATCGACTAAACAATGTCGTCTGGCGGACACCAGGGGAAGGGCCTTCTCTGTGGCAGCCCCGGCCCTCTGGAATCAACTCCCCCCGGAGATTAGAACTGCCCCCACACTCCTTGTCTTTCGTAAATTACTCAAGACCCAACTATAGCGCCAGGCATTGGGGATTTGAGACATTTCCCACCCAGGCTCCTTATAATTTATGTTTGGTATGTATGTGTTGTCTGGTTTTAATATGATAGGGTTTAGTTATTTCTTTTAATATTAGATTTGTGCCACTATAATATTGTTTTTATCATTATTGTGAGCCGCCCTGAGTCTTCGGAGAGGGGCGGCATATAAATCTAATATATTATTATTATTATTATTATTATTATTATTATTATTATTATTAAATCAGGAAACACGATATAAGAAATGTTGTATATCCCCAAAAAATTATAAAAAAGAAATTCAATATTTGACAGTACATATTTTAATGGCGGCAAGAATAAGGTTCGCACAAAGATGGAAAGATAAAGAAATTCCACAAGAAGAAGAATTAATTAAAAAATTGGTGAATGTGCTGAAATAGATATGATGACAAGAAGAAGGTTGAAAGGTCAAGAAGAAACAGAATATTATAAAGTATAGGATAAGGTTTGTGATTGGTTAGATAAAAAGTCAAAGAATAGTGAATGAATAATTTAAACTATAAATATGTAAATAGTAAATAGTTATAAATGTGTAGACTGCTAATAGTAAATAATTGCTAAATAGTAATAATAGGAATATAAGAATATGTATATTTGCATGAAATTGTATGTAAAACTTTACTCCAAAAACTCCAAAAACTTCTGATAAGAGCGGGGCAGTAAAAGCACCTATATATGTTCTATATTTGTTGGTGTCTTGTTTTTTAAAACAAAAACAACCAAGAGACATACGAAATCCAAAAAGAAACCAGCATGGCTGCGCAAACTGAATGAAAAAAAAAGACTAATACAAAAAATGGAAATGTACTAAACACCCGAATGACAAAATAAGGATTAGTAGCAGCAATGGATAAAAAGTTAAAACAGAGATAAAAGGATTAAATTAAATATTGAGTTAAGATGTTTATGTTTTATTATAGATAGAAAAAGGGAATGTGAGGGAATAGATTTTATAATATTGCTGTCTGTAGATGAAATATGTCTCATGTGTAGTTAATTTTAATTAATTTAATTTAGCAAAGAAGAGGATAAAAAGTATAAATTAAAAGCATTAGGGTTTTTCTCTGAATGTTTAACGTAACAAAGAAATATCATTTATTATTATTTTTGGCACTGATTCTGGTTTTTTTACTGCTTATGTTGTTTTTAGTGTATGTCAGAGAAATTTTTTTTAATTTCCCCGCCACCACCACCCCCCAAAATGGAAAAAAGGACACGTAACTAAGGCAGAGTACCAACAGACAGTCAGAATCTGCAAAGGAAACATCAGGACAGCAAAGGCCCAGTACGAACTAAGCCTAGCAATAAAAGTCAAAGACAATAAAAAAAAGTTTCTTCTAACACATAAACAACAACAAATAAACCCCAAAAGAAATAGCCAGTTCACTAAAAAGAGAAGATGGCAAAGACATAATGGCAGACCTCTCAGACTTTCAAAGAGGACAAATTGTTGGTGCTCGAATGGCAGGCGCTAGGGTAATAGAAAGTGCCCAAATGTTTGGCATTTCAAGAGGTAATGTCTCCAAAGTAACGACTGCTTTTGAAAGAGAAGGGAAAACGTCCTCAGCCAAGCACAGGTCTGGTCGAAAGTCGAAGTTGTCTGAGAGAGACCGTCAGACTCTAAAGCGAATTGTTAGAGCGGATCGCAAGACCACAGCTCCTAAAATCACTGCAGAGCTCAATAAATATGTACAGAACCAAGTTTCCACAAAAACTGTTTGAAGGGAGCTTCACAAATCTGGATTCCACAGAAGAGCTGCAATTAGAAAACCTCTGCTCTCAAAGACAAATGTTTCAAAGTGTTTAGAGTGGTGTAGAAACCACCAGAAATGGTCCCTTGAGCAGTGGCAAAATGTGATTTTCTCTGACGAATCATCATTTACCATTTTCCCGACCTCCGGCCATGTTTATGTTTGGAGACAGCCAAAAGAATCATTTCATCCAGACTGCCTTCTCCCAACCGTCAAACATGGTGGGGGTTCAGTGATGATCTGGGGTGCTATTTCTTGGAAATCCTCCGGGCCAATGATTTCCCTTCATGGAAGTATTAACAGCCATCACTATTTAGGAATTTTGGCCAACCTAATTCATCCTATGGTTCAAGAACTGTTTCCAGAGGGGGATGCCATCTTTCAAGATGATAGTGCACCAATCTATAGAACAAGAATTGTTAAAAAATCAGACCTCAACATAATTGAGCATTTATGGTCGATTTTAGAGATTCAAGTAAGAAGTTGATTTCCACCACTATCATCTCTAAAGGAACTGGAGATTGCTTTAACTGAAGAATGGGCTAAAATTCCTTGGGAAACAATTCACAATTTGTATGAATCAATACCTCAGAGAATTGAGACTGTATTTGCCGTAAAAGGTGGACCAACACCATATTAAAAGGTATTTTGATGATTTTTCAAGGTGTTTCCATTCTTTTGTCCACCCTCTATAGAGAGAGATACCCAGTATAGGTATCTCTATAGGGGTATCACAGGTATCAGTCCTAGGCCTAGTACTCTTTAACATTTATCAATGATCTAGATGAAGGAATAGAGGGGGAATTAATTAAATTCACAGACAACACCAAGCTTGCGGAAATGGCCAATACCCCAGATGATAGGCTCAGAATACAGAAAGATTTATACAGACTTGTACAATGGGCCCAAACAAACAAAATAAAGTTCAGTATAGAGAAAAGTAAAATCCTACATCTAGGTAAAAAAACTCCAAAATATACATACAAACTGGGTAAAACCACATTCAACAAAAATAACTGTGAGAGAGATCTAGGAGTCTTGGTGGACAACCCACTAAATATGAGCCAACAATGTACAGCGGCGGCTAAAAAAGGCAACACAATCTTGAGCTGCATCAACAGAAGGATACAATCTAGGACTAAAGAGGTACTAATACCACTTTATAATGCCCTCATCAGACTACACCTAGAGTACTGCATTCAATTTTGTGCTCCACACTACAAAAGATACATTGAAACTCTGGAAAAGAGGACAACCAGAATGATAAAGGGACTAGAAACCAAAATATACGAGGAAAAGTTGCAGGAACTGAGCATGGGTAGTTTAGTGAAGAGGAGGTCCAGTGGGGACATGATAGCAGTCTTCAAATACTTGAGGAGCTGCCAGTGAGGAGGGGGCCACACTGTTTTCCAAAGCCCTAGAGGGCCAGACGAGCAATGGATAGAAGCTGACCGGAAGAACTTTCTGACGGTGAGAGCAATCATCCGGTGGAATGGCCTGCCTGCACAGGTTGTGAACACTCCAACACCAGAGACCTTCAAGAGGAGACTGGACTGGGATGGTATAGGGCAGTGATGGTGAACCTATGGCATGGGTGCATGACACACAGAGCCATATCTGCTGGCACATAAGCCGTTGCCCTTGCTCAGCTCTAACATGCATGTGTGTGCTAGCCAGCTGATTTTTGACTTGCACAGAGGCTCTGGGAGGGTGTTTTTGGCTTCCAGAGAGCCTCCAGATTGATGGAGGAGGGCATTTTTACTCTCCTCCAGCTTCGGGAAAGCCTTTGGAGCCTGGGGAGGGTGAAAAACAAACCTACTTGGCCCATCAGAAGTTGGGAAACAAGCCATTTCCGGCTTCCAGAGGGACTCTGGGGAGCAGTGGAAGTTGCTTTCACCCTTCCCAGGCATTGAATTATGGGTGTGGGTACTCACGCATGCGCGATAGTGCACACCCTCTCTCTTTCGTCACAAGAAGAAAAAAAGGTTCGCCATCACTGGTATAGGGTCTCCTGCACCAGCAGGAGGTTGGACTAGAAGACCCAAGTTCCTTTCCAACGCAAACTATAAATAAATTGCTGGATGGCAGAGACCAAAGGGTGGGGCTGCATTTGGTGTATAAGATATACCCACGTTTTCACCCACTTGGGGGTAAAAAATGTGTCTTATACTCCAAAATGTAAGGTATTTTATACTATCAATTTAGCAAAAAAAGACAACAATTTTTCTTAATTAAAAACTGTTTGAGGGGGCATATTGAATCATACCTCACTACTGAAAATGGTTTTATATCTGTCCCCATTGCAGTTTTCTAATTTAAATTTCATACATATCCACAATAGTGATTTTTATTTTAATTATGTAGTAATAGGGATGCAATGTGTTGTGTGAACTCATGTTCAACCTGCAGATTTTTCAGGTTCCGAAGAGGAAAGCGAATATGAATTGGTAGGGCCTGATTTACAGACAGGAAGGGAGGAGGCAGGTGACGTGCAGATGCATTCTAGTTCTAGCGAAGATGTCAGGTGAGTTAACCCTTACTTCAGACGCTTGGAGAAGAGAAGAGAACAAGTGTTAGGGAAAAATATTAGAAGGGGAGGAACTGGTTAATTAATTTCCTCATGCCCGGTTGTGAGTGGAAGAGAAAGCTGACTCTCGTGATGAATGTGTAGCTGTGGGGGATGTAAGATGAACCTTAACCTAGGTGGGATTCTGGGAAGTATTTAGAATCGGAATGACAATGGCTTAGTTAACAGAGTTCTGTTAATAAATCAAGCTCTGATTGAGAGAATTGGACTGGGACTTGGTTTATTTCTCAGATGTTATTTGGAACGCTGACACCTTCATTCCCAACTTTGCCACCTTGACTGTGCCCCTCACCTGTCTTCTTCAGAAAGGAGTTCCATTTCAATGGGGCACTACAGAGCAACAAGCTTTTCTCAACCTCAAAAAAGCTTTCATGCAATACCCTGATCCCGCTCATCCATTTATCGTAGAAGCTGATGTCTCTGACGTTCGAGTGGGGGCTGTACTTCTTCAACAACGCGAAGACGGCAGACCCTTATTTCCCTGTGCCTGTGTAACACAAATTTTGTTCCCAGCTTTTAAATGTTATATTCCAATTGCTTATGTCTAAAACAAATTATAAATTGCTTACATTCATCATAAACCTCGCTTTTGTGACCACAGCAATGAAAATTATGCATTTTTACTATAGAAACAGACGATTTTGCAACTTCTCATTCATACAGTCAGACTAAGAACACTATAT
This sequence comes from Erythrolamprus reginae, assembly GCF_031021105.1. NCBI lineage: Eukaryota > Metazoa > Chordata > Lepidosauria > Squamata > Dipsadidae > Erythrolamprus > Erythrolamprus reginae. The sequence continues at coordinate 76,960,928 of NC_091963.1, forward strand.
AGATTAGATTTATTGGATTTATATGCCGCCCCTCTCCGCAGACTCAGGGTGGCTCACAACAATAGTAAAAAACAGTACATAGTGACAAAATCCAATACCCACCAATCCAATTACAATTTAAGTTAAGAAATTCATAAAACAATCCCAATATATATAAAAAACAAGCACACAATCAATCAAACGGCAAAACAACATGGGCAGGGGGGAGATGTTTTAGTTCCCCCATGCCTGACGGCAGAGGTGGGTTTTAAGGAGTTTATGAAAGGCAGGGAGGGTGGGGCAATCCTAATCTCAGGGGGGAGCTGGTTCCAGAGGGTCGGAGCCACCACAGAGAAGGCTCTTCCCCTGGGTCCCGCCAGACGACATTGTTTAGTCGACGGGACCCGAAGAAGGCCAACTCTGTGGTACCTAACCGGTCGCTGGGATTTGTACGGCAGAAGGTGGTCCCGAAGATATTCTGGTCCGGTGCCATGAAGGGATTTATAGGTCATAACCAACACTTTGAATTGTGACCGGAAACTGATCGGCAACCAATGCAGACTGCGGAGTGTTGGAGTAATATGGGCATACTTAGAGAAGCCCATAATTGCTCTCCCAGCTGCATTCTGCACGATCTGAAGTTTCCGAACACTTTTCAAAGGTAGCCCCATTTAGAGAGCGTTACAGTAGTCGAGCCTTGAGGTGATAAGGGCATGAGTGACTGGCATTGCAAATTTACACACGTTACCAAAAGCTGTTCAGAAGTGTGTGGTTTTCCGAGATTTATGACTATACTGCAAATCAGTTTCACCAATCAATCCCCAAACATGGTCGTCCATCATGTTTTCATTTCCTCTGATCTGTGACTTGGATGCTTTCATCTAATAAGTTCCATTGCTTGAGCCTTGATGTCAGAAGCTCAGCGTTGGACTTGGTGAGACCAAGATCTCTGATCAGGCTAGTATGGCTTCTGCTCCTCATCTGCATATGAAGAGAAATCGTGATCTTCAATGTCTTCCTCAGTATCTGACCTGCTGCTTTCTTTTGAAGGTGGTGTAGCTCTGTCTGAAGGTGTTGGTACAGGAAGTTCAGGGCAATGTAGTATTGGGGCAATAGATGAAGGAATGTCAGGATACGTTACAGGCAGTGCATTTTTGCCAGTGTGATGTTTGCAAGGGTCCACCATGCAGAAATAACAATTTGTTGAGTGATCAGTTGGTTCACGCCAAATTCTTGGGATAGCAAAATGCCAGATTCTCTTCTCTCCCCTGTACCAACCTATAAGCAAACAAAATAAAATTTGGATTAAGAATTTGATTTAGGCCTATTTCACACTAATGACTAGTGATATTTACAATATTAACACAGTTAATCTTGACTTTATAAACTGGCCACATACGTAGCAAAATGCGTCTGCTGGATATATGCAATCTCTTGATTCCATCTAAATTGACTAAGTTGCTGTATACTGTAAGGAAAAAGGATGTCTCTCCAAACTTGATAAAAATGGTCTTTATTCCATGCAGTATTAAAGTACAAGAGTGTACTGAGGATTCAGCAGAGCAAGATTGATCACCTGGTACTAGAGTAACACACAATATATACATTTACATTCCTAAGCTCCTCCTGTAATGGGTGTGGGGTGAAGTGTGAATAATGTCATTATCAGAATCTGAATAGATATTGAATTCACACCTGTCTATCTAGGTCAATTCCCCTTTTTCTGTGATGGCCATTGCCCACTTACTATGCAATCCCAATCAATTAGATCCTGTCTCTCCGTCTCTCAGGAAGGGCTATAGTGGCCCTATATAACTGTAGTTATACAGCTACCTTCAGTTCTAGAAACTTCTTGATAGTTCTCACAATTCCAGAAGCTTCTTAAGTATCTTGAAATATTGCGAATATCTTTAAAAATAGATCAATTTCAAAATATCATTGTGCTGACCACAAAAGCAAAGTGTACAGGGAATAATAACTTTTTTCTATTCATTTAAGGTACAAACAATCAGGAAAACACACTTAACAACTGGGAACAAATTTTGTTTTGAAAATTGTTACATTACAGAAAATTATAACCTGCTGAATGCAACTATACCATTTGGGGAAAAGAACTTTTAGTCATCAAGACTGCTTTTGAGACTTGGCGACATCACCTGGAAGGAGCCCATCACCAAATACAGGTCAGAACCGACCACAAAAACTTGGGATTTCTCCAAACTGCCAGGAAGTTGAGCCAGAGACAGATCCGATGGTCCATTTTCTTCGCCAGATTCGACTTCCGCATTACCTACATTTCCAAGTGGGATAACAAACAAGCCGATGCATTATCTTGCAAACTTGAATACACCCAAAACCAAGAACCTGCACTACTTCGTACCATTCTACCTCTCGTATTGATCGCAGCCGCCCATGATGCAGTAGATCTTTGAGAACGAATTCGGGAAGCGCAACGCCAGGACCCCTTTGTAAACCACAGAAAGCAAGAACTAGACCCTGATTCTCCATGGACCGTCCCTGGTTACTTGCTCCGCTACCATGACCTGCTCTATGTCCCAACAGGTCTACTCCGAGGTCTTATCCTCAACCAGTGCCACAATAATCCGGCAGCCAGCCACTTTGGCCTCTTCAAAACCCTATGCCTTGTCTCTCGAACCTTTTGGTGGCCTAGACTTCGCCAAGATGTCTATGTTAACTCCTGCATCCGTTGTCGCCAAGCCAAGGTAGCCACCAGACCCCCCTTTGGGATTATTATTATTATTATTATTATTATTAATTAGATTTGTATGCCGCCCCTGTCCGTACACTCGGGGCAGCTCACAACATCAATAAAACAATTAATGACAAATCTAATAATTTAAAAACATTTAAAAAACCCGTTATTAAAGCAGACATACACACAAACATACCATATATAAATTGTATAGACCTGGGGGAGATGTCTCAATTCCCCCATGCCTGACGGCAGAGGTGGATTTTAAGGAGTTTACAAAAGACAAGGAGGGTGGGGGCAGTTCTAATCTTCGGGGGGAGCTGGTTTCAGAGAGTCGAGGCTGCCACAGAGAAGGCTCTTTCCCTGGGACCCGCCAAACGACATTGTTTAGTCGACGGGACCCGGAGAAGGCCAACTCTGTGGGACCTAATCGGTCGCTGGGATTTGTGCTGCAGAAGGCAGTCCCGGAGATATTCTGATCTGGATTATTGCAACCTTTGCCTACATCTGAAAGGCACTGGGGTACCATTTCCATGGACTTCCTCACCTGTTTATCTGTCTCTCAAGGTTTCACTGCTGTACTTGTAGTGGTGGACATGTTAACCAAAATGGCTCATTTCATCCCTTGTTGATGAATACCTACAGCCAAGATCACAGCTCAACTATTATATCCAGCACATCTTCTGCCTCCATGGCTTACCCGACACCATAGTCTCCAATTCACCGCCCAGCTTTGGAAAGAACTCATGACCGCCCTCCAAGTCAAAGTTTCCTTGGTATCCACACATCACCCCCAAACTGAAAAATTATTGGCATCCTGCAACATCTTCGTTGTTTCTTTCACAATAGACAAAACAATTGGGCAAAATATCTTCCCTTAGCTGTGTTCGCCTTTAATAACTCTGATCATACCTCCATGCTGACCACACCATTCTGCGCCAATTACAGATTCCATCCCTGACTGTTTCCGCTCGCACTTTCTGAATCTGCAGTTCCACTTGCTGGCGATTTCCTTAACAAGTTACGTGCCATTCACCAACTCATCCAAAGTTCCTTGACTCAAGCCAAAGAAGACTACAAACGTTTTGCGGACCGTTCCCATTGACACCCTCCCATTGATTGTTGTTGATCAAGTTTGGCTTTCTACCTCTCTTCTGAACCTCACCGCAAGCTTGATCAACGTTTCAATGCCCTATTCCTGTTGAAACGGTCATCAATCCAGTCACATACCGTTTGACCTTGCCTCCTTCCATGCGTGTACATCTCGTTTTTCATCACTCTCTATTGCTTCCAATCTCACCTGACTCTCCACTTCGCCCCCCAGTTCCTGTTCCTGCTTTTCCTGCTTCTCCATGCCCTGTGCCTGAACTTTGAGTTCCAGTATGCTGACTGGACATTACTGGCATCCGAGACTCTCATTGGCTCGATGACCGTTTCCAGTACCTGGGGAAGGAGAGGGGCCATGAGGAGAGGGATGGTGCTGTGTATACTCCCGTTCAGCCTGCAGATTTTTTGGATTCCGAAGGGGAAAGCGATTATGAATTGGTAGGGCCTGATTTACAGACAGGAAGGGAGGAGGCAGGTGACGTGCAGATGCATTCTAGTTCTAGCAAAGATGTCAGGTGAGTTAACCCTTACTTCAGACGCTTGGAGAGGAGAAGAGAACAAGTGTTAGGGAAAAATATTAGAAGTGAGGAACTGGTTAATTAATTTCCTCACACCCGGTTGTGAGTGGAAGAGAAAGGTGAGTCGTCAATCTTGCCATTTCAAAATGGGGGCTTCTCTAGCCAGCTCCGAGCATAAGCTATACATTGTGTGAATTTATTGCCTGCTTTTAGGACTCTGGATTAACACTGATTAGCCCATAAATTTTAGAATGACTTGTGGAATGTTTTTATATGACTTTCAAGTTACTTTACTTTAATGCTAAAACTAGAGATGAGAAAAGAAGGCGCTGCATGTAAAAGATGATTGAGGGGAAGAAGAGGAAAGAGAATAAAGTTGTTGTTGTGTTTTAGAAATATATGCATTTAGCAATCCTTTATTTCAACTATTAGTTGCCTTAGCTTGAAACCAGAACACAATGTATCATAGAGATTTTCTCCTGTAGAGCAAATAGTAATTTTGCAGAAGAGTAAGTATTCAGATTATGCAAAGAAATTAATGTTGATGTTAGATAACCATATCTGAAGTGGTGTAGGCTTTTCTGCCTAAGCAGTGGTTTGCACTAGAAGACCTCCAAGATCATTTCTAACTCTGTTATTCTAAATTTCCCCTTTCATGATCCTAATCCAATTCAGTATTCTTCCCTCTCTAGAGAAGTTGTGAAGTTTCAAAAGTTTCAAAATGTAGAATGTACTACCACAATCCCTGAGAAGATTCTGGAAAATTCCAGAAAGTTCCATTTTTTAAAAAAGTGTATTTTGCACAACTCTTTAAAAAATAGATCATTGCATTAGAAATGTATTTCATCTCAATTCATTTGACCTAAGAAAGAATTTCCTATAGCAGTGATGGTGAACCTTTTCCCCCTCGGGTTCCAAAGGTTTAGCACCAGAATCTTACTTCAAATACATACTGCAATTTCAATTCACAATATCACTTCAACTAATTTACTTTATTTTATTTGTCAAGTACACATTTATAATATAGCTATAACATTATTTAATGTTATATCTGTTTATAATCTATGTACAGTATATAGATTGTGTGTGTATGTGTGTGTGTATACATACATACATACGCACGCACACACACACACACACACACGAGTGATATTTTTTTTTTGTAAAATCACTCTACTATATAGAAAGAGCATCACAGCTTCTTTTTTATAGATGCTCCTTCTATATACCGGGGTGATTTGACCAAAAAAAATATAATCACACATAATCCTTCTCTGGTACAAGCTGATACAGAAAATAAGCCTGTAGCCTAAGGTTCAAATCCCAGTAAAAGGGTGTGGCTACCTGATCAAGGCAAATAAGCCCAAAATAGATATATAGCAATCTCCCTTTTCATTATAAGAAAAATATTTATTTATTTATTTATTTGATTTCTATGTCACACTTCTTAAAGCAAATCGGGGCAGTACACAACATTATAAATGCAACAATATATAAAAGAAATCTAATTTACTTTAAAAAAATGATACAAATTACTAAAAGTGTTAAGAGCTCCATATACAGACATACACATTCAGGGCCGCCGATAGACGGGTATTACTGGGACTGCTGTCCCGGGCCCGGGCAAATTGGAAAATTGGGGGGGGGGGGCGGGCCCCGGCGCCCACCAAAAACTCCCCAACCCCGAAGAGAGCCTGAATAATGGGGGGGGCGGGCCCGGCGCTTCTCCAGCTGAGCCCAGTCTTCTCCCGGTGGCTTTTGACTCCTCCCGCCGAGGAGCTGCAAGGCTGGCCTCGGCTCCCCTTCCCTAAACCCCCGCCAGCCCCCTCCTTCCCTTCCCGCCCTGCCCTCCTTCCCCGAGGCGTCCCTTGCCCATCATCCCCTGCCGGGCAATGGGGCAGCGGGACTGCTAGATGGGCAGCTCTTCCGGCGAGGGTGGGCCTCCGCCCGCGCAGAAAGCATCCTCCCTCACACCCAGCGCCGGCCATGGGGGCTTCCGCCGCTGCCTTCCACAAGGCCCCCAGAGGAGCCGCGTGGGTCTCCAGCCTTCCCCTGGTGAGTCACCGTGGCAAGGATGCGGGCGAGGGAGAAAGGGGAACCCGGCGCCTTGCGGTAGAGGGGTAGGTGGTTTGTGTGGAGCGGGGGAGGGAATTGTAAAAATCACAATTTCTTGCGTTGCTTTTTCTTTCTTTCTCTATTTCTCTCTTGCTCTTTCATTCTTTTTTCTTTCTCTTGCTTTCTTTCTCCCTCTTTCTTTCTCTCCTTCCTTCCCTCTTTCCATTTCTTTCATTCCCCCTCTTTTTATTTCTCTTTCATTCTCTTTCTTTCCTCTTTCTTTCTTTCTCTTTCTCTCTTGCTCTTTCATTCTTTTTTCTTTCTCTTTCTTTCTTTCTCCCTTTCTTTCTCTCCTTCCTTCCCTCCTTCCATTTCTTTCATTCCCTCTCTTTTTATTTCTCTTTCATTCTTTCTTTTTCTTTCTTTCTCTTTCTTGCTCTTTTTCTTTCTCTTTTACCTTCCCTTCCTCTATTTCTTCTTTTCTTTCTCCTTCCTACCTTCTTCCCTCCCTCCCTCCCTTCAGTCCTTCCTCTCTTACTCTCCCCTTTCATAAGTTTCCTTCCTCTGTTCCTGTCCCTTCCCCCTTTCTTTCTTTCTTTCCCTCCCTCCATTTCTTGCTTTCCTTCTCCTTTCTCCCTTCTTTCCTCCCTCACTCCCTTCTTTCACTCCTTCCTTTCTTACTCTCCCCTTTCACACCTTTCCTTGCTTCCTTTGCACCCTTCCTCTGTTCCTGTCCCTTCCCTCTTTCCTTCCTTCCTTCCCACCCTCCGTCCATTCATTCACCCATTCCTCTCTTGATCACCCCTTTTACCATTCCTTCCTTCCTTCCTTCCACCCTCCCTCCTTCCTTCATAGCTCGCCCTCGCCTTTCTTCCCTTCCTTCCAGATGGGAGTGCCCCCTCAAGACACCCACCCGACTGCTGGTACCCTGTTTTTTCTCTCCCCTCGTCCTTTCCAGCTCCTCGCTGGCTGGGGAATTCTGGGAGTTAAAGTCCAGATATCTTCAAGTTGCCAAGGTTGGGAAACACTGGCCTATGGGACCGCCTCGCTTGGCGTGAAGCGGGAAATGATCCCTGGGGGATGGAGTGGCTTGGCGACTTAAAATAGTTTTAAAATGGCGGGGGGGGGGGCAGACACTTAGGCTGTATGGGCCCCCAAAATTCCTGATGGTGGCCCTGTACACATTCATCCAATTCAATCATTCATAATATCAACCAAAGACAATCTCATCACTCACGGCCCCCATGCCCACCAGCAGAGGAGGTCTTCAGAGCTTTATGAAAGACCAGGAGGGAGGGGGCAGTACATATCTCTGGAAGGGAGTTTGTTCCAGAGAACCGGGGCTGCCATAGAGAAGGCTCTTCTTCTAGGTTCCACCGGATGACATTGTCTGGCCAATGGGACCTGGAGAAGGCTAATTCTATGGGATCTAACTGGCCGCTGAGATACATAAGGCAGAAGATGATCCCGAAGATAGTCTGGTCCTAAGCCATGTTTGTTTGTGGTTTGTGTTGGAAGGGACCCTGTGGGTCTTGTAGTTCAACCTACCCCTGGTGCAGGGGACCCTATACCATCCGAGACATATGGTAGTCCAGTCTTCTCTTGAAAGTCTCCAGCATTGGAAAGTTCACAAGCTCTGCAGGCAGGCCATTCCATCGGTTGATCGCTCTCATTGTCTTAGTTCTTATTTCTAGGTTGAATCTCTCCTTTGTCAGCTTCCATCCGTTGCTCCTTGTCTGGCCCTCTGGTGCCTTGGAAAACAGTGTGATCCCCCTTCCTCACTGTGGCATCCCTTCAAATGTGTGAAGGCTGCTATCATGCCCCCCGGACCTCCCCTTCACTAGACTATCGATGCCCAGTTCCTGCAACCTTTTCTTGTATGTTTTAGTTTCTTGTCCCCTTATCATTTTGGTTGCCCCCTTCTGTACTTTTTCCAGAGTTTCAATGTCTTTCAGTGTAGGGATCTATAGGCCATAACCAGCACTTTGAATTGCACCCCGAAACCAATTGGCAGCCAGTGCAATTCACAGAATGATGTTGAAATGTGGGCAGATCTTGGTAGCCCCACTATAGCTTTTGCAGCTGCATTTTACACAATTTGTATTCTCCGAACACTTTTCAAAGGCAGCCCCATGTAGAGAGCATTGCAGTAATTGAACCTCGAGTTGATAAGGGTGTAAGTGACTATAAGAAGTGACTCCCTGTCCAGATAGGGCTGCAACTGGCGCTCAAGGCATACCCCTGCGAATGCCCCCCCTGCCACAGCTGAGAGATGGTCTTCTAAACTCAGCTATGGATCAAGGACACTCATGTTGCGGACCCTCTCTGAGGGGGGTAAAAACTCCTCCCTCCAGGGTGATGGACGGACAGTTGGAATTGTCCCTGGGAGGCATAACCCACAGCCACTCCATCTTGTTGGGATTGAATCTGAGCCTATTAACGCCCATCTAGACCCTGACAGCCTCCAGACACTGGGACATTACCTCCACTGTTTCACTGAGTGGACATGGGGTGGAGATGTATAGCTGAGTGTCACCAGCATACTGATGGTAACTCACCCCGTGCCCTTGGATGATCTCATCCAGTGGTTTCATGTATATATTAAACAGGGGCAAGAGGACCAAGCCCTCAAGGGAAGGTCCTAGGAGTCAACCTCTGGCTACCTGCTAACCCAACTGTGACCGACCAGAGAGGTAGGAGGAGAACCACCGAAAAACAGTGCCTTCCAATCCCAATTCCTCCAGATGGCACAGAAGGATACCATGGTCAATGGTATCAAAAGCCACTGACAGGTCAAGGAGCACCAGGGTAGTGGATAAACCCCAGAAATAGGACAAAATATGGTAAGTGACCACCACCACTCACCACCTCTCCCCTGCTCACCACAGCTCCCCCGCTTGCCGCTGCTCCCCTGCTTGCCACGCTGCTCAGGGCAGCTCCGTCCTACTATGAGAGACAGCTCCACCATGAGCGGCCAACCCATTGCCTGCTCTGCCACCCTGCCCAGCCCTTACCTTGCTCCGGAGCCACAAGATTTGGCTGCTGCGCATGTGCAGCAGCCGAAATCTTGCATGCAGATGTCATTCCGGCAGCAAAAATTGCCGGTTTCTTTGCTTTCGCGTATGCTCAGAAGCAAAAAAGCTGACAATTTTTTACCAGAATTGTCCAGCAGCAATACAGAACTACACACTCCATTGCCACCACCAGAATGGCATTCCCACCATTTCGGCCCATAGCCCATCCCTGACTCCGGCCCTGTGCCTCTCCTCTGTTGTCTGGTGGGCTGCTCCTCCCAATCCAATCATTCATCCCATTTGCACATCCCATCAATTCCATTCCACATTATCTCCCTTAAAAAAGACCCTCCCATAAATTAATTAAAAGTTTAAAAGAAGGCTATTAAATAACACCCATTAAAAACATAAGGTCCAAGATATAAAATATAAATCCTCTCCCTTCCCAAAGGGGGAGGGGGTAATGTTCTTAAAAGTATAAAAATATATTTATATTATATATGTATATGTACCGTATTTTCCGGCGTATAAGACGACTTTTTAACCCCTGAAAATCTTTTCCAAAGTGGGGGGTCGTCTTATAGGCCGGATACTGCGCCCATTCCACAGCCGCGGGCGGGAGGAGGGGGGGGAGCGGACCCGCGCTCACTTTCGGCTCCGGGGACTGCGGGTGGCTATGGCGCCGAAAGGAAAAAGCGCTGCTGTTGCTGCTGTCGCTGCCGCCTGAGGCGGCGGCACTCGAATCTAGCGTGGTGGAAAATCTGGAGGCAGGCAAAGATTTTCCACCACGCCAGATTCGAGTGCCGCCGCCTCAGGCGGCAGCGACAGCAGCAACAGCAGCGCGTTGTTTTTTTATTTCCCCCTTTGGTTTCTCTTCACAGGCGGGAGTTCGGGAGGCAAGGGAGCGCTCGAGGAGACAGCGTCTTGCGGCATCGCTCAGCAACTTCTTTTTCCTTTCGGCGCCATAGCCATCCGCAGTCCCCGGAGCCGAAAGTGAGCGCGGGTCCGCTCCGCCCGCCCGGTTTGCAAGCGGTGGAGATCCCGGGCTGCTTGGCCGAGCGGGGCTTCCATTCAGGACGGGGGCAGGAGGGAGGGAGGGAAGGGAAACGCAGCCCTTTGCCTCAACCCGCCGGCTCCGGGGACTGCGGGTGGCTATGGCGCCGAAAGGAAAAAGAAGTTGCTGAGCGTCCCTTCGTCATAAACCCAACGGGAGGCGATGCCGCAAGACGCTGTCTCCTCGAGCGCTCCCTTGCCTCCCGAACTCCCGCCTGTGAAGAGAAACCAAAGGGGGAAATAAAAAAACAAGGCGTCGGGCGAGCGCCAACCGATTCCGGAGCTCCCTCGCCGGCTTCATCGAAGCGCTGCTATTGCTGGACGACGCCACTCCCGCCGCCGGCTTTGCTGGGGTGGAGCGCCACTCCCGGCGGCAGGAACTGCGGGGGGTAGCCGGCGTAACGAGCCCTTGCCACAGCTATCCGCCGCTTCTTTGTTCTCCGCCTTGCCTCCGCTACTCCCGCCGCCGCCTTTGCCTCTTGCCCGGCGGGGAGAGCAAAGGCGGCGGCGGGAATAGCGGAGGCGAGGCGGAGAAGAAAGAAGCGGCGGATAGCTGTGGCAAGGGCTCGTTACGCCTGCTACCCCCCGCAGTTCCTGCCGCCGGGAAGCAGCCCCTTTACATTAGCGGTGGCTGCAACGGCACTGGCGATGCGGCCGCTAGCCGCTCCGAGCGGTGTGGGAACGCCCACCCCTCTCACAGTCCGGTCCCGGGCTGACAGTAAAGGGGCTGCTTCCCATCCTCCTGCCAGCTTGCTCAGAAGGAAACCTTCTGAGAAGGAGGATGGGAAGCAGCCCCTTTACTGTCATCCCGGGACCGGACTGTGAGAGGGGTGGGCGTTCCCACAGCGCTCGGAGCGGCTAGCGGCCGGATCGCCAGCGCCGCTGTAGCCACCGTTGTGGGAGGAGCCTCAGAAAGAAAATAAGAGAGAACAAGAGAGAGAGAGAACAAGAGAGAGGGAGAGAGGTGATTCTTGAAGCATATGGTAAAAAGCACCCAAATAATAAGAAACACCCCCCCCCAGCCCACACCTGTGTTTGAAAAGAATAAAAGAGAAAAAAACCCCAGCCCTCAACTGGTTTTGGAAATGGTTCGAGTGTGTATACACACACACGTAAGGGGGGGAGAGAGACAGGGATGGAAAAAGAGGAGAAGTGAGAGGGAGAAGGAATGAGGGAAAAAGGGAGGAAGAGAGAGAAATGAGAAACATGAGAGAGAAAAGGGGGAAAGACAGGAGAATAACCCAGAAATGAGACAGTGGTATAAATTTGAGGAGGGATGATTGATGATTGACTGTATTTATAAGGGGATGTTACATGGGATTGTATATATGAGGGGGTTATTTATGTGTGTGTGTGTGTGTGTGTGTGTGTGTATGTATTTATTTATTTATTAGATTTGTGTAATTTTGGTTGGTGGTGTGCCCCAGGATTTTGTAAATGTAAAAAATGTGCTGCGGCTCAAAAAAGGTTGAAAATCACTGCTCTAGCAGGTGGTAAATCAGCACTCCTTTTAACTGACAAGGGACCCATTTCCCAGACTTTGATCATTTCCCCAGGTATTTTTGTACCTACTTGACCAACATTATTAGTGGTTGCAAAATTGAATGTTAAACTGGATGCATTTATTTCTGCCTGTTTGTATTTGTTCTTATGTTTAACCATTGAAAATGTACTTTTCCTCCAAAAAGAATCCTCTTTCCATATTTCTTAGGCAACATTTTAAAATAACTTTAAAAGCTGAGGTCATATTATTCACCCTGCTCTGTATCATAGCACACTGCACAGTACTGAAAATTGGCAGGGTCACTAATTAAACCCGACAAGTTAAAATCTGTTTAAGTGACATTGCAAGAGGATAAAGACAGAAAGTGCGGAAAGAGGAAAAAATGGATGGGCTGTTTGGATTGCCATATCATGATATCACATACAGATTCTCATTCCATAATAGATTCTCACATAGGTGTCAGCATGCTGCATGTTAGACTGAAAGATACCTGCAGAATAGATGGTAGGAGAAAGAAAAATAGCCAGGTTCACCTTTTTGTGTTGACAAATTATGATGAGTTATAATAATAAACTTAATTGTGGTGAGGAGAAATATGAGAGGCAGACAAGACAGATAGACAGAGACATATGGAGAGATAGACAGAAGAGTGCTCCCACTTGGCTCTCTCTCTCTAAATAATTCATTCATAATTTTAACAATAAGATCTTCATCATTAGTAATTAAAATATTGTGTTATCATGTTCAGAAATGATTTTTTTCTCAATGCAAGTACATCATAGACCTAGACTCAGTCAGGTCTATGATGTACAGAAGAGGGGTAGTCTTATACGGCGAGTATATCTCAAATTCTATATTTTAACTGGAAAAGTTAGGGGGTCGTCTTATACGCCCAGTCGTCTTATACGCCGGAAAATACGGTATATATATACATACACAGACACAGACACACAGATAGATATGCATATACTGTACCATGTATATAGATATAAAATTGTTTAATAAAGACGTTTTTAAATGAACATAACTTGTAAAGGGAAAAAACCCTTTTTGGAATAATGTTTAAAATGAGAGAGCCTTACACAAACACAAAATTCAACACAAATGAAATTGCGTTTAACGTAATATATTTTAATCAACATATGGAACTAAACTGTGCTTCTGTATAAGTGTTTCCCAAACTTTTGACATATGTGTAACCCTTCTATAATTTTTGTAACACTTAGTACCCCCCCGGATGTATTTTAATAACAATAAAAATATATTTATTTATTTTTTTGGTACATAAACAAAATAATAAATTAAAAATAAAATTATTCATAGTAATATATATATAAAAGTTATATTATAAATAACATTTATTTGGATCAACGAGAAGGATGAAATTGTTTGTGCTGAGACGACAGATCGTCATAATTTGGTTCCCTGATTGTTAATTTTAATCTGAGATGCAGTTCCACATCCAATAGTCTGTTCCTTTTTTTTGACTTAAAGTTTACAAATGCTGAAAAAGCAATTTCACATAAATATGAAATTGGAAAAGGCTAGATGTTTTTCAGAACTTTTTCTAAACACGTACCCCCACCAAACTCTTCCTATATCCTTGGGGATATGCGTTCCGCACTTTGGGAAACTGCTCTACATCATGGCAGGATTGTATCTCGACTTTATTGGTGTGCATTCATAACACCATAAAATAGCTAATGACTTGGGAACAAAAACCTTTATATCCATTTTTCTGGTAATTCTAAAGGGATATTGGATATAAAAAGCTCAAGAAAAAGCAACTAGAAGGCTTACTCTCTGACCATTGATGGCTCCAAACTCAAGTCAATAAGATAATTAAAAGGAGAACCCACTGAAACTAAGCCATATTTTCAAGGTCTTTGCCATCTACTTTTGTCCATGCTTCGGAAAAGATGCTAGCACAGCAATGACAAACCTTTATTCCCTCAGGTACCAAAAGAGCATGTGCACACACGCATGAATGCCCATACCCATAATTCAATGGCTGGAGAGGGAAAGAAACAGCTTCTCCTGCCCTCTGGAGGCCAGAAACGGCCTGTTTCCCAACTTCTGGTGGGTCCAACATGCTGGTGTTTCGCTCTTCCCAGGCTTCAAATGCTTCCCTTGAGCTGGGGGACGATAAAAATGTCTCCCCCACCCCCCCCAGGCTCTCTGGAAGCCAAAAGCACCCTCCCAGAGCTTCCTGCGAGTCAAAAATCAGCTGGCCAGTACACACATGCATGTTGGAATTGAGCTAGGGCAGTAGCTTGCAGGCCAGCAAGTATGGCTGCGCGTGCCACCTATGGCACCTGGTCACCATCACTACGCTAGCAGTAAAATCAAATGGCGCAGACTCCTCTCCCGCCTCATAGCCCCCACCAAAGCTCCACCCACTACGCTAACGAATCACTTCTCAAAGTTCTACTGTTCCCATGCATGAGCTCTAGATACAGTACTTCACCCGCAGGAATTCCTAACGTTCAGTGCTGCTGGCACTCATTGCTACACGCACGTCAGGATCCCCACCCCTGCCCCGCGCCTTTTAATTGGCTCCAAGACTTTTCGTTTCTTTCAGCGGGTTGGCCCGTGGGGGGACAAGTGCATGCGCTCTCCCTCCTTCTCGCTCCGATATCCAATAAAGCGGCTCTGGCTATTACGTTAGAAAAGCTTTGCTCCTTGGCGGCGCCCCTCCCTCTTTTTTCCCAGCCTCCTCTTTCGGCTGTGACAAGTAGTGGCCACCAACGTGGGGAGCGGAAGCTGTTCTGCTTCTTCTCTAAGGAACTGCGTTGAAGGAGGAGGAGGGAA